>NC_133455.1:83304292-84788458 GCF_048565385.1 Saimiri boliviensis
GGTATGGTTGTGATGGCACGTTTTTAATTTGGTGGACGGTTCAGGCTGCAATCCAGTATATGGTGCTTAAGAGTAACAGCCAATTTGTCCTCAGACTGAAGTTGAGTTGAAGCACTTGCCTTGGCCCTGATAGGGTGTGGCATAAAGAAATCATGTATGGGTGTGTAAAATTTGGTGGAAATGGGCAGGGGAGGTTCACTAGTTTCTCATTCTTGGCTGGCAGAAACATAATCTGCCTCACTCTCTTGCCCCAATACAGGGCTCATGACCTTCATTTCGCAAAGACCTTGTCCTCTGTTTCCTTGCCACAGTGCAGCTGCAGGCTGGAGACATGCTCTTCCAGTGACTATCATAAAAATGGGTCCAGGGTGGACCCTCTTTCCCAAGTCCAGAGCAGGCAATTCCATGACCTGTCTGTCCTCCATCACTAGATTACTACTGTTATGTGTAGGGTGGGGTAGCTGGATCCTGTCCTTCATGTAAGCCCAAGCAATGCAGGTTCCCTTTAATCTGGGCTGCAACTGCTGCAAGAAACAAAGAAGATGCTTTATCTGGGTGCACACATGCCAATCCCCAGCAGGAGGAACCACTGTTGCATCCGTAACAGTGTACAGTGGAGAGGGCAGGAGATTATCCTCTATCCAGATTCATTCCTGAGTGTTGGTACTGCCTTCTTCAGTAATTCCTGCTGTGCCTACATTGTCTTTGTCCCAAGGGAAGATATAGTGGGCTACACTCCCCACTCCCTTAGGGGAGGAACACATTGAGGGTTAGATCTCCAGAGGTCCTGCTGTTTCCCCCAAATTCTCTGGCCCCTCGGCCTGCCAAAGTCAGAGCAGTTTGTTGTATATGTTTGCCAGGGATTTGGTGTCATGGTGACTCCAAGATGGAGAATCCTCAGTCAGGGCAGTGGCATATCATTAGATGCACAAACAGTATGGCACCTGCTTCCTTTAGATGGGAAGTTGGTGCAGCCATATTCTGCAGGCTAGCCACCCAGTTGTCTATCCTTGGGAAGTTCCCAAATTGCCAAAAATAGCATTACCCCAGGGTCAAGAGGGCAGAGGAAATCCCCAACAATTTGGTGGTCAGCAGATTGTCAGAGGTGTCAGGGGAGCAGAGAAGCACATTTACCTACCTTTTCACAGGTTCTCTGTGGATTGACTGCTCCCAGGCTTTTGCTGCTTTTCTTTACTACACCACAGCTTCTTCTCATGGGTGCTTTACCAGTTCCTGGCTCTCTTTCCTCATTTTTCATTTGGAACTTCCTTATTCACCAGTAACTTTGATCTTTCCGAGGAGAACTGGAATTTTATATCCCCAGTCAGCCATCTAGAAAAGAACTTGTTTTTTTTTTCTTTTTTTTTTTGTCAGTAGAAGTATGATATGTCTTCCTCCATGTAATTACTTTTAATCTAATCATCTTTAAAGTAGATTTCTTAGAGACTGCATATAGTTTGTTTCTTCTTTTTAATCCTTTAACTAATTCAGTCTTTTAATTGGTCTGTTTAGATTACTGGCATTAAAAGGGTTTACTGATGTTGTTAGACTAATGTTGATCATAATTTTACTATTTTCTATTTGTTATATTTGTTCTCTGATCCTATTTTTGTCTTCTACTCTTTTTTCTTTCTGTTGTAGTTTTAACTGAATAGTCTATATGACTCTGATTTTATATGACTATATAATTATAAATTTTTATTTTACCTTTTTTTTATGTGTATCAAGTTTCTGATCTATATGAGTCTCCCTGAAAAGCGTCTTTTAACATTTCTTACAAGGAAGATGTACAGGAAAAACATTCCTTCAATTGTTTGTCTGAGAATGTATTTATTTCTACTTTACTTTTAAAAGAATTTCACAGAGTACAGAATTTTAAGTTGGGATTTCTTTCTCTTAAGACTTTAAATATTTCACTCCACCCTCTTCTTGCTTGCATGGTTTCTGAAGAGAAGTCTGATATAATATTTTCTCTTCTATAGATAAAATTTGATTTTCCTTCTGGTTAGTTTTAGGATAAAGTTTTCTTTATCTTTGACTTTCTGTAATTTGGAAATAACACACCTACATGTAGTTTTTCTGGTCAATGATAACTTATTTGGATATTTTAAAATAACCTAGGGAATGTAATTGAATTATTTGTAACTCAAAAGATAAATCATTCTTAGCATTTTCTAAGGTTCCTGGATCTGTGATGTAGTGTATGACATTAAGAGAAACTTTTAGAATTTTTTTTTTTTGAGATGGATTCTCACTCTGTCACCAAGGCTGGAGTGTAATGGCAGTGTCTCAGCTCACTGCACCCCCGCATCCTATCTCAGTGATTCTTCTTCCTCAGCCTCCTAAGTAGCTAGGATTACAGGCACGCACCACCCTGCCCAGCTAATTTTTTTATTTTTAGTAGAGATGGGGTTTGTCAGGCTGGTCTCGTACACCTGATCTAGTGATCCGCCTACCTTGGCTTCCTAAATTACTGGGATTACAGGAGTGAGCCACTGCACCTGGCCAGTAATTACTTTTTAAATATTTCTTTTGCTCCTTTTTTCTTTGTTTTTATTCTAACATTTCCATTACACACACTTATATAATGGTCCCAAAATTGTTACATAATTTAAATTGGTTTACTTTTTAGCCTTCTTTTTGCTTTTCAGTTTTGTAGGCTTTCATTGATATATCTTCAAATTAGAGAGTCTTTCTCAGCTGTGTTTCTATTAACTAATAAGCCCATCAAAGACACTCTTTATTTCTGTTACAGAATTTTTTATTTTTAGCATTTTTCTTAAGTTCTTAGAATTTTTATCTTTCTACTCACATAACCCATCTGTTCTTGCATGCTGTCTACTTTATTGATTAGAACACTTAACATATTAATTATAGTTGTCTTAAATTCCATTGTGAAAATTTCCATGGCCCTGACATATGTAAGTCTAGTTTTAAGCTTACTTAATTTATTCAATCTATGTTTTTTCACTTTTGGTATTACTGGCATTTTTTTTTCATTACAGTTAAACATAATGCATTCAGTAAAAGGAACTGCTTTGATAAGCCTTTATCAATATGTTTGAAGGTGCTGGAGAAGGGGTAGCATTCCATAGTCCTATATTTAGGTTTTATTATTTTAGTTATAATCCAATGACCTCTAGATTATAAATTTCAAACATACTTCTCAGTTTCTCCCCATAATTTTTTATGGGGAGAAATTTTGTATATATTTTTTTCCCATAATTTTATTTTTTTCTTTAGGATCTGCACACTGGAGCAAACATTGTAAGTTATGAAACACAATTTTAAATGATTTATCGTTTTATTTTGGCTGTTTCCACAGAATTGTCTTCTTGGGCTTGTCTTCAATATTAAGAGTCTCATCATTTGTTTTATATATTGTATTAATTTATGCCATGAAGAAAAAATATGAAGAGAAAGATATCAATGCATCAGAAAATGCAAGTGTCATGGATGAAGCAAACTTAGAATCCTTAAATAACAATCAACATCTTGTCCCTTCTGCTGGGGCAGATAGTAAAACACATTATTAAGGGGAGAGAAAAAAGAAGAAACACACTTCTGCTTTCATGTTTCCAAACAGTGCTGCATGTCATTTTTGAGGAGTTCCTGGTCCTTTCACTAACAATTTCCACATCTCTTATAGTGGAAGTATAAATAAGCCTATGAATTTATAATAAAACAAACTATATGTAGAAAAAAATAATAGAAGTAAAGATTAGACTATATGATCCATACAAATTTAAAGTGAGAGTAATGGTTATTGTGTAATAGAAGAAAAAATACTTGCTCAGGTAATTGTAACTCTTAATAAAACAAATGAGTAGAATATGGGTAGAGGTGAAAAGAGAGGAGGTAGATTAATAGCCTAAGTAAAGAGAAATGCCTAATGTCTATTTGATTAAACAAACACACAGTTTGAACTATAATACTGAGGCCTGAAGTCTAACCTGGATGTATGCTGTAATAATATCTGTTACTCACATAAAATCATATATTTCACAGACTTTATTACTGTATAATTTAAAACTTTTTTGTTTAAATAAATTTAGAATATGTTTAAATATTGTTGAAGAAGTAAAGACATTCAAATATTTGCAAGCCATGATTGTCAAACAACATATTACTTATTATGTGTTAAGTTTTTATTAGACCCATGGTAATGAATTAGGAAAAACTGACTTTGACTAATGTAGCAACTATCATACTTCTCTTAACTACATTTCCTGGATCATTTGCTGCAGCTTCTACATCAGCACTTACTTGCTTCTTCACTTTGTGCGTAGGTAATGAAACTAGTCCCTTTTGTTAAACTCCATGAACCAAATTCTACTGCTTTTTTCTTTTTCAGCTTTCCCATAGAATGACAGAGAGGTAGGGCCTTGCTCTAGATTATATTTGGCCTAAGGGAATGTGCTGGCTGCTTTGATCTTCTATCCAGGCTACTCAAGTTTTCTCCATATTAGCAATAAATCTGTTTCATTTTGTTATTATTTGTGCGTTCACTGAGGAAGGACTCTTGATTATCCTCAGGTACTTTCTCTTTGCATTCACAACTTGGCTGTTTAATGCTTTGACTTATCTTGGCTCTCGATTTGCCTTCCTTACTAAACTTAATCATTTCTAACGGTGGATTTAAAATGAGAGATGTGTGACTCTTTCATTCAAACACTTAAAGGTCTTGTAAGGTTACTAATTGGCTTAATTTTAATTTCTATGTTGTTGTGTCTCAGGGCATAGGAAGGCCCAAGGAGATGGAGAGCAATATAGCAATAGTTAGTTGGTTGGTGGAGCATTCAGAACACACACAACTTTATTGTTTAAGTTCCACATACATGGGCATGGACAGTGTCAAGTCAAATCAACTATAATAGTAACATAAAGATCACTAATCACAGGTCACTATCACAGTTACAATAACAATGAATAAGTCTGAAATATTGTGAAAATTACCAAAATGTGACAGAGAGACATAAAGTAAGCACATACTTTTGAAAAAATAATGTCAATAGACTTATTTAATAGAGGATTGCCACAAACTTTCAATTTGAAGAAAAAAAAAAACCACCAAAACATGTGAAGAGCAATAAAGTGAAGTTCATTAAAACAAATTGTGCCAGGAATAAAGACTAGCAAGATCACAGAATCAACCTCTACTTAAAAGTATTAGAAATATGGAGGCAAATAGGAGAAACAGGTAAAAAGAGTTGGAAATGCTTGCCTCTGGAAAGTAGTAAAAGCAGAGAAAAACTCCTTTTCAATATGAGATTTTTGCTCTAATCTTATTTTTACAACTTTGTACATAAATGGCTTTGGTGAAAATTAAAATAAAAATCAATCACTAGACTGGTATGTCTCTTATTGATCAACAATAAACAACAATATTGACACCCATGTACTACACTGAGAGCCTTGGATGAGCCTCTAAGACTAGCTGGTTTTAGATACCAGAGAGATCACAGGGGTTAGAGCACCAAGCAGTCTCTTGATGTCCCTGATTCAAGGACTTGACTCTTGGATTGCATTTCTGAACCTGCCCTCAGCCAGAGGGGAGCCCACTGTCCTGAAGGTTGAATCCCAGGCCAGGCATAATTCAACAGAAGCTGATTAAAGGGCCTTGCCCTTAAGGAAACATTGGCAGTAGTCTGGTAGTACTCCCTGTGGGCCTGAAGTGGTTGTGGCTGTGGGTTGAGGCTCCTGTGCATTTGAAAATGGGAGGGAAGAGTGGGAAAGACCTGAGCCTTGTGGTTTGAGTGACAGCTCAGCCACAATATGATAGAACACCAGGTAGACTTTAAGATTTTTGACTCCAGTCTCTGACTCCTGGATGGCATCTCTGCACCCACATGGGGCCTGGGGCACCTCACCACCCTGAAAGGAAGAACACAAGCCTTGCTGGCTTTGCTGCCTGCTGATTGCAGAGCCTCAATGTCTTGACAAACATAGGCAGTAGTCAGAGAGTAGTTACAGCAGACCTTTGGTGAGACTCAGAAATATGCTACTTTAGGTGTGACCCAATGTAGTCAAGTTCTGAAGGCCACAGTGGTGCTTATCTCACTCCAAACCCAGATTTAGGTGGCTCAGGACATAGAGAAAGACTATATGTTTGGGAGAAATTAAACAAGAGAACAAGAATCTCTGCCTGGATATCCAGAGAATTCTCCTGGATGTTGTTCAAGACCATCAAGGTGGTACCTCTACAACTCTGCAAAAAACACAGCATTACCAGGCTTGGGGTGCTCCCTAAAGCAGATACAGCTTATATTACAACAATCAAGTTCTTTCAAATGCCCAGAAACCCTTCCAAAGAAGGATGGCTGCAAATGAGTCCAAACAGTGAAAATTATGATAAACACTTTGCTCTTCAATGCCCAGACAGAAAAACATCTACTAGCATCAACACCATCCAGGAAAACATGACTTCACCCAATGAACTAAATAAGGCACCAGGAGCCATTCCTGGAGAAACAGAGTTATGTGACCTTTCAGGAAGAGAATTCAAAATAGCTGTTCTGAGCAAACTCATAGAAATTCAAGATAACAAAAAGAAGAAATTCAGAATTTTATCAGATAAATTTAACAAGACATTGAAATAACTAAAAAGAATGAAGCAGAAATTCTGGAGCTGAGAAATACAATCGGTATACTGAAGAATGAATAAGAATCCTTTAATAGCAAAAATTATCCAGCAAAACAAAGAATTAGTGAGTTTGAAGACATGTTATTTAAAAATACACAGAGGAGACAAAAAATGATTTTAAAGCAATAAAGCATGCCTATAGAACATGGAAAATAGCCTCAAAAGAGCACATCTGTTATAAGCCTTAAAGAGGAGGTAGAGAAAGAGGTGAGGTAGAAAGTTTATTCAAATGAATAATACCAGAGAACTTCTCAAACTTAGAGAAAGATATATCCAAGTACAAAAAAGCTATATAACACCAAGCAGATTTAACCCAAAAAAGACTACTTCAAAACATTTAATAATAAACTCTCAAACGTCAAAGACAAAAAAGGAACCCTACAAGCAGCAAGATAATAGAAACAAATAAGATACACTGGAGCATAACATATTTAAAATGCTGAAGGAAAAACAACAATAACAAAAAACCCCCACTTTTACCCTAGAATAACATATCCAGGAAGAATATATTTCAAATATGAAGAAATGAAGACTTTGCCAAACAAAAGCTAAGGAATTTTATTAATATCAGAACCATCCTACAAGACATGCTAAAGGAAGTGCTTCAATTGGAAAGAAAAGAACATTACTGAACAATAAATAATCACCTGATGGTACAAAAATCACTGGTAATAGTAGGTATGCAGAATAACGGAATGTCATAACACCATAACTGGGATATGTGAATTATTATTCTAAGAAGAACACTAAATGATAAACTAATTAAAAATAATAACTTCAGCAACCTTTCAAGACATGGTACAGTAAGTTAGAAACAACAAAAAGTGAAAAACATGGAGATAAAGTTAAGGCATAGAGCTTTTATTAGTTTGATTTTTGCTTGTTTATTTAAGTAGTGTTAAATTGTTATTAGGTTAAAAAAATGAGTTTTAAGATAGTATTTGCAAGCCTCATGGTATTTGCAAGCCTCAAACCAACAAACATACAATAGATACACAAAAAATAAAAAGCAAAAAATAATTGTATCACTAGAGAATATCACCTTCACTTGAGGAAGACAGGAAGAAAGAAAGAAGGAAGAGAAGACCACAGAACAGCCAGAAAACACATAACAAAATGGTGGAAATAAGACTCTACTAACCAACAATAACATTAAATTTAAATGCAGTAAATTGTTTTTATTACTCAGTTCTCTCATTGCTGTAAAGAAGAACTAAAGACTGAGTAGTTTATAAAGAAAAGAGGTTTAATTGGTTCATGGTTTCACAGATGGTACAGGATGAATTATTGTCTATAAGAAACATACTTCACCTATACACATAGACTAAAAATAAAGGTTTGGAAAAATATATTCCATGCCAATGGAAACTAAAAAGGAATGGGAGTCACTATAATTATATCAGACAAAATAGATGGTAAGACAAACACTGTATAGGGACAAAAACAAGATCATTCTATAATGATAAAGGGGTCAACTCAGCAAGAAGATATAAGAATTTTGAATACATATACACCCAACACTGGAGCACTCCATATCTAAAGGAAATATTATTAGAGGTAACAAGAGATATAGGGTCCAATACAATAGTAGCTGGAGACTTCAACACCTCACTTTTATTACGGAAAAATCCTCCAGATAGAAAATCAACATCTTAATCTCTACTATAGTCCAAATGGATCTAATAGATATTCACAAAAAAATTCATATCAGCTGCAGAATACATTTTTTTGCTCAACATATGAATTATTCTCAAGGGTAGACCATATGTTAAATCATAAAATGAGTCTTAAAACATTGAAAGAATATGAAATAATGTCAAACAGCTTCTCTGGACAAAATGAAATAACTAGAAATCAATAACAATAGAAATTTTGGAAACAATACAAATTACATGGAAATTAAACAATATGCTCCGGTATGAACAGTACGCCAATGAAGAAATTAAGAATAAACTTGAAAACAAATGATAATGGAAACACAACATACCAAAACCAATGCGATACAGCAAAAGCAGTACTAACAGGGAAGTTTATAGTTTTAAGTGCCTACACCATGCAAGAGAAAAAACTTCAAGGAAACTAACAATACATCTTAAACAACTAGAAAAACAAGAGTAAACTACACCCAAAGTTAGTAAAAGAAAAAAATAATAACGGTCAGAGCAGAAATAAATGAAATTTAAATTTAAAAAAAACTATAAAAAGATGAAAAAAATGATTTTTTAAAAAATTAAAATGACAGACATTCCAATAAACAAAAAGAGAGAATGTCTAAATAAATATAATCAGAAATGAAAAAGAAAATATTAAATTTGATATTGCAGAAATTCAAAGGATCATTATTCACCACTATGAGCCACTGTAGGCTGAAAAATTGGAAAATTTAGAATAAATGGACAAATTCCTAGATATATACAACCTACCAAGACAGAAGCAAAAAGAAATAGAAAAACTGAACAGGGCAATAACAAGTAACAAGGTCAAAGCCATAACAAAAAATCTCCCAATAAAGAAAAGTGCAGGACCCAGTGGTGTAACTGCTAAATTCTACCAAATGTTTAAAGAAGAATTAATAGCAATCCTATTCAAATTATTTCAGATAATAGAGGCAAAGAGAATACTTCCAAACTCACTTTACAAGACCAGTATTACCCTGATGTCAAAAATGAGACAAAGACACATCAAAAACAAGAACCACAGGCCAATATCTCCAATGAATATTAACACAAAAATTCTCAATTAAATACAACAAATTTTAACAATAGAATTGAAAGATCCATTTATTATTATCAAATAGGATTTATCCCAAGAGATGTAAGGATGCTTAAACATATACAAATCAATCAATGTATTACATTGTATAAACATAATAAAGGATAAAATATATGATTCTTTTACTTGATAATTAAGCATTAGGTGATATTAAACATCCCTTTCATGATAAAAATTTCTTTTATAATCTTATTATAGAAGGAACATACTTTAACATAATAAAAGGCATATACAGTAGATCCGAAACTAGGATAATACTGAATGTGGAAAAATCTGAAAGTCTTTTTATATGAGATCTGGAACACAACAAGAACACCCACTTTCCCCACTGTTGTTTAACATAATAATGGAAGTCCTAGCTAGAGCAATTAAACAAAAGAAACATATGAAAAGAAAAAAAGTCGAATTTTACTTGTTTGCAGATGACAAAATCTTATATTTTAAAAAACTTAAAAGACTCCACAAGAAAATTGTTAAAAACTGATAAATTCAGTAACGTTATAGAATACAAAATCAACATATAAAAAATTACACTTCCATGTTAACAGTAAACAATGTGGAAAAAAATTAAAAGTCATAACAATAGCCACAAATATATTTAAATACTTAGGAATAACTTAACCATAAAAGTAACAGATCTGTATAATCAAAAAGAAAAATACTGATGAAAGAAATTGAACTAGATACCAAATAAAGATATTCTGTGTTAATCGATTAAAAGAATCAATATTGTTAAATGTTTATACTACTCAAAGCAATATACACATCCAGTGCAATCTCTGTCAAAATCTCAACAATGTTCTACAAAGAAATAGAAAAAACAATCCTATTATTTAACTGAAACCACAATAGACAGAATAGCCAAAGTCATCTTAAGCAAATAGAACTGGAGGAATTGCGTTACCTGACTTCAAATTATATTACAAACTATAATAAGCAAAACAGCAGGGCACTGGCATAACAACAGGCACATACACAAATGGAACATAAAAGAGAACATAAATCTGTGACATCAAACTATGAAACTTTTTATTTCATGACATGTCATGCAACTTTTTGTAGTTTTATAGTTTGAGGTTCATAGTTTCATAGTTTTGTAGATTCATAAATTCAAAATTTCCAGGACATATGTTTGGGCAAAAATTTCTTGAGAAACACCACACAAGCACAGGCAATCAAATAGGGGACAAATGAGATCACATCAAGTTAAAAAGCTTCTCCACAGCAAAGGAATAATCAACAAAGCAGAGACAAGCCACAGAATGGCAGAAAAATATTTGTAAACAATTCAGTGACAAAAGATTAATAACCAGAATATATAAAGAGCTCAAACAACTCTAGGAAAAAGTCTACTAAATCAATCCAAAAATTTCTGAATAGACATTTCTCAAAATAAGACATAAAAATGGAAAAGAGAGCTATGAAAAGGTGTTCAACATCATGATCACTGGAGAAATGAAAATCAGAATTACGATGAGATACTATCTCACCCCAGTTAAAAATGGCTTGAATACAAAAGACAGGCAATAAAAAAAGCAGGTGAGGATATGGAGGAAAGGTAACACTTGTACAGTATTCGTGAGAAGGTAAGTTAGTACCACCACTATGGAGGACAGTTTTGAGGTTCCTCAAAAAATTAAAAATTGAGCTACCATATGATCCAGCAATCCTACTGCTAGGTGTATGCTCAAAAGAATGGAAATCAGTCTATCTAAGAGATTTCTGTGCTTTTATGTTTGTGGTGGCACTGTTTACAATAGCTAATGTTTGGAAGCAAACTACGTGTCCATTAAGAAATGAATGAATAAAGAAAATGTGATACATGTACGCAATGGATTACTATTCAGCCAAAAATAAATGAGATTGAGTAATTTGCAACAACATGGATGGAACTGAAGATTATTATGTTATATGAAATAAGCCAAGCACAGAAATGGATATATCACATGTTCTTATTTATTTGTTGTATCTAAAAAATGAAAACAATTGAACTCATGGACACAGACAGTAGAAGAATGTTTACCAGAGGCTGGAAAAGGTAGTGGTAGTAAGGGGTGGGTGGGGAGGGTTAATGAGCACAAACAAAAACAGAAATAATGAATAAGACATAATATTTTATAGCACAACAGGATGATTATAGTAAATAACTTATTTTTATATTTTAAGACAACTGAAAAACTGTAATTGGATTGTTTATAAATCAAAGGAAAAATGTTTGAGGGAATGAATATAAGATTCTCATGATGTGCTTATTTTACATTGCATGCCTGCATCAAAATACTCATATACTCCATCAATATATATATCTACTATGTACCCACAAATAAAATAAAATAATTTAAAAAACACAATCTCATTGTGACTAGAAGTGTCTAAATAATCCTATGAAGGTAATAATCTCAAATTTTGGCTGCTCCTGAGATTATCTTCACCAGACTCAATTCCTTGAAAAGAATGTCCCAAATTCCTATTGAAAAAAATTAACAAAAATAACTCTGTAAGTTGAAGTGAGAGAGCCATAAGCATGAAACAGACTGATGGAATACAGCGTGCATCTTCCCATACCATTACAATTGAAATTATTTATTGAAATAACATACTTCATTTATTAGTCCATTTGCTTTTCTATAAATAAATATCTGACATTGAGTAATTTATAAAGAAAGAGGTTTAATTGGGTCATGGTTTTTCAGACTTTACAGAAAGCCTGATAGTGACATCTTCTCCTAGTGATGCCTCAGAAAGCTTACAATCATGGTGGAAGGTGATAGAAGACTGCATGTCACATCGTGAGAACAGGTGCAAAGCGGAGAGAAGAAGGAAAATCCCAGACTTTTAAGCAACCAGATCTGATGTAAACTAACTGTATGAGAATTAACTGATTACTAAGTGATGGTGCTAATCTATTTATGAGGGATTAAATTCCATGATCTAATCACCTCCAACCAATCACCACCTGCAACATTGAAAAATCACACCGTTACAGTCGTGCCAATGCACCACAATGTAGCAGCCTCTTGTTTCCTAAGGTAGTAGGTACTTTGTCTCACAACCAGGAAAGTTAAGGAGTGCAGACACCAAGGGTGAAGCTGAAGTGAAAGCTTAAGAAGCTAAAGTAGAAAGCTCTCTTCTGTGGAGAGGCGACCTGGAAGAGTGTTGCCAATTTTCCAGTTAAATAAAAAGGCTTTTATAAAAAAAAAAAAAAAAAATGAGGGCTGGGCAACTTAATTTGCATAAGGTATAACTTTCTGGTAGCTCCACCCCCATTTGGATCACTGTAAAAAAAAAAATACCTGAGATGTGGAAGTTTATAAAGAAAAGTGGTTAATGATTGGCTTTTGTTCTGCAAGCTTTACAGGAAGAGTGATGGTGGCATCTGCTTCTAGTGAGGTCTCAGGAAACTTCCAATCATGGTTGAAGGTGAGGGGAGCCAGCATGTCAAATGGCAAGAGTGGGATCAAGAGAGAGAAAAAGAGGGAGGTCCCAGAATTTTGAACAACCAAGTCTCATGTGAAATAACTGACCAATAACTTAATTATTACTATGGAAATGATGCTAAACAATTCACGAAGGATCTACCCCACCTCCCCATGATTCGGTTATCTCCCACCAGGTCTTTCCTACAACACTGAAAATTACATTTCAACATAAGATATGCATCGGACGAACTGAAACGGCCAGTGCAAAATTATGACTGAGACAGTAAAAAAGATCTAACTTAACTGACAACATCTTGCTTCTAACCTCCAAGCGGTCCTTGTTCCTTTCTGGGCATAGAGTAAACTAGCTTTGGGTGAAACTTAGTTTATAGTTTAAACCGAGGTAGTAACCTTTCCCAAAGCAGACCTCCTTCTTGCCTGGGAACTAGATTGCCTTTGTAGGACTAACTTTAGCCACAGGATTAGAAATTATGGTTTAGGAGTCACGCAGGTAGAGGCTACAAGATTCTGACTCTCCCTAAACTGCTCCTAAGATCAGTGCTTGAGATATTTTGTAGATCCTTCACTTGATGTATCAACTGGCACCACCCACATCAATAAACTGGCTCATCTGATCTTGTGGCTGTCACCCGGGAACTGACTCATTGCAAGAAGACGGATCTGATTCCCCACGATTTCATCTCTGACCAATCAGCACTCCTGGCTCACTGGCTCACTGCACCCCACCCTCCCCCTGCCCTTGCAATCCCCAACAAAGCTATCTTTAAAAACTCTGCTCCCTGAATGCTTGGGGAGACTGATTTGAGTAATAATAAAACTCCGGTCTCCTGCACAGCCACCTGTGGGTTAATTACTCTTTCTCTGTTACAATACCCCTGTCTTGAATCAGCTCTGTCTAGGCAGTGAGCAAGATGAAAATTTGGGGGCTTGTTCAGGATTGCCTTTGTGGCTACCTGCCCATGATTCAGTGGCCCATGATTCAGTGATGAATTCAGAAGCCAACCCAAGTGGCTGCCTAGTTCTCTTGGTCTGGGGGCTGATTCTGGTACTCTCTACTGGTGGGATGCTGTCAACCAAATACACATGGATTTAATTGAGATAGAGAAATAGTCCTGGGGAGATATCCTTAACTGTAGCCCTATCACAGGGTGTCTGTCTGTAGCCCCATTGCAGGGTGTCTGGATTGATGAGCATCCTAGGCACTGCCAATGCCTCCTTCCTTCTCCTGACTGGTTCTATAGCCCTATAGTAGGGTGTCTGTAGCTCCACTATGGAGCTACAAACAGTAGCCACATTTCAGGATGTCTGTTCAGCTCCTCATGGGGTCTCAGTTGGCTCTTTCCAACTAGTAGGAAGAATCCTGGTCTGGGAGACTTCTCTTCTGGTCTCCAAATGTTCAGGCTGATTTGAGTAATAATAAAACTCTGGTCTCCCACGCAGCTGGCTCTGTGTGAATTACTGTTTATTGCAATTCCCCTGATTTGATAAATCAGCTCTGTCTAGGCAATGAGCAAGGTGAACCCCTTGGGCAGTTACAAATTATACATACTGGCTGGGTGCGGTGACTCACACCTGTAATCCCAGCGCTTTGGGAGTCCAAGGTGGGCAGATCACAAGGTCAGGAGACTGAGACCATCCTGGCTAACATGGTGAAACCCTGTCTCTACTAAAAATACAAAAAGAAAAAAGAAAAAAAAAGCCAGGTGTGGTGGCATGCATCTGTAGTCCCAGATACTCAGGGGGCTGAGGCAGGAAAATCACCTGAACCTGGGAGGCAGAGGTTGCAGTAAGCCAAAATCATACCACTGTACTCCAACCTGGTTCCATCTCAAAAAAGAAAAAAAATATATATTCAAACTGTATTACCTCAATATAATAAAAGTCATATATGGCAAACTCATAACTAACATCATGTGAAATGAGAAAAAGCAGAAAATCTTTTCTGTCAGAACTGGAACCAGATTGGGTTGCCTAATTTTACCACTCTTATTGAATTTGTACTGGAAGTATTAGAGAAGTCAGGGAAAGGAAAAAAATAAAAGGAGGCATCAACACTGGAAAAAAGGAAATCAAATGGTACATCATTGAAAATAACATAATTTTATATATTAAAAACCCTGAAGACTCCACCAAAAACTCTTACAACTGATAAGCAAATTTAATAAAATTGCAAAGTATAACATAGATTAGTTGCATTTTTATATACCAGCAACAAAGTAGCTGAGAAAAGAAATAAAGTGATTCCATTCACAATAGCTACAAAAAAAAAAAAAAATCCAGATAAAAGTTTAATCTAGGAAGTGAAAGACCTCTACAAATAAAACAATTACAATAAACTAAAGAAGATACAAACAAATTGAAAGACACCTCATGTGTCATGGATTGGAAGAAAATAACCTTAAAATGACCATTGTATCCAAAGCAATCTACAAATTCAATGAAGTCCCTAAAAAGAAACAATAATATTCTTTGCAGAAATATTTTTAAAAAATGCTAAAATTCCTGTGGAACCATTAAAGACTCTAAATAGGCAAAGCAATTCTGTACAAAATTAACAATGCTGAAGGCATTACACTCGTTGACTTTAAAATATACTACAAAGCTATAGTAACCAAAACAGCATGCTATTGGTGTGAAAAGACACATAGACCAATGAAAGAGAATAGAGGGCCCAGATATAAATCCACATAATTATAATCTACTGCTCTTGGCAAGGGTGCCAAGGACACCCTATTCAATAAATAGTGTTAAGAAATCTGGACACCCTATTCAATAGGTGTCCAAAGGACACCCTATTCAATAAATAGTGTTAAGAAATCTGGATAACTATATGCAAAATAGTTAAACTAGACCCCTACCTCTAACAGTGTATAAAAATCAATTCAAAAAGTATTAAAGGCTTAAATGCAAGACCCAAATAATCAGAAGAAGACACAGAGGATGTGTTTCAGAACATTGGTCCAGGCAACAATTTTATGGCTAAGACTTCAAAAACACAGCAACAGAAACAAAATTGACAAATGACACTAATTTAACTAAAAATTTCTCTATAGCAAAGGAAATATTTAATAGAGTGAAGAGACAGTCTATAGAATAGAAGAAAATACTTGCAAAGAATTCATCTGGAAAGACACTAATATCCTGAATATACTAAGCTCTCAGACATCTCATCAGTAATAATAATAATAATCTTAATAAAAAATGAGTAAAGGACATAAACAGGCATTTCTCAAAAGAAGATATACAAATGACTATCAAGGCATATAAAAAAAAGTGTTCAACATCACTAAGTGTCAGAGAAATGCAAATCAAAACCATGATGAAATATCATCCCAGTTAGAATAAAATAACAAATGCTGGCAAGGATGCATGGAAAACAAAACTCATGCACTGATGGTGAGAATGTAAATCAGTATAGCCACAATGGAAAACTGCAGGGAGTTTACTCAAAAAACTAAAACTAGAACTATTATATGATGTTGAATCCCACTACTGGATATTTATCTAAAAGAAAAAAAATCATTATATAAAAGTTATACCTGCATTCCTATGTTTATTGTAGCACCATTCATGATAGCAAAGATATGGAATCAACTTAAGTGTCCATCAGTGAATGAGTGAATAAAGAAAATATGCTGTATATACACAATGGAATATTATTCAGCCATAAGAAAGGATAAAATTTTGTTATTTTCAGTACCATGGATGGAACAGGAAGTTATTATGGTCAGTGTAATAAGCCATATGCAGAAAGACAGATATTGCATGTTCTAATTCAAATGTGGGAGTTGGTCTCGTTGAGGTAGAGAGAAGAGTCATTACAAATGGCTGGGAAAGGTTGGGAGCACGAGATGAAGAGAGGCTGGTTAATGGGCACACAAATAAAGTTATTTGTAGCACAGTAGGCTGACTATGGTTAACAATTTATTTTATATTTCAAAATAGCTAGTAATAAAAATTGGAAATGTTTCCAAAACAAAAATGATAACTATTTCAGGTGATGGATGCCCTAGATATCCTCATTTAATAATTTAAATATTCTATGCCTGAATTTAGATATCACGTGTACCACATAATTATGTACAATCATTATTTATCAATAAAAAAATTTTTTAAAGCCACCATACTGAAAAATCTTAAATCAATTTGCTCCTAAAAATTCCAAATAGATGAGCCACAATTCATCAGGTGATTCCACATTCTTTTCTCTATGTTATCTTTGCTACCATGTGAAAAGATCTAGAAAAGACCTCTAGTAATTTAGACCTCTTAAGGAACACAGAAAAAGTTAGCACTCACTTTTTCTGTGGTCTGCTTTCTTTCTTGAGTTTCAAAAGTCATGGGAAAATTATTCTCACATCTAAACCTCTGCTCTCTTTTGTATTTTGTCATTTGATTGCTTTGGCTTTTGTTGGGGGGTTGTGGGGGGTGATAGCAAGAAGTACTTTGCTCTGTGAGAAAACTTGACCTTGGTGTGTGTGATGGCTAGGTAAAAGATTCAGTTTTAGAGGTGGCTGATGGTAGTTGCTTATGATAAGTGGTTATTACTATGGGAAGCTACTCATTTAATTGCATGTTTGTGTAAGAAAAGAGAAGTGTCATGCATCTAGAGATTATGGAAAACTTACCACTGAGGAATAAGACTCTCATGAAATGTGGGCTGATCACAGAGTAGGCTGATTGTTGTGGAGTTGCCTGCCAGCCTCAGGCAAATGTCCTTGCAGCAATGTGCACTGTGAAACCACTGCACTGTTTCATTCTACAGTGTTTTCCTCTTTTGGGAGACCCAGGATTTGGTTTGGAAATGGGATCTTTAATTTGCAGTGATCTGTGGTCTGTCTTCCAGATGTGTCTGTTTCTCACATATTTCAATATTAGACCCTGAAAATTGCATGCCTTCTTTCCCTGATTCATTAGATTACTAGCTCCATCCTGAAGCTAGTAATCTAATTAAGAAACAAGTAAAGTTACAAAGCCAAAATACAATTTTCTGACATTCAGCTGGCTTTATTGACACTCCTTACAAAAAAACATTTACCTCTATAAAGGAACTCTCCAGTTATGAGGCCATCTCCCTCTCTGCACCTAAACAGGAACTTTTAGAGTGGGGAAGAATTCAGATAAGAAACCTGATCTTGTTTAGATCAAAGGTCTGTGCCTTTGAGATGTGAAATTTCTACCATATTTCACCTAATAATCATCATGGCTTTGGAAACGTAAATTTATAATTTCCTAGCTAACAATTATTTAGGGCATGGGACAGGGTAATCAAGAAATGAATAGCCTAAAGCTAGGAAGAGGAACTTTAAAACTGACAAGTGGAAAATCTTAGAACTCTGTAATATCTGCTTCTGTCTGTGTGACTACATGTCTGTGTGTTTACGTTTTTTTTTAATGTAGGTGATGTTTCACTACCAAAACCTGTGAAAGATACTTAATTGATTTTAAATAATAAGTGCTTAAATTAAATTTTTTCTTTCTTTCTTTCTTTTTTTAGACAGAATCTCAATCTGTCACCCAGGCTGGATCGAAGTAGCACGATCTTGACTCACTACAACCTTTGCCTCCCAGGCTCACATGTTAAATCAAATATTTTATCAAAAAACAAAAAATTACTCAAACTCCTTTTAGTTCATGTGACTGTAGTAATTTTTGCTATATAAAGATAAGATCATTAGTAAAAATAAAATAAAAACATCATCAGAATTTGATCTAGATACTTTTATCTAAGTCTATTGTTTATATACTGTCTCTGATAGATGTTTTCAGACCAGAAAACTTGTTTTTTTTTTAGTAGCCTTGATACTTGCTTAACTTGTCTGTGAACTTGTGTCTTTGGATTTGAATCTTTAGGCCATGGTGCAGCCTAACTTCAGGCATTATTTCTTTTCTTCAGCACTGAATATTATACATCATTAAAATTTCTTACTTCCTAGGATTTTCACTATAATGAGGGCTACTAAGAGTTAACATTATAATTAATGTATGTAGTTATAACTAATAGATGTAAAGAAACAATTCCCTAAACAAAGTATATAAGAAAAGTAAAATGTGAACTTTTTTGGTAAAAACATGATAAAAAGTCATGGGGATAGAATTTTTGTTAAAGCTAAAGTAATTTTGCCTGGTTTAGAGGATTTTAAGTATCATTTTATATTGAAGAAATAAAAAGAATGATGGGTAAAACTCAATGGTGTTTGAACCAGAGCAACCTCATCTTGAACAGGGGCTAGGCAAAATAAGACTGAGACCTACTGCACATTTTCAGACAGGCCTTCTAAGTCAGAGGACAAGATAGGAGCTTGGCACAAGATATGGGTCATAAGGCCTTGCTGATAAAACAGGTTGCAGGAAAGAAGCTGGCCAACACCTACTAAAACCAAGATGGCGATGAGAGTGACCTCTGTTTGCCCTCACTGCTGCACTACACCAGCACCATGACAGTTTACAAATGTCATGACAACATCAGGAAGTTACCCTATGTGGTCTAAAAAGGGGACACATAAATAATCTACCCCTTGTTTGGTATATACTCCATAAATAACTAAAAATGGACAACCAGCAGCTCTAGGGGCTACTCGCCTATCAAGTGGCTATTTTTTTTTATTCCTTTACTTTCTTTAATAAACTTCCTTTTGCTTTTCACTGTGGACTCACCCTGAATTCTTCCTTGCCTGAGATCCAAGAACCCTCTCTTAGGGTCTAGATCGGGATACTTTCCAGTAAAGAAACTAAGATGATACAGAAAATTGGGAAAAGAAAGAATGGAAAAAATTATAAGAGTTTATAAAAAATTTATTAAAATCTTGTAGTCAAAGATGCTTGAGATTGGATAGATTTGTTTATAGGCTTTAACATTAATAATACACTAATGTAAATGTAAAATTTAGTTTTCTATTTTAAACAAAACTTTCATATAGTATTAATAAGAAATAGTAAAATATATCTGTTTACCTCTTTAGTAACAGCAATAAAAGAGAAGAGAGAGAAACAGATTCATTTTGCCTCAGGTTGTCTTTATTAAGTGGTATGATTGTTTGAGAAACCAAATTTTCTTTCTATCAAAAAGTAAAAGTTTTTGCTTTCTGAAATCTTTAACTTATTTTGGTTAAACGAATGACTATTTTACTGTGACCTGTGATGCCATGTTGTGATATCAAGTATTTTAAACCTTTGATATTTGACATACATTGCAAAATGAATATTTCAAGTTAGAAACTCAGTCTTTTGACTATAGATAAAAAACTTTTTAGATATTGAGGACTGTGAAGTAAAAGAGAGACATATTTGAATTATTTGATATGTTAAAATGATAAAGCATTAAATATAAAATGCTGTTTGACATTCTTTAGGTTATAGTTATATAAATATGTTATTAACATGTGATTTAAAATTGTATGAAATCCCTATAATTCAGGTATGTCTTTATATATTCTACTAGCAGTAATTATTATCAATATTATATTGAGTTGTTGTGTGCCACAGAAACAATCAAATTTTCTTACAATTGTCTTTAACCATGGCTGTTCTGAGACTTTTGTCATCCATAGACAATTATTGCTTTACTTTAACTTTTTTAAAGACTGGTTTATAATCACCTACAGTCCAAAATTTGCTTCCTTAATGAAATGCATTAAAGGGATGCTGACAAGTATTCCTGAATTCACCTGAATTCTGGTAACTTTGGAAGCCATACCATAGAACTTAAAAAATAAAAATAAAAAAATAAAAACCTTTTTGGACTGATTGAAATGCTTATGATTTCCTGAGGGTTGCTAACCCAATATCAAGCAGAACCAGAGCTAATTACATAGGACTAAATTAATGACAGATGAAATAATTTTTCTATGACTTTTTGTTTGAAACATTACTGATTTTGTTTTTTGTTTTCCAGAGTCAAGATAACTTTTTTTCTTTTGAAATAGTTACAGCTTTACAAAATTGGGCAAAGTATATTCTTGTGAGCAAAATCTGAAGCATATTTTTTCTCTCTACCTAATTTATCCAGAATTTAAAAATAATTTGAGTATGATAAATTTATGGTGATATAGTAATTCAGATAAATTCAATATGACTCTATATTCTTTCATAAGAGAACATAATCATAAACACTGATTATTTTGCCAAAACTGACAGGAATGGTTTATTTTCAAATATGACTGTTTTAAGGAATTGAGGTTGACTTAATAAAACCAATAAAATCTCCTTAAAAAAACTGACCTGAAACAATGTCTATGCAATTTCTTTACAAAGTACCTGACCTGTAGTAAGTAAAGAATGTCACTTTCTGACAGGTCTGGGAACCTCATGTTATTTTGGGACCTCAAAAAGAGAGGAATTTACTCACTCAATTTATTCAAGCATCTGCAAACACAGGTAAATCCTTGCCTAGAATAACCTCAAGAGGATTTGAAAATGTCTAACCTGATAATTTTTTTAATAAAAAAGTATTAGCAAAGCCAACTTACAAGAGCCTATATGTCCAATTACTATTCTTGCCATACTTGATGCAAATAATCAGGCCAAGTATAATAAGATTGAAACTTATTTTACAAATAAATTGATCCTACTATATGTGCAACTGGAAGGATAGAACTGCACTTTACTAAAATGAGGATTTTTCTAGGAGGTAAGGTTTGGGAAGCGAAGATGAGGAAAATGTTAAGCATGAGATGCCTATTGCATATATCTACGGGGATGGTGAGGTGGCAAAATATTAATCTAAAGTTCAGGAATAAGGTCTTGGCCAGACATAACCATTTTGGAATTATCAACATACAGATGATATTTAAAGACAGAATAGATGAGATTGTAAATACACACAAGGTTGAATCCTGAGATGCTTCAATCAGGAAGCCAAAGATACATAAAGAATTTAGTAAATGAGGTGCAAATTGAGTTGTCAGTGAGTTCAAAGGCAAACCTCAAAGGGTTAGAAGACAAATGACAAAGGGATAAGTCAGTGAATTAGAAGACAAACCACAAAGGGTGGTGGAAATTATTGCTGGGAGAGAGAATTCTCAGCTCTGAACAATGCTGATAATAATTCAAGCCAGGTGAAGACTGATGTAGCAATTAGGTTATTTATGACTTAGGGGGAGTAGTTTAGTTGGAGAAAAAAACCTGATAAGAGTGTACTGAAGAGAGAATGTGAAAAACAAACTAGAAAACAATATTGATAAACATTTTTTTGTAAAAATAGCACAGAAATAGGGCAATATTAGAAAAAAATAGGATCAAAAGAGATGTTTTGGAAGATGGGAAAGTAGTAGCATCATTACATAATAGGGACATTTCTACTGAAAGGGAAAAGTGATACCCTTGTTAACACAAGAAGAGGAGGCAATCCGATACACAAGTGGAGGTGGGTCTTGACTTAAACATGGACATTCATCAGGATAGACCATGTGTTACCACTGCTTTACTTAGATAGATATGGTCAAAAGAACCTTTGAAAGATTTCTTCTTTATTTTTGTCAGTGAAATAGGTCGAAGGTAGAGATAGAAATTTATATTTTAGAATTTCAAGAAAATAAATGAAGATACAACATACTCAGAATGAGAAATAACAGATTAAAATGATGTATGATGTCTACGCAAAATAAAAGGTCTTTTTAGGTTTTATGATCGTAAAGTCAGCATGTTTAGATGTGCAGATGCTGGATGTTAGACCTTTGTCAGATGCATACCTTAAAAAATTTTCTCCCATTCTGTAGGTTGTCTGTTCACCCTGTTGATAGTTTCCTTTGCTGTGTAGAAACTCTTTAGCTTAATTACATCTCACTTGTCAATTTTTACTTTTGATGCAATCGTTTTTAGCAACTTCATCACTAAATGTTTTCCCTTTCCTATGTCCAGAATGGTATTGCATAGGTTGTCTTCCAGGGTTTTTATAGTTTTGGGTTTTACATTTAAGTCTTTAATCCATCTTAAGTTAATTTTTATATGGCTTTAGAAAGGGGTCCAGTTTTGATCTTCTGCATATGGCTAGCCAATTATCCCAGGACAATTTATTGACTAGGGAGCCCTCCCCCATTGCTTTTCTCTGTGAGGTTTGTCGAACATCAGTGAGTTATAGGTGTGAGGCCTTATTTTTGGACTCTATTTTGTTTCACTGGTCTATAGGTCTGTTTTTGTAACAGTACCATGCTATTTTAATTATGTTAGCCCTGAAATATAGTTTGAAATTAGGTAGCATGATGCGTCCAGCTTTGTTCTTTTTGCTTACAATTGCCATGGCTATTCAGGCTCTTGATTCCGTATAAATTTTAAAATAGTTATTTTTTTTCTAAATCTGTGAAGAATGTCACTGGTAGTTTAATAGAAATAGCATTGAATCTATGAATTGCTCAGGTTGCTCAGTGTGGCCATTTAAATAATATTAATTCTTCCTATCCCCGAGCATGGAATGTTTTCCCATTTGTTTGTATAGTCTCTGATTTCTTTGAGCAATATTTTGTAGTTCTTATTGAAGAGATTTTTCACCTTTCTTGTTAGTTCTATTCCTAGATATTTTATTTATTTTTGTGGCAATTATGAATGGGATTGTGTTCCTGATCTCTTGCGTAACTGTTGTTGCTGTATAGGAATGCCAGTGATTTTTCATATTGATTTTTTTAAGAAAACAAATGATCCCATTAAAAAGTGGGTCAAGGACATGAACATATACTTTTCAGAAGACAGGGTGGTAATATCTCAAATACCAAAAGACAGAAATATCGTTTGATCCAGCTATTCCATTAGGGGATATATGCCCAAAGAAATATATATACTATTATAAAGACACATGAATGAATATGTGCATTGCAGTACTATTCACAACAGTAAATACATAAAATCAACCTAAATGCCCATCAATGGTAGACAGGACTTTTTAAAAAATGTGGTACACATATACCATAGAGTATTATGTAGCCATCAAAAAAAATTAATGTCCTTTGCAGGAACATGAATGGAGCTGGAGGCCATTATCCTTAGCAAACTAATGCAGGAACAGAAAACCAAAGACATGTTTTCACTTATAAGTGGGAGCTAATTGATGAAAACATACGGACACTGGAGCCTATCAGAGGGTGGGGCTTAGGAGGAGGGGGAGGATCAGGAAAATTAATGTATACTAGATTAATACCTGGGTGACAGAATAATCTGTACAACAAGCCTTCATGACGCAAATTAACCTATGTAATAAACCTTCACTTGTACCCCTGAACTTAAAAGTTAAAATAAAATAAAATTTAAAAGTCAGTATGATTGCAGGATTTTCTTCCGCTACATTCTGCTCTGTGAGTGAACAGGCAAAGTAGTCTGATGATTGAATTTAAAGTTATGGCTTTAACATGCAATTAAAATAATTCAAGACAGTAAAAACGATGTGAAGTTGTATGGAAGAGAATGATTACCAGGACTACAAAATTTAACTCAGATGTGAAGGAAAATGAAGACGTGAGGGAGATAAGGAACAATAAAATATCTGGCAAAATCAATCTATGGATTATAGATACTAGTCAGTGGAAGCATTGGTAGATCCAGATTGCTACCGAGAGTGAGCTCAAAATATAAACAGTGTTACTCCGAATATTCAAATTGATATTATGGAGGGTTTACATTGTTGACCTGGCAATGCCTATGATATGTTCACAGGTGTGGCTAGAAACCAAGATCATTGTTTCACTAAATGCATTTTTCACTAAATGCTGAAGAAGCCGAGAATTAAAATGATTCTCCTTAAAATCATTGAAATAATCAGCAGTTAAAAGAACAGAAGTATTTTTGTGAGACGAGCCTTGAATCAAAGCTAAAATTGTCATAGAGTCAAAGGGAGTGACTTAGGGTTGGTAGATGATTTCAACAGGAATAAGCAATTGATTTATATATATATATATATATATATATACACACACACAGACACACACACACACACACACACACACACACACACACATATGAGATTCAGAACTATGGATTCTGAAAGAAAAGGATAGGAAAATGGAAAGGATGTGGCAAAATGTGACAAATTGGCAAAAAGTCCAATTAAATTAATTAAAAGTTAATTTAATAAATAAATTAACCCCTAATTATCACAGCTACAAAAGTGACTATGTGTCATGCAAGGGCCAAGTTTTAGTTAAAGCAAGAAGTGAATCAAAACAATGATTCTCCATGAAAAAAAAATAGCAGATAGTTTTAAACAAATTTTGGGATCCTACTGATTCGTGGCTGTTAGCATAATATGGATCTTGGAAAAAGTGCTGTAATGCCATTTTTCTGACCATCCTTATTTTTCCACAAGTAACACAAGTACAGCAGTTTAATTTCTTACAGAGTTAAGAAGAATAAAGGGCACAGAAAATGCTCTTTGACCTCTGAAATTATTCCAGAACTTTGCCACTGACAGATTTAGTTTAGGATTAGAAAGGTTTCCAGTTAATTTGTACTATCTTATTTCATTCTATACATATATTTGACTCAAAACAAGCTGAACTGTCTTTGATGAAATGGATGTTTGAAGAGAAAACCATTAGTCTGAGAACACTCAGACTGTATTTCCACTCTGAATAAAAGGAAATCCATAACAATGATGAAAAATATTCTGTATTTCTGCCATGATGGTTCTCAAAATTTGGATGTATGTGAAAATTATTCAAAGTGCTTATTTAAAAAGCACAATTTTTGTTGTCAGAATCTTCTTGGTGTCCAACTTGATTGCTGTTTTAACCAAGACTCTCATATAGATTCTGACTCAGCAGAGGAGTATTTGGGAGCCTAGCTCTAACGCTCCTCATCCCAGGTCTCCATTTCTCAGTTACCCTTGTTTTCTAATGCTACAGGATATTTGGGGTGTTTCTTTTCTCTCCAGAAACCTCTATGGCAAGTGGCACCTTTGCTTGAGTTTTTGTCTTGCATCCAAGAAGAATGAGGTACACACACAAGTAGAAGGTGAGAAAGATGAAGAGGAGGTTTATTGAGTGTTAGAACAGCTCAGAGGAAACCTACAGTGGGTAGCTCCTCTATATAAGCTGGTCATCAGGTCGAGTGTTCAGCTCTCAGCAGAGAGGAGGCCCTGGAGTGAGTGGCTCCTCTCTGAAGGCAGGTCATCCTGTCATCTTGGCAGCTCTCAGCAGACAGAAGGCCTGAAGTGGGTGATTTCTCTCTGCAGGCAGGTCATCATGATAAGTGTTCAGCTCTCAGCAGAGAGACTAGCTCCTCTCTGCAGTTGGTTATCCTGCCATCTGCAGTTCTTAGCAGACAGGAGGACCTGTAGAGGGTAGCTCCTCTCTGCAGCTGGTCGTCCTGATGTTGGCTCAGCTCTGGCTGAGTGTGGGACTTTGTGGGCCTTTGAGAGGAGAAAGTGTGTGTTGATTGGTCTATGGGTGTCCATGGGCAGGTCTGGAAAAGGCATCACAAGTTCCCACTCCAGTCTGTGAAACTGGCAGCCCAGCCCTTAGCCGGTAGGCCTTCCCTGGCCTGAAAATGGGGCCTCACTGGAGACCTGACCCCTTCTGCCCAGGAACCTGTCTTCCTCCTACTCTGTTCATGATACCCAGGCTGTAGGTGCCAAGGGGTGGCTGCAGGCCAATGCTGAGCTATCCTCAGACACCCCTTCAGCTTCCCTCCTATGTTCATCGGTGTCCAAAATCTAAAGGCCAGTGTGGTAGGGACTGGTGAGTCAGCACTGCCCTGAGCATGTACAAGCCCAGCTAGGTTGTGACAGTGCTCAGGCGTGGCCCTGACTTTGCTCTGAGATCAGAGCAGGTGCTGACAGCAGGGAGAAGCCAGGCAGTGGGGGCAGGCATTTCCAAGCCTGCAGAAACAGGGGAGGTGGTATCTTTCTGGGCCCCTAAGAGTACCGGGATTCCTGAATCTGTAGCCATAGTTTGGATGGCTACAGCTGCACTCAGGGGGAGGGTATGGGTTTCCTGTTCCATGGAGTGGGAGGTCTGGGTCACACTATGGTTTGGGTGATCCCACCCTAATTTAGTAGAAACAGGGCTCCTACTTGTCTCTAGCTCCTGCTGGCTCCAAGGAGCATACAGTTCCAGCTGCACCTCCATTCTGCAGCCAGCATGATGGCAACAGCCACTCTAGATGGCCTGCCACTGCCATCAATCCTCTCTGAAGAGGTAGATCTACTCCCCTTAGGATAGGAAAAAATGTCATTTCTCAACTGCTTCATGCTTACAGGGGACATTGTTTTGGGGAAAATGACCATCGTATTTTCTCTCAGGAGCCTATCTAACAGTCCCCAGGAAAAGGGAACCATCATCCAAGGCTCCATTTGCATAATTTGAAGTTTGACAACCCATCCCTTTTGTTTCTTCTGAGCTGCAGAGATTTACTGGTTGGTTCATCCCCACAATTGTCAAAAGCTACAAATATCTTAAAATAAAAGCTTTCTTGATTCTTCTTTTTCTGTTATATATTAAGTTCTGGGGTATATGTGCAGATAGTACAGAATTGTTACATAGGTATATACATGCCATGGTGGTTTGCTGCATCCAGCCCCCCGTTATCTACATTAGGTATTTCTCTTAATGTTATCCCTCCCCAAATCTCCCCATCCCCTGCTGTCCCTCCTTTAGTCCCCCCACCCCCAAACAGGCCCCAGTGTATGATGCCTCCCTCTCTGTGTCCACGTGTTCTAATTGTTCAATACCCACTTATCAGTGAGAACATGCAATGAATTGACAATGTTCCAAGCAAAAAGTCAAAAAAGACTATTTTCGTCTTCCATTAGTTCAGTTCACCCAGTCAATTCCTGTTCACAGTCTCAAAAGTTATCAGAAATCTGCATTCAAGGACTCTACAGCATTCTTTGAAGAGGATCAAAACAAGACATCAATTGTCTATGAATGCCAAAATGTCCTAGGTTAGTCACAGTCAAAAACACAATTGAAAAAGAAATTTGGTCACATCTGTGGTCTACAATAACTTAACACAATAATCCTAATTATGATTGATGATACATATTCAGACATCAGAATTTTATAAATCCCATACCATTTTGGGATGCATATTAACATTATTCACTAAAATATAATCTGAAGATCAAACACCACCATATTTCAACAATTTTACGTAACTAAACATGTCAAATAATTCTATTTACCTCTTCCTTGGATGCTTTAGGAGGCCCTCTGTAGCATCCAAAAGTTAGGGGTTAGAAAAGACCATTTTGAAGCTGAAATTTGATATGTTAAAGTCTTAAAACACTTAATAGAATTTTAGATTACAATAAGTCATCTATTTAGCCAAAACGATGACTCAAATTTTTAAAAATAAAAACCTGTACTCATGCGTGCAGTAAAAATAGCCAGTATTCATTAAGAGGGAAGACCTAGTTTTCTAGTTTTCCAAACAAGTAGTTCCAATTAATTACTTTGGTAGTTTATTCACAAGGCAAACAAAAATCTTTCAATACATGAAAATATTCAAGAAAGAAAAAGCCAAATCTTACCCTTGCAGTAGTCTCCTATTAATGTCAACCCCAATTTTTTAAATGAAACCTTGCAGACAAATCCATTCAGTCTTAATCCAGCTTGACCATGAGGTAAGATTCTTATAAACTTTGTACAACCCTTTTCAAATTTTTGTTAAAAACTAGGTCGGTACCTCAAGAAAACTTTGTAGTGCTTTTATTTCAATGGTCAATTTATGGAAAAGCCAAATTATACCCTTTTGAATTTGGTCAATATGAATTTCTTTTACAAAATTAATTTGTATACATCTTCCACAGTTTGTTCAAACTTTTAGTTTTTAAACAATCCTTTAACCCTCTAAACTAATAAGAAATTTAGATTTCCCAAACTTCTTATAATCTTTTACTAAGAGCACATTTTACTCTCCTTATACACCTTGCATATAAGTCTGTTTTCAGTAGTCTCAATTACATGTTACAATGGTAACTTTTGGGAATTTTAAATTTTGTTGTAAAACCAGGTAAATTGTTTTAGTTGTGCATTAGGCATGGATAAGGTCTGGTCCTTTCCAGCATAGTTAGTGCATGATTAATTCCAGATGTCCCCTAGGCCTTACCAAACTGTAAAGCAGGCAAATCAAACAGTTTCCAAAAGCCAAAGAAGCAGTTTATGACCTTAAAGCGTTTAGCAAACCCAATATCTGACCTGAATAATTTGGACCACATGTCTACACTTTTAAGACATTTTTATTTTACCAATAATTTTTAAAACTTTTTTATTTCTCAAATATTAAAGTCAAGTGAACTAAAAGGCATTCTTCTATTCTTCTTTAAGAACGTTTGATCTAAGTGCTTATTTTTCCTTAAAGCAATCAATTGGAGGTCTTTTAAATATAAACATCACAAACATAACACATGTGTAACTACACAGACAGAAGGATATCCAGTAGTTGTAAGATTTTTCATCTGCCAATCTCTTAACTGGATTACTGGAAAACATACATTTTCTAAGGCCTAATAAGTAGGCATAGAAGGAAGACAAACAGATTTTGAAAGGGATCCATTCACCTCTAATTCTTGCAGTTCCATGAGGAAAACATAGGATTTTCTGAGAACAGGGTTAGTGACATCTCCTCCATTTTCCCAAGGAGTTCCAGGCCAGTAGAGGTTATCTTGGAGCCTCTCATGTGTACATTAAGAATAGCTAGACAAAAATAGAGAAAAATAATTCAATCAACTAAGAAGAAAAAACCTTTTCCCAGAAATACAAGACACATGAAGAGAGAAAACATAAAGCCTTTTGAATATAGCTATACCTTAAATATCCATGAATATTCATTTTTAATTAAGCTAACTTTTAATCATTGTACTCCTTTTTAAAGAAGTCCTTTTAAATCTCTTATTACCTGACCTTAGCCTTGTCAAATGGCCAATAATTCTAGATTTGAACTCATAGAGGGGCAGAGAACACAGTGATTTTTAACCATTTATACAATTAGTTTGCACAAAGTGAGAGGAGCCAAAAGTCCAACTGGAAGGAACTGTTGCCCTTTCACCAGCATGTCAGGCTTCTGGCTTCCTTAGAGCCGTATCAACCTCAGAGTCCTGTGAAGGGGAACTGACAAAGAAGCTGACCCTCCTCGAGAGATTACCGAGCAGTTTACGGTATGGGGAAATTAAACTTTTCCCAGTTTGGGGGATGCATCTGAGGGGAGTGCCCTGTAGTACAAAAATGCAATTACCCATCTGTGAAGAGAGAACAGGGACAGGGAAGGAAAAAGCTTTTTTTTTTCTTCCAGAGTCTGAGGGTCAAAGGAGTTTAAGTTATTTAGGATGCACTTGAGAGGAGTGCAGGCTAAAAATGACTGGTTGGTTACCCACTGGAAAGAATGGTTACCAAAATGGGTAACCAACCAGTTCCTTTGTTTTCGCTCTCTTCCCAGCAAATATGCAAGGTATCTGATCGAAGGAAAAAAAGGCATTGGCTCCTGCCTGCTCCATGGAGCAGGAGGATTGGGTCTGCAGCTGTGGTTTGGAAGCTACAGCAGCATCCGGAGAGCTCCCACCCCAACTTGGAAGGGGTGGAGATCCTGCTTGTCCCCAGCTCCCACCAGCTTCATGGAGGGTGCAGCCCCAGCTGTGCCTCTCTGCTACAGCTGGCTTGTTGGCAGCGGCCACTCCAGATAGGCCATCACTGCCATGACTAATCCTTCTCCTCCTCCACACTCTTTGGTTCTTCCCAAGATTCCACTTCTTTCAAAAATTAACCAGGAATAGAAATAATCTGTGAAATAAATTACTATGACATAAAAATTAAACACATAGCACTGCCACTGTATCAACAATTGTCCTGTGAGTGATAAAATATATCAATGTTTTCATATATGCACCCTCACTTTGCCAGATAAATATATATAAGTGAGAGAAGTCTTTACATTATTTATATTAGTACATTTCCAGAACAGAGCCCAGTGCCTGATGTACTGAAAAAAGCAAGATATGTTTCAGTTATTGAATTCATTAATTACACTTCCTCATTACTCAAGAAAACTTTCAGCTGAGTCAAGCTCCTCCCTTCTCTAAAAACCGAAGTCAATAGAAGGACACTATGTTATCATTCTTTCTTCAGATTTTGATTTTTTAAAAAATTTATTTATTTAACTTTAGGTGCATACTATATCTGGCATTTCTCCGCATGTTATCCCCACCCTCCCCTCCCTTCTCACCCTCCAGATGTCTCTCCCCTACCCACCCCCCAACTGCCCTCAGTGTGTGATGCTCCTCTCCCTGAGTCCACGTGTTCTCATTGTTCAACACCCACCTATGAGTGAGAACATGTGGTGTTTGGCTTCCTGTTCTTGTGTCAGTTTGCTGAGAATTATGGTTTCCAGATTCATCCAAGTCCCTACAAAGGACACGAACTCATCGCTTTTTATGGCTGCATAGATTTTGATTTTGTTACACAAAGCAGTGTTAACTTTTGTCATTTGGAAGACAAGTAACACTTGTGGCACTTTAATCTTCCACATGGAACATCCAGTATCCATTCACATATTAGAATCATGCCCATGTACCAAGCAAAGAGGATATATATTATTATTTGAATGCTAATGTAACATGTAGGCACATTTCAAAAATTGACTAGAATTCTTTTTTACTTGAAAGAGTTTTAAATGCCTTTGACAATTTACTGTATTTGTATTTCTAAAGAAAAAAAATTGTATGCAACCAACTTAATTGAGTAAACAAATTCAAGTCATTACCAAAATAAACATTATTTTTAACATGAAAATTTATGTATTATAAAGTGATACATAAATTCCGAGAAATTACTATTATTAACTTTAAAAGATAGGAGTCTGGAGTGGACTCCTAAAATTAACTCAGATTTTTTTTTTTTTCTATTTGTGTAGGGGACAATAACTGAATAAGATGGTTAATCATCATTGAACTGATATTTTTTTAAGCAAACTATTTAAAGAGGCACTGCAACCTTGGTAGCTGCAGATAAAGGGCCAACTTGTTACAGTTGTTGTGGGATTCTAAGTCCAGGTAAGAACTGTTGAGTTTCTCTCATTTTAACATTTCTTTTGTGTAAGAAATGTTCACAAATTTCAGGGAAAATTTTTTGATGGTCATAAGAAATATTAAATGTTTTATGTTCTGTTTCTTCATAGACATAAGTCTTCAAGAGGTGGTAAATATCTCTTCTGGAAATAGATGAACCTCAGTTCTCTTTTATTATGAAATAAAAGAACTTGCTATTTCTTTTATTTCATTTTAACTGGATAACTTGATAACTGGGGGTGGAGGAAAGCATGGGGTGAGAAAGAATTGGCAAACAAAGGAGTAGAAGGCGTCCCAAGTTTACTTACCCACCTCACTTTCCTAGTTTCAACTCAAATTTGATTTAGGGTGAAAATAGATTTTCTAGATTATTTTTTCTCTGATTAAATGAGAAAAAAAAATTTTAGCATAGTTCTTGACACACTCAGTGCTCAATAAGTATCAGCTCCCTTCTCTCATTCAGGCAGTTGTCTTCCCTAATAAGACAATTGTTTTTTATTGTGAAAGTAAGATGGGGATGCAGGAAGTCTCCCCTATAAAAGGTCTACAAAGTTTTCCTTTTTTCTTCCTCAATGACAGAGGCACATGCAAGAAACTGAGTCATTTGGTCCACATTTCTTTTTTGACCCCTTATATAGAAAAAGCTTGAGAGAGATAAGGAGAGGCTGGTAAGATTCTGCCCTCTGCTGTTTCCCAATCAAAGAAAGAACTGGCCTGTCCCGATCAAAGAAGAGTTGCAATGTGGCATCCAAATGCCTATGACTGTGTCTTATAAACTTATTGTGTCTCCAAAATTCAAATATGTAAAACATTTGGAGCTCAGGAAAAAATGTTAACTGCCTACAACTAAGAATTTAAAATTCCACAGTGAAGTGGAAAGTGTGATATTTAGTCAAGACTAAAGTAGTATTTCAACTTTACGGGAACTTTTCATTTACTTGTTGTAACTTAACCTTTCTGAGAAATGAAGAACAAAGTGCCCACATTTCTAATTATTTTTTCTAGATATTTTATTTGTAAGAGATGTGTGGAATTTGTCTGGGAGAGTAGGAGAAATCCAGAGAAAAGTAATGATTATACAGGTATATTCTCCAGTGATACAGCAGAGTGAGAGAATATCAATGACATATGATTTGGACTGGCATTACAAACAAGAGATGAGGAAGGACATTTCAAGTTGGGAAGAAACATGTAAGAGGGCAGAGAGCTTTCTTCTTGAGACAGTGGTTCCATAAGAGCTTACAGGTGTATTGGGAAGTGGGACTAAAAACAAGAACCAGGCTTACGTCATGAAGAGCCTCAATTACGACATATTACTTTTAATTCATATGGTATGAGGAATCTTTCAGAGAATCTGGGAGTGACTATAATATGCATAGAATACAAGGAAGACCCGGAGACAGGACAACTAGAAGTTAACCAACTTAAATAAACAAGGCTCGGAGCAGTGAGGCTATAGCCCTCAAGTCTTCAAGAATATTTGTATAATAGAAAGAAAAAAGAAGTGTAAAGGTGAAGAACTATCCACCTTACGAATCATTGAAAGACAATTGTGATTGTAAAATTAATACCTTAAAGAAAAAAAATTTCTAACATTTTAATTATGAAGAAACAGAGACATATTTATGAAAAAAGTAGTGTGAAATTGAGAGTTGCCATAAACTTGAAAATGTTTTTTTTTGAGACGGAGTTTTGCTCTTATTACCCAGGCTGGAGTGCAATGGCGCGATCTCGGCTCACCGCAACCTCCGCCTCCCGGGTTCAGGCAATTCTCCTGCCTCAGCCTCCTGAGTAGCTGGGATTACAGGCACGCGCCACCATGCCCAGCTAATTTTTTGTATTTTTAGTAGAGACGGGGTTTCACCATGTTGACCAGGATAGTCTCGATCTCTTGACCTCGTGATCCACCCGCCTCGGCCTCCCAAAGTGCTGGGATTACAGGCTTGAGCCACCGCGCCTGGCCCAATACTCAGATATTTTTTTATTTTTATATTTGTGCACTATGATTAATATACATTATACATATTTAAAATATTTACATGGTTGTACTATATAGATCAATAATTATTCACTAATGAAAACATTTTATTTATTAAATACTTGATTTGTTAAGTTAATAAAAAATATATTGATTTTTATTATTCACAGATTAACAAATTTGTCTACTCGCTAATTTGTAACACTAATATAAATAGAGCTAAGCTTTTGTGATCATTCATTTGCAAGAGCAGTGGTGAAAAATTTGAGTTGTCATTTTTCTCAGCTGAGGTTGTGAATTGCAAAAATCTTAGATCTCAGTTAATTTAAAAAGTTAATTTTGCCAAGGTTGTGGATGTGCACCGGTGACACAGCCTCAGGAAGTCCTGATGACATGTGCCCAAAGTAGTCAGAACAGTTTGATTTTATACATTTTATGGAGACACGAGACATCTATTAACATATGCAAGATGAATATTGGTTTGGTCCAAAAAGGCGGGACAACTTGAAGCAAAGACAGGACAACTCAAAGTAGGAAGGGAGCTACCAGGTCACAGGTAGATAAGAGAAACATGATTGCATTCGAGTTTCTGATTAATCTCTCCAAAGGAGGCAATAAGATATGCATTTACCTCTGTGAGCAGAGGGATGATGTTGAATAGAATGGGAGGCAGGTTTGCCCTAAGCAGTTCCCAGCTTGCCTTTTCCCTTTAGCTTAGTGATTTTTGATTCCCAAGATTTATTTTCCATTCATATGGTCAAACAAGGTAATGATCTGCCTTGCCTCCGTTCACATTCTGTAAACAAGTGTACTTTTCATGGTCTATTTATTGCCACCTTTTTTGCATTTTTGTGCTTTGTGTTGCTGAGTTTACTATTTTAAATGGGCCCCCAGCATAGTGCTGATGTGCTTTCATAAAGTGTCTTTAAAGAGAAACATACATGAAACAAGGTTATGTATTGACAGACTGACAAAATGTGACAAGAGGCATGCAGGCACCTGTATTGCTCCTAGGAACAATGACTCAGTATTTGCTGATTCAGAGTTCTCAGCAACTCTATAGACCATAACTACAGCAAACAGTGAGAAGCAAGTGTACATATAACATGTACTAGACATATGGTATAATTGGTGCCCTATTAAGAATCATGTATCTGTGCTATGTGTCAATCTATATAGATACATCCATATGCATTATACACACATGTATGAACACCAAGAATACATTTCTAAACCTCAGTGAAGAACCCACTTAAAAGACTGAATCAAAGTAAAATGTTGACTCATTTTACTAGCCTTTGAAATAGTGGGTTAGGCCTGAACTCAAGCTGGGAAAAGAGCCTCTACTGTTGGAACATAGAATAGAATGTGGCTTGGGCTCATGTCCTGGCCTGAGCACTGGACACCCCTCCTTTCACAAGACTGGACTGGGAAGGATATGACCTGGTAACCAGCCACAGCTTTCCCTATGTGGAGTCTCATGGCCTAGAATGTCTGGAATGGCTGGGTGATCTGAGCGTAGATGGCATGGGAGAAGCCTTACAGATTGGGGTTGCTCCTAGGGCAGACATCAGAGGTCACCCACTAAGTCAGGGGAGAACATGCTGGCAGACTCAAAAGCCATCTGTAGGGCTGAAAATCCTGGGTCATGGGTGCCATACTGGTTGCATACCTGCAGCGTCACTGCCCTGTCAGGGGATCCTCTGCCCTTGAGCCACTGTACTTTCAGACTACCCACAGACATATTCCACAACTTGTTCTGACTTTGACAAGCACAGGGGACTGGCAGGACCTTGCAAAGTCATGGGGCTTCTGGTGACCTAATTTTGTTGTAGACTTCCAATGCCCAAGCTTGGGTCAAAGAAAACATGGTAGGACAACAGCATTTAAAGGGGACACCACCAAGGCCCGGGAACAAACTTGGAGAAGGCATCCTCTCTTGCCCCCTACAGCTTCTCCTTAGACTATTATCCACACTGATATATAAAAAGGGCAGGCAGGGCAGGGCACGGTGGCTCACGCCTATAATTCCAGCCAGGAGATCGAGACCATCCTGGCTAACATGGTAAAACCCTGTCTCTACTAAAAAATACAAAAAAATTAGCCAGGCATGGTGACATGTACCTGTATTTCCAGCTACTTGGAAGGCTGAGGTAGAAGAATCACTTGAACCCAGGAGGCAGAGGTTGCAGTTTGCCGAGATCAAGCCATTGCATTCCAGCCTGGGTGACAGAGCAAGACTCTGCCTATAAAAAATTTAAAAAAAAATAAATAAATAAATGAAACCATACCTGAGAAAAAGCCTAATGGCTAGCTTTTAATCTCAAGTGCCATCTACTGGACTGCAGCCCAAATAACACCACCTTCAGCATACAATGCCTGTGAAATCCACCACAGGAACTCATCCACAATCAAGGGACCTGTGAAGAAGCTTGGTCCACTGAAAACACTGGAAACAAAGGCAATGAATTGTACACAATGTACACAACAGTCAAACCCTCAAGGGGAAAGGAAAACACAGCCCCATTCAAATGACATCAAATTAAAAAAAAAAAAGAAACTTCAGTTTCTTCAGATGATAAGAAATCAATGCAAGAACTCTGGCAATACAGAAAGCCAGATTGTTTTGTTACCTCTAAGTGATTACACTTAGTCCCTAGCAATAGATCTTAACCAGATTGTTATGTCTGAAATGACATATAAAATTCAGAATCTGGAGGGCAAGGACACTCAACTAGATCCAAGATAAATTTGAAACCCAATAAGAAGAAACACAAAAATAACCCATGATTTGAAAAACAATATGGCTATATTAAGAAACAGCCAAACTAGACTTCTAGAATTAAAAAATAGAATGCTTCAGCAATTTTAAAAAACAATTTGAAGCCTTTACAACATAATAGACCAAACAGAGGAAATAATTTCAGAGCTCAAAATATTGTGGATCAACCCACTCGGACAAAAATAAAAAAATATTTTTAAGTGAACAAAGCCTTTGAGAAAAATGAGATTATGTAAATAATCCAAATTTATGACTCATTATTATTCCTGAGAAACAAGGAATGAAAGTAAGCAACTTGGAAAACATATTGGAGAATATAATTCACAAAAATTACCCCAATCTTGTTAGAGAGGTTGGCATGGAAATACAAGAAATTAAGAGAACTACTACAAGATACTATACAGGAGGACCATCCCCAAGGCACATAATCATCAGACTTTCCAAGGTCAAAATGAAAGAAAAAAACAGATAGGCACCTAGAGAAAAGGATAATTGCACCTATAAAAGAAATTCCATCAGATTAACATCAGACTTCTCAGCAGAAACCTTATAAGCCGGGAGAGATTGGGGGCCTACTCTCAGCATTCTTAAAGAAAAGAAATTCCAGCTAGTAATTTCCTACACCACCAAATTAAGTGTCATATGTGAAAGAGAAATAAAACACTTTCCAGACAAGCAATTGCTAAGTGATTGTGATACCTCTAGATGAGCCTTATGCGTAAGGGAGTTCTGAGCATTGAAATAAAAGAATGTTACCCTCTATCACAAAAACACATGTAATTACATATTTGCAAGACCCTGTAAAGAAACCACATAATCAGGACTATAAAGCGATCAGCTAACAACATCATGGTAGAAACAAAACCTTACATATAAATATTAACCTTAAATATAAATAGTCTAAACACTCCACTTAAAAGACACAGATTGACAAACTGAAATTAAGAAAAAAAAAAAAAACTCAAGTATCTGCTGTCTTCAAGAGACCCATCTCACATGGAATGACAGCTATAGGCTCAAAGTAAAGGCTTAAATAAAGAGCATTCATGCAAATGGAAAAAGAAAAGCAGGAGATCACTATTTTTGTATTAGATAAAACAGACTTTCAATAAAAAAACAGTTAAAAAAGATAGAGAAGATCCTTACATCATAATAAAGGGTTCAACTCAACAAGAAGTTTTAACTATTCTAAATATATACACATTGAAAATTGGAACACATGGATTTGTAAAACAATGACTACTAGACCTACAGAAAATTTGGATAAACATTAATAGTGGAGAACCTTGGTAACCCATTGACAGCATTAGACAGATGCTCAAGATAAAAAAGTGACAAATAAATTTTGGATTTAAACTTGATACCTCACCAATTAGACCTAGTAGACATATGTCTATGTATCACCCAACAACCACAGAATGCACATTTTTCTCATCTGCACAAAAACATACCCTAAGATTGACCACTTGCTTAGTCACTGAGCAAATCTCAAAAACTTCAGTAACACTGAAATCATACCAAGCATCTTGGATCACAGTGAAATAAAAATAATAATCAACACCAAAAGGAACTCTCAAAAGCAAATAAATACGTAGAAACTTTAAAAGATGCTCCTGAATAACTTTTGGATAAAAAATAAAATTAAGTCAAAGATCAAAGAATTATTGGAAACAAATGAAAATTGTGACACAACATACTAAAACCTCTGGAATAGACCCAAAACACTAAGAAAACAGTTTTTACCACTAAACACCTGCATTAGCAAGATAGAAAGATCTCAGGTTAACAACCTAATGTCACACCTAAAGGAATTAGAAAAATGAGAACTAAACCTAAACCTAGAAGAAGAAAAGAAATAATTAAAGTCAGAGCAAAACATTTAGATGTCATTTAGAAAATTGAGACCATGAAAACTATTCAAAGGATCAAGAAAACAAAAATTTGGTTATTTGGAAGGATAAACAGGATCAATCCACCACTAGCTGGATCAACAAAGAAATAAAGAAGATCCAAATAAGCACAATCAGAAATGACAAAATGACATTATAACCATTCATAAAAGAGCCTCCTATACTGCCATAAACATCTTTATGGCCATAAACTAAAAAATATAGAGAACATAGGTACATTCCTGGAAACATACAACCTCCCAAAATTGAATGAGGAAGAAACAGAAACTCTAAACAGACCAATAATAAATTATAAAACTGAATCAGTAGTAAAAAGCCTCGTAACCAGAAAAGTCCTGAAGCAGATAGATTCAGAGCTGAATCCTACCAGATGTATAAAGAAGAGCTGATACCAATTCTACTATAACTATTTCAAAAAAAATTGAGGAGGAGGGATTTCTCCCTATCTCAGTCTTTGAAACCAGAATCATCCTGATGCCAAAATCTGGCAGACACAACACAAAAAGAAACTTGCAGGCCAATATTTCTGATGAATGTAGATGCAAAAGACTTTAACAGAGTACTAGCCAAGAAAATCTAGCAACACATTATAAAGTTAGCACGGTCAAATGGGCTTTATTCCTGCAATAGAGAATAGTTAAACATATGCAAATCAATAAATGTGATTCAGAACATAAACACAATTAAAAACCGAAACTATATAATTATTTTAGAGAAAAAATATGTAATAAAACGCAACATTCCTTTAAAATAAAAAACCCTTAACAAATTAGGCATTGAAGAAATGTACCTCAAAATAATAAGAGCCGTCTATGACAAACCCACAACCAATGTCATACCAAATAGGCTAAAGTTGGAAGCATTCTTTCTAAGCACTGGAACAAGACAAATGTGTCTGCTGTCACCACAGCTATTCAACATAGTACTGGAGGCTCTAGCTAGAGCAAGCACACAAGAAAAAGGAAAAAAAGGCATCCAAATAGAAAAAGAAAAAGTCAAATTATCTGTTCTTGTTAAATATACGATTCTATACATAGAAAATACTAACAATTTCTCAAAAATACCTGATTTTAAAACTGCAGTAGCCCTTCTCCCAGCCCCAGGCAGAGCCTGGGGCCACCAAAGCCACAGAATGTGGGCTCGCACACCCACCTTTGTCTCCCGGGTGCGAGCTGCCACAGCCCTGCACCCATCACTCACTGCGGACCCATTTTGTGCCACAGCATGGGGCCACTGGGACACGGGTTGGGGGGTGCGGAGCTGGCAGGCACAGCCTCAGCATGGACGTGATGGTCTCGAAGCTCCTGGAGCTCTTCCTGCAGAGCCCGCTGGTGAGCTGGGTGAAAACTTTTGGCCAGTTCGGAAGTGGCAGCCAGGACAACCTAACTATGTACATGGATTTAGGGGACGGCATCTTTTTAAACCAAATCATGCTGCAAATAGATCCCAGGCCCACAAATCAATGCATCAGTAAGCATATCAACAATGACGTGAACCTTTGCATTCAGAATTTGACCATCTTAGTGAGAAACAAGACCTACTACCAGGAAGTTCTCCAGCAGCTGATTGTAATGAATTTGCCCAATGCTTGTATGATTGGCAGAGAACCACTATCTGGGAAGAGCATGGAGGAAATCAGGAAGGTGTTGCTGCTGGTGATGAGCTGTGCCATCTAGTGTGAGAGGAAAGAGTTCATTGAAAGGATCAAACAGCTGGACATCGAGACCCAGGTTGGCATCATGGCCCATATCCAGGAGATGACTCACAACCAGGAGAACGTGTTTGACCTATAGTGTCTGGAGCTGCCTGAAGTGGCCCCAGAGGAGCTGGAGGCCCTCTCCAGGAGCATGGTGGTCCACCTGAGGAGGCTCATCGACCAGCAGGACAAGTGTACTGAGCTAATCATGGACCTCACTCAGGAGTGGGACTAGCTGCAGGCACAGCACCCACCGAGCCCTGTCAAGTCCTCCAGCACCAACTCCACTCCCAGCCCCACCAGCAGCCTCTCCAGTGAGGACAAGCAACACCTGGCTGTGGAGATGGCCGACACCAAGGCCAGGCTGTGGTTCGTCAAGAAGGAGCTGGAGGAGAAGACAGAGCAGCTTGTGGACACCAGGCACGGGGTTCTCCTGCTTGACTTTCTGGTGCTGGAGCTGCAGAAAGTCAAGCAGGAGAACATCCAACTAGAGGCAGATGTTGGGTCTGCTCAAGCCTATCAAGACGAGTTGGACTCCCTGTGAGAGAAGGTGAACCGCATAGAGAGGCTGGAGCTGGAGCTGACCCGCTGTAAGGAAAAGCTGCATGATGTGGACTTCTACAAGGCCCACATGGAGGAGCTGAGAGAAGATAATATCATTTTAATTGAAGCCAAGGCCATGCTGAAGGAACAGCTGACTGCTGCTTGGGCCTGGTGTGATAAAGTCCATGAGCTGGAGAAGGAGAACCTGCAGCTGAAATCCAAACTTCGCTACCTGGAATTGGACAAGGACACAGATAAGAAACAAATTGAGGAGCTGCTGGAAGAAAACATAGCCCTTGGGATTGCACAGAAGCAGAGCATAAACAAATCTGTCCACCTTGGCTAGGAGTTGGAGCAGCTATCTAAGAACGCAGACTTGTCAGACGCCTCCAGGAAATTGTTTGTGTTTGAGCTGAACAAGTGTGTGTCCAGCCGCATCCTGAAGCTGGAGAAGGAGAACCAGAGACTCCAGAGCACCATCCAGGGGCTGCAGGACACGTCCCTTGTGCTGGAGGAAAGCGGTCTCAAGTGCTGCAAGCTGGAGAAGGAGAACCAACAGCTCAACAAGAAGATTGAAAAGTTACAAACCCAGCTGGAGAGAGAAAAGCAGAACAAGGATCTGGAGACCCTCAGTGAGGAGCTGATCAGAGAGAAGGAGCAGCTGCAGAGTGACATGGAGACCATAAAGGCTGACAAAGTCAGGCAGATCAAGGACCCTGAGCAGGAAAAGGACCACCTCAACTGAGCTGTGTGGATGCTGTGAGAGAGGTCACAGGTCAGCAGCGAGGCACACATGAAGCACATGGAGGAGAACAAAGCCCTCCACCAGATGCTGATGGAGACCAGTGGCAAGCTCAGCCAGTTGGAGTTTGAGAAATGGCAGCTGCACAGGGACCTGGAGCAGGCCAGGGAGAAGGGGGAGTGGGCGGAGAAGCTGGAGAGGGAGCTGCAGCCACTGCAGGAGAACAAACAGCTGGCCAGGAAGCTGACCTCCCTGGAAATGGCCACCGAGAAAATCGAGGCCCTGGAACATGAGAGCTGGGGCCTGCAGCTGGAGAACCGGACACTGAGGAAGTCTTTGGATACCCTGCAGAATGTGTCCCTGCAGCTTGAGGGCCTGGAGCACGACAACAAGCAGCTAGTCAGGGAGAACCTGGAGCTGCATAGGATGGTGGAGACTCTGCACTTCACCAGCACCAAGCTGGTGCAGATGGAGAGGGAGAACCAACAGCTGGAGCACGAGAAGGAGGAGCTGAGGAAGAACGTGGAGCTGCTCAAGGTCCTGGGCAAGAAGTCAGAGGCCTGGAGCTCAGCTACCAGAGCATGAGTGCCAAGAACCTTTGGCTGCAGAAGAGCCTGGAAAGCAGCGGCCGCAAGACGCAGACCCTGGAGAGTGAGCTGGGCAAGCTGGAGGTAGAGCACCAGACGCTGCGGCGGGACCTGGAGGCCCTGCAGCTGGCCAGTGCACAGCTGGAGGGGGCCGAGAAGGACAGGAAGGCCCTGGAGCAGGAGGTGGCCCCGCTCGAGAAGGACAAGAAGCAGCCAACAGAAGGAGGCCAAGCGGCTGTGGTAGCACGTGGAGCTCAAGGACATGGTCTTGGACAACAGCACTGCTAAGGTCTCTGCTGTTGAGAAGGAGAGCCACACGCTGGACAAGGAGCTGGCCCGCTGCAGGGATGTGGCTGGCCAGCTGAAGGAGCTGGAGAAGGACAACCGGGACCTCACCAAGCAGGTCCCTGTGCACGCCAGGACACTGATGACCCTGAGGGAGGACCTGGTGCTGGAGAAGCTGAAGAGCCAGCAGATGAGCAGTGAGCTGGACAAGCTGAGGCAGGAACTGGAGAAAGTCAGCCTCAACAGGGAGCTGCTGCTGCAGGAGGATGACAGCAGCAGTGACACAAAATATGAGATTTTGGAGGACAGAAATGAATCAGCATTAAAAACAATGCTAGCCATGAAAGAAGAAAAGACTGTGCTCCTGGAAGCACAGATGGAAGAGAAAGCGAGCCTCAATTGCCAGTTAGAGAGCTAGCTGCAGATGCTGAAGAAGGGAGTGTGAGATCCTCAGGCAGAACCAGGGAGAGGGGCAGCACTTGCAGAACTCTTTCAAACACCCTGCGGGGAAGACAGCCGCCAGTTACCGGGGAAAAGAGGCCTGGGGGCCCAGCCACAAGGAAGCTATCCTGGACCTGCTCCAAGTGAAGGACCGGGCCATCGAGCTGGAGCGGCTCTGTAAGCTGAGAAGCAGCTGCTCAAGGAATAGCTGCAGCACCTGGAGACCCAGAACGTGGCCTTCAGCAGCCAACAGAGAGCCTTCCTGCAGTAGCACACCATGCTGCGGACCCAGACTGCCAAGCTGCTGGTAGGGAACTCCACACTGAGCTCCCAGAGCACTGTTCTCAACCCTCAATAGGCACTGCTGCAGAACCACCACATGGCCAAGGAGATGGAGAACGAGAGCCTGCAGAGGCAGCAGGAGCAGCTGACAGCGGCCCATGAGGCCCTGCTGCAGGACCACGAGCACCTGGGCATGCTGCACGAGCGGCAGTCTGCCAGTATGAGGCCCTCATCCGCCAGCACAGCTGCCTGAAGACATTGCATCGGAACCTGAAGCTGGAGCACAAGGAGCTCCGGGAGAGGCACGAGGACATGCTGATGCTCAAGGCGGAGCTGGAGGAATGGGAGAAAGTCTTGACCATGGAGCAGGAGGCACTGCAGCAGGAGCAGAGGACAAATGCCTTCGCCATGGGTGAGAACCAGAGGCTGCAGGGCGAGCTGGACAGGGTCAGTTTCCTGCACCACCAGCTGAAGGGGGAGTACGAGGAGCTACATGCTCACACCAAGGAGCTGAAAACCTCACTGAACAACGCTCAGCTGGAGTTCAAATGCTGGCAGGCCTGCTTCGAGGAGCTAAAGGAGCAGCACCAGGCCATGGACATCTCGCTGACCAAGTTGGACAACCACTGTGAGCTGCTTTCACGTCTCAAGGGAAACGTGGAAGAAAATCATCACCTCTTGCGCCAGATCCAGCTGTTGAGCTAGCAGAACCAGATGCTTCTGGAGCAGAACATGGAGAACAAGGAGCAGTACCATGAGGAGCAGAAGTAGTACACAGACAAATTAAATGCCTTAGGAAGACAAAAGGAAAAACTGGAAGAAAACAATTATGGATCAATACAAGTTCTATGATCCTGCTCCTGCTCCAAAGAAGAAGAACCACTGTATTGGAGCCAAAGCCTTAGTCAAACTCATGAAACCAGAGGAGGGTTCAAGGGAACGCTTGAAGTTCACTGCGGACAGTCCTCCCTGGCAGCTGGAGTCCTCAGACCCCGCCTTGCTGGCAGCCTCGCAGCCTCTCAGAGCACAGCCCGAGAACCCGGACGCACCCCCGCGCTGGGCTCCAACTGTGCGGAAAAGCGTGATGCCCACAACGGGTCTGCGGGGAACGGCCCTGGGGATCTCAAACCAAAGTGAGGCTCCCCACACAGAGGCAGCCTTGACCGCACAGATGCCTCCACTGATCCGGCCCTGAGGTCCCGGCCTTTGGAGCTGGGCTCCTGGACCTGCTCAACCTCAGCCACCACTCCAACCCCTTCCAGCTGCACCCCCACCGCCCGGCACCCAGGCGGCACCAAAGATGACAACCTCTGCGAGCCATCTCGAGTTTGAGGTCCCCAACCACAGGCAGTACGTGTCGCGATCAAGTAGCTTAGACAGCAGTAGAAACACATCCAGCAACAGCTCTCCTCTTAACCTAAAAGGCTCCTCCGAGCCGCTCCACGGCCGGTCTGAGAGCTTCGGCAGTGAAGACCTGATCCCCAGCAGGAACCCGGCCACTCTGCCCCGGGAAGCCAGCGCCCCAGGGCGCAATGCCTTCGGCCACCACGAGTACCCCTCGCCCTGGAACGGGCCTGTCCTACAGGAGGGTGCCCAGAAGAGGGGCACAGCCCCTCCGCAAGCTCGGCCTCCCCCAGCAGCAAGATGGTCACCTTGGAGGACTTCCTGGAGGAGAGCAACCGCAGCTCCCCCACCCAAGACACACCCAGTTGCCGGGCTGACCTGCTGAGTGACTCCTTCCGGAAGGCCAGCGATCTCCCGGCTGCAGGAGGCCAGCCAGGACCACCCGCCAGGAAAGAAGGGGCCAAAATGCCTACCAGCGTTGTGGCCCCCACCGTCAAGATGGCCGCCCCGCCTCGGAGAGGAAGCCGCCGAAGCCCGGGCAGTATGTGAAGCCAAACTGCAGACTGCCTGAGGCTGAGGCCCCACCCAACGTGGCCCCCCGACAGGCCCAGCGCCCCCCTCCCCCAGCCTGTCTCTGGGCAGACCCCGGCAGGCCCCGGTGCCCTCACTTCCCACGCACCTGCCGGCCGCGGCGCCTCCCTGAGCCGAGCCTTCCGCCTGGCCTCAGGCGACCTTCTCCCGGCCACCGGGCCTGAGGCCTGCAGACAGAAGTCCCCCCAGAAGCTGGGGGCTCCCGAGGCCTCGAGGGTGGGGGGCAGAGAGACAGGCAGCCATACCCTGCCAAGCCCCGCACCCCCCCAGCTCCGCAGCCTGGCCTGGGAGCGGACCCCACTTGTGGGAAAGGCCGGCGGCTCCTGTGAGGGCCCGGGTCCCCGCAGCCGCCGCTGGACACGAGGCGCTTCTCCCCGGCTCCCCCAAAGGAGGAGAGGCTGGCCCCGCGGCGTCAGTCCGCCACAGCCCCCGCCGTCGCCGCTGCAGGTGCTGGTGCTGGCGGTGGTGGCGGCAACTCCCAGCTCCCGCACTTCCCACCTGCTGCGGCCCAAGGCGCCCCCGCACCCAGGCGAGGTGGCCGCCATCGCCCCCTTCCGGGCGGGGCTCAACCTCTCAGAGGGAGATGGGGTCCCTGGCAGGGGCCCAGGTCTGTCTCCTGACTCGGCTCCCCACCCCGGCCAGGGCCTGGAGGACTTCAGTCGAGGGAGCAGCTCAAAGAGCACCCCGGCCTCCCCGGGGCCGGGCGGGGACCCGCAGACGGTGTGGTACGAGTCCGGCTGCGTGTGAACCGCTAGCGGCTGAGCTCGCACACCTGAAAACTACGGACACGCCTTCCGACGCCCGTGGCCTTGGCTCCTGCTTGCCTGCGGCGCCAGGAAACGGTTTGGGATGAGGAGCGAGGTTCCCATGCCTTTCTGCTGTTTGTTCTGTGAATGGAAACATTGTGCCAAGCCCCAAGAGGATGACGCTTCCAGGTGTGTAATGAGTCTTCTGTATCTGCCGCTTCCAGCAGCTGGTATCTTTGGAATAAATCTACGGCAGCATGGGGACCAATTAGGATGCGATGACAAGCTGACTTCCCCCAAAGCAGACACTACTCCGGTACGTCCCAGTGCAGCACTCGTTTGCAATGTGTGGAGCTCCATTGGGCACACACATACTCACACAGCAGGCTCACGAGGCTCTGGCCTGGCAGGCCTAAGAGCCCCACGCCCTCTCCCAAAGGCCACTGGATCCGAGGAGAAGCCCAGACTGGCCACGCTACAAAGGTCTTGAAGGCCTTGGGCAGACCCCAGAGTCAGGCCTGCTGTTAAAAAACGGGAGTGCTGCTGTTCCATTCCTGGGGTCCCAAGCACTTCCCTTTACCCTAGGACCCAGGGCGCCTGCAAGGCAGCTGGCGGTGGCCTTGGCCATTTGTCCCCAGCCTCCAGCTGACTCCTGAGCTCTGCATCAGGGGGTCTGGGGACCACACAGGCATCTGCCTTCTTAGATTTCCCTGGCTCACTTTTCTGCCAACACTGGATTTGCTAGGCCTGGGGATGGGGAGGGCAGAATAGAGGCCCTCACCGAGCCCCCTCCAGGCTAGGGTGCATAGTGGACTGAGGAGTCACCCGGGGCAAAGCGAGGTGCAGACTCGATGTGTAACGTGGCTGCGGCCCCAACTTCCCCGGTCTCAGATGGGGTGTTGATTTATTTCTGAATAACTTTTTGGGTATAGAAACCGTTTTTTAAAAATATATGACATATATATGCACAAACTCATGTGACATATGTATACTTTGGGGGATCTATTTATGTTCCAGAGGGAGTCATTCTCTTCTATCAGGAATCTTACCTGCTGCTTTGTGTCTTTGGTCAGATTCCTGACAATTTAGTTTCCTGTTGCAAAGGTGCTTTTCCTGGGGTGAACTAAACCTATTGATTTTTTCTTAAGATTTTGTTTTCCTTTTGATTTAATATAATGAGAAAGAAATGGGAGATTTTTTGAATGTTAACAAGGTCCTTTTAGAAGTGTTTGGGATTGTATATTAAATAGCTATCTGTTCTGGAATGCAAGGACAGGATTGTAAAAAAATGGAATGGAACAACAACAACCACAAAAACTGCAGTAAAGTTTCAGGATACAACATAAATGCAAACATCCATAGCATTTCTTTACACCAATAATATTCAAGATTAGAACCAAGTCAAGAAAGTAATTCCATTTCCAATAACTAGGAAAGAATAAGTTATCTAGGAATATGTTTAATCAAGGAAGTGAAAGATTTCTACAGGAAGAACTATAAACATTGCTGAGGGCTGGGTGTGATGGCTTACACCTGTGATCCCAGTACTTTGGGAGGCCAAGACAGGAAGGAAGACTGCTTGACCCAAGGAGTTCAAGAAGAGCCTGGGCAACATCAGGAGACCCTATGTCTACAATTTTTTAAAAAAAATCAGTTGAATGTGGTTGGAATGTACCTATAATTCCAGATACTAGGGAGGCTGAAGTGGGCTGATAGCGTGAGGCTGGAAGCTTGAGGCTGCAGTGAGCCATGATCATGCTACTGTACTCTAGCCTGGGTGACAGAGTGAGAACCTGTCCCCCAAAAAGATTTGCTGAAAGAAACCATAGATTATACAAACAAATGAAAAAAATTTCCTTGTTCATGAATTAGAGGAATCAATATTGCAAAAATATCTATACTGCCAAAGAAATCTACAGATTCAATGTAATTTCTATCAAATTAACAACATTGTGTTTTACAGTATTAGGAAAAATCTATTTTAAATTTCATGTGGAACAACAACAATGAAAAAAAAAACAGCCAAAATAGCCAAGGCAATTCTAAGCAAAAAGAATAAAGCCAGAGGCATCAAATTACCCAACTTCAAACTATACTGTAAGACTGTAGCGCCGGGCGTGGTGGCTCAAGCCTGTAATCCCAGCACTTTGGGAGGCCGAGGCGGGTGGATCACGAGGTCTAGAGATCGAGACCATCCTGGTCAACATGGTGAAACCCCGTCTCTACTAAAAATACAAAAAATTAGCTGGGCATGGTGGCACGTGCCTGTAATCCCAGCTACTCAGGAGGCTGAGGCAGGAGAATTGCCTGAACCCAGGAGGCGGAGGTTGCGGTGAGCCGAGATCGCGCCATTGCACTCCAGCCTGGGTAACAAGAGCGAAACTCCATCTCAAAAAAAAAAAAAAAAAAAAAAAAGACTGTAGCAACCAAAACAACATATCACTGGTACATAAGAGACACAGAGATCAATGGAACAAAGTAGAGAACCCAGAAAGGAAGCCAAACATCTATAATCACTGATCTTTGACAAAGCTGACAAAAATAAACAACGGGGAAAGGACAATAAATGGTATTGGGGAAAACTGGCTAACCATATACAGACGATAAAACTGGACCCCTATCTTCAAACATATGCAAAAGTTAACACTAGATGGATTAAAGACTTAAATGAAGGATCTCAAACTATAAAAATCTTAGAAGATTATGTAAAAGATACTATTCTGGACATTGGACTAGGCAAAGAATTTATGACTCAGTTCTCAAAGGAAATTGCAGCACAAAAATTGACAAGTAGGACCTAATTAAAATAAATAGCTTATGCACAGAAAAGGAAGCTATCAATGAAGTAGGCAGATGACCTTTAGAATGGAGAAAATATTCGCAATCTATGCATCTGACAATGGACTAATAGCCAGAATGTGTAAGAACCTTAAATCAACAAGAAAAAAAATCCATTAACAATTGGGCAAAGAACATGAATAGATACTTTTCAAAAGAAGGCATACAAATATCCAATCCACATAGAAACAATGTGCACATCAATAATCATCAGAGAAATGCAAATAGAAAACAAAGTAAGATATAAGCTCACACGAGTCAGAATGGCTCTTATGAAAGAGTTGAAAAACAATAGATGCTAGTGAGGTTGTGGAGAATAAGAAACACTTATACACTATTGGTGTAAATGTAAATTAATTCAGCCACTATAGAAAGCAGTTTGGAGATTTCTCGAAGAACTTAAAACAGAGCTACCTTTCAACCCAGCAATCAATTCCTGGGTATATACCTAAAGGAAAATAGATCATTATATCAAAAAGACACATGTACTCATGTTCATTGCCACACTATTCACAAAAGCAAAGACATGGAATTAACCTAGGTACCTATCACTGGTGGATTAGATAAAAAAAATGTATTGCATATGCACCGTGGAAAACTACACAGCCATAAAAATGAGAGGAAATCACATCCTTTGCAGCATCGTAGATGGAGCTGGAGACCATATCTAGGTGAATTAATTCTGAAACAGATAATCAAATACCACATGTTATCACTTATAAGTTGGAACTAAATATTGGGTACAGATGTACATACAGACAAGATCAATAGACACTGAGGACTCCAAAGCAGGGAGAAAGGTAGAAGGGAAAGTGCTGGAAAACTACCTATTAGGTATTATGTTCACTATCTGAGTGACAGATTCAGTTGAAGCCCAAATCTTAGTGTCATGCAATACATTTATGTAAAAATCCTGCCCATGTACCCATTGAATCTAAAAAATAAAATGAAGAATAAAATATAGGCTTATTTACTCTCAAAAGAATAATTTCTCTTATACTTTGACTCCAAAACTCTACTTGTAGAAATTTATTCTTCAGAATCTCACATAAAGAAAATAATAAATCACATATTAAGAACATTTTCTAATATCAAATAATTATGTGCAGTCTAAATGCTTATCAACAAAGAACTAGTTAGACATATTACAGGCAACAGAATACTCTGCCATCATAAGAAAAATGAGGACTTTTATTAACATGATATTAAAGATACACAATAGGATAAAAAGATAGATAGTTTTAATGGTCTGCTGTCATTTGTGTTAAAAATATTACATGTTTATTTAAAAATGTATATTGTGTTTTTGGATAATGAGGCAAAAGTTAGAGGAAGAATTTTGTTTTTTTATTTGCATGTTTAACTACATGCATGAATTTCTCTTGAAAATATATGAAAATTAAAAATAAAGTAAGATTATGACAATGGTAAGGTCAAGCATGGCCAAAGTTGCCTTGAGAGGTACATGGAGTACACTATGTTCTTTTTAGCAATTCAAACTCTACCTGCTTTTCTAGCCTGGCTCCAGAATTATCTCCTGTATGAATCTATCTTAGTTCATTCTAATTATGATTCATTGTATTATTTTATTACCCATATTGAGTACCTACTATGGGCCAGGTACTATTTGACAATTTATAAAACAATAAAAATTAGGTTAACATATATTTTCATCAATGTAATATTTATATGTAGAAAAAATAAAAATTTTAATTTCTGTAATTTAAAACTTTTGTTCATAAAATCTAGTGTGTGATTCTATATTATTTACTTATCATTTCAAATTTCTCTCCTTAAATTTATTTCTCTAATTAAGTTATAATCTCCTTAGGCTAGAACTTTGTGACTTGATTTCTTTTCTGTCCAGCATTGACTTAGTTCCATAGTCAGTACATAGCAGGCACTGAATGAATATTAGTGAATGATTGATTGATTGTTGTTGACCTTGTGGCTTTTCTTATTTTGAAATTGTTTGCTGTTAAAGAAAAATAATTTATACTATTTATTCCTGAATAGGTGATCATTTCAAACCAAGAAAACAAAAATTAAACACATTTACATGGTGTCTGTAATTCAATTATGGACCAAAATCAGCATTTGAATAAGACAGCAGAGGCACAATCTTCAGAGAGAAAGAAAACTAGACACTGCGATGCATTCAAGGTAGAGTGAATTTCATGCTTTCAAACTAATATAAAAGAAAAATTTTAATTTATAGAAAGGCAACCAGTTGTTATGGATTGCACCACTGCACTTCAGCCTGGGTGACAAGAACGAGGCTCACTCTCAAAAAAAAAAAAGAAAAGAAAAAAAAAAGAATATGGTATTTTAAATCATCATTTTCAATTGAAGTATAGTTTAAAATATTAAAATAATTCATATCTTGATTTAAAACAATCTTTCAATCTGATTAAGGAATTTCATTGGTAAAATTTTCAATCCTTCAGAGTTTATTAATGTGGGAAGTTTAGATATATTTTCATATATTTTCTTTGGTTCTTGATAGGTCAAAATGTACTTATAAATGTGATTAAAAGAATGGATATTTAATGAATAGTATATAAAATATGCTCTTTGAAATAACCTATAAATCTAGAACACTAATGTCTTATGAATCGCTTTGTGATCTTGTCCTGTTTAAATAGTCTTTTTTTAAAAAAAAGAACAGCATTTTAAAAATTCTTTTTTTTTTTTTTTTTTTTTTTTTTTTTTTTTTGAGACGAAGTTTCGCTCTTGTTACCCAGGCTGGAGTGCAATGGCGCGATCTCGGCTCACCGCAACCTCCGCCTCGTGGGTTCAGGCAATTCTCCTGCCTCAGCGTCCTGAGTAGCTGGGATTACAGGCATGCGCCACCACGCCCAGCTAGTTTTTTGTATTTTTAGTAGAGACGGGGTTTCACCATGTTGACTAGGATGGTCTCGATCTCTTGACCTCGTGATCCACCCGCCTCGGCCTCCCAAAGTGCTGGGATTACAGGCTTGAGCCACCGTGCCCGGCCTAAAAATTCTTTTAAGTAATACACTCTGACAGAAAAAAGATCAGCAATAATCAAAAGACCTCAACAAAAGACCTAACTGATGACTTAGGAAAGCTGTTGAATATTTCCACTTCCAAGCTGGTAAAAGTAACAATTCTGACTCTTGCTTTTGTCATGAACTGTGGGAGCCATTAAATGATATCAACATTTTCATAAACAGGAAAAAGGACTCCTCAGTACGGTGATATATGATGAAACCAAGACTTAGCAAAGTTGAGAAATTTGCCTGAGGTCACCTGTGTTGCATGTGGAAAACCCTGGTACCCAAATCAAAACCTTCAACCCACACAGGGAAGTCTTGAGGAAATCAAGAAATCAATCACAGCCATATTTTACCAATATTTTAAGTTTTTTATTTAGTCAAAGTTGTAGTCTTATCCAGCTGAATAAAGACCACTGAGTTCATCTGAATTGCAATAATGTTATATCAGGTTCCTTTTAACTTTGTCCAGGGAACATGATGTCTGTTTTCAGCGATTACTGGTAAAATGTTGTTCTGATGAAATATTTGAATAATATCTAAGCAAAATGAAAGTCACAAAGAAAAACTATTGGTGATACAATTGAATTACATTATATTGTCTAGGATTAACATGGTATGCTGAATTATTTTTGTTTTTCATTATACGGTATTACAGTGATTTCACTCACAAAGCACGTTACCTGCAGCCAAATAAGATCAGAAAAATGACAATAGTAGTAGCTATCATTTATTGTCTACTTACTGTATGTCAGATATTGGTCTGGTGACTTTACATCTGCTAATAGATTTTTTTTCCTTATCACAATTCTATCAGCCAGATGCTATTATTTCCCCTCTCAGATGAAAACATCTATGTATAGAAAGGGCAAATAATTTCCTGTCGGTCACAAAGCTGGTAAGTGGTGGAACTCAGGTCTGAACTCAGGCAGTCTGATTCTAAGTCCCATATTCTCAACTCTACTTCATATATTGTTAAAGTAAGTAGAGATTTTTGTAATATTAGTACCCTCAAGATGTTGTGGTAAGCAGGAATTTATAAGTGGCCTATTTAATGACCTTCTGCATTCCAAACTTCTAAAAATTCACCTTCAGACCAAATAGTTTAGTATCAACTAACTATGGGAGTCTTACGCTTGTTTATGTATATGCACAGACACTAAAACAGATGTTGTTACTGGCTTACATAGACAGACTCAGCAGATGGAAATGTATATAAATGCAAATACTTAACAAACACCTGCCCAGTAAAAACAATGTATATTTTGAATCTTTTCTACCCCTTTCCCTCAATTTTTGAACTGAACCAACTAAGTTACGTAAAACCTACCAGTATATCCATCATCTTTAATACTTGTCACTTCTGCTGTTTGAATTTCTTATACCTCTAAATTGTAAAGAAAAGTATGCAACAACACAAAAGTAATGCATTAATAACAAAAGCCTTAAATAATGGAGCAAAAGAAAAACTTTCCCATTTCTGGTTCCATTCTCATTCCCCTCAGTGGCTTAAAACAATGCAGTTATTGTCTTAACTTTCTGAAACTCAGAAGTCTGAAACGAGTTTCAGTGAACTAAACTCAAAACTGGTAAGTCTGTGTTTCTTTCGAAGGATTCTGGGGATAATTTCCTTGGCTTCTGAACTTCATGAGGCTGTCTGAATTTCTTGGCTCATGGCTTCCTCTATTCAAAGCTAGTGATGTCAAAGCTAGAGAATTCTTGTAGACCTCTTATCTCCACAGATATGTAACATCCTTCATTATGAACATTCCCCGCCAGAGTAGTATATTTGTTAAAATTTGTGAATCTACATTCACACATCGTAATTATCCTTAACCCATATTTTACATTAGGGTACACTCTTGGTATTATGTCTTCTGTGGGTTTAGGCAAATACAAAGGCATGTATTCATCCTTATAATATCAAACAGAGTAGTTTTATTGCCCTGGGTTTCTTTTCTGCTCTTCATCATTTTTCGCTCATTCAATTTCAACCTTTGTCAAACACTAATTTTTTTATACTGCCTCCATAGTTTTGTTTTTTCCAGAAAGGCATATAATTGAATTCTTACACTGTAGACTTTTCAGACTGGATTCTTTAATTTAAAGACATGTATTTATGACTCCTTCATGGGTTTGTGTGGTTTGGTAGCTGATTTTTTAGCATTGAATAATATTTCATTATTTGGATGTATCAGTTTGTTTATCCATATACATACTGAAATACATCTGGATTACATTCAAGTTTTGGCAATTATACATAAAACTACTATAAACATCTGTGTGCAGGTTTTTATGTGAACATACATTTTCAGCTCTTTTGGGTAAATACCAAGTAGTGTGATTGCTAGAATATATGGTAAAGTATGTTTAATTTTGTTAGCAATTGTCAAACTGGCTTCCAAAATTACTGAACCATTTTTTTATTCTCAACAGCATACACAATTCCTATTGCTCCATATGCTTGCCAACATTTGCTGTTGTCAGTGTTTTAAATATTGGCAATTCTAGTAGGTGTATAGTGGTATCTCACTGACATTTTAGTTTGTATTTTCCTGATAACATAGAATGTGAGGCATAAAATCAATGTGCTTACTTGTCATCTGTATGTCTTCCCTGGTGAAGTGTCTCTGAAGTCTTTGATCTATTTTTCAATCAGTTTGTTTCCTTATTTTTGAGTTTTAAGAGTCCTTTATCATTTGGAAAAGACCTTGATCAGAAATGTCCTTAGCAAATATTTTCCCTCAGTCTGTGACTTCTCTTTTTATTCTCTTAAATTTTATCTCACAACGCAGAAGTTTTAAATTTTAACAATGTCTAGTTTACCAGCTTTTTTTTTTTTTGAGATGAAGTCTTGCTGTTTCCCAGGCTGGAGTCCAATGGTACAATCTCTGCTCACCACAACCTCTGCCTCCTGGGTTCAAGCGCTTCTCCTGCCTCAGCCTCCCTAGCAGATGGGATTACAGTCACATGCCATCATGCCCAGCTATTTTTTTTTTTTTTTTGTATTTTTAGTAGAGACGGGGTTTCACAATGTTTGCCAGGATGGTCTTGAACTCCTCCCCTTGTGATCTGACTGCCTTGGCCTCCCAAAATGCTGGGATTACAGGTGTGAGCTACCATGCCCGACCAACCTTTTTTTTTTTTTTTTTTTTTTTAATGGATTATACCCTTGGTGTTTCATCTAAAAAGTCATCACCAAACCACAGGTAATATAGATTTCCTCTAAAGTTTTAATTTCTAAGAGTATTGAGTTTTGCATTTTACATTTAGATCTGTGATCCATTTTAAATTCCTTTTGAAGGGAATAATGCATCTAGATTCATTTGTTTTGCATGCAGATGTCCAGTTGTTCCAGCACCATTTGTTGAAAAGCCTGTATTTTCTCCATTGTATTGCTTTATTGCTTTTGCTTCTTTGTCAAGGACTTTGTCAGTCGACTTGTTCATATGAATCTATTTTGGGGCTCTGTATTCTTTCTTTGGTTCATTTGTCTATTTCTTCATCATTACCACACTCTTTGGATTAACACAGCTTTATAGCAAGTCTTGAGGTCCAGTATTATCAGTCTCTAAACTTTGTTCTCCTTCAATATTATGTTGACTGTTCTGGATCTTTTGCCTCACCATATAAACTTTAAATCAGTTTGTCAATATCCACAAAAGTAGTTGAAATTTTGTTCATAATTGTATTGCATACATACATCAAGTTGATAAGCCTGAATTTTTATAATATTGAATCTTCCTACAAATAAATACAAAATATTTATTTACTTTTTAAATTTTTGAACTCAGAATTTTGTACAAAAATCTTGCACTTAAGAAAAAATTATACTTAAGTATTCCTGCTAGTGTAAATGACACTGTGTTTTTAATTTCAAATTTTACTTGTTCATTTCTGGTATATAGGAAATCTATTGGCTGGTGTATGAAAACAAATTCCACAACTTTGTTAAAATTGCTTATCACTTACAGGAATTCTTCTTTTTTATTTTTGTTAATTTTTTTCTGAATTTCTACATAGACAATTATGACATCTACAAACAAAGACTTATTTTTTCTTCCCTATCTGTATATATTTTATTCCTTTTTCTTGTTTTATTGCATTAGCTAGGATTTCCAGTATCCTGTTCAAAAGCAGTGGGGAAAGGGGACATCTTTGCCTTCTTATCGATCTTAATAGGAAAGTTTTGAGTTTCTCACCACTAAATATAATGTTATCTGTAGTATATTAGTAGATGACCTTTATAAAGTTGAAGACATTTTCCTCTACTCATAATGTATTGGGAGTTTTTGTCATAAACAAGTGTGGGTTTTTATCAAATGAGTCTTTTGAATTGATTAATATGATTATGTGATTTTTTTTCTTTAATAGCCTACTGGTGTGATGAATCAATTATAGAAATTGATTTTAAAATGACAAACCAGCTTTTCATGCCTGGGAAAAATCCCATTCAGTCATGCTGTTCAATTCTTTTCATGGATTCTTAGGGTTTTTTTTGCTAATATTTGTGGAGAATATTTAAATCTATGTTTATGAGATAAATTAGTCTGTAGTTTTCTTTTGTTGTAATATTTAATATCATTCTATGGTTTTGGTGTTAGGGCAAGCCTGGCCTTATAAAATGAGATAAAATGTGTTTCTAATGCTCTGTTCTCTGAAAAAAATTATAGAGCATTAGTATAGTTTCCTTTTTAAATGTTTGATTGAAATCACCATTGTAACCATCTGGGCCTGGTTCTTACTATTTTGAAATGTTATTAATTATGAATTCATCTTTATTAAACTAAGTCTATTCAGATGATATACATCTTCTTGGATGAGGTTGGATTGATAGTATCTTTCAAGAAATTGGGCCATTTTATATGTTACTAAAATTATAGACAAATTGTTGTTTATAGTATTTCTTTATTATCCTTTTAATATCCATGGGATCTGTAGTGATATCTCATCTTTTATTTCTGGTGTTAGTAATTTGTGTCCTCCCTCTTTTTTTCTTAGTTACCATGGCTAGAGGGTTAACAATTTTATTTTTTTTTTTAAAGATTTCACTTTTTGTTTTGTACTTTTTTTCTATTGATTTCTTGTTTTTAATTTACTGACTCCTGTGCTTATTTTTATTATTTTATTGACCCAACTTAATTTAAATTTAATTTATTACTATTCTTCAGGTGTCCTAAGGTAGAAATTTTAGATATTTATGTTAGGTTTTTATTTTCTAATATGTGTATTCAGTGAAATAAATTTTCCTCTAAGCATTGTTTTTGTTACATCCCAAGAATCTTGATAACTTGTGTTTTTATTTTTATTTAGTTCAAAGTAGTTTTAAATTTCTCTTGCAATTTCCTTTGATCATTTGTTACATGAAAGTGTGTTATTTGGTCTTCACGTATTTGGGATTTTCCTATTATCTTTCTGTTACTGATTCTAGTTAAATACTAATGGGATATGAAGGCAGATGCTGTGTGATTACTATTCTTTTAACTTTGTTGTGTTTTGTGGCCCAGAATGTGGTCTATTTTGACAAATCCTCTAATTGCTCTGGCTAGAACTTCTAGCCCTGTTTCAATTGTTAGTAGTGAAAGTAGATGTCTTTCAAATGCTTTTTCTGTGTTTATTGAGATAATCATGTGGTTTTGTTGTTCCTTAATGTGATGTATTAGATTGATTATTATTTTATGTTTAGTCATTCTTGTATTCCAGGTATACATCCCACTTTGTCATGACATGATATGCTTTTGATGTGCTGTCAAATTCAGTCTGCTAGTATTTTGTTTAGAATCTTGGCATTAATATTCAACAGCAGTATTTGTCTGTAGTTTTCTTTTTTGTATCTTTATCTTATTTTGGTAACAGGGTAATGCTAGCTGAATAGAATAAATTTGGGCAGGTACCCTCTTCTTCAATTTTTGAAGCAGTTTAAAAACAATTAATGTCAATTCAGCTTTAAGAGTTTGGTAAAATTCTCCAGTGAAATCATCTGATCCTGGGCTTTTCTTTGTCAGAAGGTCCTTGATTTCTACTTCAATGTTCACTCTAGTTGTAGCTTTTTCAGATTATTTACTGACTTATGATTCAGGTTGTATGTTTCTAGAAATTGAATCTTTCTTTCTAGGTTTTCCAATTTGTTGGAATAAAATTATTCATTGTAGTCTCTTCTTTTATTTCTAATTTTGGCTAGTTAAGTCTTCTCTCTTTTTTTTTTTTTTCCTACTTTACCTAGGGGTTTGAAAATTTCGTTAATATATTCAAGGAACAAACTCTTGGGGTGACTGTTTTTTTCTATTGTTTTGCTATTTTCTTATTTAGTCACCTCTAATCTAAATCTTTATTATATCCTTCCTTCTCCTAACTTTATGTTCTGTATTCTTTTTTTATTTGCCTAGTTTCTTGAAAGGTAAAGTTATGGTTGATTGAGATTTTTCCTTGTTTTTAACATAATCATTCACCACTAAAAACTACCCTTCTAATATTAATTTCACTGACTCCCATAAGATTTGATATGCTGTGTTTTTGTTTTTATTTGTCTCTACATATTTTCTGAATTTCCTCGTGATTTCTTTTTTTTTTAAACTTTTTCGTTGTTGAAGAGTACATTGTAAGGGCTGGGTGCGATGGCTCATGTCTGTAATCCCAGTGTTTTGGGAGGCCGGGTGGCTCACTTGAGGTCAGGAGTTCCAGACCAGCCTTGTCAACATAGTGGAACCAAGTCTCTACTAAATATACAAAAATTAGCCAGGTGTGGTGGCATGCACCTGTAATCCCGGCTACACCAGAGGCTGAGGCAGGAGAATCTCTTGAGCCCAGGAGGCAGAGCTGAGAACACACTACTGCACTCCAACCTGGGTAACAGAGCAAGACCCCGTTTCAAAATAATAGTAATAATAATAATAATATAATAATAATAATAATATGAAGGACAGGGTGATAGAAGACTATGGGTAAGAACTTTTGCTACAATCAAAATTCAAGGACAAAGAATTTGAGACAATATAATAAATCTGGAATTGTCAAGGTATAACAAGGAGGTCTAACGTAGCTGAAGAGGAATGAGCAAGGAAATGAATAACAACATAAGCTTAGAAAGATAAACGGGATTATTATTTGGGGAAGGTTCAGAAGAGAGAACAGATCATTTATGGCCCTATAAGTCATTGGAAAGCCTTCATATTACTATAAATCACCTGAGAAGACACACAATGGAAGCATAATCTAATTCTTATTTTGAAAGTATTTCTCTAGCTACTGAGTTTAGACGAGACTATTAGGCAGATGGGAGAAGAACTAGAAAACTGTATCAGGAGGCTGTTGCACTAATTGAGTTAAGAAATGGTGGTAGAGACCACTGGGAGTGCAGGAGGTTATGAGAAGTAGTCTCTTAGTTCAGGTTAATGGAATAGCAAAGATTCGGTGACTGAAACAACAGAAATTAGTATCTCACATTACTGGTGACTAAGAAGTCTGAGATTAGGGATCGAGCGCAGTTGGGTTCTTGTAAGGAACCGCTTCCTGATTTACAGATGGCCATCTTCCTACTGTATCCTCATGTGGCAGAAAGAGGGGAGAGATAGAAAGACAGAGAGAGAGAGAGAGAGAGAGAGAGAGATACTTATTTCTTATAGGGCACAACTCCCATAATGGGGGCTCTACTCTCATGACCTAGTTACTCTGCAAAGGCTCTATCCCCAGTAACATCACACTGGAAATTAAGATTTTAACATATAAATTTGGGGAAACACAAACATGCAATCAATAACTCGGTAAGATTTTAATAGTAGGGTCAAAAGGAACTGGTGAGTAGCTGTGGATGTGAGCTATAAGAGGAAGAATAAATCAATACATTTTGTTAAAATGAAATTTAAAATTAACACATCTATAACCACTGCATCTTAGGCTAAATGTCAGTAATTTACATTGGTCATCGAATTTTCCTTTACCTTTGTCAAGTTTCATTTTTCAGCTGGCTTCATTGAAATGCTATCTTTGAGAATGCACTGCCACTCTCTTCACAGCCTATGCTAGTCAGTTGGAAATAAAGAATAGTTTACCATCATGACCATCTGAGAACAGTGTCTAGCTTTCTATAAATATGCTAATAGCATTAATTTAAAAAACAATTTTAACTGAACTGCTATAATAATTTGCCAAGTGTAAACAACTTGGAAAACCATGCTTTTTCAGTGTAGTAATAATATCAAAAGCCCTGAGAAGTACCACTTGGTATATGGAAAAATAGGCATGCTTTTTATGATACAAATGTTTGTAAGTAAAGAAGAAAAGTTATTTTAATTCTATGTACCTATAAATATTATGGAGTTCTTTGATTAACCAATTTTCTCTTTTTCTTCTGCTTTTTCTTAGATGTTCTTGGCAGCCCTGTCATTCAGCCACATGGCTAGGACACTAAGTTCAAGCATAATGAAAAGTTCCATCACTCAAATAGAAAGGAGATTTGGCATATCCTCTTCTCTTGCTGGTTTAATTGATGGAAGCTTTGACATTGGTAACTTTTAAAAAAAATTTAATCCAGATTTGCAGAGGTAAAACAACAACAACAACAACAACAACAACAACAACAACAACTGTTCATAAATACCTTGTACCAGAGGTCCCCTGATCACAGGCAGTACCCATCTGTGGCCTGTTAGGAACTGGACTGCACAGCAGGAGATGAGTGGTGGGCTAGTGAGCATTATCTATCACCTGAGCTCTGCCTCCTGTCAGATCAGCGGAGGCATTATATTCTGACAGGGTCATGAACACTCATGTGAACTGTGCAAGTGAGGGATCCAGGTTACCCATTCCTTCTGAGAATCTAACTAAAGTCTGATGATCTGAGGTGGAACAGTTTCGTACTGAAACCATCCGCCCCCAACCCACCCCATGTATGGAAAATTGTCTTCCACCAAACTGGTCCCTGGTGCCAAAAAGTTGGGGATGGCTACTTATACCACTTGTTCTCAGCTGGGGTTAAATTTGTCCCATGGGCAGTATCTGAATAGATTTTTGTTTCTCACTACCGGGTAGGGAGAGACTCTACTGGCACCTATGGATAGAGGCCAAGGATACTGATAAACATTCAACAATGTACAGTATAGACCCAAGAAGGAATTATCTAGTCCAAACTGTTGATAATGAACATACTGAAAACACTCGGATCCTACACAAACTCATTCCTTGCAAACTAGTGACTTGAAAGGTTTTACCTCCCCTTTTTCAGGATGCCCCAGTGTGAAGACAGGTTGGGAGAGGACTATAATTTTTGTGGTTTTATGTGGGAGGAACCACTTTGGAGCAAACTAAGTTAGACATTTAGTATCCAAGTGGGTACAGAATTTAGGGTTAAAAGTTGTTTTTAGAACACTGAAGACCTTGGTTTGTTATCTTAATTTTGGATTTCTCTAAAAACATATTTTATACAATTATGGAAAATTATTTTTTCTTATTTCATGAATTGATAGCTCACTGCCTTTTTTCCTTTTTCTTTTAACCTTTTAATTATTTAAAGAGACCCCAAAATTATGTCTATTCTATAGGTTGCAAATATTTTCTACAAGTTGGCTAATTATCTTTTAACTTTATTTACAGTATGCTTAACTAATGGCCATTTTAAAAGCAATTGTATAAAGGAAGGCTTCTCTTTTAAATTCTGAATTTTTGTGATTCAGAGGATATTTTATCTTACATGTCCATAATTTTTCCATGCTCCAGTCTTAATGAAATCATCTAGAATTTTATAATTAGAATTTTATTAGTTTTAAATTTTAACTTACCATATGTATTTTAATTAAGAAATGAATTCTTTATGTATTTATTAAACTTTGCAGCTCTTCATCAGTGATGATTTGAACATAATTATAACTTTAGTTTCTTGGCTTACATCTGTTTCTTGAATCTTGTGGCTTCAAGTCTCATCTTTAGTTTTTCTGGAGTTTATGTTCGAGAATGGACAATCTTCTGTATCTGCAGGTTCTGGAGCCACAAATTCAACAACTGTGGATGAAAATTATTCAAAATACATCGAAATTAACAATAGTACTTCAACAATAGAAACACAAATATAAAAACAACACTGTATAGTAACCATTTACATTGCATTTATATTGTATTTGGTATTATAAGTAATCTAGAGATGAGTTAAAGTAGGCAAGGAGAATGTGCATAGGTTTTACATAATCCTATGCCATTGTATAAAACAGACTTTAGCATCCATGGATTTTGGTATCTCCAGGATATCCTAGAGCTCATCTTCCTTGAACACTCAGCATGACTGTAGTTATTATTTTCCAGAAAGAACTGAACACATGGGATAACTTCTGAGCCCTTGCTCATTGAAAAATGTGTTTATCCAAAAAGAGGGAATCCTTCCCAAATCATTTTACGAGTCAAACATCATACTGATACCAAAACCCGGCAGAGACTCAACAAGAAAAGAAAATTTCAGGCCAATATCCATGATGAACATAGATGCAAAAATCTTCAATAAAATACTGGCAAAACGATTGCAACAGCATATCAAAAAGCTCATCCACCATGATCAAGTAGGATTCATCCCGGGGATGCAAGGCTGGTTCAACATACGCAAGTCCGTAAACGTAATCCACCACATAAACAGAACCAAAGACAAAAACCACATGATTATCTCGATTGATGCAGAGAAGGCTTTTGACAAAATTCAACAACCCTTTATGCTAAAAACCCTCAATAAACTAGGTATTGACGGAACGTATCTCAAAACAATAAAAGCTATTTACGACAAACCAACAGCCAATATCATACTGAATGGGCAAAAACTGGAAGCATTCCCTTTGAAATCTGGCACTAGACAAGGATGCCCTCTCTCACCACTCCTATTCAATATAGTACTGGAAGTTTTAGCCAGAGCAATCAGGCAAGAAAAAGAAATAAAGGGTATCCAAATTGGAAAGGAGGAAATCAAATTGTCTCTATTTGCAGATGACATGATTGTATATCTGGAAGACCCCATCATCTCAGCCCAAAATCTCCTGAAACTGATAATCAACTTCAGCAAAGTCTCAGGATACAAAATCAACGTGCAAAAATCACAAGCATTCCTATACACCAGTAATAGACTTCAAGAGAGCCAAATCAAGAACGAACTGCCATTCACAATTGCTACAAAGAGAATAAAGTACCTAGGAATACAACTAACAAGGAACGTAAAGGACCTCTTCAAGGAGAACTACAAGCCATTGCTCAACGAAATAAGAGAGGATACAAACAGATGGAGAAACATTCCATGTTCATGGTTAGGAAGAATCAACATCGTGAAAATGGCCATACTGCCCAAAGTAATTTACAGATTCAACGCTATTCCCATCAAGCTACCAATGACCTTCTTCACAGAACTGGAAAAAAACACCTTAAACTTCATATGGAACCAAAAGAGAGCCCGCATAGCCAAGTCAATTCTAAGCAAAAAGAACAAAGCAGGAGGCATCACACTACCGGACTTCAAACTATACTACAAGGCTACAGTAATCAAAACAGCATGGTACTGGTACCAAAACAGAGATATAGACCAATGGAACAGAACAGAGGCCTCAGAGGAAATACAACATACCCACAACCATCTGATCTTCGACAAACCTGACAAAAACAAGCAATGGGGAAAGGATTCCCTGTTTAATAAATGGTGTTGGGAAAACTGGCTAGCCATGTGCAGAAAGCAGAAACAGGACCCCTTCCTGACACCTTACACCAAAATTAACTCCAGATGGATTAAAGACTTAAACATCAGACCTAATACCATAAAAACCTTACAAGAAAATCTAGGCAAAACCATTCAGGACATAGGTGTAGGCAAGGACTTCATCACCAAAATGCCAAAAGCAATGGCAACAAAAGCCAAAATAGACAAATGGGACCTAATCAAACTCCACAGCTTCTGCACGGCAAAGGAAACAGTCAGTAGAGTGAATTGGCAACCAACAGAATGGGAAAAAATTTTTGCAGTCTACCCATCTGACAAGGGGCTGATATCCAGAATTTACAAAGAACTAAAGCAGATCTACAAGAAAAAAGCAAACAAGCCCATTCAAAAATGGGCAAAGGATATGAACAGATACTTTACAAAAGAAGACATACGGGAGGCCAACAAACATATGAAAAAATGCTCATCATCACTGGTCATCAGAGAAATGCAAATCAAAACCACATTGAGATACCATCTCACACCAGTTAGAATGGCGATCATTAAAAAATCGGGAAACAACAGATGCTGGAGAGGATGTGGAGAAATAGGAACACTTTTACACTGTTGGTGGGAATGTAAATTAATTCAACCATTGTGGAAGACAGTGTGGCGATTCCTCAAGGACCTAAAAATAGAAATCCCATTTGACCCAGCAATCCCATTACTGGGTATATATCCAAAGGATTATAAATCATTCTACTACAAGGACACATGCACACGAATGTTCATTGCAGCACTGTTTACAATAGCAAAGACCTGGAACCAACCCAAATGCCCAACGATGATAGACTGGATAGGGAAAATGTGGTACATATACACCATGGAATATTATGCAGCCATCAAAAACGATGAGTTCACGTCCTTTGTAGGGACATGGATGAACCTGGAAACCATTATTCTCAGCAAACTGACACAAGAGCAGAAAACCAAACACCGTATATTCTCGCTCATAGGCGGGTGTTGAACAATGAGAACACATGGACACAGGGAGAGGAGCACTACATACTGGGATCCGTTGGGGGGAAATGGGGGAGGGGCGGGGGGGTGGGGAGGTGGGAAAAGATAGCATGGGGAGAAATGACAGATACAGGTGAGGGGATGGAAGGAAGCAAAGCACACTGCCATGTGTGTACCTATGCAACAATCTTGCATGTTCATCACATGTACCCCAAAACCTAAAATGCAATAAAAATAAAAATAAATTAAAAAAAAAAGAAAAAAAAAGAAAAAAAGCTTTCTTTACATTCTTTACATTTGGCAAATTTCTGGTTTTCCCCCAATATCCTGGATAATTGTAAACAGTTAGGAGTGAGGTATAATGTTTCCCATACTACCGATTACCTCAACATTTTGCAGAGTTGGTTAGCTATTTCCCAGGCCCTTTTACTAATACCAACACTGGCAATGTAGTCAGCTATGATTATTGCTCTCTGCCAGACATTTCTGTGTTTGATTTTCAAAAGTTTTCCATCTTTCCCTTACCTTTTGTTCTACCAATTGTATTATGGAAAGACATGAAGAATAAAGCACCATACGATCTTTGAAGACAGGCCACAACTTTCATACATTTACACAAAATGGCCCAAAGACTTTCCTGAAAAGCCTACATCTCACATTCATGGCTATAGTGTCTTTCAGGAAGGGTGCCCCATGTAATCCATGGTTTCACTTTGCCCACTAGTGAAAGGCCAGAAAGAGACATGGTATTAGAATACTAAAGACTACTGTCTCTGTCATGAAGATATTATCTTGGCAATACTATACACCATCTGGGGACTACTACAAAGTTCTTTTACTAAATTCTTAGTAATAAAACATCTCTTCTTAAAATAATGTTCTCTGTATCAAAATTTGGTTTTATTGGGCAATATGCTTGTTCCATAAAAGATTCCTGAAATTATTCCTGGTCAAAAAAATTTTAAAAGGTTAAAAAAAAGTAAGCCAATTAGAGCCATACAGTTTTAAATTATTTTACAATTGCTCCTTCAGTAATTAGTCTTCAGCACTTACAGGTTCAAGGTGAACTTACCTTAAACTGGTTTAGCCTAGAATCAGACAGAATTTGTTAAAGCCACTTACCTAGAAACACTGCCCAGTTAAACCTCTCAAACCATTTGTTGCTAAGTTTTCCTCTTCTGTGCTCTAACCATTAGTCAGGACATTCTACTGTGTTGAACCTCTCCCGTAAAAACATCATTACTTTTATCTCATTACAGTCCTGGATGTTGTTTACCTTTTAAAATAGAATTCCAGTAGCTCTACCTAGCTTTACCTCTGGACTCTGCCTCATTCTTGAGGGTGGCCCGGGTTCCAGATTTTGATCCCCGCTAAACTGCTATAATTTCTAGATTCTCCCATCCTTCCCCAGGGTATGTCCCTGATACTTAATAGAGACTTAATAGAGACTGCCAAAAAATAAAGTGTATTGAGAAGTAAAAGAGGGTGAAAAAAATATTTAAAACAATTTATATTAATGAAAAAAATAAATACAGAGTTCAGACACTAATTCCTTCAATTTGGTAATTTTTAAATAAAGGATGAATTGGATGTTAATAATGAATTAAACTTTCTTGTATAAAAAGGAATCTAGGAAAATATTTTGCTCTTCATCTATTAACTGTGTTTTTAGAATTTTTAACTCAATACTTTAGTTTTAATGAATGTGAATTTTTAAAATATAATGGGATATATTTATAGTTCCATTGTGTCTGAAAATGCATTTCAAATTAGTACTGAAGTGTAATAATTCCAAAACTATTGTTTTAGGTGTTTTATGACTGTCTTTGTGTGGAAGTACCTGGTCTCAGGAGCAGAAATTACTCGGCCTCTTTGGGTGAATGCCCAAGAAGTGACGCCTGTGCAAGGAAATTTTACATTTACATTACAATGCAAGCTTTGATTTACTTTTTCATTGCAATTGGAAGCCTCTCGAATATTATCCTGACTGTTAGGTAAGCCTTTTGAAAACATTTTCATATATAGCCGACTACAAACGCACCTAATGATATACATATTCTTCCCCAGTAATTGACAACTCAAATTTATATTTTGTTGCATTTTAACTTTCTGAGAATGTGTGTGTGTGTGTGTGTGTGTGTGTGTGTGTGTGTGTGTGTGTTTTACTGTGACTGTGGTCTTTCAATGCCATAATTAATAACTTTGCCTCTAGATTCCTTATTTTCTTTACTTACTAAGAATTTAAGACACAGACTGACAATTGCCTCAATTGTAGAAGAATCTCTGTATGATTCTAAAAGAACATTTAATTTTTAGTTATTTTCCATCCTAATAAAGCAGTCATGGTAAATCATCTATTGATCTCATTGGAATAAAATATTTGGGAACTGTGAATGTAATCTTGTCTATAATGAAATTTCAAAACTTTTAAGCCACCTACAGCATGGCTTTTGACCTAGTCTCTCGTAATTATCTTACAGACTAAAAAAAAATACATGAAAATAATTTATTCCTGTCTTTATTCATTAGATACATATTTAGATAAGATATCATGCTTAACGAAGAAGAATTTCTTAGTGAATAAAATGAATTAGGTACTTATTATAATATAGCTTAGAAAATGACAGGAAAGACTGACATAAAACAAATATACTTTCAATCAAACCCAGAATTACAAATTGTTCTCAGTCCTCATGAAGAGAAAATGTGTTACTAAAGGAAATAAAAAGGAACGCTAATTTGAGAATGAGGTGAAGGCTTGTATAGGAGAGGACTCAGAGAGTACATCTCAAAAGAAGTGACATTTAATCTAAAGGTCTAAAGAAAAGTTAGCCAAATGAAGGGATTTCAGGGAGAGGGTCTAGGCAGGAAAGAGCTAGTATGTTTGAGAAATAAAAAGGTTCATATTGAGACGGGTGTAGCACAAGATAAGAATGGAGAGTTAGGGATAAATGCATGCCCTAGTGACCAAGTTGATCATTCAATCACCTAAAAACTAGAAACATATAAAAACATGCATGTATATCTTTTAAAAAGTACATGAATAAGTATGTTGACCTGGGTTAGTGTCTAATTATTACTTTTAAAACCAACATAGTTGATCACACGTTCACTGTCAGCTAACAGCATGACATCATAAGGGAAAAAAACCAAATGTGTTTTAACTTTTGTTAAAATGTATATAGACTTATAAACTGAGTTTACAGTTGTTTAAATTTAACCCTGCCCTCAGATCTTATCAAATTACTCATACTAATTTATTTTACAGATATAACTTCACCTACATATAAAATATTGTCTACACAAAAGGAGAACATTTTATATTTGCCAAATTACAGATTTATTAACTTACAGAAAATCACCTCAAAACTCTTTACTAATTTGCATCTCAACAGGTTTTAGGATCTTAATTTATACTATTTCATGAGACAAAAGACATAAGAATGGGATCTTTTTTAAAACCCTTAAAAAAGGGGGCCGGGCGCAGTGGCTCAAGCCTGTAATCCCAGCACTTTGGGAGGCCTAGGCGGGTGGATCACGAGGTCAAGAGATCAAGACCATCCTGGTCAACATGGTGAAACCCCGTCTCTACTAAAAATACAAAAAGTTAGCTGGGCATGGTAGTGCGTGCCTGTAATCCCAGCTACACAGGAGGCTCAGACAGGAGAATTGCCCGAACCCAGGAGGCGGAGGTTGCAGTGAGCCAAGATCGTGCCATTGCACTCCAGCCTGGGTAACGAGCAAAACTCCGTCTCAAAAAAAAAAAAAAAAAAAAAAAGGTTTAAAAAAACGCTTATGTATGTTCATTGCAGCACTATTCACAATAGCAAAGACATGAAATCAACCTAAATGCCCATCAATGGTAGAGTAGTAAAGAAATGTAGTACATATACACCATGGAATACTATTCAGCTTTAAAAAAGAATGACGTTATGCCCTTTACAGGAAAATGGATGGAGCTGGAGGTCATTATCCTTAGCAAATTAATGCAGGAACAAAAAAACAAATACTGCATGTTCTGTTTTTAAGCAGGAGCTAAATAATGAGAACGCAGACAGGGTACAATCACCATTGAAAATCAATTACAATGAAATATACATGTCAGTCACTTGTCAGAGAACAGAACCAGGAATGAACTGAAATCTCTCCCTTCCCAAAACCTCCCTTGAGAGAGACCTCAACAGATAAGGTAACTTTTTCCTGATAATTTCCTCATGACAATCTCCTTATGAAAGAAACTTCCTTAATAGTAGGCGTGGCTTCACTGTCTTCATTGCCCTTGACGGGTCTAGCAAAGTGTTGCTGTCCTTTGCAAAAGCAGAGCTAAAATACTTTCCTTTTTATTTATTTATTTATTTATTTATTTATGTCTCCTAATAAATAACTATATGTTTAACTTTTATTATGTTTAACTTAATGTTTGCTCCTTTTAATATTATAAGTGCTTTTGAAAGCTTTTGGGAACCTTAATAAATGGTAGCTCTTCTACAAGATTTAAGGGGAAATTACATGTAAATAAAACTGAGGTTTACAGTGTTAGCTCATCATGTTAATTTTTCATAAATTTCAATACTAATCTCATACATATAAGTGTTATTATCCTCACTTAGCAAACAAGGAAACTGAGGCTAAGAAAGGTTAAATCACTTACTTCTAGTTACTCAGTTGAGAGGAAGTATCATTTATCTCTTTATGCTGAAGAATGTGACTAGCATAGCATCTCCTAGGAGGTGCTTAGTAACTGTTGAATGATGACACCTAATTAGTTCTGAAAATAAAGTAGTCATCTAGTTCCATTTCATCAGTTAACATTGAATTAACTGATGAAAAGATGTTTTCAGGGGAAAAACATCTTTTCATCAGTTAATTCAATATTTCAGTAAAAACGGAATTTTGAATCTTGGTCACTCTCCCTACCCCAAACCATCTCCTCCACTACTGCAGTATTAGTTCATTTCACTTGGTAGGTGTTATGTTACCACGGCGATGGTAGCGACATTCATTGAACACAGAAAAACAAAATAGTGGAAATAGCTTTCTAAATGCAAGAGTGAGTGAATTTCTAAGCAAGAATATAAATGTGTTCCTGGCCTGTTGCAGTGGCTCACACCTGTAATCCCAGCACTTTGGGAGGCTGAGGTGGGCGAATCACTTGAGTTCAGGAGTTCGAGACCAGCCTGGCTAACGTGGTGAAACCCCATTTCTACTAAAAACACAAAAAATTAGCTGGGTGTGGTGGTGCGCATCTGTAATCCCAGTTACTCAGGAGGCTGAAGCAGGAGAATTGCTTGAACCTAGCAGGCAGAGGTTGCAGTGAGCCGAGATTGAACCATTGCACTCCAGCTTAGGCAACAAGAGCAAAACTCCATCTCAAAAAATAAAATAAAAGTGTTCCTTACTTTTAAGATGGCAGTTATACATTAGACGCTAGAATACAGAAAACATGTTTGACTCCTCTGGATATATTGTGTTATTTGTGAATCATATTAGCAAGCTTTTTCATTAACATTGATAACAGAAATAAGGTGATAAAAAGAGGTCTGCTAAGATCTATCCTCAGAACAAATATCTGATCTTTTCATATGAGCTATAAAGACTGATAGCTATCAGAGTAAAGATATGAGCTATCAGGACTGAATAAACCACACAAAATCAGTTTATTTAATGGACATAAGAAAACTTGTTCTAAACTTTCTCATAGGATATTCATAAGGACCAAATGTGAAAATATTCATTAAACTGTCTTGAAATCATAATGCGTTCAATAAAGAAGGAAGTAATAATTATTATTTATCATTCTAGTGTTTACCTTTTAAAACAACTGATAATATAACTTTACATAATGTGGGCCATTCACTTGAGGAATTTTATTCTATCATGAAGAAAAATGATACTGAGAAATGTTTTGATGCTTAGTTTAATATTTTAATAATGTTTAATGTTTCTTTGCCTTTATATTATTTCAGGATCGTTCAACCTGAATTCAAATCACTTGCAGTGGATTTCCATGCAATGGTGATACGATCACTAGGTATGATGAATACATAGACCATAAATTTAAGATATAAATATTCTTCTCAAAGATTAAAGACTAAATGTGATTAATTTTCAATGATGAGAAAGTTAAAAAAGTAATAAGTAAAATTCATTATTTTTTGCAATCTATGAAAATAAGAAGAGACAGGAAAATTGTGACTTAAAATAGTATTTTAATTGTTAACTCTAGTTCAAGTCTATCTGTTAAAACTAAGGAATTACCTTATTTTTATTACAGTCTCTCTAACTGAAAGACAGGTGGTTCTCAAAGTTTCCTTCTTTCAGAAAGTTACAAATATTTATTCCAGGTAGGTAGAGTGGAGGACCTTCCTTCTAAACGGAAACATTATTTAGGGAAGGCCTAAAGCAGCTTGGGAGGCCTGGGAACCTGGCCAGGCTGAGGTTGTACCAAACAACAGGAGCCGACATTAGCTGTGCTGCTTTACGCTACCTGGTCCCGTAAGGCCGGGCAGCTAAGCTTTAGCAGCAGTTAATGCAAAAGGAAATGAGAACTCAGCCTCTAGAACTGGTGATTTTTGATTAAGAGAGCGTTCTGAATAAAGGAAAGCTAAAGAATTGTGTTTCCTTTGGCAAAGAGTAAGAATGTAGACTCTAAAGGCTAAAGGTTTATTTGTAAATATTTAAAAGTAATGAGAAAAATGTTTAGGCTATTACTACCTCCTTGTTGCAATTTACCATTTTTAGCATGATGCCTGTTGTTGCTAAGCAATATCTAGCCTAATCCTTATGAGTGCCCCTTTGTAAGGACTGTAAATGTTATGTGCTTATTCCTGGGAAGTAGGAAAAGGGCATCATTCATCATTCTAGGGATTGAGACTGATTCTGGCAACCTTTGATAGCAGAAGGAAAAGAACGTGGGAGGGTTCGATTTCTGGAAACTTCACAAGTAAAGGAAAAAAGTGTAACTCTATGGCCAAATTACAGTAGAGAAGTTGTTCAAGTAGTATGTTTGATGAGAAGGTCACAAATCCTCAAAGGTTAAAAGAAAAAGAAATATAAAGAAAATAGGTGAGAGGAGATGAAGATGCTGTAGGGGTCCACTGGTTCTCTTCCCAGTATTCCCTTTTCTGTGTGTCTCTGATCATCCAGCCTCTGTATATCCTGGCAGTTCTCTACCTCCAGATTCAATGGAGATACCTCATTCCTAGAAGCTGGGCCACAGAAGCTGAAAATAGAATCTGGGTAGTTAGGACTCCTACTGATATGTGGAAATGACAGTAGGAGCAATATTTTTGACAATATGAAATAGAAAAAAATGAATTTTGCCATTCGAATTCTGAGCATCCTATTTTGATGTGCTCAGTATATGGCACAACAGTCTCTAAATGCTTCTATGGGAAAAATATGCACTGAGTACTAAACTTCCAATTCACAAATAATTGTCTTGAATACAATATATTTGTAAATTGTGGAAGACCTATAATCTTGTATTAAACTCAAAAAGTTATTTATAAAATGGTTTATGAGAAGTTTTTAAATTACAGTAGTAAATTGTTGGCATATATTTTTCATTTTCTAAAGGACGACTGTGATTTTTGATACCAGCAAATTTCTCACTCATTTTCTTAGTACCAGTTTTCCTCATATTCAATGGCCTCAATTCGTTGTCATTCTAAGATTTCTCACTCTCAGAGTGAGAAAAGTAAAAGTACTGTTAAAAGTACATGGAATTAGTAAAATTGTGATATATGGATCACTATGATTTTTATGTGACGAAATAAAATGATTCATCACAACACAAAAAAAAGAACAAAAGAAAGTTATGAATATTTCAGTGCTACTATCTGAAGGACAGCTCTTACGTCCCTAAAATTTTGATAAGATTTCCTATGGTAGGCCTGGTGGGATGGCTTATACCTGTAATTCCAGCACTTTGGGAGGCCGAAGCAGATGGATCACCTGAGGTCAGGAGTTCAAGACCAGCCTGGCCGACATGGCAAAACCCTGTCTCTACTAAAAATACAAAAATTAGCCAAGCATAGTGGCACATTCCTGTAATCCCAGCTACTCGGGAGGCTGAGGCAGGAGAATCACTTGAACCAGGAGGTGGAGGTTGCAGTGAGCTGAAATTACAACGCTGCACTCTAGCCTGTGTGATGGAGTGAGACTCCATCTCGGGGGGAAAAGAATACCTATGCTTAGAACCAGGAATCAATCTCAGAGTTTATTAAAGTAGTATTAAGAGCAGATGGACACTTCTACCATAAACAACATATGTGTTCCTGAAAAGCCCTACTTGTGCAAAATAATGCACTACGAATAAAAGTTGACTAAAGGATTGAACACTAAAAACATATGCATTATTGTGATCAGAACAATGATAAGAACTAACAAATAAAATTTAGCACCATAGTCCCTAACTTGGAAAGCTTTGGTTGCTTCAGAGATATTTAGAAATCCGCAAAATCAGTAGTGAGAAAATGCTGGATTATAGGCACAAATGACACCCAGAAGGGGGATGTAGAGCTGTGAGCCCAAAAAGAAGTATAACTTGCCAAGAGCTAACCAATCTCTGAATCTGGGCCTGTACTTCTCTGGGGATGAGGTGCTGGTGGGAGAACTCATATTTTAATTTTCTTAAAATAGTGTTGAAAAAAGTCTTGCCTTTACAGCCTTTAAGCTGAGAATGTTTTGCTTTTAACATAAAGATATACTTCTACTCCCAAAGTTCCAGCTTTCCTTGCCTAAGTAACATCCCGTATGAAACAATATAACATTCTTGTTTTACTAACAACATTCTTCTTTTAACTAATCAGATTGAAGTTATTTGGTATTGTAAGAACAGGCACACAATGTACAGGCACACAATGCTTCTTCTTTCCTGTATGTAGAAAGAGGAAAACATAGATACAAGATGTCTATAACATTACTATATGATTTGGGACTTTGAGATTCCTTATAATCTTAATTCTTGGGCAGATTTGGGTCAAAACAGTAGAAGAATCCTCCAAAATATCTTTGGAGGATAACTTTTACTTTATCCATTATGAATCAATGTGAAATAATATCCAGGCATATTTGAAATACATTACTTGTATTGACATCTTCTCTTCTGTTGCAGGAGGAATTCTAGCTCCAATATATTTTGGTGCTCTGATTGATAGAACATGCATGAAGTGGTCCTCCAATAGCTGTGGGAGACAAGGGTCTTGTAGGCTATATAATTCCACATTATTTGGGTAAGTTGTCATAAATATATTTTATTAACTTTTTTCCTTTGCCTTATTAGTTTCTATAAACATAATTATCAGTATGTAATAATATTAATGATAGACACCATTGAATGAACACTAAATTTTTTATTTCATATTTTACCAGGCAATCAGGGCATCTCATTTTAATACTTATAGAAAATGTAGGAAACTGATATTGTCTTCTTTTTCTGTGTTTTTCTAGAGAAGCCAGAGGCAATTGAATGTGTGTGCGTGTATATGTGTATGTATATACATGTGTGTACACACAAGCATACATGTATATACATATATACACACACATGTACACACACACACATTCAATTGCCTCTGGTTTCTCTAGAAAAACACAGAATGACCAGCTGGAGCCTGGTCATAAGTCAATGAGGAAAAAAGGAAGAAAATATTTCTACACTCTTCTATTTGTAGGGAAAGATATTGTATCAGTGCCATGAAGATGGATGATCATCTGAAAAGAAAAAAAGCTGAAATTATACCGTCCTTCTTAAATAAATAAAGTTGATTCCAAATTTATAAATTGACAAAAATATACATTTAAATGTGATGTTATTAGAATAAGTCATAGTAGAATTTCTTCTAATTATCTAGTAAGCAGAAATGTGTTTCTAATTATGACCCAAATGCCCAAGGCCATGTTAGAAAAAATATGATAAAATAGTTTTAAAACTCTGCATCTCAAAACTTATTTTGCTTAAAGTTTAAAACCAAAAGATAAAGTAGAAGAAGAATTTGTAGCTCCTAACAAAGACACAGGCAAACGGCCTAAGTATATACAGAGCCATTAAAAATCAGCAAAAACAACGTTAAATGCTAGTAAGTTTACAAAGTAATAGAAATTCTCTGTCATTGCTTGTGGGAATGTGAATGGGATAGTCATATTGAAGACAGACTGGAAGTTTCCTAGAAAGCAAAACATAGTGTTATTATATGATTAAGTAATTGTGTTACTTGGTATTTACCTACATTATTTGGAAACATGTACACACAAAAACCTGAATATGCATGAAAAATGGTAGCAATCAAGATGTTCTTCAGTAGTAATTAATAATCACATCATGGAGAATTTCTCTTTTTATTCTCTTAACAGTGTCTTAGAAAAGTTTTTTATTTTAATTAAGTCCTGCTTATTAATGAGTTCTTTCATTAATGAGTTCTTTCATTTAATCTTTGGTGTTACATCAAAAATGATAACCAAATTCTAGGTCATCTAGATTTTCTCCTATGTTATCTTCCAAAAATTTTACAGTTTTGTGTTATACATTTTGGTTCATGATTCATTTTGAGCTAATTTTTGTGAAAAGGCTGCACCCAGATCCATTCTTTTGGATTTGGATGTTTAGTTGTTACTGCACTAGTTGCTGAAAAGACTATACTTTCTCCATTGAATTGCCTTTGTTCTTTATTAAAGATCAGTTGACTGTAATTAAGTGCATCTACTTCTGGGCTCTCCATTCTGTCCCATTCATTGATTTTTCCATTATTTCACCAAAAATCACATCGCCTTAATTCCTGTAGCTTTTTAGTAAGTCTTGAGGTCAGGTGGTTGCAGTCCTGTTACTTTGTGTTTTGGCCTCTTTTGCTTCTTCACATAAACTTTAAAATTAGTTTGTCAATATCCACAAAATAACTTACTAGGATTTTGATTGGGATTTGGCTTGAATATAAAGCTCAAGTTGAGAGGAACTGACATCTTAATAATATTAAGTCTTCGTATACTGTATATGAACATGATATATCTCTATTTATTTAGTTCTTTGATTTCATTCATCAGTTTTGTAGTTATCTGCAAATCACTATTATACATACTTTATTAGGTTGATATCCAAACATTTCATTTCTGGGGGTGCCAGTGTAAATGATAATGTGCTTTTAATTTCAAATTCCAGTTATTTGTTGCTGATATATAGGAAAACATTTCACTTTTGTATATTAACCTTATCTCTTGCAGCCTTGCTATAATTGCTTACTAGTTTTATTTTTTTGGAACTTTTTGTCTGTTATTTGAGACATTCTACATAGACAATCACGTCATATGCCTACAACAACAGTTTTATTTCTTTCCTCTCAATCTGTGTACATTTTATTTTCTTTAATTAAAAAAAATTTTTAAAAATAGCATAGCCAGAATTTTGCATATTAGGTTGAAAAACAGTAGTGAGAAGAGACATTCTTGCCTTGTTCCCAACATTAGTGGAAAACCTTTGATTTCCTCACAATTAAGTATGATGTTAAGTGTAGGTTTGGGCCAGACATTTTTTACCAAGTTGAGGAAGTCCTCCTCTTTCTAGTTTAATGAGAGTTTTTTTTTTTTTTTTTTTTTTATCATAAATGGTGTTTGATTTTGTCAAATGCATTTTCTGCAGCTATTGAGGTAATTCTGTGATTTTGTTTTTCTTTAGCCTGTTAATAAAATAAATCATATAATTGATTTTTGAAAGTTGAAACAGACTTGCAAACCTAAAATAAGGCCCACCTGGTTGTGGTTAACATTCTTTATACGTTGTTAGATTCAATTTGCTATTTTTGATAGTTTCTGCATCTATATTCATGAGAAATATTGAGAAATATTTGTCTGTAGTTTTCTTGTAATCTCATTGTCTGGTATGGGGATTAGAGTAATGATAGCTTTATAGAATAAGACAAAATATTCCTACTGCTTCTATCCTTTTAAAGAGATTGTAAAGTATTGATATAATTCTTTAAGTGTTTGATAGAACTCACTAGTGAACCCATCTTGTTTTGGGGCTTTCTTTTTTAGAAGGTTATTAATTATAGATTAATTATTTTAATAGATGTAGACCTATTCAGATTGTCTATTTAATCTTTTTTTTTTTTTTTTTTTTTTTTTTTTTTTTTTTGAGGTGAAGTCTTACTCTATTGCCCAAGCTGGAATGCAGTGGTGCAATCTCGGCTTACTGCAACCTCTGTCTCCCAGGTTCAAGTGGTTTTCCTGCCTCAGCCTCCCAAGTAGCTGGGACTACAGGCATGCACCACTATGCCCAGCCAATATTTGTATTTTTATTAGAGACAGGGTTTCATTGTGTTGGTCAGGCTGATCTTGAACTCCTGACCTCGTGATATGCCCACATTGGCCTCCCAAAGTGCTGGGATTACAGGCATGCACCACCGTGTCCAGCCATCTGTTTAATCGTGTGAATTTGAGTAGATTGTATCTTTTAAGGAATTGGGCTATTTCATCCAGATTATCAAAATTGTGCGCATAGTGTTGTTCATAGTAATAATATTCCTATTTGATCTCTTTAATATCTATAAGACTTGCAGTAATGTTTCTTCCTTCATTTCTATTATTAGTAATTTGTGTCCTAATTTTTATCTTAACGTGACAGAAGGCTCATCAATTTTGCTGATCTTTTGAAAGGAACAGCTTTTGGTTTTATTTTCTCTGTTGATAACGTCTTCATAATTTCGCTGATTTCTGTTCTAACATTTTTCATTTATTCTGCTTCCTTTAGATTTAAATTGCTATTTTAATTTTAGTTTCCTAAAGTAAAAGCTTAATTATTGATTTCAGACCTTTTTCCTTTATTATTATTATTATTATTATTATTATTATTTTTTTTTTTTTTCTGAGATGGAGTTTCACTCTTGTTACCCAGGCTGGAGTGCAATGGCGTGATCTCGGCTCACCGCAACCTCCGCCTCCTGGGTTCAGGCAATTCTCCTGCTTCACCCTCCTGAGTAGCTGGGATTACAGGCACGTGCCACCATGCCCAGCTAATTTTTTTTTTGCACTTTTAGTAGAGACGGGGTTTCACCATGTTGACCAGGATGGTCTCGATCTCTCGACCTCGTGATCCACCTGCCTCGGCCTCCCAAAGTGCTGGGATTACAGGCTTGAGCCACCGCGCCCGGCTTTTTTTTTTTTTTTAATTATTATTTATTTATTTATTTATTTATTTATTTTTTGAGACGGAGTTTCGCTCTTGTTACCCAGGCTGGAGTGCAATGGCGCGATCTCGGCTCACCGCAACCTCCGCCGCCTTCTGGGCTCAGGCAATTCTCCTGCCTCAGCCTCCTGAGTAGCTGGGATTACAGGCACACGCCACCATGCCCAGCTAATTTTTTTTTGTATTTTTAGTAGAGACGGGGTTTCACCATGTTGACCAGGATGGTCTCGATCTCTCGACCTCGTGATCCACCCGCCTCGACCTCCCAAAGTGCTGGGATTACAGGCTTGAGCCACCGTTTTTTCCTTTCTAATATTCATTAATGCCATATGTTTTCCTCTAAGTCCTGCTTTTGCTGCACCCCACAAACGTAGATGCTACATTTTAATTTTCATTTAAGTTTTTCATAAAATTTCCACTTTGCTCCATATGTTATTTAGAAGTGTTTTGTTTAATCTTCACATATTTTGAGATTTTCCAATTATCTTCCTGTTATTGACTTCCAGTTTAATTCCACTGTGGTCTGAGAGCAGACATTATATAATTTCTATTCTTGGAAATTTTCTCAGTTATGTTTCATAGCCCAGAATGTGGTCTATCTTAGTGAATATTTCATATGAGCTTGAGAAGAATGTGCATTCTGTTGTTGTTAAATGAAGCAGTCTATATTACTTAGGATTGATGATGTTATTTAGTCCAACTATGTCTTTACTGATTTTTGCCTGTTGGATCTGTTTAGTTTCAATACAGGATTATTGAAGTCTCCAATCATGTGTATTTATATATAGTAAGTCCTCATATATTATCATTGATAGGTTCTTAAAAAGTGACTTTAAGCAAAACACCATCCTGTACACCATAGGAACTTATCAATTAGTCTATGGTAAAATTGGTTTTCTTATGTAGAATGTTACTAGAAGAATAAACTATTTTATTATTATATAAGTCCCCTTTTTAATCCCTGATAAACTTCCTTGCTTTGAAGTCTGCTGTGTTTGAAATTAATATAGTTACTTCCCATTTCTTTTTATTAGTGTAAGCATGATATATCCTCAATTCAGTTACTTTAAATCCTAACTTAAAGTAACTATAGGTACAAACTGTATACATATTCTACCAAAAAAATCACTTTATATTTAAAGTACCTTTATATTTAAAGTGATATTTCTAGACTACGTATAGTTTGGTTTTTTATCCTCTAGCAATTTTAGTCTTTTAGTTAGAACATTTAGATTACTGACATTAAAAATGTTTACTGTTGTAGTTGGATGAATACCGACCATATTTATTACTATTTTCTGTTTGTGTTCTTTGATCCTGTTTTTGTCATCCACTGTGACATACAATGATTTTATGTATTAATTATAACCATTAATAACATACAATGTTATATCAGAATTATAGAAGTCTTTTATAATTTTGGAACACATACCAATGACAGATTTATACAAATACAGCCCAAAGAAAGCCAAACACCATTTCATATTTCATAATGCTTCCTGTTTTATTTTTATACCAAATAAGCCAAATGTCACTGTTGTATTTGTGCATTATTGATGTCAAAACCAATTCTTAATAACCTTATAGATAAATGTATCCAATCTTAATCAGTTTGACCATAGGCAAAATTGTTACAAACCTTTTATAATCCTTTACAAACTTTGCTAAAGGGTAGATCATAAGCATGTATTTGCTCTAAGGAAAAAACCTGTTTTGCTTTTATTCCAATGTTTGATTTATGGAAAAACTGAATAACACCCCATTAACTTTAGCCAATATCCACATACAGAATCTCTTACAATTGGTTGTTTTAACCTTCCACAACTTGTTCAGACCTTTAGATTTTTCCTATATAACTTAAAACAATCCTTTAACCTTTTAATCTAGACAAGAAAAAATTCACATTCCCATGACTTCTTATAATTTTTGTTACCAAAAACAATTCACCTTGTGTGTTAAACTGTTTATTCAGTAGTCTCAATTACATGTTATAATGTTAACTCTTAGCAACTTTTATTTTTGGTTAAAACCTTGCTAAGTTCTGGATTTTAATTATGGACTAGGTGTGGAGCCTAGCCTAGGACACACCAGGCAGAAGTGTAGATAAGGGTTGACTCTCCAGCATAGCTAGGTCAGGTGGCTAACTCCGCATGTCCCCAGGCCTTATCTAGAATCTAATGTCTCCAGGGTAGGTAAATTGAACAATTTTCAAAAGTCAAAAAAGCAGTTTTTGACCTTAAAGCATTTAGCAAACTTAATATCTGACCTTCATAATCTAGATAAAATGTCTTTATTTTACCAATAATCTTTAAAACTGTTTCTATTTCCCAAAGATTACTTAAGTTACATGAACTAAAAGGCATTACACTTTTTCCTTTTCTGACAAAATATTTCATGTAAGCTCTTATTATTTTAAACCAATTAATTAAAGCCCTTTTATATTACACACATAATACATATAAGTACCTCGACAGAGATAAAAGATTATCCCCTAAGCCTGGAATTGAACCCTGAACCCAGGCCACCATTATGATGGCAGAGACCAAGAGAAAGTACTGCAACGTGGTTACATGGTCAAGCTTCCAGGGACATGACTGACCAGTTTGATGGCCTGTCTGGAAAACAGGCTTACAGGTGTCCTAAGCCCATGTTCTATCATAAGGTACCCTTCGTTATGATAGAGCAATACAGAAAGAAACACAAAGCATACCAAATTTTCTAGAGCTCAAGATTAGCCTCGTAAATCCTTTTTTCCCATTAATTAAAACTTTACGGGAGATAAACAGTGATTTTTACCATTGATTCAACTGTTTTGCACAGAGAGAAAGACAGATTGAGAGAAAGAGAATGGTCAGAAGTCTGACAGGTAAGAAGTTCTTACATTTTTGCCAGCATGCCAGGCTTCTGGGTTCCCTTTCCCTTAGCAGCCCTAGTGACCTGGCTGGCTGCACTGCAGCCCTGGGGGCCAAGCCACATCACAAAGGAAAACTATCTGTTTCTTGTCTGGTCAGAGCAAAATACATGTGACAAAACAGACATTAGCCACTCTGCTTAGTACCCAATATTAAATCCAGTAATGCTCAAACTTGCCCCTAGTTGGGACATGTTATTATTAATCCAACCTCTGACCAGGAGTTTTGATGTGCGGTCAAGATGTTCACCCTGAGTAATGGACAAGATAAGAGAGGGAAAGGAGCAAAAGGCAAGCATTGCCTGTGGTAGGGTGGGGAAGGTGAATCACTCCCCACCCTACCAGAAAAAGACCCACTCATTGCAGTGATACTGAAAAGTTCAGGCAGCTGCTCTGGGGAAGGGACTTCTAGCAGTCTTAACAGCTCTCAAGTTTCCCCTTTAGGGAGGAAAAGGCTCCCTATGTCCTACAATCCTGCACATGCCTAACCCTGTCACCGGCAGCCATCAGCAAAGAGTGAAAGACAGATTATTCCACAAAGAATATTATGAAGAGACCCCCCAAACAGGCTTTGTTTGAGCAACGTGGCTGTATATTCACCTGGGTGCAAGTAGGCTGAGTCTAAAAAGAGAGTCAGCAAAGGGCAGAGGACTAGGAGTTTTTTTTTTTAGGTTTGGGGTAAGCAGTGAAAAGTTACCGAATTTACAGTTTAGGGCAGTTTTTGCAAGCTGGGAGGGGGTCATAGGATCACAAAGTTGACCAAGGTCGGTTACAAAGTCCAATTGCCTTATCAATTGAGGCAGAAATAAGGAAATAAGGAACAAAAGAAGAATGTCTCAAGTTAATTGGTCACCTCAGGGATTGATCATTCTTCCTCTTTTCGTGGTCTTCCAGTTACTTCAGATTTATAATTCCAGGAAGCCATCCAGAGGTATACATGTGGGTCACAGGTGTTGCCATGGTGTCCATGGCACCATCTGTCAGCCTAAAAGACCATACATTCCTGTCTTTTTATATTAGTAATATAAAGAAAAAAGAAATAAACAGTGGAGGGCAGTGGAATATTAGGAAGGCTGGCACAGAGGGGTGATGGGGCAATGTTTCTCAGGGCTTCTTTGGGTGGGATAGGAGACAGTGTGGAAACCTAAAATGGAAAAGAATTTAGACTTCCAGGAGATCTTAGGGCAAGGGATGATATTGTGGGGTTGTTAGAAGAAGCATTTGTTGTATCAACTGATTGGTTATTGGTCGTATATGATTTTGTAGGAATTGAGAGATTAATCGGAAAACACAGGATCCAAATAAGAGAAGGAGAAAGAAGTTATCAGGAGACTAAGGACTGGAAGAAGGTATGACACTCAGAGTGTCCAGCCAGTCCAGCCAGTCCAGAATAACAATTTGCCTGATTAGTGAGCTTTTGGCTCTATCTTTTAATTTATTGATGACATCATATACAAGGCCAAATTGGTTTACATAAAAACAACATTCCTCATTTAGGAATAGGCAAAGACCTCCTTTTTCAGCAGCCAGTAAATCAAGACCACTGCAGTTTTGAAGGATAAATGCAGCTAGGGAATTTACTTGGGCTTGAAGAAGGGATAGTTACTGAGTTAATTCTGCAATGCTAGCAGAGAAATCATTAGAGAGGCTATGGAAGGTGATGACTGAAGTGGTAAGGCCTGCTATGCGTGTGCTGAGTGCAGTAGTAATTCCTAACCCTACAAGTAAGGGGATCAATGCAATGACCCAGCGTGTCATGTCAGGATCTCAAAGGGAACAGGGAGGCTTTCATCTCCATTGGCAATCTGAATTCTTGGAGTAAGGAAAACTAGGGTACAAGTGCCTGTCCAATTGGTAGGAAGGCAGACGTAAGAAGAACCACAGAGGAAAAAACTGTCTTTGGCTTAGATAGAACCGGAAGTGTAAACTGAAAAGGTGAGGCAAGAAAGTCTTCTAAGGGGACTGGGACTTTGAACCCAAATACCAAAGGATGCAGCAAGGGCCACGGCTGTTAAATGTTGTAGTGGGATTTGGTAGGGTAACTGTGTGGAGGGAGAGCTTTCGTTTTCATGTTGTTTGAGGAAGCATGTGGTATCTATAAGTAACCACTCACTTTAATTAACAAGACTGGGTATGAGCAGAGAATAGGAGTGAGATTAAGAGTGAGTATAAAAGAAAAGCAGAGGACTTCCTCAGGGTGGAAGAACTGGAGAGTTCCCTGCCACTGAAAATTATCTATCCATTCTAACAGAGAATTAAGGGTGGCAGCCTGAGGGTAAAACCATGAAATATCAGCTGTAATTTCCTGGGGGGAAAGTGTAAATCAGCAACTTAAACAAAAGCAAAGCATATAAAAGTAAATGAGTACAGTGAATTTGAGCACAGGTAGACAAGAAACAATAGAAGCAGAGACTTTCTCAGGTGTGGTTTAAGTAGCAGAGGTGACTGCATTAAATATTGGTGTTAGGAAAACGATACCTAATGAAAATAAAAGGTATGTTAGGTTTATATAGGGTTACTCTTCCACTTTGGGGATATGAGTGAGTTTCAGAGAGGTGGGGAAGAGAACTTGCGACTTCCAGGAGGAGGTGGAGGAGTCAGGCCGATTGTCTGATGGACACAGCTTTATCCTGGAATGAGGGACCCACTGGTGTTTTCATATGGCCGGGTATCTGGAGTGGGTAAGAGGATATTAGCAGCCTGGCAGATTTCACGTATGGCCTGTTGGGGGACTGGAATATAGTCACTAAGACTTGTGTCTGGAATAAGTTAGGCCCAAGAAGAAAGTGTGGCCATATAGGAGATCAAAGGGGCTACACCCTGTGGGTTATTTAGGACTGGCTCGAATCCTGAGTCCTCTGCAGTGGATAACTCTGGCCTTGGCTGGGAGGAGAGCAGTCTTAAGGAGGGCCTTTATTAAGTGGGCACTGATAATAGAGGACCCCTGTGTGGGGAGAAAACCTTTTTCTGCCCATATGGCAGCATGGTGGTGTAGGATGTGGAAGGCGTATTTAGAGTCAATATAGATATTAACATGTAGTCCTTTGGCAGGAGTAAGATCATGGGTTAAGGCAATCATTTCTACTTGCTGAGAAGTGGTGGAAGAGGGGAATGTGGCAGCTTGTAATTGATGAGTGGGATACAACAGCATAGCCAGCTTTGGCCAGTGCCAACTGACTGGGCTTGGAGGAACTGCCATCAATAAACCATTGATAAACCACATTCCCCTTTTCCACGACTTCTCAGCAAGTCTGAGTCTGGAATAGAAAAATGAGAAATATGGGAAACAGGGAGTATGCTATATGGATTAGGGAGATACAGTCATGGGGTTCAGGGTTTGTGTTGGGTATTGAGAGGCTGGATTGAAGTCAGGACCTAGAGCAATAGTTACTGTGGGGTCTCAATGAATAGTGAATAAAGTTGGAGGAGGCGAGAGGCAGAAAGTGTGTGTGTAAGGTGTGAAGAGGAAACTAAACTTTGGAGGTTGTGAGAGCTGTAAAGGGTAAGTGTGGCATAGCCTGTGGTTTTGAGGGATTCTAAGAGTATAAGGACAGCGGCTGCTGCCATGCGTACGCATGAGGGTCAGCCCAGGACTTTGAGGTTTAGTTGTTTGAATAAAAGACTACAACCTGAGGGCCTGGCTCTTGTGTAAGAATTATGATGGCACAACTTTTTATTTCTGCTGTGTAGAAAGAGAAGGGTTGAGAGGAGTTGGGAGCACTAAAGTGGGAGCAGTATCTTAAGCCTTTTTTAGAGAACAAAGGAATAACAGGGGAAGGATTTTTGGTCTATGGGATCAGATAGGTTTCTTTTTGTAGGTCTTGGACTAGTCTGTAGGATTTGTCTGGTCTTTGGACAGGTAGGATAAGGGAAGAAATTTGGGCTTTGGAAGGGGATATGAGATACCCCTTTGAGTATAGATGCTGAAGAAGCAGTAGGGCAAATTAAAAGACCATGTTGTAATAGACGGGTGATAACAGGCTTTTAAAGCCTGTTGTGGAATGGGGTACTGGCACTGGGCTGGGTAAGGGTGGTCAGGTTTTAAGGGGATAATGAGGAGTGAGTGACTTGTAGAAAGGGATGGGGAGGTGGTGTCCCACACCCTAGGGTTAAGGTAGGGGACATATGGGGAGCTATTGAGGGAGGTACAGGTACAGGGAGGAGGACAACAGTGGGGTGTGGCTGCAGCCCAGAAATAGCGAAGGAGGCAGACAATTTTGTTAGGATGTCTTGGCCTAACAGGGGAACTGGACAAATGGGGATGATTAGGAAAGAATGTAGAAAGGAGTGCTGGCCTAATGGACACCAGACTTGGGGAGTTTTGAGAGGCCTGGAAGCCTTGCCATCAATTCCCACAATACTTATGGATGTCAAGGTGACAGGTCCTTGAAAAGAAGGCGGTGTGGAGTGGGTGACCCCTGTGTTGATAAAGAAGGGAATGGACTTACCCTCTACCAGAAGAGTTACCGGAAGCTAGTTGCCTGTGATGATCGAGGGGGCCTCTGAGATGTTCAGGCAGAGTCAGTCTTTAGCCGCCAAGCCAAGGAGATCTGGGAAGAATCAGTCTGGGAGCTTTGAGTCGGAGCTCTAGGAACTCTGGGAGTAGCCATGTAAGTCAGATAGTTTGACTTCCAGTGGGGGCCCACACAGATGGGGCAGGACTTAGGCGGAATGCCAGGCTATGGACATTCCTTGGCCCACTGGCCAGGTTTCCAACACTTGAAGCAAGATACAGTAGGGACGCCTGGACGTTGTGGTCTGGGAGCTTTGAAGTCTTTATGAGCCAGTGGTGTGGCTGGGGTTTGTCTTATGACAGAGGCAGGCATCTGTAGTTCTGAGACTCACTGTCACTGGGTAGCTTCTTACCTATTATTGAACACCTTGAAGGCAAGGTTGATTATTTCCTGTTGTGGGGTTTGATGACCAGATTTTAATTTCTGTAGCTTTTTTAATGTCAGAGGCTGATTCGGTGATAAAATGCATATTAATCATTCTTTAGGGGTGAGAGTAGAAGTAAGAATGACATTTAAGTCACTCCAAGTGTGATTATTGAACTGGGTTAAGTATTGGAACTCTTGTATCTATTTAGTAGGATCTGATGAAAAGGAGCCTAACTATTGGCTAATCTGGGAAAGGTCAGATAAAAAGAAAGGAACATGCGCCCTAACTATGCCTTTAGCTCCAACTGTCTCTTGAAGGGGGAATTGTTGGGCAGGGGCGGAGGAGTTAGCCGCAGGACTAAACTGTAAGTCTGACTGGGTATGAAGTCAGGACGTGAGAGGAGAGGCATAAAGAGGTCGGTTGTGGGCAGAGGAAGAGGAGGGAGACTTTGCATGGGTGGTTAGAGTGTGGATTAGGGTCTGGCTCAGACAGGCAGGGAGGAGAAAGGTCAGAAGGGTTGATGGATAAGGAGGACTTTGGGTCACTGGCAGAGGCAGGAGGGGTGGACGGAAGGGAAAGAAGGAAAATTTGGGGTGGGTTACATGTAGAGCAGAGATTAGGGAGGAATTGGAGTGTGTAAAAATGCCTGGACCTAGGTAATTTCAGACCATTTGCCCATTTTATGACAAAAGGTGTCTAGATCCTGCAGGATAGAAAAATCAAAGGTACCATTTTCTGGCCATTTAGACCCATTGTCCAGTTTATACTGTGGCCAAGAAATATTGCAGAAGAAAATAAGATGCTCAGGTTTTAGGTCAGGTGATAGCTGGAGGGCTTTGAGATTTTTTCAGAATGCAGGCTAAGGGAGAGGAGGGAGGAATGGAGGGCAGGAGATTGCCCATAGTTTAGGAAGAGTTGGGGAGACAAAGAAAGTGAATTTATGACCAAGCAGCTTAGCAGGCATCCCAGACTAACCTTTGTCTGAACCTAGGGTGAGTTGATCAAAGGGGCTATCCCTCACGTTGACCGTCACCTATGAGTATGAGTGAGTGACCAGAGCAGATGTCTCTTCAATGATCAGTCACCAAGGGGAGACAGTCTTCCCAGTTCCATGACCTATGTAGGTTTTTTTCCAGTCATGAACCTCATGGAAAGTCTTGTCTTTCTTGTCTCTGCTGAAAGGAAGATGAAAATAAAACTGAAAGGAGAAGAAGGTTGACAGGTAGTGAGAAGAGCTAAAGAAGAGAGTTGAGGCAAACTGCTTACCTGATTTGAGAATGGAGAATGGAAGTGTGGGCTGGTCTGATAAGCCTAGGTCATAGTTAGGTCTCTTCACAGAGGGAGAGCAGGGACAAGGGACTGGTGTTCCCAAAGGAGTACCCCTGTCCCGGTTTTTGGTACCAAATGTTAAAACACACACTCTGAATGAAGACACCCCCAAACAGGCTTTGTGTGAGCAGCATGGCTGTTTATTCACCTGGGTGTGGCAGGGTGAGTCAGAAAAGAGTCAGTGAAGGGCAGAGGAATAGGAGTTGGTTTTGTAGGTTTGGGGTAGGCAGTAGAAAGTTATAGAAGTTACAGTTTAGGGTGGTCTTTGCAAGCTGGGAGGGGTTCATACAGTCTGGAGTCAGAAGGTTGACCAAGGTTGGTTACAAAGTCGAATTGCCTTATTAATTGAGGTGGGAACAAGGAACAATAGAAGAATATCTCAAGTTAAGTAGGCACCACAGGTGTTGATCATTCTTCTTCTTTTCATGGTCTTCCAGTTATTTCAGATTTTCTAATTCCAGTAGTCCGTCAGAGGTATATGTGAGGGTCACAGGGGTTACCATGGCATCCATGGCACCATCAGTCAGCCTAAAAGACCTTAGCAGGTTCAAACAATTCTCCTGCCTCAGTCTCCCAAGTAGCTGGATTACAGGTGTGTGCCACCACACCCAGCTAATTTGTGAATTTTTAGTGGAGACAAGGTTTCACCATGTCGGTCAGGATGGTCTTGATCTCTTGACTTCATGTTCCGCCTGCCCTGGCCTCCCAAAGTGCTGGGATTACAGACATGAGCCACTGTACCTGGCCAACCCTCTCTGTCTTAGGAGAGACTCTAACATCCCTAATTTGGGCCTCTAACCAGATCCCATTCTTTACCTGGATATATGCACCACACTTACCCGAAGTCAGCCAACTGGTCTGTGCAGATAATTTTCCTTTGGGTCTGGGGTGTCTTCAGTATTGTCCCTTATGGGTTCACCAGAAAGATGTTTCAGAACCCCACCATTTGCTCAAAGGTAGCCACTGGGTTGAAGGCTTTTTCACTATAGTTGCTTCCATGGTCACCAAAATGATGTTACAGGACTCCACCACTTAACCAATCCCTTTGGGTCAGGGATTTCCTTATGATGATCCCTCATGGTCGCCAAAAAGATGTTACAAGAAAGGGGTCCTGATCCAGACCCCAAGAGAGTTCTTGGATCTCACACAAGAAAGAATTCAGGGTGAATCCATAGAGTAAAGTGAAAGCAAGTTTATTAAGGAAGTAAAGGAATAAAAGAATGGCTGCTCCATAGATGGAGCAGCACACTTTTATGGTTGCACACTTTTATGGTTATTTCTTGATGGGATGCTAAACAAGGGGCAGATCATTTATGCCTTCCATTTTTAGATCATATAGGATAACTTCCTGATGTTGCTATGGCATTTGTAAACTGTCTTGATGCAGATGAGAGTGTAGTCATGAGGACAACCAGAGGTCACTCTCGCCATCTTGGTTTGGGTGGGATTTAGCCAGCTTCTTTACTGTAACCTGTTTTTTCAGCAAGGCCTTTACGACCTGTATCTTGTGCTGACCTCCTATCTCATCCTGTGACTTAGAATGCCTTAACCATCTGGGAATGCAGCCCAGTAGATTTCAGCCTCATTTTAGCTAGCTCCTATTTAAGACAGAGTTGCTCTGGTTCACACGCCTCTGGCAATATGAAACTCATCTCCTTCTACCTATGTGCCTCAGAAACAATTTATTTACTCTCAATATGCAATGATAGTAGACGCATTGGGTAAACATTAGCATTCCAAAAAAAAAAAAAGAGAGAGAGAGAGAGAGAAATTAAACTAAAGAAAGGGGGGCAATAGGCCTACACAAGTCTGAAACCCATCAAGGTAGCCATTAAAATTCAAAGCTCCTAAATAATCTTGGATTCCATATCCAGTATCCATGGGACACTGGTGCAAGGGGTGGGGTCCCAAAAACTTGGGTGGCTCCATCCCCATGGTTTTGTAGGGTGTAGCCCCATGGCTGTTCGCATGGATTGGAATTGAGTGCCTGAGGCCTTTTCAGGTACAGAGTGCAAGCTGCCAGTGTATCTACTATTCTTGGGTCTGGAGGATGGCAGCCCCCTTCTGCAGACCCCAGTGGGGACTTTGTGTCAGGGCTCCAACCCCACATTTTCTAGCACTGCCCTAATAGAGTATCTTGGTGGGGCCTCTGCCACTGCGTCAGGCTTCTACCTGAGCACCAAGCTTTAAGATATATCCTATGAAATCTAGGGAGAAGCTGCCAATCCTCCTTCACACTTTCATTCTGTGTACTCGCAGAATTAATGTCACATGGAAGCTACCAAGGCTTATAGCTTATGCCCTCTGGAGTGGCAGCTGGTGCTGTACTTGGGGCCCTTTGAGCTGTGACTATAGCTGGAAGAGTTGGAAGTCAGGGAGCGATGTCCCAAGGTTGTGCAAAGGAGCAGCATCCTAGGCCTGGCCACTGAAACCATTCTTTCCTCCTGGCCTCTGGGACTGTGATGGGAGTGGCTGACTAGAAAAAAATCTCTGAACTACTGTGGTCTTTTTCCCACTGTCCTGGATATTAGCACTTGGCTTCCTTTTAGTCATGCTAACATCTTTAGCAAGTAGTTGCTCCATAGCCTGCTTGGATTCTTTCAGCTCCAGGCTGAATTTTCTAAATGTTGTGCTCTGCTTCACGTTCATATATAAGTTCTCACTTTGAGTTGTTTCTTTGCTCCTGCATCTGACTGGAGGCTGTCAGATGCAGCCACATTACTTGTTGAACACTTTGCTGCTACAATTTTTTTTTCTGCCAGATACACTAGGTTCTTACTGTTAAGTTCAATCTTCCACAAATTCCCAGAGCAAAGACACAATGCAACCAAACTCTTTGCTATGGCATAACAAGGGTAACTCTTGCCCTTCTTATTTCCATCTGAGACCTCATGAGCCTGGCCTTCACTGTACATATGTCTATTATATAACTATTAGTAGCTTGGTCACAATCATTTAAACACTGTCTAAGAATTTCCAAACGTTCCCTCATCTTTCTGTCTTCTTCTAAGCCCTCTAAACTCTTTCAGCCTCTGCCTGTTTCCAAGTTCCAAAGTTGCTTCCACATTTTAAAGCAATCTCCTTCTTGGTACCAATTGTCTGTATCCATTCATTTGCATTGCCATGCAGGGTTACCTGAGGCTGGGTAATTCACAAATAAGTTTAATTGGCTCACAGTTCTGAAGGCTTTACAGGAAGCACAGTACTGTCACCTACTTCTGGTGAGACCTCAGGAAGCTTACTATCATGGCAGCAGGCAACAAGGAGCCAGCCTGTCACACTGAGGGAACCAAAGCAAGAGAGAAAGAAGGGGGAGGCTCCAGACTTTTAAACAAGCAGATATTATATGAACTGAATGAGAATTCACTTATCACCAAGAGGATAGTGCTATACCCTTCATGAGAGATCCACCCTTAAGATCCAATCATCTCCCACCAGGCCCCAACTCCAACATTGGGAATCACATTTAAACATGAGATTTGGAAGGGACGAACATCCAAACTATATCACATGGTTTCAAAAGAGAAGTCTGGTATAATTCTTTGCTCTTCTATGAGTAAGATTTCTTCTTCTTTCTGGATTTCTTTTCTTTTCTGTTGTTTAAAAATAATGTACGTATACATAGTTCTTCTACAATATATTATTTTTGGTATTTACTGAGCACCTAGATCTCTAGTTTAGTGTCAGATTTTTTTTAAATCTCAGTAATTATTGTTTCAAATATTTCTTTTCTATTCTCTCTTCCTCTTCTAGTTATTTCATTACACATGTTTATGTAGTTATTCCAAAGTTCTTGGATATTCTGGTTTGTTTGGGATTTTTTTAGTCTTATGTCTCTGCTTTTCGATTTGAGAGGTTTCTATTGAGATATCCTCAAACTTTGATATTCTTTCTTTACTTGTGTTCTATGTACTAAGATGCCAATTAAAGGCATTTTTTATACATGTTATAGGGTATTGATACTTAGCATGTCTCTTTGGTTCATATAATTTTTTACCTTTCTGTTTACATTGATCATCCTTTCTGGTATACTTCTATTTATCTATTATAGCCCTTAACATATTAATCATAGTTGTTTTAAATTCCTGTTTTAAGAATTCCATCATCCCTGATACATCTCAGTCTCGTTGTAAGGAACGCTCATTCTACTCAAACTGTATTTCTTTTGCCTTTTAGTATGACTTGTAACTTTTTCTTGACAGCTAGGCATAATGTGTTTGGTAAAAGGAATACCTAAAAATAACCCATTATTAATGTTGTGTAGAATGCAGAAGAAGAGACATTGTTCTATATGATTAGGTCTGAGTGTTTTAGTGAGGTTGTACCACTGGACTGTGAACTTTAAATGTTTCTCACTGTCACTCCCACTCTCCCCATTTGGAGGGACAGGATAACTTGATGGGACTGGAATTGCTTATTTTTCTACTTCCACTAGGAAGAGTAGACACAGCTGGAGTTTAGTTTCTATGGCGTAATAATATTTTTAAATAATTAAAAACTTATGCACATGGAAAATAATCACTAGAATTGGCATCTTAAAATTTACATGTATAATTTCAGGTTTTTATCCTTTAAGTGCAGCATAATGGAGATAAACATTATAGGTGATTCTACACAATTTAAAATTATAATCTTTTTTTTCTCTTTTCACAGATGGTTCTACTATGGCTTGACTGTAGGCTTAATATTCCTAGCACTTGTCCTACAGATTATATTAATTTATGCCATAAAGAAAAAATATCAAGAAAAAGAGACCAGCTTTTCTGAAAATGGAAGAAAAGTAATACATGAAGCAAGCCTCTAATTCATGAATAATAATGCACATTTTATCCCTTCAGCTAAAGCAGTGAAATATGTAATTAAGTGGAGAAAAAAAAAACATTTCTGCTATTGTGTTTCCAACCAGCATTGTGTTAATTCAGTAGTAAGATGTTAGTTTTGAGCAGTTCCTGGTCCTTTTACTGACAATTTTTTCTCATTCTTTACTTATGATGGAACAATAAATCAGCCTTTGAATTTATAATAAAACGAACAATCAGTGCGAACGCAGAAGTACCTCATTGTTGGTGTATAGCTCTGCATTTCTTGTTAGGATTAAAATATACGATTCATACAACTTTAAAGTGAGAGGCATAGTTATTATGTACTAGAATAAGAAGTGTTTGTTCAGGTAATTTAACTCTTAATAAGACCAGTGACTAGAATATGAGTAAAAGTACAAAAGGAGGAGATAGATTAATAGGCTAAATAAGGAGAAAAGTCTAATGTCTTTTTTTAAAAACTGGTTAGGACCATATTACTTAGCCCTGAAATCTAGCCTTGATGTGTACTATAATTATAGTACGTAAATATGTACCCATCAAAGGCATTCTTTATTCATGTTACAGTGTACTGATATTCAGCATGTCTCTTTTGTTTGTATAATTTTTTACCTTTCTGTTTACATTCCTCATCCTTTCTATTATATTTCTGTACATATAGTATACAAATATATGTACTATAATTATATATATTCATGTTAAATCACTGATTTCACAGGCTTTATTAATTTATAAATTGAAATTATATTAAGGTTAAATTTAAAATATATTAAATACTGCTGAAGAAATATAGATATTCAAATATTTGCAACCTATGATTTTCAGACATGTTACAGTTTTTTTTTTTTTTTTTTTTTTTTTTTGAGATGGAGTCTCACTCTGTCTCCCAGGCTAGAGTGCAGTGGTGTGATCTTGGCTTACTGCAACCTCCACCTCTAAGGTTCAAGTGATTCTTCTGCCTCAGCCTCCCAAGTAGCTGGAACTACAGGCATGCACCACCATGCCCAGCTAATTTTTGTATTTTCAGTAGAGATGGGGTTTCACCATGCTGGCCAGGCCGGTCTCAAGCTACTGACCTCATGACAGGGAACAAAGCATTCTTTCTAGTGGCAAGAAACAGGCTCTGGTGCGTTTATCTACTGCAGCTGGAACATGTCTTTAAGGCACAGGTCGCTCGTGCTGTTGTCTGTGGTTCAGAAGCAACTTAAGTGGTCTTCCACCATTGGGCAGGCCAGATATTTCTTTCCCTGGCTCCAGTAAACCGCCAACCTCCAGGAATGTGCGTCACTGCCATCACCAGTAAGTAACAGTGCTATAGATACTTTGTTTATGACCAGTTTCTTTAAGGCAGGTTTATGCCAGGCATAGGGCCTGTTCCCAGCACACTATTTTACTCTCAACTTCTGAGATTTTTTTTTTAGATTTCACATATGAGTAACATTATGTAGTATTTGTGTTTCTGTACCTGGCTTCTTTCACTTAGCTAAGGCTCATCTAAGCAAATGGCTCATCTCCAGGTAAATGACATGATTTCATCTTATTTAGTGGCTGAATACTATTCCATTGTTTATGTATATCAAAGTTTCTGTATCCATTTCTTCATTATCGTTTGTTTCAAGAAATTTTTCATTTTCCATCTTAATGTTTTTATTGACTGTCATCCTATTCTCAGAGTCTTGGCAAGCTAATCTTGAATTAATTCCCTGCATGCTCCTAATCCTGAACTACTGTTGCAATTTTCTATTACCTATTGGCTACTCTAGTAAATCAAAACACATTGTACCTAGAACACTGAATGTTAGAGGTAAGAAGACTTTAGAGATTATAAATCCTTTCCTTTATTATATTTGTCCCGGATAAAGTATAAATTGCTTAAAGGCACACAATAACTCTGGACTGATCCTACATCAACCAGTGGTTCCAAAGGCTTCCTGGATGTTGGGGCAGGGTTTAACCTAAAGCTGGTTTCTTGAAAACAAGTATAGTAACTGTACCACCAATTCAAAAGATGACAGCAAGACTTGTCTGAAATTTGTTTCATTTAATAAAATTTTCTTGAGTACCTCTTAAAGAAAGTGAATATTTATAGGATACATAAAGTCTGCTATGGAACTCATAATTTAATGAGAGCAAAAAATTCAATGTATTCAACATTTATGAAACCCTAGTCACTGGGAAAAGTTTTTGATGTATAAATTAGTGCAAAGGTCTCAGAATGTCTCCTTATAATTTCCAGGGACTTTATCAAAGGGTCCACAAATTTTACTCTATTTTTACAATAATATTAAGACATTATTTACCTTCTAATTCCATTCTCTCAGAATATAGTGATATCAACTAAGGTTACACAATGTCATTATAGATGGCTAGTAATATTTGTGCTTATATATTTCTTTTTATTAAACATTTCTTAGTATTAGTACAATCAACATCAATGTCTATAATTCACTTAAACAATAAATCTTTGGGGACCTCAATACTTGTTAAGAGTCTGAAGGACTCCTGAGAACAAGGTTTGAGAACTGCCCTAATTTTTCTTCCCAAAAAATCCTTGTGAGATCAACATTATCATCTATGACTTACAAATGGCAAAAGTGATTTTAGAAAGAATAGTCATGTTGCTAGGCAATAGCAGATCTACTGTGAACACAGGTGTGACTGATTGCAATGTCTGGACTGGCTCATTTTCTTAGTCCATTTGTGCTGCTATCACAAAGGGTGGATAGTTTATAAATATCCAGAAACTTATTTATCACGCTTCTGGAGGCTAGAACATCCAAGACCAAAGTGCTGGCAGATTGGTGTCTGGGAAGGGCCGATTTCCTAGTTCATTGATAGTCTCTATTCTCTGTGTCCAGACATCATGAACAGGATAAAGAGTCAGTAATTTCCTCCATGAGGACCCACCCTCATTAACTAATCACCTTCTGAAGGCCCCATTAATACTTGATTGTATTAATCAAGTAGGAGATTAGATTACAATGTATGAATTTGGGAGTACACAAACACTCAGACCATATCTATCATTAGCCATTTTGTTTGACCATTTTCAGTGTTATGGTTTTAAGCAGAATAAGGTGTTAGATGTTTTTTAATAAAATTATTGATAATGTCTTTTCTGAATATCAAACATACTTCTTTTATGCTTCACTTAAATTACTTGGCCATTCAAACATAAAATGTTAGTCTTCAGTTATTATCAAACATTTACAAAGATAAAAGGATAAATCTTCAAGCAGAAAATTTATCTTACAAATAATACATTTTATAATTTTAGAGATTATAAAATTTTGTTTTGTAATTTATAACAATATTATGAAGTAAATCAGTATAAAGTACATTGTAATCTTGCTTTCAAAGTGTACAGGGCTTTTAGAGCCTTTTTCAGGTAATTGAACCTTTTTTGAGTTTTTATTCCACAGAGGTTCTGCTTTTAAGTGCAATGAATTCTTTTCTAATGTAGTATATTAGTCCATTCTTGCCCTGCTATAAAGAAATACCTGAACCTGGGTAATTTATAAAGGAAAGAGGTTTAATTGACTCATAATTTTGCATGGCTGGGAAGGCCTCAGGAAACTTAAACTCATGGCAGAAGGTGAAGGAGAAGCAGGCACCTTCTTCACAAGGTGGCAGGAGTGAGTGAATTTGAGAATAAGGAAGTGCCACACTTTGATGCCTTCAGTTCTCATGAAACTCTCCATTTTTATGAGAACAGCATGAGGAAAACCACCCCTATGATTCAGTCACCTCCACCTGGTTCCTCCCTTGAGACATGGGGATTACAATTCAAGATGAGATTTGGGTGGGGACACAGAATCAAACTATATTATGTAGTTAAAATACACATTTTTAATTTCAGCCTACTTAAATAACATTCATGGATTCATAGAACTTTATAATGAGCTTGGAGAAACCTCAGTCTAATACCATTAACTTACTGAAGAGAAACTAAGTCTTAGAAAAATGAAGTGACTTATATAATGTGAAGGTTCTTCATAGAATAATAAAGACCTCATGTCAAGGTCTTACCTAACCTCTTTGCTTTCTTAAGTTTTACTTTTTCTAGCTTATAAGTTATGTCTTGGTAACGATGAAGAATAAAATGTGAGTAAATAACTTAAAAATTGCCAATTTGGTATCAACAAATCAAATTTCTCTATAAAATTAAAGAAAAACTCTTTCTCTTATTTCTCTTTTCTTATCCTCTTCTATTCCTTTCTTTTCTACTTCCTCCTCCCCTTTCCTTTTCTCCTTCTCCATTCTTTCCTTCTTCTTCTCCTCTTTTTTTTTATATGTCTATCAGTATTTTCAGAAATAATTCAGTAGCATCTCATACAGATGTACCACTTGCTTAACACAACTCAGATTGCTACTGTGATGAAAGTCAATGGGAACTAGTCTGTGGGAACAATGGAATAACTTACCTGTCACTTAGTCTAGCAGATGCAAATCTTCATATGGTAATAAAAAATCTACACTATTCATTTTTACTTTCTCTCTTCTCCTTAATCAAAACCATAGATTTAACAATTTCTTACCAAATCTGTCTATAACTAAAGCTTCTATTACAAAGATTTTTTAAAGGTTTCTAATATTATCTGTCATTTTAATGGCTGTGATGTTGTATGAACAAAGCCTCATATAAAATCTTACTTAGGGCATAATCATAGTTTTCTGCTATTTGAATTCTAATTTGAGATGACTGCACCTTTTTTCCTTAAAATTGCAAGAACATAGCCTTTTGAAAGTTGAATGCATTTAGAATCTCTAAGGAACACATCATTTGATTGAAGTATACAATTTTCATTAAATTGTAACTACTTTATCCTTCAGAAGTTAAGGGAAACTCCTGAGTTAATTCATTGTTCTACCTACCTTACTAGGACAATAACATATTTGAAATGTTTTATATAAATTCTGATGTGTTTAGCTCTGGGCTGACTACCCATTTGACTTGCCAAGAAATGACTCAAGACTTCTTGCTTACTCTACTGCCCATGATTTCCTATTTTAATTTCTCCAAAGCTGGCACTTTTCTTACCAAGGATAATGAGTATCTTGCTTACCTATTGCCAACATATTCTGTAGGAATCCTGTATATTTCTTCACTCAAATCATTTCTATAATGTGAACCATGGATTTTTTTTCAATATCCTGGGTAACTCCCAATAGTTGAGGATAAGACATGGTGTTCTCCACATCTCTATTCCCCTCCACATCTCACAATGTAGGGTAACCATTTCCCAGGATCCTTTACTATTACCAATATTAGTGGTATAGTTAGCTATGGTTATTACTCTCTGCCACGCCAATCTGTGTTTGATTTTCAAGCTTTTACCGTTTTTCCCTTGTCCATTGTTCTACCAATTATATTATGAAAAGGCATGGAAATCTTTGAAGAATAAAGCATCTTAAGCTCTTTGAAGATAGGACACAACTTCCATAAACTTAAATAAATATGGCCCAAAGGCTACAGTGTCCATTAGGAAAGGTGCCCATTTAATCCATGGTCCCACGTTACCTGCTAGTGAAGGCCTGAAAGAGACATGATATTAGAAACCTAAATAGAGCTCCGTCTACTATGGAGACATCATCCTCCTCATACCAGCAAAGATTATACCATCCTAGGGCTACTGCAATGTTCCTTTAATAAATCCTCAGTAATAAAACATCTTTTCTTAAAATAATGTTCTCTGTATCAAAGTGTGGTTTTATTGGCCAATGTGCTTGCTTCAGAACTATTTCTCCATATTATTCCAAGTTAAAAAATAAGTTTAAAAAAACTTTAAAAAGTAAGCTTGCCAGCACCATATAAAATTGATTTAATTTTTTTTTAATGATTTCTACCATAGTAATTAGTCTTTAACACTCATAGGTTTGAGATGAACTTCGATTTAACTCTAGTTTAGCTAGAATCCAAACAGAATTTATTGAAGCCACCTACCTACCTGCACTGGCTGACTGATTAAATCTCTCAAATCACTTGGTCTTTGTCTTCCGTGTTCTATTAGTCAGGGCATACTGTTGGATTGAGTCTGTGGTAATAACATCATCTATTTTATTATCTGTAATTATGGTATTGGGTATTAAAATAGCACTCCTGTTTGGCTCTATTTTGTTCTGGACTTATTGCCATTCTCAAGGGTGGCTTTAGTTCCAGAATTTGATCTCTTCTAAACTACTGTATTTTCTGGATTCTTTGGATGAAGAAACCATTCTGTTGGTTGCTGGTTCACTCTAATGATTGTTTCTTTTGCTGTACAGAAGCTCTGGAGTTTAATTAGGTCCCATTTGTCTATTTTGGCTTTTGTTTCCAATGATTTTTGTGTTTTAATCATGAAGTCCTCGCCTATGCCTATGTCCTGAATGGTTTTGCCTAGGTTTTCTTCTAGCGTTTTTATGGTGTTAGGTCTTATGTTTAAGTCTTTATCCATCTGGAGTTAATTTTAGTGTGTATAAACAGGTTGTCTGTTTATCTTACTTGGAGCTTTTTAAGCTTGGATGTTTATATTCATATCATTAATCAAATTTGGGGAATTTTCAGATACTTTTTCTTTGAATATTCTCCCTTCCCCTTCCCTCCCTCTTCTCCTTCTTGGATTTCCACAATGTGTATATGTGTATGGTCTATTGAATGGTTTCCTATGAGACCATTAGGATCTCTCTACCTTTTCTCAATCTACTACAATTCTGTTTCTCAGACTCAGTAATTTCCATTTTCCTGTCTTTAAGTGTACTGATTCTTCCACCTGCTTGAACCTGTCTTTGAATCCCTCTAGTAAATTTTTCATTCCAGAGCTTGTATTTTCAGCTTCATAAATATTTCTTTTCAAGTGTTCTGTTTCTTTGTTGATATTTCCATTTTGTTTGTACATCATTTTCTTGACTTTCTCCACCTCTTTCTTTAGCATATTTAAGAGAATTGTTTTAAGATCTTCCATCAGGTCTTTCCCAGGAACGCTCCTGTTGATTTATTTTCTTCCTTTGTATAGGCCATACTTTTCTGTTTTTTTATGTGCCTTGTGACTTTTTGTTGGAAGCTGGACATTTGAATCTAAAAAATATGCTAATTCTAGAAATCAGACATTTCCTTTTCCTTAGGGTTTGCTGTTGTTATTTTTAATACTTACATGCTACCTCTGTGCCCGGGATCAGCATAAATGTAAACTTGACATCACTGGTCTTTTCTTAGCCTATGTCTTTTCCTGGTCATGTACAGTCCCTTTCTAATTTTTCTTGTATATACAGTTGCTGTTGAATATCTTAGTCTTTAATGTCTGGCTCTCAAAAGGGAAAAAATAAAGAAATTAAAGGAGGAAAAGTGGTGCTGGCTCTTTAAATCCTCTGTAAATTACTTCAATTGATGAGGGAGGGGATTGCAACATTGAGGCGAGGTACAAAAACAATGGCTGCCCATTTCTGTGTTTGCATCTTTGTGGTTAGAAGCAGCAGTCAGCATTCTGAAAACCGCTATCTGAACTGTGAAGAGCAGGATGATTTTGCCCACCCTGGCCTTAACACACTACATGCAAGCTGCTCCTGGAACAAGTGCTCAGCTGCTTGTCATGGAACTGGTAGTGGGAGATGGCTAGTTGCTGCTCTGCTAAGGGCTGAAATTGACCAGAATTAATGTCTAAGCCTTTCCCGGGAAGGTGTAGGACTTTAATAGGCTCCAGAGTTTCAAAATAGTTACATAAGACATAATCTTCCAATGAATTTGTTGTCTAAGTGGGGAGACAGATTTCTGGTGCTCCCTATTCTGCTATCCTTCCAGAATCCTCTAGGATAAATTATTTTTACATAGAAAATTATTTTTGGAAGCTTTGTCTCAGTCTAAGTTACAATAAAAAAAAAGAAATAAAACCTTGCATTTTTATTGTCTTCAAAGTACTTTATGCATTATTCTATTTTTCTCCCCTCCTTTCTTTCTTCCTATATTCTCTCCCTCCTCCCTTCTGTTCTTCCTTCAAAACTTATTTAGCGATTTTTCAGTTTGGGGAACTTTTACGTTTGATGAATTAACCATTTAATCCCTCTAATTCTGTCTTCTTGTCAACATTTGACCATTTTCCTGTTAACCCTTTCATTGCAGGAAAGTGGATGATGAGATTAATTGCTGAATGAGGTTAGCTATTATCACTGCATTCAGGTTTCCCATGTTCTCTCCAGCCTTTCTCCCTTTGAAGAAGGGGAGACAACTGAGATAGATGAAAGTGGAGAATATTTTTGTGACCTCTAGGGAAGAGAAGAAAAGAAGGGATATGGAAGAGAGAAGATATGATTAAGCCAATGTACATTGTTAAGAAATTTATTTGCAATTATTTGTGTGTGTGTGTTCATTTGTTAAACAACATCATTCCTTAGATAAAATAGCAATCTTACAGGAATATGCAATAGTGTCTCACACAGAAATGACTCCAAAGCTCTCCTTGAAAGGTTGTCCTTTTGGATTTCATGGCCTTTCTTAAGGGTAAGAAGACACCACCAAAGAGGCCTCTGAAAACAGGATCATTTGATCATTACTAACTCTACAGGAATATTTACAACAGTCAGACTGTGAAGTTGTGGAGTCTAGAGGGGAAAGGGTGGAGATGTGCAGGGGTGTGGGGGATGGTGACAATGGAGGCACTGCCCATCTTAATGATGCAGATTGGTTTGGGGCATGGAGGTGGGTCTGAGCAGGAGAATATGAGAGGAGGGATGGTGGAATTTTATCTGGAGGCTTTCACATAGAGGGAAGTTTTGTATGGTAGCTCTGTTGTATTAAGATAAAACACCAATTGTATGAGCATAATAGGCATTCTAGTGCTTCACCAACTGGGGATCTGTCACATTGTTTCCTAATGAACTCGTGTGTTTTTCCACAGGTTGTTTTCATCTGCTACCATTACAGACTGGTCCAGACCTGCTCATCCTTTTGTTTCCATCCCATTTCAGTGCAAGGCCTCATTTCCATGAGACTCTGGGAGAACAGCATGCATTCTGGGCAGGGTGGAACACGGTGACAGGGTGGAGTGTGGTCTGGCTGCGAAGTCAAGAGGTGGATTCCAGGTTTGAGGATGACTGCAGCTGGATGCATTGATGGCGTAAGGCCAGAAAGTAGAAGATGCTCACTGTGTTTGAGTCACAGAGGATGCCTTTTGAAGGAGCCCTCTGCACAGGACTGTGTTTACCAATCATCTGCCCTTGATCCTCAAGTTTGTTCCCCCAACCTAGTCACTTTTAAACACTGGTGTAGTTTCTCCATGTTGGGAAGTCTTCTCCATGTTGGGAAGTCTTCTCTTGGCTAAGGGCTCGGGAGGATTTCCTCGAGGGGGCCTGAAACCTGTACTCTCCAGTTCCTTGGCAAGCAAACAAGAGCTTAGCCTAGTGCCTGGTTGCCTCTTTTTTCTTTCCCCCTTGGTAATAAATTTGAGGGATCTAAAAATGCCAGAACAGGAATTCTCCAGGCTCAGTAAATGAGAACCATTCTGTCAATTTCTGCATTTTCCCATATAGAAATTATACTCTCTTAACATCTACAACTTCTTCCACTCAGAGCTTTCTCTGGTAATGACCTCGGTTCAAGGAGCACGAGTGATTTTTAGACGATGAATGTTTACTCAATGTATGATTTATGCCAGAAGTGGCATAGTACCCTTTCTGGAAGGGCTACAGAGTCAAATTATTTACATTCCGAAAATTGGGGCATATGAGAGAACCCACAAAGAGGGGTTCACCTATGAATCAGCCCGTATCTGATCTAAAAGCTCTGGTTACATAACATTCTGGTTACACAACATTTCGAGCTTTTGTTTAACTACTTAGTCTTTGTCTTGTCTTCTTTATTGTTAGTAGAGACATAGAGGATTTTCACGGAAAATCTCAACTCTGACTCTACTCAGTGTTAAACTGATTTGTTATTTTTAGTTTATTTATTCAGCTGCAATCCCTAGTGTCTTTCCAGAGACTAATTAAAAGGCTTTTCTAATATACCAGAAAGACCAAGGGTCTTTCCCACTTCATGTGCCGTGACTCAAATTTCTTAAAATCATCTGAGAAGTTAATGATTTTAGGAGGAGGAGTATCTTCTCAGTATTTATTTCATAATAATAATAGGTTCTGATGGCACTATTTCTACACAAGGAAGTCATTCTGGTTCTGTCTCCATGTCTGCCTACATAATGATCACCCTTGGGAGGAGGAAAAGTCTCTTATGTAGAGCTCAACCCCAGCCCTTGAACCTTAAGGGTGTGCATGTTCTGGGGTGTTCCAGCATCTCCTCAACAATGGGAGATTTAGTAGAAACCCATTTACCTGGTATAATGCTAACTGACTCCACAAAGCAACATTTCATTGCTTTGAAATAAAAAATTAATTAATTAAGATAAAACCATAAGTGGCTGAACACAAAGAAACTGTGTAAGCATCTATAAATATAGGTTAATTTTTGAATTACACACAATATAGTAAACCACTATTTTCAGTTTAATTAACTTTATACTCCTCACAATATTAAGAGAATTACTGACTCTAGACTTCTCACTTCCTGTTCTCTTTTTTCGCTTCTTCATGTCTGTCTGCTATGCCATTGTCTCTACCCTCATGCGGTTCGTACAAGTGCTCAGAATAAGAACTGAACTCCCAGGCTTCATGTATGCCAACAACAGAGATCATGAGGGATCCAAAAGCATTCCCAATACTCACTTTCTCTGACCTGCTTTCTCCCAGTAAGAAGTGTCAAAGAAGAACCCTATGCTTTCAGAGTAAAATTCCATCTTCTCCATGAGGGCATAAAAGTCAGGCCAAGGTACTAAGTCCATATCCATGTCTCTCTGAGCCTGTGATGCTCCCATTGAGGGAGTTCAAGTGGGTAAATTGTGCACAAAGTAAGACTCAGCTTCCTGAGATCACCTCAGATCTACCAAAGGGGATGATGAAAGGGGCTCAGGAGCTTTAGTAAGTTTTTGCTTATTCAGTTTTCCTCCATGACAAGGGGTCACCAGGGAGCCTGGTCACTGCTTCCCCTAATTTTGACACTCATGGTCTCACCAACACTATCTGCCTTGAATCCGTAAGAAGTGACCTCATTATGTCCTCTGCTCCCATTTATGTCTGTCACCTAAATAACTACAGAATTCCAAGCTATCTCTCATTCCCCTTCTTCTAATTTCCGTAAGTCTAACCTTTGTATACCTCCTATTCCCTACTTTTTATCTCAGATTCCAGTTCATAAATGAGCACTCTCTTCACTGTTACACACTCAGCAAAATCTGATTCCCCTGAAACCTGCTCATGCAGTGGCTGTTAACTTTTTCTTGCTGCTCTATGAATATAGGTAAGTCCTTTCTCCTCATTTTAGTTTCCAGACCATTCTCACTTCCTCCCAGCACAAAGAAAATAGCTTCAAATTTCATGTCATCAGATCTTAATACAATACCTCACTGCTGCAGTCATACCTACATCAAAGTTAAACTTCCCCTTTCCAAAGATTTTAGTTCCTCTCTCTTGTTTCAAGGTCAGTCTTAGCTTGAACCATGGTTGTTTTTAATATGCCCAGAGATGAAGTCTCAAACTTCATGAAACTGAAACTGAAATTTTCATTCTTTCCCGTATACCTGTTCCATACAGTCTTTCTCATCTCAGTTGAACACATAGGTTTGGTCCTAGCCTTTCTTTTAGCTCCCAGTGAGATTACACATGCAAGTATCCACAGCCCTGTGAAAATGCCCTCTAGATTATCAGAACCTGAGGAGCAATTATCAAGCACGCATATGCAGCTCAAAACACTTTGCGTAGCCACACTGGCTTTCTTGTTTCATATGATGCATCCAATCATTTGGGAAATATATTAACCTGTAAAGCATCTATACAAAGTCTTTCAATTAACTGGCCTGCTTTCTGTCCAGCTACCAACACACACTCTGAACTGGCAACTCAGTTTCACACCTCCATTCCACTCTCCTTCTAGGCGCATTCTGTGTTCCAGCTTCCTCCATTCTGTTCTATCCCTGCAGACACTCTCATTCCATTTATAGTACACATAAATAACCATAGCGTATTAACATCCACTTCTCCCACCCTTCCTTACTCCAGTCTCTTCATCCATTAGGGATTTATGTCATTCTTATATGTTGACTGTTGTTTCAACAGGAGGGAGAATAAAGAGTAGACAAACAGAAATTTGTCTGTTCATTCTACTCTCTTTTATCAGAAGCCCTATATTAATCAGCAAGTCTTCTTCTACGTCTAAAATCCTTCCATTTTTAATTTTATCCATAATTTACAAAATAATAATATGAGTAGATTTAGCTTTCAATATTTATCTTAGCCTTTATTAACCTCGGTTTCATAACAGAAGCTACTTTTTCAAAGTTTTATTGTCTAAGATTATTTTTGGAAAATTAGTGTTTGTGGTCTACCTTAGGACACAATGGGTGGAAGAAACATCGGTCTAAAGAGTCCTGAATCTGAGAAAGAGTTCTTTGACAATATCTGACATTACGAATGGCCTTTAAGAGCTGGAGTTTTTATAATACTGGCCTTTCATCCTTTGATTCAGACACTTGTTTTTAAGAAAGATTTTAGTCCCCAGGTTTGAATTGCTGAAAAAATCCAACAATCTTTGCCTCATGATTTTTAATAACCTGATTAAGTTTGTCAGTACTCTGTACAAATTGAGCAAATGTATAACATGGGTAATAAAGAAGAGAAAAAAATTGAAAGCAGGAGGGTATATTTATGAGTAATCTATTATATGGGTCATGTCTAGAATGAATGAGAAGAGTTAAAGAACAATTTCTAAATAGAATAAGAAGATGTAGGCTTCTCTCAAATGGAAATGATAAACTTGAATAAAATAGTTAAATCTTGACATAAGCAGAACAAGAATTTAAGCATCTGAATAATTCCAATATCAAAGCACAGATTCAATGGAATTAAACAGGTTTTCATAAGAGAAAATTTTTGGAACTATTTGGAAAAGATGTAGGAAGTACACCCTTACTTTGCATGAATTAAGAGAAATTGCTGTTTCAACATAAAAATAAAGCTGGCTGTAAGAATCTTCTTTAGGGAGTTGTTCTAGATGTTCCTCCTAAGAAAACTCAAGTGTCATTGATACCTTAGAAATATCATTAGCGAATATGTTATTATTTTGAGTTAAGAAATTTTTTGAGGTTCTTAAAGACAAGAAAAAGTTACCTATAGTACCTCTACGATTTTTAAAACAATTAAGTTGTACAGCATGTTCTCCAATTCTGAAAAAAGTAATATAATAGAGCAATTACAATTTAGTTTTCAATTCATCATCATTCAAAATCATGGACTTTTGGTATATATCTTTGCACTCATTTTCTTTCCCTTTGACTTTTGTCTCTATAAGCTCAGTTCCTGAAGAGGCATTTTCACCAGGTAGATGACACTTCCTCAAAAGAATTAGGATGATTAATCCTGGAATAAAGCTTGATCCTCGTAGTGCTGCCGGCAATCCAAGGTAGATGTATCTATTTTTCAAAAGTTAAAACATATTAAATATTACATAGGCAGTGTGGTTAGTGCAAACTAACTTTGTATATCTTTATATTTTACTCTGAAAATAAAAGTAGCTGATGGTTTTGTATGTTGATCTTACATAAGCAGCTTTGCTAAATTCTCTTATTAATTTCAATATTTATTAAAATGATTTTTTTTCTAAATTTCCCATTGAGAAAATCCAAATTTATCTTCTCCTAATGTTTTGTTATTGTCGTTATTGCTATTTTTTCATTGAATAGGATCTTCACCTTAAAATTAATACTGCTAGTGATAGCATTTTTATTCTAGTATTTAATATTTAATAGGAATGCTTCCAAATAATCATCATGAATTATAATAGACACTTTTGTGAGAGTTTCTTTAGATGATCTTGATCAGATTAAAGAAGTTCTTTGCCATTATGAGCGTGCTCAGAGTTTGGGTCATGAATGTGCATAATGTCACCAAATAACTTTTCTGCTTGTAGCTGGAAGAGTATCCAAGGTTTTTCTACCTTTATTGTGTTAATAGCATCTATTACTCCAATAGATATTCTGATGTCGAACTATTCTTGCATGCTTAAAATAAACCCTGTTTGTAATTTTTATGCATTATTAGATTCAATTTGTCAATTTTTATGTAGATTTTTTTTCATGTGTAAGGTTAGCCTACAAATTTTTGTTTTGTACTGAACTTGTTCGGTGTGATTATTAAGATTGTACTAGCTTTGTGAAATGAATTACCAAGTATTCCCTTTTTCTGATTCTCACAATAACTTGTATAATTTAGGAATCATCAGTTCATTGTAGGTTTTATCAGACTTTCCTGAAAAATATCTGAACTTGGTGCCTTTGGAGGCTGAGCATTTTTGACAGATTTACATTTTTAAGTAACTATAAAAATATTTATGTTTCTATAGATTTATAATAAAATCTGGTAATATATAATTGTCTAGAAAATTATCTATTTAATGTGTTTCTAAATTGTTATATCCAAAATCCCTATGTATTATAATATCTGTACTTACATTACCTTTTTCATCCTTAATGATGTTTTATTCATTCGTTTTCTCTTTATTTGCCTTTCCACAGTATTGTTATTAGTAATATCTTTTCACCTTTACAAAAACATAGCTCTTTACTTTCTGATTGCCTCTATGGTGTATAGTCTATTTATTAATTTCTGCTTCTTATTTTTATCTTTCTACTTCTAAAATTTTCTTTTATGAAACATTACTAGAATTCAGAAAAAAAATGAACACCAGTGACTGAATTTAAGGTCTACTGTAATCCATTATAACCTTATTTTAACTTAACTGATTCCATTTGTAAATGCTCTATTTCCAAATAAGGTCACATTGTGAAGTTCTGAATGAATATTAAATTTTGAGAAACACTAAACCCTGTAAAAGGTGTTTTACTTCAATTGGATTAAAGCATTGAATCTGAATTTAGTCTCTTGACTTCGAAGTACCTTATTCTCCCTTTGGAAGGCGATATCAGAAACCACTGCCCATTTCTTTTTAGAATTTTATAAATTTTTGTTTTGTATATTTGAAGTTATGTTGATAGATTTACATAGGTTCATAATTTTTTATATTCTTTGTTTTCTTTTTATTATTAAGTAATTTCCCATTAGGTTTTTTCCCTTTAACTTATATTTTGTTTAAATCATTAATATAACTGCAGAAGTTGATTTCGTACGTATCTGGTAGATCTTTTTAAAACTTGATTTCCAATCATTTTATATCTTTGATCTGTCTCTTATAAACAACACGTAGTTCAAATTTTGAAAAGTCTGATGTAAAAATTACTATCTTTTAACAAACAAGTTTAACCAATTTGCAAAACCACTTAGGCTTATTTTTTAACTTATGTGGAGTTTTTTTTCTTATGAATTACCACTACTGCATTTTCTTCCCTTCTATTGGTTGGAATAAATCTAATTAATCATCCTCACATTTTTCACAAAATTTAAAGGTAATCAGTAGTTTGTTCTCAAGAATTATAAAACAATCTGAGATTTTTACTTCCTTTGTAAGCTAACAGGCTAGACTGCCACAGTTTCATGGATGCTAACAGAAGATATAGGACCCATGGGTCAGGGACAAAGGACTTTTTTAGTCACAGCACAACAGTCAGCACAAGCTTCATGTTCAGGTTGGTTTTCCTTACCCTCCAGGTCCTAAAGACAGGGCAAGAACCAGGTAAACGTTGTACACACAGTGGATTTGGGCCGCAGTTAGGAAGTCCTGAGTTTAGAAAATCCCAATCTTTTAAATGGGCTTCAAAAAATCTGCCCAAACTTTGCCCCAGAGGGAGATATTTTCTTATCATCATGAACAACAAACTACCTGCCCTCTGTCCTTCTGAGAGACACTATATCTTCCAAGGTCATTTACTGTTCCAACATCCTTGAAAAGATAGTCCAGAAAGAAAAAAAAAGCTCTCAGTATCCCTGCTAACAAGAGAAGCAGAGATGTGGGGGTCCATAGAGAATTGTCTACCAACAATATTTACCCTTTATTTATAGAATATTTACTTCTGGGTAGATTTTATCATGAATATACCACTTCATCGACCAGTCTCATTGGTCTAACTGACAGAGAATGGAACTAAGTCTGTTTAGTGTCTCAAGCACCATTTAATTCAGAATCCAAGCAGCAGAACCAGGCCAGCTCTCAATAGTGACCCTTAGGGTTCCTCAACTGCTGTAGAAATCCACTGCATACACAGCATGTATCTGAGCTTGCCTCCACATCACTCCCGGGAGCTCCGAGGGAAGGGGGGATAGATGCAAGGATGAATCTCCTGCTATCTGCTCCTCCCATACCTCCTGACACATGTACTTTTGCTGATCAAGACAAAGATCTTAGAATGCATTAAACAATGCTAAATTGTTTTATACTGAGTAAAGTAGCTTTATTATTGCCCCATCAAGGGAAGCTAATTCATATTTAAACAAAACTCAAATTTCCTAATGAAAGAGTACATGAAAGTAGAAATAACCAAAAGTTTTATTCAAAATTAGATTTGTATTTACCAAAAAAAAAAAAAAAAAAAAAAAAAAAAGGCATTAGGAGACATGAAGACGATTGCTTCAGTGAAATTTAAAGAGGGAGAAAAAATATGATTTTGGAGACCAGAGACTGGTGGTGAGAGGAAGTGAGGCTTCAGACCCATGAAATCATGCAGGATAAAATAAAGAGGCTTTAAAGAGTAATATAATTTGGATAGGTATCGGCGTACAACCATTACCTTCAATATTGTCTTGATTGTTCAGAAATTAACAAACCAATTTTGAAAGCTACGGTTAGGGAAGACATGTGTGCTTATATTGATCAAGCACGTGAGAAATAATGGGAAAACAGAATTCTAGTATGCAAATAAGGAATGGAGATATAACATCAATATCTTTTCTGGAAATAAACATAAAAGTGTTCTTTTCACTTGACAAAGAAAAAGTTAGATATACATGGTTCTACATTATGCATAGCCTATGCTTATAAAACAATTTTAAACAAATTATTATCTTTACCTGAAGGTGGCAGAATCATATACTCTGCATGCCCCTGACTCACCACATTTCAAAGTTCCCCAGTGTAAACATGTGGAGTCCATTAAAACACCAAAATATATAGGTGCAGGAATGCCAGCTAAAATTAACAGAGAAAGAAAAATCTATCAACAGGAATTAAGCTACTTGATTTATTTGGAAATATTTCAATTTTCTTTATTTGCACTGCAAAGTTTAATAAAACATAAATCTAATGGTCTAATGAGTTACTTTTACTGTAAAGTTTCTAAATTACTAAAAGATAAGTTATACTATGGTTAAAATGCAACATAATCATTAGTAGAGTAAAACACTGAATTAAAGTTTCTGAGCTTCATATATTTTCTTAAATGTTTTGGGCCAATTATATGTACATTTTATTTTGGCAGAGCATTTTCTTTCATTTTATTTTCAAATCTTCAAACAGAAAAATAGTGTAATTAAGGTCAGATAGCGCCTTTTCAAGTAAAAGAAATTCTCTCCCTTTGTGTACTTCATTCTCATAATATTTACAACATGCTTTTTGCAAACAGAAGGGACATTTGCTAGACTGTTTTTCTGAAATAATTATCTCATTTACTTAATATTTAATATTGGTCTGATAGAACATTGCAAAAAAAAAAAAAAAAAACTATTTTTACCAAATACTCTTGTGCAAAATGTATGCAATCCCACACCGAGAGACTTCTCTTCAGACTTGATACACCTGAAAAGTAAATAAGTTTGTAACTAAAAGAAAAATAAAGGTTTAAAATTACCATAGTGTCTTAAATGGGCCGGTTGTAAGCTAGTCACACATAATAAACATTCAAAATTTTACTTTCATGCTCACTTATTGGTTATGCAAGTCTTTATTATCGAGCTGGTAGCCTACACAGAAGCCCATTTCTGGTCACTAGCACTTCATCCATCACTTTTTCTTAATACCTGTTTTAGTGACCAGGTGTGTAATGGATTACAGGATTACATGCCTGTAATCACAGCACTTTGGTAAGCCAGAGCGGATGGCTCACCTGAGGTCAGGAGTTCGAGACCAGCCTGATCAGCATGGTGAAACCCCCGTCTCTACTAAAAATACAAAAAATTAGTCAGGTGCAGTGGTGGGCACCTGTAATCCTAGCTACCTGGGAGGCTGAGGCAGGAGAATTCCTTGAACCTGGGAGGCAGAGGATGCAGTGAGCAGAGTATGCCACTGTACTCCAGCCTGAGTGACAGAGCCAGATTCCATCTCAAAAAAAATATTTTATTTGTAATAACACAGAAACTAGATGACAACAATACACTAAAAATCTGCACTAAGAATAATACTTAATAAATAAATTTTATACAGTTCTTATTAAGATTAAAAAAGAACACTAATACTATCACAATCATAGTTAAAAAATTACTTGGAGGTTGTAATTTATGCTAAAAGGAAATTTTAGAAGTCTAAGGTGTGTAAGATTTGGAAGTGAAAAGACAAAACTTGTCATATTTGCACAATTGAAAAACCTACATAGAAAACCTAACAAAATCAACACATTATTAGAACAAATAAGAAAGGAGCTGGATAAAAGGTGAATTTTAAAAGACAGCAGCATTCCTCTAAACAGCAATAACCAACTAGAAAATATAAGAGAAAATGGTACTACAGATATACATATGTGCCTGTCTATATTATGTGTAGAGATGATAGGGGTAGAGATAGGGATACACACACACACACGGACACACACACACACACACACGCACAGACCTATCTGTCCAAAATAGTGTAAGAATTTATATTCATAAGGGAGGGGTGGAGCAAGAAGGCTAAATAGAAGTCTCCACCAATCATATCTCCTGAAGGAACACCAAATTTCACAACTATCTATACACACACACACACACACACACACACACACACACAAAACACAGATGCAAGAACGAAAAATCAGGTAAGCGCACACAACATCTGGTTTTAACTTCATATCACAGAATGAGGTACTAAAGAGAGTAGGAAAAACAGTCTTGAATGGCCAGCGCCAGCCCTCCCATTCTCCAGCAGCAACCACGTGGCATGGAGAGAGTCTGTGCACTTGGGAGAGGGAGAAGGCAGTGATTCAGAGGCTGCATTGAACCCCGTGCTGCCCTGTCACAGCAAAAAGCAAAACTAAGCTAAACTCAGCTGATTCTTGCCCATGAGAGCATTTAGACTAGTCATAGCCAGAAAGTAATCACGCGGCCCCACAGTTAGAACTTGAGCTCCAGCAAGCATGGGCAAACGTGTTCTCCATAAATAAACTTGAAAGGCAGTCTAGGCTGCAAGGACTACAACTCCCAGGCAAGTCCTAGTGCTGAGCTGGGCTCAGAGCCAGTGGACTCGGGGTCACATCACCTACTGAGACACCAGCCAGGGCAGCCAAGGAAGTGCTTGTGCCACCCTTCACACAACCGCAGGCAGCACAGCTTGTGGCTTCAAAAGAGAAGCCTTCCTTTCACTTGAGGAGAGGAAAGGAACAGGTAAAGAAGATTTTGTCTGCACCTGTGATACCAGCTCACCCACAGTAGGATAGGGCACTGATAAGGGTCATGAGGTGCCCATTCCTGGCCCTAGCTCCTGGGTGGCATTTCTAGGCATACTCTGGACCAGAAGGGAACCTGATGTCTTGAAGAGAAGGACTCGGTACTGGCAGGATACATCACCTGCTGGCTAAAGACCTTTTGGGGCCTGAATAACCAACAGCTATACTCAGGTAGCATGTCATGGGCCCTGGGTGAGACTCAGGTGTGCTGGCTTTAGATGAGACTCAGCACGGTCACAGCTGTGGTGGCTGTGGGGAGAGACTTTGAGAAAAGCACAGGCACAGGGAGCAAAGGGAATTTTGTTGTGCATTTTAGATAACAGCTCAGCCACAGCGGTCCCCAAACTTTTTGCATGAGGGACTGGTTTTGTGGAACACAATTTTTCCGCTTACCAGGCAGGAGTCGTGGATGATTTTGAATGAAACTGTTTCACCTCAGATCATCAGGCATTAGTTAGCTTCTCATAAGGAGTGTGCAACCTAGATCCCTCACGTGCAGTTCACAATAGGGTTCACACTTGGATGAGAATCTAATGTTACAGCTGATCTGATAGGAGGCAGAGCTCAGGGGTAATTCTCACTGCTCCCTCCTGCTGTGAGGCCAGATTTCTACCAGGCCAGGGTCTAGTAATAGTCTTTGGCCCAATAAGTAGGGACCCTTGGGGTAGAGCACCAAGCACATTTTTGCAGTCCCAGATTCTGGGCCTTGGGTCTTGGATGGCATTTCTGTACCTGCCCTTCCGGGCCAGAGGAGAGCCAGCTGCACTGAAGGGTGAGTCCTAGGCTTGGCAGCATTCACATAGGCTGGCTGAAGAACTCTTGTGCCTTAAGTAAACATCACTGTAGCCTGACAGTACTCCCTATGGGCCTGTGATGGTGGTGTCCATGGGGTGAGGCTCCTCTGCCTTTGGAAAGGGAAAGAAAGAGTAAAAAGGTATTTCTCATTGTCTGAGTGTTAGCTTAGCCACAGTAGAATAGAACACAAGGCAGATTTATGTGTCTCTGTGTGTGTGTGTTTTTCACCCATCGCAGGCTCCTAGTGGGCATCTCTGGACCTTCCTGGGGACTGGGAAAACTCACAGCTCTGAAAGGAAGGAGAAGAACATGGCTGGATCACCACTGGCTGATTGTAAAGTAGGGCCTTGAGCAAACATAGTTGGTAGCCAGGTAGAAGTGAGCCTTGGGTGAGACTAGTGCTGTGCTGGATTCCAGTCTAACCCAGCACAGTTCCAGTGTTGGTGACCACAGGGGTGCTTGCATCACCCTATCCCCAGTTCCAGGCAGCTCAGCACAGAGAGACTCCATTTGTTTGGGAGAAATTATGGCAAAAGAACAAGAATCTCTGCCTAGTAATCCAGAGAATTCTTTTGGCTCTTATCCAAGACCTTCAAAATGGTAACTCTATGAATCTATATGAACCACAGCATTATTGGGCTTGGGGGCCCAAGTCCTTTTGAATACCTGGAAAGCCTGCTTAAGAAGGATGGGCACAAACAAACCCAGACTATGAAGACTACAATAAATGCCTAACTCTTCAATGTTCAGGCATCAGCAAATATTGACAAGCATAAAGAACATACAGGGAAACATGACCTCACCAAAGGAACTAAACAAGGCAGCAGGGACCAATCCTGGGGAAACAGAGACATGTGACCTTTCCGATGGAGAATTCAAAATGGCTATTTTGAGGAAACTCAAAGAAATTCAAGATAATACAGAGAAAACATTCAGAACACTATCAGATGAATTTTACAAGAAGGTTGACATAAATAAAAATGAGCAGAAATTCTACAGTTAAAAAATGCAGTGACATACATACTAAAGAATGCCTCAAAATCCCTTAATGGCAGAAGTTATCAAGCAGAAGAAAGATTTAGTGAGCTTGAAGATAGGCTATTTGAAAATATATGGTAAGGGATATAAAAGAAAAACAGAGTAAAAAGGAGTGAAGTGTACCTACAAGATCTACAAAATAGTCTCTAAAAGGCAAATCTAAGAGTTAATTGCCTTGAAGAAAAGGTAGAGAAAGAGGTAGGAGTAGAAAGATTTTTCAAAGGGATAATAGCAGAGAGCTACCCAAACCTGGAGAAATGTATCCAAGTGCAAGAAGGTTATAAAACACCAAGCAGATTTAACCCAAAGAAGATTACCTCAAGGCATTCAATAAACCCATCAAGGTCATGTATAAAGAAATAATTTTTTAAATAATTTTTTAAAGGAAAAAGCTTTTACCTTCATATTTGGTGAAAATATCCTCCAAACATAAAGAAGGAATAAAGATTTTCCCAAACAAGCAAAAGCTGAGGGATTTCATCAACACCAGCCCATCCTACAAGAAATGCTAAAGGGAGTACTTCAATTAGAAAGAAAAGGGTGTTGCTGAGCAATGAGAATTCATCTGAAGGTACAAAGATACAGGTAATAGTAAGTAAGCAGGAAAATGCAAAATATTGTAACACGGTAACTGTGTTGTATACTCTTAACTAGAAAGACTAAAAGATGAACCAATCAAATATAATAATGACTTTTCAAGACATATGCAGTACAATCAAATAGAAATAGAAATAGCAAAATCTTAAAAATCAGGGGGACAGAGTTTAAATGTAGAGGGTTTTTTTTTAGTTTTCTTTTTGCTTGTTAGTTTCTTTACGCAAGCAGTGTTAAATTATTATCACCTAAAAATAATAGGTTATAAGATAGTATTTGCAAGCCTCATGGTAACCTCAAATCAAAAACACATACAACAAATACTCAAAAAATTAAAAAGCAAGAAATTAAAGCATACCACTACAGATAATCACCTTCAATGAAAGGAAAACAGGAATTTAAAAAGAAGGAAGAGAAAACAGAAAACAAATAACAAAATGGCAGGAATAAGTCATTTTTTAATGAATAAGAATATTTAATGTAAATAGACTAATAAAATGACATAAAGTAGTTGAATGAATTTAAAAAAAACAAGATCCAATTATCTGTTGTCCACAAGAAACATGTATCACTCATAAAGACAGAGACACAGAAAATAAAGGGATGAAAAAGTTATTCCATGCTAACAGAAACCAAAATGAGCAGGGGTAGCTATACTTATATCAGACAAAATAGATTTTAAGACAAAAACTATAAGAAAAGACAAAAAAAATAATTATATAAGGATAAAGGATTAATTAAACAAGAAGATATACAAATTATAAATATGTTTTTACCCAATATTGAAGCACCCAGATATCTAAAGCAAATATTATTATACCTAAAGAGAGAGATAGCGGCTAATATAGTAATACCTGAAGAATTCAACACTTCACTTTCAGCATTGCACAAATCTCCCAGACCAAAAATAAATAAATAAATAAAATAAACAAAGAAACATTGGATTCAATTCAAATTATAGCTCAAACGAACCTAATACATACTTACAGAACATTTTATCCAATGGGTACAGAGTACACATTCCTTTCCTCAACACGTGGATCATTCTCAGGAATAGACCATATGTTAGCTCTCAAAACAAGTCTTAAAACATTCAAAAAAAATGGAAATAATATCAAGTATCTTCTCTGACCACAATGAAATAAAACTACAAATCAATAACAAAAGAAACTTTGAAAATTATACAAACACATGGAAATTAACCAATATGCTCCTGAATGACCAGTGGGTCAATGAAAAAATTAAGAAGGAAATTGAAAAATTTCTTAAAACAAATGATAATTAAAACATAACATACCAAAACTCATGTGATACAGTAAAAGCAGTACTAAGAAGCAAGTTTATAACTATAAATGCCTACATCAAAAAAGAAGAAAAACTTCAAATGAACAACTTGATGCATATTAAAAAATTAGAAAAGCAAGAGCAAATCAAACACAAAATTAGTAGAAGAAAAGAAATGATAAAGATCAGAATCAAAATAAATGAAATTGAAATGAAAAAACAATACAAAAGATCAACAACAACAATAAGAAAATAGTTTCCTGAAAAGGAAAACAAAATTGATGACCCTTTAACCAAATAACTAGAAAAAGAAGAGAGAATACTCAAATAAATAAAATTATAGATGAAAAATGAGACATTACAACTGATACCACAGAAATCCAAAGGATTTTAGGACATAATTGTTAAACTATGTTAAACTAAAGGCTATTGTGAACAACTATATGCCAATAAATTGAAAAATCCAGAAGAAATGAATGAAATCCTAGACACATGCAACCTACCAAGATTGAACTACAAGGAAATTCAGAATCTGAACAGATCAGTAACAAGTAATGAGACTGAAGCTGTAATAAAAAGTCTCCGGCAAAGAAAAGACCTAATGGCTTCACTGCTGAATTGTACCAAATATTGAAAGAGAAAATAATGCCCATTTATTCAAACTATTCTGAAAAACAGAAGAGGAGAGAAATTCACTCTATGAGGCCAGTATTATCCTGGTGCTATAACCAGAAAAAGACACATTTAAAAAAAAAGAAAGAAAGAAAGAAAAGGAAAGGAAAGAAAGAAAACTAAAGGCTATTATCACAGATGAATACTGATGCAAAAATCCTCAACAAAATGCTAGCAAACCAAATTCAACAGTACATTAAGAAGGTCATTCATCATGACCAAGTGGGATTTTGAATAGTTCAACATATCCAAATCAATCAATATGATACATCAAACCAACAGATCAAAGGACTAAAACCATACGATCATTTAAACTGATGTGAAAAAAGCCACTTTACAAAATTTAGTATCTCTTTATGGTAAAAACTCTCATAAAACTGGATACAAAAGGAACATGCATCAACATAATAAAGCCACATATGACAGACCAATAGTAAGTATCATACTGAGTGGGGAAAAACTGAAAGTCATTCTTCTGTGATCTGGAACATGACAAGGATGCCCACTTTAATCACTGTTATTAAACATACTACCAGAAATCTGAGCTAGAGCAATCAGACAAGAAATATAAATAGAGTATCCAAATTGGAAATGAAGAAGTCAAATTATCATTGTTCATAGATGATATAATCTTCTATTGGGAAAAGCCTAAAGACTCCACCAAAAAGCTATTCAAAATGATAAACAAATTCAGTAAAGTTGCAGGATACAAAATCATGAGAAGAAATGAGTAGTGTTTGCATATGCCAACAGCAAACAATTTGAAAAAGAAATTAAGAAAATAATTCCATTTCCAATAGGTACAAGTGAAATAAAACAACTAGAAATTAGCTTAAATAAGTGAAAGATCTTTACAGTAAAAACTAAAAAACATTGGTGTAAGAAATTGAAGAAGACACAAATAAATGAAAATATATTCTAAGCTCATAAATTGAAAGAAATAATATTGCTAATACTACCCAAAGCAATCTGCAATTTACAGATTTGGTGAAATTTCTATCAAAATACCAACATTTCCCACAGAAATAGAAAAGGTAATCTTAATATGGAACCACAAAAGACCCAGGATAGCCAAAGCTATCCAAAGCAAAAAAGAACAAAACTTGAGGAATCACATTACCTGACTTCAGCTTATATCACAGAGGTATAGTAACCAAAATAACATTGTACTGGCATAAATACAGACACATAGATCAATGGCACAGAATAGAGAATTCAGAAAAAAAATCCATACATCTACAATTAACTCATTTTTGACAAAGATGCCAAGAATGAACGAGATAGTCTCTTTAATAAATGGTGCTGGGGAAATGGAATATTCATAAGCAGAAGAGTGAAACTAGTCCCATATTTCTTTCCATATTCAAAATCAAATCAAATGATTAAAGACTTAAATCTAAGACATCAAATTATGAAACTACTACAAGAAAACATTCAGGAAAATCTCCAGGACATTGAACTGAACAAAGATTTCCTGAGTAATATTCCGCAAGCACAGATAACTAACAACAACAACAAAAATGGATAAACAGGATCACATCAAGTTAAAAAGCTTCTGCACAGCAGAGGAAACAAAAATCAACAAGATGAAAAGCCAACTCACAGAAAGAGAGAAATTATTTGCAAACTACCTGTCTGACAAGAGATTAATAACCAGAATATATAAGGAGCTCAAACAACTTTACAGAAAAAAAAATCTAATAATTTAATTAGCAAATGAGCAAAATTTGAGACATTTCTCAAAAGAAGAAATACACATGGCAATTATATTAAAAAGTGCTCAGCATCATTGATCATCAGAGGAATACAAATCAAAGCAACAATGAGATAACTTCTCACCCCAGTTAACATGACTTTTATAAAAAAAGACAGGCAATAACAAATACTGGTGAGGATGTGGAGTCAAGGGAGCCCTCCTACACTGTGGGTGGGAATGTAAATAAGTACAGCTACTATGGAGAACAGTTTGGAGGTTCCTCAGAAAACTCAAAATAGAGCTACCATATGATCCAGCAATCCCACCTGTAGGTATTAATATATAACCAAAAGAAAGGAAGTCAGTGTGTCAGAGAGCTATCTGCACTCCCATGTTTATAGCAGCACTATTCACAATAGTCAAGATTTGGAAGCAACCTGAGTATTCAGCAGTAGATGAATGGATAAAGAAGATGTGGTATGTATACATGATAGAGTAATATTCAGCCATAAAAAAGAATGAGACCCTTTCATTTGCAGCAACATGAATGAAACTGGAGGTCATTATGTTAAGTAAAATAAGCCAGGCACAGAAAGACAAACTGCATGTCCTCACTTATTTTGTAGGAGCTAAAAATGAAAACAGACTGGGCATGGTGACTCACATCTGTAATCTCAGCACTTTGGAAGGTCGAGGTGAGTGGATCTCCTGAGATCAGAAGTTCAAGACCAACCAGGCCAAAATAATGAAACCCCATTTCTACTAAAAATACAAAACTTAGCAGGTGTTGTGGTGCACACCTGTAGTCCCAGCTACTCGGGAGGCCGAGGCAGGAGGATCACTTGAGCCAAGGAGGCAGAGGTTGCAGTGAGCTGAGATTGTGCCACTGCACTCCAGCCTAGACAACAGAGTGAGACTCCATCTCAGAAAAAAAAAAAAAAAAAGAAAGAAAAGAAAACAATTGAAGTCATGGAGATAGAGAGCAAAAGAGTTGTTACCAGAGGCCGGAAAGGGCAACCTTGGTGTGGTAGGTAAGCAGAAATAGTTAATGGGCACCAAAAAAATGGAAAGAATGAATTAGAATTAGACCTACTATTTGATAGTGTATCAGAGTGACTATAGTGAAAATAATATAATTGTACCTTTTAAAATGACTAAAAGAGTGTACTCGAATTGTGTGTAAACAAATGATAAACGCTTGCGGGAATGGATACCCCATTTACACTAATGTAGTTATTATACACTGTATGCCTGTATTAGACTATCTAATGTAACCTGTAAATATATGCATGTACTATGTACCCATAAAACTAAAAATTAAAGAATATATTTATATATGATTATATTATTATTTTAAATCTAATTTTTACTTTTAATTTATTTTATACATAATTTTAATTATGTTAGGTAATTATAATCTAAATATAAAATTTATATTTATATGTGAGGAAATGATACACATTTATGTATATATATATATGCACATTTATATATATATATAAAATACCATGTACAATCACATTAATAATCGCAAATTATTTATAAGCAATACAAATATAAATTTAAACATTTACAATCAATACAGATACAAATCAATTTAAAATCGCAAATATACATATTCATATCTAATATATTTGCAATCACAAATATTTACATGTGTATGCATATATATATATATATATATTGCATGTTTGTGATGGTAATGGTACCATTCTGTGTGTGTGTGTGTGTGTGTTATCATAAGAAATATATTTGGTCTTTGTCCCTAGCTCCTCGCACAGATCTTTGGGGTTCTTAGAATTCCCTTGGAACATCCTGAGTGATAAGACTATATTTTGACTTAAGGAGATTAAGATTTTTCTTAAGGAGATTGTTTTGATCACACCAAAGCCTATACTAATGAGACAACAGGGTGGGGCCCCAGATAGAGTTTGGGACTGGTCACCAGGAAAACCCAAGTTATTAGAAGATTGGAATTCTCAGCCCCACACTCAGACCTCCAGGAGGATGGAGTGGGATGTTTGTACTAAAGATCAAGCTTCCTAAAAGCTCTTGAACAGGAAGATTTGATGCGCTTCTGAGCTGGTAATCATATCCACATGCCAGGAGAGTGGCACACCCCAACTCCATCCTGGTTTCCATTTGTGTCTTTTATAATAACCTTCATAATACACCAGTAAATATAAGTAAAGTGTTTCTTCCCTGAGTTCCGTTAGCCATTCTAGAAAATTACGTGGAGGAGTCAACCCTATGCATAGCTAGTCAGTCAGAAGCCCAGGGTAAAAAACACAAGAACAAAAACAAAAACAAAAAAAAAGAAGAAGCCCAGCTGTCTGGACATCAGGACTTGTGACTGACAACTGAAGTGGGGACAGTCTTGCAGGACTGAACCCTTTAACTTGTGCAATCTGATACAAAGTCTATGTAGATAGTGTGAGAACTGAATGAAACTGTAGAACATCCAGCTGGTGTTGCAGAATTGGTCAGTGTAGAAAAATAATCCACACATCTGACTGTCAGAAGTGTTCTGTATGAACAGAGAAACCATTTGTTTTTTCACTGTGTGTTTATGTGTAAGCATGTATGCATGTATCTGTGTGGCTGTCTGTATATATGTGTGTGTGCATGTATATACATGTATATGTATACATATGTGCATATGTAATTTATATATTTATGTGTAGTTCTTAAGAAGCAATCTAATGGCACATCACCTTTATGAAAAATTTTTAAGAACTTTATTTAAGGATACAAAGGAATATTTAAGGAAATGTGAGGATATTGCAAGTTCAAAAATGTTTGATGTCAGATTTTCTTCAAGTAATCTATGGAATCTACACAAACTCAACTGAAATTCTTATGAAGGTATAAAGATCCACAGACAGCTAAATTAGTTTGAGAATAAAAGAATAAAGAAAAAGTAAAGGTGACAGGTGGCTGAGAAAAAGTTACCATACAAGAGATTAACATTTGCAAGGCCAAAGTAATTAAATCAAGGTAACACTGGCATGAAAACAGGCAAATAAACCTGTGGAACAGAATAAGGATGAAAAACTGGAGATGGTGGTACCACGAATTAAAGAAAAAAGGATCTATTATATAGGCTAGGATTTTGGAAAACAACTTTATTATTTGGAGAAAAATAACGCTGGATATCTATGTCCCTTAAACCACACATAAAAATAGATTTGAGATGGCCTATAAAACTATGTGCGAAAGGTAAAGCTTGAAATCTAGAAGGAATAAAATTTAAGGGAATATTTTTATAAGTTAGAAATGTGGAAACAATTTTAAAACATAATTTCTCTTCCAAATACACAAACACTAAGACAAGAAAATCATTAGATTTTAGTACAACAAAACTTAGGATTTCATTCCATAAATGGCATTGTAAAAGTTAAAAGAAAGACAAGTAACTGAAGATAAATGTATCATATAAACAATATTACATTAGTATCTGTAATTTACATAGGAATCATCAAAATCATCAAGAACAACATAGGAGATAGGAAATATAATGGGTAAAATTGGCAAAATAAATTGAATAAGCATCATGAATCAGAAGTCTAAATAGCTAAAAAGTTGTTTGAAGAGATGTTTAAGCTCAGTATGTCAGGAAATCACATATCAACACATCAATGAGCTATCATTAGCATTTCACACACATTGGATTAGTCAGCGTCACAAAGTTAGATAATTTCAACGTTCATGAAGTGATGATATGAAAATTACTCTAAATGCTAGTAGGACTGGCAAATTTATCTCTGCATCTACCTTATGAACGAAACAAGACTTAGTTGCACACTGCTGTTGGCGTGAATATAAAAACACATACACCAAAAAATTCTAATTTTTTACAAATAAAATGCATATTTAATGACTTTTTTGTCATATTTAAGTAAGCATAAGTGAGCACCTGTGGCGACTGGGGGTAGGGAATTGACTATAAATAAATAAATAAAGTAAAATAAGAGAGAATCCTTGCTCTGCCGTATGATAATGTTAAGGCTTGAGCATTGTGATTAATTCAACTCCACCTTTGAGTTCCAAAAGAAGAAGAGAAAAAAATCCAAACTATGTTCAGGATTGTTTACTAGGCATGAAGAGTGGTGTAGTTGAAAGAAGGTTTATTTAATATACCTAAATTTGAAAACTGGCTCTGCAATTTTCTAGTTTTAGAAAGTCCTTCAGCATTGATGTCTCACAGCAGCCTTGTAAGAGAGTTTTTATTATTATTCCCATTATTATTTTAAAAAAATGGAGCTCAGAAAGATCAAGTGACCTTGGTGAGAGACAGTTTTGCACTGCTGTCGTATAGGTTGAACCCTAGGAAATGGCTGCCGGGCACCCACTCTTTACCTATCAAAATGGCCATTTTATGTGTCCTACCCTAAGACAAAAATGTGTCTCTTTTGTCGCAAAATGAGAGGTCCACTCATTTAACTCTTAAGAAATAAGGAAGAAAAATAGGGAGGAGCAGGGTGTGAAATGCCAGCAGGTGAACATGTGCATTGCTAACTTTAAAATTTTGTGAAATTCAACAATCTTTAATACAAAACCCTTAATAAATGGCATGTTAGAGCACTGAGTTCTTAGTTACTATGAGTCCCGAGTGACTTTCTTAGAACATGCTACCTTACTAAATGACCCACCAAAAAAAAAATCTAAATAAAGAAAATAATTATGGTACCTCAAGAGAACCATGTATCCAGGTATGGCAGCCAAAGAATAAATGAAACTGCTTGTTGCTGACAAGATTAGGAAGTACTGGAGCATCGTGTAACAGTCAGGTCCTTTGTCACACAGCCCAAGAACTGCAGATGAATTTCCTGATGTTTGAATACAGCTGCAATTTTGGAACACCTGTTAAAAAATATATATGATATTACCTTAGCAAGAAAAATCTTGAACACAAATTTTAAACATTTTCTACACAGCCAGTTGGATCAAGACAGAGATGGCTTGTTCCCTTTACTCCATCTCCATTATGATGTCTCTCAAGATTACAGCATGTAACAAAACGTGGAAGGGTGGTTTCAGAAAATGGTATATTTTTCTAAATATATATTGTAAATTTGTAATAACTAATAAGCTACCCTAAATACACACTTTTTTAAAACGCTGTTTTGACACAGCACTACATTCAACAAAATCTGTTCCAGAGTGCTCAATTGAAATATTTAGATGCTTATAAATAAACAAAGCTTTGCTTCAAAAGAAATAGTTTACTTCAAAAACAGAGTTGTCAATTTTTTTATGTTTCCAGGTCTTAATAAAAATTAAAATTTATTACTTAGTCACTAACCAACATTATATGAGTATTAATATTGTGGTTATATTGTGATATCTTAGAGGCAAGAGAACATTCTTAATTCTAAATTTTTAAATAACTGTAAGAGTGTGAAAAACACAGAAAGCACATCCATACAAAACAAGAAAAAAAAAATATATATATATATCAAGGCAATTACCTGGATAATTGAGATCAATACTGCTAACTTTATCTCAATTATAAAAATGTTTTAGCCGGGCGCGGTGGCTCAAGCCTGTAATCCCAGCACTTTGAGAGGCTGAGGTGGGTGGATCACGAGGTCAAGAGATCGAGACCATCCTTGGTCAACATGGTGAAACCCCGTCTCTACTAAAAATACAAAAAAAATTAGCTGGGCATGGGTGGCGCATGCCTGTAATCCCAGCTACTCAGGAGGCTGAGGCAGGAGAATTGCCTGAACCCAGGAGGCGGAGGTTGTGGTGAGCCGAGATCGCGCCATTGCATTCCAGCCTGGGTAACAAGAGCGAAACTCCGTCTCAAAAAAAAAAAAAAAAAAAAAAAAAAAGTTTTAGCCCAGAGTATTTATAACCCAAGTTATCTGAGAAATATTATAAACTGCTTGGAAATTTCAGATAACTGTTCAGATGCTATGAAGGTTTTACATAAGATCTGGGAATAAAAGGTAATCAAGTGACTATTACGGAGTTATTTTTCCACAAACAAAAAAACTAATTTGGTTTTTTTTTTTTTTTTTTGAGACGGAGTTTCGCTCTTGTTACCCAGGCTGGAGTGCAATGGCGCGATCTCGGCTCACCGCAACCTCCGCCTCCTGGGTTCAGGCAATTCTCCTGCCTCAGCCTCCCGAGTAGCTGGGATTACAGGCACGCGCCACCATGCCCAGCTAATTTTTTGTATTTTTAGTAGAGACGGGGTTTCACCATGTTGACCAGGATGGTCTCGATCTCTTGACCTCGTGATCCGCCCGCCTCGGCCTCCCAAAGTGCTGGGATTACAGGCTTGAGCCACCGCGCCCGGCCACTAATTTGGTTTTAAGGAAATAATTAATTTTACTTTTATTAAATGCAGGCCCAGTTCGTAGTTGGGAAGTACCAATACAACACAAAAAAGTTCTGTCAAATAAGATGTCTTACCATGTTTATTCCCGCTCCAATGGATGTCTCACAACCAGCAAGACAAGCCGACAGGTAAGACAAGCCATTGTTTCCACACACAGGATCCCATATTTTAGTTGGACAGTTGCAATCCACATTGCAATTAGCAAAAATGTTATTTTGCACATATAAATCTTTTTGAATTCTGAAACGATTTAAAATAATGTAACGGATACTAAAAAATGATTCAATCATTTTTTTTCTTTTTTTCATCTCAATCCCCAACTAGATTTCCTCTCCTCCCATGAATAGAAAAAGAAATCTTCCAGTCATCAATATGTGGCCTGTGTACTATAGCTCTGATATAAAAGAGACCTGCTTTATGACCACATAGCCACTCTTTCACTGATTTATCTCAGAAGAACATGTAGACAATAAACAAGCATTAATTGATATCACAAGGACAGTCATACACATACAGCCACATGTACATACAATTATAAATTCACTCACCCTGTGATATGTCCCCAACCTCTTTACTAAGCCTACCATATGGGAGTCATTTTTTCACATATCGTTAGATCTCAGAAGATGAAGATAAACTAATCTCTGTGATTGATACATTATGTAGCAAATAACAAGGCATGACTAACATGAGAAAATAAAATCTGCAAATTCCATTTATAATGTAGATAATACATTTAGCTCAAGAAACAGATATTTGAATTAAAGAAATACATTCTACTAAGATCAAAAGTGACCAGTGGTTATAATATGATTGAAAGAGCATTTGCATGGTAGTTTAGAAACTGAATTCAGTCTAGATCACAGTGTGGCTTTCTACACATTCTGTCTGTGAATTAGCATCATGGGAGATGGAAACAATCTTTAAAATTTATTCCAATTTTAAAATCCATTTCTATACTGATGTGGTTGAAGAGATTTGAAATGAACTCCTTTTATCATTAAATCTTTTTGAATCTTAATTTCATTTGTAAAGAGAGATAATGCTTATCTTAAATGAAGTTTATGAGTCTCAAATCAAATAGCATATATAAAATTATTATGATTTTATATTTGAAATTATTTCAATCTAATAAACTTTGATAATTTTGAAAAAACATTTTAGGATGTCCTTTATTTCATTTTAACTGATGGCTTGATTATCAAAATATGCCTTCAGGTGAATTATTTGAATGTACATCACGATGGAAAACCTTTCAGTAAAACACAGATGACCTTCAAAATACAAAATATGAAACTATTCAATATTTTAGACATAGCAATACAAATGAAATATATGAATGTATAAATTAATTTATCACGTATTAGGATTCAGTTATACCAAACTGAAGCCTATTGTGAAAACATAAAGGTTATTTTGACTGTGTAGTCAACTCTTAATTTTACTCAGTTATGAGAATGTAAGTTATATAGATAACATATTTTAATGTAACCTAAAACTCTAGGTAGTTTCTGTGATAGGATAATGTCTATTCTAATATCACAAGGACAGTCATACACATACAGCCACATGTACATACAATTATAAATTCACTCACCCTGTGATATGTCCCCAACCTCTTTACTAAGCCTAGAGCTTGGATAGATTGGCTTGATTGGCAGATGAAGAAGACCAAAGATTACTACCGTTAACTCCAATAAGCAAATGATGTGATCATGTATTGCCATTGTAAAAAATATATTAACTGTTTGTTGAAATATTCTGACATTCATTAGAAAACAACATACCCTTCATAAGAGGTATTTATTCCAACAACTGAAGAGTTTTCACAAGTCATGAGAAAAGATAAAAAATAGAGAAGATAATCAAGTAAGGATAACCAACATCCTATGTGGGCAGCTTGTTTGACAGTAATCTTGAACTTCTTCATAATTAAGCCACCAACTATATATCCAATGCATATTGGAGGTAAGTTATAAACACCTATAAATGCAAATAAAATGTTATTTACAAGATGACTTACCAAAGGAACAAATATGCTATCACTTTTATGTAATACGTCTTACATAAGATACTATTTAGGTCCAACTCATAGTGAAGAAGAACGATTTAATTTTATCCCCACTTAGTTACACATTATCCACAGGGAAATTTTGAAATGCCCCATAATGGGGAAGTATATTTTGGGAGACTGTTGTTATCATATTAGCATTCATGTAATTCATTGCAGTAGCTTGCAAATTTCTTTTAGGCAGAGATCATGACCAAAAAAAAATCTCTCTTCTTAGGATCCAGATAGGAGTGGCAAGTCAACGTTGACCAGTAATTTCATTTATTACCTTCCATCCTGTGTGATGAGAATGTATATATATATGTATGTGTGTGTGTGTGTGTGTGTGTGTGTGTATGTGTGTGTGTGTGTGTATACATATATAATTTTTCAGTTACTTATCCACGCTTTGGTTCAGAATTAGACTCCTCTCAAGGTGCTTTTTCTTTTCTTTTTTTTAGAGACAGAATTTGGCTTTATTGCCCAAGCCGGAGTGCAGTGACATGATCATAGCTTGCAGCCTCAACTCCTGGGCTTAAGAGGGATGCTCCCATCTCAGCCTTCCAAGCAGCTGGGACTACAGGCTCACAACACCACACCTGGCAAATTTAAAAAAAAAAAAAATGTAGAGATGATATCTTGCTATGTTGTCCCAGCTGATCTTGAACTCCTGGTCTCAAATGATCCTCACTCTTCAGCATCCCGAAGTGCTGGGATTACAGGCATGAGCCACCACACCCAGTTCAAGATACTTTAGAAAGTCACTTTGTTGAGCCTGTTGCTGTCAGGTGTATTTACATTTCATTTCTTGCTGCTACCGGCCAGCACTCTTCCTTTATCAAACCGCCCCAAGAAGATTAAAAAAAAAAAATAGAAAAACATCCATACAATGTGAGCATCTGGCTCCCTGGATCATATTACTGAGAGAGCTTTTTAAAAACCTGTTCCAGAGCCCCACACCAGGGAGTCTGATTCAGTGTGTCTGAGGGGGAACCCCAGGTGAAGCCTTCACAAGCACTTTAGGTAGTGTGGATACAAGTAGCCTGGGATATTAACTTTTCAAAACAGTGAAAAGATCCCAGGAAAAACCCAAGTTAGGGTAAAACCACTGAGGTTAGTGTGATTTCATGAAAAACCGAATGTGTATGACTGCAGAGACACCTAAAACCACTAGAGGGAGCAAGAAATTAAATTAGGAGGAACATAGAATCTTTGAGAATTGGAACCAAAAGAGTAAAATTTGGTAGTAAAACGCAGAATCCTAGTGAGCTAACTCTGTCTTCTTTTTTAAATTAATGGATTGCCTATCTGAAAATATCTAATTTTTGCACTCCCCAAGGTTTTCATAAATATTATGAATTTACATTCTGAACTGCAGAGAGCAGAAGAGAAGTCAAGATACTTCCAACCTCTTCTCTACCCTTTCTTGATTTTTTTTTTTTTTTTTTGAGAGTAGAAGGAAGAAATGCAGCAGAGACAAAAGATATTCTAAAAGACGTCAACTTAGGAGTTTGCTACACCCACCGTCGCACTGTTCACAACTTCATGGGGGAAAAAAGTGTTACTCAGCCAAGTGCAGTGGCTCACGCCTGTAATCCCAGGACTTTGGAAGGCCAAGGCAGGCAGATCACCTGAGGTAGGGTGTTTGAAACCAGCCTGACCAACGTAGAGAAACCCTGTCTCTGCTAAGGATACAAAATTAGCCAGGCATGGTGGCACATGCCTGTAATCCCAGCTACTCGGGAGGTTAAGGTAGGAGAATCAGTTGAACCCAGGAGGTGGAGGTTGTGGTAAGCTGAGATCATGCCATTGCACTTCAGCCTGGGCAATCAGAGCAAAAGTCCATCTCAAAAAACAAAAAAGTATACTACTAATGCAGAGAAAAACAAACATACCCATTAGAAAGATCGCATCCGAAGATGATTTTCCATATTGCTGTTCCAGGTATTTAGGCATGAAGGAGATCATGTTAACAAAAGCATTAAACTGTATCACACTTATAAGTATGAAAAGCATATAAACTGGATTGCAGGAAAGACTTTTCATGAATGGTAAAAAATCTGAAATGAGAGAATGACAACTGTGTCAAATGAACTTGGCTTTGCATTTTGATTGGCTTTTCCTGAAACATCCACCTCCTCAAAAAATTATGTTTTTTACTGTTTGTAATGCATATGTGTTTGTTAATTCTTTTTTCTCCTTGAAAGCGGAAGTCATAGCAAAGTTTTGGTGACTTCTGGAGGTCAGTGATGCAGCTGACTGGTTAGAGATCAGAACACAATAGTTTTTCCCTCTGTAAGTCACTATTGACTCTTAAAGATCAATTAGCAAAACTACAAAGTGACCAAAATATTGTCTGTGTCCACAGCATTTTATTTCTAATCTTTTGTTCTTCTATTAATACATTCTCTTTTCTACCATTCATTAGAATGAAAGGTGCTTGTTCTGTTCTGTAAAATCTGGAGGGAAATAAACTTGATAAAGAAGATTTCACATAAATATTTATGTTATCACTCCTTGAACATTTGAAATGAAGATATATGTGGGAATTATTGAAATATAAATGTTCTCAAGTATCTGGACATTTTTTGCTTCTTCAGAACAACAGTTTCAGTGGTTCTGCCAATGATTCACAAAAGGACCTACCTGGAGATATTTTTTAAAATACCAGCATTCAGTTCCCAACCTCAGAGATGCTGATTCATTCGGTACATTCTAAGGACTATGTAAATGACTTAACCAAAAATTATTCCTGTTTGAAAAATCCACAGAGCCAAACGTGTGGCCTGCCTCTAGCAAATGTTCTTGGTCACACAGCTGCCATGTAGGCTCAAGTTCTCACTTTGATTTTCTTTCACTTTTCCTATCTACATGTTCTCTGTCTTGACTTTCTTATTTTGTAGTATACTGGTTTGCTTAATAAACTGCTCACAATTCATTCTGGAACAAAATTTCAATAAATAGACAATCTGGAAGAGGAAGAAGCATAGATTAATGCAAATAAATAAATTATAACTGTAGAATTTGTATTTGTGAATAGGGGACATGACAGGAGAGCTAAATGTTATCCAAACTCTGAAGATTTTTAGGTCACCCATGTTTGTTGACATCCCTGTCCTAATAAACGAATCTCAGTAACACAACTTTGTTTTCTATTTCTTACAACAAGCTAAGCTCTTTTGTAATTTTGAAAATAGAACTGATTTTGCAGATTGCAAGAGGTCTATCAGTCCATAACTATCCTTTAGGGAAGAGTTTTTAATCTCATCAGAATAATCCTGAGAATGTGCAAGATTCTGAGTTGGCTCCTAATGACCAAAGATGTATTAAATTATGCTCAATTATGATTTAAGAGAATTTATAATTTTAAGAGAAATTCTTTGCAAAATAACATTGTAATTTATGGGTGATGATAGAAGCAGCAACGGCAACAATAAAAGTACTAACATTAGTATCAGTATTAATAATAATGTGTGCTAGAATGTTTTTTACCTTCACACAACAATTCTATAACAAGTATTATTATTATCCCCATTTTACAGAAAACTGAGCCCCTCCCCATCAATCAAATAAACATTTTTAAGTTCCAATACCCACGCCACACATTCACACTAATTAAATCAGACCTTCTGGGAATACTACAGAACTTTCAGCCATCAGTCTTTTTTTTAATTTTCTAGGTGATTCCAATGTGCCACCGAGTTTAAGAATCAGTGCTCTTGAGTACTAAATACTTAGACTATCTTAGTTTAGTTTACCACAGAAAAACCTTCTGTAAATTATGCTTTGAGCTTTTATTGAGGTTCTGTACCAAAAAAAAACCAAAACCAAAAACAAAAACAAAAACAACAAAAACTTACATGAAATATACCCTTGCATTTGCTAGAAAATCACTACATTGCTCAATATTACCTGTATCATACATCATATGATCACTAAAATTTTTTTTTTTTTACAATTTCTTCCTGAGAAACTGCTTCTTTTTGTAAATTATTATTCTTTCCACTACCAAGTATAGAGTTGGGTCACCTCTCATGGTTTTCTGTTGTTGTTGTTTGTTTTTTCTGCCTTAATTTCTAGGAAGCTCATAATTAAACTAACATGTTAGTTACAAAATGATGCTAACCATTAGGATTGGAGTATATTTTTTCCTACTTTTGTTCTTAATTTAAATTTGCTTGTTTGTTTTCTTTTAATTCAACCTACGATCTTTGTAAAATGGGTTTTTTAGAGCAAATGGGACCGTATATATACACATATGAGAGAGAGAGTGCCAAGACTGACCTAAAAGTTTACATAAATGCTGATCTGAAATAATTCAGCTTCCAAATTATACTATTTCTTTTCAAGTAGTAGCATAGGAAGAATCAGACTAGTTAGGTATTATTGACTGGTGACTGTTCATGACAAATTGTCTCAACACAGCATAGCATGTCATAATGTTAGACTAAAATACAGAGGTATCTATATGAAATAAAAGGTCAATTTTATAGTATTTAAAATATGTGTGTTTGCCTTTAGTGATTCCATTTTTTTCCTTCTTGAACTCTTCTCTTTGTTTCTCTTCATTTTCATTTTTAATTATGTCAGCATTATCCTCCTGTCCTTCCTTTGGAAGTGTTTTGGGCAAAAAGAAAAAGGGAATGGCAGTGAGCACATTAACTCCTGCACAAATCAGAAAGCCAAACCACCATGCACCAACCCAACGAGTATCAATAGGAGTTATGGTCAGATCATCTGTAAAAAAATATACACACTTTTGTTAGCTTAATCAGTATTTTCCATATGGACTATAGAAAATTTTTAAAATTATAATAATCAGGTCCTAACCAAGTATAAAATTTGCTTATAGTTCAGACACTGATAAAATTTTTCTAATAATATGTGGTATTATAACATTATCTAGTAATAAATTAGGCTGGTTATCTATCATGTAAGGAATTTAAAAGCAGATAGTAACTAAACAATTACAGGTTCTATTTTGTCATCAACAAATGATTACTTAATTGAAATAAATTCAAACCTATGTGCTTAAATATTTTAAAACCAAGAAATATAGTTGTGCAGTAGATGGGATTCTGTGTCAGATTAGCATTTTATCCTGCTCTACTGCTTTCTGGTTTGGAATATTTGAAAAGTTATTTAAACTCCTGCACTACAGTTTGCTCACTTGTAAAGTGGCGATTATTTATCAAATTGAGGACTAAGTTAGGCCATGATTATATATCATAACATATCTGAGATGCTTCGTATAATCTAGACACTGTAAAAATAGATTTTATTGAATTACCTGTGTTCACAGATCCAGTGTCAACATAAACATTTGCACAGAATGATGCCAGCAAAAGTCCAATCAAAGGACCAATAATAGCTCCTGTTTCTACAAACCCTAAAAATAAATAAAAATATAAGGTTATAGTATAGTTATATGCCCACATAAAAAGTTCTAGGTCCATGAAAAACCTGAAGAGTGAATGTTTTTGCCTTAGATACTTTTGACTATATCTATACAATTTATACAAAAGTTCAGGTTGATGTACATATAAGTAATGCTTTTTTCTATAAATGTTGAAAAAGAACCTCATAATTGAAGGCCACTTTCCCCAGCCTCCTAATTCTCTTTCATGCTGCATCATGGGTAAAGATTTGCTATAGCAGCACAGGCAGTCCCAGCTTGGCTCATGCCATTGACTAGGTCGTGATATAACCAAGGTCCTGTTAATTCATCCCACAGCCACGTTTTGGGAGGAATTCTAAAGCAATATCATGTTATAATAAATTTCTTATGGCACATTCCTCAGAAAAGTTTCATTCTCAGATCTGCAACTTGAAACTTCCTTTTGGCTATGTCCTCATTATTATTATATGATACAACTCTGATTTTATCACATTCTCCTTCCTTTTCTTCCACATTTTTATTTTCCATGTCCATCAGTCCTAGCTCTTTGTTTAAATTCTTATTCATTAAAATTACATCGTCAGCTGTCTCATCATTTGCCCACAATTCAGAGCCTATGCTGAACCCTCCATGATCTCTGAAAATCCAGACATGAACTTCTTCGATTTTCTTCCTGTTCACTTCAAAATTTGGTTTTGCCTATTGTCTCTGCCTTCTCCATGGTTCTGTGGAGAACCCACCCTATACACACCTGACTTTTTGGTTCCAACCCCTTTTATCTTCTCTAAGGTCTTGCTCTAACAAACACTCCCTCTCTTGTGCTTGTTCAATTTCCCTGTAGCCAACGATACTACAAAATCTCAAATCCACCCCACTTTCTCTCCTTTCACTACAGTCTCTGCCCCTACTTCCTTACCTCTCACTCACATTACTCAAATCCTTTTACATTTTCTTTCAAATACTCTCAGGTAGCATCAGTGAACACTTTGTCACTAATCTAGTGTCCTCTTTTGGTCTTCATCTTTCTAGCTTTCTAGGTTACTTGATATTACTGGCCAACTCCTCTTTTCACATTTTTTTTTTTTTTTTTTTTTTTTTTTTTTTGAGATGGACTCTTGCTCTGTTGCCCAGGCTAGAGTGCAGAGGCACATTCTTGGCTCACTGCAACCTTGGCCTCCAGGGTTCAAGTGATTCTCCTGCCTCAACCTCCTGAATAACTGGGATTACAGACACGCACCACCATGCCTGGCTAATTTTTGTATTTTTATTAAAACAAGGTTTCACCATGTGAGCCAGGGTGGGCTCAAACTCCTGACCTTGCGATCCACTAGCCTCGGCCTCCCAAAATGCTGGGATTACAGGCCTGAGCCACAGTGGCCAGCCACATTTCTTCCTAAGACTTTCGTTAAACTATACATGCATTGTTTCATTGTGTTCTCATGACTATTCCTTTTTCGATTTTCCTTTCTCCTAGTCTATTTACTAAGTAGAACAGTATTTTATCTTAATATTTCTCAGTATGTATATAGTCTTCCACAACAACCTCATTTCTCCCTCTTGATTTAATTTACTACCTCTCTATAGATGATTCACAAAGTTTTTTTTAATTTTTGACAGAGTTTCGCTCTTGTTGCCCAGGCTGGAGTGCAATGGCGCAATCTCTTGGCTCACTGTAACCTCTGCCTCCCAGGTTCAAGTGATTCTCCCGTCTCAGCCTCCCGAGTAGATGGGATTACAGGCGCATGCCACTACACTCTGCTATTTTTTATATTTTTAGTAGAGCTGGGGTTTCATCGTATTGGTAAGGCTGGTTTTGAACTCCTGACCTCAGGTGATCCACCTGCTGCAGCCCCCCAAAGTGCTGGGATTACAGGCGTGAGCCACCGTGCCTGGCCGATTCTCAAACTTTTAATCTAGCTTTTATGTTCTCTTTTAAACCTCAGAGCCTTACATGGAACTGTTTTCTTGATGTAGAGTTATTTGATTTATAGCTATTTGGTTATGCACACACACATGTACCCACATTATATACATATATATGTATACACACACACTGTATACATAGTACTAATAATTATGTAGTTCTTCATTTACTAACCTTATATGAACCATATCATTCATTTTAATATGTATAGAGATTATCACAGCTACATTTATATATAATACATCCTAGTATTTGTTGAATAAAGCAATAGGCATCATAGCAAGGTGTTTGTTAATTTCTTGTAGGAAAGTGTTTGCATTCTTTTAATATAAGTGTGTGAAGGAATTTGAAAGGACTCAATAGAAAATCACTGGAAAAGATTACTGCAAAATTATTGAGTTGTCAAAAAGTTTCAAAAGTCACTTTAGTTAATGATTTCTCAATATTTTCATTCATCTTAATTATGTATAAATAATTTCTGTCATTTCTCACCCTCTTTGATTTTCTAGTTTTTAAAAGATATGCTGCCATACGTTAATAGCAAAATGTTCTTATACGAAATGTTACAGGTTTATGAAGAACTATTGATAAAATAATAAAAAATATAAGCAAGTCATGCATAATAAATTAAGAATATTTCAGAGGTTGAAAGACAGCACAAGAAGGTGGGTCTTAAGTTGGCTATTGTGCCAGGTGACCTCGGTGGATTTTAAAAAGGCAATTTCAAGAAACGTAACCAAAAAGATGAAAATATGTTTGTGAAAAATATGATGAAACCTGTCCATGTGGAGATATCATGATGAAGATAAACTATATAGAAACTAAGTAAGTGAATGTCATGCAGAGCCATGAGTAATAAGCAGGGAGATCAGATTTGATAAATAAGGAGCCTATAGATGTCATAAATATAGTAGAGAATACATGATTAAAACAATGCTGGAGAAATATTATATGCAAATTTTTTTAAACTGAGAGAAGAAAACACTGAAGAGAAAATAATCAATACAGAGAAACTATAAAGTATGAGAATCTGAACAAAAACAGAGGTAGTGAAAATAGTGAGAAAGGTTATGAATATATGGAACATTTTAGAGAAAACATTGGTAAATCTCTTAACGGATTGAATATAGTGTGGTGCCAAGCAAATGAAGGGGTCACCTCCAAGGGTACTAGGTTTGTGGCATTTCCAATAGCAGAAAGCAGATTTATTTTTTAAATGGCTCATTGTCATTTAGCATATCGTATCTCCATTCAATAAACTTTTATGGAAGGCCAACTGTGCCAAGACACTCTACTCACCATTGTGGATATCACTAAGACTACAGAAATATGACTAATTTCTACCCGCAAGGAACTTATTGCCCTGAAAGGAATCTAAGGTAGATTTTCAAACTTACCAATATATAAAGGAGAATTTTCAGATTTGGCAAAATCTTCTATATAGGAAATACCCAAAGGCATGATGGGAGTTTCGCCCATTCCACGTACAATATTTCCTACCAGGACATACACCCACATTAATGATTTAACTTCCTTTGTACACTCTGCATTAAAAAAAAAAAAGACATGACATTAGCGCTTTGATAATAAAGTGTCAGTAATAGTAATTCCATGTTTTCTGTAGGCATTTCACAGTTATGTGACCATGGCACCTTGTCAGTGATTTATATTACTACTCCAGCAATGACTTCTTGGGGAATTCCTAGTGCATTTTCTGACAGAGGACTTGGGTATGGACAAGTGTAAGTGATATGCTGAGCCAGTACCTATTGAGTTGGGAGAGATGAATACATACCTCCTCCCAACTCAGTGTTCAGTAACACCTCATTGGTAGTTTCATAGCAGTGTTACACCACAGAACACTAAAAACTAAAAATTAAGGTTTTTATTCTCTGAAGAGATTCAGTTCCTCAGAAACTCCTGGACCTATTCAGCTGCTACAAGTGCTTCCCCCTTCCTCTCCGACTTTGGGGAGACAAAAACACAGGAATATTTTTCTCTAGAATTGGTACTATATAAGATTTAAACAAGAGTCTTGCTAAAGTGTGAATTCTCTACAACTCTAATTATTTTATAGAAACTAAAAATATTTAACTGGGTAATCATCATAGGTTCTCTATAGAACGTGTTGTATGTCGTAACCACCAAATAACTTTAGTACAGAAATCCACCCCAATCCTTGGAGGTGCAGCTGCTTAGTAGAACAGCAAAGACGGGACCAAAGGGAATAGAAAGTGAGAATTATAGGGAGATCTCTGAAGAATTCTATCAATCTCTTTGCCATTTATGTTCTAAGCCAAAATAGCTGGTAAGCTGTGAGGAAGCTCTATGGAGTCCGTTTTCAGAAAAGTGAAGGACAATGCATTCTCACACTTTATAAACGGGCCAGGTGAGACCTGTAGGGTCCTGACAATGGCTGGGTCCAGGAATTTCTTGTGAGGGCTATCTTTCCACCATTTCCAGTCAGAAAATAATAGTCTCTATTTCTGGGCATTCAGATTTTTTGTGTGATGTGCAAAGTGATTTGTGTCTAGAGAACACAGGCTAACTCTAAGCCTACTCTAGGGCAAAATCGAAAGCATCAATGCATTTTCCCGGAGATGTGCCAGAATGGGAAGGTTTTCCTGTATCCACAGTGAAGCATCTGGGTCAGTCTTTGGCAATAGCTAGCTCAGGAAGAGAACACAGGCCACTGTTAATGTCACTGTTTTCCTTTGTTTCCCTCATGGGGGTTCTTCGGCTTCTTCCTGAGACAGATATTTTTCAACTTTTTGAAACGATTTTGGTTTCCTGATTCAATGGTGATCGTGAGATTCCCACCCTTGTGGATTACCGCAACTTCCACCAGCATGAATCCAGAATAAAAATGTCCCCATAAAAAGAGGAAAAGTTCTGGATTGAGTTATTAGAGTCATCTCTAGACCAATTATAACCAGAAGATTATACAGGTCCCTTAGCAGAAGGCATAGAAGGGGCAGAAGCCAGTCCATTGGTGCCTAGGGCTACAGGAAGTTGAAAGAAGCACTACTATTGTGTAGAATTTTCAAGCACCAACTCAAGAAGAAAAAAGAAGGGAGCAGAAAGACAAGTTCCTAAGTCAATAGAAAGGGAATAGAGTAATTCAGAACTGTAGCCTATTTGCCTGTTTTCCCTGCTATAAAAGATCAGTGATAGAACACAAATCTCTTGAACTTGTTTCTATCGTAGGTTCCTATTTACCTAATCATATACATCAAATCATCAACATAAATCCATTCTTCTAAAACATTTTTTCTCTGTGGGATAAACTCAACAATGGTCCTTGAATAGATATCTTAGACTCTCTCCTTTTTTTTTTTTTTTTTTTTTTTTTTTTTGAGATAGAGTCTCACTCTGTTGCCCAGTTTAGAGTGCAGCAATCTAGGCTCACTGCAACCTCTGCTTCCTGGGTTCAAGTGATTCTCCTGCCTCAGCCTCCTGAGTAGCTGGGATTACAGGGACCCACCACCACACCTGGGTAATTTTTGTATTTTTTAGTAGAGATAGGGTTTTACCATGTTGGCCAAGTTGGTCTCAAACTCCTGACTTCTGGTGATCTGCCTGCCTTGGCCTCCCAAAGTGCTGATATTACAGGCATGGGCCACCACACCTGGTCCTTTAACTCATTTTTAAATAACCACGTTAATAAATAAACAAGGAACTCTTAATAAATACATTCAAATATAATAAAAATAACATTCTTTATTATTAGCTATCTTATTCCCCATTGTGACCACTTTGGAAGCTCCTGGAGAGAGAACATATCTTTGTTTATTTACCTAACTCAACCAAACCCAAGAACTCATTTAGAGCTTTTCAGCAGAAAGTGTTCAGTTGTAAGTTCACAGGACAGAAATCAACACAATGAAGTAGACAACCTGATGGATCTTGTGTTGGTCTTAAAATCTGGGTTCCATTTTCCATACACAAGAAACTGCCTGAGGACAAGTTGCCTGAAACTGAAACTGTAGATTCATATTCATATCTGTATAAACACAGGGAAAACATGTTTAGGTTAAGGAGGTAACGAGAACAATGTGGACAATGTACAGATTATTACTTTCTGTTTCCTGTACACCACAACATTCAAATCCAGTAAAAATATCTTTTCACCTTTGCCATCCAAGTTATCATAAATTAATGTCATCAAAAAACTTGGCACTTACTGTAAGTGTACAATTTTTTTATACTTAGCTTTCAATGATTTGCCTGTGGATGATTTACCTTTAGATTATCAACTATCAACCTTCTTTGATTTTTAGGTTATCATTTCCTGGAAGTAATTATTATGGGAAAAGGAACACAAACTTTAAAAAAAAATGAGAAATTTAATAATGCATAATTAAGAATATAAAAGCTTTGAAGGGAATAACACAACAAAACAAGTCTTCAGTTTTGCATTTTCTAAAGTTTGCTCAGAAGAAGCAAAAAATTCCACTTTCTGAGACACCCTGCAATAATTCCTCCATGTATTTCATAAACCCCTAAGAAAAACTAAATATTTGCCCATCATAATGAGAGGCATTAGAGAATCGCAATCACCATGACACATAATGACTTTTTCTCTTCTCATAAGAACAAATGGAATAATAAACTGTGACCATTTAATTTAAGCAAATTACCACAAGATCCATATGCTTTTCCTCGGTAAGTAAATTACGTGCTGCAAGAATGGGGGGGAAAAAGTACGTTCAGTAAAGTCTGTTAGAAATTATGCTTGATTGCTTTCTATGTTTCTCTTAGATAAGCTAACCAGAAGAAAACTTGCCCTTCTGAGTTTCACAAAAGCTAGTGTTATGCCACTGATAGTCTTTATTTCTGTGCTATAGGATATAATAAAAGGGCTCAAAACACCTTCCTCTTAGAACAACTGTTCAGTGATGCCCAAAAAGTTAGGCTGTGAACTACAGACAAAGGCGTCTGTCTCCATACTCATAATCCAATGAGACATGGCAACCTCAGGGAAATGACACCTTTGGCAGGTGGTAAAAAGAAATGTAAGTAGTAGCTGAATAGTACTTGACATTATTTTGGATAGGATAAGAAACAAAAGAAAAGGAAAGGCTCTTTGCTTAGAAACTCTGATCCCTTCAAAAATACTTTAAAAGAGAAAATACGTTTTGTTAATTTATCTACTAAAAATCCAATAAGTCAAAGTCCATTCATTCCCAAAACACCAGAAAAAGACAGTAAATAGATTTTCAAACAGAATAGGAAAAGGCATAATTCCATAAGGACAGAAAGAATGGAGAATCTGACAATAAAAGCGAGCTCAACAAGATTTTGAAAATGGAAAAGCAGGTGACTGAGTGGTCACTGAAACAGAAGACATGAGAAGTGCGTAAGTGTCTGCAAGGAAACAATGCCACAAAGCCCGGGAACGTTCAGTCAAGATACTTCCAAATTCAAAAGTGAGTATGGTCCAAAACACGGAAGAGTGCAAACATTTTGGTTTACAGTGTGTTTAAGAAACATTGAACTCCCAGAGACATCCCCTGCCACTCCAGCTGAAAATGTTCATTGACTCCAGAGTCTGGAGAGGCACACTGAGCATAGAAAGGCAATACAAAAAAATTGGAAGTATTAGATTTTTTAAAAAATCTGCATATTAAACGGTGAGATTCTCACTCACATTTGGCTGGTAGCTAAGCTTCTACTTCCCAAGGAATAGGTTGTAGAATCCCTGCTTAGGAAAACAGGTTAGGTGCAATTCTGAGCTATCTGTAAAACAGCCAGTCCCTATGCAATGACTCAAGAAAGAACTCCTCCATTAACCAAGTTCTACACATGTATACAGAACTTCTAGTTAGCTTCTTGTTATTGTTATTCCTCCCTCTTAAGTGTAAATAGATAACAAAGGACCACCAGTTATATGAGAGAAGTCCATAACAATAAAGACAGCTACAAACAAATTAAAAACAAAACAGTACACTTGGAGGAACCAGAGACCAAAAAAAGATGAACAGAATTTAGAAGGAAAGAGACAATATATTCTTGAAAGAATAATAAGATGTTCCTTAAAAACAGGCATTCAAAGAACAAGAGCCCTTGAAAATTAAAAATGTGGTAGCATAAGCTAGAAAGCCATTCAAAGGCATGGAAGATAAAGTTAAGTCCCCCAGAAAGTAACAAGGAGAAAAGAGAACAAAAAATTAGGGATAAAAGATGAGACAAACATAAGGTTAACACGCGATGTCCAATATTCAAGTAATAGAAGGTCTAGAAAGAGAAAACAGTTGTATGAGAGAAGGTATAGGGGCAATATAAGCAAAGAAATAATAAAAGTAACTTTTCCAAATGTCCAGATTGAAAGCTCCTGGCACAATGGAGGAGATAGATTTATACCAAGATTTATACAATTAGTATAAACATTGGATTTGGAGCTTAAAAGAAAATTTCAATAGTTTTCACTGAAAGAAAACTGATCACAGAGATTAGAATGGTATAGGATTCTGAATAATAACACTTAATACAAATGTTAGGTAGAGCCAGAAAACATTAAGAAAACATCTTCAAAATCCCTAGGGAAAATATTTTCAATCTAGAATTTTATCCCAGACAAAGTAACAGTCAAGGTGGGAGTAAAATAGAAATATTTTCAGATGTACAAAGTCTTAACATTTTATATTTCCCTTATACACTTTCTTGGAAAGCTGTTAGTTTATTTTCTTCACAGAAACAAGTGAAGAGTGAAGAGGAAAGCAGGAGACATGCCATTCAGAAAATGAATAACTGAATGTACGAAACAGGTAAAAAGCAAATTCTCAAGGATAATAATGAGGGAAAATTCCAAGCAGCAATGTAGTAGGCCTAGAGAATTCCAAGTTCAGATTGCAGATTGAGAATTGAAAGTGATATGTGAGGAATCTCCAAGGCAAAAATCCTACACTGTGATATGGACAAGAATATTGAGAGGGCATTTGTGCTGCCAGTGGAGAATTCTGTGATGAATTAGTGAGCAATACAAATAATTAGGTAATTATTAAAATCTAGGAAAAATGAAAAGTTATATAAGAAAATAAGCTCATGGTTCAGTGGTAAAAAAATTTACATAATTATATAAACATAGGTAGGAAAAATGATTGTATGGTAGGAATTCAATACATATTGTATAACACTAGTGTATAGGCATACCTCAGAGACATTGCACTTTTGGTTCCAGACTGCCACAATAAAGTGACTATCACAATAAAGTCACATGAATTTTTAAATTTTATAATGCATATAAAAGTTACGTTTGCACTATATTGCAGCCTATTAAGTCTTCAATAGCATTATGTCTAAAATACAATGTACACACGATTAATTTAAGAGGCTTTATTGCTAAAAGATGCTAACAATCATCTGAGTCTTCAGCAAGTCATAACCTTTTTGCTAATAGAGGCTTTAGCCTCCATGGTGACATCTGCTGGCTGATCAGTGTAGTGGCTGCTGAAGGTTGTGAGCGTTGTGGCAATTTCTTAAAATAAGACAATGATAAAGTTTCCTGTGTCAATTGACTCTTCCCATTCACAACAGCTTTTTCTGTAGCACACAACACTGTTTGATAGCATTTTACCCACAGTAGAACTTCTTCCAAAACCGGAGTCAATCCTTACAAGCCCTACTGCTGCTTTATCACCTAACTTTGTGTCATGTTCTAAATCATTAGCTGTCATTTCAACAGTGTTCACAGTATCTTCATCAGTAGCAGATTCCATCACAGAAAACCACATTATTTGCTTGTCCATAAACAGAAAATCTTCATTTATTCAAGTTTTATCATGAGATTGCAGCAATTAAGTCACATCTTCAGGTTCCATCTTCAATTCTAGTTCTCTTGCTCCTTCCAGCACATCTGCAATGACTTCCTACACTAAACACTGTGACTTCCTCCACTAAAGTCTTGAACCCCTCAGGGTGATCCAAGAGGGTCTGAGCCAACTTTTCAAAACTCCTGTTAATGTTGAGGTTTTGCCCTCCTCCCACGTTCCTAGTGGAATATAGAATAATGAATTCTTTCGAGAAGGTTTTCAATTTATGTTACTTAGATCCATCAGAGGAATCACTATTTATGGCAGCAATATCCTTATAAAGTGTGTGTTTTAAATAGTAAGACTTGAAGGTCAAAATTACTCCTGATTCATGGGCCGCAGAATGGATGTTGTTTTAGCAGGCATGAAAATAACATTCATCTCCATGTACATCTCCATCAGAGCTCTTGGGTAACTAGCTGTATTGACAATTAGCAGTAATATTTTGAAAAGACTTCTCCTCCCTGGCTCTGAAAGTCCTAGATGGCATCTTCTTTCAAAAGAAATTTGTTGCCACTTTTGGGAGGCCGAGGCAGGTGGATCACCTGAGGTCAGGAATTTGATACAAGCCTGACCAACACGGTGCAATCCCATCTTTACTAAAAATACAAAAATTACCTGGGTGTAGTGGCAGGCACCTGTAATCCCAGCTACTTCAGAGCCTCAGGTAGCAGAATCGCTTGAAACCAGGAGGCAAAGGTTGCAGTGAGCTGAGATCATGCCACTGCACTCCAGCCTGAGCAACAGAGTGAGACTCCATCTTAAAAAAAAAAAAAAAAAAAAAATGAAGGCTGTTTCATCCACATTGAAAATCTTATTTAGTGTAGCCACCCTCAACAATGATCCCAGCTAGATCTTCTGGATAACTTGCTGTAGCTTTGCTTCACCTTCTACTTTTATGTTATGAAGACAGCTTCTTTCCTTAAACCTCATGAACCTAACTCTGTTGACTTAAAATTTTCCTTCTGCAACTTCCTAATCTCTCTTAACTTTCCTGGACTAGAAGAGAGAGCCTTGCTCTTCTGGCTTGTGAGAATGTTGTCTTCTATTCAGACTACTCAAACTTTTTCCAACTCGGCAATAGGACTGTTTCACCTACTAATCATTTGTGTCTTTCTTGAAATAGTACTTTTAATTTTCTTCAAAAAACTTTTTCTTTGTATTCACAGCTTGGCTAACTGTTTGGTACAAGTGGCTTAGCTTTTGGGCCTATCTTGGATTTCAACTTGCCCTCCTCCTGAGCTTAATCATTTCTAGCTTTTGATTTAAAGTGACAGATGTATAACTCTTTCTTTCGCTTGAAAACCTGGAGGCCAAGATAGGACTATTATAATAATTGGCCTAATTTCAATATTTTTGTACTAAAGGAATAAGGGGGCCCAAGGAAAGGGAGAAAAATGGGGCAATGGCCGGTCAGTGGAGCAGCCAGAATGCACGCAACATTTATTGATTACGCTCACCATCTTAAGATCACCACAGTGGCTCACGCCTGTAATCTCAGTATTTTGGGAGTCTGAGGCAGGTGGATTGCTTGAACCCAGGAGTTTGAGACAATCCAGGGCAACATGGCAAAACCCTGTCTTTACAAAAAAAAAAAAAAAAAATACAAAAATTATCCAGGCATGATGGCAAGTGCCTGTAGTTTCAGTCACTTGGGAGACTAAGGTGAGAGGATCCTCTGAGCCTGTGGAGGTCGAAGCTACAGTCAGTGAGATCACACTACTACACTCCAACTTGGGTGACACTCTGTCTCTAAAAAATATATATAAATAAATAAATCATCATCTTAAATGGGCATAAGTTAGTGGCATGCCAAAACAATTGCATTAGTAAAATCAATGATCACTAATCACAGATCACCATGACAGATACAATAATAATGCCAAAGCTTAAAATATTGCAAGAATTATTAAATGTAACCCAGACACAAAGTGAGCATATGCTGTTGGAAAATGATTCTAATTGAATGAGTCTAATATTCAACAGAGGGTTTCCATCAAACTTCAATTTGTGAAAAATGCAATATCTGCAAAGTGCAATAAAGTGAGATGCAATAAAGCAGGGTACACCAGGATTCAAAACTAATAGAATAGCATTTACTTAGCAATACAAAGGCAAGGCAGGGCACTGTGGCTCATGCCTGTAATTCCCAGCACTTTGTGAGGCCAAAGCAGGTGGATTGCTTGAACCCAGGAACTCCAGACCAGTCTGGCCAACTTCGGGGAACCTCATCTTTACTAAAAATACAAAAATTAACTGGGCTTGGTGACACGCACCTAGAATCCCAGCTACTCAGGAAGCTGAGGCAGGAGAATCACTTCAACTCAGGAGGTGAAGGTTGCAGTGAGCCGGGAGATGGCACCACCGCACTCCAGCCTGGGAGACAGAGTGAGTGAGACTCTGCCTCAACAAAAATAAAAACAGAGGCTGAGGCAGGTGTATCATGAGGTCAAAAGATCAAGACCCTCCTGGTTAACATGACGAAACTCTGTCTCTACTAAAAATCAAAAACTTAGCCAGGTGCGGTGGAGGCAAATGTAGTCCCAGCTACTCAGGAGGCTGAGGAAGGAGAATCACTTGAACCCAAGAAGTGGGTTGCAGTGAGCCGAGATCAGACCACTGCACTCCAGCCTGGGTAACAAAGCGAGACTTCTTCTCAAAATAAATAAACAAATAATAAAAACAGGGAAAAAAAGAAAGCAATTGGAGGCAAATAGGAGAAAAAGCTAAAAGTTATACATGTTTGCCTCTTGAAAGCGGTAATAAGCAGGAAGGGAGAACTTTTTATTAATATAAGCCCTTTTGTATAATTTCTATTTTTATGACTTTTGTACATAGTTACTTTGGCAAAAATTAAAAGAACAATCAACCTTCAGACTGGTCTGTCCCTTGGTGACCTACAATTAAACAGAATCTCATTATAATTAGAAGTATTTACATGGTCCTGAGAAGGGAATAATCCCAAGTTTTGGCTGATCCTGAGAATCTTTTCACCAGACTCAACTCCATGAGAAAAGTGTCCCAAATGCCCATTGCGTATATTGACAAAACTGACTACGTAAGTGGAAGCAAGGCAGCAAGAGCACAAAACAGAGGAAACAGAATGTGCATTTCCCCCTTCTCATTACAATGCTCTGTGCTGCTGGAAAGCATTTCTCCTAGAGAGGAAAGTGCAAGCTTCATTTCCCGCAAGTGAAATTTGACCACCCAGAATTATCAGACTGGAATACTTACCGGTTCATGAGGAAATGAGGTAGTGATTTTAAGAAACAGCCTAACCCCATAACCACACATCCAGTGCCAATCATTATAGGTCTGTGCAGTTTGGTTCCAAAATAACTCACAAATATGATCAACAAAAGATTTCCTAGAAAAATATTGAGAATAATCATTTTTTAAAATATGAACAGAGTCTTAATTAACAGCCTCACCCAACCATTTACATTCTAGCATTTACTGCATAACAACTAACTTCAATAATGGGATTTGTGCTAGGATTGCACTTAATAATAAATGAATAAAACACAATCCCTGCCCTCAAGAAGGGTTTTATTTTTACAATGCAGACAGATACAGAAACAGATATCTGTGGAACACCAACATTCATAGAGAAGAAAAGAAGAGAAGCCAGTGAAAGGAACTAAAGAATGGTTCTGGGAAATGTGAAAGGCTCTATTTGTGACTGTCCAGACTTCGAAATGAGGTGCAAAAGGTGTCAGCCTGCATGTGACCTCTGACCTTTCTCTCAATGCCTGCTCCATAGAACACTCTCATGTTTGTTTTCCTATGTCCAGAAAGAGAAGCGACAGTCAAATTGAGATAACTTCATGTTTTGTAACTACTTATTTAAAAATACTTTCATTTCGGCCAACATGATCAATACAGGGATCTATTTTTTTTCTACTTCTTTCCCTCGATCAGACAATGCAGTTAAGTAAAAATTAGTAGACCCCCACTTCTGTTGGGTCTTAAGTGAGTCTGGATTTGAGGAATAAAAATGGCAATGAAAAATATAACTCCATGTCTTAGGAAGAAGCATTAGAATAAAGAAACTAATGGGGAAGGCTCATCTGATGGACAGATTCTTGAAGAGTGTGCAGTAAAGGGTTAAAAAAACCAAATATATGAGAAAGGTTTTTGCAAACCATACAATTTTTAATTCAGTAAATAATATCTACCTTGCTTTCGCTATATATAAGGAACACCTCTGCAATGACTCAAGATTATAAAAAATTCAAAACTTTTTTCCCTCAAGGAGTTAATGGTTTTCTCAGTGGTGTATATTTTTAAAACTTTTCTTTCCATCTATATTTTTCTCTAGTTTGCCTTGTATGTAGAAGATATGTCCATTTGTACATTATGTTGTATGGAGAGTGCCCCACCTCTGTAACCATATCAGCCACACTGACCTCTCTAGGTTTCTAACATCTCATCACTAAAGCCATCCATGTTGAAGGTAGTGTCTACAGAGGCCATTGTTCGAAATCTATATCTATTTTTTGAAAGAAGAAAGGAAGAACTTTCCTTCTTCACCTAACAGTGAGTTCGTCTTTTAAACTGCCTTGCTCTGTCAGGAAATAATTATTATGAGAAAGCATGGGAAAAGAGAAGTAAGTTTTTGTCAAAGGTATGGAGAATGCTGCCTGTGAAACTGACTCGTGAAATGTAAGCTAAGTGATACGTCTATTGGCATTTGTAAATTACCTCTCTTTTGTCCCTCAACACTATTTCTGATCTTCATCGCTCTCCTCAAACTACTTATCACCACCCACTAGTGGTAGAAATTGTTAATATTTTATGCTTTATCAAGAAATTTGGGGCAATCAAACATGAAGGCATCTGAGTTTTCCACCTGATGGCCTTACCACCTTCCTTCAGTTTCAGAGGTCGTGCTTCCCATCTGACCACCCAACACTAAACACACCACCAGGGTACTGCCATTTTCTTCAGCAACTTACTCTAGTAGTTAAAATCTCTCACATATATTTTAAGCCTCTCTCTCTCAACTGGACTTTAGTCTAATTTCTCTGATTTCCCTCCAAACTTCCCAGAATATTTATCCATATTCATAGAGTCTACTTTTTCCCCTCCCTAATCCCCTAAAGTCATTCCTGCCTCTACTGCTTTCTAGCTTCTAAGTTTGCTAAAACAAAAAGTGCCCTGGCAAAGATCATCAATTATCTCCATATTATGAAACCCAGGGGATAGTTCTTCATCCTTATCTAACTGGATATTTCCGATGCTTTTGACACTGCTGATACATGTGTTTTCATTTTCAAATTTCTACTACTTTGTCTTTCACAATACCATTTGCTCCTGGTTCCCCCTCTAGTTTCTCTGACCATTCCTTCTCTTGACATTGCTATAGACTCCTTTTCTTCCATTTGTGCCTTAAATGCTTGGGCAGAGCTCAGGATCTATTCTTTGTCCACTGTAATTATCACCCTATGTCCTCTCCCTGAATAACCTCATAATTTTTTTCTCTAATTTTAGCAAATGCCTACTTACTTGCTAATCAATAGCTCCAGCCCAGATAGTTCCCCAGTGCTTCAGTCTCCTATAACTGCAATGTGAACATATGACTTTGTCACCAATTGTCATCAATAGAAAAGATATGTTCAGATGACAATATGGCTGTTGCAAATAATTCAAAATATTGACACAATAATTACTTTTAAATTAGTAAATAATTACTTTTAATTTAATGAGATGATTAAAAGTACAAATATCACTCTATATAAAATTGTTTTAATATCCTGATAATTCTACTTCAATATCATTGGTTTCCTTTGCACCCATGTAGTTCTTTTTATGCAACTGAAATTATTATTCCAGGGTCATATGGTGTTAGATTGCTAAAAGGGTCCTTGACACAGAAAGGTTAACAACCTCTTTCAATCCTCAGTGACACTCCCTCACCTAGAGGATTAGAAAATAAATACCATAGTAGGCACACAAAGCTCTTCATAACCCATTGCCCACCCTTACCCATTTCTCCAGGTTCATATCTTAATACTTTCCAACTTTATCTTGGCTAGCCAATGTTATCAGGCTGAATGTTGCTCCTCACTGTGGGTAACACGCCCCATGGGCACTGAGGGAGGAGAACTGTCCAGACCCCAGGCACAATTAGTGCCTGAAGAATATCTTAGTTTATAGTGCTATTACTCAGCTATTTCCTTTATATAATCTTTTATATATAATCATATATTAGTTTATAGAATTAGTGCCTGAAGTATAACTTATTGCTTACATATATCTAGCTTATATAATCATACTTAATAGTTATATCTAGCATACTTAGTTCTACATAATCTTTCTATATAATCATATAGGTATTGTAGTGGGAGCTTTACTGACACATTTAGTGCTGATTTATAGAATCCTTCTATATAACCATATAGTAGTTTGTAGTAGGAAGAATGCATAGAAAAGTCACAGAACAGAAGCAGTACATGGGAAAACAGCCAGACCAGGACAAGAACCAAAGACCCAGGCGGTGGCATCCCTACCTGAAAGGGCATACGCTGTATGGCAGGCTTGGAGCAAGAGGCTCTACTCCTGATAAAGGAGTTGTAGTATCTTGCATCCAGTTCCTGCACAAAGTAGACCTTAGGCCTGAGATCCTGGAAATAGCAGAGGGAGAAGAACCCCTCTGGTGCGACCAGTCATGGCAGCTTGTACACCCTGTCAGTCTTTTCTCACTTCTGTGCTAGCTCAAATCACCCTCCCATAAATATCTTAAGAGAAGAGCACAGGTCTGTCAGCTCCCACTGCACTGGCTTACAAGTATCCTCCTATTAGAAATCCTTTGAAGTCTACAGTCCCCAGATAAGAAGTGTTGCGCATGACACCTTCTGTACATAGCCCACCTCCTTGCCTTCGTGACCTAATGGGGGTGGACTCCTTTTCTGTACACGACCCTCTCCTACTGCACATAAGCATGGCTCCCTGCTGCACACAGCCCACCTCTTTGCCCAAGTGACATAATGCGGTGGCCCCCTCACTTGTGACTCACATGATTATGTATGCCCTATTACTAAGCCTAGAGATGATGACCTCACTCACGACCCTGCCCCCTGCTTGTACCTAATAAATACAGATGCTCCTGGGCATTTGGGTCACTCGCTGATCTCTGCTTACAGGTGTCATGGCTGCCCGAGTCCAGATGCTCATCACCAGTTTTTCAGTGTCCTGTCTCTTTAATTCTCAGATCCTGCACCTCAGCACAGCATAAAGGACACCTCACGACCCTGTGGGGCCCTACAGTCCTACACTCACATAGGCTATTACACTGAGTCATTCTTAGGATGCTTCTTCTATTGGAATTTTATTCACACTTACTTAAGCTCATTTCTTCTCCTAGAAAATTTTCAGTTATCCTTCAAGAGTCTGCCTTTCCTAAATGAGTCTGTGTTCCTTTTATTCCTGTAAGACCTCGTACATATATATGCCTCCAAACTTACTTCATTCAATCAATGTTATTATTATTTGCATCTCTACCTTCTATTAGATCATGAGCTCAGTCTATTCATGGGCTATACATGAAGTTAGTTCTAACTCTTTCACTGGGATCAGCACCCAGGTGATACAGGGTAAGATGTAAGGAGGTTGAACACTGGTAGACGAGATCAAGAATCGTGTTTCAGTTTTGCTTCTCCTCAATCCTGATTTTTTTTTAAATACGGGTTAAGTATATTAAAGGCAATTATCATCTTGAAGAAAGTGGAAGCTATTATAAAACTAGAAGGGAGTGACACTCGTATTTCTATATAATTTTTTCATGGGGAAATCTTTCTTTCCTTCATTCTCACTCTCTGTGTTCACATATTCCCAATCATCCACAAAAATCAGAGTCTACGAGTAGTAGACTCTATTCTTCCCTAGAAGCTGCTTCTGAAATAAATTCAGAGAGATATGAAAGCAATTTTTTCTTCTCTGTACTTAGAAAAAGAATTGTCAACCTCCCAAACCAAATAGCAGAAAAATATTTGCATTTTCATTTGTAAGACAATTTCTTCGGCCTCCAACAATATCTTGTACATCTTCTAGGTGTTCTATCTATATCTTCTAAACACAAAGATGGAGCCCTTAGTTTCCCTTAGGGTTGTGAAATGATAGATTTAAATATAAGTACTCCAAATACTCTACCATTCATGCTACATAACTAAGAAACTATTAGAATAAAAAGAACAATGGTGGGATATGTGGCAATATTTAGGTGCTAATATGAGATAATATTTAAATAAATTATTTCCAAGCACATTCTGAGCTTAGCTAATCAATCAGTTTTAGAAAACACATAACTCAATCACGTTAAATGACATATAACAGCAAATAAGGAGAACAAAATTCAGAGTAGCTCCATAGATTAGACAAAATACAAAAAGAAGAAATGCAAAAATAATTCATTACCAATCTCAAAGCTTCCATTAATGAATCCAACTAGAGATGTTGGGATGTTGAATTGTCTCTCTATTTGTGTGAGCATGGAATTCATATAAGATCCAGATAGTGTTTTGGATACATATGCACATGTTATTGCCAATAGAAACATCTAGGAAAAAAATAAGTAAAAAAACATATAAAAAATTATTTTAAAATTGTATACTTGTGGTCTGTTGACAAATGTCTTCCATCTTAAGATTGATTGTCTCCAATTTAAGTAACCTTTGAATTTGCAAGAAATTTTTAAACAAAGTCTGTTCCTCTTGTCTGTCATACTGTGATTTCTGTATGAAAACTCAAAGTGAGACTAATTTTGTAGGCAGTTGCAGCCTCAATATTGTATAAGCATACTTGTACATACATAGAAACAAACAGTCATTCTAAGTAATACATAGCTGATGATTTAAACAGGTTTTCAGAACTACAATGCTATCTAAAGTACGAAAGACTTCATACATACACTGCAATGAAAAGAAAGAATGCGGAATTACACAAAGACATTATTTCAGTAGCAAATATGCTTAAGTTCTCTGCGGACAACAAGTCCACCGATAACCTTGGCTGACCCACTTTTTTCTGTTCTTGCTTGTAATTCTTGGTCAGAAACATTCTGCTTTCTCAGCAATGAAGGAAATATCAAGAACAATCTGAGTTATGGCTTCATTCTTCCTATAGTAGATGCCCTGCAACCCTTGAGCTCAGCAATCCCAGCTGTTTCTAGGGGATATAAGCCTGGGGCAGAGTGTTTTCAGGGTTTCTCAGCTGCAGTGTAACTGGAGGACCACACAAAAAGGAGACTCAATTTATTTTGGGAAGCTTTTCTGAATCTTGGAGAATCAGCTCACATGTACCCTGGCCTTCCATTTATTCTTACTGCCTGCCTAATATGTATACCATAAATTTCCATATGTTTAATTAATCATACTTATATGAATTGATGATACAGTTCCAGAAAACAGTAAGGTTGATATAATCCATAACAACATCAGGGATGAGTTCACAGATAGAACCACTGTAATTACCAGGAGTTCGTATGGTTTTACTAAAAATATGAAAAGTTAAAATTCTGATAGGTTTATTAAATCTAAAAAGATAGCTATTAGTAAGAGATTTTAAAGCAGCAGCATTGCATACTTGTAATAGTATAGTTAGGTAGATGAATTACTACTTCAAAATGAACAAATTATAGATAGATTTACATCATCTTGAATAGTGGTCTCGTGTCACATGCCATAGGGATTTTTGCTTCATCCTATTAAAGATACTTTCTGGTGACACTTGCATCCTGGGATACCATTTGACCTACTATCTACCTAGCACACTCAAATTCTTAAAATTCTCACACTTTCCACCTTTCACACCTCCAGTCTTGAGCCAATCACACAACTTGTTCTCTATTTCACATATTTCCTTCAAGTGAATTCACAACTTTTTCTGTTTCTCAGTCTCCAACCCAGCCACATGTTCTTTCTTCATGACCAGCAAATGATATCAGCAACTTCACCTGCAAACTTACCTCTATCCCTACCTTCTATAATTTTCCTATGTCTTTAGAAAGATCAGTTTCCCTCTCCTATACAATAAAATACTTCCAAGCCTGCTCTCAAATCCATTCTTTCCATTTCTGAGACTCTCATTCATCCATTATTGCTCTTTTTTCTCTTCCTCTCTCTTTTTTTAATAGTTCAGTGCTTTTATATAACATTATAATGCCTTTCTTCCCTTTGTTCATCTGGTTAATGTATAATTAATTTTCAAGACTCAGGTATTTTATGACCTCCATTGTGAAGCCTCCCTTTCCTCTTTGCTCCCCAGGTAAGCCTTAACCATTCACTCTTTATCTCCCCATCCGACTCTGTGCCTAACTTGGTTACATCCTCTATTACAGTGCACTTTATTTATGGGTTTGGATGTCTATAGGTTCCTCTCTCATTATTCTGTGAACAAGTCAGAGACAGGAGCCATATGCTATTTACCCTTGTGTCTCTGGTGCCTACTAAGTGCCTGACAAATAGTAGGCACCCAACACAAGTTTATTGAATTAATGACAGAGCAAATATCAAAATATCTTGAACAAATTAAAGCTGAAAGGAATATGAAATTTAATAAGATTAAATATAGTGTTTCATCCATCTGGACTGCTACAACAAAATACCCTAAGCTGAGTGGCTTATAAACAGCAGAAAATTAATTCTCACAGTTTCAAAGACTGGAAAGTCCAAGATCAAGGCACTAGCAAATTGGACTGGGTGAGGCCTGTGAACTCAAAATTGTATCCAAGACAGTTCTTAATCAATTTAGGAAGTTTATTTTGCCAAGATTAAGGTCATGCCCATAACACAGCCTCAGGATGTTCTGACAATATGTATGCAAGGTGGTCAGGGTACAGCTTGATTTATACATTTTAGGGAGACATAATGCACCAATCAATGCACATAAGATTTACATTGGTTCAATCTGGAAGGGCAAGACAACTTGAAGTGGGGGATTTCAGGTCATAGGTAGATTTTTAAATGCGCTGATTGGCAATTGGTTGGAAGAGTTATTATGAATTGAAAATAATATCCAGGTTACAATAAGGGCTTGTGGGGACCAAGATTCTGTCATGCAGATGAAGCCTCCAGGTAGCAAGCTTCAGGAAGAAAAGATGTAAGTATTTCTTGTCAGACTTAAAGTCTGTGCTGATGTTAGTTCTGGCTAGTTTTTCCTGAATTCCAAAAGGGAAGAGGGTACAATGAGATGTGTCTGACCCATGCTGCTTTCCATTATGGTCTAAACTTGTTTTTCAGGTCAATCTTGGAATGTCTTTGGCTGAGAGAAAGGGTCCATTCAGATGGTTGAGGTCCTTAGAATTTTATTTTTGCTTTACATTCTTCTTCTTCCAGCTAAGATCTGCCAGAGGCAACAACAATGTCTACCAAATTTTTATTTTGTCCCATACCATTGTCAGGGTGGCATGGCTACCTGACTGAGACCTACCCTGTCCCTCAGTGGGACCTTCTATGGCCAAGGGATATAGAGTCAAAAGACTTATAGTGAATTAAATGTTCTAAGCCACATAGGAATGGACATGGACAAGTATTCATTACCCCTTAATTTTTTTCAGTAAAAAGCCAGCAAACAAAAAGCCAAGGCCAGGTTACAAAACAGACTTATCTTTAACGTCTATGCATTGAGCTACTATAATCTTGCTTTTAGTTATAGACTTACAGCAATTAGATACATAAAACATAAGCATTGCTCTGAAAAAAAATTAATATATACTGGCTGGGTGCAGTGACTCACACCTATATTCCCAGGACTTTGGAAGGCCAAGGTCTGTGGATGACTTGAGCCCAGGAGTTTGAGACCAACCTGGGCAACATGGCAAAATCCTGACTCTAAAAAAATACAATAAGGCATTGTGGTACATGCCTATAGTGCCAGCCACCTGGGAGGCTGAGGTATGAGGATCACTTGAGCCCAGAAGGTCAAGGTTGCAGTAAGCCATGATGATGCCACTACACTCCAGCCTGAGTAACAGAGTGAGACCTTGAGTGAGTCTAAAAAAAGAAATAAAAAAATGAAAATAAAATTTAAAAATGCATATATATCTATCTGCACAACTCATAACTGGCTTTGTCACAAGGCATCTTTATCCTCTCAGTAATTATTTTCTTTTAATTCTACAAAATCATAAAATTCTTTATGATTGGGGTGGATGAAAAGGTGCCACATAATAATTCAGAAGGCAAAATCCTTTGTTTCATCAGCTATTTAAGCATCTGTGTATTCATCCCTGATTTGGATGATCTGAACTAACTCACTTCCTCAAACCTAGCCCTCACAGTCTCACACACCCACCTCGTCTGCAGCAGTCCATAGACCTAGAAGAAGGGTACCTGTATAGTCTTAACAGCAGGGCATTTGTAGTGAAAAATAGATCATGCCCAGTGGGATCCCAAATGAGAGATTTGCATCTCTAGTCTTGAGAATACCATGATTCCAGTTTCCTTAGAAGTAAAACAAGGAGAGATAAATAACATTAATATTTTGTTAATCAAAAGAGAATTTGTGTGTCAGAATGAAAAAAGGAAGCTATTCCATTAGGGATTCAACTAAAAATATGAAGAAAAAGTATAATCTGCTATTCTTTAGAGGATGATTATAGCCAAGAAATAATTCATGATTAAATCTGCATTCAAAAATAAAAGTTGGGGCTGAAATCTAGTAACAAGTGTTAAACTTTTCCTCTGAAACAATTTCTCTCTCTCTCTCTCTCTCTCTCTCTCTCTCTCTCTCTCTCTCTCCCCTCTCATTCTCCTTTTCTATTAAAGAAAAATTATAGTAAGACCAGTCTGTGTGTAAAAATAAGTGTTAGGCATATTATGTTTGGCCTGATTGTTTACATAAAGTGCAGCAAGAACTTGACTTATCATATAGGCTCTTTTTAAGTTGACTTTGTTGGAAATTTACCTGAAAATATGTTATTCTAGTCAAAGGCTTGGTAAAATGACCAGTGTCTCCAACTGTTCTGTTCTAAAACAAAAGACTCTTACTAAACTTATGCGAATAACTATATTGTCATAAAACCAGAATACTCACGGTTTCCAAATTTTGGAGAACTTGGAGAGAAAGATAAATTTCATCATAAAATCATACTTCACTCAATTGCTCTAAAGAATAAATAATTTAGAAGAAAAAGATTTCCTTGACTCTTTAACCAGAGCATCAGCCTTCCAAACAACATGTCCTTTGTTCACCTTGAATTGCCATTCATGGCAATTGGTTGGAAGAGTTATTATCAACAGAAAATAATATCTGGGTTACAACAAAGCAGTTCTTGTCATATAAGAGCTGTTTATCAGGCACTGTAGAATCTTGCAGCTCCTCACAGAGTTAGGATCAAGGGGAAAGAGCACTCTCTGCTCATAAGTATCTCCTCTTTGCATCCTCAGGTAGCAAGATCCTATGTAAACAATTTTTATTTTATTATAGAACTCTTTGGGGTCCCATTATTTCCACTAGCAAAGGGGTAGCTTCAGTTAACATTCCATAACAAGGCAGTAAATTTCCTCAACTGGAAATTCTCTAGTCCAGTATTTTTCATTAGGAAGTGCTCACAGTATTTTACCATAAGCCCTAATAAACACTCCACAAAGGGATATGAAGCGGAGAATTGGTTCCTACTAGCCCTTCAGCTTCTACCCTACATTCTGTAGGCTCAGGCAATCTTACTAGTTTCCATTTAGTGTGTCCAATTAACAGTCCTTAAAAAGCAGATTTACATGACTTCAGTTTCATAGTACTAGACAGGAGAAACATCCCCTAATCAGATACAATACCCATTTTTCACAAGACATTCAGGTAAAGGAGTTAAAATTACCTTACGTAAGGGCTGTTTAGACATCTTAACTTTCATAGTCCTATCAACCTGTATAATTTTATGTTCTGGTCCCAGGAACTTTTCTTTTCTACCCCTAGACCATTTTACCTTTTCTGGTGAAAAAGGATTTGGGGTCCCAGCAGAGGATTGAGCCAAGGGACTTGGGCTCTTTTTTTAATCTCTGTCTTAATTTACCTCAGCATTGCCCCAGGCAATGTCAGCTTCCTTATTATAACCTTTGCCTTTTGATGTTTCTTCAATTTCCCCAGTCCGGAGCAAATGCAGAAAACTGGTATGGGGCGATTTTAATGTGGGAGGACCTGTAGGGGTTCACTTTGGTCCACCCAATCTTTGATAGTGTTGTAAAAACCTTTGTTTCAACCCTATCAATTTTCATTTTATTTATTTCATTTCTTATGAACCATCCAAATATTTTCATCACCCTTCTGGGGTAAGTACTCTGACTCCCTTTCGTCTTTCTCATTTTTCTTTGTTAATTACCCCAGTGTTTTATTAAGCACATGTAAGACCCATGAGGACAGCAAATTTGATAAGGCTGTGATTATGCGGTAGTAATGACACCTGGAGTGCCCATGTAGAAGGGACTCCCTCTTAACCTCCAAATTTACCATGTGATATGGTTTGGCTGTGTCCCCACCAAAATCTCATCTTGAATTGTAGCTCCCATAATCCTCTCATGTTGTGAGAGGGATCCAGTGGGAAGTAATTGAATTGTGGGGGTGGATTTGCCCATGCTATTCTGTGATAGTAAATAAGTCTCACAAGATCTGATGGTTTTATAAAGGGCAGTTTCCTGGGACATCCTCTCTTGACTGCTGCCATGGAAGACATGCCTTTGCTCCTCCTTTGCCTTCCACCATGATTGTGAGGCCTCCCCAGCCATGTGGAACTGTGCGTCCATTAAATCTCTTTTCCTTTATAAATTACCCAGTCTTAGGCATTTATTCATAGCAGTATGAAAGTGGACTAATACGGTAAATTGGTACAGAAAGTGTAGTGCTGCTGTAAAGATATCTAAAAATGTGGAAGTGACTTTGGAACTGAGTAACAGGTAGAGGTTGGAACAATGTGGAGGGTTCAGAAGAAAATAGGAAAATGTGGGAAAGTTTGGAACTTCCTAGAGACTTGGAGGGCTCAGAAGACAGGAAGATGTGGGAAAGTTTGAAACTTCCTAAAGACTTGTTGAATGGCTTTGACCAAAATGCTGATAGTAATATGGACAGTAAAGTCTGGGCTGAAGTGTTCTCAGATGGAGATGAGGAACTTATCGGAAACTGGAGAAAAGGTGATTCTTGCTATACTTTAGCAAAAAGACTGGTGGCATTTTGCCCTTGCCCTAGAGATCAGTGGAAATTTGAACTTGAGAAAAATAATTTAAGGTATCTGGTGGAAGAAATTTCAAAATAAACCTTTCAAGAGTTGACTTGGGTACTCTTAAAAGAATTCAGTTTTATTAATTCACAAAGATATAGTTTGAAATTGGAGCTTATGTTTAAAAGGGAAGCAAAATATTAAAATTAGGAAAATTTGGAGCCACATGATGTGATAAAAAAGAAAAGCCCATTTTCTGAGGAGAAATTCAAGGGGGCTGGAGAAACTTGCATAAGTAATGAGAAGCCAAATATTAATCACCCAGACAATAGGGAAAATGTCTCCAGGACATGTCAGAGGTCTTCACAGTAGCCCCTCCCATCACAGGCCCAGAAGCCTAGGATAAAATGGTTTTCTTATGCAGTCTTTGGACTTGGTCCTCTGGGTCCCAGCCACAGTTCCCAGAGGGATCCAATATCCACTCAGGCCATTGCTTCAGAGGGTGTAAGTCTCAAGATTTGGTGGCTAACACAATGGTGTTTGGCTTGCAGGTGCACAAAAGTAAAGAACTGAGGTTTGGGAACCTCTGCCTAGATTTCAGAGGATGTAGGAAAACACCTGGATGTCCAGGCTGAGGTATGCTGCATGGGTAGGACCCTCATAAAGAACCTCTGTTAGGGCAGTGCAGAAGAGAAATGTGGGCTTGCACCTCCCACACAGAGTCTCCACTAGGGAACTGCCTGGTGGACCTGTGAGAAGAGAACCACCATCCTCCAGATCCCAGAATGGTAGATCCATTGACAGTTTGAACCATACACCTAAAAAAGCCACAGACACTCAATACCAGCCCGTGAAAGCAGCCAGGAGAAGGGCACTGTACCCTTCAAAGTCTCAGGAGTGGATCTTCCCAAGACCATGGGAATCCACTTCTTGCATCATTGTGAGCTGGATGTGAGACATGCAGTCAAAGGAGATCATTTTGGAGCTTTAAGGTTTGACTACCCCACTGGATTTCAAACTTGAATGGGGTCTCTATTTTTTTCATTTTGACCAATTTTTCTCATTTGAAATAGGTGTATTTACTCAACGCCTGTACCCCCATTGTATCTAGGAAGTAACTAACTTGCTTTTGATTTTACCGGCTCCTTGGCAGAACGGACTTGCTTTTTAAACTACCGGAGGTAATACTGAGATTAAATTTACCAAATTAGTCTTAGCAAAACTACTAAGATCATGGGAATTAAAAAGCATCTGAGGCAGCTTCTATCAGTCTTAAAAGCACTTTTCTTTTAGCCAAGTGATTAGAGATCTTTCATATAATTTGGTAATGAAATATCACTTCTACATGACACATATAAATATATAGCTATAACAGATATATACAGACTAAGCAGATCCAAAATACTTTTCATTTGCTTGTTTTCAAAAATTCTGTTACTTAGTTTCAACTATTAATTTAAAAAGTTAGGCCAGATGCCATGGCTCATGCCTGTAATCCCAGCACTTTGGGAGGCTGAGGCAGATAGATCACTTGAGTCTACATGTTTGAAACCAGCCTGGGCAACATGATGAAATACACCATCTCTATTAAAAGTAAAAAAACATGCTTGGCTTGGTGGTGCACACCTGTAGTCCCAGCTACAGGAGGATTTCTTGAGCCTGGGAGGTTGAGGATACAGTGAACTGAGATCGTGCCAATGCACTCCAGCCTGGGTGACAGAGTGAGATCCTGCCTCAAAAAAACAAAAATAAAAATAAAAAGTTAAAGGAGCCAAAAAAAAGTTGAAGGAGAGAGTTACCATTCCAGGCCTTCTCAAAAGAGAGAACAAACTGAAGCAGAAGGGCATAGGTTTTGAGATATCAATCCTTACAATTTCAAAAAGAAACAGATTACAGAATTCAAAAATTTTAGAGTTCTTACATTAAGAGTAAATCAATATTTTTGATAAAATCTTGTTCTAATCAATTCTAGCCTATCTTTTAGTGTTGCATGAGTGTATTTTTAATATCAAATTTCAATTTTTAGAAAAACTATTATAATTCCTTTTAATTATAGTTGATTTAATCACATAACATTTTTATAAATTCCTGTTTTACTCACCTTATTACAACTTACACAGACCATTCTTGGACTTTCTGGTTTGTTCTAAATATTTCTCTTTCTTGAACAATGAGTGATTTTATTTTAGGACAAAAACTCACCATGCAAAATTCTTTCTCATGTGATATTACTTTTCTTTTAAGCTTTCTTACCAAAATACCTCTTTATATCTATAATTTTCTTTACATCTCTTATTTCCTGGTCCCTTTTATCTCATTTTATATATAATTCTTAAATAACCCCTGAATTAGACAAAATTATTTACCTTTGAATAAGAACACTTTAAACCTTAAGAAGAATCTGTCCACGACTCTTGAAATTCCACAAAGAAACAAAGAGTGAGAAGTGCCTTTGTTCTGGGTGCTTTAAGGGGTTCAAGTCATTTGATGTCTTCTCTAGATTATTTTTGGTACCACAGATAGTGGAAGGGGAAGAAGGATTAGGGTGGAAGGAAAGTAAATGAAAGAACAATTATCCTTTTAAGACAGGAAACTACAACGGAAACCGAGGGCATAATTTTTTTTTTTTCTTTTTTTCAGCTATGAGGAATTTTAGCAACTTCAGAGGCCTGGATCCTCATAATTTGGAATTCTCGTTTGAATTTGACTAATTTGGGTAGAGCTGGTCAAATCGGATGAGAGAAATACCAGAACAACAACAACAAAAATCCAACAATACAATTACTGAGCTCTCTAATACTAAGGAGAAATTAAGACTAGCTGGCGGCCGGGCACGGTGGCTCAAGCCTGTAATCCCAGCACTTTGGGAGGCCGAGGCGGGTGGATCACAAGGTCAAGAGATCGAGACCATCCTGGTCAACATGGTGAAACCCCGTCTCTACTAAAAATACAAAAAATTAGCTGGGCATTGTGGTGCTTGCCTGTAATCCCAGCTACTCAGGAGGCTGAGGCAGGAGAATTGCCTGAACCCAGGAGGCGGAGGTTGCGGTGAGCCGAGATCGCACCATTGCACTCCAGCCTGGGTAACAAGAGCGAAACTCCGTCTCAAAAAAAAAAAAAAAAAAAAAAAAAAAAAAAAAAAAAAAAAAAAAAGACTAGCTGGCTATCAATTTTACTTTTTAGTTATTAAGGAAAATCTCCAAGATTAAAAAAAAAAAAAAGCCAATTCAGGTACTTATCTAGGAATGAGGCCCTTGGCTCAAGACTGCTGTCTACTAGAAGCAAGAAAAAAAAAAAAGAAAAAAAAAAAAAAAAGCTCAAACTTGCCTTCCCTGTTGAAAATTAGCTGAAACTCCAGAAAGGAGTTGAATTTGAATATTTTCCACTGTTCATAGAAGCAGGAAAACTTGCCTTATTTGTTGGAAGCAAGTAAAACTCAAAAAGAGGTGTTGTCGAGAAAAATAAACTTCAGATCTTGACCAAAGGGTGGGGGCTCCCAAACCTCAGCAAATTGTCCTGTAAGTTTGAGTCATAAGGATAGCTCAAGCTGGTACAAAGCAAAGGTCAGGGGCACCTCCACTCAGAATCCCTCCGTGGTTGCCACTTTTGTGAACCCAAAAGTATCTGAGACAGGTCTCAATCAATTTAGAAAGTTTATTTCGCCAAGGTTAAGATGCACCTGCAGTACAGCTTCAGAGAGGTCCTAAAAACATGTGTCCAAGGTGGGGTACAGCTTGCTCTTATACATTTTAAGGAGACATAATACATCAATCAATACATGTAAGATTTATGTTGGTTCAATTGGAAAGGGTGAGATAACTCAAAGCAGAAGCTTGCAAGTCACAGATAGATTTTAAAATGTGCTGATTGGCAATTGTTTGGAAGAATTATCAATAATAAAAAAATAATTTCTGGATTATAATAAGGGCATGTAGAGACCAAGATTTTATCATGCAGATGAAACCACCAGGTAGCAGGTTTCATAGAGAATAGATGTAAATGTTTCTTATCAGACTTAAGGTTTGTGTTGTTGTTAATGCTGGTTGGTTATTCCTGAATTCCAAAAGAGTGGCGATATAATGAGGCATGTCCAGCACCCTCTTCCCATCACGGCCTGAACTTGTTTTTTAGGTTAACTTTGGAATTATCTTGACCAAGAGGAGGAGTCCATTCAGCAGGGTGGGGGTTCAAATTTTATTTTTGGCTTATGGAACCCACACACTGATTCATAAACTACCATCTTCTCACTGTGTCTTCATATGGCAGAAAAGAGAATAAATCTCTCTTTGTCCACTTTTTAACGCCACTGAACTCATTCACGGAGGCTTTACCCCTGTGACCTAACCATCTCTCAGAGAACCCACTGCCTACTACCCTCACCTCAGAAGTTAGGATTTCAACGTGGGAATTTGGATGGAACACATTCAGATCACACACTACACCTAAGCCAAAATTTATCAATTATTTTGGGAAAACCTAAACAGAAATTTACTTGAAAAGGATCTAGGAATTTGAATAGCAATCTTAACATGAATCAAAACTGTGATTGGCTACAAGATAGTTTGACTATATCTCTAGCTATGTTTATTTTATATTAAAATACCGTTTGTGGAAATTCTCTCTTCCCATTATAAACATTCTCAGGGCATATTCTTTAGAGTACACAATTTTCACACAGTTTTTATAAATCAGGTAGTACAAATCAAATTTGGGAAAATAATTTATTCTATTTAACATTTTAAGAAAGGAAATTAGATGGATCGCGATACTATTGCTTTTTCCCTAAAACACATGGGTTGCTTAACTTGTTTGGTTTCATTCCCAGAGTGAAAGAAATCAGTGGCTATTCGGACTTATGTCTAGGGCTAAATAATTTCTATATTTATAAAGCTAGTCCTATTAGCTTTTAGCAATAATGCTCTTTAAATTTATTTCAACAACATAGTTTAAAGCAGATTTGTTGAAAATGCTTCTTTCATGCTTCATAAAGAATTTTGCTTAATGAGCATATTTCTAAGTTCAGAGAAACAGAGAAACCTAACTTGCTGTTAAGCAATTGTCTCTCACTTTTACTTGACACACTTGTGCTTACAGTATGTTGTCATGACATCCACATCAATATCTAAACTTGCTGAACTCCGAAGTAATCAAAACTTAAAGACCTCTAGTTTGTAAATAACACTTGATTTTCCTCCCCAAGTGCCATTAATATTAATGTCTAATATTCATTGAAAGCTTAGAATATTCCAGTCATTGTCTCAAACATAAAAGAATCCTTTTAGGTGGGAATGTTGTTATTACCCTTTTCATAAGAGAAAACTGAAGCACAGAGAGTTTTTTATAATGAACATAACATTTCAGGCAAGTCTTTTTTTAGATTTCTATCATAATTCTCCAATTTTGTATACATATTAAAATTTCCCCAACACATATATAAATAGAAAACAAACTTCTGATAGGGAGAAAATTAGTGACAGTATCTGAGTTTGGAAACCACTTGCAGGCACTAGTTATAGAATCAAGACAAATGTCCAGATCCTTTGGTTTAAAATAAATTCAAATTTTGTTTGAATATAAAATGAGCTAGAAAAAAGAATTTTCTCTGAAATAGACAAAAACATCAGAAGAGCTGACAAAATGATTATTTTTCTTATAGGAAATTATTGTTATGTTGCCAAAGTGTGAAGAAAACATTTGTTTTGCTGGGCAATTTCATACACATCTTTGCATCCAAATCAACAAATCACTTCTATGCAATAAGCCATTTTCCAAAAGTGACTTCCACACTTATCTGGGTTAGAATCTGCCTTGTAAAAGTGAGCATCGTCTTTGATCCAGAAAAATAAACCCTGCCACAGTACGTGTGCTTGAAAAATTTTAAGATTATGTCTTTCATTTACCTCCCTCAAAGCCATTTAGGACTAACTTGCCTGAATCAATAATCCTGTTTAGACACTTCCTCAGTTATAAAACCAACATCTTTAAAGCAAGAAATTATCAATAGATCAGGTAGTATGGCATTAATATTAGACCACTTCACTGCAGATAGGAACAATTTTACCAGGACTGCCTTATTTTAAAAACTAGTGTACATGCACATACATCCACATACCAAAATTCCATACCTTCATCTTGGAAAGACATCTTATTCCATGGGTTTCAATTCTTTTCTCAGTTTCTCCCATGTTGCTCTTCAGAGTGTTCCAAGCTATTTATGTTTTAAATCTTGATATATCTTACTTCTACCCTTTTAAGCAAACAAAAAAACCTGTCAAATTAGCTACAGAATTGTAAAGCATCACTCTTTTGAAGTAAGTGCTGCAAATGAACAACATAATTGAAATCCACTCTATTACAAAAATACCTGGAACGCTTTTAATACAGATTAGAAAATTGTGTTGTTAGAGAAGATTTAGTTGTTGGTTTTCTATTTCAAAAGGTACATCAAATAACTTTAGTTACTCTTTAGTGAAATTAAAGACATTAGAATTGTTTGTTATGATCTCCTTGCAAAATAATGGCCAAGTGGTTAAAACAAGGCTTTTTACTTCTTTAGCCAAAATAAATAGTATCAGAGGACTTACATGAAAATTGCTGCTTTTAATAACACACGTACTTTGATTTGTGTTTGTGCTAAAAATTTGCTTCAGTAAGCCTACCAAGGCTCAAAAATCTTTTTTGGCCAGGCTTTCTTTTCAAGTTCTTTGCATTCCAAGACTTCCCTAGAGTCTCAGGAAGGGAAACACTTTCTGGGGCACTGCTGATAAATGGAAACCTGGGGAGACATGGAATTTTAATCATGAAAATAGCCTAGTAAAAATAACAAACAATTCTTTGATCTGAAAAATAATCCTACAATTGCAAATTAAGATCTAAGGCTTAGGAGATTAAACATATAAATGGATATCTATATGTAGCTATAGGTAACAGGTATAGATATATGTGGAAATATATGTAAATATATAGAATATACAGGCACACATTTTTATATGTAAAACAAAAAGTTGACTTAAACTCAAATAAATTCTACTAATCCCATCAAAGATTTTGTTTGTTTTACATCTTGAAACTAAGGCAATGTTTTGAATCAAAACAAAAGTATTTCATTTTGGCAAGGTTTATTCTAGCTTCCAGAATGACTTCTTAAAAGTATCTCCAGCATTAATCAATTAGTCCTATAAACAATATCCATTTAACAAGTGATCCTGAATGGCACTAATTTTTTTAAAAAAACTAACTGCTTTACCTCTATAAAATGTGCTGAATCTCAAACACACACTTTAAGGCAATAGTCACTGCACTATTATGTTTGAAATTTGTTATGTTTACAAATACTCTCACAGATACAACAAGTATTTATTGAACATCTACTCTGTGCCAGTCATGGTGCCATGCACCAGCATTCAGCAGTGAACAAGGCAGCCAAGTATGTGGCTATGGAGAATATAAACTAGTGAGAGAAGTATGTTTCTGTGGAAGATACTTGGACCCAGATTCCAAGGAACTTATATTGGGAAAGATAAAATTTTTAAATAAAACACATTGGAATAGAACCTGACATTGTAGGAGGAAATGAAATTTGTCTGATACGAAAGTGGTGAAAAAAATTCACAGGTTATTGTACTCCACTGCCCTCATTTCTTTCTTCTCATGCAGTTAGAACCCAATCTCTCTTCCCTTTTCCTTTCTCTTTCTCCTAACCATTATCTTAGCCCGATATATCACCCTGTCAAACACTAAGGGAGAGAACTTATTCTTCTTCCATGTCAAAACTGTCTTCACTCTTCTCTGCGGCTCAAAATATTACTATATTAAATGTCTATGTTTCATAGGCCGCCAGAGGGCATAGATGGAGTTAGTGCCACCGAAAATCACTACGTCGGGGAATTCTATAAAGTTCTTTCCACGAATTGGGACATTAAGTAACCATCTAGAGCAGGTTGTCTCACCATGTCTGGAAGATTTGTTTCAAAATATTTTAACATATTGAAAAACGTGTTTAAAAACATATTGTCTTGACTGAGGTAAGAGGTAATATTTAAGGCTAAGCACTTGAAAAGAATTAAATGAGATTAAATTAACCCTAAACTTTCCCTAGTTTTCCAATCTATATGGTGAAAATATCTTCTATTTTCAGATACGTTTCAAACATTTTCATGGAGGGAAATAAATGAACAAAATCTATTCCATCTATTCAACAAAATCCATGAAAGCCAGCAGTTAATATAAGTAATTGCGGTCCACCTCGGCCCCAAATCAGGAAATTGTGTGTGTTGTCTTTTCATCTTCTCGAGGTTGTGCCAGTGCCAGCTGTGTGAACAGTCCTCTTTTGTTAGCACAGCATTGTTTACACAGCGACTTGTGCTCCCAGGACCACAGAGCGTCACCAACAAATCCCCGTCAATCATCACTTCTAATGAAAACGACGTGTTGAAGTTTTAAGTGGAGAATCATTTTATTTCTCTAACTCCTACTCAGCATTCAAATGGGAACAAGTAATGCTTTAGTATGCTTTCTCACACAAATGTTGAATTTCTCCCATGCCTGCTGGTCACAGCTCTGTATTGTGTTGTTTTTTCGTTTGAGGTTTTTAAAAACACACAAACAAAAGGAAAACTACCCTCTTAAACTTTTAAGTGCACAGTACAGAATTGTTAACTATATACACATTGTTAAGTAGCAGATCTCCGGAACTTTTGCATCTTGCATGACTGTAATTCTGGATCCACTGAACAGCAACACTGGGGTTTTTGACATCTGTTGGTTTCCAGCCCCTAATGACGTGTCTCAATCACAAGATAATACAACATTTTAGGAAACAAATAAACATTCGTGTCTGTGCTCTTGCCCGGTGTTAAGTAGACTGACAGAGTTTGTGATTGTTAGAAATCAACTGGGAAAAAAAATGCATGCATTTAATTTTACGTTATTCTCAACTCTTGAATTAATGAAATAAAGGCCTTATTTTACAGCAAAGTTAATAGTACATACATGAAGAAGACTTAGGAGATCATCCTTTCCCTGAGAAAAAAATTTTTATGAAATTACCAGCAAAATTTTTATGAAAATCACTTATTTCCAGGATCTTGAAATGGCTCCTAGCTCTGTGAGAAGAGAACAGCCTCTTGGGTGGTATCCAGCTGAAACAATTTCAACCAATATTAATCCAAGCAAATACGTGCCATGAATTACACGTAGAATCAACAATGGCTTTTTGTATTTTGTCTACCAAGTTGTTTTACTTCTATTGGTTCATTTTCACCAGAAATCAAAGAATAAAATAATGGATTCTGCAAATCAGTCTTACAAATATAAGTATTATTTTACTTTCTACATTCACAGGCGGTACTGTACTAAGAATGTATTGCTTGGAGAAACTATAGAAGAACCCTAACTGAGCCATAAAATGTTACCCATATATGTAATTTCACCATGCAAAGCAATGATTAGAACTCACAAAAACACAAGTAAATCCCTTCATCAACAATCCAACAATAAAAATACCTACCCTATCAGTTTGGATAATGTGCTGATTCTAGATAACAGACCACGGTTGAAACCTGAAATCTGTGTTTAGGGAAATTGGTTGTAAATATCATCAGTGTCACACATTAAGTAATTCTGGAGAATGAATAGATAGATAATCATGGGGAAAACCAGGATTTTCCACACCTTTTTTTTTTTTCTTTTTTTTTGAGACGAAGTTTCACTCTTGTTACCCAGGCTGGAGTGCAATGGCGCAATATCGGCTCACCGCAACCTCCGCCTCCTGGGCTCAGGCAATTCTCCTGCCTCAGCCTCCCGAGTAGCTGGGATTACAGGCACGCGCCACCATGCCCAGCTAATTTTTTGTATGTTTTTTTAGTAGAGACGCGGTTTCACTATGTTGACCAGGATGGTCTCGATCCCTTGACCTCGTGATCCACCCGCCTCGGCCTCCCAAAGTGCTGGGATTACAGGCGTGAGCCACCGCGCCCAGCCGATTTCCCACACTTGATTAACAAGATGCCCTCCTTTACCTAAGTAGAGTTCTGACTCCTCTACGCCCTCTAGTCCTCAGTCTTGGCGTCCAACCCTCTACTGCCAAATTGTAGTGAGAACCTTGCTAAGTCCGTTTAGAGAAAATCTTTGGTTCTTGATATCTGATCATCTTGACATTTGATCAAATTTCATATCCCCCAGAATCCCCCGGGGTAATATCTGATCATCCTGGCCTTTAGTCAGCAAAAATCCTGTCACGTTGGTTTATCCACAATCCCTCCTCACTCCGGATGTTTCCTCTTAGTGATTTTCCACCCCCGACCCTCACCCTGCTCCTTGGCTAAAAATCTCCACCTGTCCAACCTATATTCAGAATTAAGTCCAGTTCTACACTGAGGTCTCTTTCCTCCTATTGCAATGGTTCCTGAATAGAATCTTTTACCACTTTGCTGTCCAGCTCTGATTTTAGTTTGGCAGCAATATTAACTATTTCATTTCTTCAGATGATTATCCCAATTCTTATTTTCTTTTTGTCTGCATAGACTTGGTAAGTATAAACATTTGTATTTCCATTCAACGTATGACATGTAAATACTGAGCTGCTCCTTTTTCTCACAGAGACAAGACTTTGTCTGTTTATAAAGCTCAAAAAATAACTGAAAATTCAATAAAATGCTTTGAGTTTTTTTCCAACCCATTTATGTATTTTTTTCACATAAATTGCTGTAGGGAGGCAGCTAGACATAGTGAAAATAGCAGACCTTGTAATCCACTTACCCTAGGATTAATCCCAGATTAATTGTGAGCTGTTTAAACTCTTTGAGCCTATTCCTCATCTCTGATGCTGAAATATTTATGTCTACTTCGCAAGATTGTTATGAAGTGTGAGTTATGACATTTATATAACACTCCTTGCAGGGCTGCTGAAATAAAATAGTCACTCTGTCAATGGCAGTTATTACTATTCATTTATTCTACAAATATTTATTAAGACTCTACTACATTCCAAGCACAGTAGTAGGTACTAGGAATACAAAGATGAATAAAATGTGCCTGCTCCCAAGTGACCTTATAAACAATTGGGACAGACAGATAATTAAGTTATGATGATAGCTTGTTAGCAACTTAATGCAGACAATTTGAGCTAAGTAATAGAAAGAGGTGATTAATGAAAAGTATTCATTTGGATATTCATTTGAACTATCATTTGAATGCAGCATAGTAGTTCAAGTACTTGGGCTTTGAAATTAGGTACAACTGGTTTAAAAGCCTGTTTTTAAAGTAGCTATGTGCTTTTGCACAAGTTACTTAATGTTTCTACAAAATGAAGATAGTATCTGTCTTTGTCAAGGTTCTGATAGGAAAACAGAACTCACAAGAGATAAATTAATAGAATAATATTATATGGAAAACTAGTTATAATGATATAAAAAGAGCTAAAAAAAAAAATGTGGGATTGTGGGCAAGTTAGAAATTTACAACAGTGGAAAGTCACTCCCACTCCAAAGGCTATTATCGGCAAAGGAAAGGACTAACATGCAGGAAGCTGGGAGAGGCAGAAATACCTTGCTTTTCCCTTCTTCACAACCCCAGTCTCACACCAGTACTTCCCGCTGACATCCATAAAAGGAAGTCAGATGGCATGGGAGTAGGAAACTTCGTTTGCAGGAGTAATTCTCTTGGGATACAGAGAGGATCAGAGGATAGGAAAGTGGATGTGAAGCCAGATAAACAAATGATCAATTCAACTGCAATCATTGCAATGGAATTAGATAAGAGAGGTATAGTATTTAAAAGTATAATATAAAACTAGCATGCAATCAACATTCAATGAAAGGTTGCTATTCATTTTTAATAATATAATATCGGTCCTCCACAGTCCTTTTATTCTCAGTAATAAAAAATTCAAGAAACTTACAATCTGCATAATTAGTCAGCCCTCCACTGTACATATGTAGGCATTGCAATTTCTATGTCATACCAGATAACACAAAATGTCAAATCACTGATTTTTAACCAACCTGTATATATTAACTAATCACTGTTGCATCATGTAAACACAGCCATAGTCACCAAATCTGCACATAGCAAAATAGATACAGTTTGCGTAGTTAGGTTATGCGTGTGGGGAAAATTTCCAAGAAGAATTGCCTTGATGGTACGTACACAGTATTCATTACCATCAGCTGCTTCGTTGGAATGCATCAGCAGTCAGATTACAAACAATACATAATTTTTTTAAAGGTACATAAAAATCAATGGCTAAGTGTTTCCATGGTAGAAGAAGAAAAAGAGAAAAGGATAAGATGAATATTGTTTCTCATTTTTTGTATTGCTTCTCTCCATACCCCAGTCACTCCTGTGGGTAACACTGACATCATCCAGTGACCATGTGGAAAGTCAATCTACCTGGAGGTTCACTGTGAGGAAATCCATTTGCCATAGGAGCCCCTAATAAGCCACATTCCCTAATATGAGCTTGCCTAGTGCTAAAAATGACACTTTGGACTTCAGGTGCCATACTTGTCTGTCTCGTGTTTAAATTGATTGACAATTAGGTTGGAGCAAGAAAGTTGGTATTTATTGAGCACTTGCAAAGACCCCAACATATAAAAAAAAGAATGAGGCAGATGTTCCTAAAGGGCTAGCACCAAATTGGAAAAACACAATCACTGTTCTAGGGGCATTGCAGATTTCAACCCATTTAATTATCCTAAAATCTTACAGCATAAGTACTATTCCCAGCTTTAAAGATGTAAAAATTAAAGCACAGAGAGGTCAAGTAACTTGTACAATGTCACACAGCTTATAACTGGCAGAGCCAGGATTCAGACCCAGGAAGTCTGGCCCTAGAGAATCTTAACAACAAACCTAAGCTACCTCTCCACAGGTATATGTGGGCGTAGGTGTGTCTATCGATGTATTCACTTAGATAAAACACTGGAGGACCAAAACCAAAATTTGAAAAGCGGTTATCTCTGGATAACCTATAGTTATCCAGAAAGTGGATAATCCCATGGTTGATTTTATTTTTTCTTTCGGAATTTCTATGCTGTTTTCTACAAGGATCATTATATTTTTTTCCAATTAAAAAATCGTAGGAAAAAAAGAATCAATGGAATTGATTCTTTAAAAATGTAATAAGTGTATAGAATACTTTGATCCATGTTAATGCTGTGTTCTTGACTACTTCAGGGTTTGGTACGTTTTCTTCTTTCTTATTGTATTTTGTGTTCTCCAGGAACCTTTGGCAGTCTCCCATTTTTCTGCCTTTTCTTTTATTATTATTTAGAGTGTAATTTAGAAAACTGGCCTGAGGCATCCATAATGTTCCTGACTGGAGCCACTAAATATTAGTTAGAGCTGAGACGCATCTAACATTGTTCCCAGAACTTCTCAATTGGCTGCATGTGGTTCAAGGTCAGGATAGTATCCATTCAGATTTTACTTTGGAACTAGTAAATAAAGTAATTATTTAAGTCATATAAAGGGAACAGTTTGGAGCTCTGTGCATGTACAAAATGAGGCATGGAATGAATCTTAATCAGATGAGCATGTGCTCATGACTCACTTCTCCCTTGCTTTGTCGCTTAGCTGAATACGATTTGTCAGCATGGTGGTTTGGATCATTAGACAATTTTAAATGATCTTTATTTGTGGTCATATGCTGTTTTATTTATACCTCTAATGGACCATGGCTAAAGGCAGGAAGCCATTAAGAGCACTGATCTCAAAATATCACCTAATGAGGAGCATAAAATGATGATGTTATACATTTCTCTCAAGATTGCCTTCATCTGATCAGTAAATTTCATTAATCTATTCAAAATATTTACCTAGGACCTCATGTTATTTTTTCCATTGTTTCAAAACCTATTTTTGAAAAAAAGAGAAATAAGATGGAGAATTTTACGTAAGCAGGCTTTTCATACTCAGAGAAATATGATGAATAAAACCCACTCTTATTTCTTCAATTTTAAGGAAAACTCCAACATTATTAAACAAGTGTATTGATATTTTACACTTTTTAAATATTTTACATATTAAAATTCCAAACATAAAAAAACAGCTTCCTCTTATTTTAACAAATTAAAACATATAATAAACTCCAATCTACAAGTTTCTTAACAGGCTACACTCTTTCTCTTAACATTAATTTAACATAAGGGTGTATGTCACAAATTAAATAGCATGATATATAAGACAAAGATATTGTCTTTATGTTTAACATTACCAAATGTCATAAATAAGTAAACTTTAGAATTATCAACAAGCATATTGATCTAAAATTAAACATTTTAGCTAGAGTCATCTATTTGTAAAAAATAAAATATTTTTTTTTCTAAACTGTACTTTAGGTTCTGGGGTACATGTGCAGATCATGCAGGATTGTTGCATAGGTACATACATGGCAAGGTGGTTTGCTGCCTCCATCCCCCTGTCTCCTGTATCTGACATTTTCCCCCATGTTATCCCTCCCCACCCTCCACATCCCCAGAATAAAACCATTTTTTGAGAATGAATTAGTATGTATAACTAACATCTTTAGTGACTTACTGAATATATGGAGGAGGAGGAAGTTTCAAAGATGATTCCCAGGTTTCTAGCTTGGTAGTACCAGTACTTGAGATTTAAAAAAAAAAAAAAAAAAAAAAAAGGACAGAGAGCAAGAGAGCAGTTCTAGGGGAAAAAGTATGCTCGATTTCAACATGAATATTATCATGCTGATACTTATGCTCAGACATGACCTGTGGGTCACATCCAGGTAGGCATGTTCTGTGGACAGTATGGCATGAGTCTGAAGCTCAGGCAAAAGGCTCGAGTTACACATTCTGGAATCATCAGTGTAGCAGAGGACTGTGGCATCCAGATGTGGAAAGAAATTGGAAAACATCATCATTAGAAATTAAGCTCCAGGAAAATAATGTCCAAGTTACCTGAACACCATTATCAAATAGAAAACTTGCTACCGAGGCACCACCATGATTTGCAGAGAAGACAAATGTCTCCATTTTCAGCCACTTTATGACTGCCACAATTTCAGGTTGCCTTGATACATTATTAAATTCAAAAGCATTTGGGAAATTTCCTTTCAGGTCATACTAGTTATAATTCTTCCCTTTCATTAGTGCAAAAACATTCAGGCTTTTTTATAGCTTCAAATTCATCTGGGTTCATTAAAGGCATGATATGTATCTTGGTACTATTAACTAACTTTGTGATTTTAGGGTCTTTCCCATCAGTGGTTATGAGATATTCAGTCTGATGGAGCATCAGTTTCCACACAACAGTCTCCTCTTCATGCTTGTTTGCCCCACATTTGAACATTTGAATTCTGGAATTGCAACTCTATGTTTCTTTGGAAACTCCAAAACAAGAACCCAAAAGTTTTTACGTTAATTGACCTCAATAGCACCAAGTCTGAAAATAAAAAACAATCAACCAGTAGACCTGGAGAATACACACAAGCCTCCTGGAGGGTTTTAACCACCTCCTCTAACTAACATTGGCTATCTCTGGCCCATACTAGAGTAAATACACATAGGACAAACTATTTACTTTTCACAATTTGATTGTCAATGTAAGGGTAATTTAAACAGGGCTTTTTTTTTTTTTTTCTATTAGGATTGGGAAAACTATTTTTTTTCCCCTGACAATCTCCCTAATAACATGTGTTTCAAAGAGTTGTGAAGTACTCAGTCTCTTTCTCTTCACTACAAAGTAAACAAAATTTGGATTCCAGATACTTCAGTGTCTCTTCTGTGCAAGGGGGGTATACGCAAAGTGGACCCAAATGCTGAGAGAGCCAGGAAACCAAGAAGACAGACAAATCCAGTTTGTAGGCCTAAGATGATTCATTAGGGAACTTACAGAGAGAAGCATGGTCTTGGGCAGCCACTAGACAGGTACATCTGCACACTGTAACTCCCCAGATTCAGGGCTTGCATCTTGAGGGAAAAGTATATGTACTCAGAAGGAACGTGTAGGTAGTGACTGCAGGCACCACAGTCTGTTATGTATGCAACAATACGAAGGGTTGTTTTGAAAGAAAGGCAAGACTTACAATAAATAGACGTTACTACAGAAGTAGTTACACATCAACTAGACATGGAGGCATTCCTGAACACAGGGCTACTCAACAGAATAGCATTTAAAATAAAGTCCCTCTTGTCACCACCATACCTTTATTCAGTGATTCACTCAGAATTTGACACAAATCCTGGGACTGTGATGCGTGTGCCCAAATGGTTTGCTTGGTGGATCAAGAAAAGTGCTTCAATTTGGAAGGATTTACTAAGATCTATAAGATAAGAAAGCAGACAATAAGTACGAGAAAGTATTAGGAATTCAGAAGAAAGAAGAAGGAAGAACCAACCTTTTTTTAATTTATAAAAATCTTCAAGAGATTATGCATTACTATGAAAAAGCATTGTAAATCAAACGAGACTGGCAAAGATTGATTTAGTCAAGTTCTCATTTAGCAAATACGGAAACAGTCATTGTGTGGGGACAAGAGTGACACTATTTTAGATGCCAAACTGCCATGTGACACCTACGTAACTTTGAGTCCAGGAATAACTCCAAGGTTTCTGGCTTAGGTATTACTCTTTATTTACATATTTAGAAACACCTATTTACTGTCAGTTTAACCTTTCCTCCAAAACAACCCTTGATGCTGTTCCATAGATAACATAGGCTACAACACCAGCAGAATTATCTCAGCCACCTACACCTTCCTACTTTTTCCTCAAGGTATAATCCCTGGGTCGGGGGGGTTACAGTGAGGAATCTACCGTCTTTCAACTGCCAGAGACCATGCTTCTGTCTGAAAGTTCCCCAAATAAGTCACCCTCTTCAGTTTCTGACCTCCTTCTGCGTTTAGGGGTTGTTTTGCATTTACCACTTTTTCACGGAACACTTTTTGTACTATATACATAAAACACTTAATAAAGTACTTAGAAACACACATTGTTTTTATTAAAAACTAAAATACCTACTGAAGTTCATGATTCTTAGCCAGAACATGTCTTCACAATGCCTGCTTGCTTATCTTTCTACCTGTTCATAGTATATAACACTCCCAGCAGAAATCAACCTTGTTATAGTACACCTTTCCTGAAGAGTTCTATTAATTTGATCTGTTCCTTTGGGCACCAGTATTGTTTTGGTAACTTTTATTATAACCTCAAATGTAGAGAAAAGTTGTGAATATTATATCAAATTTTCATATAGCTTTTATCCTGAATCACCAATTGTTTGAATTTTGCTTCATTTGTTTTCTCATTCTCTTCTTCTCTTGATTGATTAGATAGAAAGCCAGATGATAGACAGATAGATAGACAGACAGCTCTTTTTCCTGAATCACTTAAACAATTTGGAGATATCCCCCTTTTCACCAAATATTTCTGTATGTATCTGATCATGGTAGATGATCCTTTGTATCTGTTTAGCTTATGTATTGTGTTAAGGATTTTTGCTTCTATGTTGATCAGGGATTTTGGGCTGCAGTTTTATTTTTGGTTATGTCCTTTCCTGGTTTTGGTATTAGGGTGATACTGGCTTCACGGAATGATTTAGGAAAATTCCCTCTTCCTTTATCTTGTGGAATAGTGTCAATAGGATTGGTACCAAGTCTTTGAAAGTCTGGTAGAATTCTGCTGTGACTCCTTTTGGTCCTGGACTTTTTTTGTTGGTAATTTCTTTATTACCATTTCAATCTTGCTTGCTGTTGGTCTGCTGAGGGTATATAATTCTTCATAATTTAAGCTAGGAGTTTTGGAATATACTCACAATTAATTATCAGCACTTTGTAATAGGGTTTTAATTTCAATTATACAAATGAGAGAAAACTAATAAGAAATAGATAAAACCTTAGCCTGTGTAACTAAGGAAATATCATTTCTCTGGTCCTATTTGGATTTCTTTTGTTAGAGATTGTATTAATCATCTTCCTCTGCAACTCATAGTGATCTACACTAAAATAATATATTTTTCCTTTTGAAAAAAATTCAGATTCTCATATCAAGAGGGTTTTGTTTTCCCATATATATTTGACTTTCAAACCCAATACAACACTGTTATCTTTACATGTATTTGTCAATAAATCCATGTCCTTTCTTAGTTCATTAATTTAACGTAAAGCTAAACTTCCAGAAGAGCTTATTACCTTTTTAATTATTAGTCAGAGGTAACAAACATCTGTATTTGCAAGTGCCTTATGATTCACTCAAGTCTACCCATTCTAAGCCCTCTTTGGGTGGTTACTTCCTGTGTTCTCAGCTAAATAGCGATAGAGAAGTCTTTTTGTACTTTTTAGCTGTGGCTGCCATTTTATTTCGTTTTGATTGTGTTTTTCTATTTGCTTTTTGCTCAACATTTACTTTATAGATTGTATTCAAGCAAAAAAAAATTCCTACTATTTAGCAGAAACATAGAGTCTATTATAATTTCCCCTATCACTATTAAGCACCCATCCTGGAGAGAGCAGTTGATGGTTTTGCTGTTTAATTCTTTCTCGCTCATTCGTGAGATGGACTACATACATTAAAATGAATCTTTATATGCTCATGTGCATATTATTCACATTAGAAAGGGTATGTCAGCTATGTTAAAAAGCACAAAGTTGAAGAGCTATTTACATATTCACAAATAAAAGACTAAAGTTGATTGAGTATCTGAAGAAAGTTTGAGGTAAAAGAAAGTTAAGAATATGCATGGAGTGACTGACATTCTCATTGAGGAAGGCAAGTTTATCTGCAGAAAGCAAATTAGTCATGGAAAAGCTGGAAGAGCAAATATAATGAAAAAGTTAAAAATAGTCACCATAAGCATTAAAATAGGAAGTTAAACAAAATCGAGTCAAGGAATTAGTAAATAGCATTGATTGCTACTCTGAGTCAGATTGTGTAACATGTGTTTGTAAAGTTTATCAACATCATTGTGTAATTTATGACAGAAACATTCAATAGAAAAGGGAAAGGAGGAAGGCAAGTAGATGTATGTGTTTACCCAGAATTGTGAATTAGCAATTTGGATTTAGTGATAGATTAAGGGAGTAAAGGAATCTATGTACAAAGCCAGTAAATATATACTTGAAATTATAAGCCATGAAGTCAAATTTGAATACAGAAAGAAAGGAAAAACAAAGAAAGTGATATTAAAACCACAGGGAGGGTCCTGTGGCGAGTAATACAATACAGGTGAAAGTTGATTAATTGAAAAGATTAGGGAATTAGACAAATAGAACATTATTGTTAAAGAAAAAACATTTAGAAGGATTTCCTGGTGGAAGATATGAGATGGGAAGTAGTTTCTTGAGGTGATGAGGCCACAGAACAGCAACATATGTTGACTGTTGTTGCAAAGTAGATGCGAAAATCACTGAAATGGAAAAGTAATCAAAAGGCAATGCCAAGATTTAAATAATTTATCAGAATTGTATGAACTTTACCCAGACTAACCAAAAAGGTTTTTTAACTGTGTTGTGCTTAAAATTTTTACAGTTAATATTTGACAAGATTGTAGGCTTTTCTACATTTTAAAAATTTCTTATGACCAACATTTAAAAACGGTATTTTTTTCCCTTTCCATGTTCCCATTCCTGATACACCCATTACAATACCCGTTACAAGAAAGAGTTCATCAATAGTTAATATTTGAAAAGGTTTCAGCTAATATGCTTCCAAAATAACTCCTAGAAATTTAGAAAAGTGATAGCCCACACAAAGTGAAATAAAAATTCCAGAACTTCCATGGGAAATGGTAGGAGAAGGGATCAAAAACCTCAAAAAAGTGCATGAGTAGATATATTACATAAGGGCCCAAACTCCACTATTCATCCATATTTCCTAGGGGAGTTTAGAGAATGTTCCGTTTTCCAGAGCAATTGGGAATTCACTGGTGAGTATTGTTGAGAAGCTCAGGAATGGCAGCCCTCCGTAGGCCAGGGATGATATTTGCTATTACAGAATAGGGATCTCTGATAGCAGCAAGAGTGAAGAAACAGCAAAACTATAGTGGTCAGCTGGTAGCACTTAAGTATCAGAAGCAAAGTGGGTACAATTATTGTAATGAGCATCAAGTTTAGGGTGGTAACCAGAGGGAACGGCACTGCAGAAAATTACAGAGATAATTAATAGAACATGACATTCCCCAATGCACAAGACAGGTGGATAGCCAACAATAATAGTACTTAACTTACGAAATCAAAAAAGATCAAGGAAGTATTATCGAGGGGTTGAGAGCAGCCGCCCCAAATAAAATCTTAAAATACCTTGTTCAGTTTCCCAGTCTGGACTATTTTTCAGATTGGACCCCACTGTCTGAAGGAGAGGCAAGGTTTCCAAAAGGAAGTGTGGATAACATCTTAACAAGTGTATGTGGGCTTCCCTTGCCCTATCACAAAGAGCCGTATGGCCATTTACTAGGATAATATGTTGATGGAAAGGATATACTCAAATGTTTCCAGAACTAGTACATAGGGTCTGAGTTTAATTGATAATTAGAAACCATAATAGTCCACAGATTTTGTTTGGGTTTTTTTGTTTTGTTTTGTTTTGTTTTGTTTTGCTGACACAGAGTCTTCCTGTGTTTCCCAGGCTGGTCTCAAACTTCAAATGATCCTCCCACCTTGGCCTCCAAAAGTGCTGGGATCACAGATACAAGCCACCACACCTGACCCAGGGTCATTTTTTTGTGGTCCTCAATAATTAGAACAAACATACCTAATAGATGGTAGAGTCCTCACATTTGCTCCTTGGCTTGTGACGTAAGAAGTATCATAGCGATCTACGGAGAACCGCCGATAATTCTGTCCTAAAAAGTAAAGAGGCAAAGGGTTTCTTTCCTATTCACCATTTAATCCACCACTCTGACCCCTGCAATAAATAGAAAACTCCTGGAGGATGACAATAAATTACCAAATTCAACCTAGTAGTAACCCCATTTGCAGTTGCTGGCTAAGACGTGACATCTTTTCTAGGAGAGATTTACGTAATCTCAGGTACCTTTTATACAACTATTGATCTGAAAAAATGTATTCTTTTCTATTCTTGTCAGAAAAAAGAACCAGAAATTGTTCATATTTATGAAGGGAAAATAGTATACAATTATGGAGGTATCTATGGTGAGGAAAACCATTATGGCAAGCCTCAGTATAAGAATCACAATGTAGACCTTTGGGGTTCTAAAGGCCATACTGCCTGCAGCTGCTGGGCCCTGGAAAAGGTGGACTTATGGGCCAGGGCATATTGGTGACCACATGGCCAGACCTGCCTATGATGAGCTGGGTTCCGTTAAGACTCACCAAGTCAGAGTGAGGTAACTCCTTCAGCAATCTATCATACGACAGAAGTAATATATTCAGGATTGGGCATAAGCAGGGTCAGAGGGCAGATGCAAGCTGCATGAACAGGTAGGCCAGCCTCCATGTCACCCACCAGTATCGCGCTTGCAGCTCTCCATCAAATTATGACTATAGCACTAACAAAGTTCCTTCATATCAGCTCACAGAGGAGACAGAAAGAGACTGAGCTTGGATTACAGCTGGATGAGCTCAACATGTGACTACAAGCCACAAAGGAATTGCTGCCAGTCTAGAGCCTCACTCAGGGGTACTGTGAAAGACCGAGATGACAGGCAATCTTCCCAGTTAGCAGTGCTTCAGGAGGTGCACCTGATCACCTACTTTATATAAAAAAAGAAGCGGCAGCACACCTGTAATCCCAGCACTTTGGGAGGCCGAGGCTGGTGTCATGAGGTCAGGAGTTCGAGACCAGCCTGGTCAACATAGTGAAACCTCGTCTTAACTAAAAATACAAAAATTAGCCAAGCATGGTGGCACACACCTGTAGTCCCAGCTACTTGGGTGGCTAAGGCAGGAGAACAGCTTGAACGTGGAGACCAGCCTGGTCAACATAGTGAAACCTCGTCTTCACTAAAAATACAAAAATTAGCCAAGTATGGTGGCACACACCTGTAGTCCCAGCTATTTGGGTGGCTAAGGCAGGAGAACAGCTCGAACGTGAGAGGCAGAGGTTGCAATGAGCCGAGATTGCACCATTGCACTCCCGTTTAGGTGACAGAGTGAGATTCCATCTCAAACAAACAAACAAAAAAGAAGTTGCTCAAAGTTGTATAGAAATTCAAGGACAATGGCAAATGGTTTGGCTGCTTAATCAGAAGCTTGTAAAACAGGGACAGAGGAGCTCTGAAAATGAGGCATGCAGGTGGATTTATAGAAAGGGGTATGAATGTGAAGCGATTTGTATGGCATTTTAACGCCCACCAGAGGGCATCTACCATGTTAGAGGCACTAAATAATCAAATTCATCAGACAATGGCAAAAAGATTCTTGGTTAGACAGAGAAATAACTAATAGATGTAATTTACTCACAGACTTTGTTTGAGATATCATTGGCCCTGCCAAGATGCAGAAAATAAATTAAGCATCTCTTGGTGGTCTAGTAACTCTTTCCTTTTTTCTCGGTCATAGTAAGCAGTTACCTACCTGCTGAGATGGTAAGTAAACTAACTCCAAAACATCACTTTCAAAAGGCTGCAGATACCTGCACTCCTCTGTAATAAGGCTTTGAAGAGTTCCTGTTAAAAATTCACCTTCAGAACTGAGAGAATTTCAGGGGGCTAGACCACCTAAGACCCTGCAGGCAACAGAAGAATTTCTGCTTTACTCCTAAGGAGAATTTGAAAAAGTTACTGAATCTTTCTAAACACTCAAATGCTCACCGTAAAAGGTAACATTTCCTACTTCGCAGGGTTGTTTGAAGATTATGGGAGATACTGCATAAGAATGTTCTAATGCATTACATAAAGCAGATTCTGAATAAACTGTTATTTCCAAAGTTCAATTCCATCCTCCCTAAAACACTAATGTCTCCATTTCACTCATCATCCCATTGCCTCTCAGTTCTTTGGGGACACTATGCCAACTATCTTTTTCCTCTGCTTTCTTGCTAAACTCTCCTTTCCTGATGGCTCATGAAAAATCAACACACATTCACTGAACATTTGTTTAGTAAGTGCCAGGTATTTTTTTTTTTACATGTTACCTTAACCTACCCAAACCTCTCCTGAAGGTACTGATCTTTCTCCTATCTGCTATTATGAAACCTGTTCAATTAGGTGACAATAAGAGAATCCAGATAAAGATGGTTTTCAGAGGAAATGTGAATATCTAGATACTGCATTCAATATTTAGATTGTATGTGCATGTGAGCATTTTTCAGAAAAAAAAATCAATATCTTCTGTCATAGTATCGAAAGATCCCTGACTCAACATGTTAAGATACATTGAATCTACATTAATAGTTTTTCAGGGCTGTCCTGCTCTTCCATTGTATCTGTTTCTGTCCCTACCTGAAGATTCTAGCTATGGTTATCAGTAAATTTTTAATTTTAAAATCAAATTTCTATATTTTAGCCTTCTTCCTATGTTATTTACCTTCATCATGTAATATTCCTTTAACTTGTTTTTTGAGATGGAGTCTTGCTCTTTCACCAGGCTGGAGTGCAGTGGCATGATCTCGGCTCACTGTGACCTCCGTCTCCCAGATTCAAACAATTCCTCTGCCTCAGCCTCTGGAGTAGCTGGGACTAGAGGCATGTGCCACCACGCCCGCCTAATTTTTTGTATTTTAGTAGAGATGGGGTTTCTCCATGGCCAGGATGGTCTCGATCTCCTGACCTCATGATCCGTCCACCTTGGCCTCCCAAAGTGCTGGGATTACAGGCGTGAGCCACCGCGCCTGGCCCATCATGTAACATTCATAACAACATTTCTTTCTTTAATTTCTTTTTTCATTTGATTGCTGACACTGCTGATAGCTCCCAATAAGTCATCTTAGGGCACTTCAGACCTTTCTTTGGCTCCTACTTCTCAGTATGATTCATGAATTCTGGTGTTTCCTGAGAAACACCTTTGTCTTAATTTACTGTTGTTTCACATACACTCCTTGTATTATATACTCTATGGGCAAAGCTTTCCCCATCTCAAGATCAGACCTATCATAATATCTACATCTATATCTCTAGGTAACTAAAAAGTAAATTGCACAAATGTCCAAAACTAAGTTTTAAATCACTACTATCAAAAAAAATTCAACTTAACACAAAGATACTGTTTTTCTTTATGATCCATGTATATTATTTTATTATAATTTCCTGTGTTGGTAATTTTCAGAAGATCAGAGCCATTGAAACATTTCTAGAGGAGTATAGATTATTACAGCCTATATAGAGTGGAATTTGGCTATATAGCTCAGAAGTCTTTAAAATGTGCATACACGCTTTTATTCCCTTAAGTATGACTTTATCCTGAAGAGTCCTCCCACCAAAAGACAACTAGAACTTAAATAAATTAAGACAATCATATTTTTATGGCTAAGCTCACAAGAAGGAAAGGAAATATCGAAGTGTGAGGGGACATGCCCCTGTAATCCCAGCTACTTGAGAGGCTGAGGCAGGAGAATCGCTTGAACCTGGGAGGTGGAGATTACAGTTAGCCAAGATTAGGTAGAACATTTTGCTTATAACATTAAGGTAAGAGAGAACCCATTTTGAATGTTATGTTTGGCACCCTTAACATATTCACGAGGAAAAAAAAAGGTTATGAAAATAAAATAAATAACAATGTAGGTAACAGGTAAGTATTTTTATTTAAATGAACACTAGATCATGAGTCAGAAAGCGAAGCTTTGGTCCTGGATTCAGCACTAACTAGATTGTTCGAATCTTATTGTTGAACTTCAAGGTCACTGTCCCTCGTATCCTTTCTACATCACTGTATTTGATGCAGGACAGGTGAGCCTCAACGTGGGGCTTAGCGCTCAAAGTTTCTTGACTTTGCTCATGAAGGAATTCAGGGGCAAGCTGGAGGTAGAAAAAAAGAGGCTTTACTGAAGAGGTGGTGTTACAACTCTGGCAGTTATAACTCTGTGACTGCTCCTGCAGGGCAGGGCTACCCCATATGCAGAGAGTAGCGGCTTAGGGCGGGTCTGCAGTCGTATTTATACCCACTTTTAACTACATGCAGACTAAGGGGCGATTTATGCAGAAATTTCAAGGGAAGTGGTAGTGACTTTGGGTCATCCCGTCATTGCCAAGGAAAGAGGCAGTAACTCCTGGGTGTTGCTACGGGCATGGTAAACTGACTTGGCACACTAGGGGGCGTGTCTTATGGAAAGCTGCTTTCCACTGGCCCTGTTTTTGCTAGTTCTCAATTTGAGGTCTGGTGTTCAAGCTCTGCCTCTGGAGTCTAGTCCTGCCTCCTGTCTCGTATTTGCCTTGCTAAGTACATTGTCTTTTTACAGGAAATCCGTTATCTATCCAAATCTTTTGATTTTTCTTTTGGAACATCAGTAAATTTCACAGAAATATTAAATTTGTAGAATCATTGAATAATTAGAACAAGGATTCTATTTTTTTTTTTTTTTTTTGAGACGGAGTTTCGCTCGTTACCCAGGCTGGAGTGCAAATGGCGCGATCTCGGCTCACCGCAACCTCCGCCTCCTGGGTTCAAGCAATTCTCCTGCCTCAGCCTCCCGAGCTGGGATTACAGGCAGGCGCCACCACGCCCAGCTAATTTTTGTATTTTTAGTAGAGGCGGGGTTTCACCATGTTGACCAGGATGGTCTCGATCTCTTGAGCTCGTGATCCACCCGCCTCGGCCTCCCAAAGTGCTGGGATTACAGGCTTGAGCCACCGCGCCCGGCCCTAGAACAAGGATTCTAAACAAAGTTGTTTCTTTCCTCCTAAAATCTCTACCAAACACCTTCAAACTATGTTACTAAGATTTTAAGAAATATATTAAATCAATAAACTATGTTCCTAGTTAGAAAACTTCAATTTTTTTAAGATTACATAGGCATACACATTTTTACTGACAGTTGAAATTTGTTTGATTTGCTTTACATGACATTGAGTTGTTACATTAATAACTAAGATAACAAATATAATTTAGAAATTAAAAAAAAAAGCAATTTGGAGAAAATTTTAAAAACCAAGTCATTTTAAAAGACAAACTGCAATGTACTCTCTGAGCCACTTCATTCATCTTTTTCTTCTTTTTTAATCTTGGCTGGGATTACAGGGTTATGCCACTATCCCCAGCTAGTTTTTTGTATCGTTAGTAGAAACGGAGTTTCACCGTGTTAGCCAGGCTGGTCTCGAACTCCAGACCTCATGATCTGCCTACCTCTGCTTCCTAAAGTGCTGGGATTACAGGTGTGAGCCACCGCACCCAGCCCCATAATTTTCTCGTGTAGCTAAAGGGAAGCAAATCTGTTCTTTCAAAATAATTGTAAAATTTTTGTATAAGAATGACTGGAAAAAAATCATCCAAAAACTACTTGACTACATATAGTTATGCATCTCTATTTAAGTGCTGACAAATGAATTTTTGTATTTATTTGGTTATGTAGCAGTTTTTCATTCTAATTTTGTTTTGTTCACTGCCATATCTCTGGTACCTACAATAATCCCCACCACAGAGTGGGTCTCCACTACTCTTATGCCTTTAAATCTCCCCTCACCTCATTGTAAATGACTTTTGATTTCTCTTTTACCCTTTTTATACACCCTGCCCTTATATCTCCTTTTATGTCTGAAGCTTTATGGGATTCAGCCATTGAGGTCACATGGGTTTAGGTATACCTCTTCAATGTCTGTGACTTCTCTGCATATATGCACATTTGTTGTTGTCCTTACTTTTTTCTATCAGTTCCTTACCGTAACATGCACTTAATTCTTGAAAATTCATTCGTGTGCTACAAAGATGGCAAATTCAAACTTCTGTCATAACACACCATTAACTCCACAAAGACACTCTGTATTTGCTACATTAGTATTTACTGATGAGTTAATGTAATAATGACCCATCTGCTTCTGCTGCCTGTGAGGTACTTTCTATCCATAGGGTTGGAAATTAATGACAGAGGCTCTCTGAGCTGCCTGAGCTGAGAATGGTGTGAGAAGTATATAAGAGCTGGATTACTAGATAGCAAATGAGGGGGTAAATATTCCAGTGGATGTAAGTTTGGGCTCTATTCATGAAGCTTTTTTTCTATCAAAAGCATTTGCTGATATTGCTGACATTGAAATATTAAAAGGTAAAGAATTTTCTATTTCTGGGAAAGATTTATTTAGAGAAATGCACACTTGGTGTTAAATTCATGGTTTATTTCAAAGAAAGGCTAAAGGGAGAATGTATTACAATATGAATGTTCAGAATGTTTAGAGGAGGAAATTGGGAAAGTAAAAATTTTGAAATTACTTGAAAAGTGTATAGTATTAAGGGACTATGTCAATAAAAGTTTTTATCTTTGTAAATTACATTAAATATATTTCCTTTAAAAACTAGTCTCGGCCGGGCACGGTGGCTCAAGCCTGTAATCCCAGCAGTTTGGGAGGCCAAGGCTGGTGGATCACGAGCTCAAGAGATCGAGACCATCCTGGTCAACATGGTGAAACCCCGTCTCTACTAAAAATACAAAAAATTAGCTGGGCATGGTGGCGCGTGCCTGTAATCCCAGCTACTCAGGAGGCTGAGGCAGGAGAATTGCCTGAACCCAGGAGGCGGAGGTTGCGGTGAGCCGAGATCGCGCCATGGCACTCCAGCCTGGGTAACAAGAGCGAAACTCCATCTCAAAAAAAAAAAAAGAAAACAAACAAACAAACAAAAAAAACCAAACTAGTCTCTAATTTAAAATTACGTCAATTAGAACTGTAGAAAATCTCATTTCAGTGCTGGATTATTCTTTGCAGAAAATTTGAGAAGCAATGTGCATCCTAAAGCTGCAAGTATTTCTCGTCGTGCTCTCTGTTGCATTAAACTCTCTGAAAGCTACACCCATGGAAAGGTTGGTAATTTTAAACTCTGTTTATTTTGTAAAGTTGGGGAAAATAGAATTAAATACTGTGGCGTAACTAACAGACATTGTGCCGTTAGATTTCTGACTATATCGTGCTTAAGAACAGTACCTTCAGCTGTTCCATTGGTCCTTGAATTCTGTGTTCTTTAAAGAATAATGCCAGTGGTTAATAAATCTCTTTGACGGAATTTCTGACAGACAGGAATGAATAATTCCAGTTTTGTCAAGAAATATGCTCTTGGAACTTAGAGGAGCAAAGCCAGAACATGAAGCGTAAAAAAAAATCAAAAGATAGTAATTTATCCTATACTAACCTGATATTGAAACAAACTGGAGAAACCTAACTAAAGCATATATTCTTACATCAAGTGGATTTTTTTTTTATATTTACATAGATTTTTTTTTTGTTTTCCTCAAATGGCTCTGGAAATATTCAAAACTTTTACATATTGTGGAAATGGAAATGTATAGAAATAATCAGGAGCAAATTAATATTTGCAACAAATGAAACCTAAAATAATTAGTTAAAAAATCATTTGCTGTTTGAGGATTTATTCTATATTGTTAGCTAGCTATTCCATTAGTGAAACATAATTATAAAAAGTCATTCTTCATATTACTTCAGTGTGGCTGTAAATTTAAATTAATACTTTTTAAAATTATTTTCAATAGTTAGCATGTATGTCAGGATTTCCTGGGAAGGCTTATTATGAAAGGTTTTATGTCATTTAAATGGTAATTAAGGAAGTCTAAAAGCTGTGTCACATAAAACCCTTAAGAGTAGTTACAATTTTCAAACTGAAACTTTAAAACTGTAATTCTTCATTTATATTTAAAGGGTTATTGGGTTCAAATCCATGCATAAGTCATAAATAATATACTGAGGATTTTTTTGTGCCTAAATCAGTTTTGCTCCATAGAGCCTTATGGGACTGAACTTACACACTTTTTAACACCAAGGAGAATTAAGTTTCCCTTTGTAACGAGTGTGCATTGTCATATTAGAACACTTCTCATTAGAATGACCATCATCTTGTCTTTGTTTTCCTTCGAGGAAGTTTTCACTGGAAACCCATAGCAATATGCAAAGATTTCTACAGCACCTATGCATAATAAATAGCAAGAATCATCATCAGATGTTTTTGTCATTTCAGGGCTTATTTAGTTTACAGGATGTTCTTCTCAGAACTGACTGTAATTTTCTATTTGCTTATTTATGGCTAAACATAACTTTTAAAATGACATGAAGTTTCTGATAAGCAGAATAACTGAATGATGACAGGAAAATCAGTAGTATTACCTAGTATATCTATTTATATCTTGATATTTTCTTTCAATAGATATAGAAATTTACTAAGCACCTTTACCCTCTTTTTTAAATTTTATTTTGAGACAAGGTCTCTCTCTGTCACCTAGGCTGCTGGGGTACAGTGGTACAAATATGGCTCACTGCAACCTTGACCTCCTGGGCTCAGGAGATCCTCCCACCTCAGCCTCCCAAGTCTCTGGGACCACAGGCACCTGCCACCATACCCAGCTAATTGTTTTATTTTTATTTTATAGAGAAAGGGTCTCCTTATATTGCCCAGGCTGGTCTCAAACTCCAGGGCTCAAGCCATCCTCCTGCCTCAGTCTCCCAAAATTCTGCGATTATAATAGTGAGCCACTGAAACCAGACCTTTATGTCTTTATAGATATTTGATTATTATGAGAGGAACTTCACTTAGAAATAGAGCAATATGTAATATAATATTACTTATTATACAATTATTTTGATGTTAGTCTCACAATCTTTAACTTTGAATTGTTATTAGAAAAACTTGTAAAACATTCTTCAGATTGCTTTTTAATGTGTTGCCTGAAATGAGTATGTTTGAACACTTGTTAAAGGGAGTATGATTTATCATGCTGAGATGTTAAATCATGTGCTATTCTATGTATCTCACAGAAAGCTAGGAAAATCTATGGGAAATGTCTCAAATTTTAAACTCTTTTAAAAAAAGAAACTAGTATTCAATGTCATTTTCCTCATAACATTTAGTCATCTCATTTGAGATTTCTTTCAATTTATAAAAGTATTAAACAGGGCAAAAGGATCACATACTTTCTCACCAATTTTTTTACATTCCCTTGTAAATTTCTGCCTGGCAGGTAATCAAAGGAAAGTTAAAAACGAAATTACATAGATTCCAAGATATAATCACTAGAACCTCCCTGAAAGAGCTCACATGCTTCCACAGATGAATGTTAAGAGCTGAGAGAAGGGACTCACTTTAAAGTCATTTTTGAAACTCTGGAGAGACCATTTAAAACAGAGGCAATTTAAGAGTTACACTTTGGCTTATTATCATCTTTGTTTAAACTCTTCTTAAAGTCAAGAATTTCCATGTGTGTATGTGCCTGTAGGTGGTCAAAAGCTTTAATGTTGTTACTAGCTAGTATGCTACCTGCCCAGGTAGTCAGTGAGGGGAAAAAATGCCTGAAACTGGGGATGTGCCTTTTATTAACCATTTCAGACATCTTTTTCCATCCTGAAGATTGATTTAGATGCACTCTTGTATATGCTGAATAGTATATTTAGATGAAAGGTCTTGTTTAGGAAAGCAATTTCACAATAATGTTACAAACATAAATGCTCTTACTGTTTCTTCTAAATAGAATGATAGTCCATCTAGCTAATTCAAACAAGGTAGCATTTTATTCATAACAATTTAAAATTCTATTACTGACCTTCCAACCAATTATCAAAATATCACTCAGCATTTAGCATATAAAGTATTTCACACTCTGCTTCAATCACATGCTAATCATATCTTGAAACAGATATTCCCTTTGAACCTTCTCAATTCGACCCATAATTTTTCTTTATTGCTTTTTTTGAGGTGTTTGGACCAATTTTTCCAATTGGACCAATTCCAATTTTTCCTGTTTTTCAAGAAAGGTTAGTATTTTAGAATTCAATGCAAATATACAAAATTACTGGTTCAATTCTTAAAGCATTAAGTCCCTCTTTTGAAATGTACATTGGTCGTATTTACTGTACCTTCAAAAATAAATAATTGAACAGATAATGTGAATGAGATTGATATAGATTAAATAATTATATTCCAAAGTGGTTTCCTTTGCCCAGATAATTTGTCCAGTAATTTGTCAGCATTCACTTACATTCAACAAATATTCAGTTCACCTGATGCTGTAAGAAATTTTCTGTATTTAGAAGGAAATATGAGAGTAAAAATAAAAAAAAAGAGTTTAACATGAGATGATTAAACATTTACTCTTAGGCTATCTCTACTTAGAGATAGAGATAATGAAATACTCCCCATACAAGGTAAACACAATGAGATAAATCCACGCGTTTAAGTCCCAAATTACGCATATCCATCGGCTCCTGGATTTTGAGATTTTAGCCCTATAACTATGTCATTTTCCACTTACCCTAAGTTGCACCAATATTTTGATTTATATGGAGCTGAAAACTAAAACATTTCTCTAACTTTCCTAATAATCACCAAAGAAGCAATGTTATTATTCTGCATCCATTTCCACTATCATTTCGAAAGCACATTGAAACAAAAGGCAGTCAAAAATACGGAGACAGTATACAAACAAATGTTTTAAATTAAAACCTAAGTTGAAAACAATGGAATCATTTAATTCATGGTTATGATTTCTGAGTTTATAAATATTGTTATGCACTTCTTCCAGGTGGCTAGAAAATTATGGTGACTATTAATACCATTGACATAAAAAGTCTTTTGCTTTTTAACACTTAGCCTAGTCTTATCATTAAAATTGTTGAAAGCATAAGATCCAAGCAGGAAAATGTATTTATGCTAAAAGTAAGAAAACTCTCACATTGCAGTAGAGTACTTGAGCAGGTGATAAATTTGATTCTCTTTGAGATTTTATGACATTCTCTTTTTTTGACATTATCGCTTTTTTATTTTATTATATTTCATTTTACTGTGGTAAGAGCAAAGCAGAAGATCTACCCTTTTAACAAATTTTTAAGCACGCAATGTTTTATCCTGGATTATGTGTACAATGCTGTGCAGCAAATCTCTAGAGCTTAGACACCCTGCTTGACTGAAGCTTTACACCCATTAGTTAGTAACTCCCTGTTTCCTCCTCTCCCCTTCCCCTAATAACCACTATTCCGTTCTTTGATTCATGAACTCAACTATTTTAAATACTTTATATACATGGAAGCAAGTCGTATCTGTCTTTCTGTTTCTGGCTTCTTTCACTTAACCTAATGTCCTGAAGCTTCATCCATGTGCTGCATATTGCAGAATTCGCTTCTGACATTTCTTGCTTAACACTCCTGATTCAATTATCTCAGGGAACTTAAAGATTAAGTGATACTGCTTTATTTATTGGAAAGATGTAAAAATAATTATTTTTAAATTTCTATTTATATAAATTTTACATTTCTAAATTCTTTTTATATATTAAAACATAAATTCCTCAAGATTTTTTAAAATGTAAGACAAAGACACTGTTATACTGATTATATGCAATGTATTCTGAATTTCCAAAGGAAGACTTTCTACTGAGAAATGCAACATTGACTGTAATGAAAAATGTTATATGATTTCCAGCTGTCGTTTCAAGGTGTCAAAAAAAAAAAAAAATCTCTCAGTCATCTAGGTGTTTGCAAACCGAAACACTGAATTACTTATTTGAAAAGTGTGTCTTTATTTTTCATCAGTATAAGACGTTTGATGTCACATGGCTGGATCCAACTAAAATTCTAAGGCTCTAACTTTTCACATTTTTTCTTGTTACCAGTCATCAGGTGGAAACACGGAAATGCAACACCGCCACATGTTCAATGCATCGCCTGGCAGATTTTTTAGGTCGTTCCGGCAACAACTTTGGTGCCATTCTCTCACCTACCAACGTGGGATCCAATACCTATGGCAAGAGGAATGCAGCAGAGGTTTTAAAGAGAGAGCCACCGAATTACTTGCCCCTTTAGAGGACAATGTGCCTCTACAGTTATTGCTTTATGTTCTAGTGATTTCCTGTATAATTTACCAGTGGCTTTTTCATTTCCACTGTGAATATATGGTCTGTGTATCCTACGTTTATTGCCAGGACATATACATTGTCAAAAGATTGTTTTATACGTACCCAGCTAATTTTTTATTTTTAGTAGAAACAGGGTTTCACTATGTTGGTCAGGCTGGTCTCAAACTCATGACTTCAGGTGACCTGCCCGCCTCAGCCTCCCAAAGTTCTGAGATTGCAGGAATGAGCTACCATGCCTGGCTACATACTGTTTCTTTTCATTTTAAAATGCAAATAAATGTATATTGTTACACTAGATCACCATGTCATATTCTTATAAAAATAAATTGAATCACAGAGAGTTACTATCAAAAATATATAATCTATAAGACAAAAATGTTGGTAAGCTATGTTCACATTACCAAACTATTTATTACTAGAATTTTATAGAAAATTTTAAATCACGGAAAGATATTTGTAGTGTCAAACTTAAATAAACTTACATAGATTTGAATTTCTAAATTACTGTTGCATACTTTATTTTATTCAACAAACATTGTCATATAGACCTTAAACTGTGTTTAATGTCCACAAAAAAGGAAAAGAATGTAAACTTGTGAAAGATAGCCTTTTAAAAATCTGAAATACAAATACATTTATAGTTAAAATGATGATAAAGTTTGTAAAATGTGGTGCAGGAGCGTGTGGAAGAGTGACGATACTACTTTTTTGTCCCCCACCTTCTAAATCCCTCCACCAACATTTTCCAATTCTTTTTCTGTCTTGCAAACACTTACATCATAAAATGGTGATATTTGGCATCTTTTATAAAACGATTACAATAACTTTTGTTTATTTGCATTTCCTCTTTTATAAACCCCAGTTCATGCGTTTTTCCCATGTTTGCTTTTTCTTTTCCATTTGTAGTTCTCCGTTTTACATTATAGTTATAAAGCTTACCTCTCATATATGTTTCAAACATGTTCTCTATTTAAAAAAAAAAACTTATTTATGCTACTTTTGCCTTTGTGTAAATTTGTACTATTAAAGAATTAGATCCTACGATGTTTTTCCATTATAGTTTCTTGGTCTTGTTTGTCTTTTTAAAGAAGTTTTTCTTTAACCTAACATTATTTTTCTCATTTTTTTACTTTTTATTTTAAAATTAAAATCCCTAATGGATTACTCTTTTTCACCTTTGAAGGTGGCATTTGCAGGAATATCACTCTTTTCTTGCTGAATGGAGATCTAATTATTATTGTCAAATCATTTATTAAATAAGCTATACTTTCTCTGGTGAACAAATTCAAGGAAATGCGATTGAAAAATAACACAGTACTCCTAGTCTTTTCATATAGCAAATTAAAAACTTTTTTTGAAAGAGTTATCATGCACAGCAAAATGATAACTGGAGAAGTGATGGGATTGTATATTGTGGTATACAATGTTTCTGTCATTTCACTTTTGGAAATCCATTCTGTAGAAATAGATGTTGTTATCCAAGCAATTAAGGACTAACCATGATTTAGATATACATGCTGACCTAGAGGGATGTCCATAGTTCATAGTTAAATGATTACAGTAACAAGTCAAGATATGTATATAATGATGATCCTATATTTGTGAGTAAAAGTTATGGGGAGCATATGTATATAATTACACAAATCATGTATGTTTTACATGAGTATAGCAAGAAATGTAAAAAGTTATGCACAAAATTGACTTTTTTATATACTCTTCTGTTACTTGGCTTGGAAAACATAATGTTTTCATTTTTAAATTTTAAAATGTGTGAGTGTTGAGTGTTAAGTGTGTAGATGTGTATGTTAGGGACAACTAATGTTCTACGATTTCCAGAGAGAGAGAAATATGAAAAACATGGGGCTTGATCAAAATTTGAAGGATGGTCGTGGAAGAACTGGATAAACAAAAAGGGACTTTCCAGGTCAATGACAAGGCAGGAGGAGAACATTACCCAGAATCATTTAGACGTACTTCTAACGCTCCAAGCCACTTGTAACTACATATTTGAAAACTCAAAATACAAATTTGTGTCTGTGCATGCATAAACAATATTATTATTACTGCACGAAACAAATCCTGCATTAAACATAACTGTCATTGCTATCAGGAATGTATAGACAAGATAATTAGAAAACTCGAGAATCTTATATTTATTACTAAGCATTAAATCTCCTTATAATTTTCCAAGTAAAAGTGACTGAATTAGAGCCCACAGCAACCCAAATAAATGAAGGACTTTTACCTTAGCATTCACCAACACCACCGTTCATTGTTGCTTCCATAAGATCATCAGATTTTTTTTAAATTACATGTTGAGTAGCTAGTATGAATAAAGCACCTCAAACGTATAAGCTGGAGTTTCTAGTTCATCAGAGAAGCAGAGTTGTAAATAAAAGGATCTTTGTTTACGTAAGTTTTAGTCCTTTGGTTAAGTTTCTTTGGCTCTGATGGTTGCATAAAACAGGTTATAATCTTGGAAACAGGTTCTAAGATTACTGTAGTCACTTGGGACCAGAGGCTCCTCCTTGCTGCTTTTTTGTTTGTTGTTTTTTTAAACAGTTAACTCTTGTGTGGCCTTGGCTCCAATATTCTGTTGAAAAACCTCAGTAATGGCTGAGCGTCAATTTTCTCAGGGTTTTTTTGTTTGTTTGTTTGTTTGTTTTTTTGGTGATTAAGACGGCTTTAACTAGTCTCTTGTAAATCAAAGATAACATGTTAATTTGTTCATTGAGTAAATTGACACACATGTATTTGAGCACGAGTTCAATTTTCAGTGTAGCTGGATAATCTAAGAAAAAATGACACCAAAATGAGAATAAACTTGGAAGCAGAGTTGATGTAGACAAGGATATTTATTTCTATGGGATGCCACTGACATTTTTGAACAGCAGACTGAGATGCAAAAACCATTGTCTACAGATCATTCTATCAGTAACTTTCTAGCTGGATTAAATGAATAAAAGATTAGTGGCTATCCAAAGTAATCAGGTGGTCATATCCAGGGGTAATTTGTAATGGAGTGACTACAATAGTTGGATTGATTTTTTTTTTTAATTTCATTTTATTTTAAATTCCAGGATACATGTGCAGGACTAGCAGATTTGTAACATAGGTAAACATGTGCCATGATGATTTGCTGCACCTATCAATCCATCACCTAGGTATTAAGCCCCACGTGCATTAGTTATTCATCCTGAAGCTCTCCTTCCTCCCATTCCCGACAGGCCCCACTGTGTGTTGTTCCTCTCCCTGTGTCCATTGTATTCTCATCGTTCAGCTCCCACTGTAAATGAGAATATGTGGTGTTTGGTTTTCTGTTTCTGCATTAGTTTTCTGAGGATAATGGATTTCAGCTCCATCCATGTTCTTGTCTGCCTGAGAATATTATTTTTATATTATGCTCTTATTTCTAAGAACAATTTGGCTCACGTTAAATTTAGTATCTTTTCCTGCAAAATTTAAAAATATTGCTTCATTTATTCTTGACCCCAGTGTTGCAATTAAGGAAACTGAGATTGATTTTTTCTTGTCCTTTTGCATGTGAATTTTTCATTCTCTTGGGAAGTTTTTATAATATTTTCTTGTCTTTGTCAGTCTTGAATTTCACTATAGCACTTGTGCATGTGTTTATCAATTTTTTTTAACATTCTATAAGCTCTTTCAATACGAAGACTTGCAAAATATTTTAATTCTAGGAAGTTAGCACTTTTCCATTATCCTCCTCATCTCTTGGCTCCTCTTTCATATTTTTCTACTTTTTGTCCTTGGTTCTTCCTTCTGGAGGATTTTCTCTATCTGATATTCTCTTTCAATACCTCATTCCTCAAGCTTTATCCTTTCTGCTACTCATCCCATCTGCTGTGTTCATTATGCAATTATTTTTTATACATAATAGCCTCTCCTTTTTAGTGATTTATTGTTCTTGTCTCATATTGTTAATAATTATTTTTCTTTTCATTATGTTTATTGCTTTAAATTTTTTTAACTGTTCTAATATTCTGATTCTGTTTGTAGCTGTAACCTAATCTGTTATTTTTCTATTCAGATGGCTGTGTTCTCAAATGTATTGTTTTCTGAGCCTACGAGCTCATTTTACTTTGAAAATATTGGCTAATCTGTCAAGCAATGCTAGGAAGGAAGATCAGACCTCATTTTCTGTCAGTTACAATAAAATCAGGAAAGGGAAATAATGGACCTTTGGATATAGAATCTCAGGCGTGCATGTGCATACACACACACACACACACACACACACACACACACACACACAAGATAATAAATCACTCACTCTCCCAAAATAACTCTACAGGACATGTTTATAGTTCTATTATTTGTTCCTTAAGTATAAACATTATATCATTAGGAGGATTATTTTTTTTTACGTTATAATTCCCCAAACTTGAGAACAGAGCTAGCTTCATGGGTATGTGTCACCTGCTCATGCTTGCTGTGGGTGTCTTGCTTAATTTAATTGTCTGCAGACTGTTCTTGCTTAGCTTTTGTTTTTGTTTTTGTTTTTTTTTAAGAAACAGAGCATTGGACAGGCTAAAGGGCACTGACTATTCACAAGAGCGATCCCACTACTGATTAACACAGAAGTTTTGAACAAAGGGCCCCACATTTTTATTCTGCACTGGGCATACTCATCACGAATGAAGGTGTCAACCAAGAAAAAAATAAGTCATTGAGTTCAGGAAACAAGGGATCTTACTTAAATAAATAAAATTTCTGAAATGAGAATGAAAAGAAATTACCGTGCAGCCAAAATGGGGACCAACAGCTTAATTGGATCGAGAGGATAAATGGCTCCCAAAAGGAAATTTCCAAGGAAAAATCAGAACTAATATTTATTGAAAGCATTAAGCTGGAAAGTTAAATGTTTGAACATAGTGATTGAGACTGCTGAGTGTTTGAACCTTCTGATGTAAGCTCCATAAATGCAATAAGTAGCACAGTCGCACTCAGTGTATTCTTTTTCTATATTCCTGATATGACTTCGCTTTCTCTGGCAGATTTGGGAAAAAATTAGTAATAAAAACAAAGAAAACTAAGCAAAGAGAAAAAGCAAGGCATTACAAGGAAAATAAAAAGTTGTGTAAGAAATATAATTATACCACAATATGTGAATCAGCTATGAATAATATTTACATAGTCATAATTATATAAACATTGAATACTGATTTCATCAAAATTATAAGGACTATATTGAGATGTTTTCAAAAGGAGGAATACATATGTGGCAAAATATGTCACTTAAGAAAGCTTTTTTTAAAGTTACATCTTTCATCGTAGATTTAAAAAATCACATCTTTTGGCCAGGCGTGGTGGCTCACACCTGTAATCCACTTTGGAGGCCAAAACGGGCAGATCACCTGAGGTCGCGTGTTCAAGACCAGCCTGACCAACATGGTGAAACCTTGTCTTTAAAAAAAAAAAGAAATTACATCTTTTGTAGTATTTGTATATGTGTACCAATATTTCTCTTTTTAACATTCTATAAGCTCTTTCAATATGAAGACTTGCAAAATATTTTAATTCTAGGAGGTGAGACTTTTCCATTATCCTCCTTATCTCTTGGCTGTTACTTAGATTTTCTTTTAAAAAGAGGCAATACCAGAAGAAACTGAAAAATATTGAAAACTGCCTTAAAAGAGAGGAATTTGGAAACGGGTAAAAGTGACAGAGGGGATTATTCTTTTTGTTGTAAATCTTATAAAACTATTTGCATGCAATATATACATGCATAATTTGTTAAAAGCCAATTTAAAATAAAATATAAAAAATTAAACCTATACAGAACTAATATACTCAATGACAAACATTATGTAGAAGGTGGATTCAGTGGACATCAAGAAGTTAAATCATGAAGTTTCCTGAACTGTTTAGGAGAATAATTAAAACACTGACAAACTTTAGGTCTGGTTAGAAAAATATAATGAAAAATATACTTCATTAAAATGCAAGTATAATCAATAGAATTGTAGAAATAGAACACTGGCCTTTGCTTCCAGCAATAGTTCAGAGGAAAGTTCGTGAGACTTTCCCACTAAAGAACACAGCTTTTGTAAAGAAAACATACTTTTACAACACACCATTGGTCTCTACTGAGGTAGAAGAGGTCTAAAAATATCCTAAAACTTCAAATCCTCATCCCCACACCTGACCTGCACCTGGGTTGCTCTGAAGGATGAAGACAAAAGCCATACTAGTATTTAGATACTACACCTTAGGCCAGAGGCAACAAAGGGAAGCTAAACATGAGACGTCTGCACTGAGCAAAAGTCTAGAGAAAAAAATTCCATGTCAGTGCTGTCCCTGGATAATAGCAGAAGCAGACAAAAATCCTTCCTGTCTGGAGAAAAATGTTTCTCAATTTAGGTACATGATTAATATCAAATGATTAGCTCCAAAAACAATGGAAAGAGACAAATCTTTTGAGAGAAAAGAAATAGCAATCAGATTACTGAGAACTGCAGATGTTAGAAACCTCAGGCACAGAATATTGAACAGTCGTGATATTAGCCTGTTTTCACACTGCTGATAAAGACATACCTGAGGCTGCGTAATTTATTTAATAAAACAGGTTTAATGAACTTGCAGTTACACGTGGCTGGGGAGGCCTCACGATCATGACGAAAGGTAAAAGGCACGTCTTAGATGGCGACAGACAAGCGAGAATGAGAGCCAAGTGAAAGGGAAAACCTCTTATAAAACCATCAGATCTTGTGAGACTTATTCGCTACCATGAGAACAGCATGGCAGAAACTGTCCCCATGAATTAATTATCTCCCACTAGGTTCCTCCCACAACACATGGGAATTATGGGAGCTATAATTCAAGATGAGATTTGGATGGGGACACAGCCAAACCATACCAGTCATATATAAAAACTTAAAGAGATAAGGGAGTTTCTACTACTAGTAGTGATGGTCTAGAACAGGGGATTAGCAAACTACCACCTGTAGGCCAAATTTGGCTCATGATCTATGTTTGTATGACCTGTGAACTAACACTAGTTTTTATATTTTTTAATTGTTGAAAAAAAATTAAGAATATTTAGTAGCACACAAAAATCATATAAAATGCAATGTGTTCTATCTCTGAGAAGATTAAATAGATACCCTTTTCCCTATTTCTCCCACTATGTAAGACTAGTAATTTGGGATATTACATATAAAATCAAACACAGGAGGACTCCGATTACTCAAAGTATGTCGTATACCCATATTGCCAATGAGGAAACCAGGCTCCAATGAGGTATGTAACTCACTGAATGGTCACACAGTAAAGAAATGCTGGTGCCACATTTGAACCTAGGTCATCTGACTCAAAAGCTATTAATCATTAGCTACTCCTTGAAATGTCATTGTTCATTCCCAATTTTTGCAGTTCAAAATTAACCCAAATACTCCTATTCTAGATATTTCTAATATCAACTTGAAGAAGAACGGAAAACTAGATTTTGATGATAGTTTAAAAGTTGGGAATGGCCAAGAGATTAGGTGTGTATGGGAATCAGATGTAAAAATATTATGGAAATAAATAGAAGAAGATAGCTTTATCTCCTTCAGTTTTTCCAGAGGAATCTTGAACTCTCCAACCACTTTTCTTTCTTTCTTCCCTTTTACCATCGCCTGTATTTCCCATGCTCATTTTTGCTGCTAAGCCTTTGGTTCTTGGGATATTTCCTACATGATTTGTCACATCTTCTTTTGAATCTATCCAAATGCTATGGGACTTTGAGGTTCAATATAAATTCGACCTCTTCTTGGAAACTTTCTTTGCCAACTCCAGTCCTGGTATTCTTTTCCACCTATAAGCATACACCATAATATTTAGCAACACACTGGCATTTTCTTTGACTCCTCAGAAACAGTCACCAGGTTGATGTGCTCTTCACTCCTAACCTTGCTGACCAGAGCTAAAAGGGAGCTGAAGTTCTGTCTTTTCTGTTCCTCTGCTGCTTCTTGGCATTAGGCCTCCGTTACGTCTAGGTGACCAGTTTAGTTTGCAATTGCCCTTTCTCCTAACCTGTAGCTATTGCTGCCCTCTCTATGGATAACATGCTTCAAATTACCTGTATCTTATTTTTAACCCACCCTACATCCAGTAATATCTGATTTAATCAACATTAAGGTGAGATGCACTGCTAGTCTCTTCTTAGTGCTCTTCCCTGAAAGTTCTTTAACCCTTAGACATTTCTAAAAGTTGGATATTCATGCTGGTATATCAGGCAGCTATGTTTTAAACCTATATCACCTTGACAAAAAGCCAGCCTTCAAAAGGGGAGGAAGAAAGGAGAGTGTGGAGGCATTACCTCTCACATTTAAGATGCCTCCTACTACTTTGCTTCCCTTCCCATAGACAATTATCTCCTTCCATTTTTCCCTGGGAGCTTAAATTCCACTCTAGTCTTCCATCCATCTTCCAAAAAGAGGAAACCCCTGTCACAATATACAGGAGGATCTTGATCCTGGACAATGAATCTAAAAGTCTTTAGAAGGACTTCAGGGCAGTTTCATGCTCCACCAACTTCCTATTTCGTTTTGCATATTTTTGTTGAATATATACTACCTACCAAATATTGGAGATACAACCAGAGACAAAACATAATCCCTGAGATTAAGTAAGGAGTTTATGGTGATGGTGGGGTCAGGCAGTAAGAAGTTACAATAAAGTGGGATAAGTCTAAGTTTAGAGGATGACAAGGTGCTAGAGAAATACACAGAGAGGACACCTAGCTGTCTTGAGAATGTTAGATAAAGTATCTTAGGGGAAGCAATGGCTTCATGAAGCCAAAGGTTGATGAGTTACCTAGGGAAAAGTAGTTGGGAAAAAGATATGTACAAATGCTCAGAAAGAAAATGGCATATCCTGGGATCTGCCAAGTGTACTGTAGCCTGAATGGAAAACAGTTTGAGTGAGATATTGTGAAAATAAGTTGAAGCAAGATTAGATCTAAATGGGATAAAGGAATATATTTCCTCCTCCTAGAAATGAATGCTTTGTTTGCTTGCTATATTAGTAACAAGAATTAGAAGCATTTATTAAACTGCTTACCATTTAACTTGGTAAATCAAAGAACAATGATTTTTATAGGTATCAGTAAATATCTGTAATTTAGATACACGGTGGGCTTTCCTGTTCATAAACAATGGTTATTCTCAGTGTTTAAAGAATTAAAGGGACACTGGTGTTAAAGGGACCAGTGTTAGAGTGAGTCATTTGAGAAATAATACCTTACCATTACAAAAAACTCCAAGGGAAAGTTATATGAGACAGCAAAGGTAATAGTAAATAATAAAATAATATGAATAGTAAATAATATAGTACAAACAGTTAAAAATAATTTAGCAATTTTTCAAAAACAATTGACCAGCACACAAAAAAAATTTACAGTAAAACTGAGACTGGGAATATTTCATTCAACCCTCACACATGCTGCTATTGATTGGAAATGTAAGAAATACGCATTTGTTTTGACAAAATGGAAAGCAACGGTACACTATTACTGGAAACTTTAGCTGAGGTCAAAGTTGTAAATGAAAAGGATAACTTCTTAGAGAACAATTCAGTGTAGTATTGTTTTGCCCTGTCATGAAGAATTTTTGTGCTTCCACAAACAAAAAATCTTGGACCGTTAGGCGAACGTGGCAATCAAGTGGTTTTCAGAAGACTCTTGTTTCTTCTACAAAAATGACAGGAGTGGGGTCAGGATGTTCCCAAAGGCTCCTTCTACCAATAAGGACATAATTTCTCGCAGAAACAAATAATGAGAACTTCATACCAATTCATTTATTTTATGAATGCTTTGTCCCGTGAGAACACTGGTCTTTGTTTAGAGAAGGCATTTATCAAACTTCTTTGGACAGCCCATCTTCTTTACTTTTTTTTTTTTTTTTTTTTGAGATGGAGTTTCGCTCGTTACCCAGGCTGGAGTGCAATGGCGTGATCTCGGCTCACCGCAACGTCCGCCTCCTGGGTTCAAGCGATTCTCCTGCCTCAGCCTCCTGAGTAGCTGGGATTACAGGCACGTGCCACCATGCCCAGCTAATTTTTTGTATTTTTCGTAGAGACGGGGTTTCACCATGTTGACCAGGATGGTCTCGATCTCTCGACCTCGTGATCCACCCACCTCGGCCTCCCAAAGTGCTGGGATCACAGGCTTGAGCCACCGCGCCCGGCCTTCTTTACTTTTTTTTAAAAAAATTTTTGTCTTCTCTTTGTCAAACCTTCACGGAATAACTACGTTCAGGAGTAGTCATCGTAAGACAACGCTCTGAAAACTACGAGAGGGCGCGTAGCTTCCGAAGCGCAGCTGGTGGCAGGTCCTCCAGAATATAAGCGTGAGCCTCCGGGCACCCGTAGGCCGGATTCCCCGGATGAAGCACCGGAAGTGACCGCCTCCCGGCTGCTTCCTCTCCTGGAGCCCAAAGTCCCGCTGCTCCGCCGCGATATTGAGTAAACCACTGGGAGTCCGACAGCATGGAAGCAGCGCGCCCTTCCCCGACTTTAGGGAAGTTCGTGGTGGTCGGCGGCGGCATCGCGGGCGTCACTTGTGCGGAGCAGGTAGGGCGGTGCTCAGGCGGCTCCACCGAAGGCTGTAGCGCTGGAGGCCTTCCTCCCGCCCGCTCCCTTTTTCTTCTTCCGGGTTCCTCTTTCGCCGCGCCGTTTTCCGCCCTTTTTGCTCCCGGATTTTAGGAACTGTTTGATGGTCCTCAGATGATGTTCTTAGTACCGCGCTAGTTTTCTCTCAGGCTCAGAGAGAAGTGGGAGTCAAATTATAGCCGAGAAACCAAAGCTGGCTGATCCGTGCTCTGATCCTAATAATGTCAGAGCAGAGAAGAGGATTTTGCATTTAGACAGCAAATAGCAAATTCAGCCCCCTTTCTTTCTTTTCTTTCTTTCTTCTTTTTTTTTTTTTCTTTTTCTTTGAGACGGAGTCACACTCTGTTGCCCAGGCTAGAATGCAGTGGTTTGATCTTGGGTCCCTCCCGGGTCCAAGCGGTTCTCTTTCCTCAGCCTCCCGAGTAGCTGGGATTACAGGCGCCGGCCACCACGCCCGGCTGAGTTTTGTGTTTTTAGCAGAGACGGGGTTTCACCATGTTGGCCAGGCTGGTCTGGAACTCCCGGGCTCAAGTAATCCGCCCACCTCCGCCTACCAGAGTGCTGGGATTGCAGGCCTGAGGCAGCGCGCGCCGCCCTCAGCCCCTTTACTTTCCAGATAGCTGCCGAGTCTTCAGTGCATCTTAACTAATTAATAAAGAATCCCGTAGATAAGTTTTCTATACTTTGAACTCCCACGATAGAAGATACTTTATTTCTAGTAATGTTTTGTAAAACAATCAGCAAGGAATTAAGTGCATACAGGGATTGCTTTTCTGATTATACTGAATAGCCGGACCATATATATTCATATACATGTGTGTATTCCAAAAAGTTCTGGATTATTTTGTTGATGTAAACTAAAGGTGAGCAATCACTGAAGTCTTAGGAAATAGTGCAAGAAATTCAAGTGTTTTCAACATTGGATGCGAATTTTCTGTTTACTCACTAAGTTAAGCACGCTTATGATCCAGGCACAGTATTAAGTGCTGAGTGTTAAACTATGAACACCATGAAATACTATACGAGGCACTCACAACCTAGTGGAAGAGACAATTTTTTTATGTCTATGCTAGAAACATGATTGGTTATCTTAGGGGTACCTGTGGAGTTAGGTAGGGAGTGAATTAGAGAAGAGGTATTTTTTTAATCAAAGTTATTTTTAAAATCTTGTTATCAAAGAATAAAAGTTCACCAAGTATTCAAGAAAAGAAATACATTCCAAAGGGAGGCTAACAATGTAATCTTCAGTGGAAAAGCGTGGATCATCAGAGAGCAGTAAAGCTTAAAGCATAGATCATAAGGAGTCTTATAAATCACGCTAATAACTCAACAAGTTTACAAGTAGTCAAATGTTTTTGAGCAGCAGAGTAACTTAATCACATAAAAAGGTTTGAAAGACGGTTACAGTGTATTTGTGGCAGAGGCAGTTGGTTTATACATCAGACTGGAGAGCCAATTTGAAGGTGATTTCAGTAGTATAAAGAAGTTTTGAGAACCTCAACTAGCAATGGAAACAGAAAGCAGGGGGATAAATTGCAGAGTATACACAGGAAAGAAAGATGGAGAGAGTAATAATATTGTCAAATAATATAGAAAGTTCAAATAAAAAGAGACTACAAGAATCGCATGGGTGTCGAGTACAATAGCTCATACTTGTAATCCCAGAGCTTTGGGAGGCCGGGGTGAGAGGATTGCATGAGGCCAAGAGTTCAAAGCTAGACTGGGCAACATAGCAAGATCCCATCTCCGTAAAAATAATTAAAGAAAATAAATAATCCCTTGGATTTTAAGGATCCATAGTTCCCTCAAACATGCTGTATCAGTGGTGTAGTAGGAATAGAAGCCAGATTATTGAGGGTGGTGGTGGTGTCGAGGAACCAGACTTTGAGATAAGAAAATGCTTTCAGGTACAGAGTGAAGACAGGTTGTTGCTAGAGGAAAATAATGAAACATTAACCTCTAAAGTTATATGTCTAAATTTTGTTGAAGTTATTATTAAAATGCCTTTATTATGCCACAATATGTACTGATGGGAAGAGGCAGAATAGGAGTGCCAAAGCACTTGGGGAAAGTCAGACCAAGATTCTAGGTGTTTAAGGGTTTGCTTTAATGTCATTCCATTGAAGACAAAGGAAATACTATTTTAAGATAAATAGAAGTTGGTCTAACTGTTAATTAGGAAGATTGTTTATTCTTATCCTCTGTATTATAACTCTAAATTGGTATACAAAATAGTTGAATAAATAAAGCATATTTCCTTATATCACTTTTCTTGTTCAGGAGATCTTTGTTAGTGTTTAGTGTAAATGTAGTATTTTATCAATATCAGAGTTTAACATTATTCACCGTTGCCCCATAGATAGGGATAATGGAGACTTTGTGATGAGGAACAATGGGTTTCTAATTTTCTAGATTAATTACTGTATTAAAATTGCATTATCCTCACCCCCAAACCAAGTATACTAATACTTAAAGTAATGTGTCCTAATTTTTTCTTTCTTTTTAAAAATAAGTTGGCTACTCACTTTCCATCAGAAGATATTCTCTTGGTAACAGCTTCTCCTGTTATTAAAGCAGTTACAAATTTCAAGCAGGTAAGAACCTTTGTATAACTTCTTACTACTAATTTGAAAAAATTGCAATAACTTGCTTTCAGTGGCGGCTGAGCCAGTGACTAGATTGCAGAGATTTGCAGTGAGGCTTGGTTGTAGGGCCCAAAGTGCAAACTAGCTTACTATGGTGATGGCTCTAGTGTCTGAGATATAGGTGGGTCCAGTGCAGGCCATAGAACCTGGGTCTGAGGTGTGGACATTCTCAGAATGACCATGACTCTGGGGTTGGGGCATCATGGGTTTGAGAGATGAAGCGACTCCTTTTCCAAAGCATCTTGACATTGACCACTTCTTTGTAGAGACAGGATGTGCCGCCATGTCTCCCTCTCTGGGGTTCCCTGTCAGGAATGGTTGTTGGTTCCCTCACAGAAGCAAGAGATGCCAGTTTTCTTTGCAATGCAGACCACCATGGACCACAGCGGTCCCCACCATGTGGCTGATACTGATAGCCTCTGCCTTTCTTTGTTCCTAGCCATCTCGTGGTTTCTCAGGCATGCCAAGGTCATTATTGATTCTTTTTATGTGGATAGTCTCCATTTTTTTGCTCTACTATGTTGCTACAGATTGCTTAATGGGCCCTTGAGTCCTCTTTGGGCCACTTTGGCTTGTAAATAGTTGTCTATACTTGTTTTTTATGGGGGAATGAAGGCTGGTATCTCCTACTTGGCCATCTTGATGACAACACCTCTGTGCATTCTGGAGTGTTTTAATTGTTTAAGATTACAAAGATTCTTTTGACAGTCATTTTTAAAAAGCTCGACTTGAGAATTATTCAGATTGAATAACCAAAAGCTCCCAGAATGATACTGAATTTTTAGTCTTCTATTCTTTTTCTCTTTTTTCCTTCCTCTTAGAATTACTTCTGGGAAAGTTGCCAATAAAAATTTTTTCAGGAAAGATGCTCTGCAAATCTAAAATAGGTACAAATATACATGTATGTATTTATTATAAATATGGATAGGGTGTGTATGTGTGTTTATAAATCAGAGAAGTGCTTCCAAGCCAAGTTTATACATACACATAATTAGTTTTTCAGACATTTAATAAGCATCTCTGAACACTTGGTATTCCATTAATTTGTATCTGCATTATAATAGGAGTATAAGAACAGTTGGATCATAGTATCATAGAAAAGCCATCTCCAAACTTTTTTGATCTGTAGCTCAACTGTTAAAAAGTTTTGCCCTGACATCCCAATATATGTATACTACTGAGTTATATGCATGAGCTACAGAACTACAATTAATGTAATAAAGCCTGTGCCAAATAAAATTTCTGAAATGGTGAAAAACATACATTCTGATCTTTCTTCCCACCCTTCAGTGAAGACTACTACCATAGCCCTTCATTTAATACGGTGTTTCTTATAATATCCTGATAATGGAATATAACTTTTTCATGTTGTAAACCCCTAAGACCAAGAGTAATTTAGTGGCACATACCATGTTGTCCATTTATAACCTACACTTCTCATATGTAGCGATACATATGATATCTTAGTAATTAGGTATACGCAAGAGTTATGGGGTTTGGGAGAAACAGAGGAAAAATTACAGCTATTAATCATTAAAAGGTAAAAGTACGTGTTTAATGACAGGCTAAGAGTACTTATATATATAAGAGAAAGATGTATAGGTGGGTCTCATAATTATATTTCTAGATGACCTAATTTAGCATAGTAATCCAAGAGTTGTGAGACTTGAATTCAGTTTTTGCCAGTTTTGTAAGTTATGTACAATAGAAGGAACAAACTTGGTTTCTAGGCCTGACTCTTATTTATTGGTTGGGTAGCCTTGGAAGATCTGTGTAAGTTGCTTCACCTGTAGTTCACCTGTAGTATTAGGTTAATTCTTTCCTTGCTTCTCAGGGTTGTGAGCTTAAATGTGCCAATAACAAACATACAAATATCAGCTATTCTGTGCACAGCAGTAGGAAATGGCATCATCTTTATGATTTATTGAGCACCTATATTATATATTAATCAATGTGCTAGGCACATAACATACAGAGATTCAAAGTAAAGAACATAACAGCAAAAAGTCACTAGTGCTTATCCTGAGGGATTAGGGATGAGATTTGGAGAGTGATAAACAGACTTCAACATTTACTCTCTATTGTGTATTGTTTGTTTAGTGTTACAAAGAGCATGATTCATGACTTGTATAATTTTTAAAGGAGAAAAAAGATTACTACTAATAATTCACATTTGTTAAGTGCTTACAGTGCACCAAATAGTCTTCTAAAGGTTTCAAACATAGGATCCTTAAATAACCCTAGAAGTAGGTTCTTAAATAATTTGTAAGAATGTAAAGGGGACATGAGACCGAAAGTTTTGAGAACTGTTTAGGGCTGTACAGTAAGATTTCCATGCAGTGTTTAAGGAGCAGCTGAGATTGAATATCAATATGCAAGGTTATGTGGTCTTCCTGCAGCAAACTGGGTTTAGGACTAGAGAAAACAGGTGGTATAAGGTTGGGGGTTTTCAGGTTAACGGGTTAGGATAAGAAAGCAAAGAAGTAAAGGATTTGGGGAAAAGATTAAATGATTCACAACTGAACTTTAGCTGTACAGAAAGGAAATGAGTCTAGAAGAATATGGTTTTATAGAACAGGAAAGAAAAGTGCACAGCCTCGATCACCATAAGGTTAGCTAGTAAATGGAGAGAGAAAGCCTGAAGGATAAGGAAATAAATAAGCGGTTTGGTTAAACTGTGGAAATGTAAGTGGTATTACCCCTCATTTTACAGGTCAGTTCTCATTTTATTAGCCAGGAATCTATGACTTGTAATACCTGCCTTGCCCAGGAACAGCCCAGCAAATCTTTAAGTCTCTAAATGTTGAGTCTAGTCCTCTTTCAATTCTGTATAGTGCAGGTGGCTAACTGTAAACACAAAATAATGTATAAAAGCAAAGTATTTTTATTATTTAAGATTCTTGAAAGAAAATGCTTTTAAAAATACGCATTTTTAATCTCTTTGATCTATACAGATTTCTAAAATATTGGAAGAATTTGATGTTGAAGAACAATCAAGTACCATGTTAGAACATCGCTTTCCCAACATTAAGGTTATAGAATCTGGAGTAAAGCAACTGAGGAGTGAAGACCACGTAAGACAATTGTTTTCTTAATGACATTTTTCATTGTTGAATCTTGATGAGGTTTGGCCTGCCTTCTTTTCACTCCAGGTCTACCACCAGCACTATTTAAGTTTTTAACATGCAAAGGTTAGTGACATTGATTTCCAGTATTAAAGAAAAAATACAGATTTTTTAAGTTTACTGGAACTATATAATTAGATTTGGGATTTTAGTCTTCACATTTCAAATTACATTAATGTTTATAAAGAGTCCACTGTGTTCCAGGTACTACATTAGGTGCCAGGATGCAATAGGGATAATATGATGTGTCTGCTCCTAGTAACTGTCCATGTCAGAGGGAGTATGAACATGCATACTATAATTATATTGACATGTAAAAAATACAGTCACTGAAATACCATCAAAGCTCTGATATCAGGGATTTAGGAAGACTTTACAGAGGGAGTAAAATGAGCTAGGTATTAACAGATGAGTAAATTAAGTTCCCCAGGTGGAAAGGGGCATTCCAGGAAGAGGAGATTGAATGTTCAAAGACCCAAAGAAAGGAAAAGTAATACGAAGAATAGAAATGTCAAAGGGATTAGGATATGGTTAAGTAAAGGAGATTGGCAATCAAGGCTTAGAAGATAAGTAAATAAGATCCTGAAGGGTTTTTCATGTCATACTATTTTTGTTTTATATTTGGGAGAAATTGTAAGGTGATTTTAAGAGGGGGGCATCAATGATAAAACTGATCTTTTTTTAAGGAAGATACATTTGATAGCAGTGTTGAGAATAAACTGAGGTAGAACAAGTGGCTGGTAGCCAACAACCAAATTAGAAGGTGGATATGATGGTCGAAAATTACGTAAAGGGTCAGGAAATTATGTACAGGCTCACACCTGTAATCCTAGCACTTTAGGTGACCAAGGAAGGTAGATAACCTTAGCCTAGAAGTTCGACACTAGCCTGGGCTAAAATTTGGGTTATAAATGTCTCATTGGGTATTAAGTGCTATGATACAATTTGTCAAGGTTTGTAAATCAAACACTTGACACAAACAACCCCTAAATTATTTGAACAAAGTAGGACAACATAGCAAAATCTCATCTCTACAAAAAAAAAAAAGTACAAAAATTAACCAGGCTTGGTGGCATGCACTTGTAGTCCTAGCTACTTGGGAGGCTGAGGTGGGAAGATCACCTGAGCCTGGGAGTTCAAGGCTGCATGTACCTGTGATTTTGCCACTGCACTCCAGCCTGGGCAACAGAGTGAGACCCTGTCTCAAAAAGAATAATAATAATACATTTCAAAAAGTTGATTTAAAAAAATAATATAGGGCCTGAACTGAGACAGGGACAATGTAGTTGTAAAAAGTATGCCAGATTTGAGTGAGATTACTACTATAAATTCATCAGGACTCAATAACCCCTTACATGAGAATGAAGAAGGCAGTCTCAGGAAAGGATGTTGTTAGATGATTTACAGTATCATCAGATGAACGTTAGGTAGGTTGAGAAGTAGGTTTGTAGTTGTTTCTATAAGGCAGTTCTAATTTATAAGTTCTAACTCATAGAGATGTGTTTTATCTCCTTTAGGGATAAAACATATATACCACATTTGAAACACAAGTAATTTGAGAAAAAAAAAGTAAGTAAAAGTACTGAGTTTTATCAGGAAAAAATAAAAAGTCTGAATCCCCAAACTAGAAACTATTATTAGATGAGTTCCTAATACTTATAGCGGTATTACATATTCCAGGTAATATCTTTGTCAATTTGTTTTGTAAATTAAGGTGGGCTTTCAAATATATGAAATGGATTGTGAAGGAATTTGTATGTTAGGGCATTTGAATAAAACAGAGTGCCTCCTATTACCATTTGAAAACCATCTCACATGCAGTGCATGTCTGCCTTCTATTATCTATTGTCCTTTACATTTTTTTAACAGTTTATTATAATTTCTTTTATTTAACAATCAAGGAAGTTTGCAGCCATCAGTAGTTCTAGTGCAATTTCAGGTGCAGTTGGGAATTTGGGAATCTCAGTGGAGCTGTTAGTCTAGCAAACCTTGTATATAAAATACATGCATACTTTTGATAGCACATATGAAAACATCTCTCCAAAATTGACCTCATTGGTTTCATTCTCAGCAAATTGATCTGGACCACTCAGTATGACTTTTATCATATTGACTTTTATCACTCAATATGAACTGATATTAATGTATGTTCTCTTTTTACAGTAAATTCATGGTCATCAGAGGGTATCAATTTGATATACATGGCATCAGGGCCTTCACAGCCACTATAGGTTTTCTCCTCTCCATCTATTTTGTTCTTATGAAATTCTGCTTTGCTTCCCCAGGAACTTCACTATCCTGGTGAGGTGAGGATGCAGAGTGTGTCACTTGCTTCTGTCTGGACAAAGTGTCCTTTACATTTTTTAGTGAATTAGAGATAGTATGTTTTACTTTCACATCTCCTGCCAAAAATTTAGCAGTAGCTAATGAAAAGAGGTTCTGTGTTTGTTGTGCTGTTTTCTTTCATTGTTTGATGTATTTACAGGGCATTCTAATGGAAGATGGCAATCAGCAGCTAAATGCAAAATAATTTTTAAGTTTAGTCAGTACCTATCATTAACGTTTTTCTTGTCAGATAAAATTCTAATGAGATTATCTGAAAGAAATGTATAAAATTTCTATATAGATTATGCTATGCTGGATTACTGATTTTATGTATTTGTTATGCAACTGAAAAGTTAATTTGGGTTATAAATGTCTCATTGGGTGTTAAGTGCTATGATACAGTTTGCCAAGGTTTATAAATCAAATACTTGGCCCAAACATTAACCCCCCTAAATCATTCAAACAAAGTTGAGCATCTCTCATAGTAGCATGCATTTATGTTTAAATGTTTTCTAAAGGCTACTATTTATATGTAGTTTTTTACTCATTATTAAGGAACAAAAGCAATAGATCTCTGATATGTAGTTTTAGACCCATTGATGTTATTGAAAATTAATATAAATTTAAAGCCAATACATGCTATGATTAAAGATTAACATTTTTTTTTTTTTACTTATACTAAGATATACCCCAAAAACATTTGGTTTGCTAGTAAAGTCATTATTTGTACTTAAGAATATAAATACTGATTTTTTTTTTTAGGACTTCTAGTCTTTTTAGATTAAGAAGACATACTGTAATTTCTTGTACCACACACTGCTTCTCTGTACTCATAATAGATATGAAGGTATGACATGATTAGAATTACTAGGTCTTATTACAGTAAATTCCCTTGCGATCAGAAATCTTCAAGGCCTGTCACAGGTGTAATGAGAATGCTTAATTTTAAAATTTCTTGGAAGTTTTTTTTTAACCTGGGATCAACTACCTTTTCAACCAACATGGATTCCTGAAGTTTAATTTAAAACTTTGTGTGAATGTACCTTTTTATTTAAGGGGAAAAAGACTAGTTTCCAAAAGATTCTCAGAATGGTTCATGAGCTTAAAATGATTAAGAATAACTTAGAGATTAGAGAATGTATTCTCATGCTTAGTTTTTTAATTACTATAACAGAGGATTGAATGCCACCATGAGGAACCTTAATAAATTACATTTTGTGTTTGCCTTATTGAATTTTTAATTTCAAGTGAATTGTATCAGTGTTGATTATGTATCCCCTTTTTATTTCATTGTTTGATGTATTTACAGTGCATTATAACAGAAGATGGCAATAAGCATATATATAAGAAACTCTGTCTGTGTGCTGGAGCTAAACCAAAGTTGATATGTGAAGGAAATCCTTATGTATTAGGAATCCGTGATACAGATAGTGCTCAGGTAACATTTGGGGTTGGACCATGAGAAGGAAAATAAACAACTTTCTACATTCGAATTAAAGTGTTCCATTTACAGGTCCTAAACTATAATGAGTCAGAAGGGAAATTTTTGTTTCATGACCAATAAACCTCAGAGGGGTTGTGTTTTATTCCTGCCAATTTTTAAATTTTTAATCGATATTATTTTCTGTTTTTAAGTTCATGCTGATGTGTTATCAGTATGAGATATCCCAGATATAATGACTGTGCTGAATATTAAAACTTACATTACACACATTACTCTGCTTTGGGAATATGTGATATGCCACCTAAATAATGTAACAAATTTTTTCCAAAAAGGTAATGCATATTCAAAATTTACTCATCTTATTCTCCAGCCAAAAAAACAGTATTCAAAAGATCTTTGTGGTATAAAATCATGATAGAATCATAGAACAGAAAAAGTCACTTGACTTATTATTATTCTGCCCTAGGTAAACTATCTCAATAAGGTGAATCTTCTGTATTCGGAGCATTATATAACTTCTTTTGGTAATTTAATTCAGGGCTTATTAACCCTTATTGCCAAGAAGCTCTTCCTAGTTTCACAATTTTGTGTCTAGCCTCAAGCTTGTTGTTCTGTCTCATGACATGATGATTTTGCATCAGTATAATATTTTATATTCTGAAAAATTAATAATGTTTTCTTTCAACCTCTTCTCTTAATTAAATAATTAGGAATTTAGAGGAAATTAAATGAACTTGATTCTCTTCTTGTAAACAATTTTAAGTTCATCTTATCAGAGATTGAGCTCCTAACTGTTTCAGTTAGGTCTTCTACATACATGAACTCATTGAATTCTCATGATAATCCTGTGTGACGATTATTACTCCCACTTTACAAATAGGAAACTGAGGTTAAGAGATTAAGTATGTATCTATACTAATTTAGGTATTAAGCTTATCAGATACACAATTTAAACTTGTGCTTTTCACCTCTAGGTCCGGTGCTCTTACAGATCTTTCTTAAATTGCAGTATCTTCAAAGAAGGACGAACTAAAATAAACTGGGTTGTTTTTTTTTTGGAGAATTTTTAAAAAGTCAACTTCAGTGACTATTATGAGTTTGGAGATAAATTTAATAGACATTTAGTAGAAACTTAGTAGCAGGGGGAATTTTTCTGTTCAGATGTCATTCTGAAGCAATGAGACTATTCTATACTTTTGAAAGTGCCTGAAGAATTACCATTGGCTTCTCCAAGCTCATTGTCACCTTTTTTCTTGGGGGTAGAGGCATCAATTTAGCTGTCTTAGAATATTAATAACATTTTTTTCAGTAAAAGTTTGACATTATTGTGTGCGTGCTACTCCTACCAGTTTTGTTCATTATCATTTCACATAATCCTTACAGAAACATCAGTATATATAGTCACTTATCATTTCCACTTCTAGTTGAAAGACCAGAGGTGCAGATAGGGTAAGCAACGTGCCCAAAGTCATTCATTTAGTAATTGCTTAAGCCAGTGCTTCCAGAGTCGGCTATTAACCACTGTGCTGCTGAGCTTCTCATTCCTAAAAGTTTTAAGTGTTGAGTAACTCTGGGGAAACTGAGTGTCTAGGTGAAAAGAAAGAATAATTGATTTGGTCAAATAGTTGGGAATGTGGTAAGTTAATACTGCGTCCTGCTGAAATTCTGAAGTACTCTAAATGTAATGACCTAAAAGGAAAGGAAAATCAGGAGAGGCACAGCTATAGAGGCAGCTTGGGATAAAGCATAAAGGGGAACTTTTGTAATATTAATTGGGAGGATGTACCCTGGTAGAGTGGGAAAGTGAGATTTCATCTTTTTTCGTTTATAAATTTAATAAAATATATTTTTAGAATATTACTGTTGAAGCCACGTATTTCAGATATTACCCAGTATTACAAAATATTACCTCATTATTTTCTTTTTAATATAGGAATTTCAGAAACAGCTTACTAAAGCTAAAAGAATAATGATCATAGGAAATGGTGGTATTGCACTTGAGTTAGTGTAAGTATACATTTTTAAATACGATAACATTTAAATTGTTTTAAAATAATTTGTTTTTAAATTTAGCAATTGCTTTGTGATTCGTGTGATTATTGGCAGACTAGGAAATGTTTTTTTTATTCCGAAAATCAAAGATAAATACAATTTTCATATGTTTTCAAGGAGAAAAATCCACGATTTTTTTTAAGCTCTTGTGGAATCCATAATTGTAGAAATTTTATTATAAAATAAAAATATTTTGGGAATCCTTTAGGTCTCAAGGTGGCTGGCCAAATTTGGCCCACAAATGTGTTTTATAAGTATATTCTGTGTTTTAAAATAATTTAAATATTTACACCTTTTGAGATTTCTAGTGATAGCCTTCACCACTTTTTATTACTTATATGGTAAATCTTGCTTCACTCGTTTATGTTACCTGTCTGGCCAATTAACCCAAAATGTTTATGACTCCTGTTTTAGGATATGTGCTTCTTCAGCTCTTGGTTTTTGGAAGCTTGGGGAATGTGAACACATTGATTAATATGAAACATTTTCATCTTAAGATGACATTACAAGTTCAAAAACCATTGAGAAATATCCCATTATGGCCTGCATAAGATTGATTCACTTTATGATTTTACCCTCTAGCAGATGATTGACCTGAAATAGTCTGGATCTTTTTCAGGCAGTAAAATTGGGTTAAACCACAAAGAGGACACATTTGAATTAAAATAAGGACTCTGCTAAAGCCATATCTTTGCTCACTTGCATTCATTCCAGCTTTCAGACTAGGTTTTTGCCACTCTTTTAGAGAACCATCTGTCCCAGTAGAAGCCTGTAAGTGTTCTTAAATTGCCTGAGTACTATGGGTAACAGTCATTATTATTATTATGAAGTTTGTGGCATTGTACAGAGAAATGCAGAGAACGCGTCAAAACCAAAATGTGGCCAAGATGGGAGACGTATAGATTTATTTTAAATGAGGCTTCAAATCCTTGTGTATGATATATACATGACAGATGTTCTCCATCAGCTATCACCAAAGAATCACTTACTATTATTATGACTGTTATTATTTACATGTAAAAATTTTATGTTAAAAAATGTTTAGAGTCTTACAACATTTAATCCTATTCCTCATTTTAAGTTGGAGATTGAAGACTGTATAATTGGATAAAACTCATAATTTTGCCGGGCGCAGTGGCTCAAGCCTGTTATCCCAGCACTTTGGGAGGCCGAGGCGGGTGGATCACGAGGTCGAGAGATCGAGACCATCCTGGTCAACATGGTGAAACCCCGTCTCTACTAAAAGTGCAAAAAATTAGCTGGGCATGGTGGCACGTGTCTGTAATCCCAGCTACTCAGGAGGCTGAGGCAGGAGAATTGCCTGAGCCCAGGAGGCGGAGGTTGCGGTGAGCCGAGATCGCGCCATTGCACTCCAGCCTGGGTAACAAGGGCGAAACTCCGTCTCCAAAAAAAAACCTCATAATTTTGTATTTAGTAAGCTCTTCTTTGGTAATTAAAAATGGATCCACATAATGTTATTTTCTGAGGTTAGGTCCACTGAATGATTAGGTCTTTGTCTGTCATGAAACTTGGCATACCTATACCCTTTCTACCCTGTGTTTCAGTGAAACTACTAGTGTTCTTTGTTATATATTTATCTCAGTTATTATCTGTTTTCTTCTTTCTCTCTTTTGTTTTTGAGATGGAGTCTCACTCTGTTGTCCAGGCTGGAGTGTAGTGGCATGATCTCGGCTCACTGCAGCCTCCACCTCCCGGGTTCAAGCAATTCTCCTGCCTCAGCCTCCTGAGTAGCTGGGATTACAGGAGCATGCCATGACGCCTGGCTAATTTTTGTATTTTTAGTAGAGACAGGGTTTCACTGTTTTGGTCAGGCTGGTCTCAAACTCCTGACCTTGTGATCTGCCCTACTCGGCCTCCCAAAGTGCTGGGATTACAGGTGTGAGCCACTGCGCCTGGTCTGCTTTCTTTTTTCTAAATATAAGTTAATCCTTTCCTTTTCAAACACATACTGTTTTTCATAACTTCACAAAACTGTAATACCTCATTGTTTTTGTAGAGTCATTTTAAAAACGAAAGCAGTATTTCCCCTCTGTGTGTGATGATAATCTTCAAACTTGTGCATATTGCTAACAGAATAGTTCAAGTTAGTAAAAGAAGATTAGAGGGTGTCCTAGGAGGTAGAGCAAATACTGAAGTAACATGTGGTTACTTGTAATAACTTCGTCTTCTAGTCGGTCATCAGCATGTTAAACTGCACTGATAGGTGTTATACTGTAATACTACTTTAAATATAAAAACGGTAATATAAAGAAATTTCCAGTTTATAAAAAAAGAAAGGATTACATAACTGTATGCCTGTGTGTAAACTGACATACAAACTTTATTACCAAATTAGTGTGTATTCTACTTTGCATTTGTCAGTAATGCTATATGACCAGAGTAACATAAAATAGAATGTTTACCCAATAATCTGAAATTTGGTGACTAAATGTTTACTGGCATAGGAGAACTGGAAAAATAAAAACTTATTAGATGAAGCAAGGAGCTCCTATCATCATATGTTAAAAAGTTTGAGTATCAAGTCACCTGGATTCAGATGTACTAAACTTTTTTTTCTATAATTTGTTTATGAATTATATCAATCTGTGAAATAAAGATGGCAATACTTTAAAGAAATGTGAAAAAGTAATACCTTAATTTTTTTTAATTACAGTATTTTATAGTATTGCAAGTTTAGATAAAATCCTATTATAGTTAGGATGGCCATATGTCTTGTTTGCCTGGGATTGTCCCCATTTCCACCAGTTGTACAAAAAGTGATTATTAATTGTGGATAGTATCCCAGGTTGAATGATAAATTATGTGATCACCTTAATTATAATGGATTGCAAGGACTTTGTGAAATGAATATTGTTAGGAAAACCACTTATCAGTATCTAAACCTAAAATAAAATATCACTTGCCCATTACCTTATATTAGTGGTAAATACTAATAGAAGGTGGCTTATATACTATGTCCATTCCTTCTTTCCTCTAAGGTCCTTAATCTTGATCCTTAAGATTTTTAGCTTCTAACTCGAATTCTCTCCATTTTCTGTCCCCTTTCATAATGTGCTTTGAAGATATAAAACATTCTTACCAAATAAGTGACTGAATTTAATATTATAGCTGTGTATTATCCATCCATTATAGATTATACTCTAACAGATTTTTTAAAAAGTAGTGCTTGACCCTGGGAGCCCTAGGGATCATTCATATAGTAACTATGTTGTAGAAGCTGAACATTTTCTAATGATGTTCATTGTAATGAAATTTTACTTGATACTCAGTACATATATTTGTCACTTAAAGGTTCTTTCTACAGAACCTTTGTAAACTGCTTCAGTTACTTCTTTTACTATTCTATTTTTAATTTTTAATATCTTTAAAGAATATTATATTGCTTTTTATGATCAGTCTCCCAATTTGCCTTAAAAATGTGTTCCTTATTTTGCTTCAGGAGATCGTTATTTGCAAATGCAAAGATTTTTTACTTAGACTTTTGAAATTACTGTTAGTAACTTTGGTATTGTTTTTAGATATGAAATTGAAGGCTGTGAAGTGATTTGGGCCATTAAAGATAAAGCTATAGGGAATACTTTCTTCGATGCAGGAGCAGCTGAATTCTTGACTTCAAAGCTCATTTCTGAAAAATCAGAGGCTAAAATTGCACATAAAAGAACCAGGTATACAACTGAAGGTAAGTGTAGCATCTACCTCATTAATTCTCGTACAAACCTATTTTTTTTTTTTTTTTTTTTTACAGTATAGAAAAGGGCTATAAGAAAATTTAATAAAATAAATTTTGGAGATAGTAATATGGATATTTATGTATCTTTACATTAAGTTTTCAGATTTTGTATTTTATATATATTTATATATGTGTATTTTATATATAAAATTAAAACAAGAAATTTAAAATGAAATTGAATAACTCAGCACATCTGCATCTCTGCAAACAGTTGCTACATTTGGGCAACACCTAAAGTAGTTTTGTAAAAAATACAGTGAGTTGAAAAGCTAATACAGACTTCATATTTTTTAAGTTTGATAGCTTAAAAAGCTTTTAGATTATAAAATTAAGCAAGAGTTTTGTACATTTTGGAGGTGCTAATAATTGATAAAATTATTAAAATTCAAAGGCTAAGTTTCTTATCTTTCATATTAACTGGTGTAACATCCAAAACATAAGTTGAGTATGCATATACTCAACACACAATTGAAAGATTATCTATTTGTAACTCTACATCAGAAAAATATTAAAATAATGACAAAATGATTAATATAGATAACATAGGTTAGTCATGCTGTAATATATGTATATATGTGTATCATTACATTGCCTAAATAAAAACTTGAACACTAACGTAATTCTCTGCCTGGTAATTTTTATATTATTTAATTTCATCTATTTAGGAAGGAAAAAGGAAGCCAGAAGCAAATCTAAAGCAGATAATGTAGGCAGTGCGTTGGGACCAGATTGGCATGAAGGCTTGAATCTTAAAGGAACAAAACAGGTATCTCTTCATAATAGTGATTGAACATGTATAAATGTAATTTTAAATTCCTGAACCTTTTATTGATTGATTGATTGATTGATTGATTGAGGCAGAGTTTCGCTCTTATTACCCAGGCTGGAGTGCAATGGCACAATCTCGGCTCACCGCAAACTCTGCCTCCCGGGTTCAGGCAATTCTCCTGCCTCAGCCTCCTGAGTAGCTGGGTTCACAGGCACATGCCACCATGCCCAGCTAATTTTTTGTATTTTTAGTAGGGACGGGGTTTCACCTTGTTGACCAGGATGGTCTCGATCTCTTGACCTCGTAATCCATCCACCTCGGCCTCCCAAAGTTCTGGGATTACAGGCTTGAGCCACTGCGCCCGGCCTCTTGAACCTTTTATTAAAGACTGGTTATAAATAGATAGTCAACGAACTGCTAGGTCACTTTACTTAAAATCCATAGTGCTAGGAAAAGACTTCCAATCCACTTGGTCCATTTGGCCACCAAAGAAAACTGAATGTCAAAACATCTAAGACTGGATCTCAGCCTATGTTTTAACTCATGAGGTGTGATATTGTTGTACATATACAGTCATACATTGAAGATATTGCAGGTTCAGTCCCTGACCATCACAGGAAATAAAATATCACAATAAAGTGAGCCACACAAATTTTTCAGTTTCCCAGTGCATATAAAAGTTAGGTTTATAACATACTACAGTTTATTAAATGTGCATTAGCATTATGTCTGAAAAAACAATGCACATTTAAAGATATTTTATTGCGAAATATGCTAAAAATCATCTGAGTCTTTAGCAAATCATAATTTTTTTTTTTGGTGGGAGGTTTTGCCTCAGTATTGGTGGCTGATGACTGATCACGGTGGTGCTTGCTAAAGGTTTGGGTGACTGTAGCAATTTCTTAAAATAATGAAGTTTGGGCTGGGTGCGGTGGCTCACACCTGTAATTCCAGCACTTTAGGAGGCCAAGGGAGGCGGATCACGAGGTCAGGAGTTCAAGACCAACCTGGCCAGTATGGTGAAACCCTGTCTCTACTAAAATACAAAAATTAGCTGTGCATGGTGGCACACTGCCTGTACTCCCAGCTACTCAGGAGGCTGAGGCAGTAGAATTGTTTGAACCCAGGAGGCAGAAGTTGCAGTGAGCCGAGATTGCACCACTGCACTCCAGCCTGGGCAACAGAGGGAGACTCCATCTCCATCAATCAATCAATCAATCAATCAGTAACAATGAAGTTTGCTCCATCAATTGACTCTTCCTCTCGGGAAAGATTTCTCTGTAGCATGCGAAGCTGTTCGATAGCATTTTAACCACAATAGAAGTTCTTTCAAAATTAGTTCTTTCAAACTCTGCTACTGCTTTACCAACTAAGTTTATGTAATATTTTAAATCCTTTATCATTTCAATGATACTCATAGCATCTTCACCAGAAGTAAACTCCATTTCATATAACTACATTCTTTGCTCATCCATGAGAAACAACTCATCTTTTCAAGTTTTATCATGAGATTACAGCAATGTAGTCTCATCTTCAGGATTCACTTCTAATTATAGTTCTTTTGTGATTTCCACCGCATCTGCCTTTCTCCATTGAAATCTTGAACCTCTCGAAGTCACCCATGAAGATTGGAATATTCTTCTTTCAAACTCTTGTTAATGTTGATATTTTGATCTCTTCCCTTGAATCATGAATGTTCTTAATAACATCTAGAATGGTAAATTCTTTCCAGAAGGTTTTCAGTGTACTTCTCTCAGATCGATTAGCTGTATCACTATCTGTGGCAGCTATAGCCTTATGAAATACATTTCTTTAGTAAGACTTGAAAGTAAGAATGATTCCTGGATCCATGGGCTGCAGAATGGATATTGTATTAGTAGGCATGAAAACAACATTCATCTCCTTGTGCATCTCTCTCAGAGTTCTTGAGTGACCAAGTACCTTGTCAATGAGTGTAATATTTTGAAAGGAATTTTTTTTTCTGAGCAGTAGGTCTCAATAGTGGGCTTCAAATATTCAATAAACCATGTAAACAGATGTGCTGCGTATTAGTCAATTTTCACACTACTATAAAGAAACACCTGAGAGTGGGTAATATTTATAAAGAAAAGAGGTTTAATTGGCTCATGTTTTTACAGGCTGTATAGGAAACATCACTGGGGTGGCCTCAGTAAACTTTCAATCATGGTGGAAGGGGAAGTACACACATCTTACATGGCTGGAGCAGTAGGAAGAGAAAGAAGGGGGTTGGTGCCACACATATTTAAACAACCAGATCTCATGAGAACTCTTTCATGAGAACAGCACTAGGGGGATGGTGCTAAACCATTAGAAACTGTCCCCATGACCCAAACATCTCTCACCAGGCCTTACTTCCAACATTGGGGATTACAATTTGACAAGAGATTTGGGCTGAGACACAGACCCATATCATATCATGCTGTCATCCAGGTTGTTGTTCCATATATAGAGGACAGGCCAGGTAAATGTAGGTTAGTTCTTAAGGGCCCTAGGACTTTCACAATGGTAAATGAGCATTGGCTTCAACTTCAAGTCACCAATTACATTATCCCTTAACAGGAGAGTCTGCCTGTCCTTTGAAGCCAGGCATTGACTTTTTCTCTCTAGATAGCATCTTCTTCCACTAGACGGCTGTTTCATGTATACTGAAAATCTATTTAGTATAGCCACATTCATCAATTATCAGTGTTTTTTTTTGTTGTTGTAGGGATGGCTTCTTTCCTTCAACCTCCGCTAGCTTCAGCCTTTTCTTCTGCAGCTTCCTCACTTCTCTCGGTCTTTACAGAATCAAAAACCATGAGGGGCTTACTCTGGGTTAGGCTTTGGCTTAAAGGAATGTTTTGGGTGGTTTGATCCCTCCACACCACTAAAACTTTCTCCATATCAGCAATAATGCTGTTTTGCTTTCTAATCATTCATGTGTTCATTGGAATAGCACTTTAAAGTCACTCCAAGAATGTATCCTTTGCATTCACAATTTGGTCAACTGGTGCAAGTGGCCTGGCTTTCCATGTGCCTTCCTCAATAAGCCTAGTAATCATTTCTAGCTTTTGATTTAAAGTGAGAGATGTGTGATCCTTTCACTTGAACACTTAGAGGCCACTACAGAGTAACTGATTGCCTGCCTTCAATATTATTGTGTCTCCGGGAATAAGGAGGCCCAAGGAGAGGGAGAGACAGGACAACAGCTGGTTGATAGGAGTTGTCAGATCACAGAACATTTATTAAGTTCACTGTGTTATATGTGTGTGGTTCATGATACCCCAATTCAATTACAATAGTGTAATATTGGGGTTTAGGGGTTCAGGGTGTCCTTAGCTCCCCTGAGAGGACGTTTTTCCATGTTCTTGGTTTTCTACCCTCTCAAGAATGAGAGAGGGGACCACGGCGCAGTGCACAGTCAATGCCGGACTTAAAAGTGTTTGTAGAAAGTGATTTATTTAGAGAGAGAGGAAAAAAAAATGGAGAAGGAGAGAGAAATAAACAGCTAAGTCTCACACTGAGTGAGAGAATCCAGTAAGATGGAATCCAGGAGAGGAAAGCCACTTCCACTCTGAGTGAAAGGGAATAGAGAGAGATGGAGTTTAGGAGGGGAAGACAGGCTTTCACGAGAGAGTGTTTGAAGGGGACTTCAGAGGAAAAATTTAGGACAGAGAACAGCTTCCACGAGCACGAGAGTGTTCGTGGACAGGAACCCAAACATGGAGTCCAAAGGGCTGTGGAAGAAGAAGACTTTTATCCTGGGAGGAACCCCCACTTTCTTTAAGGCCCCTGGCTAATGAAAGGAGTTTTTTAGAACTTTTGCTGGAGTGATTGACTTTTAGTTTTTTTTCCCGTGCTCGTGAAATTTAAACATAAACCGTTAAATCTCCTGGATGGAGAGAGATGGGAGCAGGGCATGGCACAGCACTGGAAAATTTTTGCACTTAAAACTAAGCCCCCTTGTAGACCCTGGAAGAGCACACCTTCCCTTAATAGTATATCAAAGATTACTAATCACAGATCACTTAACGGTCTGATAATGATGAGAGCTTTGAAATATTTGATAGCAAGAGCTATCAAAATGTGACAGAGACACAAAGTGAGCACATGCTGTTGGAAAAATGGCACTGAGACTTGATGTTGGGTTGCTACAAACCTTCAATTTGTAAAAAACACACTATCTGCAAAACACTATAAAGTGAAGCACAATAAAATATTGTGCCTGTATTTGGTCTTTGTCCCAATTTTCTGTCACACAACTCCTAAAATTTTTGGCATCTCTGAAGTGATGTGTCCTTTTTATGCTAGGGACTAACCCTAGGTAGCTTCCGAATAGGGATTGGTCCCAGGAAAGACCAAGGCATGATTAAACTGTTTAGACTTTCCAACCTCCTGGAAGGGAAAGGGGTTGAAAGTTAAGCCAATCACTAGCAGCCAGTGATTTAATCAGTCACTTACATAACGAAGTTTCCATGAAAACCCAAAAGGGCTGGGTTTGGAGAGCTTCCGGAAAGTTGAACATGTGGAAGTTGAACATATAGAAGTTGCTAGAGGATTGTGTATCTGGAGAGGGCATAGAAGCTCCATGCCCCTTCTTACATGCTTTGCCCTATGTATTTCTTCATTTTCCTTTGTTACAACCTTGATAATAAACTAGTAAATGTAAGTAAGTTTCCCCGAATTCTGTGAGACGTTCTAATAAATTAATTGAACCCAAGAAAGGGGCTCATGGGAGCCCCTTGATTTATAGATGGATTAGTCAGACCAACTGGTAAAACACCCAGGGCTTGCAATTGGTATTGGAAGTGGAGGACAGTCTTCTGAGATTGATCCCTCAACATATGGGACCTGATGCTATCTCCAAGTAGATAATAACATCAGAACTAAATTGAATTAGAGGACACCCAGATGGTGTCCTGTGCAGAATTGATTGCTTGCTTAGTGTATAGAAAACCCCCACATACACAGTTGGTCACAAAAGTATTCTGTGTTGTGAGAGCAGGCGTCCCCAAACTTTTTACACAGGGGGCCAGTTCACTGTCCCTCAGACCGTTGGAGGGCCGCCACATACTGTGCTCCTCTCACTGACCACCAGTGAAAGAGGTGCCCCTTCCTGAAGTGCGGCGGGGGGCCAGATAAATGGCCTCAGGGGGCCGCATGCGGCCTGTGGGCCATAGTTTGGGGACGCCTGTGTGAGAGTATAGTAGGAGAAACTGAGTTTCTTTTTTCCTGTATCCTCTGACCAGGGATAGAGATCTCTATACCCAGACTACAATGAATACACCTGTCCTCTTTTAATCTTTTCTTAAAGGTCACTTTAGATGCATGCAGTAAACTTATAAGTTATTAGATGGATTACAGATACACACTTAATATCCTAATTGGATAAGGAGATGATTTGCTTTTCCTCATTTTGTTAGCTATTTTGATTTTTTGATAATTGTTACAAGGCTGTGAAATAAAGTGTTGTAAGAAGCAGGCGTGCAGTCCTGCATTACTGTGTGTGATTTCTTTAAAGCATTGGTTTCGACTTTTGGCAGATGGGAGTGAGGCTGGCTGCATGGTGTATCTAATTTTTGTGATGGAAATTATGCAAAGTCCCTTCTTTCTGTACCTTCAGATCCTAACAGTAATTATATTTTTAAACTGAGAACTTGCCAACAGTTTAATTCAATAAGCATTTATTATTTACTACCTACCTGGCACTTTATTAATGCTCAGTGATATAACAATAAGTCAAGACAGATCTGCCCTGAATAAAATTTTATAGTCCATAACTATTCTAATTTTTTTTTTGAGACAGAGTCTCTCTTTGTTGCCCAGGCTGCGGTGCAGTGATGCGATCTCGGCTTACTGCAACCTCTGCCTCCCGGAATCAAGCAATTCTCCTGCCTCAGCCTCCTGAGTAGCTGGGACTACAGTTACATGCTACCAGGCCCGGCTAATTTTTGTAATTTTATTAGAGACTGGTTTTCACTATATTGGTCAGGCTGGTCTCAAACTCCTGACCTCAGGTGATCCACCCACCTCAGTCTCCCAAAGTCCTGGGATTATAGGTGTGAGTCACTGTGCCCAGCAACCACTAATTTTTAAAGAATACACGTGTAATTATCAGTGAAGCCTAGGCCAGAAAGCATTCCCTCCATGCTATCTGCTAATGCAGCTACCAAATCTCTTAGGCGACTGAATGAATTTCTGTTCACTCCTTTCATGTACATAGAGAGATTTATTTTAGGGCATCCAATGTGTTTTCATTTACATTATAAGAATTATGTTTTCTGTATGTTTCTACAAGTTTTTTCTTCATCATTAGTAACCCAGGTCATTCTTTCTGGAAGTATTATGCTAACCAGTGTTTTTTTAATTTTAGTTTTCTCGTAAGATTCACATTGAAACTATGTGTGAAGTAAAGAAAATCTACTCTCAGGATGAGTTTAGAATTTTGAAGAAAAAGTCCTTCACTTTTCCAGGAGACCATAAGTCAGTTACAACTGATACAGGCAAGTAATGAAATAAGAAAAAAGTATATATAACCACTTAATTAAAAGCAAAGCAATTTAATCTTGCTGTCTTATGTTAAAAATAACTTCAGATTTCCATATAAAATTTAAATATGAAAAGTAAAAATAAAACGATAATTGGCCGGGCGCGGTGGCTCAAGCCTGTAATCCCAGCACTTTGGGAGGCCGAGGCGGGTGGATCACGAGCTCAAGAGATCGAGACCATCCTGGTCAACATGGTGAAACCCCGTCTCTACTAAAAATACAAAAAATTAGCTGGGCATGGTGGCGCGTGCCTATAATCCCAGCTACTCAGGAGGCTGAGGCAGGAGAATTGCCTGAACCCAGGAGGCAGAGGTTGCGGTGAGCCGAGATCGTGCCATTGCACTCCAGCCTGGGTAACAAGAGCAAAACTCCGTCTCAAAAAAATAAATAAATAAATAAAAATAAAACGATAATTTAATAGCAATAAGTCACTTCATTTCACTATCCGTTGTTTTCTAGTAAATTAAATTGTATAGGGCATTACATCTTACATAGAGCTCATAGTGTTTTGAACAACAATCAGAATAGATTGTACATCAAAATGAAACAAAAACCTAAAGTTCCTAAAGATGACGTGATTTCACTCAAATCAGATTGAAAATCCATATTTTTGGGACTAAGATGCAGCTCTCCTAATTCAATTCCACAACTCCTCTGAGAATTATCATAATTTAAAGAAATACACTCAGCCAACTAGCATATGAAATATTCTACTGAACTGAATTCTTTGAATTTTTTCCATAGGAAAGGGGAGTTTGAGTATGAATAGTGAGGGAAAACACCTAGTTGAACTAAACACTAAGTAGAGTATAAAATATTACTAAGGATTTTTAGAGATAATTTAGAAACAATTTAAATTTACTTTGTCAAAATTTATGTGTCCACATTTGAAGGAAAAACATTTAAAATGCCATGGTTTTAAAAGTATACCCAAACGAGATGATGGTAATTGCATTAAAATTGCTCTAGCAAATAGGCCTCATAAAAAACTGAGGAGTGTGTTACAAAGTCATCTCTTGCCTTCCTTTTTCTGTCTTTCTTTGTTTCTAATCATTGTAGTCACATACACTGCTGTGGTGGTGGTTCTATTTTAAAATAGTCTTTTTTTCTTTTTTTTCTTAAAGAGATATGGCCTGTGTATGTGGAATTGACCAGTGAAAAGATATATGGCTGCGATTTCATTGTCAGTGCTACAGGAGTTACACCAAATGTAGAGCCTTTTCTCCATGGTAACAGTGTAAGGTGAAAGTTTTGTCCAGCTATGAATATTTTTGAAGTATTTTTGTGAAGGTCTCTTGTTCTCGAACATTAATATTATTTTAGTAATACAAAAATAATGGTTGAAAACAATTTGGTTATAACATTGTCTTGATTTACAGTATTTTTTACTGCTTAAAATCCTTACATAGTTACATCCTGGTATAAGTGTCATAGTAATGGTTCATAATGTACAACTTATTTATCTAAATGTTGGTAAGAGACTGACACCTCCCACAACTTCTCAGAAGTGATTATTTTAGAGAAACCATCTTGTATTTTTCACTTTTCAGTACTTGATGCTTACAAAAAAAAAACAATGTTCTTTTGGTTATGGGTAGAGTAGTCAAATGGTTATTGGATACTTGTCATGTTGAAATTCTAAGAATTGTATGAGTCAATCTTAGTTGGAATTTGATCCATGTAAGTTCAGCTTAGGTGTCTAAATTTTGCGGCTATTTTCCATTTTCTCATTAAAGATGAGCATGTTAAAGTGTAAAAATTTGTTCTTTTACTTTAGAACGAAAAAATCATGTTTCATTTTTCTTAACACTTAAGTTTATGAGGAAAACTCTTTAGTTTGATCTAGGAGCAGATGGTGGCCTGAAAGTGGATGATCATATGCACACATCCCTTCCTGATATCTATGCTGCTGGTGACATCTGTACTACATCCTGGCAGCTGAGCCCCGTCTGGCAGCAGGTAAGCTAGCATATGTGACCATATGTTTTTATTAGAGATTCTGTCTGAAAATAAAGCGGTTGTTACTAATATATCCAACTTCCAGTTTTCCAACATTTCTGCTTAAGTAGGAAGCTAGCACAGAGTTGTTATATATATTTAAAAAAAAAAAACAAAAAAAAACTAGAATTTTCCCTGCCTGCTATTATTATAATAGTAGACCGGTATATCTTTTAATTTAAAAGAATATATAGGTTATTGCTTTGTTTTTCATTCCGACATGCTTATCAGCAGTGTCTAATAGAACTTTCTGTGATTATGGAAATGTGTAATTCTGTACCATCCAGTCAGGTAGCCAGCAGTATGTCACATGACCACTTGAAAAATGGTTAATATGACCAAGGAACTGAATTTTTATTTTTACTTACTTTTCATTAGCTTCAAATCGCTATATGTGGCTAGTGTCCAATACCATGTTGGACAGCACAACTTTAGATTAAAAAACAAAACTACTAAGATTGTAAATTATATAGATAAAGCATTCTATTCCTGGACGATCCTATTCTGTCCCTGTGGTAATTATTACTAAAAAATGTTCCCGGCTAAGTGCAGTGATTCACACCTGTAATCCTAGCACTTTGGGAGGACAAGGCAGGTGGATCACCTGAGATCAGGAATTCGAGACCAGCCTGGCCAACATGATGAAACCCTGTCACTACTAAAAATACAAAAAATCAGCTGGGCGTGGTGGTACGCACCTAAAATCCCAGCTACTCAGGTGGCTGAGGCAGGAGAATCGCTTGAACCTGGGAGGTGGAGGTTGCAGTGAGCCAAGATCGTGCCACTGCACTCCAGCCTGGGCAACAAGAGCAAAACTCTATCTAAAAAAAAAAAAAAAATTCCTATAGTAAATGCCTTTCCTGAGCCTTAACAAGTCCCAACTGGCTCTAGACTTTTCCCTGTCCTCACAGCTTTACCTACCTCCTTCTAATGGTGTAACAAAAATACCAGAGGAAGATAAGAGACAGTGACCAGAGTGTGAGGAGGGGCAGAGACCTAGAGACCTAGGTAGATGTTTGAGATCAAGGAATCCATCAACATTTATCTTTGTTAAAGACCAGCTCCACAGTTAGGGACATTATTCATTCAGATTAACTATGCAGTGTGAAGTAGTAGAAGAGCTAAAAGTATTTCAAGAGGCAGCACCATCATTTCGTGTTCTTACAGACAGTAGAGACATCAATAATTAGAGAGTGGTTCCACCCTTTCTGTTTCTAACCTGCCTCATTCTGTGTCATTTCTGTGGCAAGAGTATCACAAATTCTTAAGAGTTGGAGTTTGTGTGTGTGTTTTTTTTAACATTTTTAATTCTCTAGGGTAATTATATTTTAATGTGTTACAATCTGAGAGAAAAAAATCCGAAAATAAAAAGGTGTCCCTTGTTTTCAGTGCACCTTATAGACCCCATTTCTTAGCTTATACAAGCAATAAGGATACTAATTAGTTTATGCAGTCCAAGATGCAAACTTTCAGGCCACTCCTATTAGCCGTTCTCTAGTTGTTACTATGCTCAGTTTATTCTGATCCCTTGCCATAAACTGCCTTTCACTTTATCAAATCTGTAATACCTTGTTTACAGAGAGAAGATTGGAAAAAAAAAAAAAAATCTACATGACTTCTGCTAGAAATGCTTAAAGCTTATGTCCGTGATTATGATATTCTTCCTGCAAACAAAAGACAGCATTAGGTACATATGCACATACAGAGAGGCACAAGGAAACCAAGTGCTTATTTTAGGCTAACCTATTTAATTCTCTAGTAGTTACAGAGTAGGTAGTAGTATGTTTATGTTTCAGGTAAATGAACCGAGGCTCAGAAAAGTTATAAATGCAGATAAGTTGATATTCAAATCCACTGTGACTCCCAAGGTCAGTGTTCTTTTATACCAGGGAGTGTCAAAACTTTGTATAAATTAAATAAAAATACAATAGAGGATAAATTAATCCTGTCATACAAAAGAATTTGTGACTTCCCAGAATCAGTTGCTGAAATATGTATGTTGTCTTGGGGTGAGGCACCAACAATCTGACCACTGAGGTTAACAGCATGGGAGACTTTAATGTGTGTATAAGAATGAAGGTTGCTGAAAAATAGAACAAGTTCTTCAGTGGTAATTTGACCTTTCTATTAATGGTGATGACAAACTTTGACGAAGGGACTGGTTAAACATTTTTTCTCACCTGGTATAGCTTAATATAGTTTCATAGTATTTAATAGAACTGCTACTAAAACAGGTATGATTTGGTATCATCTTTTAAATTTAGAGGCAGTAATTTAGATATAATTAATAAATATCAAAAATTAGTCTGATTAGTTGTCCATTGGTGACTGCTTCTGTGGCAAAGATGGCAGACTGTCATTTAACTCCTTTAAGTGAATTTACAAGGTTAAGATAACATTTTTCAAATAATGATCATGAAAAATGACATTGTAAAACATTTTTTCATTATTTCAGATGAGGCTGTGGACCCAGGCTAGGCAGATGGGATGGTATGCAGCAAAGTGCATGGCTGCAGCGAGTTCAGGAGACTCTATAGACATGGATTTTAGCTTTGAACTGTTTGCGCATGTGACAAAATTTTTTAACTATAAGGTAAGATAGCATATTAATGCCTTCGCTGCTTGTTTGTCTTATGACTATGGATAGATCATCTAATCTCACTTGAATAAAAATATACTTGATTTTAATCATTTTACAAAAAAATGGCATTTTTCATTTCTTACAAACCAATACCTGGTATTATTGCTAGTCTCAATCCCTCATCATCTGATAATTATCCACCTTACCACTATGCTATTTTAGTTAAGAGGGAAAAAAATTTATCTCCAGATTTGTTCGATGTTGGTGCATTTTTAACTTTTACTTGTGATTCATCCTTTCTTTGTGAAGGGAACTAACAGCTATTGTACTCAAAAATAAATCAAGTGCTTTCCTTTATGTGTTATGTTATTCAGTCCTCTTTCCATTATTCTAACGAAGGTCGTTTGGGTTTTTTTTGTTAGTTTTCTTTTTCCCCTAATTTACAAAGAAGGAGAAACATATTCATAAGGCTCAGGGAAAGATCTAGTTCAGTTCCTTGCTAAATCTTTAAACCATGACTCCAGGATAATGTAGTCTACCTCCTACATATTTATATATTTGCTATATAGTTTTCATGTTTCTATAGATTGGTATTATCACCTAGCCATTCACTAGATATTTTTTGTGTTAAAAATATTAAACATTAATATTTGACTATATTCATAAGAATTTTTTAATGTCACTGTAGATTGTGTGGTAATGTCATCGGTAGAATCAATGCATGCTATTCAAATATTTTTTGGGGGACTCTCCCTAATAACATTTTTAGTTATAAAATTTTGTGGCATAATTTTTCTGCTGACTATTCTGACATGACACAAAATACCCATTACATTTTCTTTTTGATATTCATGACAGTAACCTTTTCATCCTTATATATAGGTTGTACTGCTGGGAAAATACAATGCACAGGGCTTAGGTTCAGATCATGAATTAATGCTGAGATGTACCAAAGGACAAGAATACATCAAAGTCGTCATGCAAAATGGACGAATGATGGGAGCTGTCTTAATTGGTGAAACTGATTTGGAAGAAACATTTGAAAATCTAATTTTAAACCAAATGAATCTTTCATCATATGGAGAAGATCTGCTAGATCCAAATATTGATATAGAAGATTATTTTGACTGAAAATAAAAATTCAAGAATCGTATAATGTTCCAAATGACACCAAAAAAATCACAAGTCAATAAAATGAATGACTGCATTGAGTTAATGATGACCACACTGAAAATTACAGAAGTGATAATGACATTAATGGAAAAGTATAAGAACAAATTCTAAGTGAAATCAGTTCAAGTAATTTATTTATAGATATATCTTTCCAATACAACACTCACTGCTTAGATAAAAAGTCTTGTTTATTTCTGTGTTTTAAACATAAATATGTTTACTTGTGATTGAGCTTTGGAGCAAATTTAGCTAAGTTATCTATCTACTTAGCCAAAATGTATACTAGTAGATATGTCAAAATACAGCTGTGGTTTCTTGAACTTATTAAATAAGTTTTATTTTACTTAAACTGAGATATAGCAATATCTCATTTACTAATATTTTATATTGATGACTTACTCCTTTTTTGTTTGAATTGTACTTCTGGTTTTATAACCTGAAATCATCTACATCAAGCTTGTCCAACTCATAGCCCACAGGCGTGGTATAGCCCAGGACAGCTTTGAATGCAGCCCAACACAAATTTATAAACTTTCTTAAAACATGAGATTTTCTTGAAACTTTTTTTTCAGCGCATCAGCTGTCATTAGTGTTAGCATATTTTATGTGCAGCCCAAGACAATTATTCTTCTTCCAGTATGGCCCAGGGAAGCCAAAAGATTGGACATTCCTGATCTACATATTCAATTTAAAAGTATCGTTCACGTTTAATGAGCCTCTGTCAGTATAATATTGCTTTCAAAAAGATAGTTACATAAAAATAAAAAATACAGCTAATATATAAAGGCATAAAAATTGTATGAACTTATTGTCAAATATTTTACTTTTAAAGGGTTTTACATAAAAATTTTTTCCCTTGTTTTATACTGGAAAATTATATAATACATGATCTCTAATTTTCAAAAGCTCTCAAAAGTTTAAATCTTCAGAGATAAGCTCTGAAAATATAGATCCATATTTAGAAAATATCAATGAAATGGTTTTTAAAATTAAGCTTTTGTCTAACTACAAAAATAATGGCGTATACATGCATAAACATCTTTAATTAGAAAATCTGGTAACATTCACTTCAGGCATCATCAATTTTTCTTTTCTTAGCTCCTATATTCTTAGAGCCAGATTGCTGAAGCATGTTTGCAGGCTTCTTCTGGAAGTTTCCTGAATTTTTTTCCTCCATCTTTTTATCACCTTGTTCAGAATGACAAGTTTGAGATGATTCAACCTACAAAAAAAATAGCAAGCACTCTGGTAAAAATTCAGCTATTCAGTTTTTCATAAGATTAAACATTTCAAAATATTCTTTATCGGTTGGCTTTTTAAGTATCAAGGGGTCTAGTTTTTTTTACCTACAAATTTCTATTCAAATATGAGCTCTATTGAATAAAAGGGGCTACATTGTGAGAGAAGTTTCAAAGACCTCAAATATCATTAGACACAATGGCACTTGACGTGCTTTTGCAGACTTGATAGTATTTGGTTTATAACAAGTGTTTTTTAACCAATGGAAGAGCAGAAACAGACTTACCAACTATTAGTAATCACAACCAATACCATAAAAGCAGGGTACATAACAAAATTAGATACTAAAGTGGAGTCCTTACATTCCAAGAGATGGGAAACCCCTAGTTTTCTCTCTTCCATACCCAGAAATCCAATCAGAAAACTGACTTTCCCTATGTTCAGCTGGACCTAGGGGGATATGACAGAAAAGCATCCCATAGGCTTCAATATATTTTAAAAATACATAAAACAAAATTAATAGCCAGTTACCCTGAAAGAATTCTGTGTGGACTTCGTCACTTGCATAGTAATAGCATGTGCCTCATTGTTCAGAAGATTAGCTTTAGGTCCTATTTTCAAATAGGAAATGGTAGCATAAGCTGTAAAACTGTAGTCTTCTCTGCAGAAAATAAAGCCCAACAATAAGAAAGCTTTTGAAGGAATCATAGAAAACAAATTTATAAAAGAAATAGCTATATGTGCAATAATTTTTTAGTAACATATTGACTTGAAATAATAAAACTTACAAGAATGCAAATATAACCCGTATAGAAAATATTTTAGTTTTTTTATTTTTTGATTTATAGTGATTAAAGTTGGAGTTTTTCAGGTAAATTCTTTTCTATAGCATTTAAAAGTTCACACAAAATAACTGCAAAAGCATTCATTCTGTTCCAGTTAAAAAAGGAACAGCCATAAAGACAAAATGAAAGGATAATAAATGAGTTTATACATACTTAAGATACTGCTGTATTAGGAAGTGTGCAATAATTTTCTCCAGGTCTTCACGAGGAAGTGTGGGAGCCACAACACCTGCCACTCTCAATTTTGCTGCACCCTTTCCCATCCAAGAATCAATCAGTTTCAGTGGAGTGAGTTTTTCATTCAGTTCCTCTGCCTGCTTCAGGATCTTGATTAGATCTCTGCAGTACTCTGTTACATTCTTTCTTTCAAATGCTATAATAAAACAAATATGGTAAGAGGTAATTGGGATTTAGAATTGAGGGCACGGATAGGCTATCTTAAGTAGTTAAACTGGTTTAAAGCTAGTTATCAATGTGAGGCACCCTAAACACTGATTTTTAAATGTATTGTGAATTAAGACTAGGCTATTCCTCAAGTCTGTCACTAGATCAAGTTATGGTCTCTGTAAACATTGTGGGGTTTACAGTGACACTTAAAAAAAAAAAAAGAAAAAAAAAAAAGGTTATCAGAAGCCCTGCCATATACTCTAGAAATCATAAAGTATCTGCCAGATGTAATTACTAAGTTAGTAAGACATGTGCTTGATAGCCTGTCTATTCTAGTATAGGCTCCTGTGCACTCTGATTTAGCAACAAGAATGTCTTCAACAGATATCCCCAATTATTAAGAGACCAGTACTCTGATTTATATGTTACACTCTTGTTAGTTTCTAAGATAGTCTAATAAACTCATAAATTTCTCTGTCTGCAAAGTTAAAAATGTAGTGGCCTCCACCTACCAAGGCATCAGAACTGTAAGGTCTTACATGAGGTACTGGCTAGTCTAGCTCTTCAAATAAAACACACAGATGAATAAAAGTTAAAATGCAGTGCTGAAATGATGCAGGCAAATCCCAAAACTGGGACTCAGCCCAGGAGGGTTCCCAGTTTCATGCAAGAGAGAATTTGAGAGCAAGCCAACAGACTAAAGTGAAAGCAAAGCAAGTTTATTAGCAATAAAATACAGGAAATGGCAGCTCCATAGAGCAGGGCTACCCCAAAGGCAGAGTGGCCCTGTCGATTGCTTGCTAGCTATATTTATAGATACTCCTTAGTTATATTCTAAATAAGAGGCAGATTATTCGTGAATCTTCTAGAAAAGGGGTAGGGAGTTCTGAGAACCACGTAAGGTAACTAACATTCAGGCATTGTCATGGCATTTGTAAACTGTCATGGTGCCTGTGGGAGTGTCTTACAGCATGCAAATGCAGTATATTTTCTAGTTCTAACTGCTTTGGGCCAGTTTCTTTGCTGTGTCTTGTTTAGACGGATCTTGTTTTGATCAGCAGGGTTGTGACCAATGCTCAAAAAACAAGTCCTGCTGATCTCCTACCTTTAAAAGAATTTTAAGTAAATCTCTTACGACTAGCCATTAACTGGATCAAAAATGATTCACTATAATCTCTATTTTACACTTCATTTTCTTCCCAGTTAGTGACAATAAAGTATTAGAGATTATCACATGGTTAGCCTTTTCTTATAGAATAGCATTTCTATTCAGAAGAATTCAAACATTTTCCTTTATTTCTTAAAAATTTCACATCCTTGGTATAGTATAGCAATATAAAATGGGTGCATACACGTATGACTTTTCCTTTTATTCACCTTTGTTTCAAAACTTTGATACTTTTAATTCTGGAAAATCTGATTCACACTTTAATCTTTTAAATCCATGAGGAAGTCTAATATTTCTCTCATGTTTTGTACCATATAATGTTTTGGTCAGAGATGGGCCATGTACATGATAGTGGTGCCAAGAACTTATAATACCATATTTTAACTGTACTTACTCTATGCTTAGATACACAAATACTTAGCATTGTGTTACAGTTTCTGATAGTAAGCAGTGCAGTAACACGCAGTACAGACTGGTAGCCTAGGATGAATAGGCTATACCATATAACCCAAAAGACTACACCATTAGGTTTATTTAAGTACACTTCGATGTTTGCACAATGACAAAATCACCTAAGGATGCATTTCCCCGTCACTAGGTAGTATATGACTATATTAGCCAAGAAAGGTATACAAAACAAACTCACAAATGTCTTTACAGCAATTATCACACATTTTGTTACATGCTTCTGAGTTCCATACTTCATCAAAATGTTGAGCCATCAACACACGACGACATCTGCAAACACATTTAAAGATACAAATTACTAAAGGATATAATAAGGTTTTAAGAATCTCTATTTCAGATTACACAATTATATACTGTATTAGCTTCTTACAGCTGCCATAATATTACCATAGACTTAGTGGCGTTAAACACAAATTTATTCTTACATTTCTGTAGTTTAGAAGTGTACTGTGGGTTTCACTGGATCAAAAACAAGGTAACAAGTTCTTTTTACATCACATTCATCTGACCACCTCTGCCTCTTCCACTTTTAAGGACCCTTGTGATTACATTAGGCTCATTCTGATAATCCGAAATAATCTCCCTATTTTACGGTCAGCTAATGAACAGCCTTAATTCCATGTGCAACTCCAAATTCCTTTTGCCATGTGAGGTAATATACAGGTTAGGAATTAGGACATGAACATCTATGTATTCATGTCCTAATTATACCAATGTATTTAATAAGAACTTAAAAATGAAGAAATGATGTCATATACTTTCATATGTGCCCCCCACATACGACTTTTTCCTGTATATTCTTGATAAACACTGTTTAAGAAATTGTCTGAGTTCCACTTTTAAATTCAAAGTTTTACAACTATTAGGAGAATATTCTTGACAGCAAAATAGTTTCTTATATTTTAAAGTAGCAATATTTGAATTGAAACCTTAAAATACGCTTCATGAGAATCTACTGGGCTTTTAAAGACATTTTCATTTTCTCATTTCTTTTAACTAGATTATTGTAGCATCTATTAGAAAGAAAGAACATTTCCATCACTGGCTGCTGTTTACCACCTCAACATTTCTGAGCACTTCTTACGTGATAGGCAATAAGAGCACAAAGATAACTATGACATAAAACTTTCGGGAAGCTATATAGTCAAAAGCTACCCTAAGTAGATTTAAACTTACTTCTTAAGGAGAAATTTGGTATTTCATTGACACATGAGCTGGAAGAATGGCACATTGCTGAGCTTGACTCTCAAAATTCCTCTTAACTATAGACCTTTTCAAAATTATTAAAGCATGTAACTATATACCAGTGCCACAGAAAAAAAGGCTTCGACTTGCTATCAATATGCCTCAAAAACCTTCAATTAACAAAGAAGTTTTGGATGATTATCTCTCAAATTTAGGGCATCTTTTATTGAATTAAGGCAGATCATACAGATTGATGTACTGGTTCCTACCCTCCAACATCTGCTTCTATGGATCTGCACTTTGGTGTTTCACCAATGTATTTAGTAAGAACTAAAAAATGATGAAATGATGTCATACACTTTCATATTTGCTTTCATTGATAGAAGTTATAAAAAGGTAGGTGGCTTACTTGCTTATGTTTTGACAGTATGACACCATCTCATAAAGCTTCTGTTGTCCCACATTTTCCATCACCACCATTGAACTTATTCTGAATATATCACCAAAGCCATAGTACAAAATGCAGTCTGCTTTCATGTCATCTCGACCTGTGGTGTGAGAAACCTTGAGATTGTGGAATTACTTTTAAAAATTCAAAATACACAAAAATGATATATGTAAAATTAGCAGGCAATTTTTTTTTTTTTTTTTTTTTTGAGACAGAGTTTCGCTCTTGTTACCCAGGCTGGAGTGCAATGGCGCAATCTGGGCTCACCGCAACCTCCACCTCCTGGGTTCAGGCAATTCTCCTGTCTCAGCCTCCTGAGTAGCTGGGATTACAGGCACACGCCACCATGCCCAGCTAATTTTTTTTATTTTTAGTAGAGACCGGGTTTCACCATGGTGACCAGGATGGTCTCGATCTCTTGACCTCGTGATCCACCCGCCTCGGCCTCCCAAAGTGCTGGGATTACAGGCGTGAGCCACCGCGTCCGGCCAGCAGGCAATGTTTTATACCACATCTGAAATTTTAGAGATGTAGAAGTTAATTTGTAATGGGTACCCTCAAATTAAAAAAAAAAAAAAAGAAACCCTCAAGAGACATCAATAATCAGCTTTACTAAGTTAAAATATGTGTCGATAATCCAATTAAGCTATAGATGTGAAACCACTAATTAAAAATTCAGGAGGCAAAGATAAACATCAAATTAATACACATAAGAAGAAACAATTCAGGTAACAACAGAACATAAGTAAAAGTTTCTCCATATGCAAGTAATTGTAAAACTGCTAAAAATACTGTTCTAAAAATACTATCCAGAAGGTTAAATATACAGACTTATTAAACAATTATAATATGCTTTTGGGAAAAGCTTTCTAAAAAGTACTTCTGGATTTGATTCCTACATACCTGCACGTCCACTCTCTTGATAATAATTTTCCATGGATTTACTCATTGAATGATGGATAACAAACCTCACATCTGGCTTATCAATTCCCATACCAAATGCAACAGTTGCGACTACTACCTGAAATATTTTAACATTTTATCAGTTAATTAAATCAAGTTTAAATACTTTCAAGGTAAATTAGGCTTCTATGGAAGATATATACCCAACCTGAATTTCATTGGCTGACCATTTTCTATGAACCTTGGTCTTATCTTCTGGCTCCATGTTGGCATGGTAAGCACCCGCATGAATTCCCAGATTCTGTAAACTAACCGTAACTTGTTCAGAGTCTTTCTGAGAAAAACAGTATATGATCCCTGTAGTAAAATATGTACATTTTTTAGATATATGTGGTATATTCCTGGAAGATAATTTTCAACACACACACTTGGGACATTGATTAATACAATGCACAGAAGGAAAAAAAGAATAATGAAAAATTTCAAGGACTTGTGCATATATTGACATTTCGGTATAATTCCAGATTTGATCACCAGCTTACTGCAAAGAAGAAATGAGCCCTGAGCCATCAGTTTTCCATCCCATTATCTCTTTTCTCTCTTTAACGTTATCTCACAGTATTTCTCAAACTGATGTCTGTAAGATGCTAACAAATGTGCTATGAATGCAGTGCTCTACAAAATAATTTTGGGTTCATTTAGGTTAATTTGCATGCAAATTAATTTGAAGAACATTGCCTTCAACAAAGTTAAATGGGTGTCTCTCTTTATTTTCAGGGATGGTGAGAGCTTCTAATTTGCTGATACTCCCTGTGAATGTCCAGCCAGAATAAATACCTGCAAATGGTCTCAAATTTATTTGACCCTAGTATTCCTTTTGCCCAGGACACCCACTACTACCTACTGAAAACTTATACAACAGTTTACAAGGCTACTTTTACACAAAATTCTTTGCTTCAGTAACACTTGTCTAGTCATTAAACCTAGAAAACCATGTATATATACTCACAACTCCATCTGTGCTTAATCTATTCAGTATATACTACTGGATTTACTTATTGCTTTAATGAGTCCTTTACTATAAGGGAGTATATTTTCTATCCTTTTAGAACATCGGTTGCTTAATCCACTATTTTGTACACAGTGGGTACTTACTAAATATGTGCTGTTGATAATCAACATTAAGTCATCAGGTCTATTCTAAGGCAAGTGTAAATAAGCAAAAATAAATCAGGCAATTTTATGACTCAGAATCTGTGGCATAAGCAAATGTCACACCCAGTTTTTAAGATCATCAAGTGAATTAATTTTATCACACATTTTCAATTATCTTCTGCCATCCAGTATTTTTTTTGGTGTTATTTAGTTATCAGTATAATTATCAGTATAATATTAAGTCCTTTTTGAAAGTTATCTCTGTCGCCAAAGTTGGTTTGTTTTTATATTACCTGATTGCCCTTTGTATCTCCCATTAATGAGCTTTACAATATCCTCAATAAAATCTTCAGTGTTTGGGGGCTTCTGTCGAACCTGAAAAAGACTTAACTTATTAAAAAGTAAATGAATGAGTAGGCTGTCCAAGAGGCTGTCTACTTACAACTTTCAGGATGCAGTTCTTCATGAGCATAGTGTTTTTCTATTACTCTCTCAGTTACTCATAGGACTCAACCCATCTGACTCATCTGTTCTACCTCCTAGCCTCTCTTCTTGATCTTTATTTTTTTAATTTACAGAGAAAAGCAAGCGCGTGAACAGTGAATAACTTGTAAAGATGAAGGCCGGGCACGGTGGCTCAAGCCTGTAATCCCAGCACTTTGGGAGGCCGAGGCGGGTGGATCACGAGGTCGAGAGATCGAGACCAACCTGGTCAACATGATGAAACCCCGTCTCTACTAAAAATACAAAAAATTAGCTGGGCATGGTGGTGCGTGCCTATAATCACAGCTACTCAGGAGGCTGAGGCAGGAGAATTGCCTGAACCCAGGAGGCGGAGGTTGCGGTGAGCCGAGATCGCGCCATTGCACTCCAGCCTGGGTAACAAGAGCGAAACTCCGTCTCAAAAAAAAAAAAAAAAAGATGAAGACTTTTATTTTATGATGCTGCTTTTATAAAAACAAACCATAACATAAATAACTCTTTAATGAAAACTCCAAAAAATGTTCAATCTATTATTAAAAGGGTTTAAAAAGAAAGGAAAGACAGCTGTTAGGTTATTTTTATTTTCAAGTTTATCAAATAAAATCTAAATAGAATTGGCAAATCTTTAATGGCTTATTAATGCTTCTATTAGTAATTAATTTGAACAGAGATGTTATTAGGGTATCACTCCATCCTTTCTTCCCATCTTTACACAAGAAGAGAGGAGACAGAAATTTAATAAAAGATATGTGACTTAGTCCTATATTTTATAAAAAGTATCACCTAGCAAGTGTCTTCCATTTAACCTAACAAAGGATTATGTAGCCCAATTACAGAATCTGCTTATGATTACCTCCTAATGTTATAAATTTTTGTAAGTACTTAATTGTTGCTCATGTAAACAAGCACAATATAAAGGCAGAACCTTTCTGCTATAATTCTTCAAGAAAGTAATGAATTGACATAAAAGTTACATACCTCGTAATAAAGATTTGGCCGATTAAAAGAAGCTGTAAAAGTAAAACACTTTTCTACACACAAAATTTTCTGAGCATCCGTCAAAACGTGGTTTGTTGCAGTTGCAGTCAGCCCAATTAGTGATGCGTTAGGGAACTGCCGCTTTAAGATGCCAAGTGCCTTATAATCTGAAAACACAAAGTGGCCCTTATCCTTTAAGAATTAGAGTAAATTAAACCTTTTAACATTATGCAGATAATCAATGACTACTATGATTTTATTTCCACAGCTCTCTGTAGCAGGAAACCTGCCTCTTGATAGGCAGGCTTCATTACACTTTATTTCAGACATTATTCTTGGTTACAGGTAGAAAGGAGGAGATGTTGAGGAGAGGGATCACTCAACAGTCCATCAAGCTATGCACTGGCCTACTCCTGCTGAACAGTGGACTCAAGAGACAGTGGGTATAGCCAGTGTTTGCATTTATTAAAACAAAAGATAAAATCTGAGGCCATCAGACAAACCCTGCTACTACCTAGTGCCTTAGACCTAAAAAAGTTTGGTGAGGGCAGCACTGCTTTGTATATAACCTATTTCTCAGAAACCATTCTAGGCTCAAACTTGTTATAGACCACTAAATCACTAGATAAATTGTTCTGAATCTCCCTAAGTACTTAGACTATTTGGAGGAAGGTGAAAAAGAAATGTGGTAGAAATTGCTTACATGCTAAGTAGGGGACTACTATGAAAACACAGAGGACAAAGCAGCTACCTGGGAACTAAAGATTTCAAGGAGAAAATACTTGAGCTGTGTCTTAAGAGAATGAGCAGAAGTTCACTCTGAAGAGACGAACATCACACAGAGGAAACAGCATATACAAATACATTGGGATGAAATTAGTATGTTCAGATAACAGCAAGTAGTCCGTTGGGGCTAATTCACAGAGTGTTGTGGTGGCTGGATTCATCGTTCAATCCGTTAAGCTGGGAATTACATTTCCCAGAATCTCTTCCCTGTTCCAAGTTAGAGCTGACCAAAAGAGGAATTGTGTAAGATTTGGTGGCAGAAGTGAACCAGCTAACATTACTCCTTCAAGGTCTTTATAAGCAGAGAGCATGATGGACAGATGCAGAAGTGCTCAGAAAGTTCTGGGTCATCCCAGTTCTTTTCCACTCCTCGTTCAACTCTTCCTTCCAACTGCCGGCCTTGCCAATCAACAGCAGACCCACAGAGGCGATATCTACTCAGAGGAAGTAGCTTACTAGAGACCTTACCATGAACTTCCCCTAAAGGGTCCCCTTTGCCACTGTACATGCCAGCAGCAGATTTCCCTACAGGCTCTGCCTCATCCTCCTGCACCAGCACTTAGGTATCAGTCATTACTTTAATCCTCCAAGTCCCCTCTTCAGACCTTCACTTCCCTAGTTCCTCCCACAACTGTGCAATGTCTGCTTCCTATAGTAAAACTGTTATCCCATAACATTCGTTGTGACTTTGCTTCCTGGCCTGAACCCTGACTCAGTCTATCAGTCTATGTAGAAGGCAGGTTTAAGTAAAACTATGAACAATTTGGCCAGTTGATTTTAAGCTAAGACTTTATCCCATAGGAAATAAAGAGTCATCATGTAATTTTATTTATTTATTTTTTTGAGATGGAGTCTCACTCTGTTGCCAGGCTGCAATGCAATAGTGCTATCTTGGCTCACTGCAACCCCCGCCTCCCTGGTTCAAGCAATTCTCATGCCTCAGTCTCCCAAGTAGCTGGGATTACAGGCATGTGTCACCACACCCGGCTAATTTTTGTATTTTTAGTAGAGATGGGGTTTTGCCATATTGGCCAGGCTGGTGTCAAATGCCTGACGTCAGGTGATCTGCCTGCCTCGGCATCCCAAAGTGCTGGGCTTACATGCATGAGCCACTGCACCCAGCCCATCAAGTATTTTAAAAGACCTATGTGTCATAAATTATCTTTTAGTGACAGTACAAAATATAGACTGGAATAGATAAAACACTGAAGGAAAACCAGTGAAATGATGGCAGTCACAGATGAGAAAACAATACAGAACATAAAATAAGGCATGACATTAAGGATAAATCACAAAGAGTAGAGACAGAACCTACAGGTCCTAGTGACTACTGGGATATGGAGGTGGCAGGGAGGAGGGAGAGATTCATCTCATGCTAGATTTATCCATTCATCGATAGATAAATGTTTACTATTGATGAATGGATAAATCTAGCATGAGATAAATGAAGACACTGAAGATAGTTTGATGAACAAGACAAAAATGCTATGCAAATGTGGCTATAATTCAAGCAAAGAAACAAGACAATACAAAGAGTAAACCAATAAATATGCCATTAGAGAGTATAAGTGCTCATAATGATAAGCCCAGAATAGCTGTGGCTTAAGGAGTAAGAGAAGAAGAACAGGAAATCAGGTAGACACATGGGAGCAAATCACATATTACCCTACGGGCCCCATTTAAAAACTCATGAGTTTTATTCTAAGTACACAGTAGCTACTGGGTAGTTTAGGCAGGGAAGTAACACGATTTGATTTAAATTTAGAAAATATCACTGGTTGCTCTGTGGAGAATGAACAAAGAGGGTAAGACTGGAATCAAAGACTACTTAGGAAGCTACTGCAATAGACCAGTGGAAAGGAGCTTGACTATGTAAGACGCAGGTACATGAAGAGTAGACAAACTTGAGATTCATTTTAGAGGCAGAGCTGACAACACTTAGTGGTGGACTGGATCTGCAAAGGGAGGATAAATCAAGGACGGTGTGTCATCCATTATGTTTTTCCTCATCTCTAACTCTACCCTTCTATTCTCTGCTCTGGGATGCTGCGCCAAGGACTCTGCACACTATACGTCAGCTTTGCCTCCTGGTCCTGGATGGAAGACTCCATGCCTGGCTCCTCCCTAACTGCTTCCTGTAGGCTTGCTTGTGTCCTGGGACTGTCACCCCACAAGGCTTCTCATCCCTGCAGCAGCACAGTCTTTCCTTAAGAGCAACTACATACAGTTGGCAGTTTTTTCAGCCTTTGGAGAACCAGCTTTATCAAAGATGTACCCCACCTCTGCCTGTACCAAGAGACTCCAGCACCAGGGAGCCCAGTTCCACAAGGCCTCTCCTTTAAGTTTTTAAGTCTTACTGGTTTCCATCTTTTCTTCCTGTTCTCCCAGCCCTACAGATGGTAGGTGCTTCTTCCAGTTTTTAACTCCATGATATCTTAGCTTCTTTCTTTACTTTTTCAGTTATCTACTTAGCTACTTTTTACCCAGTTCACAATTCTTTATAAAAAAAATTCTCTCTGTTCAAATAACTGTCTCCTGACTGGAACCTAAATGATAAAGATAACTGCTAAAATTTTGGCTTCATCAAATGTGTGAGTGAGCAGATGATTTTCTAGACAGAGAAGACTGAAGGGGAAATTGCTTGGCAGTAGAGAGGAGGAGGGAGAAAGGAAAGGCAAAGAAAATTAAGTTTTTGGTTAGAACGTCAAGTTAAGTTATGGGGAAAATAGCGATTCCCAGTTGCAGAAAAGAAGAAAAAGAGTGTTCTTTTGGGGGAATTTAGTTCTGTTCCTGCTAATTTAGACACGTATTTCTGATAAGCAATTAGGAGTATAAATTTAAAGCTTAGAAGCTAGATCAGGCGTCCCCAAACTTTTTACACAGGGGGCCAGTTCACTGTCCCTCAGACCATTGGAGGGCCGCCACATACTGTGCTCCTCTCACTGACCACCAATGAAAGAGGTGCCCCTTCCTGAAGTGCCGCGGGGGAGGGGGGGGGGGGCGGATAAATGGCCTCAGGGGGCCGCATGTGGCCCGCGGGCCGGGCTGTAGTTTGGGGACGCCTGAGCTAGATAATTAGATATGGGAATAATGTTTTGCACTTTGGCAGCAGATCCACAGAGACAACATAAGTCATGGTAATAGATAAGCAATGGTAACAATCACAACTGATCACACAACTTAGATTGAAAACAGGGCAAGAATCACAAATTAGGTAACTTCATGGCCACCAGGTAACAACCAAGTGGTGCTATCTGGTTAAGAAAGTGGGTCCTCAGAACCTAAAGGACAATATATATATATATATATATATATATAAAAAATTATATATAGTTTGGTTTTATCCCCAAAATATCTTTTATAAATATATCTTTTATAAATCTTTTATATATCTTTTATAAATATAAAAGAAGATGTTTTGGGGATAAAACCAAACTATGGTGCAAAAGAAAAGAGGAAATTAGTATCGAATGGGTGCTGACCTTGGTAGGCAGTTATGCCCCCGCCCATACTATCTCATTTATTTTTCAAAATGTATAAAATAGGTACATATTATCTCCATATCACTCATGTTAAAACTAAAACTTTCAGAGTTTTACTTCAACGATTCTTCAAGGCTGTTTACAACCACGGCCTGGGGCCACATCCTAGTCATTTCCTTCCAGAGTCCATGTTCTCTCCACGGAACTGGTCTGGCTCTCAGCAGTGATATGTACACCACTGAACAAGTTTAGTACAAAAATTATTGCTGATCCCCAAAACAAAACTTTCCTAGTTTTTCAGTATCGTGTAACTCGACTAGTTTCCTTTCTTTGTATATTTTCTATTGCATTTCATTTTAATAAGGACATGCCATTAAAAGTCATACTGAAACAACCTATAAAAAAAAGAGAGAAAGTGGGGTCCTTAGTTAAAAGGAGTATATATTCTGGTTAAGGCATTTAAATCCATTTAAAATATACAAATAAATAAAAACAATACCCACAGTAATTCTGCAGGTAGAGAATGCAGTCTTAGGGCTACAAGCTCACTATCCGTGGAGAAATGTAAGAAAGGGTAAAGACTGAGGTCGGAACCCTAGGGAACACTAATATTTAAAAAGAAGATGAAAGAAAAAGAGCAAAGGAGGTGAGAATGGAAACGAAAACACTGAACAGCATTACTGTACAGTAACCAAGGGAGTAGAATGTGGCCAGGTGAGAGGTGAACGTATTAAGAGGAGTGAAGATGAGAGGGCTTGATGAAGCCACTGGGGGTGGGTTACTGATGACCTGTTTCAGTAGCACGGTGGTGGCAGAAGCATGATTCAGTGCGTTCAGAATGCCCATAAAGGTGTCCATTGGAGATGGTAAGCTGAGTAGTCTGATGGTGACAGAAAGAACAGAAAGAGGACAATAACATAAAAAGGTGCAAAAGTCAGAAGGGTGTTTATTTTCTGTTTGTAGGGGAGGACGAAAGAGACTAAAGGTGAAGGAGCGAGGCACTTGGCAGTGCAAGGTCTTAAGAAGGCAGGAAAAGATGACACTGGAGGGGTCATGGTTACCCTTACAAAACAGTGGTCTTTTCTGCCTTAACAAAAGAAATTCAAAAAAAAAAAAAAATTAGTAATGTTTTAAAGTAAAAAGAAGAGCAGTTCAAACCTGATGGCATCTATTTCCTGTGAAGCGTCTGCTAAGCACAAGTTGGGGACTGAATAGAAAGTTAATGATATGAAACATTTGTTGGAAGAAATGTATAAAGGAGTTGAAATAGGGACAAGAATAAGGATAAATGAGGATAATGAAAAGCTGAACTGAGTTATGCAATTTTTATTTTTATTTTTTGACAATGTTTTGTAGCCAAGCAACAGGAATGAGAAAGCAGAAGTCTAGATGGATCCAGCGTCTCAGGCAGAACACCTGAAGCAGACTGGAAAAATGGCCAGGCAGTCCAGGGCAAATCTAATAGAAGTCAGGGGCAACAACGCAGAGTCTGGACGGGAAAAAGAGTGATTGCTATGCAGGGACAGGAGTCTGGATAAATAAGCAGGGATTAAAGGAGGGAGCCAGCAGATCCTAATGAGTGTGAAAAGCTTCAGAAGGAAAAGAGGTTGAAGCCAGGGAGAAGAATTTTTGAATTTAAGATTTTTTTGCATATAACAATTCTGAGTAACTTACTTCAGGCTATGACTATAGTATTAGGTGGTGGGATGAAGAGAAAGGTCACTAAAATATCTCACCAAAGTTTAATGCTGAGGATTGTATGTGGGTGCTGAAAAGACCCCCTGGGAATGACTAAAGATGACAACTTTGAAGCAGATGCAAATTCTTCAACAAATGTGCAGGAATACTAGACACCATAAATGCCACAAAGATGTCCACTACTGGCTAGGAAACATGTGTGTCCAAGGACAAAAGCTATTAAACACACTACAGCGGGGAGTGAAACTAAAGATTCTGCCTCTTAGTCCTCCTCATAATGAGACACGATTAAAATGAGTAATACAAGTTGATCATCCCAAATCCGAAAAAATCCAAAATTTAAAACCCTTTTGGTTCCAAGCATTCTGGATAAGGGATATTCAACGTGTAACTACTTGAGGATGATTTTAATAGAAGCAGAGATTTCCATCATGACAAGCTGAGTAAAGACACAGTCTCTGACATCAAAAAGTTTTCTAGATAAAACATACATACCAGGTCTGAAATCATGTCCCCACTGACTACAGCAGTGAACTTCATCCACAGCAATGCGAGTAAATCTCCTTGCTTCATAGGCTTTCTCTAGTCTTGACATAAACATTTTGCTTTTTGCAATTTTCTCTGGAGTCACATAAATCAGCTTTAACTCGGAGTTTTTATTTACCATTTCAGCATGAACCCATTTAACATGCTCCTATTAAAAGAAAAAATAGATACAATGATAGGAAAACCAAGCTAGCACACTGAAACACTAGCTGGTAAATGAAAACATTCATTTCTCCAAAGCAATAATAGCCTTCGGCTCTTTTAGGAGCAGATGCCTACTTCATTAAAACTGAAACCATGTCTCGGTGCTACACATCATGGCAGCTGTGTAAATAGCAATCTAGTTATTTACTAATATCTATATCATTGATGAAAAAAAACCTCACTTGCCAAAAAGAACAAAAAAATTTAACACGAACAGATACTCCCATGAACAGCATTTATTCTATGAAGATATAATTCTAAATTGTTCATAATATACTCTAAAATGTAAGCTAGGTAAAATTGTTATGGGTATAAAGGTGGGTTTTATTAATTTTAACATATTTATAATCCTTTTATTTATGTGAACGAAATTTATTAATTACTTCAATGATGCCATCAAATCTTTTATTCTCCATTTCAATACAAAGACCATGGGGCTACATAAAGTATCACTCATTAAATATTTTTTTTTTAAGAAATAAATTTTCCTGGCAACTTTCATTTAAACTCACTAAATTAAGATAATAATAATAAATCTTAAAAGGTAATAGTTACTAGATTCTAGTACTTTAATACAATTCTATATAATACTTAGCACATTAGATGTCATTTTTTTCCTTCTAACCTAAAGAGGATCAAAAAAGTATAAAAACATGCCAGTGAATGGGATAGAGAGTCAAACTGCCTTCATCATAGAAAAGAAGCAGTTTGTTAACTCCTAGATATATTCTAGGATACAGACGTTCTTTTTTTCTCTCTCCAACTTTTCAAGTAGTAGTGATATATCACGAACTTGTAATTATCTGTAACTGTCTAAACTCCTTTCTATTACTATTACTTTCTTTTTCAGTTTTAAGAAGTACATTATTAGGAGGCAGTTTTCTCCAAAGATTCATTTTGTTGAATGAAGAAGCAATTATAATAGAATGACCCATGGAGTTTAAATAAAACAAAAATATTTGGGTAAACTAAAGGAACCAGGGATTCTCTGAGGTATGGCTGACACCAGGTCTGGGCAGGAAATACATAAAAAATGAACATGGATTATCTTACTATGAAAGGAAGCAAGGAGCAGAAGCAACGGTGTTAAGGGAAAAGATTCAGGAACCAACTTAAAGAGGCTCTCACTGCCCAAGGACGGACACACGGACACACGGACACATACACACACACACACACACACACACAATTTTTTTGAGCAGTGTTTTGCTTTTGTTGCTCAGGCTGGAGTGGAATGGCGTGATCTCAGCTCACCGCAACCCCGGCCTCCTGGGTTCAAATGATTCTCCTGCCTCAGCTTCCCGAGTAGCTGGGATTATAGGCATGAACCACCATGCCCAGCTAAGTTTGTATTTTTAGAAGAAACAGGGTTTCTCCATGTTGTTCAGGCTGGTCTCAAACTCCTGACCTCAGGTGATCTATTCACCTCGGCCTCCCAAAGTGCTGGGATTACAGACATGAGCCACCACGCCTGGCCCCATATTATATTATATGTGAAAACTTAAAAGTTTATAGTTATACTTGGGGGGGGGGGGGGAAGCTTAAAAATCTTGTTGACCACCTTTGGAGAATGCTAGAAAACCAACTCTTTCTGAAAACTGGTAAAGAAAGGGGAAAAAAAATCAAGCACTTTCATCATGGGTAAACTATGGTTTTATTTTATTAAAAATAAAAAAAGTTTATTTTTATAGAAAACGTGTAGCTAATATATGAAGAAAGAGTGACGGAATTAGGTATCACCATTTTGCACCTCCCTAATGAAATCATGGCTCTCAGTGTGGTCTCAGTGACTGCTAAAACCATTAGACGAAAAGCTGATAATCAGATCAGGCAGACATCACTTGAACCCACTGATGCTTAGCATCACAAAAAGATAACTAGGTACTATATACCACTTGAGTGATACCACAGTAAGAATAAAAAAAAAAAATGGAAAAGAAAAAAGAAAAATTCCAAATACAGTAAGGATCCTTTTAGATCTAACTAAAAGGAACCAGTTACCTATGTTAACAAACCTGCATATCCTGCACATGTACCTCAGAACTGAAAAAGAAAAAGAAAAAGAAAAAAACACCACGAGGATGTAATCAGGAAAATGTAGAAAGATACAGGACAATTAGCTTGGTTTCTTCAACAAAGAATTTCCACGGGAAATATAAAAGAGAGAAAGGGAACCTATGAGTATATCAATCAAACACATTACAATGCATGAATATTATCTGGGCTATAATTAAAAAAAAACACATAAAATATGAGAGAAATCTGAATATTTTTATAAGTTTAAAGAATTGATATGAAATTTTTTAGATGTGCTGATGGCACAGTACTTTTCTTTAAAATTAGAGACACATACTGAAGAATTTACAATTAAAATATGATGCCTGGAATTTGTTCTGAATAAACGAAGGCGAAGGAGGTAGGGAAAACTGGAAGTATACAGATTAAAAAAAAAAAAAGATTAGCCATATGTTGATAACTGCTGAAGGGGGAAATGGCTACGTGGCAGTTTTTATGCTATTCTCTCTACTTTTGAAGATTTCAATAATAAGCTTTTTAAAAAAGAAGAGCTGGGAAATGCTTTATCCTAAAGATGAGGGTAAGAGTCCATTCCTAAATAGAAGAAATTCCACAGGTATAGGGTATCTTCTTAGTAATTCATATTTCATATTTAATTATATCGCATAATTAGAAATTCTCCTTTACTATTTTAGAATAGACAATACAAAACAGGTCAGCAAATGTTTCCCGTAAAGTGCCAGACATAAATATTAGGTGTTGTGGGATATAAGGTCTCCATCGCAACTACTCTACTCTGCCATTATACTGTAAAAGCAGCCACAGACAACAGGTAAACAAATGAGCATGGTTGTGTTCCAATAAAACTTTATTTATGGATATTGGAACTTGAATTGCAAATAATTTTCGCATTCACAAAATATTCTTTTTAGATTTTTTTTAACCATTTAAATATAAAAAAACCATTCTTAACTCATGGGACATAAAAAATAGACAGTTGGCCAGAACTAGCCTGAGAGCAGTAGTTGCAACTCCTAATATAAACAGTTAACAGTTTATAATTTTATAAGCAACTCAACTTCAGGTTAGGTTCCTATTTCAGTGAAAAGTTTACATTAAAAAAAAAAAAAAAAGCCACTGAAACATACCTTAGAACTAGAAGCATTTAGCATGGTTGCTGAAATTCCTAATTGTTTTAAAACCATTAACTGGTCTTCCATAAGAGAGATCAATGGACAAATGACAAGTGTAAAACCTAAAAGAGAAAAAAAAATTACCTTAAATTTTACACCACCATCAGAATCAGTTGCAACCATTCGCCTTCTTTTTTGAGACAGAGTCTCACTCTGTTGCCCAGGCTGGAGTGCAGTGGTGCGATCTTGGCTCACTGCAACCTCCACCTCCCAGGTTGAAGCGATTCTCCTGCCTCAGCCTCCTGAGTAGCTGGGACTACAGGCACAGTCTGCCATGCCTGACTAATGTCTTCTGTATTTTAGAAGAGATGGGATTTCACCGTGTTGCCCAGGCTAGTCTCCTGAGCTCAGGCCATCTGCCCGCCTCGGCCTCCCAAAGTGCTAGGATTACAGGCATGAGCCACTGTGCCCAGCCCATTTACCTTGTTAACTTTCGGGCACTGCCTATCAATTCAGATTAATTTTTAATGCAGCTTTAGCAATGCTTACTTCTTACTCTCATTCATCAGGGAGATAGTTATGAATAAATGACCACACAAGGTAAATATAAGTCAAATAAGCAAACATACAACTAAACAGAACTTCCTATCCTTATTCAGTCGTATAAAATTAAAGACAGATTTGAACATTTTGAATGTTTAATTTGCTATCATTTTAAATAATCACTATTGGTAATTCCAGTAATATAAAGTAAATCAGTTCAAACACTAAACAATTTCATCAGGGAAAAATTGCTACAAAGCTTTCCAAAGAAAACAGATTTTTAATTATATATTAGTATGTATAATTAAACATGACAGTAGCATGAGCATTCTTTTACTTTTTGTGTGAGATTTACTCTGAATAGAACTCAGTGAACAGTTTACTGTATGAATAAAGTTGTAGTAATATGCCCCTTATAATTGAAATTTTTTAAACTACAAAAGCTATTCTACTGTTAAAATTATATGGCTTTACATTTCTGTAGTTTGTTTCTTACAACAACCTGTGGCAGAGGGCAGACATGCTTTAAAAACATAATCAAATTAAGACCTTATTAGGGATTTTGCCCTGTCAATTATTCTGTCTCCTATATTTTCACTTTCTCCTTACTAGCACCTACTCATTATGTTAAAACATGGTCAAGTCTCCTATCTTTGAAAACACCTGCTATGGTCTGAATGTTGGTATCCCCTCAGAAAAGATTAAGTAATGAGGGCTTTGCTTTCATAAGTGGGATTTATGCCATTTTAAAAGAAGTTGAAGGGAATGCCCTTATTCTTTACCACCATGTGAGGATGCAGCAAGAAGGTGTCATCTATAAGAAACACCCCATCTAGACACTAAAATCTATTAGCATCTTGATCTTGGACTTCCTAGCCTCCAGAACTGCAAGAAGTAAACTTCTGTTGTTTGTTAATAAGCCGATTCAAAGTATTCTGTTACAGCAGCTGGAATAGATTAAGATAACACCTAACTTATGACCCCCTCTCTTCTTCTCTTCATAGCCATTCTTTTCCAAAGAGCATCCCACACTCACCAGTGTAACTTCCTCAATTCCTACTCACTTTGAACCATTGCTATTTGTTTTCTACCCAACCATTTCAATAAAATTGCTCTAGCTAAGGTAATAGATGGGTCCTTTGTCATTAAACTCAATGAAACTTACATCCTTATTGTAACTGACCTTTTGCTAACAGATATCACTATAATCCACTCTCTTTTTCAAACATGCCCTTCCCTAGGCTTCTAATAATACCATACAATCCTGGTTGTCCTATATGTTGCCACTCTTTCTCAGCCTTGTCCGGAAACCCCTCTTTCTCTGTTTATCCCTTAACTCTTGGTGTTCTGGTTTCTGTTCTAGGCCTTCTTATCTTCTTATGCTGCTCTGTAATTCATTCCAATGGATTCAGTGGCCATCGCCATACTAACAGCCTCCAACTCAGACCTCTAAGACCAAGCTTTAGACACAAACATCCTCCTACTCACAGGACAATTCCACCTGGATGTCTTAATGGCATCATAAATTCAACATGTCTCAAATAAATTCATCATCTTCCCCTCTCCACTCCCAAGAGTTCTTTCTCCAATGCACCCCATTTCAGTGAAGCACCTCATCATTTGTCCAAGCCTAAAATTTGAGCCTCATTCTTGACTATTCTTTCTCCTTTCCCCCCATCCAATAAACACCAAGTCTACCTTCCAGATATATCTGGAATTCATCTAACTGCAAAAATTATCCTTCTAAACCACAAAATAATGGGTCTCTTACTTGTGTAAAACACATCAATGGCTTCCTGCTAAAATAAGGAAAAGTTTTAAAAAAAGACTCTTTCCACCTGTCTTACCACTGACTGCCACACAAAAATTCCTCCAGGTTATTGAATACATCATAATGTGTGTTCTCTCTTGCTCTTGGATCTCACACATGCTGCTCTTCTGAAAGAACACTCTTCCTTCCCTGTCCCTTTTGCGTACTCACCCTTTAACTTTCAGCTTAATGCCACTTCCTTAGAAAAGCTTTTCCTGACAGCCCTTAGACCAGATCTCTGCACAGACTTAATTCTCTGTTGAAACCTTTATCCTAAAACTCTTATTGCAATTGCTTGCAATTACCTGTATTCTCTAAACCAGGGGTCAAGAAACTAAGGGCTGGTTGTCTATTTGTGTAAGTTATTTTAATGGAACACAGCTACACTCATGTCTTAACACATTATGTGTGGCTGTTTTTGTGCTGCCATGGCAGGGTTGAAGAACTGCCACAGAGACCATATGGACCACAAGCCTATATTAATTACTATTTACCCTTTCAAGGAAAAGTTTGCTGACCCCTTGCTATTCCCCAGTCAGCAATATCAGTAGCACCAGGGAGCTTGTTAGAAATGCAGGATCTTTGGTCTCACATAAAATCAGAATCTGCACATAATCAAATCCTCAGGTGATTCTTATGTACACTGAAGTCTGAAAAAGTGCTACTCTACACTATGAGTTCTGTGAAAACTAAGACCATGCCATTTTTGCTCACTACTGTATCTCCCAGTGCCTAGCACAATGGCACACTCAATGAAGATGAGGGATGAGAATTTAGGTCTACTGATTCTTCTTCTAGTGCTGCTTCTCCTACAACATTTTTCGGGTTTTCCCCCCTTTTATTTTCTGTTCTAGTGTTCTACAGCACTTCAGGGTGAATATGGTTAATAATAATTTAGCATAGGGTTTCAGAAAGCTAGAAAAGAGGATTTTGAATGTTCAATACACTATGTTTTAAAATTTATGTTTCAGGAACCAGATAAAAGAATTAATCTCAGAAGTTTTTTAAATTCCCCCTTTAGGGAGAGAGGAGGGCAAGGGCTGAAAAACTACCTATCATGTACTGTGTTTACTACTTGGATGATGGATCATTCAAAGTCCTTAACTCGGCATCACATAACATACTCATGTAACAAACCTGCACATGTACCCCTGAATCTATAATAAAAAGTAAATTAATTCCCCCTTTAAGTGAAACTTTAAATTTCTATTAATATAGAATAAAACAAAAAATGCACTTGATTCTTACATACAGTATGTATGATTAGAAATTATTTTTTAAAACAATTAAAAGTATATGATGACAAAGCACTTCTTCAACTCAAAATTAGTTTTTATTAGTACATACCATCTAAACATAATGCTGGTAACTGGTAGCATAAGCTCTTTCCACCTCCCGTAGGCATAACAAGAAATACCTCCTTTCCAGCCATTGTTACATTAATAGTTTCAAGTTGAAGTGGTCTGAACTTCTGCAGTTTAAAGACATTTTGCAGAACATCTTTAACTTTACCAGACCATGGATAATCTAGAAAAAGAAAGGTAACAATCAAACAAACATATAGAAGATATTTATAGAAGTTTGATAAGAATGAGTCAAACATATATAAAACTTCTAATACTTATGGACCATTAAATTTTTCTGATAATAATTTTGAGATTAACTCACTAGCTAAGCAAAGCAAAAACAAGTTAAATTATATAAGACATAGTAGGTGTGGTGTCTCATGCCTATAATCCCAACAATTTTGGGAGGCCAAAGTGGGAGGATCACTTGAGCTCAGGAGTTTGGGACCAGCCTGAGCTCAAGCGACAGCAAGACTTTATCTCTATAAAAAAATTTTTTTAAGTAGCCTAGTGTGGTGCTGTGCGCCTGTAGTCCCAGCTACTAGGGAACCTGAGAGGGGAGGATTTTTTGAGCCTGGGAGTTTGAAGCTACAGAGAGTTGTGGTTGCGCCACTGCATTCCAGCCTGGGTAACAAAGCAAGACCCTATCTCAATGGAAAAAAAAAAAAAAAAAAAAGAAACAAACAAATGTAAACATTTGCCAGTTAAGAATGAACCCACACAAAAGAGGAAAGTGTTTGATCAGGTATTTGAAAACAGTCGGAATGCTGATCAGGGAATTCACAGCATCATAAAATACTCAAATATCATGAACAAAGTTAACAATTATCTGGAATTTTTGGTGTAAATATCTTGTTTAGATGTGAATCATTAAAAAAAATAACATCTACAAAAAGCACTACAATTCCTTCTAGAGTTATTCTAATTATTCTATTATAGTATATATTATATATAATTATTCTATTATAGTATGTATAATTATACTATTATCAATTTATAATTGATAAACATGATGTTTGTTAAGATTTTGAATCATGAGAGGTCTGTTCACTAGGGCAGGAAAATAATCTAAATTTTGGCAAAGAGTTTGAATTTTTTGTTTCTAAATTGTTAATTTAGGTAAAGTAAATATCTCATTTTCTAAGCATGATCAATGTTGCTAGAACAATAATTGGAAAAAACGTCTGAATAATAAAAGCTTAAAGACTACAGAACAGAGGGAAAGAATGATCCATCTGCAGCTTTACCATTCCACCACTTTCACCTCTAAGCCTACTGGAAAGCACTGACCCATAAAGAATTAATTCTAGTTTTTTCAAAAAATGAGAAGAAACAAAACTAGCAAAGAAAAGTTCACCTTCTTTATTCCAAGCAGCTGGTGAAGAATCACATTCGTTGCTTGCCCCAGCATCAGAATCCTCTAAACACTGCTGTATTTTCTTTGTTAGGACTTTTTTTTTCTGAATAAGTTCTTGTTGCCTTTCCGTAAGTTCTTGAATTTGAATTTCTACTGCATGTAGCTCACTGGTTACAGAATCCAGTTCCTCAGTTAGAGCTATGGGTGGCAGCGGGGAATACAGTGATTAGACAAAGGAAATTACAACTTTAAGTTTCCAGATTGATTTTTGGATGTTCTCCACCATATAAATTACAGACTAACTTGCAGTAGTATAGCAGAATGGTGAAGAGCATGTTTAGAGCCATATAGACCTGAGATTTAACTCAGACTTAAAGGTCAGATTTAACTAGGGTCTATCTGACTCAAAAACATGCTCCTAATCTTTTACCTGCTAAGTGATCTGAGGCAAGATACTTACCTGCATCCCCATTTCCCCTCCTGTAAAAAGAGGATAATATCTAACTTTCATAGTATTTTTATAAAGAGCTAGTGACATAATATATTAAGAGTTCTAGACATAGTACCTGGTACACAAATTCTTAATACATACTTATTTTTATTATGTTGTAGAGAAGTCATCTAACAATCTCCTAAATCATTTAAGTAAAGTAGTCAGACTTTGAAGCAAAAGAAAGCTAATTCCCTAATTACTTTGCTATTACTCTATGAAGGCATTCCTATTTGGACTCATTTGATGGTATAAGGAGTTGGTAATTATAAACAAGAGGATGTAACAACTAAGAGAAATCAAGTGTACTACTGGAATTGGCATTATATCTCCTTTGTAACTAATTTATAAAGAAACCTCAGTGTATGATTCTAATCAATCTAAGTATTAAAGTCAAAAAGTGAAACACTTTTTGATACCACATCAATGGAAGCTAGAAAAATCTTTAAGATGTTCTTGGTGCATTCTAACATACCTGCCTGCATTAATCAGTATACAGGTTCAATGTGCCTCTTCATGAGATAAAATTAATGGTTATGGTTTAAAACAGGATGTTGGGGTGCTTTTCATTGTACCAACTGCCATTATCCCTTGTATCAACCCTTCCCTACATGATTCTGGGTTAGGTTTGGCCACAAGTGAACTCTGCATGAGATTTAAAAGGCAGAAAAAAAGCAGCAGTCAGTTTTGAATAGGGATAGTTGGCCTAAGGCCAGGTGCTTCTGCAGCTCACTCATTATATTAGGAATCTGCTGCCTCACTTTTTTGACGTGGGGTGGAAGCCAGCTCCCCTACCCCCTGCTAAATCTTCTTGGTGGAGCAACTTGGCTCACAGCTTCTTTGGCTTCTTGGTCAGGTTGCTGAGCAACTTTCTGTGACAAGTGCACCGGTTTTTCAGCCAGGCACCAGCACCCTGACTTTATCCTCATGAGTTTCAATTTATACTTCTGGCTTCCAGCTCATCCATACCCTCCTACACTTCACATTCATCTTCCTTTTTCACTGCTGGTACTGCTGACTTCAGGACCAGAAGCTGACTCAGGGATAACTGCTTAACCGGTTCCCATGACCACATAAGGTTTAATCTCCATAATAAAACTTACAGCACTCATAATGGTTCAGGTTACCTGACTGAACCCTAACCCATACAGAATTTTGATCCAGAAGAACAGAAACTTACTAGGTTTTCTGAATTGATTCTAAGCCACACAGAATTGATTTTCTGATCTGATTAGATGTCAAGGCATTAGTAACCCTGTTTCCACTGCAACATAGATTGCCACTCATGAAGAACCATCTGGCTACATCCATAGCTAAGTGCCCAACTTGCAAACAGCTCACCTTGAGTTCCAATGGAGGCATCATTCTCTGTGGGACAGCCAGATGCCTGACGGCAAAGTAACTGAACTGGAACCTTCTCTAATGAAAGAGGCAGCACTTTGCTCTCACTGATACAGTTACTCTGCATATGAATTTACCTTCCCTGCCTGCAGTGCTCTATCATGTCTGCCATCCATGAATTCACTGAATTCCTACTGATTGTCATTGTATTCCTCACCAAATTATTTCTGACCAAAGAACTAATTTATAGCAAATGAAGCATAACAGAAAGCTCATCATGTTCAAGAAATTCACTGGTCTATGTTCCCCAACACCCTGAAGCAGCTGGCCTGAGAAAATAATGGAGTGGCATTTTGCAGACTCAATTATGCTGCCAGGTGAGTATCAGCACTTTAAGGTCTAGACCAGTAGCCTCCAGGATATGGCATGCTATCCATCAGTGAACGGTGCTGTTTCTCCCATTGCAACAGTTCACGGGACTCAGGGGTGGAAATGGGAGTGGCTCCTCTACTGCCCTTAGTGATCCACTAGTGAAATTCTGGCTTCCCATTGCTGAAACACTGGACTCTTGCTGGCCTGGAAGTCTTAGTTACCAAGAAAGAAATGCTTGTACTAGGGAAAAAGCAATAGTTCCATTAAACTGGAAGTTGACTGCCACTTGGCAACTTTGGATTCCTCATGCCAACAAATGAACAGGCAAAGAAGATTACCACACTGGCTGGGGTAAGTGATACTGACTATTAAGGGGAAATCAAACAGCTACTACACTATAGGGATAAGGAGTAATATGTCTGGGATGTAGAAGATCCTCTAGGGCACCTCTCAGTTTTCCCTTATCTTGTGATTAAAGTTAATCGAAAACGGTAATAACCGAATGTATTGAGACCATTGTGGCCAACACAGTGAAACCCCGGCTCTACTGAAAATACAAGAATTATCTGGGTGTGGTGGCGCATGCCTGTATTTCCAGCTACTCAGGAGGCTGAGGAAGGAGGCAGAGGGTGCAGTGAGCCGAGGTTGCACCACTGGAGACAGAGCGACAGCCTGGAGACAGAGCGACACTCATCTCAAACAAACAAACAGAAAAAGCTGGGAAAAAAAATCATTTTTATAATCAGAATTTTTAAAACAAATATTTTTTTTCTCAAATATCATAGAACAGAAGAAACAAGAAAATGTAGTCACTGCTACTACTAACCTGAAACGGATGCCATTCTAAGACCGAATTGGAGATCCAAATTTCTTTCTAAAAATAAAAGCACAACAATGACAACAAGTTTTTAAAAATAGTACTATTAATGATGCTCAGTCAACAGTAATCTTCATTCGTGTTAGAAAGTATATTATATATTGCAGTGACCTTTCATATAAGAACCACATAGTTCTTTTGACACTAATTTTTTTTTGAAAACTCTCTAGATTTCACCTTAAAAACTCACAACACTCAGAACTCACTCTAGATTTCAGAGAAGTGACCAAAGTCACCTAAACATACATATGACAAGTACAGTATCAATAACACTTAGCAAACATCCACCAGATACAAAGTAAGGTAACAAAAACCAGCGAACATTCAACAGTTCTAGCACCAATTGCTATGTGACTAAATCACTATGTTAGGCAAAATAGCATATGCTGTTCCTCTAAGCCTCTTTCCCTACCTGCAGATCTGGGAGGATAGCAATCAAGTTGGATAGATCCAAATATACCAGATTAAGCAAAATACAGCAACATAAATAATAAAATTAATCACCTAACATTTTATTGAGCACTTGCTTTAAAGAATTGCAATAAAAGCTCAATCTTAAAAGAGAAATTGTTATTCTATAGAAAAGCTAGATTTTAAAAGAGAATACAACGCGGTTAGAGGTGGGGGGGAATGGTTTGTATTAACGAACTCTAAATATCAATGAATGACTAAAACCTAAGCATGCATATGGACAAGTAGAAAACAGGGCTTGAGAGTAGAAACTTTAAATTCCCCATTATCCTATAAACACTTAGCCAGTCTCTCCAATATGGACATTTTCTAAAACTAAGAATGCTCTCCAAATGTCACTTCTGCACCACCTACCCTTAGACTGCTGACCTTACGCCCTTCCTACATAGAATTCTGAAGCCACCACTAGGCTGGAAAGATAGGTTGACTCTTTTTTTTTTTTTTTTTTTTTTTTTTTTTTTTGCCTTGCTAAAGAATGTGGAATAACCACACTTAAAAGATGGCTAAATAGGTGAGTAAACCAAGGACTTCTAATTCTTTACCTATACAAACATCCCTTCATGTAATGAAAACGTAACATTCCTTCCACAGATGAAAGGTCCTTTGGCAGGGCCGGGGTTCGATCTCTTCACCTTTGTATCCTTTGGCAGGGCTGGGGTTCGATCTATTCACCTTTGTATCCTCACAGCCCAGCAAAATGCCTTGATATAGTGAAGGCTCAGGTTTGCTAAGGCTGAAAGCAGGGGCTGTTTCTACCCTTATGAAAAGATAATAGTCTATATCCAATTTCTATCCCCCACCCCATGATTTCAAATAACTCCTTTGATTATGCTGTTAAAAGACTGTTCTTTCCCAAAATGATGTGATTTAATAGCAAAAGATATCTCAACATAAAAAGTATCCAGAGATTGAACTATAGCAGGTCTACAAGCTAGGCATCCACAGGAAAATTTTACAGGGCCACAGCCAGTCATCAATGTTGCAGGAAACGCCACTGAGGTGCCAAAGGCTAAATCCTCTCTCTCCCCGCCACCTGCACTTAGAAGCAATAGTATAATATTAATTACATCCTTCCTTACGCTACGGTGAAGTAGGGGATGGAAGAAACATCCCCAGTAGTATTACCAACAAATGGCGGCTGCTAATAAACAGGCTTTGGTGGTCAAGCTTCCTGCATAGAAAAGAATGGGGAGCCCAACTGGTCGGCAGGCGAACACGCTCCTAAAGGCCGGAGTTCTCAGAGCAGAACAATGAATAACGTTCCAGTTTCTTCATGGGCGAAAGGAAGTGATCCGCAACAGACCGGCCTCGCCCTCCAGCAGGAAAGGGAAGACTCAAACAAGAAGCGCACACCCTTGACCCTTCAGAGCTGTAACAGGAGTTATCCCAGAGCCCGGTCCGACTCTCCGGTGTCTGATTCCCACATGCCCGACTCTCGTATCTCGGACTCCAAAGCACCCCGGCCTCGAGCCAGCTAAGTACCTCTTTCCGCCGCTCTGGAGTAAAATCTTCCCGCCACCTAGCTGAGAGCATCCACCCTTCCGGGTCGCTCAGTTCAGCCAATCGCAAATAACAACCTTCTCTAATTGGTCAAGGGGTGTGGTCACCATGAGCGTCAGGGAACAAGGTTACGAATTATTGGTTGAGATTGGAAGCAGGTTTAGCCAATAGGACGCGGTCTTAAAGCGGCGGTGAGGGTGGCTGCGTGTTTCCGGAAGACGTGGCGGCTCTCGCCTGTGCTCTTTCCCGGCTTCATTTCTCCCGACTCAGCTTCCCACCCTGGGCTTTCCGAGGTTGTGTCGCCGCGGTCCTCACCACTACAACCATGATCTCCTTAACGGACACGCAGAGTAAGCACCTGCCCCGGGGCCCCCGCCTTGAGCCGCGCACACCCATCGCTAGGCTGGGTCTCGCCCCTCGGCTGGGGTCAATGAATGAAGCTCCGGGTTGGGGCGGCGGCCTGCCAGACCGAGCTAGGGCTTCTGGGACCCGAAGGGGCTGTCTTCGGGATGCCGGGGCTAGACTTGCAGTGGCGGACCTGACCTGGGAAAAGAGTCTGTGGGGCAGGGTGGGACGCCCTAGCTGAGGAGGGGAGCTTTAGCCGAGAGTCTGTCTCATTCCAGGGTCGCGCTGATGCCCTCATCCCCAGTGAGAAAGGCGCTTTGTTCTGGGGGCTCGCCACAAGAGAAAGTTTGCGTGGTGCCCGCGGCCCATTCTCGGGATCGTTTATGCCCATGACACACTTCGGGTCCTCTGCAAGTCCCCTAGCTGGCTGTTTATTTGGGAGGCGGTATTTTAAGTGTCGCCTACAGTAGGCTCTTTTTAAAATATGCTTACACTTCAATGTGGTATTTTGAATATTGGCTTTTTGCCAGTACTGTAAGCAACCTTTTAGAAATCTCTTGAAACACTCTCATTTTTCTACCCGCTAAAGTTTCAAGCAGTAGAGAAAAGGCACTTTGTGTTGCATTAAAGGATATCTTTCGTTAGTATTGTATATTGTGTTTTGTGGCTTGTGTCATTATTTTAGCATCACACCTTCTCTGCCTCAGTTCTCCAGGCCTGTCTCATCTCTAAAGCTAGTACTGATAATTGCTTTCTTTTTCTTTCGTTGCATTTCCACTTTCCTACTGCTTTTTGTTAATATTAATGATTTTGTATTTATGTCTGCCCAAGCTCTGTGTCTCATCTTTTGATGGTCATATGCATCTGTTTTTGTCTCAGCTTGCTTTATCTGCCACGCCTTTCATTTTATTCCAGTTAACCCAGATTTTCAAGATTTTATGACTTAAACAGTATGTTGAAGTGAAAAATAGAACTTTATTTAAAATGCCCTTAGTCTTCATGTATAGATTTAAGTCATGGCAGACCAACTTGACAGAGCTTCTAAGGCCTCCTACATACACTGCCACCCCAGTCAAGCTATCTTCCCTCCTGAGGTTGGACTGGGCCTGCGCCTTGGGGCCACCTGCCCCAAGGTTGCTGTCCACTTTGGTCCATTGGCCTGGCCTGTTCTGATTAAAGAAAATAAAAGTGTAGCTTTGAGGGGGTGGGAATCTAGTGTAATAATAATTACTAGCATTTATGTAAAGGTATTTTCTTTCCGTTTACCATGTGCTTTCATATAAATCATTATGCACAGTTCTTATAAGAGCCCTGTAAGACAAAGAGAAGCATGCCCTTTCATAAGTTAAATGAGGCACAAAAGAAATTCAGTGCATGGTCATAAAAAAAGTGACAGAAACAAGACTTGATCCCAGGTCTGCTGACTCAGAAACCTTTTTCACTGTACCCCACTATCATCTAAGAAGACTTGATATAAACTTTAGATACATCAAGTTTATAATTTCTATGCACAATTCCTGTGCATAGAAATCATCTTATTGAAGACTTAATATAGTGATGAGCACCTGCTTTACATCATTCCAAAAACAAGAGGGTGGGGTTGGACTATGGGCATTCTCTCTGAGTTTTCTCCTCACTTCATTAAATTTTGTGAGGGCAATGAAATTTTACTCTTTGCTGTTCACGTGTCACATGTTTTAGGTGAAACAGTGGATGGAAGCATAAAATGATTAGTGAAGCAAATGCATTTTGGATTTCAAATTGTGTTTGTGTGTGAATGTGTTTTAACTGCAGGGATTGGCCATCATTCAAGTGATTTGCCAGGATTATTCTGGGATTTTGATTTTTAGAGAGAGTGACCCAGCACTGATCAGAGTAGAATAAATGGAAATTCATGATTGGTTTAAAGGATTCTATAATACGACTTTCCTCACCACCATCCCCCCACACCCCCCTAGGAAGACAAGACTTTTTCAGAGGGATGGAGGAGGCGCAGTTCCATGCTGCCTCTAAATCTTCATTTCATCACAGTGTCTAAAGTTCTAGTGTGATAATTGTGTTCTCCAGTACAGTTAATGTTCAATTGAATTCTTTCTTGACTTCTGTTTTTCAAAGGGCATAGTAAGAAAGACAGTGCTGCCTTTAAAAAATGCAAATATCAAAATGCTAACAGTGTCTGCCATTAGATTATGCATGTCATTCCTCATAAAATTTCTTCAGTATGCTCCTTATGTTAGACAAATTCATTGTATTAGATTGCTTTTATCATTTTTTTAGAACTTTTGGGCAGTTTTTTAAACATGTGGGAGGAGTAAAGGAAGATAATAAGTTTATTTTACTGGATACTATGCTAATGGGAAGAAGGCAGCTCTATGCCAGGCTTTTGATAGCCAGAGGGCTTATGAATGCATAAGGATGGGGAAGAAGGGGAACCTGGAGGTGAGAAAAAGGCAGAGTGTGGCCAATTTGAGACTTTTCACTGGTATGGATCAGGAGCCACTTGGCAATGTCATTGCCAGTGCCAGTTCGGGCAGAGATGTTATGGGCAGTGTCTCCTGCTGGACTGTACTGGATAAAGTGGTGGGAATATTGTGGTTCCCAGGTGGTAGTTGTAAGACCCATTGTCAGTGGAGTGAGAAAACTGGTTAAATGCTGACTCCACAGACTGTTGTACCTGATTCCGTATCACTAGCACCTACACACATATTTTTGCTGCTTCTGTGATCAAGAACAAATTACTTAATACCTCTAGGTCCATGGTTGCACATATGAGCCATAGGGCCAGTGCTACTTTTTACCTCACAATTTTGTTAAATAAATTATAAAAATTGTGTATAAACACTTCATTACGTGGTAAACCATACTCAGACATTGCCCTTTTTCACTGCGGTTGATTTTTAATAGTTCCACTTGGCTGTGTTAGATAACAAGCTAATATCAAACTTGAATCCGCTAAAAGACACATTCCCCCAGAAGTTCAATATACTCCAGTGTCCTTGAGTTTAGTAACCAAATGTGTTTAACCTAAAAAATAAAAATTCTATGGGAAGAAGTATGACATTAATGGCTAAGCACATTGGCTTTGAATTCAAAAGACCTTGGTTCAAATGCTTAACCAGAAGAATGGCTTTGGGCAACTTAAGTCAACTCTCTAAACTTCAATTTCCTCCATCTTTAAAATGATGTAATTATGCCTGTATTCTAGTAGTATTAGAAATATTAGTTATATAAGGTATGTGATGTACTTCATGAGACCAAATTTGTGGTAAATTCTCAGTACATAGTAGGTGTCTTTCCATATACTTTCCTTTCTAAAAACATCTCAAAATTTGTATGTAATCATCAAGGTTATTTGTGAGAAGATAGAAATGAGTCATATTCAACTAACAAAGCTGCCAATGTTTAATCCTAATTACTAAATAGTTATTTAATATAATTTTACTTGCTCTTTTGTCCATATTTTCCTCTGTGAAATTATGTCTGCTATCCAAACAATTAATTTGGTAAATTCTCTTAAGGCATTTAATCATAAAAGTATCAGACTCAAATTTTCATAGGAATGTGTGTTGAATATGCGTAACTGGTATATTTATAGACCAGATACCTGAATTATTTTAGACTAATTTTGGGAACAAAGGTGGCCAGAATGGAAGACACTAGTTATCAGGAAATTGAGCAGGTGAGGAATGTAGAAAAAGCTAAAGTTGATACAAGTTTTCAACTTATCAGAACATTTTATATGACAAGATTTTTTTTAAGTAGCTGTGACATAGATTTTAGCTTTCTGGATTTGAGGCAAGAATGTTAAGCAATAGATCAGAAGTCAATGATAGTGTATTTTAAATTGTGCTTCCAAAAATACAGTGGCTTCTACTCTGACTCATCTGTATGCAGGTACTGCTTCTAGCTAAACTGTGGATTGGTGGCTGTTTTCTAAAATCAAAACTTAAATGATCAAGGAGGTGACTTAGTGAATTGTGCTTTATAACATTAATAGAAGAGTACATCTGTCACCTTAGAAGTTAAGACTTTTCATACTAAAAAGATAAGACTAGAGAATGCACAATCAATAAAAGTATTAACTTTATATGCAAGATAAACATAGACTTTAAAGCTTACACCTTGTCTACCACTGTATATTCAGTACCTGGAACAGTTCCTTGCATCTGGCAGTTGATCAACGATTCTTTGTTTTTGAATGAAACACTAACAACCTAGAATATTAATATGAGGTAAAACAGTATTCTTTGAAACTTTGGAGAGTTGATTTTCGGACTCTAGACTAAATATGTAAGTGGATTTATAGTTTAGGTAAATTTGTAGATGAAAAGGCCATAATAATCAAGAAATTAAAAGTGATGCCTGACCTGAAAATTTGATTTTGAGAAGACTGCTACCGTGATTTTCAAAATATTTCTTGCTGCTATTGTGACAGGCAGTGTATAATTGAATGAAAGATATTGTGCTGGCCTACCATAACCTTTCTAATGGAATAAAGAAAGAATTAATTTTAAGAAGAGTGAAAAAGAACTACAGATATTGTGCATATAAATAATAATTATAGAATGTGAAAGGAGATAAGTAATTAAAGGAAACCTATACATTTCTGTCTGATACAAGAGAGCTTCTTAGGAGGAAAAAAACAAATATATATATATATAAAACCAAAGGTTTAGAATCCTGATTTATCTTTTTTATTATAGCTATGTCTGAGAAATACTGTCTCCCACATAAGGATTAGAAATTTTCATTCATGTTTTAAATTTTGAAATAATTTGCTGATAATTAATTTGTTATAGATCTAAACAAATGTCATTATGAAGTTAACATGCAGTGTTCAGTACCTGTTTTCTTATATCAATGAAAGGAAAACTGGAACATTTTCTTACTTAGTTTATAGGGATGTTAATGTGACTTTAATTTTTCTCTGCCCTTAACCATATAACTTATATTGCAGAAATTGGAATGGGATTAACAGGATTTGGAGTGTTTTTCCTGTTCTTTGGAATGATTCTCTTTTTTGACAAAGCACTACTGGCTATTGGAAATGTGAGTTTTTAAATATATATTTTAAGTAAATTTATAAGGAAAATTTTACCTACAAATGAATTAATAGCTGCTATTAAATTTGGGGAAAATAATTCACTATTACTTATAAGTAATTCCTGTTACATTCTCTATTTCCATCAGGAATGAAACCTGTCAGCTTTCTGTTTAAATAAAAGGTAAACACTTAATGAGGTTTTCTAATTCCATAACTACTCTGTTAAGTGTTTGTCATGAGATTTACAATAGATTAAATGAAGGCTGCCTCTAAATAGGAGTTCAAAATAGATGACTTGATAGTCCCGTGTCTTGGTAAATTGGCTAAAGTATTTTTACTTTAAAAATCCAAGACTTCGAATTTGATTCAGCTGCGTAAGATACAGATTTTTTTAACTTTTTTAAAAAACTGTATCTCTTTGTTAATGGTTGTTTATTTGGAATGTGTACTATGCTATTCATGTGTGGAGGTTATGTTCCAGAAATAAATAATAACCCTTTTAAGGCAGTGAAGTCACTATGTGTATATATATATTTGGGCTTTTAATTGGAAATGATAAAGGATAGCAAAATTGTTCAAAATTGATGTCTTCATAAATGATAATAGCACGGGTATCCTAGAATATGAAGTTTAACCATTAGGCTTAATATATATTTGTGTGAAATATTTTTCACTATAGAAAGTTAATGGGGAGGGCAAGTATTTGGAAAGCAAACCTGGGGAAAGCAAGCTCTTAAATACATCACCATTTTTTGTCCACAGTCAGAATACATTCAAAATATTCGAAATATTTGAAAACGCTTGGTTGTATTTTTATTTCAGCTGCCACCAGGTATTCTAGAATTTATAAAACTAGAATCTTCTTGGCTTTATGTTGTTTCTTCTACTATCATCTTAGCCATGTCAATATTTCTCCCATCCATAGAAACTCCTGTAGCCTATGATGAATGTTTCAGAACCAAGAGGAATACCCTGGGGTGACATATATTATGGGCAGCTTTCCTCTTTATGCCTTGCCAACTCATCTGCTTGACTAAGCCTTCCTCATCCAGCTAAAACTAGGAAAACTACTGCAAACACAGATGCCCCTTGGTAACGTCTAATCTTTCTTTGTTTCTCTTTTTCTCCATTTAATCAAGATAGAAGAGGAATGAGACAAGTGGAACAAAACTACAGCTTTAACATGCATAACCCACTCCTTGGTTCTGCTTTTTGGTTGTACATGACAGTTCTGTCTGGCCAGTTGCCCACATTAAAAGCCAAACAAATGTGCTGCTGCTTTTATATTTAGCTTTGGCTTTCCTTTTCAAATTTATGCAGTGTGTTTAACTACCTTTTCTGTGTTGTATTTTCTTTCTCTTTTAGGTTTTATTTGTGGCCGGCTTGGCTTTTGTAATTGGTTTAGAAAGAACATTTAGATTCTTCTTCCAAAAACATAAAATGAAAGCTACAGGATTTTTTCTGGGTGGAGTATTTGTAGTCCTTATTGGTTGGCCTTTGATAGGCATGATCTTCGAAATCTATGGATTTTTTCTCTTGTTCAGGTAAGGCATATTATTGTCTCTTTTCAGTAAACCAGTATGTCAGAAAATTATTACAAAAACCCAGATATTTGCATCAGTTGGAGTAAGGTGATGATCATTTCCTTAAAAAGAATTTTATTGAAGTTGAATCTTTTATTATAGTTTTAGATCAAGCAACTATAAAAATGTTTATCAAATGTAAATGATTGCCTAAGTAATTGTATAAATTATCTTGTGTTGTCAGCACAATGAAGTTTACTTTATTGGCATTTTAAGGCACCATCTTTATGCTTGATATTTTTTATCAACTAAATAGTGGTAAGTAGTTAGATAGATCCAGCATTTTAGTGTGTAGAATCTTATTCTTAGTAATTACTACCACTTGATGCCAATTTATTTAGCACATGTACATATTAGAAGATTGTTTACCAAATCTCCACTATAGGAGATTTTGATCTGTTAATATTTTGTAAATGCCAATTAGCAGGTAAACAATAGTGTATATATACGTATGTGTATGAAAATACCTTTGGCCAGGTTCAGTGGCTCATGCCTGTAATCCCAGCACTTTGGGGGAGCCAAGGCATTTGGATCACTTGAGATCAGGAGTTTAAGACTAGCCTGGCCAACACAGCAAAACCCCATCTTTACCAAAAATACAAAAATTAGCCGGCCGTGGTGGCAGGCACCTGTAATCTCGGGTACTCAGAGGCGGAGGCAGGAGAATCGCTTGAACCTGGGGGGCGGAAGTTACAGTGAGCCAAAATTGCACCATTGCACTCCAGCCTGGGCAACAGATCAAGACGCCATCTCAGAAAGGGAAAATACCTTTAAGTAGGGTTGATCTTAATTATTTATTTCAGAAATGCATATCCTTTGTCTTCTATCTGCCAGGACTGTATTACCCTCAGGAGACATACAAATAAATTAAGTACCAAATCTGCTTTAGAAAATCTCTCATTTCTATTATGGAAAGTAGACTCTAAAAATACCAGTAGGATAAAGTTATATTGCCATTATAAATGTATATGCCAAATATTGTAGGAACATGATTAAAGAATTAGTAAATTCAAGGAGAAACTGGGGTTTGAAGAATGGGTAAGAATTCATCCTATAAATGAAAAGTAAACGACAATTAACTGGACAGAAGGAACGGACAGGGCCCTGAAAATACACAGCTTGTTCTGAAAAGAGTGAATGCTTCTGCAGAGCAGGAGCATGTGAGCAATTGAAGGAAATGGTTGATAATAAAACTGAAAATGAAGTCTGGAGCCAAGTTGCAAACTTTCTTTGATGACTTGTTAAGAAAAGTATCTTATCCTGTAACCAAATTTGGGCTGGGGGAGTAGTGTTTGAAGAAGTTCAAGGGCGTGGGGCACAGAGATTTTTAAGCCAGAAGTGATAAAACCAGGTAGGGGTTTTAGGAAGATTGTTCTGATATCAGGATAAAGTACGTATTAAAGAGAAAAACTGAAGTCAAAGGAGCCAGTCAAGAGGCTCTTAATACAGTACAGAGTATAGAATGATAAGACTGGAATCTTGAAGTACTCTTGACATTTTAGGGTGGGTAGAGAAAAAGAAAACACTGGAAGGGACTAGGAAAAGAGCTGGGAGAAGAACTAGGAATAAAGCTCATAGTGGCTAAGAGAGAAGAGAGTAAAAAAAGAAGTTTGTTTTGGCAGGTGTATCTTGCAGCAGAAAACTTAAGCTCCTTAAGAACTAAGAAAACCATTGGCTTTCTTAGTTATGTAGGAGGAATTTTAGTAATGAAGTTAAAAGCCAAAGCTGATCTTTGAGATGAATAAAATTAGAAAGTCCTAGTATCATTGATAAGCTTGGAAGACTACATTGGTTTTGTGGTTTAAAGAGCTTTGTGATATAAATACTAGTTTCTGTTATTGGGTTTTGTTATGATCTGAGATATTCTGAGCTGGAGATTTAGTTCCAAGGGTCTCTGGCATTGTTTTTCTAGATATTTATAATCCTAAATAATAGCATTTGAAATCACACATTTTTATATTTTAAAACAATACTTAAAATAAATGATCTTTTGAATTCAGTACTACTAGAAAATAATTTTCTTTATGCACATATACCATCAACATACTTTTCTAATTTTAAAAATTCTACTTTCTGTTTAATTCTTTATTTTGACTTCTACAGATTCATAACAGAATCTTATTGCTTAATTTCTGAATTCTATTCATTGTAGTATTTTCATTCCTAACTCTGGAGAAAACAGTTTTTCCTGTACTCATCTTACCACAATCAACATAGAAGACTGCTGTGACCAAATGTATGGGGAGTTTTCCACATACAGCAATCAAACAATTAGTTGTCTGCAACAGACAACAGCTGGGCATCCTCCCAATTTAATTCTGAAACTGTCTACATGGAGATAGCTCCATCGCACAGGTTGAGGGCTCAGTTCTGCAGCTGTCCTCTACTTCCAGTGATGCCAGCCACAAGCCCCAGGTTGTTTTACCCATGCTTCTGACTGATCAGCTCTAAATTGAGGTTCCCACGATCCCCTCTTTGAGCTGATTAATGTACTAGAGAGGCTCACAGAACTCAGAAACACTGACGTTTACTAGTTTATTATAAAGGATATTACAAAGGATACAGATAAAGAGATGCATAGGGCAAGAAAAGGGGGAAGGGTCACAGATACTCCAAACTCTCCCCAACCTGCCACCCTCTGAGAACCTCCTTGTGTTTAGCTATCCAGCAACTCCCTGAACCCTGTCCTTTTGGGTTTTGATGGAGGCTTCATGACTAGGCATGATTGATTAAATCATCAGCCATTGGTGGTCAGCTTCACCTTCAGCCCCTCTTCCCTTTGTGGAGGTTAGGAGGTAGGGCTCAAATTTCCAGCCCTCTAATCTTGCCTTGGTCTTTCTGATGACCAGCCCCCATCCTGAAGCTACCTAGGTGCTGCCAACCATTGATAACTCATTAGTATACAAAAAGACATCACCTTGTAGAGACTCTGAGTATTTTAGGAGTTGTAAGCCAGGAAATGAGGTCAAAGACCAAATACATAGTTCACAATATCACAGTACATATTTTTAAGACCCAGAAAAAGTTTACTTTCTTTGCATTTTTAAAATAAACTATTTCATTCTCTTCCTATATTGAGGTAGCTTAACTGATCTGCTATTAATTTTAAACTGGTTAGAAGCTGTATAACTTCTGTAGACTTGTATTTCGAAAGATGAGACATACTGTGAAGATCAGTACCTAGCATGTAGTCTTTTAGTGTTAACTAAATGTTTTGACCCTTAGTATTTATTTTGTAAATGATAGTTACTATTATTTTCATGGTTCTACACATATGGTCTCAACAGCCACTTTCTTTTGATCAGTTTCACCCCACACAGCTCATAGTTAGAAAATTTTTCAGCAGTTCAGCTAACTCATAATTTGAGCATACAACATAGCTAGGCCTCATTATGCACTTCTCACATTTTTACCAACGATCACAAAATTTTTCATTAAGTTTGTAGTTATTTCTAAGTTTGAAGTCCCTAAATTATTCAGAATTTTAATAGGATACTCTTTTTTTCCTTGGTTAGCAATTGATTTTGAAAACAGAAAATGTGTAACTATTAAGACTTTTTTTTCTCTCTCCCAGGGGCTTCTTTCCTGTTGTTGTTGGCTTTATTAGAAGAGTGCCAGTCCTTGGATCCCTCCTAAATTTACCTGGAATTAGATCAGTAAGTAATGTATTTAGCAATATATTTTTAAGCCAACAAAATACATATTTGATGCTTTTTAATTTGAGTAATTGATGCATGGTTAATTGATGACTTTTTATAAATAGTGACATCATGTAGATCATGAGTACCATGAAGACCAAAAAATAATTATTGCTAAACTTACAAAATGTGAAATTTGGTTTACCATATACATTTCTATATTCATATTCTCTACTTTTTAATGTCACTCAGATTTGATATGCTACGATACCTTTCTCGTTGAGAGTTCAGGACATTTTTTATTTAACTTTTATATAATCTCTAATTTTAGAAGCAATAATGTAAAAAGGAAACCATTATTTCCTGCGGTATTTTCTTTCTCAGTCTATATCACCAAGTAGACTAGATTAAGACGTTAAATAAGACTGGGTGAGGGGGCTCACACCCTGCACTTTGGGAGGCTGAGGCGGGTGGATTGCTTAAGGCTCGGAGTTTGAGAGCAGCCTGGGCAACACAATGAAACTCCATCTCTACCCCAGAAAATACAAAATTTAGCTGAGTGTGGTGGTATGTGCCTGTAGTCCCAGCTTCTCGAGAGACTGATGCAGGAGGATTGGCGTGGGCCTAGGAGGTCAAAGCTGCAGTGAGCCATGATTGTGCCACTGCACTTCAGCCTGGGTGGTGACAGAGTAAGACCCTGCTCAAAAAAAAAAAAAAAAAAAAAAAAAGTTAACTAAAGCACTATTACACTGGGTGTCAGATGGTGTCAGTTCTCAGCTCTGCCCACAGTTTGAACAAGCTTCTCAAATTTGTTTTCCAGTGTGTGCCTTAGTTTCCATCTTCATAAAATAGAGTGTCAAATCAGACAATAATGGTTAAAGAGAACATTTTCAAAATTAACAAATGAGTTTCTTTTATTCAGTATTCATTCAACAAATGTTTTGTACTAACTGCTAGCTTGAGGTTCTAACATCTCTTGGTGGAAGCTCAGAAGGGCATTCAGAATTCGACTTATTTTTTGCCACCTTAGGGAAAGCTTTCCTGATTCCCTGTGACTGGCTCGGGGTGTGCTTCTATAACATTCCTGTGCACAACTCTCTCATAGCATTTATTTCTGTTTTTTTCTTTGTTTTTTTATTTTGTTTTTTCTTAGATGCAAGGTCTCACTGTATGGTTCAGACTGATCTCAAACTCTTGGGCTCAAGCAATCCTCCCACCTCAGCCTCCCAAAGTGCTCAGATTACAGGTGTGAGCCACCGTGCCCAGCCTTACCTCTGTTTTAATTTTCAAGAAAAAGGCTTCAGGTCATGCATGGTGGCTCACTCCTGTAATCCCAGCACTTTGGGAGACCAAGGTGGAAGAACTGCTTAAACCAGGAGATCAAGGCTGCCATAAACTATGATCACACCACTGCATTCTAGCCTGGGCAATAGAGCAAAACCTTGTCTCAAAAAAGAGAAGGGAGAAAGTGAGGTGCTTCCGTGTAAAACTACAGTCCTTGAGGGCAGAGGCAGGTTGTATTTGAGTCATTGTACTATCCGTAGTGACCAGCATAATATCTGGCATATAATGAAAACTCAAAATATTTTTTGCTAAGCAAATGAGTGAAGGATGGCATTTTTTTAACCTCAGGGCACTTGTTGAATTTCAGGACAACACCAGATGACTGTCCCTTAGCCTACCTCCTAAGTTTCAAAACTAAACAAAAACCCTTAAATTCTAAAAGAATCTGGGTAATCTAGAATTCAGCTGAGTTGGCTACAATCCTTCTGGCTCTAGGTCAGACCCATATCAGAAGTATTCATGTCCTTCTTTGGACTGGTTTTATAGGTCCAACTCTGTCCTAAATAACTAGGATAAACTAGCTTTAAAGGAAAATTTAAAAGACCACAATTTCCAGTTAGGTCCAGGGAAGTTAATCAACTTTCTAAAGTTGTTCACAGATTTTTGTAGATATTTCTAAAGATGAAGTTCATAGCATTTATTAAATTCTCAAAGAGCTAAAGGATGGCTTACCTGTGGAAGAGTAAGTACCACTATAAGCCCAGTCCCATTTCCATCCCCAGGGTAATTTTAGGGTCATAACCTTACAGCCAAAACAATCTAAATATTTCAGGTTACCTTTGGAGAGAGAATGTTGTGCTTTCTCTCCACTTAAATTTACCTTAAAATTCTAGTAAATCCATGAATTCTTTGAGAGCAAAACTTTTAGTTTCAGTTGCCAGTCACCTGTTTGTGGTAGTATCACAGAATGTTCAACAGAGGCTTTTAGGGGTATACTCTGATTTCATTTGCATTAATCTGCAAACTCATATAGTAGTTAATGTTATTTATACCTAGAATGGCTTTTGAATGTACTGAAACTTCTAGTTATAGAGTTGTAACCATTATTTGTGCCCTTAATTTAAGAATTCTCAAGAATTTGCATAAATGGACACCCAATACAATAGAATATGTTTCTTATCATTATTCATCATGATAAGTGCTTATGTAAAAAATGTGACTTGTGAAATCAAATAAATGAACAGATCATTGTTAGAATTTGATAGCATAACCACTTGGGTTATATAACTTTTAATGTGTCTGCTAATTATATACAATTTCAGCCTTTACATCACCATCTGGAATGTTTAAAAAAAAAAAAAAAAAGCCCAGCTGCTTTATGTTTGGGGTGGAGTAACCAAAGTAAATAACCACTTACAATAATGTGTGTTAAAATTTATATTCCATAATTATAAATTTATGCTTACATCATTAAATCTATTTTTAATGTCATTACCACTTTCAATCTGAAGTCCAGAATACACATTTAAAGTATTTTTAGTCAATAACTGTTGTTAATTATTGAACTTAATGGAGTTAAATCTGTTTGTTCAAAGACTACATAGGCCCAGAAGAGATCCACAGTAATGGTCAGTTGAAATATCTTATTGAGTTCATTAATGCATGAATGGCTGACATTTTAGTTTTTTTGTTTTTATTTTTTATTTTTTGTTAAGCTAGCAGTGTTATCTTCATTTTATACAATTTTTTTATTCATCGTGTTGCATTTTTCATGTTGCACCCTTAAATTCATATGTATGATATGTCATGCAAAAAACTTTTAGAAAAAAAAATGTATACACGTTTATGTATCAGAAGATGGTGGTGAGTAGTACTGGATTAGTCATTGTCAGTCATACCTTAAATTTCCACAACTCTTCTTGTAAGGCTGGGTTTTTAAAAATCAACATTTTAAATGTTGATAAAATGTTCTGTAATGTTCTATAATGTTCTGGGCTTTCTTTAATTACCTGTTTTTCTTCTTACAGTTTGTAGATAAAGTTGGAGAAAGCAACAATATGGTATAACAACAAGTGAATTTGAAGACTCATTTAAAATATCGTGTTATTTATAAAGTCATTTGAAGAATATTCAGCACAAAATTAAATTACATGAAATAGCTTGTAATGATCTTTACAGAAGTTCAAAACGTATAGCCTACAAAGTACCAGCAGCAAAGAAGCAATGAAAACAGGCTTCTACTCAAGTGAACTAAGAAGTCAGCAAGCAAACTGAGAGAGGTGAAATCTATGTTACGATGCTTATGAAACTCTTGAAGGCTATTTGTATTGTTTTTCCACAGTGTGCGAAGCATAGCCATCCTTAGAGAAATGTGGTGCCTGTTTCTTTTCATTTTGAAGGCTCAGGAGCACCCATAGGCATTTGCTTTTTAGAAACGTCCACTGCAGAGGCAAAAATATTTCCAGTTCCGCTCTATCTCTGAAAGTGATGCATGAATTCGATGGAATTATGTCATTTTAATGTATTAAAACCAAGGAAAACCCTTTTTTTTTTTTTTGTATGGATTACTTTTTTTTTGTAAACATGGTTAAAATAAAACTTTTGTGGTTCTTCTGAATCTTAATATTTTGAAGCCAGGTGAAAATCTGAACTAGGTATTCTTTGTTGGAATATGCAAAGGTCATACTTTACTAACTTTTAGTTTCTAAATTATAGCTGAGTAAGTTTGGTCAGCAACCTACTCTGGAAATTCCCATATTTCTTGGGAGTCTGCCCTCCTAAGTATCTGCCTATATCATTCATTACATGTAAGTATTTAACAAAAAAGCATTCTTAACCATGAATGAAGTAGCCTGTTTCATAGCTTGTCTCACTGAATAGTCTTATTTAAGATACTAAATGATGCAAACCAAATGGATTTTTTCCATGTCATGATGTAATTTTTCTTTTTTCTTTCTTTTTTTTTTTAATTTTAGTAGTGGCTTGTTTTGTTTTTCACAAATTAAAATAACAAACTTGATAATGTTTACTTTAAGACATAAAATGTGTTAAAAGGTTAAACTTAAGTGACTATTTTAAAGGGCTATTCATTTAATCTGAGTTTTCCCTTGTTTTCAGCTTTTTCCTAGCATATAATAGTCAATAAGCATGATATGCCCTTCATAGGATCACTCATCTTGAGTTAATTGGGAAAATACCTGAGTTCACATGCTGAAGTTATTTTACTGTAATTAAACTGGCTACAGTTTCTTAAGAACATGACACTAAAAAAAAAAAAAATGGTTTTTTTCCACTGTTGCTGATTATTAGACAGTAGGAAATCACAGTTTTCTTCTTTAGTTTTACAAGATGTGGCAGCTTTAGTGGTAGATATAGGAAAACATTTCAAACGCCACAGTACTATTTGTTTTACCACTGATTGAACTGTTTACTTTTTTTTGACAGTTGCAAAGCTTTTTAATGCATAAAATTATAATTGGAATTTGTGGTATTCATTTACAAACATGTCTACAAAAATAGATTACAGCTTATTTTTAGTTAAATCTCTTGATACACAGAGAACTCCCAATCTTGCTCATCTAAATAAGGAAAGACTTGGTGTATAGTGTAATGGTTTAATCTGGAGGATTACTGACATTTTTCGTACTTGCATTTGACTTACGATATGTCTGTGAAAATGCGATAATAGTGACAAATGGAGACTCCTACCTCAATAGTTAATGGAATAATAAGAGCCTACTGTTGTGTCTAATGTTCTTCAAAAAAGGAATATCCTCATTTGGAGAGTGTCAAATATATACTTTTGAGGATTGACTTATGTAAGGTGCCCAGCAGAACTCTGTTACACATAGTTTTGACTCATATTATTTAAAATGGCTTGATAATTCTACCTTTTTACAGCAAGAATAGTATCTGCTAATGTAAGACACATCTGTATCATTTAACTCCTTTGTAGACATGAATTTCTATCAAAATGTTCTTTGCACTGTAACAGAGACTCCTTTTTCAACAATCTTATTTCAGAAAGCATTATTAGACTTGAAAGGGTTTGATAATATCCCAGTCCTTAGGAAGATTGAGAGGCTGGAGCAGTTTTCAGTTTTAAATGAGTCTGCAGTTAATATCAAATGTGAGTTTGGGACTGCCTGGCAACACTTATATTTGAACCCTTGATGAGACTCTATTTTTAAACATACTAGTTTTCTGATAGAAAGCACTATACATCCTTTTGTTTTTTTTTCCTTCCCAAAATCAGCCTTCTGTCTTTGTAACAAAATTACACTTTATAGAGATGGAGGAAAAGGTCTAATACTACATAGCCTTAAGTGTTTCTGTCATTGTTCAAGTGTATTTTCTGTAACAGAAACATATTTGGAATGTTTTTCTTTTCCCCTTATAAATTGTAATTCCTGAAAATACTGCTGCTTTAAAAAGTCTCACTGTCAGATTATATTATCTAACATTGAATATTGTAAATATACTTGTCTTACCTCTCAATAAAAGGGTACTTTTCTATTAATTGGTGGTCAAATATATATGCGTTATGAAGTTCTCAAAGTTAATTTAGCATTGCAGAATAACCTGTTTTTAAAAATTTGCCTTATATGCAATTTTTTTCTTTTCAAACAATCTTCACATCTTTCATTTCCAAATTGTCTAAAGGTACTAATGGATACAGATGGGCTTCAAGTAAGCAAAAAAATTCCTAATTTTGAAAACTAAAAAAGAAAGTCACTACTTTGGGCAATATGCTGTTTTTTAAAAATCAGACTCTATGTATTATGTTATTCAGTAGACATTTTCTGAGTACCTCTTTTTTTTTTTTTTTTTTTTTTTTTTTGAGACGGAGTTTCGCTCTTGTTACCCAGGCTGGAGTGCAATGGCGCGATCTCGGCTCACCGCAACCTCCACCTCCTGGGCTCAGGCAATTCTCCTGCCTCAGCCTCCTAAGTAGCTGGGATTACAGGCACGCGCCACCACGCCCAGCTAGTTTTTTGTATTTTTAGTAGAGACGGGGTTTCACCATGTTGACCAGGATGGTCTCGATCTCTCGACCTCGTGATCCACCTGCCTCGGCCTCCCAAAGTGCTGGGATTACAGGCTTGAGCCACCGCGCCCGGCTCTGAGTACCTCTTGAATACTAAAAGTCCCGTGCTGAATTTAGGAGACCCCCAAAATGTGGCATCTGCTCATTAAGTGTTTATAATGTTAACATTGCTTGTAAATTCTTAGCTGTATTTCCAAGTAACTTGTCCTGGCCTGTACTGCAAAAAAATGGTGGTAGAAAAATTTGTGGTATAAACATCCTAACCTATTGTTCTCTCCCAGTCAAGAGTTGCTAAAACTATTCAACCTTCAGCTGTGTGATTGATTGGCATTTTCAAAAGGTATCTGGAGGAAAAAAAAATAATCACCAGCTTTAACTCTGGGAGGTTTGTTTTGAGATGTAATTTTTTACAAGCCTGTGCATGTATTCAACTTATTATAGGGTTATGTTTTTGGTTTCTTTGTGGCAGAGGGAAGAGAACTGTTTTTAATGTAGGCCTAGGGATTTAGAACCGTCACTGCTATTTGTGTTATCCAGAAGCCTGCCACAGAATTTATATTGCTACAGGCAGTTGGGACAGTGTTCTGAAAGCTGCTGTGATTGCTACTATTAATTGCAAAATTTAAAAAGTGGTCAGGGAATTTAGAAATTAGATGCTTTAATATTTTTTCTCAGAATGGAAAGAATCTTTCTTTGTCACTTAACTAAGATTACCACAACACCTGCAGTGGTTTGATTGTAAATTTTGTTAAAGCCAAAAAAACTACTGGCCACGTCTACCACTTAAAACACCCAGTAGGTATTTGTTGAATTCACTAATTAAGCTGCAAATCCAGACTATTGTTGGGTGAATGGGAAGTCTTGAATCTGCTATTAAATATCCAGCCTGTCTCTGTAATCTTGACCTGCGCCAAAAGGCCCCAACCTCCATTCTTCTGTTACCTGTATCCATGTAGGAGATGGAACACTAGAAGCATGCCCAAAATTCTTCATTGACTAATATGTGTTTCCATGACCTTAGCTTTACTCAAGGCCTGACTAAAATGTCACTGCTAACATATCTTTCCTGACCATGTAGGCCAAAACAGCTGCTCCTTCCTTGTCCTCTCCTACAGCTTTCCACTTGCTTTGTATTGATTTGGTTATAGAAAAGATTCTTGAGTTTCGAAATCTCTTCTTACATTTGTATCTCCAGTTCCTGGCCTTCAATAGGTGCTCTGTAAATGTTGGTTTAATGAGTGAAAGTTCATTCTTTCAGCTCTTCTGGTGCTAGCCCCCTGATCACTTTTTTTTTTTTTTTTTTTTTTTTTGAGACGGAGTTTCGCTCTTGTTACCCAGGCTGGAGTGCAATGGCGCGATCTCGGCTCACCGCAACCTCCGCCTCCTGGGTTCAGGCAATTCTCCTGCCTCAGCCTCCTGAGTAGCTGGGATTACAGGCACGGGCCACCATGCCCAGCTAATTTTTTGTATTTTTAATAGACGGGGTTTCACCATGTTGACCAGGATGGTCTCGATCTCTCGACCTCGTGATCCACCCGCCTCGGCCTCCCAAAGTGCTGGGATTACAGGCTTGAGCCACCGTGCCCGGCCCCGATCACTTTTAATATATTGAAATCAACCTCTGTCAGCCGTAGGGCTGAATCTAATGATCTGGCCCCCTCAGAAGTCTGTCTTTCTACTTCACATTCCTCAGGACTTGACTGTACCCAGTAGCTTGCCAATGGAGGGATGGTAGATAAACGAAAGACCACGCCTACAGATTGGCTGCCCTTCTTTACTAGAAAAGGGAGGCTGCTGGGGAAACCAGAAGCTACTGCTAAAGTTTTGAGGCTGATGTGAACCACTAATTCTCCTTTCCAGTATGAAATGAAGAGTTTCTTGGGTTTTGTTTGTCACTGCAGCTGCTATGTATGATGAAGTAGAATTATCCCATGAAGAAAACAAAATTTATTTCTTAAGTGACGAAAGCCAGAAATAATACCCTATGACAAGAGGGATCACTTGCACAATAGTTTTTTACACATATGAAATAATACTGGTAATTGTGGGTAATTAAATCCCTGAAGATTCTTCTGTTGTGATGTGACCTTGTGAGGTGACTGAGTTTCATGGCGGTATAAGGACCAGTCTTGGTGCTAAAACACTAGCTCTACTATTTAGTGTCATATCAAGTCAAACTCTCAAGTATGCTTCTAAGTGAAATACAGGATCTAATACATGAATTTGATATGAAAATTGAATTTAACAATGGATTTCAAAGGTCTCAAATTTAAAGTGTTATGAAAAATAGCATGCATTGTCCTGAGAGTATTTCTGGCCCAGTGACATAGATTAGAAGTAGGACAACTGATTATCCCACCTTCCTATTTGATGATCACACCTGGCAACAGCTGGTGTTCGAGCTAATTCACATGACAGAATTATGGAATCATTCTTCACATTTCTGAGCTACCAAGGTTTATATGGCTCAACATTTCCAAAAGAGCTATCAGTGTTAGTGTTTTGTTGTTTGTATCTTGATCCAAGACCTTTTTGCTATATCTGTCCTCTTTGTGCTGCATTTACATAACATACACCATTAGCAGCCATGTCTTATGAATTATCCTGTAGTAACAGTGGCTGTACATTAATCTATACACACTATTATATCATTTTGGAAATGAGTGGTAAAATATTTTAATCCAGAAAATAGTATGAAATTGGTGAACTTGAGTCTCCCTGCTTCACTTTTATCTACCCCCAACACACTAAACATTACTTGTCTTAACTCTCCTCAGAAAACCAATATCTTCATATTTTCTCCTTCCTCTCCCTATCTGTAATTCTGGAGAAAGGATCTGAAATAGTTTGTAAACAAAGAATTGCAATATTATCTATCTCAGGGTGTGAGCTCATTGTGAATCAAAGCGTTAAGTAAAAAGAAGCCTGACTAAAGACAGTGGCCAATTAATGAGAAGTTTTATTTTGGATAGCAGGCCTTCTTAATGCTCCCAAAGTCCCTCCTAAAACTGGTAACCCTTTGGGGAAATGACTTCTTTCATCTGATTATGAGACAACTGGCCTAAGGGGCTGATGTCCTAACAGAAAATGAAGCCAATCTAGAAGATTGAACTCATATCTTCATTCATGCTATCCAACTCAAATTCTCTCTATTCCGTCATCAAAAAAGTCATTTAGGCATTTTGACAATAATAGCCACATTGTCCAGATAATCTTATCCAAGATAGCAGCTGTTTTCCTTGTGAACACAATAATCTCTGACCTTGAAAGAACGCCATTTGAACAGTGACAGGTGATCATTGGTTAAATAGGGTCTGGGCACTCTTTAGTCAACCACAAGAATGCAGGTAACAGTGATGAATTCAAAACAGTGTTCATTGAATGTGCCTTCAAAAAAGGCTTAAAAGACCATTCATTCACATCTACTGTCTGGTCATACTAGCAGAATAAAATTCAAGGGCTTTACCTATGTGAATTTTTGTTATTGTTTGTTTTGTTTTGTTTTATACCAAATATTATAACAACCTATGTCTTAGTTTGAAACTGTAAAAACCTTAAAAGCTTTGTGATTTACCAAAAATATTCTATTGGGGGCCAATGCCCTTTGGAAATCCTTTTAGAAGTAACACATTCTAGCATGTTACTCTTGATAAGACTGCAATATTGATAACATGTCAAAACCATTCCCTTCTTTTGCACACATTAAACTGAAAATGGCAGCTTTGACGTAAGACATCTGCTTGTGAATTCATTAGCTAAACTATTATCAGCAGAGCACATTTATGTATCTTGTTAAAATTGTAAGTTCAAAACACGTTTTACTGGTGATTCATTTTCCTGCTCCTCTTCCCAAAACATTTGTGTTATGGGTATGGAAAGGCATTTTATTTATTTTTCAGATAATCTGGTAATTAGATTTCATGTGTGATTATTTAAAACATAACCTTCTTTTATTGCTCTTTTTTGAAGGAAATTGCTACAACCCTTTGAAATGAAAATCTTAAAATCTAGCATTTAAAGCATTATTAAAACAGCAACCAGATAACATTTTAGTCAGTTTTTATCTTTCTCCTTTCCTACGACATGGAAATAGAGCATTACACTAATGCCTCTAGATTTTTCCTGCTTTGCATTTTTCCTTGCAGATGGTAAATAGTTCTCAAGTTTCTGCTCACATACTGCATTCTATATTCCATTGTCTTTTACTAACCAAAAGGAAGTTAAGAAGTTTCTCCAATTTCAATAAATTACTTCATAATTTACCCATAGTTTTATCCATAAACCTAAGAACCATCCTTGATATATTTTTATCATACTCTCATATCCCTTTTATATACAAGTTCTGTATTTTCTACCTCCACAACATGTATCCAAACTCATTTACAGCTCTTCTTTCTCTGTGTGTACCATCCCAGTATAAGCCATCATCATCCTTTCTTATAATCATATTTCCATATCAACTGGCCAGTTTCTTTCTCTCCAATCTCATTTCAAAGCCTCTCTCTGTCACCACACAACTCGGTCTCCATTGGCCTCTTTCCTGTTCCCCAAACAAGCCTTGCTCTTTGCTGTCCATAGATTTTGCTTTTCTTCTTCTATTGAGAATGCCTGGAATACTAATACTGCCCCAGTTTTTCCCATTACTTCACCTTATCCTTCAAGACTACTACCCTCTGTTTTTAACCTTCCCTAAAGTAGCCCACCACTTATCCTAACCCATCACCTTGCTTACTTTTACTTAACAATTTAAAGGCAGGGCTCAGTGTCTCCAGCACTGTAATCCCAGCACTTTGGGAGGCGGAGATGGACGAATCACAAGGTCAGGAGTCTGAGACCATCCTGGCCAATATGGTGGAACCCCATCTCTACTAAAAATACAAAAATTAGCCGGGCATGGTGGTGCGTGCCTGTAATCCCAGCTACATGGAAGGCTGAGGCAGGAGAATCGCTTGAACCCAGGAGGTGGAGATTGCAGTGAGCAGAAACGGCACTATTGCACTCCAGCTTGGGTGACAGAGTAAGACCCCATCTCAAAAAAAAAAAAAAAAAAAAAAAAAAATTAAAACATTCTGTAGTTAGAGTAGACCCTGCTTATCCACGGTTTCACTTTCCATGGTTTCAGTTACCCATGGTCAACTACAGTCTGAAAATATTAAACGGGAAATTTCAGAATTCATAAGTTTTAAATTGTGACTGTTAAATCTGAGTAGGGTGTTGAAATCTCTCACTGTTCAGCTAAAGCCTAACCAAAACATGAAACATCTTTTTGTCTAGCATGTTCATATGTAAACACCAGTCAACTAGTAACCGTCTCGGTGAACAGATAGAATAAATACAGTGTATAGAAGGCATATACATACCAATGGTTTCAGGCATCACTGTGGGTCTTGAAACATGTACCCCCACATACACCTATGATTAAGGGGTAACTACTGTGTCATATTTTATCTATTTCTCAATTTAGTGTGTACCTTGACTAGTAGGTAACTTAGATCAAAGCAAAGACCATGTCTTTTCAGTGCATGGCTGTGTCCCTTGAAATAAAAGGATTGTGTGTCTCAGAGTAGGCACTCAATAAATATTTGCTAAACAACCGAATGAATGAATAATTAAGTGAACGACTGATGTCAGATTCCACTGAGATTCCCGAACCTTTTCATACATCTTTAGGCATCAGTGATAGACTGATAGCTAGTTACCCAAGACAAGTTTTCTTACTTACTCATTTACTTTTGATTCTGCCTTGGACTATTGATTGTTTTCATTAATAATAATAATAACAGCCGGGCGCGGTGGCTCAAGCCTGTAATCCCAGCACTTTGGGAGGCCGAGGCGGGTGGATCACGAGGTCGAGAGATCGAGACCATCCTGGTCAACATGGTGAAACCCCGTTTCTACTAAAAAAATACAAAATATTAGCTGGGCTTGGTGGCTCGTGCCTGTAATCCCAGCTACTCAGGATGCTGAGGCAGGAGAATTGCCTGAACCCAGGAGGCGGAGGTTGCGGTGAGCTGAGATCGCGCCATTGCACTCCAGCCTGGGTAACAAGAGTGAAACTCCGTCTCAAAAAAAAAAAATAATAATAATAATAATAATAATAATAATAACAGTGCTTTGGGTAACTAGTAGGAAAAGCAAGAGCAGTGATGCTGACACATTCTGAATGTCTTCTGGATGACGCACTCCGTATCCAAACAAATAATTTCCGCCCATCAATCATTCCTCAACTTCCTGCAATGAAACTCCCTGGAGGAGTCATCAGATTATCGATCTTGCCTGAAGACTGACAAGATGTCCCTGTGGACTCCCAAACTCTACTCCAGATGGAGAGAGGTCCTTAACACCAAGATTTTAAAAGCTACAATTTCAGGGCAAGAGTAGAAAACTCACAGGGAAAGTCACGGTTGTTTCAAGGTTCTGAAAAGAAGCAGAACATGAAGGTAAGTAAAGGCTTTATTCACTTGAGACTTCTTAGCTATTTTTTAAAACCCCTTTATAGCATTTTACCTATTTCATGTTTAATAAGCATTTTAAGGATATTTGAATGATACGTCTTTAGAATAACAGAATCATTTGATTTTACTAAGAAAAATGCACGTATTTACTTATTCTTCATTTGCGTGAAGTAGTAAAAATAACATTTCTAGATATGTTTTTTTCAATTAACTAGAAGATAGAAGGGAAACACCTCCAGAAACTGAGTACTGAAACAATATTTCGAGAAGTAAGGGATTTGTAACTGTCCAGGAGGTCAAGGAAGGAAGAAGAAGATCCTATTGGCACAGAAATGACCCTTTCTGGTTGATCATATCATACAGGGACTCAGAAGTCTAGCAGCAACAACCTTGGCTCTTTTCCTGGTGTTTTTTTTCCTGGGAAACTCCAGTGGTGCTCCGCAGGTAATCAAATGGAATAAATAAATAAATTTAATTAATTAATAAATTAAAAATGCGCACTGTGTGTCTACTCTGCTCTTTCTTTCTTCCTTCTTATTTTATTGTCTTCTGTTTTTTCTTTATTTTGCTGTATTAGAGGACTGAACTGCAAAGTTTAATTAACTGCTCTTCCCTTCTCCCGGGTTTTAGAGACTGTTGGAGAGAAGGAACTGGACTCCTCAAGCTATGCTGTATCTGAAAGGGGCACGTAAGTTCCAAATATTTTGCTTTTCCTATAATAACGGAATACCCTTAGGAGTGCATGAATCCCTGAACAGATAGATGGAGAGTTATGAAGAGAGAAAAATATCGAGTTTATTCCCTTAAATCGTAGAGGCCATCAAAGAGACCGGTAGGTGAGGGAGGGGTGGGAGAAGGGAAGAGTCCCTGAATATTAGAAATCCTCCATCCTTATTAGAAATCCACCATCCTTAAATGGAGGTTTGCTTGTCTTGGTCCAAATGGGATCTCGGGCTGCCTGGGAAATAACCGCACCGGCCATGAACCCGACCTCGGCTCCAAAGCGCCCCTGCGGCGTCTGGCCAGGCGCGGGGCTTTCTCCAGGTCTCCAGGTCTCCAGGGCGCCTGGCTCCGCCGGAGGTTGCGCTGGGAGCGCTGGAAGCTCGACAGCCCCCCGCGACCCTAACCTGGAGCAACCTGCCCCCTCCCCACGCCCGGGGACTGCGCGGTGCCGGGAGGAGCTGCGGTGTAAGCCCGGGTTGTCCCGGGCAGGGCGGTCGTTGAACCCCGGGTCTCGCCCTTGCAGAGGGTCGGCGCTTCATCTCCGACCAGAGCCGGAGGAAGGACCTCTCCGACCGGCCACTGCCGGGTGAGTGACCAGGGTGCAAGTTCGCTAGTCCTGCGCTTTGGGAACAGGATGGGGCGGGCAGGGCTTGCTCCGCGCTGGCGCCAAAATAAAGTATCTCCCCACCGGGAAGACGCGGCTCGGAGTCGCCCTGAGCTGCAGTCGGCCAGGGCGCAGCCCACGTGCGCAGCAGCAGCCGGACGCCGAGCGCCGGAGCCGGGAGCTCGCGCATCCAGCCCCGCGCCAACAGTGGCAAGGGCGGCTCAGGCTGGCGCTGCGGCTACCCTAGCTTTACCCGCTTGCGGCTGCTGAGCCAGCCATCCGGCCGCCAGGGTGTGCAGAGGTCCCCAGGGAGTTAGGGCCTGAGGTTCAGCTCAGCGGGGTAAGGAGAGAAAGGAAGAACTATGCAAATGCTTCTAGAAATGTATCCGCGTGTTTCTGCAGGAACTTTACTCAGCCTCCTCTTAAACACTTACTAACAAAATGGGAACTTACCTAGGAACTTCAAATGCATGCTTCTGTTTTACTAGAAAGAACTGTCAAAGGCTCAAAATCAAAAGAGTAACATGCGGGCCGTTAAGGATGGGACCACGGACTGTTCTTTTTCATGGTGAACCTTTCCACCGTGCTGTATTAAAAAAATAACAGCACAATTCGATAGAATTGTGGAGATCGAAATGCTAAAAGTAAAAAGTATACTTACTTTGAAAAATATCAAACACTGTTTGAACACATAGTAGGTGCTTAAATTTTAGTGTAGGCTCCTCAAACATGCTGTGTAATTGTGGTTATTTATTTCATGAGGGTAAAATTTGTTTTTCAACTTCAGTTGCCCCAAATTAGAAATCATGTTTTGTGCTGAATCGAATCAGAACAATTTGTCTTTTTTCAACTTAGATTTGAAATAACTTTGAATTATTAACAGATACTCCTTCAGTCAAATAATTACCTCATATTTGGCCAAAAAGGTAAATTATTATCTAAAATTCTCTTTGATATTTTAAAATTATCTTCCATACCTGGTTTGTAAACTTGACATACCAATTGTAAGTCATTTCCAAAGCAAATGTGAAATGTTTCCATTTATACAAAATTAGTCTTCTGCGTAAGGAGCCCTTTCTTGAGAGGTCAAAATCTATTTCATAGAAGTTTTTCTAGTGTTGTAGCATGTTAGAATAAGACTTACCAATATGAATATATAAATGCTAACAGAATCTGTATACATTTTCGTTTCTCCAGAAAGACGAAGCCCAAATCCCCGACTACTAACTATTCCGGAGGCAGCAGCCATCTTACTGGTGACAGAAGGTACTAACATAGTGGCCTCTTTCACCTGCACTGACAGAACAGCTTTGCTTACTTTCAGGATTCTGTGTTAAGTGCAATGCCCCTTGCCCAGAAATTTACAGAGATGTTTATTCTGTAAAGACCAGTATATTTCTCACTGAAGCGAGTCCCAAGAATATAAAAACATTTCCTTGCAAGACTGGGGAATTTTATATGAATTTTGGCATTCTTAGCCTATGGTAACTTTTATTTATTTATTTATTTTAGAACTTTTAAAACTGAAAAAGCTCAAAGTCCAACTGCATTATCTTATAGTTGAACAAACTGAGGCCAAAAAGATTAAATAATCACAAATCCAATTGCTCGTTATTCAAAGTTAAACCAAAGGAAATCAACAATTTTTTTTTTCTTAGAAACACAGCAGTTTCATATGGTTCACCCAAATAGATATGGGCCAGTTCTGATTCCAAACCTGTATAACTTTCACTATCCTATGTAGCTTTTTCTATACCAGGATTGGATCTAATCTTCAAATAGAAGTACTGTGTCCATGTAGCATTAAAACTACTGGTTGAATTGTGGCATCTTGGTAACGGAGCAACCACGTTTTGGGAGTCTAACAGACTTGGGCTTAAATTCTGGCTCTGCTGCTTGTTAGCCTGGTCAACCTGAGCCTTAGTATCATTATCAATTAAATAATGAAATAATGGTATTCATGTGCAAGGTCTCTACAAGAACCCAATGAAACAAGTTATATCATTCTTATTACTATTATGAAGTCATGAACTGTAACAAATAGACTGAAAATTTTCTCTTTCAAAAATTGTAATGATGCCATATTTGTGAAATAATTTACATTTTAAAATGTGTAAAAAACATGTAGTCCCAGCTACTCTGGAGGCTGAGGCAGGAGAATCGTTTGAGCTCAGGAGGCGGAGGTTGCAGTGAGCCAAGATCATGCCACTGCACTCCAGCCTGGGTGACAGAGAGAGACTCCACCTCAAAAACAAACAAAAGAACATGTGGTTAGTGGTCTGGTGGTCGAAGCACATGCTGCTGGCCTAGTTCTATAACATCTGTGCTATTGGAGAAAACGTGTGCTCTGTGCCTCATACTGGACAGCCCATGTGGGAGAAGGGAAGAGAGCAGAAGGCACTTTCTGGCTTCAAACTTTGGCTTTGCTGTCAAAAAATGCCTGTGAAAGGCAAGTGGAAGAGAGTGGGATTAAAAAAGTCTTTTGAACTCAGAGCAAGACCAGGGATAAGGCATGAAGAGAAGACAGTGCTTTTCAGATATTGGATATACACTATCCTCACACTAACCCTAGGAGGTAGGCACTCATCCACATTTTACCCATGAGAACATAGAGGCTCAGAAAGATTAAGAAACTTGCTCACCATCATACAAGAGGTGCATAACAGAACTGGGATGAAAACAGGAGGAAACTTGGTCTTTGAGAATGAATAAGATGATCTATTAATTTTCAGCCGAGAGATGACAAGGTGAAGGAATATGAGTCTGGTTATGATACATAGGGTAACAATAAACGCAATGTGTCAGATATTATTGCTAATCTTTCTAGCTCAGAAAACTGAGCTTTCAAGAGATGGCCTTACCTTTTTAGGATCACATAGATAGTAAGAAGTGATATCAAGATTTTAACTCAGATCTGTGTGATTCTATAGCTCTCTCAATTATTCCATGCCACCTCTCATATGAATTGGATCAAAGAGGAAAGGCTAGAGTGGAGAACCAATAAGAAATTCAGAAAATAATACAGGAGTGAGGTGATGAGGCCCAGTCAGTCAGTGGGAATGGATGCAGGGTCTCAACCCTGAGGTATACCAGAAAGAATAGATGAGTGGGATAGCTGTTCACTAAAGATGTAAGAGAGAACCCAAAGTCAAGCACATTTTTAAAGTGTTGTGTTTGAGAGTTTAAAATGGTGATGATGATAATAAGGAGTGGAAATTTTTGTGAATATGGAGAAGGATTCAATTCAAAGTGACAGGGACCTTCTAGTCAATAAAGTTATGTGGGTCAGAGTTCTCCACTATTCATCTGTGGACTGGTGACATCAGAATTACCTGGAGAGATCACTGAAAAAAAAAAAAAAATAGAGATTTCTTGGCCTTAGGCCTAGAGATTCTAATTCTGTACTGCTTGAGTGAGGCCCAAGAATCTCTGTCCTTAAGGAGTTCTTCCACACTATTCTGATGATTAGTCAGGTTTGAAAACAATAAGAACTTCAGAGGCAGTTAATAAAGGTTGAAATCTTGAGAATGGAGATACCTTCTAGGGCTTAGATATAATGGGAAAATGGAAGATAATAAAACACCAAAAAATCAAGGAAATGGGGGAAAATAGTATCCGTGAAGGGACATTAAAAGGAGCAAGCAGAAAGGTAAGCGGAAAATCAGAATAACCGAGCATCCCAGAATTTATTCAGTAGTGATGCTATTGATTACTGCCCTCTTGAAACTTTCCAAGGATGGAAACTATCAGAATGGTTAACTATAGCAGAATGGTTAGTAAGAATATACAGCTCAGGGGACTTTAAACAGTGCATCACAGGACATCTCCCCACCTCCCGTCCAGTGACACGACTTCCTTCTACTGTGCTGTATCTCAAACCTTGTGTAGACAGAATTTGGTACAAGAAGGTATACTGCAAAGTTAAGAGAAAGTGGGGTCCAAGGCTCCGGAGAGCTGGCATTACTCTCAGAACTCTTGCAATGAAAAGGTGTGAAATAGTTGAGTAATGGGTAGAAGATGCTGTATCCAAGGTGATCTTTTAAAAATCCTAGATGTGGAACCCAGCAATTTTTGAAGTCAGTAAGAACAGAGCTCTGATGGAGATTAATAGTGACGTTTTAGATTTGATTGTTGGGAAGATGTGCAGAGCCAGAAAGGAAAGTGACCTGTAATGGACAAGAGAGAGCTAATTTTAAAAAGGAGAGGTATCTTCATTAGTAATTTGAGGAAAGGATGTGATTATAGGTTCCCATCTCTTTTTTGGAAAATAAATATGTATTTTTTTAATTACTGAAGTTTTCTAAGTAGATGGTCTCTGAAGATGAAATGACTAATTTTATCAGTCTAAATCGATCGAAAAGTTTTTGATTCCCAAATGATAAATTAATCACTAGTATTAATCACTTTAGTACTTTTTTCTATACTCCCTTGATATTATTTAGAAGGCTCTTATTTTATGTAGTGAATATTGGTTTCAGAGGAATTTATACAGGGATAGTGTTCTGGTTTTGTTTTGTTTTGTTATCTTCCTTCCCTTTAAAGAGAAGCCCATTCTCTGCAATGGTTTAAAGTGTGCTAGAAATACAGGTTACGATGTAACCCAGGTATTCAAATTATATTGCAACCAACAGAAAGAATGTGGTTTTATCTAGAGGTGATCTTAGATGAAATTTGAAGATGCACTTTGCCCTAGCACTTTTTCTCCCTACCTTATTGTAACTTTTAGTCATTCTATCCTGTTTTTAGAGTCCCAGGAACCTGCTATTGTTCGACTCTTTAAGTATCCCCACCTCAGGCTCTAAAGTTTTGCCATCTCACCCAGGATGAGAAACTTTCTCATTTCCGCCCCCAGAACTCTAGCTCCCCTAATAAAAGAACATTTGCAAATGTGTTCCTATGTCATCTTTCCCGAGTAAGATCCATTTTCACAGGAAATATAAAGAGATAGTCCTTTGATGAAAGTGAATTATTTTCGTGGCAGGTATTTTAGACATAAGTCAGTTTGTGAGAGCAAGACACATGGCTCTTTCAGATTTTTACCAGACGTCCCATATTGTAGTTTCATTCATTATAGAGATTCAGATTTAAAATATGAAACCCCCAATGTGTCCCAAGCTGAGAAGAAAAGACTTTAAACTGAACAAATCAAAACCTGTATTGTTTAAATTCTCAGTAGCAGAGTTCACGAGTTAACATAACTTAGAAGGCTAAATGTTTATTTACTGAGATTCTCTTTGTCTTACCTTTTCCTCTATTAATTTTCCTCTATTACATGCAGAGCATATATTTATTTTAAACAATTTGTTTTCTTACAGATGAAGAAAAAAACTTTGATCAAACCAGCTTCCTGGAAGATAGTCTGCTAAACTGGTGAAAATATACTAGATTATGTTTAATTATGGTTCTAGTCTCTTTGAAAACATGAACCATATGAATAAAACCTTTGGACTCTTTTATTCCATTTGTAATCTTAAGAATACACACAGATAGTTTTATTCTTTCAGAAACAGAAAAAATATATAGGATGCTTAGCTGAGAACATCATCACCTTCTTTCATTGCTTCAGGTCCTGTTTAGATCACCAAAAATGCTGAGATCACCTTGTGTCTTACTCTTGAGTTTCTTAGAATATTTATAATTATAAGGCTGAAGACTAAAGTGTTCTTTCCTTTTTTTTTTTTTTTTTTTTTGTTACCCACTTCCATTTTGTTTTCACTCAGCAGAAATTCTCCCTCTCTGTTTTCCTTTTAACCCATCCCAAGGAGGTGGGATGAAGGTAAGAAGCTTGGCAGGATGGGAAATGGAAGAGTATGACTCTCTAGAGCTCATCCAGGAGTGGTCAATTAAGAAGATAAATTGGATGGCTGGGGAGAAGCCCTGTGATAGGAACACTTCAGTGTGGTTGCTGGGAGGAGACAGTCATTGAGGTAGCAGGTTTGCCAAAGGTCCAGAGCTTGGAGCTCCCTTTGTAATTCTCGTTGGGAACTACCTTGCATTCAGTTTAGAAACATGTATGTAAAAGTTACTGGGAAATAAGCAATAAAGACACACTCTGTTGTTTACATACTGGAAGAGGGAACAAGCCAGTTTTGTTAAAAGTAACTCATTTTCCATGGCCAAACAGACTCAGCAGATTCATGTACTCTGCTTACTCTAATTGACTAGACTCTAGATTTTATTTGACCTCATAGCATTACATAAATCACTCTGATAACGTAAGTACACAGTAATATGCCTGATTTCCTCCTTTTTAAAAGCCAACTTGAGTTCAGTACCATCTGAATATACACACACACATACATACTCCTGTGGCAAACATAATAATGTATTTATTTAAAATTACAATTTTAAATTATATGACCATCATGTTAATCATTTTTTACCTAATTCAGAGTTGTTATTGACAAATGTCATAAGTGGAAAGTATTGTTAATTTTTATTGTCATAGTATGTAGCCATTATTTAATAGCCCAAGAATATCTTTATATGAATATCTCTATAATGTGGAATTGCAATTTCACTATGTTAAGTAGTCAGAACTCTGCTTTATGTGTATCTTGTTTCATAATAAGGAAACTAAATTCAAGTTAATGTAATGTTGATCTCTGTCAAAAAATAACTTGTGAGCATTAAAAAAGTCTATGTGACGTTATAATAGGCACTTGTCATTAATTATGGTTTGATTTGAAAGTAGATTTACTAGGTAGTGCTTACCTCCAATTTATTAAAATTTTTTTTTCCAAAAGCATTGTTTTTGTTTATACAGAGTCCTAACCACTTTACCATTAGGCGGCGTGGGATATTAAAAATTATTTACTTATCAGACACGAACTTTTACATATTGACTATTCAAATAGTATGTGTATTCAAAGAACCCTTTTAACAAAAATCTGTCTTATGAAATAATTCTTCCCACAACTAACCAGAACAGTCTCAAAAATTTCATACTAATCATTGTTTTAAAAAGCTGTCTCAATGACCAATAGCTGTTAAAATACAGCTTCACATATGCCAAGTACTCAAATTCCTAGAATGTTCACATGTACAGATGTGCTAATTAATTACAAAGGTCCCTCTTCCCAATTTTCTATACCTTTCCAACTCTCTATGGTGTCTGCATACTCTTTATTCCTAGCTTTTTAAAAAACTGAAATGGGTCAGGCATTGTGGCTCACGCCTGTAATCCCAGCACTTTGGGAGGCTGAGGCAGGAGGATCACAAGGTCAGGAGTTCAAGACAAGCCTAGCCAATATCGTGAAACCCCGTCTCTACTAAAAATACAAAAATTAGCTGGGCATGGTGGTGCCTGCCTGTAGTCCCAGCTACTCAGGAGGCCGAGGCAGAAGAATCGTTTGAATCCGGGAGATGGAGGTTGCAGTGAGCTGAGATCGTGCCACTGCCCTCCACTGCATCCCAGCCTGGGTGACAGAGCAAGACTCTGTCTCAGAAAACAAACAAACAAACAAAAATGAGCAAGTGATCATAGATCAGAAAACTTTCACATTGTGTGGCTTGTGTATCTAGCCTTCAACATAGATATATGGACTAGAATACCCTGGTCTCTAGGTAGGGCTTTCAGCCACTTTCCGCACAGTTCCCACTGCCTTTCCCTTTTTCTTCCCTTTTTTGTATCTATAGCCTACCTCGGCTATCTGGCCTCCATTGTGGGATCTTAATTATTCTTTGCTTTTCAGAAGTTGCCTTCTCTCCCCCAATACCACCACTGTGGTCCTAAGAGAGGAGAGAAGAAGGCAAAAGGGCCCTGGCTTGCTCAAGTCAGTCTCTGGCTTGCATTTCTTCTTTACCTGGTTATGATAAATAAAAACGTGTATCTTATCAACCTTGAATGACATTATTTTATCGTGACTAAAAAGAAAGGGAAGTTGGGAATGTAACTTCATTCTGTTCAGTCTCTTTATACTGAACTGTAAATTTCTTTAGAATGAGGTCATTTTCATCTGATTTCATCCTCACAACCACTGTGTGAAATGGGCCATCTTATCACCCATATTACTCATAGATAATTGGGCTCATTCCATGAAGACTCTTTGGACCTCTCTAAGTAGACTTGACCAGTCCCCCTTCTGAGTCTTCCTTGTACCCTGGAAAACTATTAGTATACACCCATAACATTTTGTACTCTCATCCGTTTATGTGAAACCAGGTCTGTGCAATCTAACTCTTACCATGGAAGGAACGGTAGTGTCTTGATCAGTGCAGGCTGCTGAAACAAAATACCAAAAACTAGATGGCTTATAAACAACAGAAATTTATTTCACACAATTCTGGAACCTGAGAAGTCCAAGATCAAGGTGTCAATAGAACCAGTGTCTGATAGAAGGCCCATTCTCTCATAGATGGCACTTTCTTGCTGTGTCTTCACGTGGTGGAAAGGGCAAGGTGGCTCTCTGGGGCCTCTTTCATAAGGGCAGTAATTCTATTCATGAAAGCTCTGCCCTCATGATCTAATCATTTCCCGAAGGCTCTGCCTCCTTTGTGGATACCACCACACTGGGGATTAGGATTTCAATACAGACAGGGCCAACTTATGATGGTTTGATTTATGATTTTTCAACTTTACGATGGTATGAAAGCAACACACATTCAGTACACTCCTTGACTTACCATGGATTTATATTCTGATAGGCCCATCATAAATTAAAAATATCAGTGGGTTGGCCTGGCATGGTGGCTCATGCCTGTAATCCCAGCACTTTGGGAGACTGAGGTGGGCAGATCACTTGAGGCCAGAAGTTCAAAGACCAACCTGGCCAATATGGCAAAATCATGACTCTACTAAAAAGAAAATATAAAAATTAGCCGGGTGTAGTGGCACATGCCTGTGGTCTCAGCTACTCGGTAGGCTGAGGCATGAGAATTGCTAGAGCCTGGGAGGCTGAGGTTGCAGTGAGCTGAGATCACACCACTGCACTCCAGAGTGGGCGACAGAGCAAGAATCTGTCTCAAAAATAAAATAAAATAAAAAGAAAATATGAATGGGTTTATCTAAACATAACCCCATTGGAAGTCGAGGAGAACCTATATATGAATTTAGGAGGCACACAAACATTCAAACTACAGCAGGTGGTACAATCCATAAAACGGGTCTTTCTGTCAGCTGATCAGGCACCACACACTTTTTTTCTATAGTTCCTGTCCTTCAACTTGTGAATATGTACATTCTTTAAAATCAAAAATTTTTTGAATCTCTGTATCTCCCAATAAGACCATTTATTTATGCCACTATTATGTACAAGGCACTGTACTAGACACAGAGCCATCTTCTAACAATCATAGTTGCTTCTCCGTGGGGGAAAAGGACAAAGAAATGACCGAGTGGAGGGATGGCATCACCTAGCAGCAGCCATCTGAATAGGGGACTGAGTACAGGAGAGAAGGTGACTCCTTCACATGCTGTCAAAGCCACGTGTTTGCAAGTCAGCTAAATTCCATGTGCACTATCACTTGTACACACTTCTTATCATAGAACTATTCTTTCATTGAACAAAAACCACTTACATCTTGAGGTATTTTACTATGTAGCCATGTTTTCAACAGCGGTCAAGCAACCAGTTACCAATCAAGAGTATCATTTGAGCCGGGCGCTGTGGCTCACACCTGTAATCCCGGCACTTTAGGAGGCCGAGGCGGGTGGATCACGAGGTCAAGAGATCGAGACCATCCTGGTCAACATGGTGAAACCCCGTCTCTACTAAAAATACAAAAAAAAAAAAAAAAAAAAATTAGCTGGGCATGGTGGTGCGTGCCTGTAATCCCAGCTACTCAGGAGGCTGAGGCCGGAGAATTGCCTGAACCCAGGAGGCGGAGGTTGCAGTGAGCCGAGATCGCGCCATTGCACTCCAGCCTGGGTAACAAGAGCGAGACTCTGTCTGAAAAAAAAAAAAAAAAAACAAAAAAACAAAAACAAAAACAAAAACAAAGAGTATCATTTGAATACACATGTTATGCCCCTTTACTAGGGATACATTTTCATGATTATTGTAACAGTGAACTCCCCATTTATTACAAGATGGTTCTGGTACTTCAGCAAATAAGCCTATAAGTACATCTCATATTTTTTCTACTCTCCAGTACAGAGAATTTCAAACTGTTCTGGAGATGCTGGGTTAACTGGTATCCAAAAAGCATTTGTCAAACGGTAGATTTTAGGTCCACTATTTCTCTTATCTCTGTACATCTAAACAAAGTAAATTTCCAACCACCTTCCATTTTGGTCTGATTTGCTGCTTGTATCCAACAGTCTTCTACCTTTTTCTAGCTAATGGAGCAACAGAAGGGCTGGATTACAGTTTTCTAATGGTCTTGAACCATCTGACACCTTGTGCACTATTCCCTTTTTGCCATCAATAATCCAGCACTAAGAAGACCAAAGCTTTTTTAGAGCCCCTTCAGAAGGAAGTCACTGTGAGTTAAATCGAACTCACAGTGAATAACTACTTATGAAAAAAAAGCAGTCCAATAATGTGATTTTTGTTTTTAGTTTTGGTGCCAATTTAGATTTAATTACACTTAAACTATAAATCTGCTAAATTAATAATCATTCAAGTATGACTCTGCACATTACAGAATATGTTAGAGGCACTGTTCTTATTACAACTAAATAAATGTTCTATTTTTTTCTAATTATTTTTTAAAAGATAGCTTCTCTAGGAATTATTCATGACAGCTGCTTCTCACATATTATTTGAGTATCTAAACAATTTCAGAACAAGGCATTATCAATGAAAGTTATTAAATATTAATGTATTTATTTACTTGGATTTAACAACTTATCATCTATGAAGACTGACCAAATTTTAAAAAACAAAGTTAAACAATCGAAAAATGTTACAGTAAGATGATGGTACCACGCACATGGTAATAGTTATCATTAATTACAACATCAATTCTAGATTTCAAAAGTGACATAAATGTGCATTAATATGCATCAAAATATGGACTTAGGATAGCTATTTGCTCGTGAATTTTGTCTCTGTAAAGCTACGTATAAACCATGGTTCTGATGCATGTGAAAAATAAAAATAATTAGTAAAACTCTAGCTATTTAAAATATGTAGGTGGTGCACATTCATGGGTAAGATCAGAGTTTTCAGAGGGGAAATGGGAGTTTGTGTGGTGGGGTAGAGAAGTTGCATAAATACTAAGCAAAGGTTTATGATGATAATTTAAAAATAAACAGAGTAAGAGAAAAATCCTTACCACTTAAATTCACCATTTTAAAAACACTTTTCCATTTTCTGGTTTTAATTAGTGCTCCTCATGCCTAACTTTATGGGGGAAACAAGTGTTGGGGAAAAATAACATCGATCTTATTCTAAATTATGAAATTGTCATTCACTCAATTTCTTCCACTTTTTGAGCAGAGAATAAATTCCATTATAATACTTAGAAAGAGAAAATGAAATTTGTGACATTTTTATTATTTTAAATAATCAGTCTTATTTTGCTTTTCTAAATAAGCTCTGTTCAGCACAAGCAGAATTCAGTTCTTGTATTCACCATGCAGCTTTTTCTTGCCATGAGGAACGCGGCTCAGTGAAAACGGTGACTTGATATTTAACCGATCCCTTTCAGCCTCCTCTTCCTCATCGTATCTCTCATCCTCCACTTCATCTTCCACGTCGCTGCTCTGAGGACTAGAGGCCTGAGACCCTGAAGGAGAAGGTGGTACTGAGGAAGGCCTGGGATATTTAAATCCTTCTGTCTGCCAAAGACAAAAATAGGACATAAACATCATAACAATTTCTTGGTTTCCAATGATGTAAATTCTATGCATGCACATTCGATTTTTTTTAAGTAGTTATCTTTTGTAGTCTGTTCAGGTGCTATTAAACTTTGATTCATTTTGACTTTGATACCACCAACCTCAAGAGGGATTCATTAAATATATAGCTATTTTTTATTAAGTACTGAAATGTGCCAGGTGCTATATATATATTATATCATCTCATCTTTTAACAACACTCTGATGAATTTGTTTTTTCCATTACAGAAGAAAATGGAGGGTTAGAGAGGTCAAGTAACTTGCCCAACCTCACACAGCAAATAGATAGTAGAGCAAAGATTTGTCCCAGGTCTGTGATGACTCCAGAAGCTTTAGTCTCAATTGCATCTTACATTGCTGATACTGTTAGTCTCTATGTCATCCTTCAAATTTGCTCAACAAAGCTGCTCAATGTGCATAGCCTGGAAATGCCATGGACAGCTACCACTAGAAGGCATGCTGGAAGTCAGGCCACTTAATTAGCCCAACAATTCCACCAGTTGCTGTTATTTCACTTAATGACAAAATACCACTAGATTTTAATTAATTTGCCCTTCTACTTGAGATACTGAGATAATTTATTTGATAAACATAAACTGAGCACCAATTATGTATCAGGCACAACAATGCCACTAAGAAACCAGATGAAAAAACATGATTGGCATGCATATGATTGAATGGGGAGATGGATGTATGAAAATGTCATAGTGCTCGTCACTCTGTATTTCAACTGTTTTATACATTACTATCATGTCACACATGTACAGTCATTTTGAGGTTCAGATACTTTACCTGTAAGCAATACAACAAAAGAACTGAGTTCTGCACTTAGGACCTAGCTTGAAGTAGGTGCTCAATGCTTATTCAATGTAACAACTGAATAAATAAGTATATAGGCAGATAAATGGATGAATATTGCTGAATTATCATTAAGTGGAATGACCACATCTAAATAAGCTAAGCAATCCACTCTGAATGCTAGAATCATAAACACGAAAGACAGAATTTATAGATTGAGGGTTTATGAAAACCTTATCACCTTTTTTATGGGAAAATTTTACCTCAGGTTGACTTTCTAGATCTGTTCCTCTGGAAACTTGATATATAGGTGGAACATAAGTCATGTTATTAGGCATAATTATTTATGACAACAGTCACCCCTGATTGAGAAATTATATCTAAACTGAAAAATCTATAAATACTCGATGAGGAGCCAGAGTTTTTGGGAATCTCTAAATGTGATGGCTCTTGTAATTGGGCATATTCCTTGCAGGGAGCATGAAAGCTGGTTTCCAGGGATTTACATGAGATAGAGGCTTCCGTGGGGAATGGAGCTACCAAGCTAAGGTGATCTCATTTGCAATGGTATGGGTCTTATCTTCTTGCACCTAAGTTGTCACCTAGTATGTAGGGAGCCAAAGATGTTTAGCTCTTGGACTGCTGTGTAGACTACTGCAAGGACCAATCCCAGTAAAGGGAAATGCCTGATGCTACCCTGCTTCGAGCGGCGCCTCCTATCTTCTGCCCTGCTACGTGAATCTGATGACAAATGTGGCCTTTGGCAGTCTCATGAACATAAATGTCTAGTTGGATTTTAGAAGAAGACACCTTGGTGGGCATTGCTGGATGGAACATAAATGCTCATCTAGTTCAATTCCTCCTGGGGTGCTGAACTTACTCTATTTTGCCAAGTGATCACACTATATTTAAACACTTCCTTGGATAGCAAATTCACTTTCGATTAAAGCAGTCCAATTTATTACTGAACAACTCCCTAAAGCCTAAATGTCCATCAGAACCATTTCAAGCATGCAGATAGAGAAATATTTAATTCAGGGACGCTTCTCTAATGACATGAATTAACTGTCTATTCATCTTATATGTAAGGCTGACTCTGAATTGAGAGCTTTAAGATAGTCTGATTTGTAAGTTCCTCTCTCTCTTCTTTGCTTTGATTCAACATTATGGAAAAGTATTATAGCTTGTGTGCAAGTTATTCCAAATTTAAAGGCATTATTTAAGCTTATAAAAAGAAATATAGCTTTCAAAATAAACAATACATTGACTATTTACCGTTGGTGGTGATGTTAGTTCCACGTGGAATTTATCTGGAAAAGCTCTGCTTAATGTCAGGTGTCTGGCATGCTGGTAATACTATTGATAGAAAGCCAAATCACAGGTTAAAAATAAAAACCCTTAGATATCCCAATAACCAAGTTATTAAATAAGGCTTTTTTCTCCTAGTTCTGAAACATACATTTTTTTTAAAGTGACAGAATCTATGCATTCTACATATGAGATTTAGGAAAGAAATTACAGTTTATAGTTTTATTATTTTTCAACACACAGGCAAAGAAATACTATGAAAATCTGGGGGAGAATGCCCAGACCGGTCATAATGAGCTCTGAATTGAGCATTAAGGTGATTGAAAACACTGGTTTCATTTCACAGAGAAGCAGTGTGGCATGGAAAAAAGATAGTGCCTGAATATTCAGATAAATCGGGTGTAAATCCTGCTTCAGACCTTAGATAAGAAATACCACCTCTAAAAGCCTAGTGTATTTATTTTCATTCTAAGATGGAGATAGTAAAATTAATCATCCAGGTCGTAATGAGCGCTGGCATTTGTGTGTGCAGATACTCAGCAAATGGCAGCATCTATCATTCGGCCAAGAGTGTTCAGCACTATGCAGACAGACCCATTAGGTGAAGGCAAAATCAATCTGTTTATTACGAAATCACCACTGCAGAGCTACGTGAGCATCCAGGTGTTTATAAACATATTGCACGATTGAAGGGAGGTACTTCCTGTACTCACCATTTTGAAAAACTGTATTATTCCCACTCCCTGCTATAGTTAAGAAATATGACCACACTATTTCTCTAGAGACAAATGTCGTAGGGACTTTTCTCTTGATGTTTTCCTCAACTTCACAAAATGTTTCCTTATACCAGTAGCACATCAAGTGAAGCACTGACAATGGAATAACTGAAGATTAGTGCTAGATCCGGATGAACTTGCTATTACGGTAAGACTCTCAAACTAAATTTGAAGTATTGGGTGTAGGACTTTGTAAATTCATTTAATTTTAAGAAGTACATGGAGACACTGAGATTTTAACAATTATAATATTGGATTAACTTTAAAGATTAGGACTAGAATCAACCTATGTATAGTTCAGTGGATTTTTTTAAGTGGTCTGCTGTGTTTATCAAAACTTGCTTACTCTGCCTAAGTATCTCCAATCCAGAAGATCTGAGAGCCTCTCAGTTCGGTTCCTCTGGATAATCCTTTGGCGGCGTGACTGTTTGCAAAATCCATAGAGAAACTGAGTCAGCTGATTGCAAGAATCATCTGGAGAACGGAACCGCCTGTCAACGATGTAAATACCTGAAAACACAAAAGCCAAAGCACAAATAAAAGTAGGACTCATCTTAAACATTTGCCTCTTATGACTTACTCTTTGGTTCCATCAAAGACCTATGCATTATCTCCCCCTTACTCAGCAATTGCCTCCACGGTATTCTTTTCTAAGACTCTAATTCCCTTCTAATGGTTTGTAACCATCACCGACATACAGCCAACAAAGTGGATCTTGCTGAAAATAAATTTGGCGGTCTAGGAATCAGTGGATCAGTGATCCTCCATGAGGTTGCTCACTAACCAGAATTTCCGGGGCAGGACATGCATATCTGTGCCTTTTAGGCTCCCCAGTGTTCCCCCTGTGCAGCTGTGGCTGAAAACCACAGCTCTAGCCTGAGGAAAGAGCAACACTACACCTGTAAAAGACTAAGGGAAAGCCAGGGCTCTGTGGCTCACATCTGTTAATTCCAGCACTTTGGCAGACAGAGGTGGGTGGATGCCTTAAGTCCAGGAGTTCGAGACCAACATGAGCAACATGGGGAAATCCCATCTCTACATACAAAATTTAGCTAGGCGTGGTGGTGTGTGCCTGCAAACCCAGCTACTCGGGAGGCTGAGCCAGGAGGATCACCTGAGCCAGAAATGTGGAGGCTGCAGTTAGCCAGTATCAGGCCACTGCACTCCAGCCTGGGCAACAGAGTGAGAGCATGTTTCAAGTAACAAAAAAAAAAAAGACCCAGGGAATTGGCAAGGTATAGGCAGAGAATGTATCTCATTCTAACTTCTTACTGCTAGGCAATATGAGCAGATAATGGTATGCAAATTATTTTGCCATCTTAAACAACTTAAATAATTTAGGTGAATATTGCTAACTGGGCATGGGCCTTTAAAATAATAACAATAATAATAATAATAATAATATACGTACTCTCTATCTAATGACCAATATATGTACTGTAAGTTCATGGTTATTGTAATATCACTTCTAGGCAGTAGAAGGGATCAAAATTCAGAGGTAAAAAAAGGTAAAGCACAAAGTTTATCCAAGTTTGCACTCTTTTTGCAGTAATATATTAATATTAACAGCATTCTTATGTTATTTAGGGACCACATACTTAAAGCTCCTTTTTCCACCACTTTTAGTTTAGGTTGAGGGGGTACACGTGCACATTTGCTACATGGGTACGTTGCGTATTGCTGAGGCTTGGTGTACAAATGATCCCATCGCCCAGGTGATTAACGTAGCACCTGGTAGGTAGTCTTTCAACCCACATCCCCACGCAAGCAGTTCCCAGATGTCTATTGTTTCCATCTTTGTGTCCATATGTATTCAGTGTTTAGTTCCCACTTATAAGTGGGAACATGCAGTATTTGGTTATCTGTTCCTGCACTAATTCACTTAAGATAATGACTTCCAGCTGCAACCATGTTGCTGCAAAGGACATAATTCTATTTATAAATCTACTTTTTTTTTTAAAGACAGCCTGAGGCTCTGTCACCCAGACTGGAGCACAGTGGCACGATCTCAGTTCACTGCTACATCCGCCTCCCAGGTTCAAGCGATTCTTGTGCCTCAGCCTCCTGAGTAGCTAGGATTTCATGCATGCGCCACTACATTTGGCTAATTTTTTTTTTTTTTTTTTGCATTTTTAGTAGAGATGGGTTTTAACAATGTTGTCCAAGCTGGTCTCGAACTCCTGATCTCAAGTGATGCACCCACCTCAGCCTCCCAAAGTGCTGGTATTACAGCCATGAGCCATCGTGCCCAGACTAAATCGACTTTTAATTAAACAAGAAATGTAAAAACATTAGTTTATTATCAGGATAGCTTTAGAGTTAGGCTCTGTAAAGACCCTGTGTCTTGTTTGGTTTGAGGTCACATCTCCCCAGGTTGGGTTAATGATGAAAAACCTCACCGTAAGCAGTAGGATCAGCCACGTGCTCCTGCATGAAACAGCCAAACCCGGAGAGATTCGTGGTCACACTGGGGATCCCCATCACAGTGCATTCAGCTGCCGGGGAAATAGATCAAAACTCCGCTTCAGACCAGCGCCTGTATCTTTGTATGCACTCAAAGGAAGAAAAGGCCCTAGCCCTCCTAATAACGGCAGTGTTCACGTTGTGCCAGGCCCAACAGTAAACTCTTTATGTGTTTCATTAACTTATTTAATCTCTCAACAACCCCGTGAGGTGGGGCTACCATTAGCCCCATCTTACAGCTGAAGAAATTGAGGCACAGAGAAGTTAGTAACTTGCCTACCTTTGCAAAGCCAAGGTTCGTTGTATAGCTGGGATTTGAAGTCAAGTACCCGGCTGCAGAACCCTTGGGCAGAACTGCCAGGCTCTACTGCACCTTCAATCCCAGCTGGTTTTGTTTTTAGCTTCTTTCCAGGCTTTGTTTCTATGTACTTGGCAAATTTATGGAGTAGGTTAAATACATTTGGACACAACCAGCTTCTTCCTCCATTTAAATCTCTCTTGGCATATATTCCTTTCCCTGTCTCAGGAGCTCAATAAATGGATGATCTCTTTCAGTCCTCCCTCACCTTTTAATCAAAACCTGTTATCTAGGACATAACTGATACCTCTTAAAAATGTTACTAGTCTCAAGGATGTCTGCATTTTTAAGAATTTATATTTGGTAATGGAATTACCCTTGGTTGGTGAGTGGAGACGGATGAAAAAAGATCTTCCCATGCCCATGAAGTGATACAGTTTAGACAGCAGCCTTATCTCTTGCTCTGCAAATGTTTCTCCCCTTGGTTTAGCTACATAGCTACGGAGTTGTGGTTCTCTAACTTTAGTGGCAGGTGGTACAGAGGAGGAAAGTGGGATGGGGACTATCAGCCCTTTTGAGAGTCTGATGAACATTTTGGAACTCGTCTCCAGAAATATGCTTTTTTTCCCCCTTTTTACACCTTTTTCTTTCCTCAGACTTCCTCCTGGATTCAGCTCCACCTTCTATGGGAGTTGGGAGTTGAAGAGTATCCTATTCTTTTTCTTTTTTTCTTTTTCCTTCCTCCCTTCCTTCCTTCCTTCCTTTCTTCCCTCCCTCCCTCCTTCCCCCCTTCCTTCCCTCCCTCCCTCCTTCTCTCCCTCCCTCCTTCCTTCCTTCCCCCCTTCCTTCCCTCCCTCCCTCCTTCCTTCCCTCCTTCCTTCCTTCTGTCCTTCCTTTCTTTTTTCTTTAAGTTCTGGGATACGGGTGGTGAACATGCAGGTTTGTTACACAGGTATACATGTGCCATGGTGGTTTGCTGCCCCCATCAACCCATCATCTAGGTTTGAAGCCCCGCTTGCCTTAAGTATTTGTCCTAATGCTCTCCCTCATCTTGCCCCCACCCCCGGCATGGACCCCGATGTGTGATGTTCCCTTCCTTGTGTCCAAGTGTTCTCACTGTTCAACTCCCACTTATGAGTGAGAACACACAGTGTTTGGTTTTCTGTTCCTGTGTTTGTTCACCAAGGATGATGAAAATTTTATATACTTACGTGTCTTCTTATATGTATCAATTCACTATGTAGTAAAATTCCAGGTACCCATGAAGTTCAGTATATATTCACCATATTAATTTAATAAAATAAGTGCTTATATTTATTTGGCTCTCTGAAAACACATTTTGATGAATACGTTCTGGAGAGAGATCTAGTAACGCATAAAAAGATTATTCTAAAAAAAATTAGAGAGCTATCTAATACGCTTAAAGTGTGCTTTGAAGGTAAGACCCGTGACAGTCAACAGATCAGTGACTGCCAGGAGTCAAGGGTAGAGGGAGGGAAGAACAGATGGAGCACAGAGAATTTTTAAGGCAGTGAAAATGTTCTGTATGATGCTGTAATGAATACATGCCACCATACACTTGTCCAAACCCACAGAATGTACACCACCAAGAGTGAACCCTAGAGTAAACTATGGACTTTGAGTGATTATGATGTGTCAATGCAGGTTCGTCAGTTGCAACAAATGTCCCATTCTAGTGGGGGATGTTGATAATAGAAGGCTATGCATGTGTGAGACCAGGGAATATATGGGAAATCTCTGTATTTGCCTCTCAAGTTTGCTGATAATAAAAAAACTGCTCTTAAAAATAAAGTCTTAGCCGGGCGCGGTGGCTCAAGCCTGTAATCCCAGCACTTTGGGAGGCTGAGGCGGGTTGATCACGAGGTCAAGAGATCGAGACCATCCTGGTCAACATGGTGAAACCCCGTCTCTACTAAAAATACTAAAAATTAGTTGGGCATGGTGGCGCGTGCCTGTAATCCCAGCTACTCAGGAGGCTGAGGCAGGAGAATTGCCTGAACCCAGGAGGCAGAGGTTGCGGTGAGCTGAGATCGCACCATTGCACTCCAGACTGGGCAACAAGAGTGAAACTCTGTCTCAAATAAAATAAAATAAAATAAAATAAATAAATAAAAAATAAAGTCTTACCAAAAAAAAAATGTTAAATGTATGCCAACAAAAGTCGCATTCTTTCTAAAACTGTGGGCTAGAGGAAGAGCAGCCAGCTCCCTTGGGATAATGTAAAACACTGACTCATTCACTACGGAGTATTCCAGAAACTCCCTTATTTGTCTGTTTGTAATATCTTTTATAACATCTTCTTTGGCCTTTATCTTAAAACATGAGCTACAGCTCACCTATCGTTTTTGGGTTAAGTGTAACTTTGCCCTGTAAAATGACACTGTGGTGGAGAGTCTGCTGTGAGTTCTGTAACATTTTTTTGACCTGACAGAAAGGACTTCCCACTTGCCTCAGTCACTCATGCATTTGGTTGTGTGTTCCTGTATCCATGATACTTCCAATAGTAAATTGTGTTACTAGAAATAATAAGGTCAAAAACAAAGCGTTCAATTCAACAGTGAAATGTGTGCTTTATGTATCTCAAAAGATAGATACCCTGTTGCAAGCAATTTGAGATGTTCATGTGGACATTTCACAAGTAAGAAGATACCACCTCACAAAAGTAGACAATTTTTAGATCTGCAAGACAGATACCTGAAGGAGTTAGATACAAACATTTGCTATGTCACGTTTCACGATAATCCTTTGCCTATTTTCCCTAAGAAATGTTAACGTTTTTATAGCTGCTGGCAAATCATGCTTGGTGAAACCTAGAACAACAGAAAAGGACCTTATGACCAAAGATGTGCAGCCCTAATGTTGTTCCTGCTGTAAATAATATAGAATTCTATTTTTGTAGAATTTTAAGTTACGTATTTTAATTATAGGGTAAGAATGCAAATAATGGCCAGGCTCATGCCTGTAATCCCAGCACTTTGGGAGGCCGAGGTGGTTGGATCACCAGAGGTCAGGAGTTTGAGACCAGCTTGGCCAATATGGTGAAACCACGTCTCTACTAAAAACACAAAAATTAGCCGGGCATGGTGGCGGGCGCCTGTAATCCCAGCTACTTGGGAGGGTGAGACAGGAGAATCGCTTGAGCCTGGGAGGCAGAATTTGCAGTGAGCTGAGATCGCGCCATGGCACTCTAGCCCCGGGAAACAAGAGTAAAAATTCATCTCAAATAATAATAATAATAGAAACATTTCTTCCTCTTCATAATTCAACCTGTTATTCCACTTCATCTTGGCCTCTGCTGCTCCTTATTTGAGCTTTATGTTAATGATGACACTGAGATACAAAAGGTAAAATTTATTATCTCCATTATAAATAAAAACATTTTCTGAAGTTTTTAAATATCACAAGTGAAGAGGCTGGGTGCAGTGGCTCATGCCTGTAATCCCAGCATTTTGGAAGGCTGAGGCAGGTGAATCAGTTAAGGCCAGCACTTTGAGACCAGCCTGGCCAACATGATGAAACTCCATCTCAACTAAAAATAATACAAAAATTAGCTGGGCGTGAGGGCATGCACCAGTAATCCCAGCTACTTGGGAGGCTGAGACAGGAGACTCTCTTGAACCCAGAAGAAGGAGGTTACAGTGAGCCAAGATCGTGCCAGTACATTTCAGCCTGGGCAACAGAGTCAGACTCCAGCCCAAAGAGATAATAAAATCACAAGTGAAATTTTATTTACATTGAGCAGAAAAATCTCTAATAATTAATAAGAGATGGAAAAGGTATTATTGTATTCTTTGCATTGTCATGTATTTAAAGTATTTATTTCCCTTTTAATTAGACATTTCAGTACAAATACAAATTGATCACTTTTTATAAATTTTATTTATTTATTTATTTATTACTGAGACGTAGTTTTGCTCTTTGGCACAGGCAAGAGTGCAGTGGCATGATCGTGGCTCACTGCAACCTCCGCCTCCCAGGTGCAAGCAATTCTCCTGCCTCAGCTTCCTGAGTAGCTGGAATTACAAACATCTGCCACCATGCCCAGCTAATTTCTGTGGTTTCTTTCTTTTTTTTTTTTTTTTTTTTTTTTTGAGATGCAGTCTCACTCAGTCACCCAGGCTGGAGTGCAGTGGTATGAACTTGGCTTACTGCAACCTCTGCCTCCCAGGTTCAGGCAATTCTCCTGCCTCAGCCTCCTGAATAGCCGAGATTACAGGCATGTGCCACCATGCCCAGCTAATTTTTGTATTTTTAGTAGAGACGAGGTTTCACCATGTTGGTCAGGCTGGTCTCGAACTCCTGACCTCATGATCCACCCGCCTCAGCCTATCAAAGTGCCGGGATTACAGGCGTGAGCCACCGCGCCCGGCCCAAATTGATCACTTTTGATGCTAATGGCAATTATGCTAGGAAGGTCCAGAAAATAAAAATACCTAGTGGATCTGACAAATCTACCATCTGTTAAAATAAAATAAAATAAAATAAGGAGGGAGGATGAAGGAGGAGTTTCTAAATGGAATGATGTCATTGTTGACAATACTTACCACTGAATTGCTAGTCTCTCTTAGTACCTATTATTTTGAGGAACAGGAATGTGAAGAAGGCTTTTCACTGTACACCTTTTTACATTTGTTTTCCTACCATGTGACTGTGTTCTCTATTATATATTAAATACAGCCCTTACATTTTTAGAAAAAATTCTTCCGAAATAAGTTTTAAGGAACTACATTACTAGACTATTATTTCTTATTTCTTATATTAATCCTACTTATAGTCAGTTTCTCCTTCACACTAATAAAGGGGACAGATAGAGATAGCTAAATAATATATTATCTTCATAATACATCCCTTTTTCTTTGGAATTCAATAAGGCAATATCTCACATACCTCCTAAAATATGCCCATACTGTGGTATACTTGTATAATCTTTATCTTTATTCTTAAGTAATCATCTACAAACCATAAAATTCATCCCTGAGAGAAATTCAAAATTTAAAGCTGAAGAAATTAAATCTTAGAAATTTAATATCAACTTTGAATATTATATATATGCACATAGAATAATATACTAACAAAATTTTAAAACATTCTACATTCAATACATGACACATACCTGGAGTATAACCCCAGGGTTCATAGTATGATGGAAATACTCCAAGGTGACAACCTCTGACAAACTCTTCATAATCCATGGGTAGTAAGGGGCTGGTGGAGGATAGAAACTCTGGGTGCAAAATCACCTGAAAAAGGAAAATACTAATTTAAAAAAGAAAAGAAAAAGAAGCAAGTAACGTGAAAACATCTTTCATCTGGTTATCTCAGTACTGTACCAGATTCATGAAGAAAAAAGAGAGAAGACAAAAGAAAAAGGAAAAGGCCTTGGTGGTTTGTTCTCCTCTCTCCATTCTGTAAAAGTGTCTACTCTACATATTTAATGTTTTCTCAGATTCCAAGGCTTAGATTGAAGGATAAGGAGTTAGCGTGCTCATTTTTGCTCTCACACTAAACTACGTCCTCCAATCCAGCTTTGACATGCAATAAAGATTATATTTGATTATCTAATTGCTCCTGTCTTTACTCCATTTGTTCCCAACTCTAGCAGGAAAGAGGGAACTATGTAATGGACCACTCTCACATGCCTTAAGCACGACTTATTCAAGTGAAATGGAACTAAGGCACAGGGAAGACGTTCTCGGAATGCCATCTAGACTACATCATGCTAGAGGACTTCATGCGAAGCCACTATCCTCTCTCACCTAGAGGCCATCACCTCCTAACATACTTGCCTGCTTCTTTCTGTTCCACTACGGTCTCTGTCAACACAGCTAGACTGATCCTTTAAAAATGTCAGCCACTCCATTGATTAAAGTTGTTCAGTGGCTTCCTATTTTACCCAGAGTAAAAGCCAGTGTTTATCATAGCTTCTAAGCAGCGGGGTGCTGGTAAATATTTAAGAGCTGAAACACTGAAGTATAAATATATATTAGTACATATATTTGTTATAATTTTCAACAATGTAAATGATGTATATGTAGTTACCAAATAATAAAAGATAACATGTAGATGTTTATAACAACTTTATTTGTAATTGCCAAAACTTGGAAGAAACGCACATGTCCTTCAGTAAGTGAATGAATAAATAAATTGTGGTACATCCAGACAATGGTGCTAAAAAGAAATAAGCCATTAAGTCATGAAAAGAAATAGAAGAAACGTAAATGCATACTACTAAGTAAAAGAAGCTCATCCAAAAATGCTACATGATATATGATTTCAACTATGTGACAATCTGGAAAAAGTTAAGCTATGGAATCAGTAAAAAGATCAGTGGTTTCCAGGGGGTGGGGTGAGGGAGTGATGAACAGGCAGAGTACAGACAATTTTTAAGGCAGTGAAACTATTCTGTATCATACTATGATGATGAATACATTTGTCAAAACCCATAGAATGTATAACACCAAGAGTGAACCCTAATGTAAACGATGGATCTTGGATGATAATTATGTGTCAATGTAGGTTCATCTATTAGAACGAATGCACTGCTCTGGGGAATGCTGATAATGGGGAGTTCTGTGCATGTGAGGGGGCAGAGAGCAAACAGACACTGTACTTTCTGTTCAATTTTGCTGTGAACCTAAAACTGTTCTAAAAGACAAAGCCTATTAAAAATGAATATAGACAATACTCCTTATTGTGAACTCTATATAGTCAATTAATTCTCACAATTTGCTATTCTTATTTTTGCCAAAATTTTGTATTCATAACCAATTTATGGTCTCAATTGATGACTGAATGTAGCTCTGACATAAATGTTGGTTGATTTCCTTTGTTAGTTGTTAGAAGGAGCTGAAATAACAGAGGCATTTGTTGGAACTTCATAAGTTCATCAGTAATGCAAGTGACTTCTTTTCTGGGTCAGATACTAGTTTTCGAACATGGAGAAAATAGTTTTTTTGCCACTCACAATGCAAAAACTACAGATCTAGAAATCAATACGAAGTAAACGAAGCCAAGATTTGTAGTGTTTAACTATTTTCATTCTAAAAATACTCCCACTACCACCAAGGCCATTTTCAAGCTACCAGTATAATGTTGCTGAATTCAGAGACAGGGGAAGCAGTAGCACATCATTATAAAGCATTTGCACCATAAAGATCTCACAGACAGGCCGGGTGTGGTGGCTCAAGCCTGTAATCCCAGCACTTTGGGAGGCCGAGACGGGTGGATCATGAGGTCAAAAGATCGAGACCATCCTGGTCAACATGGTGAAACCCCGTCTCTACTAAAAATACAAAAAAAAAAAAAATTCTCACAGACATCAAGAGCCTCAAGTGCACAGGTCATGGTAATGTGCAGTAAATAATTAGGATGAGATTAATTCTGAGCATTACCTTTCATTTAATATTGTTGACTTATTTTTAAGTTTACGTAATGTAATTTTAGCAACAGCTGCATTTAAAACTGTCTCCCAAAGTCTCTGAACATTTAACTATTGGCTCTTGTGCACCTGTAGGAACCAGTTCTGGGACAGCACTGCAAACAAAGAAGCAAGAGCAGGGACGTTCTGTATTTGCTGTTCCAGTTTGCTCTGAACCTAAAGCTGCTCTAAAAATAAAGTCTATTAAAATGTATATATACAGTACTCCTTATTGTGAATTCTATATAGTCTATTAATTTACACAATGCGCTATTCTGCCTAGCATGTTTGTTTGTTTGTGGGCCCATATTTTGCCCACATGCTATTTTATCCTTCTGGTTCCTACTATTCTATCTGTCTCTGAATTCAGTGATATCACGTTGAGAGGTTGACAATGGCCTTGGTGGCAGTGAGAGTTTTTAGAGAATGAAAATAGGCAAATACTAAAATCATGGCTTGATTTACTGTGCATTGATTTCTGGACTCAAGACAGTGATGGAAAAATATTAATAGTTCAGGTTTAGCCTCAAAATGTGTTGTATCACTCACAAGGTAATAGCAATCACATTGTGAGTGGCACAAAATATTACTAATGATGAAAGCATGCCTATAATTGGAAAGTTGTGACTACAATAGCTATTTAACTTGCTAACCGTGTGAATGAATTATCCTATTTCTCCCACTTACTACAGTTCTCACTGAGCTATTATTAGATTATCTCTCAGCCTCAGCCATACCTAAGAGGTTATTGAAAATAAATAACATCTGATATAAAAGTACTGGGAATCTCACATTTACAGAAAATTCCAAGTGCAATATGAAGAGAATTAATATATTTTCAAAACCATTCATAAACTGCTGACTTGATATCCAGCATTCCAAAAATACTTAATGTATATTTCCCACAAACAAGAGCATTCTTACATAATCTTTCATAAACATAAAAATCAGGAAATTCATGTTGATACATACCTTATAATCCTTAAACCCCATTTAAATTTTTCTGATGATCAAATAATGATTTTTAAACCAAAGGATCCAGTTCAGAATTACATATTGCATTAGTTGTCATATCTCTCCAGAGTCCCTCAATTTGGAAGAGTTCATGGGCTTTTTTTGGCTTTCCTGACTATATTATATATGATATATATATATATAATATATATATATTTGGGAAGACTATAATCTATTTATTTTGATATATGTTCCTCAATGTGTGTCTGTCTTATACTTCTTCATAATTAAATTTAGGTTATACATCTTTGGCAGATACATCACAGAAGTGATGCTGTGTTTTCACTGCATTTTAATCAGGCAGTAAAGGTTTTCTATTTTTTTCATTAATGATTATGTTTATTTTGATCTCTTGATTGAGGCCAAGCCTTTTTGGCTTCTCCACTATAAAGTTATTCTTTTTTCTCTTTGTTATTAAAAAGCATTGGGGCAGTTATTTTGAAGCTGTGTAAATATCTCATTCCTAATTAAACTTTTAATTACTACTTGCATTGGACTTCTGGTTTCTTATGTCACTCAGTGCATCCTAATTCCTTCCTATCCTTATTTATTTCGACACTCAAATTGTCCATGATTTGGCCAGTGGGAGCCCCTTCAAGATTGTTCCTGTATATATTTAACAAGTCTTCATTGTTCCTCGAGCATTTCTTTGATTTCTGACACAAGAAGTTCCAGGCTCATCTTTTACTTTTTAACCTGTCACCGTTCTAGAATCACCCAATTCCAAAGGCAGCCCTGGTTCTCTTCAGTAGCAGATGGTGTTTAGAAATCAAGACCCGGCTACTAGGTGTGCTCATTGTCATTGGCCTATTACTTCCCCCAAATGCTCTGAGTAGACAAAGAACACACACACAAACACACACACACACACACACACACACACACACACACACTTGGTTTTTGCTAGCTTTAATTTGCTACATATTGGGTCAATTGTCTTCTGTGTAGCTGATCTTTCTCCACACACTCCCTCACATGCACGGATGCCCTCCTCGCTCCACTCTGGCTCAAATATTGCTTCAGGCTGCTCCTCATTTCTCAGCCTGCTTGGATTCTGAGATTCTGACGCCTTTCTCTGAACTTCCACAGCACCCTCCCTGTTCTAGTGCAGATACCTACCTTGTGTTGCCTACCTAATGGCTTTAGAACTTAATTGTTCTGGAAAGCAAAAGGGAAGAGAAAGAATAGAGACCGGGTGCGGTGGCTCACACCTGCATTGTGGGGGGCCAAGGCAGGTAAATCACTTGACGTCAGGAGTTAGAGACCAGCCTGACCAACACAGTGAAATCTCGTCTCTACTAAAAAATAACAAAAATCAGCCAGGTGTAGTGGCACACGCCTACAATCCCAGGTATTTGGGAGTCTGAGGCAGGACAATCTGCTTGAACCTGGGAGGCAGAAGTTGCAGTGAGCAGAGATCACGCCACTGCACACCAGCCTGGGCAACAGAGTAAGATTCCGTCTTAAAAAAAAGAGAGAAAGAAGACAAACTATTTTTACACAAGCACACTATCCTTTTCATGTTTATTCATGAAATAATAAGTATACATTCTTCAGAATAGATTTCTTTGAAGAAAAACCCTAATTTGGATATGTAACAATTATCATTATATTTGTATAACATTTTATATATTACAAATATACATATTACCTCATTTAATCTTACTGACATTGTGCAATAGATAAAGAAGCTAAGACATAAACAGCCCATTAAATTACCAATTTTAAATTGATTTTATCACTTTATAATCTCATCATATGCCAAGGATTAAAGTAAAAAAAATTAGCAGACGTGGTGGCTCACACCTGTAATCCCAGAACTTTGAGAGGCTGAGGTGGGCGGATTATGACGTCAGGATTTCGAGACCAGCCTGGCCAACATGGTGAAACCCCGTTTATACTAAAATACAAAAAAATTAGCTGGGTGTGGTGGTGTGTGCCAGTAGTCCCAGCTACTCAGGAGGCTGAGGCAGGGGAATCGCTTGAACCCAGGCAGCGGAGGACACTGTGAGCCGAGATCATGCTACTGCACTACAGCCTGGGCAACAGAGCAAGACTCTGTCTCAAAATAAAAAAAATTCTTAAATATTTGTTTTATTGAAAAGTTTTACTCCTTGGATCCTCAAGTACATTACAAACATTAGTTACATCTCAGCAGATCCATAAGAAGGAGATCAGTTAAACTTAAGAAGAAATAAAATGATACAGGATCCAAACCCTAGTACCTAAGAATTCAGTCACAGAAATCACAAAATGGCTAAGTAAAAGTGAACAAAAATATTTACATTCATAGAACATGATTTGAGTTTTTACTGTGTGCAAAGTACCACACTACAAAAAGAGACAAAAGACACAGATACCGTCAGATACTGTATCTGGGCCATCAGCAAATTGGCAACCCATTGTACTCTCTTGGCAAAAAACAAGAAAGAGAGATTTGAAAAGCATTGTGTCTACTTCAGCATTTCCAAGCTTAGGAAAATTTGCACAGTCCAGAGCCCATTTTGGAACATGAAAACACCATGGTTTATTTGTTTGGCTCCCAGCACAACTAAAATAAGAAAACAGCTGCTCTGGCCCTAAACCAGCCAATTGCAGAAGCCCAGGGATGAGCCGGGGATATTAGAGGTCAATTCAAGGTTATAAAGAGGATTAAATGAGATCCTGTATACAAAAACCCCCAGGAAAGCTCCTGGCTCTCAGCAGGCCCTACCTAGATCAGTAGAAAAAACAAAACAAGAAACAGACAAAAACTTGTCTGACTCTATTTTTTCTAGAAGAGAAGTCATGTTTCAGGAAGTTAATTTTTATATTGTGGCAGCCCAGGGTCGAAACATGAAATCTTCAGCCTGAGCTTTCCTCAGCTAAGGCAAAAATGATAAATTCAAATTCAAAATAATCTGCAACGTTTGCTGAATCAAACATGACATTCATATCAAAAACCTATCAATGCACTCTGAGAGTTTACAACCACTCTACAGAGTTTCTAAAGTAAGCAGGTGATTAAGTAGGTACTTGACTTAGCACAGGCCTACGTTACTGCCAAGTTTTAAAAGAATTCTGTTAATAAAACGTAATACCTGATTCTGAATTGATGGGAGTTTCTCTCAGTGCTTTGAGTATATAGCGAATATCAGGAAGGTGCTGTACATTTATTTTTTGTATGTCTGTGGCTGCCTTATGATAATAATAAATGAACATCTCAAAATATTCACAACTAAAGCTGTATAGACATAAACTATGAGACAAACTTTGATCTTCACTCACCCTATGAAAGTCAAGTGCTTTGATATCTCTGTGCCTTTTCATCTACTTTTTTCCCTCTGCCTGCCGAGTCCTCTTTCCTGTAATTTTCATAATGAATTTCTGATCATTAATCAAGATCTAGCTAACCTGTCACCATTTTTATAAAACGCCTTACCAAATCCTGCAGGCGAAGATAAATCCACTTTCTTCAACTCTCACCAAACTCTATTCACATCTCTCTTCTAAAAATAATGAGTTTCCATCATGTGTCAGATACTGGGTTAACTACTAAAAGAAGCTAATAATTATCATGTATTTACTATGTGCCAAGCTGTTAAATGCAGCAGCGATTTATGAATTTTTGATGAGACGGGTTTCCACTCTGTCGCCCAGGCTAGAGTACAGTGGCACATTCATAGGTGGCTACATCCTCAAACTCCTGGCCTCAAGTGATCCTCCAGCCTCAGCCTTTTGAGTTACTGGGATTACAGGCAGGAGCCACCGTGCTTGGCCTATGTCTAATTTAATCCTCACACTTCCAAGTGTGAGGCTATTTTATCACCATTCACAGATGAGAAGACTGAGGTACAGACAGATGCAGTGAATTTTCAAATTAGATAAGTGGCCGGGATTTAAAGACAGTCTTCATGGACTCCGCCTGCGGCTGCCTTCTTTGTAAATCTGCCAGCCCTGGAACAGTTCAGCTTGCTTTCTAGAGATCTTAGTCCCAGGGATCTTGACTGACAGCACCAATTGCCTTCCCTCTGGATCTATTGCAGCAACTGCTCCTAACCTGCAGGAACTGGCAGAAACTAGTACCAGTGTGAAGGCATTTCTGCCCAACAGGTGCATTTAATGGGCAATTTTTGTTTGGGGAATCCCTATCCCTGTTAATAGGAATCCCTATTCAATTGCTCATAGAATCAGACAGCTATCTGCCAATCTGAAACTATTTTGGTAAGTAGGAGGTACATATAAAGATAAAACAGAATGGAAAGGTTGCTGAATATAAGAAAAAGTTGTATGTAGTAACATTAACACTAACATATTTAAAATAAGTTAATGGTAAACCAATGTAAACACAAACACACACACACATAAAATAGGCTTCTTTTGTATTAAGAAAGAAAGCACTGGGCTGGGCGCGGTGGCTCACGCCTGTAATCCTAGCACTTTGGGAGGCCGAGGTGGGTGGATCACCTGAGGTCAGGAGTTCAAGACCAGCCTGGCCATCAGGGTGAAACCCCATCTTAAAAAAAAAAAAAAAAAAGGAAGGAAACACTGTAAAATAGTTCTGAATTTGTGTTAGCTGTGGATTGCACTATTGAAAACTATTTTTTTCTATTTTTTCTGTGTACATGTGTATGTATGCATTCTTTTTTTTTTTTCCTTCCATTAACTGACAAGTCACGTTGAGTGGTCTTGGGCCATTGCTTTTTCCCTGCGTCAGTCACAAGTGCTGCTGCTGTGTGTATATTTTTTGTGTATTAGTCAATTTTTATTAATTCTTGTTTTTTATTAAATACACTTGATTTTCCTTTCTAGGAAAGAAGGAAGGATGGAATAAGGAAAGGAAGAAAGGAAATAAAGAAGGAAGAAAGAAAAAAGAAGGAAGGAAGGGAGGGAGAATGGAAGGAAGGAAGGAAGGAAGGAAGGGATCATGGGTGGGTGGAAGGAAGAGAAAAAGGAAGGAAGAAGGAAGGGAGAGAGAAAGAATAGAAGGAAGGAAGGAAGAAAAAAGGAAGGAAGGGAGGGAGGGAGGAAGGAACGAAGCAGGGAGGGAGGGAAAGAGGAAGGAAGGACAGACCAGGCATTTTTAAACCTGGACTGCAGTCTCTGGCTCTTCCTGCGTCATCCTTCCTTCCTGCTCTGATCTGCATCTCCCTGTCTGCACTTGCCTTCGACTCCTTTATCCTCTCACCTTGGTGTCCGCTTCTCACAGAACCTAAACTGAGACAATACATACGAGGCATGATTGTTGCCTCAAAGAATTGAGTTCTTCCAGAGAAACTGACACATAACATTTTTAAAAATACAATTTCTTGTGATAACTCCTATAACTACAGTAGATATAAAGTGTCTCGAGAATGCAGATAAGGAAGCACTGTTCCTGTCTGGAGTAGAGGAATGTGTGTTAGGGAAAGGTGCAAGGAAGTAATGACTTTTAGGTTGCAGCTTAAAAGGATGATTAGAATGACAGGTAAGTATTTCAGAAAGAGATGATAACATCAGGAAGGACACAGAGGTATGAAAGTGTCACATATTTTAGAAAATAAGGTACTTTTCCATTCCTGGAAAATTGTTTCATGGAAAACACTTTTAAAACGTAAGTCAGCAAGGCATTCTTCATTTAGAGCTCCGAATTTCAAGGGACCTTCCAGCCTCAGTCTTCCCAAGAGCAAGGGAAGCATGAACTATTGCCAGCTACATGTCCCATCCCTCCTTTTCCCACTTTCCCTCATCCCTCCCTTCTATCAGCATGTGTAGTACATAACATGTGCCAGGCAGCAGACAGTTCCCCACATAAACAGTTAGATCTACCTTGACTCTGTCTGTGCGATTGTTGAAAAGTCCAATCCGTCTAATGGTGCTGAGGATGGGGTCGGTGGAGTCATCAATCATATTGTGCGTGGTCACTGGGGGCAATGACTGTCGCTGAAGTATGAGAGGGAAGGAAATGTCAATTTCGGAGAGAATTAACAAGGGTGACTAATTTCAACAATAGATCATTGATATTTCATGCAACCTTTACACCTTCAGTCTTTTGAGAGGGCACTAATGATGATGACTAACTCCTGAGCGTGTTTCCAAGGAAGATAATGGGTTGAGGAATTTCCTCCGTTTACTATGAACACATGAAGCTTTTGTTTTCCGCCTGCAGCTGCTATATGAGGGACTGGACTTCTTGACTGCTTCTGGGACTTATTTGGAATATAAAGGTGTCCTGAAGTCTTGACTTAAGATGAACTTTACTGACTTCTTTTAGCAAGGCTGTCCTCCGGTATTTGATTCCTCGTGTCACAGCAAGCATTCTGATGCAAGTCTAACACATTTATTTTACCTCTTTTATAATAATTCCACTTGACTAAGAAATATTCTTTTCTCTAATGTGACTCAAATACTATGTTTTGGAAATATTTAGGACTTTTTGTAGTTACTACACTATACACAATTTTAATATCGAATATATTGATTCAGAAATAATTTTGTGAGTGGAAAGACAAGTTTCATGAGATTTTTTAAAATGAGCCCTTAAAAGCACTAATGAAAAAACATACAAAGTAATCATTTAAGTGACTATGTAAGAATGTCTTTTCTAGCCTCAGGTCTGAACATTTTCCAAATTAACACATTTCAATAAATTAAAATACTGACTTAGATAGAATTTAATAACTATGGGACATGGTGGGTGCTTTTTTCCTTATTACCTGAGTTGAAAAGATGGCTCTTTTCATAATTGTTATATCATCTCGATCTAAAATATTGTACATGTCAGGAATTTCTCCTCTGCAAGGAAAAAAATATTAATAACAAAAATAAAAACAGTTGGTACTACTTCAGTGATTCTTAAGCATCAGATTATATGTTAGATATTTCATGTATTTTAATAAATAATGTTGGTTATTCAATTAAGTAAATATGTTCATATAGACTTAATATATAAGTAGATATTGGATGCATATTATCAATATATATTTTGAATAAAAATCTCATGAAGTCTCCCTCAGCTTCAGATTGATATATCAACCTTTAATGACTTCCTCATTGAATTAGAACTTGCCTGCATATAAATGTATTCTTATTTGTACAGATGTTTACAAGTTTTGTCAAATGAAGGATAAAACACTGTTCATATGACATAATACATTTTCAAAGGTTATTAATTCCTTTATATTTGGAACAAAATATGTTCAAACTCTTCAAACTTAACAACTTACACAGCATAGCATATTGTCGTCTAAGTTGTTAAGTTTGAATAGCGAAGCCTTAAAAACAAAGCATTCCAAGCACCTACCTTAATAACGCATCATAGAGTTTTTTTCCAAACTTTTCCTTCACAGAATGTGCAATGTCCCTGTTTCAAACAGAAAGACTTATTGTTTAAACAGTATGACAATGTTTAGTCTTTATTTATCGTGATAATACTGTTTTTTTTTTCATTGACATTCTTTGAAATTACATTCTTTGAAATTGCAGGTATCTTTTTTATAGCCTCTTCCATTATTTCACTACTTTCCAATTCAGCTTAAGTTAAAATCTCCAGAGCTGTGGCAACAGAATACCATGGCCAGCACAAAGAGCTTAAAATTTTTTTGCTTCATGTTGATTGAAATAAGGTAGAGGGCAGAGAGGGAGAGTAGATGGAGGTATAGATGTAACAAGATGGGAATTCGGTGATCGTTGTTGAATCTGAACTGTGAGTATACAGGAGGTCCTACTACTGAGCTTTTTACTTGACGTATTTTTAGAATTTCACAATAAAACGTTTAAAAATGCTTGACTCATCTTTTAAGATTTCTACAGGGCCTTGTTCCTTCAATGGTAGCTCATTTCAAAATTTTTATAACATGTATAATGTTATAGGCATCACAATCATCTAAACGAGTAGCACAATGAAAAAAGGGCCAAGTATTATTTGTCTGTAATAATCTTAAGGAAAAAACAAAGTTCAAGGCAATACATGAGAAATCCATTCACTTAAAAGACATCTTTTTACATTTATTGCTTGAGAACATTCACAGGATGTGAGATTACCACAGCTGTTTTCGCACTGCTTGTCCTTTCAGGGTTTCCACATTGAAATTATTTGTCTTGGCAGGCATAATGAAAAACACCACCACTGTGACCTCACTTTTGTGCATCTGATGAGGAATTAGAAAACACAACAGAGTCAACTATCAAAGATTTTTAAAAAGTATAATAGATGGAACTTAAACATTGAAAAGTAGTGTTTTTCAATATCAGTAGATAAAAAGACTACCAGTAGATGAAAGGAATAGTTATTTATGATTCACAGACAAATTATATTCACCTTCCTGAGACTGTTTCAGACATTTTAAATTTTCAATCAGTATTTGTCAATGAACAAATTGACTTTCAATCATTTTTGTCAATTAACAGTTAAAAAGTTCAAAAAACATATTTTCATGCCTTTGACAATCTGGAATAGATAACAATTGCTATTGATGACATTCGCTTTTCTGTGGTCAAACATATAGCATGAATGAGAGCTAATATTACAAGCTCAATATTAGTTCTTTAAAATTTCACAGTGGAAATTTAATGAAGATTTAAGCGTTGGTAAAAGCTAAAATAATATTTAATTTTTCTGCTTATCCACGTTGATTTACGACAAATAGATTATTTACATTTTTCTGCTAAATGTCTTGATTCATATGATGTTATATTTTGGGTTTTGTCCCTAAAATAAAGAAGCAAGCACATACTGAGCACTTCTGGGATAGCAGGCACTGTGCTGGGGTGCTTTAAATAGACTGATAATAATCATGTACAATAGGCATCATTGTCCTCATTTTATTAATGTTGAGAGAAAGGAATGAGAGGTTAAATATTTTGCCTGAGTTCCTATAACAGGTTAGTGTCAAAGCTGACATTTGAACTGCTGGCTTAGCGTATCTCAAAAGGAAATGACTTGTTAAGAAGCCATAAGAGGCCGGGTGCGGTGGCTCACGCCTATAATCCCAGCACTTCGGGAGGCCGAGGCGTGTGGATCACGAGGTCAAGAGATCGAGACCATCCCGGTCAACAAGGTGAAACCCTGTCTCTACTAAAAATACAAAAATTAGCTGGGCATGGTGGCGTGCGCCTGTAGTCCTAGCTACCCGGGAGGCTGAGGTAGGAGAATTGCTTGAACTTAGGAGGTGGAGGTTGCGGTGAGCCGAGATCGCGCCATTGCACTCCAGCCTGGGTAACAAGAGCGAAACTCCATCTCAAAAAAAAATAAGCCGTAAGAATGAAAGCATAAACTCACTTAAAACCATGAACCTCTATGAATGTTCATGTGTTCTGGAAATGACTGACTAGCTCCCATGTGAGGCACTTTACCATCTGGTATGTAGCTTCGGCCCTCTGGGGCCTAACATTTTATAAGGGAAAGCTACAGAAGGTGTACAATAGGAAACTCAACCTAGAACAGCCTATGTGCTATCAAAAAATAAATGTACTATGTGGAAAGAGAATGCCTTCTTTTAACTTCTCTAAGTATTACAGTTATCTTTTATGTCTAGTATAATAGTAATCTGTCTTCTCCTCATATCTATAAAGTATATATTTAATAATTATCTAAATACATTTATTAATAATGTACCTAAAGGCTCTGTATATTTGATACAGTTATGTGTCCATTATAAAGCTTGTTGAATGGAAATATACTAGGAGATATGAAGTAAGATTATTTAAGAATAATCTTTTAAGCCTTCAGTTCTATTTTGCGTAGTTGGATTTTATTAATGAATTGCTTTCTTATTAATGTGGTTTTAGTAAATTTTTTAGCCTATTTGGTTACTGTCTGCTCTAAAGCAAGGATACATCTTTCTTCAAGAAACAAAAATTTAACTGGAGGATAGTACAAAGCTCAGGAAAGTTTAGCTTTTCTCATCATCTCACTAAAACTGAAGTTCTACACTGTTCTCCTGTAAATATTTTCCTATTACTTATTCTGTATGCTTATGTGATGGGATTCGAATATAAACCAATAGCTTCCATCAATAGCTATGACATGGTACCATTTTTTATAGTTGCTTCTATTTATGCATATTGTATTGCTGGATTAGTTGAGAACCCACTTTGTATCCCACCTTCCTGAATTTAAAAAAAAAAAATGATTTCACGTTGTTGGGAGTAAGAACCTTCTTTTTCCTCCTTCATGCTTTCATGTGGTGGGATACCCAGTAGTTCAACAGTTTAAGACTCTCCATTGCAGGGAGGAGGTGTGGCTGGGGAGGTGAGTGAACCGAGCATGTATGTGTCTGCCTTGTTCTATAGAGAGTTAGTGCTGTCCGGTTTGGCTGCCAGCTATATGGCACATGGCACCTTCGAAGGCTTGCTTCAGTCAGGGGAGGAGAGTGATGGTCAGATCTTCCTATGATTAAATGGCTAAGAGTAATAACAAGGTTCAGTATTAGGATGCCACCGTCATGTGCATAAGCCACATCTTCCATTACAACCTTCAGTGATCTTTTGAAAATTGATATTTTGGTCTCCATTCACTTGATTTCTCTCTATATATTTTTCAATTGATTACAAACTCATGTGGGGAAAGGGGATGTTATAATGACTTCTTAAAACATAGCATGTATAATGGGATAAGCTTAAGATTCTCCTAAAGAAGAAACAAAGAAGACATTATAGACAAATACACAAGTCAACAATGTGCCAACTCCAAAATGTAAATCGAAAGGCTGAGGCCATTTCTAGAACATGGTTATTGTTAATTCTCTTGAAAACTATTTAAGATGCTAAAAAATTCTTCACTTCCCACAGAAGAAAGTTCTCCCTACAAAAGCATTATATCATGTCCTAGATCTTTCTTACCCTCAGCAGGAAATTTAGCCTAGATAAGGATTCTAGGAAGATGTCAGCTCCTTTGTTTGAAAACTCATACCTCCCAGCAATGAAAAGGAACAAAGTCTTTTCAAGATCAAAGTCGAGGTGACTAAAATAAAACAAAACAGTTTCAAATGAAATACAGCAACAGCAACAAAACGTACACATGAATTCTGTTAAAGTACAAAGGGGCTGGGAAAGATAAACATTTACTATTACAAGTCTGTTTTCTCTCTACCAATGATCCTTCATATCTGATGCTACTTTTTTTTTTTAAATAAAGAAAATCATACCCATAGAAATGACCTCGAACGAAATCTTGGATTCTGGCCTTGTACATGGCATGCAGATTTTGAAACTCATGCACTGCTGAAAATTTCTTAACATTCAAGCCATTTGGAGTAACTACATCTAGAAAAGCAGAATAAAATTATTATGAAATTTCTCTTTTCAAAGAGGGCACCATTATAGAAAAAAAAGTATCTTTAAATCCATAAAGTCTGATGTTTACTAACATTTCTAATTTCCAATCACCATAAAATTTAAAATGTATAAAACTTCCAATTCATAAAAAATTTCATAAAATTTACAACAAATTTGATCTTTTGATTGAAATAGGAAATCAGAAATAGCTGACCAAAATAACAATGAGGGACTGGTACAGTGAGACAGGTTAATCAATAGCAATAATAATTGTTATTACAGTTTTCATTTATTGAGTATTTACTGTGCATCAGGTGTTGCTCTAAAGGTTTACAGTGTAACTCCATTTCCTCAACAAACCAATGGAGTAAATGCTCTTATCTGCATTTTCAGAGGTGGAAACTCAGGCACAGAGTTGTTTAAAGACCCTGTCCAAGGACACACGGCTGGTAAGTCGAAGCAGAATCCATGCAATCTGCTCCTACATACTGTTTCTTTGACTCCGGCTCTAAACTACCTCCAGCCATCTTGTTTTCCACAGGTGTATGGGACAACTTTCATGCGTTTAGAAAACTGGAAAGACAACCTCTTCTCATTTCTATTCTTATTTAGAATGTCTTATTTCTAATATCCACTGATTCATTCTTCCCAGGAGATTTTGTTGCTTAAGCAGGAAGACATTCTTGATGTTCCAAATATTGGTCTGTGACAAGAGCGGGATCATTCAGAGCATATGCTGGAAACTACCTATTGAGTTGAATACATGGCTTATCACATTTAGTAACAAAAAATCAAAAGCAGGAAAAAAGAAGCTATGTTAAAAAAAATTTAGCACAGACCTATGAAGATTTTTGTAATTTTAAGGGTCTTTTCCAGCCTGGCCAACATGGCGACACCCTGTCTCTACCAAAGACACAAACATTAGTCAAGTGTGGTGGTGCATGCCTGTAGTCCCAGCTACTGGGGAGGCTGAGGCAGGAGACTCACTCGAACCCAGGAGGCGAATATTGCAGTGAGCCAAGATTGTGCCACTGCACTTCAGCCTGGATGACAGAGTGAGAGTCCATCTCAAAAAAAGAGAATCTTTTACAGTTACCTGGCTATTCTGTTGACATGGTTCCACCAAATCAACCCAGGCATTTTGGTCAAGTTTTGTGATTAATAAGAACTTAATGAATGTTTATGACTTTTTATTAAGTAATCTGACATCTGTTATACTATTTTACACAGCCAGCCACAGTAGCATCAATCTTAGGTAGCCAAAGTTTGCAGTGAAAGCATTCATGTGAATAATTCCTAAGTGAACTGTGCGGCGTGACTAGTAGAGTATGACGATTACATCTTAACATGTAGTTATCTTTCTACAGTAGTTATGTAAGGCTCACCTTGTGCCAGACCCTGTTATATCTGAAATATAGTACTTTTTAAAAATCCCTATGAGGTAAATTGTTTTCATTGTCCGCATTTTAAAGATGAGGAAGTTGCCTTGCAGAATAGTAAGTCATTTGCCTAAGCTCAAATAACTGCAGAGTAACAGAGGCTGGATTTAGAACCAAAGGAGCCTGGCTCAGCGGTCTCCACCCTTATAATGCAGTGGTGTCAAAACAACTGTACCATCCAAAAAGCTACAGAAGGCAAGAATGTATGTGAATACCAGCTTATCATGGATTTAATCCTCAGGAACTTTCTAAATTGCTCCACAAACAATTACCAAGAAAAAAATAAATAAATAAATAAAAAAGATCTGTGTCCTGAAATTGTCCATTTAGTAGCCTAAAGAGTTATAGGCCAATGAGGTCTTCTAACATCCATATTTATAGCAGAATAATCTCACACGCGCATGCCTATATGCAGTTGCACGCTGGTAAAATTGAACAATGAGTACACCAGGAAAAAGAGAGAAAAAGAGAGAGACGGGGGAGAGGAAAAGAGAGAGAGGAGAGGGGGAGAGATAGTGAGAGAGAGGAGAGAGAGAGAGAGAGAGAGAGATTATTTTAGTATTTGCCTTTCTTCAAGGTGCAAATATTCCCATCATGACCTTTTTCAAGCTACCAATGTAAATGCGGAGTTGGGAAGAAAAGTGCAGTAACACTATTATAGTATTTCCATCCATGCAATATATACACACATATATATACACACACACATATATATTTATTAGGGATTGTAATTCTCAGGAATTTTCTAAATTGTTTCAAAAACAATTACAAAAATAGATCAAATATTATATATATATAAAAATATATATAATATATTTATATATATATTTATATATATATATATAAAACAATTGGTTCTTGTGAACTAGCACGAGCTGGTTTTAGCACATCACTGCCTACACAGCTTAAGAAATAAGGTTTAAAACATGTTTTTATGCCTCATTGATGGATAAGGATTATATGGACACTTTTACATAGTGACATAATTAAAATAGTAACTTTACCTCTAGAGCAAAAATACTTACATAGAATTTAGTCATTACAAATTGTGTTTAAAAGGATTCTCTCAATGTTTACTATGCTAGCAAAGGCTATCTTCAACTTGTGAGACATTCTACTCTGTAGTCGGCATTGCTCTAAATTTAATCTCATGAATTAGTTAAATTAATTTAATTATTTAATTTAGTCTAGTTCACATAAGTACATGAATTACTACACAATTAGCGTATATAAGTTATATGCTCATATCATTTAAATTTTTAAAAAATCTAAATATAGACCTTGAAAAGCTTCCTTTCCACTTCTGTTTCCCAATTTGTTCCTTTCCCTGGAAGCAACGTTGATCACTAATTTCCTGTATTTGTTCCCAAATAGAAGACAATGGCAATGTTACCCACCTTTCTGACGTTAGGCAATGCCAATACAAAGGAAAAACGTTGACTAAAAGATAGCATTAGCTAGAATTTATGTTAAGGCATTAGCACAGGTTCAAAAATCAATCATTGCAATACTATTAATGACTATATTAAAGGGAAAATTACAAACTTTTTTTAAAGCAACATAGGACACTTAAGGCATATGTGGTATTCAGTTATGCATCTGTAATTAGCAAATGTATAATACTGCCTTCTCTCCAATATTTTAAAGAAAATACCGTCTTTTCAACATCCTAAATTATTTTAAATCAAATTTATGGCCAAAGTATAATGATACAGTAATAAATATGGGCTTTTGCCAATGAGTATATTGTGATATTTTGAAAAATATCTTGTCCCATGCATGTTTTAGTCCCAGCCAACATTTGTCTCTTGCTCGGTAGCTGTGCCCTCAGCATTAAAAATAATGGCTGTAGTTAAACTTTTAATTGGGTAGGACTTCAAGAAAAACTGAGGAATACAAAGTCATAGTTACACTATGTAATCCTTTTTTTTTTCTTCTTCAAAATGCTCTTGGGAAGGTTTATATGTTTAATGATCTACTAAAAGTCCATTGACCTTCTTGAACCACAAAATGTTCAGAGATTTCACAATTTCCATCACAGCCACCACATGATTCTACTGCCAATCTGAAACAGACTAGATTGCAGGGTTCACAGTTTCTGGTAGAACTTTTCAGGTCAAGCTAGCTTGAGGGCACTTGGTAATAGATGAGAACTTGAGGGAAATCTAGACAGTGATTGATACAAAACAATAATTGTTGATATTTTATAAATCTTTGCAATGGACCAGGGACTGAGTTGTTTTTTCCATATGTTAACTCTTGGAGTCATTGCAACGTTTCTAGATAAAAGAAAGAATTATTATCCACATTATGCAGATAAGGCACAGAGAGCTTAAGTAACTTCTATAATGTCACACAGCTAGTAACATATATTCAACACAAAATCATTTTTGATACTGAATACAGGCAGTTTAGCACAAAGCTCATGCTTTGACCACTCTGTAGCTATGTTCTTCAGAACACAAAAATTTCAGAAAATAGAGACAGCAGGACCTAGAATACAATCTTGGAGAATGTCCACTTTGAAAAGTAAAGGAAAGCAGAAAAATGATTAGAGGCACCAGAAAAGATTATACTGAAAAGAAATTAGAATGTGCAGTTTCATGAAAAGAAAAAGATGTTCATCACCTTTAAATGTTAGGGAATATAAAGAAAAATAAAAAATATTAAATGACCCTGAATTTGGTGAAAGGAGAACGGAGGAGATGGTATGACATTTGGCAGGGTAGTAACCTCAAGAGAAATTTTCACTTTAAAATAGGCAAAAACAAAGAAAGCATTTTCGTGAGCTCAGAAAGGTACTGTAGACAGGAAAAAGGAAGATTCAAGAGAGAAATGAATATATTGTTGGAATCAACTCCCAAAAGAAGAATGAGAGTAAGAATACAAGTGACTCTGAGAGAATTCATGGAAAGAAAAAAGAATACCATAGGTTCTTTCTTAATGCTGCCACTATTCAAATTACCTCGGATTCTTGTTCTATCTTGTCTTGCTTTTTATAATCTAGTACCTCAAAATACCTCCTCTACACAATCTGCTATCTGAAATAAGGACAACTAGAGATAAGACCACAGGAGTTAAGCAAGGAGGATATATTAATTAGGACGGTTTGGTTGCAAGTAATATAAATCTACTAGTCCTGGCTTAAGTATAATATAAGGAATTTATTAATAGGATGCCAGAGTGTCTCATGGCAAAGATTTAGCTGAGCATCAGGAACGATTTTGAAAAGTGGTCGAAATCATTGTGGAGAACATAGAGTTCTCTCTCTCAGTCTGTTTTTTCTTCTTACAGCAATTCAGTGTAGTTTAAGCTTTGCATCCAGTGCAGCAGAATAGAAAAACGAACACTACCAACAGCTCAAAGCTGACTTTCTGTTACATGACAGTGCGTGCAGAGACTCATTTGAATGGGAGCATTCTGATTGCTCAGCTTATATTAGGTGTCTGCCTTTGGGCCAATCAGCTGTGGCCAGGTGACAGGGCCATGTCTTATGAGCATGAGTTCATCAATGCAAACTCTGGTTGGGTCTGTGGACAGCTCCTAGAAAAATTTGCAAGGAATCTGGAGATAAACAACACGTTTCTACCAACGCAGCACCAATGAGGCAATGTTACAAGATGTAGGCAGGACTGGGATAGTCTCACACAAATTTCTATTTCCTTGGCTATTTTCTTAAAAGACTAGAGTCACCTGAGCTTCCTTACACATGCCAACTCATTATGACAGCCCAGATCATACCGAGGGTATTTCAAGCACAGCTCATTTATTCAACAAGCACATACTGAACACTTAACCGTGTTCCAGACATGGCTTTGTGTTGGTTTCCTGGCAAACCTACTGAAATTGAGAATTAAAATGCATGTAAAGAGCTGCATGGTAACTGAATGCAATTTTTCCTCAAACTACTACTTCACGGTTAAAAAACAAAATCCTCATAGTCTAATGTCATTTGGAACTGAAAGAGAGACGATTCAGGGATAATAATTACCAGGCTTTCTCTTCAGCATATGTTCGGCCTCTATTGCTGTTATTTCAGAAACGGTGGTGAACACGTGAGCGCAGTGGACGGAGGCTCGCTCCATGCAGTATCGGTGGTAAATCTGCCTTTCCCCAGCCTCTTTGTCTATGTTAAACTGTGAAAAACAAAAATAAAGCACACCTTTGCTAACACATGCCCTTCTACACAAGCAAAACAAAATCACACATTTCACCATCTGGCTTACCTCAAGGCTATATAAAATTTTATGACCGCAAAAAAAAAAAAAAAAAAAAAAAAAAAAGTAATAGAAACTTTAATTAAACCCATTACTAAAATATACATAAGGACTTACACTTTAAAAGGCATTGTTTACTCCGTTTCTCCTTCTAAGCTGCTATTTAACTCCCTAAGTAAATGATTTTTCTATCTTGCTGTAATCACATAAAATTCTTGAATTTTTAACATTTAATTACACTGCTAGTTATTCTACATCTTGGAATACTGAGCTAATGCCTTTCCCCAAAGTCCTTAATATATTTTCCCTTAAACAATGAAACGAAGTTGACATGAAACTTGACATCAAAAATAAGAATAATTATTACAATGCATAATTCACTGAAAAGGAATCTGAAAAAGGGAAAGAAAAATGCTTTTCCTTGGTTATAGAACGTCCCCTTTAGACGCAAAGAATGTATAGTTACTCTAGTTAGATAGTGTGCCAGATTATGCAATCATCTATAATTCTGGGTAGTTTAACTTAAAAAAAAGTCAAATTCCCAACAATCACTCAAATAATTGGCAACTGTTGTGGGCTTTTGCCATTTCACTTGGTTACTGAATGTAATGTCTCACATAGTTGCATATGAAACTAGCAGTGTCTAAGACAGAAAGTACATAAAGTTTCTGACATTATAGAAGTAGAGTGCTTTTCATAAAAAAAGATCGTTAGTAACTCTTCAGCACTAGTGTCAAACAGTCCACTAAGCACAGTAACATATTGAATCCTTACAAACTACTGAGACACATATTTTACCTTCATTTTACGGAGAGATAAATCGAACATTTTATAGGTCAAAAAACTTGTCCAAGGTCACATTCCTATCAAGAATCTTAGTAGAACCCTAATTTGATCCCTAATCAGCCTGACTGATGAATGAATACCGTCTTGTATTCGTCTGTTTTGATATCATTTAGACTTCAACTCTATCAACAAGTTAGTTCCAATAATTATGGCTACATAGAGAGAAAAATGCTAAAAAGAGACCCATTAGAGGAATCTCATGCTTAGGACAAGGAAGTTCCTAGACCATTCTTTCACAACTGTAATATTTGCAATCATTTCTCTGAAAATGTTGAACTCAGGTTGTATATGACATGCTTGGATCAGCAGGTTTTCTTAAAAGCTCTATGTGGCAGGTCTAATTCATGAAACCAAATCTCTCATTTAACCAACTTTTTTTTTCAGCAATTTATGCATCTCTATCACCTTAATGGAAAAAATGGGTTAAAAATGAAATGAAATGGGTATGTGTCTGAATGTTAAATGTTGTCTTATCTGTGACATATGTGTTTGAATAAGTTATAGGATCAGAGCAGCACTGATTCACTCTGGCTGAAGGTAGGCAAAAGTATCTCATACTACACAATAATGGTAGTCAGTATCACCTTTACAAATGTAAGACTTTCAAGTGCAAAGACCAAGACTTATTCATCTTTCTATCTCCAAATTGGTTGGATGAATATAATGGCATTTGAACTGGGACATGAAAGTTTAATTCTGGGGAAGTTATTTTTAGCTGAAATACTAGTTGCCCTAAAGAACAAGTATAGAAAATGCTATGGCATGTGAAGAAAATAGCAGGATGTCTGATGTGACTGTAGCATTGGGTGTACAATGTAAGAGAAAGACGCTGGTCAGACAAAATAGGGCCAGATCACTGAAATCCCTGAGGATGAGCCTAGTAATTTTGCTTTTGTCCTGAAAACAAGAAAGCCCACTCTGAAAGTGTTCATTTAGAGGTGTGGTAAAAACAGAGCCAACGTTTAAGAAAAATAACTGGAAAGAAATAAGGAATATTTTCCATCCCATTGAGTATTTTTGTGAATTTCAAATCAGATAACAAATGTCAAAGGCTTAGAAAAGTACCTGGCATAGGGAAAGTGCTCAATAAATTTAGCCATTGTTATTATTAATTATTATTGCTGTTGTAGAGAATCATATGTCACAGGTAAGACAGCATTTAACATTCAGACATTTAGAGATGGGAAGATAGATTTTCTAAATGAGCAGGCTGAGCGTGCATAAACACAGCCTGGCGATCTCACGAGAGGTCCGGGGAAGTCAGGCACGTGTGCATGCTTCTGCCTTTCTCTTCTCCTATGGGGTGCCCTTATCTTTTAGGCCTGTAGTATACATGGCCACAGCGGTGGATTTACAGAAACTATCCATTTACACATGTTATTGTCCACTTTTCCACATATTTATGATTGTATTTTAAAATCTCTGTACAATAATTCCAACATAGAACATAGCTGGACCTGGTCTTTTGACAATGGGTTTTCCTTTCTTGCATTTTAATATAGTTCGTAATTTTTTACTGAATTCTGGATAATGTGTATAGAAAAACAAAAAATGGGTAAAGTACATATTAATCAATGAAACACAGTCCAGTGACAGATGTGGATAACCACATAATTGAAATTGACGAGCTCAAAACTTGATCAGAAGAAATAGTTTAAATTCACCAAATAATTGTCGAAAGCTTCCTTCCCCATTTCCTAATCCCAAATGGCACTGTCTTCAGATTTCCGTCTATGAAATTCTGTTACTATTAAGAAAAGAAAGGGCCGAAACATAAGAAAACTAAAGGTTTTAGGGGAAAAAAAGCATTTGTCACATAGCTATTAGAGTTGAGGGGATAATTGATCAATGACTGAACTTTAAAAAATGAGTTTGGAACACCGCACGTTCTCACTCGTAAGTGGGTGTTGAACAAGAACACATGGATACAAGGAGGGGAATATCATACACCGGAGCCTGTTGGGGGACGGGGGACTAGGGGAGGGATAGCAGGGGTGGGAGGTTAGGGGAGGGATAGCATTAGGAGAAATACCTAAAGTAGATGATGGGATGATGGAGGCAGCAAACCACCATGGCACGTGTATACCTGTGTAACAAACCTGCACGTTCTGCACATGTACCCCAGAACTTAAAGTATAATAATAACAAAAAAGAAAATCATAAAAATGAGTGTGGAGACATATTCTTAGAGGTTCTCAGAAATTTCATATGCTGACCAAAAATGGTTAAAATGTTATTTAAAATAATAAATTTTACTAAAAACTTTAACCAGCATTAGAGTTTTTGTAATTGGCTCCTAACAAAAATTGTTTTCAGTTAGCAGTAATTTGAGTAAAATTGTTCTAATATTTCTGATTTTACAAAACATAATTTTATTCTTATTCTCATATTTGTCCTATTTTTATTTGTCTATGTCAGAATGTATTAAAACATCCTGGTTCCTGCATCAAAGATTAAACTATGACTTACTCTTTTTACTGAAATTTTAAAAACTTTTCATGTATATGATTTGGTATTTTTATGTATCACCCAAATTCTAAACTTAGTGTGAGCATGAAGGCTTCTGTTGTGAAAAATGTTTATGAATTTAACCCAAAATTGATCTATTCTGCTAGATAGAACATTTTACTAGAAAGATGGTTAGGGGTCTAACTACACTTAACTATCTCAACCAGTGAAGGCCTTTAAACTAGGGAGATAGATGATTATATCTGAAGAAAGTATGACAAATACTGCCAGAAAGGGTAAAATTGTAATATATAACATATACTATAATGCATTTCTTCCTTAAAACCAAATAAGCACATCCTATGTATATTATTAGTAGCTTTTAAAATTAATGATTACTATGTAAGATTCAAGAATTCTGAAGTGAAATATTCAGTATGCCACTCTAATATTTTCTTTCACTAAAGTCAAAGTGCACTCCTCTCTAGGAAACAGGGTTGTTGAGCTTATCAGCTTCTCACAGATCACTGGTTTGCCCTTATTAGTCCACCATTACTATAAGAACCTCCCACGTCTCAGGTTTTCTGAATTCCTTGGTGACTTTATTTTAAATGTACAGCTTATGTTTCTAGTTTGACCTTTAGATTAGGCTGACCTTTTTACAGGGAATGGCTCATCAGGACCCCTCATTGCTTTACAGATGTTAAAGTTTTTCAGGAAGAACTTTCTTGTGCTCTGTCTTTGAGATAGTAGTATAACTTTTCAGTAGCATTATTTGAGTACTATTTATGTATTACATGCACACACACATTCTGTTTTATAGAATCCTAGAAGTCTTTAACTTAGGAAATCTAAAAATCAACTTTCTAACTTCCTAGTTTTCCTGATAGTGAAACTGAACCTCAGAGTGCTAAATAGATTTGATTGTTAATATAGATACCAAATCTGAAAAACCCCTGAATTTACATTACTCAAATGCTTTGTTAACATTTTTAACATGGGCCAGGCGCGGTGGCTCAAGCCTGTAATCCCAGCACTGTGGGAGGCCGAGGCGGGTGGATCATGAGGTCGAGAGACCGAGACCATCCTGGTCAACATGGTGAAACCCCGTCTCTACTAAAAATACAAAAAATTAGCTGGGCATGGTGGCGCGTGCCTGTAATCCCAGCTACTTAGGAGGCTGAGGCAGGAGAATTGCCTGAGCCCAGGAGGCGGAGGTTGCGGTGAGCCGAGATCACGCCATTGCACTCCAGCCTGGGTAACAAGAGCGAAACTCCATCTCAAAAAAAAATATTATTAACATGAGGGTATAAAATACATACTTTTATTAATCTAAATTGACATACGAAAAATAGGAAAAATAAATCAAAACTGAATGATTTTGGCAGGTCATAGAATCAGGTAATCTGCTACGATGAGCAAAAATAACTTGTTGTTCACCAAGGACCCATATCCCTGTTTCCAATAACTTCTGTTTTATTTGATCCCACAAAAATACCCCCTACGCATTGTAAAGTTACAGGGAAAAACTGACCTATCAACCTATAATATGGCTTTTAATCAAATGTTTGCTTGGAGGATAGATGAAGTAGAAGAAGTAAAGCTCATAGTGCAAGTTTGTATGTTTCAAATCCCAGTTCTCTACCTGCCACTCAGAGCTGTGTGTAGATCCAGGATATTTACAGCATTTCCATAGCCTTAGGCTAGAACAAGGGCCCAACCTTGCACCTACACCCTGTCTTTGCCCCAGTCATATCCCTTCGGAACTATGGTTCCAAAGTGGGACAGAAATCAGGCCTCTCACCTCTATACTCTAGTGTACTCTGAACAAAGTTGAACTATATGAGCTGTCTGTCAACCCAAGGGAAGCTTTGTCATGAATATTGATCAGCTAAAAGGGCATTTCTGCCATCTGGTTGGCAGATGAAATGTACAGATCAATACTTACCCTTCAGCTTCAGCGATCTGAAAGAAGGGTGAGTAAGAGGGAAGGAGGAAGGAATATTTACCTTGTCAAGATGGTTGTAGAAATCAATATTTGCTGCACAAAGATACCTCCCAAGTAGTGTGGCATGGGTTGTAAATATTGTGGCAATAGGAAGTTTTCTGGCTCGAGAAAGGATCAGTCCAATTCCAGCCTGCCATTCATGGAATTGAGCAATGACATGTTTGCCATCTACATGATCTGTCACCTACATTAGAAAAAAAAAAAAAAGCATTCAGAAAAGTTGCTGATGAAGCTTGATTGCAATCATGGTCCACATCATAAGTGGAGTTATGGTGTCGATAAATTCTTTTGCAATTTAAAATAGTCTAAATGTAAAGCATGAATATTTAGCAAAGAAAGTACAGGATTCAGTGGCATGTTCATTAACCCCACATATTTTTATGTCTTAATCCCTCTGTTTCAGTGATGGGTCTGATTTTTTTGTATGCACAAAAGAATAAATACTAATATTAATGATAGGTAATGAATATTAATAAATGGGATAAATGTAAAATAAACTCAAAAAATATTTATTTACTGGATGAATAAATAAATTCTTAAAGATATCACTGAACAGCTGAATCAATTGGTACTACTCACTTATAAGCTTATTTTTTAAAAACGACTTAAAATTTTTTTAATTGACATGACATGTGTTTATTTATTGTGTACATTTTAATATTTGCTAAAGGAACTGCCAGAAAGAGACTTGAAAATGCCTTCTATATTTGTAGTGGCCCAATTATGGAGAAGCAAATGTTGTCCAAAAGTATATAACAATCTGATAATGAAAAAAATGCATTTGAAGAAAAAAGGACTTTTATAATATTATTCTTTTCTAATAAACAATTACTTGAATTTTCAATGACTTGAAAACTCTAAAAGCAATCAATGATTTTCATGTGTATATTCACATATTTGATTTTGAGAAACAAAGACAAAATGCCATTACATCATTTTAAACTAAATAATAAAGTATTCTACACTTTAAATTCAGCTTATTTGGGTTTTCTTTTTCTTGAAGCCAAAAAAATAATTAACTGATATATTATTAAGAATGTGGAATTAGAAAGAGGCTAATAAAAAAGTGCTTAGAATCAAATAGCAGCTTTGTAACACACTGAAGATTGGGGTCTAATTTCACACGGGGTCTAATTCCAAATCAGGTGGGCAACCGTCTCCTTGCTTTACAGAGAGACAGGTTGTTTTGCCCTTACAAAATATTAACATTCACACTGGCTCCACAATGAGAGTTCATTTCCTTAATAGAGACAATAACAAAACACTGGAATTCAAGAAGGCTGAGCAGAGAATTGGGAAGGTTAGAGAACTAACCTAAAACAGTGGTTATCACATGTAGTGCCCATCAGAACCACCTGGAAAGCTTATTAAACAAATAGCTTATTAAACTATTTGCTATACTTAAGATTCTATACGTCATAAGTTATTTTTGCATATATATTGATTATCATCTTTATATCGGGCAAATATAATTAGATGTTTTATATACATCATGCCATTTAAATTTGACATGAGGTAAATAGTAATAAGTATCATTATTACTTTGTTCCAAAGTCTGGCATTTAATTTGCAGAATGCTGAATATTTCCTCAGATTTCTGTAAACTGTATTAGGACAAGCCGTAATGGCATCGTGTCAAAATTTGCTTCATCTAAAACTCATGGGATCATTTTTGAGCACTGAAAGCTGTTGTGCTGCTCCTCTGTTGTATCACTGTATAATAAACCATACCTCTTTCAAGAACCAGGCAGTTAAAGATCCAAATATCAGCATATCATTGGCTTCTCGGTCATGATAAGGAATGCCGACACTGCAAGCTTCCCAGAGGTCACCCTTCCACCTATCCAGATTCCAAGCTGAATAGCCTATGTCAAAAAGTACCACATAAGGACTTCCTTCTATCAGCCATCTTCCAAAATGCACCTGTCATATAAAGAACACATAGCCATGTAGTGATATTAAGTCATCCAAGACAGGACAATGTATTTGCACTCTGAGGATATAAACTTTATGTAGTACTCAATAGCAGATTAAATGAGTTACTCAGAAAAGACTATTGATAACATATAACCTCTGCTTTTTGAACCTCAAGCTGGAATGGGCATGCATCCATTCGTCTAGAACCTCCGAATTCTTGCTCATCATTAAATTTTAAAACAATGTATCTAGATCATGTAATCTCTGTTCATCTATCTCTAGTCACTCTCTTGTGACCTTGAGCTTACAGGGTTTAATATTATAGCCTCTGCTTTTACGAAAGAGCCATGAAGTGCTTTGTATCTCTGAAAATCAGGGCATTCAGATATAATGTCTCCAGTGTTGCTTATTTGCTTATTTTCTTTTATGCAGCAGGACTAACAATATTTCCTGCTAGAAGAAAAAGCTATTTCTATAAACCAGTTTGATTTATCTTACTATTACTATCAAAAAAGTGACACAAAATGTTTCCCAGTATGGTTGCTGCCAGAGGTTTAACTAAACACATTGCCCTAGATACATTATCTCTTTAGCAGCTCAAAGTATAATTCTATTACATTCTTCAAATTGACTTTGATTCCTAAATGTCTTCTCTTGTACAAGTTTTAATGAATTAGCTCTCTTATTTTTTCCAGTTGTATGTATACAATCACTTACATATTCAAGTTTCAACTTCCTTTTTAACGCCATATTCCTGTAGTATTTTATTTGTTCTTTTGTCTTAATTTTTTGTGTGTGTTTACTCTCCTATTACATGGTATACAACCTCATAAACTACTTCCGATCCTTTCTGGAACTCAGCAGAGGCTAACATTCTCTTTGAATATGAATCCAGGCTTTTCTAGAAAATAAAATATATTCATATTGCTTACATTCTGGCACTTCTGACTCCACCCATGGCTGAATTTTACAGGGCTCTGAAGCCCAATTTGATCAGTTTCTACCATGGGGGCCGGGCATGTGTGGGGATGCTCTTTCTTTGGTCAACCTTGAAAGACCCTCATTATGTTTCTCTTGTTTCATTATGACTTAGTGTTTATCATGCCACTGTTTCCTTTTAAGATGAAATTTTCCTGAGCCCCAAACAACTTTTCAACACTTTTTCTCCTTGGGAAATTTATTGCTTCATCTATTTATACACTGTGAATAACATGTAATATTATTATATAATATTTACTCACTGCGTAACATGTGCCACATGATACAGTGAGCTAAGATCATAAAAAAGCATTGAGACTATCATACAAATAAGAGAATGTAAGCTAGCTGGTATTGACCTCCAGTCAGTTCCTGGCTGCAACATGAAAATATCCCTACGCTAGAAATCCATGTAGTCTTGAGACCAGTTTCATTGTGTTTCTCATCTACCTCTTTCTTTACAAGAACTTCAAATGCAAGCCCCTTCTAACATCTCATTTACTTGCATTCTGATACTACAACAGGCATTGTTCTGTCACATTTCTAACATTCTCTACGCTGCCTTCACTAAGAAGTGTTTTCCTAGTACTCTTTGGGATCTCAAGTTCCCTTGTAAATTATACATTCCACTCCTTAAACTTTGCATGCACCTCCTGGACACCACTACCCACACAGCCTCTCAAGTGAAGGCTTTGCATTTTTTCACCCCCAGAAACTCTATTCCTGGGATGAGTAAGAAGGAAAGTTACTGATTTTTAAAATTCTGCTGAAGCTTTTAAAGCCTTATCCATTATTTACAAATAAAACACCTTTGAAATGTATGCTATCCAAAAATATTACCTTTCCTTGTTCAGCAAAGATAAGGTTACATTTTGACCTTATCTTAAGCAACTTCAAAGTCCAGATTTTTTTATCCTGCACACTTAACCTCATGGTTACTTGACCTTATGGACTTAAAAGACTTTCATGTCCACCTAATTTCAGCTACTCAAGATCATGACTACATTGTTTCCTTGTCAAATCCCAAATTGTTTCTCCTCTAAAATATTCCCCTGTGGCATTCTGTTACCCAATGACAACTCTTGTACTTCCATTTCTGTCACTCTGTTTTTCCCAATGTATATATTTTTCTTTCTCCCCTTTAAAGCCTCCAGTTCCTATAACCCTCCATTTTGTCCTACAATATCATCTTCTTTCTGGCTTTGCTTACTTTCCTGTCTATTCCTTATTTAATTCCTTCCTTTTCTATCTATTCCAATGTGATAGCCATCAATGAAACTATTAATTCAATCACCTTCACAATTACCTTCAATTTTTGGGCCACCTTGACCCATTTGCATGAATGCTGAAACGAAACAACACTGGATCTTCATCTATTCTGCTTCCTGCCCTGTCACTCAGACTAGATTGCGCCTGGACAGAGTCACAGCTGTGTATATTTGTGCCACTACAAAGTCATGAGTACATCTCAAGTATGTCCAAAAATTCCTTGAACATCTTGAACAAATTCTTTCTTGAACTTCCCTAGTTTCGACACTTGCCTCTTAATGAAATGACCTTTAACTCCTCCTTCAGGAAGATCATCAAAATCATTGGGTAAGATTGTCCTGAATTCTTCATTAACTTGTCTCTAGTATTTGCATTTACCCTTTTTTGCTGTTTGAGTAAGACAAGTGAAATATTATTCTTTCAATATTGCTTTGGATCTTCCCGTTCCCATTCTTGGCGATTTTACTCTCTTTAATCCTCCATTTATTCTGAGCTTTCAGCTTCACCTTGTCTGCTAGGTATTTCCTTTTTGCAAATAAATATGCTCAGGTCTTACTCATATTTAATAAAACACCAATTCTCAAAACCATGTCATTCTGCAACGACTTGATTATATTTCTTCTTCATAGAAACATCTCATAATCACAACTTCTGTATCTTTTTCCTGACCACTTATTTATTCCTTAACCAACTGAAATGTGATTTAACTTTCCTTTCTCCTCTAAAACTGTACTCCTCCATGTTCCCAATGGCCCAAATATTACCAAACCCAACAGACCCTGGATCAGACCTTTGTTGACTGAATCCCCTCTTCATAATTCTCTCCTCCCTTGACTTAACATCATGATTCCTGTTGTAGCTGCAACGAATTACCACAATCCTAGAGGCTTAAAACAAATCTGTTATCTTACAGATATTGAAGTCAGTAGTCCAAAATGCACTAAAATCAGCATGTTGACAGAGCCACAATTCACCTGCAGTCTCCAGGGAAAAACCTATTTTCTTACCCTTTCCTACTTCTGTAGGTCACCTACATTCCTTATAGCCTCTTCCTCCATCTACAAAGTACATCCCTCCAGACTCCAGTTTCATTGCTACACCCCCTGCTTGATTCTAATTCTAAGGCCTCCCTCTTATGAGGACCCTTATGTTTACATTGGGCCCACCTAGGTGATTCAGGATTATCTCCCCTTCTCAAAATCTTTAACTGAATCACATCTGCAATATTCCATTTGCTATAAAAGGTAACATAGTCGCACCCTTTGAGGATCAAGATTTGAATATCCTTGGTTCTACATCATTAGCTTTGCTTCTACATTTGCAATCTCTAGCTTCTTGTAATGTAGATGGCCTAACATGCTAACATTCCACAAGGTTTGGCTGAAAACTTTTGTTCAAATCTATACATTTCCACTGAATAATTTTACCAAAACCCATGACTTCCATTTATGTACTAATGACTTCCTCAAAAACATGTTTACCCTATAGCTTCTGCTGAACTCCAAACCAATTATTCTTCCTCCTTAGTTTTCACCAGGTGTCTCAAATGGAATCCATTTAAAGGTGAGTTCATCATCTTTCTCACAAATCTGCTTTTTCTCTAAGTAGGTGAATGGTCTTCTGAGTTCATGTTAATTGCAGTTTTTTTTTTTCCGTAAGTTTACTGAGAATTGCCAAGTAAAGTGTCAGTTCCTTTACCTGGCAGCCATGCTTATTCATTGCGTCCACTGCTCTTCTGACGGCATCATTTACAGGTTCACACTGTTCCACCTGAGTCTTCATATTATGCTCAAAATACGGACCTATCAGAAAATAGTTGTCTCCCCATTCATCTGCTGTTGTTTTGGCCTTTGTCTGAATCACAGTATAGATGCCTCCGACTGTTAAAAGAAAAAAAGGTTTTATTATCATTCAGATTAGCAATTAATTTTAAGTGATAAGGGATGGAAATGAGTTCAGATTTTTAAATTAGCATTTAGGATCCACTAAGCCCAAGGGTTTGTTTACCTGTCTAAATAAATAGTTTACCTTTCCAAATAAACATGTTATTAAGGGACACTAATGAATGGTTACTGTTTTGTTCAATTCTGTGCATATTTTAAAGTCCCTTCCAGGTGCATGTGAAAGAGCAGCAGGTGGGAGGCAGCAAAGAGGTCAAATAGCTTCAGAAAAAAATCTGAAAAGACAATTGGAGTAAAGCACTACTTGCCTAAAGCTCCAATCACTTTGTAGTGTCAAAAGTCAGGACAAATACTCATGTCATCATACATGCCCTCAAGCAGCAGAAATCACTTTCACCCCTCTTTCTCCTTCTCCTACGGTGGTCCAAAAGGGGCTCAGGATGTTCAAATAACAGCCGCTGGGGTTTGCAATTATGAGCAAATCTCCTAAACTAAATAGTCATTTATCATTTTTTTTTTTTTTTTTTTTTTTTTTGAGACGGAGTTTCGCTCTTGTTACCCAGGCTGGAGTGCAATGGCGCGATCTTGGCTCACCGCAACCTCCGCCTCCTGGGTTCAGGCAATTCTCCTGCCTCAGCCTCCTGAGTAGCTGGGATTACAGGCACGCACCACCATGCCCAGCTAATTTTTTGTATTTTTAGTAGAGACGGGGTTTCACCATGTTGACCAGGATGGTCTCGATCTCTTGACCTCTTGATCCACCCGCCTCAGCCTCCCAAAGTGCTGGGATTACAGGCTTGAGCCACCGCGCCCGGCTAGTCATTTATCTTTTAAAGCACCAAGCAAGGTATTTTTCTGATAAGGAGAAAGTGCTTATAGATTTTCATAGAAAATGCTTGGTCCAACCCCGATGCCAAATCCAATAACACAGATCCGTATTTTCGTTCTCACATGATATTTCTCCCTTCCTAGAATCATTGTTTCATTCTCCCCTCTGATATTGCTGCTATCTCTATTAACACACAAATCCAGACAATATCGATCCATTTGGAAAATACACACACTCTGGGATCCAGCAAGTCCACATCTAGAAAACTGTCTTGGGGGAAAATTAATGACAGTGTCAAAACTGTCCTGGGGGAAAATTAAGAAGAGTGATAAAATGATGTTTACTGGAGTATTATAATGGCAAAAAATTGGAAACAACTTATATTGAATTAGTCAACTTATTTAGCTGACATAAAGTTCACTTAACTCGTGTGTCAAATGGGGGTAAAATAATATTAGCTTGGAGGGAAAGCCAGGCTGTAAAGGAGGATTAGAAATTAGACCTGGCCTAAGCAAAGAATTTATGACTAAGTCCTCAAAAATAAACACAACAAAAACAAAAATCGACAAATGAGACTTAAACTTAAATTCTTCTGCACTGCAAAAGACTTGATCAACAGAGTAAACAGATCAGCTACAGAATGAGAAAAAATATTTTGCAGACTATAAATGCAACAAAAGGCTAATACACTGAATCAACAGAGAACTCAACGACCAAAAAACCCAACCCCATTAGAAAGTAAGTGTGATGGTTAATACTGAGTGCCAACCTGACTGAATTGAAGGATGCAAAGTATTGATCTTGTGTATGTCTGTGAGGCTATTGCCAAAGGAGATTAACATATGAGTCAGTGGGCTGGGGAAGGCAGACCCACCCTTAATCTGGGTGGGCACCATCTAATCAGTTGCCAGCGCAGCCAAGATATAAAGCAGGCAGAAAAATGTGAAAAGGCTAGACTGGCTTAGCCTCCCAGCCCACATCTTTCTCCCTTGCTGGATTTTTCCTGCGCTGGAATATCGAACTCCAGGTTCTTCAGTTTGGGGACTCGGACTGGCTTCCTTGCTCCTCAGCTGGCAGATGGTCTGTTGTGGGACCTTGTGGGTTAATCTGCTTAATAAACTCACACACACACGCACACACACACACACACACACACACTCCTATTATATATATTCATATATATACTACTGTCTATGTATGCATATATATATTCATATATATTTTAGTTTAATTAAGCATTTTAAGTTTTATTTGTCTATTTTTGTGTTATATATATATATATATATCCTATTAGTTCTGTCTCTCTAAAGAACCCTTACTAATACAGATTTTGGTACCAGGAATGGTTCTAGAGGAACAGAATATTAAGCGTGGAGTTCTTTCATTGGTTTTGGGGTTTCTGGAGTTGGCTGCTTAATATGATTAGACCCAAAATTCTAAGGACTCTTGTTCTAATAGTATGAAGAACATTGATAGCCCTTGGCATGAATTGTTTAGAGAGTTATGTAAAATAAATGCATTTGACACTCCTGATTTAACGTTTATGAGAGGCAAGGAATTTAGTGACTCCTTACATAATACTTTTGACTACATGTGGAGAATCAAGGAACATAGTGAAGTTGGTTGGTTGCTCATAAGTTCACTGGACAAAGTTATGAAAGAAAATGATGAATTCAGGAGTATATCAGCTCTCCAGCTTTGTGCCATAATCTTATTCGGAGAGACTTTGATCATCTTTCACTTCCACAAGATATCACACTGGTCCATTACATTGATGACATGCTGACTGGGACCAGTGAGCAAGAAGTAGCAAACACACTGGATTTATTGCTGAGACATTTGCGTGCCAGAGCATGGGAAATAAATCTGACTAAAATTCAGGGAACTTCTACCTCAGCAAAATTTCCAGGGGTCCAATGGTGTGGGGCCCGTTGAGATATTCCTTCTAAGATGAAGGCTAAGTTGCTGCATTTGGCCCCTCCCACAACCAAAAAAAGGCACAATGCCTAGTAGGCCTATTTGGATTTTGGAGGCAATACATTCCTGATTTGGGTGTGTTACTCTGGCCCACTTAACGAGTGACCCAAAAGGCTGCCAGTTTTGAGTGGGGTCTAGAACAGGAGAAGGCTCCGCAACAGGTCCCGGCTGCTGTGCAGGCTTCTCTTTCACTAGGGACACATGACCCAGGAGATGCAATGGTGCTTGAGGTGTCAGTAACAGATAGGGATGCTGTTTGGAGTCTTTGGCAGCCCCCTCATAGGTGAATCACAGCAGAGGCTTCTAGGATTTTGGAGCAAGGCCCTGCCATCTTCTGCAGATAACTACTCTCCTTTTGAAAAACAGCTCTTGGCCTGTTACTGGGCTTTGGTGGAAACTGAACGTTTGACTATGGGTCATCAAGTCACCATATGACCTGAACTGCTATGAACTGGGTGCTTTCTGACCCATCTAGCCATAAAGTCTGTGTGCACAGCAGCATTCCATCATCAAATGGAAGTGGGATATACGTGATCGGGATTGAGCAGATCCTGAAGGCACAAATAAGTTACATGAGGAAGTGGCTCAAATGCCCACGGTCTCCACTCCTGTCACCCTGCCCTCTCTCTCTCAGGCTGCACCAATGGCCTCATGGGGAGTTCCCTATGATCAGCTGACAGAGGAAGAGAAGACTGGGGCCTGCTTCACAGATGGTTCTGCGTGACATAGAGGCACCACCTGAAAGTGGACAGCTGCAGCACTACAGCCCCTTTGTAGGACATGCCCCTCACTGGAATAGACACTTACTTCAGATATGGGCTTGCCTATCCTGCGTGCAATGCTTCGGCCAAGACTACTATCCATGGACTCATGGAATGCCTTATCCACCATCATGGTATTCCATACAGCACTGCCTCTGACCAAGGCACTCACTTTATGTTATAGTGAAACAAGTGCAGCAGTGGGCTCACGCTCATGGAATTTACTGGTCTTACCATTTTCCCCGTCATTCTGAAGCAGCTAGATTGATAGAACAGTGGAATGGCCTTTTGAAGTTACAATTACAATGCCAACTAGGTGAAAATACATTACAGGGCTAGGGCAAAGCTCTCCAGAAGACCATATATGCTGTGAATCAGTTTCCAATATACGGCACTGTTTCTCCTGTAGCCAGGATTCATGGGTCCGGGAATCAAAGGGTGAAAGTGGAAGTGGCACCACTCACCATCACCCCTAGTATTCAGCTAGAAACATTTTTGCGTCCTGTTCCCATAACATTATGTTCTGCTGGCCTAAAGGTCTTAGTTCCAGAGGGAGGAACACTGCCACCAGGTGACACAATAACAATTCCATTAAACTGGAAATTAAGATTGCCACCTGGATACTTTGGGCTCCTCCTACCTTTAAGTCAACAGGTCAAGAAAGGAGTGACAGTGTTGGCTAGGGTGATTGGTCCAGGCTATCAAGATGAAATCAGTCTACTACTCCACAATGGTGGTAAGGAAGAGTATGCATGAAATACAGGAGATCCATTAGGGCATCTCTTAGTATTACCATCCCCTGTGATTAAGCCCAATCCAGGCAGGACTACAAATGAAGGTTTGGGTCATTCCCCCAGGAAAAAAAACAAGACCTGCTGAGTGTTTGCTGAAGGCAAAGGGAATACAGAATGTGTAATAGCAGAAGGTAGTCATCAACCACGTGACCAGTTGCAGATATGAGGACTGTAATTGTCATGAGTATTTCCTCCTTCTTTTGTTAAAAACATCTTTGTGTATGTATACTCTTGTACTAAGAAAATATCTTCATTTTATTTCCTTTTTCCTTTATCATGTGGCATAAGATTTATGGACTTCATATCAGCATTTAAGTATAGTTAACTTTATGTAGTAGCATTTGCATTGGGGATTGATGTGTTTTCAGTTGCACAAAGGATAGTTATAGTATGTTAGGCATAATTATGACCTTATTGCTGTCTTTATTTGAAGATAACGTATGATCTCAGGAGATGTGAATTGGTTCAAGTTGACAAGGGATGGACTTGCGATGATTAATACTGAGTGTCAACTTGATTGGATTGAAGGACATGAATTATTGATCCTGGGTGTGCCTGTGAGGGTGTTGCAAATGGAGATTAACATTTTAGTCAGTGGACTGGGAAAGGCAGACCCATCCTTAACCTAGGTGGGCACCATCTAATCAGTTGCCAGTGCAGCCAGGATATAAAGCAGGCAGAAACAAACATGTGAAAAGCCTAGACTGACTTAGCCTCCCAGCCTACATCCTTCTCCCATGCTGGATGCTTCCTGCCCTTGAGCATTCAACCCCAAGTTCTTTAGCTTTGGGACTTGGACTGGCTTTCTTGCACCTCAGCTTGCTGATGGCCTATTGTGGGACTTTGTGATTTCGTGAGTTAAAACTACTTAAAAACTCTCTTTTATATCTATATCTATATCATCTATATCTATATCTATATCTATATCTATATCTATATCTATATCTAGCTATCTATCTACTTTATCTATCTGTCTCTCTAGAGAACCCTGACAAATACAGCTTGGGACCTGAGCAGACATTTTCCAAAAGAAGATATACAAGTGGCCAATAAACATGACAAAAATGCTCAACATCACTAATCATGAGAGAATGCAAATTAAAACCACTATGTGATACCTCCTCATACCAGTCAGAATGGCTATTATTATAAAGTTCAAAAACAACAGATGTTGGTTGGGATGTGGAGACAAGAAAACACTTATATACTGTTGGTAAGAATGTAAATTAGTATTATGGAAGACAGTGTGAAGACTTCTCGAAGAACTGGAAACAGAACCACCATTCGATTCCTCAATCCCACTACCGGATATGTACCCAAAGTGAAAGGTATCTGCACTAGTATGTTCAAAGTAGCACTGTTCCCAATATCAAAGACATGGAATCAACCTAAATGTCCATCAGTGGAGGACTGAATAAAGAAATGTTTATATATATATATATACACACACACACACACACACATATATTATATATACACACATACATACATATATATATATATATACGCATGTGTATGTGTATGTGAGATATTTGTTTATTTCTACTACTTAGCCATATAAAAGAATGAAGTCATGTCTTTTGTAGCAATATGGATAGAACTGGAGGACATTATCCCCAGTGAAATAACTCAGAAACAGAAAGTCAAACACGGCATGTTCTCTTATAAGTGGGAGCTAAACAATGGGTGTGCATAGATACACAGGATGAAATAATAGACAATTGAGACTAAAAATGGTGGGAGGATAGGAGTAGGGTGGGGACTGAAAAGCTAATTATTGGATACAGTGTTCACTTTTCAGGTGATGGTCCACTGAAAACTCAGACTTCATCCCTATGCAACATATGTATGTAAGAAACCTGCATTTGTACTCTGATACAGCTTGGCTGTGTCCCCACCCAAATATCATCTTGAATTGTAGTTTCCATAATCCCCACATATTGTAGGAGGGACCTGGAGGGAGGTAATGGAATCATGGAGATGGTTATCCTCATGCTGTTCTTGTGATAGTGAGTGAGTTCTCACAAGATCTGATGGTTTTGTAAAATGCCTTTCCCTCTTTTGCTCGGCACTTCTACTTGCTGCTTCTATGTGAAGAAGGACATTTTTGTTTCCCCTTCTGCCATGATTGTAAGTTTCCTGAGCTCTCCCCAGCCCTGTGGAACTGTGATCCAATTAAACCTTTTTCCTTTATAAATTACCTAGTCTCAGATATGTCTTTATTAGCAGCATGAAAATGGATTAGTACAAACCTTCTGAATATATATAAATTTTTTAAATATAAAATAAATTAGATCTGATTGGAAAGACAAAAATTGAGCAAGTAAAATGTCACTCAGTGGGTTAATTACAAAGGGTGAAGAAACTGGGCAAATGGATGTCATGGAGATGAATTTTTAGGCAGAGGCATTGGTTAGAGCCAAGACCCTAAACTGGAAGCAGAATGTGCAATGAAAGAGTAATAGGATTGAAAAGGATAACCAGGTAGGAGGATATAAGGAGGGGTGAGGGGAGGAAGACTTCCAGTAAACTTAGGCAGGTTATTTCCCATGACAGTGCTAAACAGTAATGACTTGAGAATACACAAATAGTCTGTCAATTACTTGAGCAATACTATCTCCATGAGCTAGAGCAAGGGGATGACTCAAGAAATCCTGTGTGAAGTCCTGGAATTAATACGATCCTGGCACCAATCTACAACTCAATTGCAAAGAGCAATTTTGTTACTTACATGTTGAGAAGAAAGCTTCGTATTTTTCACTGCTATCTTTCAAAACGTATTCCAATTTATCAGAATACAGGCTTTGATAGCTACTATATTCTGAAATGTATTATTCCAGTAGCTTATACTTTACATAGTAAATCTTATCAATAGTCACAATCAATGGCCACAAGTTAGAATTGCATCTGAAGACATTACTTTAAGCCAGAGCCATGCAAAACACACTTTTTGTAGAATTGCCTTTTGAAAGGCGAGACGCAAAAGGCAAATGTTGGGACTATTATATGGTAACAATAGGCTTTATTAATTTATAAAAAAGAAGAGCTAATATAACTTCAAAATGCAAGTAATATTCATATGAGCCTACACAAACTAATTGTCCCTAAGAATTTTATATTTAAGGAAAAGCTTTTTACTGCATCGGAAAAAGTTTAAACTGTCATTGAACAAAGTCTGATAATAAGGACACTATCGAATCACAGGCCAAATGCCACATGATGAGGACAGAATGGAACACGTGAGGAGGATATATAAAACTTGGAAGCAGAAGCTTCCAGACTGGACAAGAACAGCCATGATTCACTTAACCATCCAACAATGACTCTAAGTCAACATAAATTGATGTCATCTACTACACCTAAGTATTTCCTCAAATTCTGGACAATTTTAGGGACCATCAAAAGTATTTGTTGAGGAAAAATAAATTTAGCCAATTTGTAAGGGCAACTAAAATGAAGAACTTTTCTTTAAAGTGTGGGAGTTACATCTTAGCAACATATTTAAATATATCTAAGCTTTCTTCAAAACCACTATCCACAAAAATGCAAAATTTCCAAAGAATTTCTCCTCTTCTGTAGGCTTATTTCCTTCATCTTCATCTTTTGCAGGAGAATATACCACAGGTTTCTGAAGGTAAACATTTATTAAATGCTTTATTTACATTTTTTATTTTTGAAAATTTTTTTTATTTGCAACTAAGCCTCTTGCTCAGAGATCTTAAAACATCCTTGTTTGTTAGATTATGTATTTCAAATTCAGATACACTTTGGTGGTTACAAACATTTTTATTTCCCGAATAACTTAAGAGGGAAAGAAAAATCCTTTATTTGAAGGAACAAATGATTTGATTTGGGAAATGAAATAAAAAGATAAACATAGATAATTAATTTGCTACTTCTTTCACTCAGCTGAGGCCTTCAGATAGTCCCCCACATAGCCTCAGAGTATTTAAAATATGATTATACCCTTTCGGTCTATTAGAAATAAAAACATAAAGCTTTAAAACTTCAAGGGGAGGGGCTTCAAGATGACTTAACTAAAGGCATCTGATTCTTGCCTCCTCCACAAAGAACCAAAATAGTAAGCAAAAAATCCCACATAAGAGAGAATTCTGGAATTCAACAGAGAAGTGACAGAAAGCATCTAAGGCCATAAGGGGGAGGGAAGCAAGGAAGCCTACCTAGTAGGGTTCCTCTCTGAGCCCAGAGAGGCTCTGCAATGCATGGAAAGGTAAGAGAGTGACTCCCAGTGGTCCACATCTCCATTATGGACTCCAGGAATCCTAGCCATAGGAGAGTCCCTTGACCACGTGGGCCTTGAAACTAACATAAGAAACTGCCGGCCGGGCGCGGTGGCTCAAGCCTGTAATCCCAGCACTTTGGGAGGCCGAGGCGGGTGGATCACAAGGTCAAGAGATCAAGACCATCCTGGTTAGCAAGGTGAAACCCCGTCTCTACTGAAAATACAAAAAATTAGCTGGGCATGGTGGCGCGTGCCTGTAATCCCAGCTACTCAGGAGGCTGAGACAGGAGAATTGCCTGAACCCAGGAGGCAGAGGTTGCAGTGAGCCGAGATTGCACCATTGCACTCCAGCCTGGGTAACAAGAGCGAAACTCCGTCTCAAAAAAAAAAAAAAAAAAAAACTGCCTAGCAATCACACAAAGGCATTGCTCCAAAGAAGGAGCTCTTACTGTGTTCCATCCCTGGTATCCCCATTCCTAAGCAGCAAGGTGTCATTTTGAGAGCCAAGCCCCCATCAGATGACATCTTTCCTCAGACCCGAATATCATATGCATCTCCACATCCCTGAAGCCCTGCTAAAATCCTTAACAAAAAGCCGGGCGCGGTGGCTCAAGCCTGTAATCCCAGCACTTTGGGAGGTCAAGGCGGATGGATCACGAGGTCAAGAGATCAAGACCATCCTAGTCAACATAGTGAAACCCCGTCTCTACTAAAAAAAAAAAAAATACAAAAAATTAGCTGGGCATGGTAGCACATGCTTGTAATCCCAGCTACTCAGGAGGCTGAGGCAGGAGAATTGCCTGAACCCAGAAGGCGGAGGTTGCAGTGAGCCAAGATTGTGCCATTGCACTCCAGCCTGGGTAACAAGAGCCAAACCCCGTCTCAAAAAAAAAAAAAAAAAAAAAAAAATCCTTAAAATACTTGATAACCAAATTCAACAACATAACAAAGAGACAATCCACCATGATCAGGTGGGTTCCATACCAGGATGTAGGAATGGTTTGACATACACAAGTCAATAAATGTGATACACTACATAAACAGAATGAAAAACAAAAATTACTAGTAAACTAGTAATACCCCTATGGAAAACTGTGGAGATTCCTTAAAGAAATAAAAGTAGAACTACCATTTGATCCAGCAATCCCACAGTGGGTATCTACCCAGAGGGAAAAAAGTCATTATAGGAAAAGGTACTTGCCCACACATGTGATAGCAGCACTATTCACAATTGCAAAATAGTGGAGCCAACCCAAATGCCCGTCAGTCAATGAATGGATAAAGAGACTGTGGCATATGTATATATGACGTACTACTACTCAACCATAAAAAAGAATGAATTAACTGCATTCGCAGTGACCTGGATGAGATTGGAGACTATTATTCTAAGTGAAGTAAGTCAGGAATGGAAAAGTAAAAATGGTATGTTCTTATGTGTGAGCTAAGCTATAAGGACGCAAAGGCATAAGAATGATACAATGAACTCTGGGGACTAGAGGGAAGCGTGGGAGGAGGGTAAGGGTTAAAAGACTACAAACAGGGTGCAGTATACTGCTCAGGTGATAGGTGCACCAAAATCTCACAAATCACCACCGAAGAACTTACTCATGTAACCCAATACCACCTGTACCCCAATAACTTATGGAAAAATAAAATAATAATATATACATAATTTTAAAAATTAAAAATAAAGATATGGCCTCAAAAAAATGTAATCCTCAGTGTTGGAGATGAGGCTTGTAGGAGGTGATTGGATCATGGGAGAGGATCCCTCATGAATGGCCTAGCATTGTCTCCTTGGTTTCTTGCTCATTTAGTTCACATAACTGTTTAGAAGAGTCTGGGGCTAGTTTTGATGGCTCACACTTTTAATCCCAGCACGTTGGGAGGCCAAGGTGGGCACATTACTAGAGATCAGGAGTTTGAAACCAGCCTGGCCAACATGGTGAAACACCATCTCTACTAAAAATGTAAAAATTAGCCAGGCATGATGGCACATGCCTATAGTCCCAGCTACTCGGGAGGCAGAGGCATGAGGATCACTTGAACCTGGGAGTTGGAGGTTGCAATTAGTCAAGATTGCACCACTGCACTCCATTGTGGGCAACAGAGTGAGACTCTGTCTCAAGAAAATAAATAAATTGATTAATTAATTAATTAAGTAAGTAAGTCTGGAACCTTCCCCTTCTCTCTCTTGCCCTTTCTCTTGTCATGTGATATACCAGCTCCTGCTTTGCCTTCTGATGTGAATAAAAGCTTTCTAAGGCCTCACCAGAAGCCAAGCAGATGTAGGTGCCACGTTTCCTAAACAACCTTTACTTTATTAATTACTCAACCTCAGATACTTCTTTAGAGTGATGCAAAAAAGGCCTAATACAATCCCTATTTCTTGCCATATAAACGTTAATTCAAGATGAATTAAAAACTTAAATATAAAACCCAAAACTAAAAAACTACTAGAAGAAAACATGAAGGAGACACTTCAAGACATTGGTTTGGGCAAAGATTTTATGGCTAAGACCTCAAAAGCACAGGCAACAAAAGCAAAAATAGACAAATGGGGCTATATTAAATGAAAATGCATCTTCACAGTAAAAGAAACAATTAACAGAGTGAAGAGACAACCTGTTGAATGCAAGAAAATATTTGCACACTATTCATTTGACAAGGAACTAATATCTAGAATATATAAGAACCTCAACAATTCAAGAGTGGAAATCCAATAAGCTCATTAAAAAAATGAGCAAAAGATACGAATAGGCATTTTTCAATAGAAGACATAGAAATGCCAATTGGGTATGTGGAAAATGCTCAACATTACTAATCACCAGGGAAGTGCAAGTCAAAATTACAGTGAGATATCGTCTTATGCCAGTTATAATAATCATGATTAAAATAAATAAATGACTCACGCTGGCAAGAATGTGAAGGAAAAGGAACTCTTAAGCACTACTGGCAAGAATGCACATTAGTACAGCTGCTATGAAAAGCAGTATGGAGATTTATCAAAAAACGAAAAATTGAACTATCCATAAGACCAGCAATCCCATTACTGGGTATTTATCCAAAGAAAAAGAATTCAGAATAATAAACAGATACCTCAACTACACTGTCTATTGCAGCATGATTCACATTAGCAAAGATATGGAATCATTGTAAGTGTCCATCAATAGATGAATGAAGAAAACGTGATATATACACACAATGGAATAGTATTCAGCCGTAAAAATATAAAATCATGTCATTTGCAGCAACGTGGATAAAACTGGAGGTCTTTATGTTAAGTGAAATAAGCTAGGCATAGAAAGACAAATTTTGCATGTTCTCATTGATATGTGGGAGCTAAAAAATGTTGATGTCATGCAGGTAGAGAACAGAATGATAGATACCAGAGGCAGAGAAGGGTGTGTAGGTTGTGGAAGGAAGGGAGATGAAGAGAAGTTGATTAATGGAAACAAACACACAGTTAGATAGACGGAATGAGTTCTGATGTTTGATAGCAAAATAGGATGAATATAGTTAACCACAATATATTGTATATTTCAAAATAGTAGAAGAGAGGACTTGAAATGCTCCCAACACATAGAAATAATAAATACTTGAGGTGACGAATACCCCAAATACCTGACTTGATCGTTATGCATTACATGCATGTAACAAAATGCCACATGTACATCATAAATATATTAATAAGAGAAAGTCCATCTCATATCGGTTGAGGCCTGATGATAAATAAATCTTTGTCCCTCCAGACTTTTCCCTGTACAGTCTTGCTATAACAGTCTTTACTGCTATTTCTTATATTCCAACACCATTTTAGCCTTTTTCTGTCCTCCTCATATTTTTACCTCGGTTTTTACTGTTTATACAGCACACTTTGCCCCAAGATCTTTCTTAGCAAGCTAGAATATAAGCAAATGCAATAGCGTAGAGACAAGGTCATTCCTATTTTCAAATTCAGGGTATAAACCAAGGAGATTTACCAACACATACTTTTTTTAATCCGCAAATAAATAGTTTTATTTGGACATTTTGAAAAAAAAAAAAATCACTCAATATCATTAATGAATTGTCATTTTACCGCAACGTAGGTTGTTGAATTTGAACTTAACCTTCACTTTCAAACAAGTACTTTGTATTTTATTGATCTCTATTTTCCTGGAACAACATGGGGCCTATGTTTAGTGTAAGGACAAAGTATCACACCTTTCATCTGAAAGAAAAGATAAGCTACCATAGTACGTATAACAATGAGGTGGTTAAAACCCTAAGTCGTCATCTGGTAACACTGCAAATTTACTAAAATCACTATTTCAAAGAAGTACAGAATGGATATCAGCCAAAATAAGTATCTCTCTCTGTTTCTCATTCTCTTTCTCTGTCTCTTCCCCCATCTCTCTCCATCTCTGTCTTTCTCTCTCTCTCTGTACACACACACACACACACACACACACACACACACACACATACTATACACATATAGAGACACTTCACTATTTTGTAAATGCTTAAAAAAACTACTATTTCAGTGTGTGTGGCTACCAATCTGACCCTCATGTTTCAAAACACAGTTGCAGAAGCAGAGGAAGTCATTATACAGTTAGAACATCATGTTATAAGGCAGCAGGTCTGGTAGGAAGGAGACGAGGTGCTACTTGTGACAATGGTCAGCAAATATTTGTGTTCCCAGTACTTTTCTAGGTCCTCAGTTAAAATTAAAGCAGCTGCAATCTTGGCAGTGGGAGGTGATACTCACGCTTTGAGCAAGACCCCCTGAACTGCCACCAATTATACCTACAATGGCAGCTCCAAATGTTTTATATGAAATGAGCATAGATATGGCATGCCGAAAGAGAAAGGAGTAAGCTAGTGCTTACCTTGAAGCTGTGCAACCAAGTATAATTTTTTTATAATAGATTGTGTGTTTCACGTGGTGTGATAACAACTTGAGATGACATTTACATGGCCATTGGCATATCCACACCAGGCAAAGAAATCCTAATTACTATGTATCCTGTGATTAGAGTAACATTGATGTATATGTATTTTTTTCTATTCTTTTCACTTTTGTGTTTGAAAATGAGTTACGGACTCAAAGCAAAAAATGAGCTAATTTCCTCATTCTATGAATAAATTTTATCAAGAAAGAATGATAAGCTAATACCTACAGAGTGTTTATTAAATGCTCGGCACAGTTCCAAGTGATTTACAATTAGTATTTCTTTTAGTTTTCACATCTTTACAAGAAGATGCTGCTATCTTTATTTTTTAGATGGAGAAACTGAGGCTATGCAATAAATTTTAACATTACCTAGGTAATGGTGTAGTTGGAAGTCCAAATCAGGCAGTCTGACTTTAGAGCCCACAGACAGCAAAATAGTAAGTAAAGGAAGGGAGGAACAAATTGATGGATCTTTTTGCTTCTATTTGTTTGTTTGAAACAGGGTCTCACTCTGTCGCCCAGGCTGGTGTGCAATGGTGCAATCTTGGCTCACTTCGGCCTCACTAGAACACCTGGACTCAAGCGATCCTCCCGCTTTCGACTCTCAGGTAGCTAGGACTACAGGCGTGAGCCTTCATGGCCAGCTACAGAAAATTTTTTAATTTCTGTAGAAACAGGGTTTCCCTATGTTCCCCAGGCTGATATCCAACTCCTGGGCTCGAGCAATTCTCTGCTTAGGCCTTGAAAAGTGTTGAGATTACAGTTGTGAACCACCGTGCCTGGCCTGGACGGAGCTTTAAAAGTGGTGGTGGGTGTGAAGAAAGAGGAAGAACAAAAACTGTATCACAAAAGAGAAACATCATTAGGTCTTGGGAAGGATGGAGTCCTTCTCATTCTGCTCTAGGGAAAAGCCATTTGGAAAACTTCCGTGTTAACGAAGAGCCCAGTGGCTTAGTAGTGAACTTGAGAGCACTTGTTCTTTATGATAATCACAGGAGACTTCAGGAAGCTGATAAAAGCGTGGTCTTCCTCTCAGAACTTTTTCATTTGTTAATATTAACCTTGAAATTTATTGCTTTTATTTGTTAATCTATTTTATTATTTGATAAGGATTCATCAAGTGTCTATTAGGTATCAGGCACAGAGAGATGAGGGACATAGAGTTAAGAATACAGAACTGATTCCCAAACTTCAAGAACTGACAAATTTGTAGAAGGTAGATGTTGAACTTATAATACAGTCAAATGTGATGAGTGTGAGACTAAGAGAACAAGGTATTCTAAGACTCCAAAGTGTACAGTGGAGTGGGATGTGGTTTCTAATCCGGTTTAGCTAGAAGTTTGGGAAAAACCTCTCTGATGAAGAGACGTTTGAGCTGACACTTGAAGGATTAATAGCTAAAGGAGAGAAAGTGTTGTATATGAGAGAACTATATATACCAAGACACAGAAGTATTCTCTGCTCAAAGATCTGAGTGGGGCTCAGAGAGGGAGAAGGAGCGGAGTATGAGAGAAGATGGGAGAGACCTGCAGGCCTTAGATTGTGAGCTCATGGGGAGTTAATAGCCTTAAGGAGCGTTTTGTCTCCAGGCTATGAACAGTGAACTCAGCCTTCAAAACCATTACTTTTTCTTTCTTCTTCTTTTTTTAAAATTTATTTTATTGCATTTTAGGTTTTGGGGTACATGTGAAGAACGTGCAAGATTGCTGCATAGGTACACACGTGGCAATGTGCTTTGCTGCCTTCCTCCCCATCACCTGTATCTGGCATTTCTCCCCATGCTCTCTCTCCCCAACTCCCCAACTCCCGCTGTTCCTCCCTTATGTCCCCCCAACAGACCCCAGTGTGTAGTGCTCCCCTCCCCGTGTCCATGTGTTCTCATTGTTTAACACCCGCCTGTGAGTGAGAACATGCGGTGTTTGATCGTCTGCTCTTGTGTCAGTTTGCTTTTCTTTGCTAATGTTCCTCAGTAGTCTTGACACTTTTAAACTAGAGAATATAAATCCACAAGGAATTGTTTTATAATTTTATGGATGTCTTTATTTTGTATTTATTTACTTATTTAGCCAAACTGCAATTGTCTTGATCGAGTTATAGATGTCTTTATTTTAAAAATCATTTACACTGTGATTCTCTGCCTTGCCTTCTCCTACCCAGAACAAATGAGGTTGTACCTCACTCACAAACTGGTTTATCTTTACCAACTTAATTTTCTTTATTTTATAATTTCTACATAAGCATAGCATTGAAGAAAAATTACTTTCATTCTTCTGAATAGCAGCATAGTATTTTGCCTTTTGAGAAGCTTCTATTAAAACTTTTACTCCAGGCTAATTGTGAGTTAGTAGCATTATTAAGTAGTTCATATAATCAGTAAGAGAATGTAGAGTTGAAGTTTCCATCAGGTTCTAATCACATATTCATCTTCCAAAAATAAAATGTTTAATTATACTATTTTGCTGGGACAAATTTTAAAACAAAATATATAAATATTAACTTTTTATTTCTTTTAAAACAAAATATACAAATATTAACTTTTTATTTCTATTTTGTCACAATATGGATTTGAAATTTTAATTTAAATGCAAATTCCATGGCAACAGCTAATATTTTCAATTTTCTTCCTCTTCAACATATACACAAGTCTGTATTCATAGCCTGTTGTAACAGACAAGGTTAAATGTAGCCTAAATTTACATTCCATTTAAATGCTTTCCTCATTCACTGGGAATTGGTTATTACTAGAGAATCATCTGTGAAAGGTTACTCCGCATTCTGCAGTCACCTAGCGAATACCCACCTTCAAGGAGCAGTACAAACCTTTATTGGTCACTTCCCAAGCAACTTCAAAGAGCAGTAACTCCTCCACAGGAAGTTCCTCAACTTGCCACTGGGGAAGCCCACTCAGGGATGTCACAGACAGGGATCTGCCTCGAAGCATTCTTCCTGCAGTCTTCTGAGACTCCTTTGAATCCCTGTTTCAGTTAGTTGTAATTCCAGGAAAGGTGCACTTTGAGACACAAAAGTTAGAGCTGGTGATTACCAGGTGGTGGTAGCTTCTCTTGGGAATACACTAGTAGTGTAAAATCTTATGTGCTCCCCAGAGAATTCCTGGTGGAGGGAGGAATTCTTCCTCCTCTTTCCCGTCTTTCTGGAAAGGTCTTGTGAGGACAGTATCTACCCTATCAGTATCTACCCAAACAATCCAGAGCTGTCAACAGAAAAATTCTCTGATTCAGGGCATAGGTAAGCACCTCATGAGATAGGCAGGGCATGACCCAAGTCCAGCTTTTTAGCCCTTGGCCTTTTGACCAGACTCCTAGATTCATACAGTTACCAATGCTTATTTCATCATTTCCAAAGTGATCCAATATTGGTAACTCCTCTCATACAGTTTGTGGGCCTCCAATTATTAAAATTGATAAAGAATAATTGAAAATTGATAAAGAATAACTGATAAAGAATAATTCAGTCTCATTATAATTATGTAGACTGATTGGGACACATTTTTATGCTTTAAATTCCTTTGAATTTAAAGAATTAAGTATTCTTCTTTTTTTCGATTCCTATTTCTAGAGCTTTTAAAGAAATATTCCTAGCTATTTTATTCTACACTTATAAATTGAATTTTGGTGATGGCTATAGATCTTGATCTCCCTTAATTACTTTTCTTAAAATTTTCCCTGTGGAAAAACATAAATTTCAGTGTGTCTTTGGGTGTAACATGAAAAGAATGTAATTCTGACTGGTCAATAATCATCAATCCATAGTTATAATGAGGTAGTACAAATTAATCTTTGTCGTGTTTGTACATTTCCTTCAAATATTAAAATTGATAAAGAATAATTCAGTGGATGTAAATGTTCAAACATGGGAAGAAAATTGCAAAAGAAATTAGGTTCTAAAATATCATCTGGATCAGATTGCAGATAAATGGCATATATTTGCTTTTCCCTGTGTTTCTATGTATGTAAATATCTATGTTTCAATTTATTTACACACCCATACACACATATCCGATATTGTACCTACGGAGAGTTGGTGATTCACAAACAAGCTTAATTTTGAGTCATCTTTACAGATTTAGCTAAATTTAATATTTTTACATTATTATTCTCTAGAGCAGTAGAAATGAAGCTCATACAAAATATCCTTCACAGGCTGGGCGCAGTGGCTCAAGCCTGTAATCCCAGCACTTTGGGAGGCCAAGGTGGGTGGATCACGAGGTCAAGAGATGGAGACCATCCTGGTCAACATGGTGAAACCCCATCTCTACTAAAAATACAAAACATTAGCTGGGCATGGTTGCACGTGCCTGTAATCTCAGCTACTCAGGAGGCTGAGGCAGGAGAATTGCCTGAACCCAGGAGGCGGAGGTTGCGGTGAGCTGAGATCGCGCCATTGCACTCCAGCCTGGGTAACAAGAGTGAAACTCCGTCTCAAAAAAAAAAAAAAAAAAAAAAAAAAATCCTTCACATTAGAATTACAATCAGAATTGTCAGTAATTTGTTACTTGTTAATACTATTTTTGTACCTTTTATTAGGTTTCAAATTATTTTCTATACACTTGGTTTTCGTGACTTACGCCTATTTTAGTGACTCAAGAGGGGCAGAACTACATTTCATATTACATTAATAAATCTATGTAAGTCAAATAGATTAAATATGTCAGCCAGATGGGATAGTACACACCTGTTGTCCCCAGCTACTCAAGAGGCTGAAGGGAAACAATCATTTGAGCCCAGGAGTTTAAGGTCAACCTGAACAATCTAGTGAGACCACATCTCTTAAAAAAATTAATTAAAACTAAAATAAATAAATGTCTTCCATGATTTTGTGACACATTTGATTCTTATCTCTGTTCAGAAAAATACCTTTAAGTACATAGCTTATTATCCATTTGCTTGCGTTGCGTGAAAAAGATTCTATGAACAATTAAAAAAATCAAGTAGGAAAATAGAAGTCGATTGATCATATGAGCCCAAATGATCAAATGATTGTCTTCTTTATAAAATGGTTTGCTTATGTTGACATACCTCTGAGAGTCCTGCAAGTACACATTCCAGTAAAACCAAACCTAAGGACATGCTGACAGGAGTGAGAATGAGATGACAGTGTGGTGATAGAGTTCACGTTTGCAGTGTTCTGTTCCAGCAGCCTTGAGATTGGTTCATCTAGTGTCACACAGGCCGCAGGAGCACCGATACATATTCTCCAGCATATACCATAAGACTGATTTATTTATTTACATCCGTTCCAGGTATCAACTGATTAGTTGTGACTTAGGCACTTGTGGCACCACTTATCTGCTGTGTAATCTTGAGCCAATTTCTTACCTAAGTTTTGGTTTTCTTGAAAAAATGGGGATGAGGATGGGATCATCTGAAGGTCACTTCACATAGTGCCTGGTACTAAGCCAACCACTTTAGTAATCTCAGCCTTTTTCATAACACATATGATCATCTAGTAAGAGCTTTCTCTAATGACAGAGGTTACCACTGAAGAGGAAAGGGGTAAAAAGGAGACTTCAATTTTTCTTTTTCTTTCTTTTTTTTTTTTGAGACAAAGTTTCGCTCTTGTTACCCAGGCTGGAGTGCAATGGCGCGATCTTGGCTCACCGCAACCTCCGCCTCCTGGGTTCAGGCAATTCTCCTGCCTCAGCCTCCTGAGTAGCTGAGATTACAGGCACGCACACCATGCCCAGCTAATGTTTTGTATTTTTAGTAGAGACGGGGTTTCACCTTGTTGACCAGGATGGTCTCGATCTCTCGACCTCGTGATCCGCCCGCCTCAGCCTCCCAAAGTGCTGGGATTACAGGCTTGAGCCACCACGCCCGGCTAGACTTCAGTTTTTCTTTCTTTTTTTTTTTTTAAATGTTTTACCACCTGTATATGTTACCTGATCAAATGCTCAATTACAGAAAAAAAGTTTTTCAGAAAAATTATCTTAAGATCAACGAATATATTTTATAACATCCTAAATGAAAATAGGTAGGATATAAAATAAAATAAGTAGTATGACTGATACAATTTTGTAAAAATGTACTATATACCTCTGTTCATGACGTATATGTAATAGAAGGCTGGAACAGACACAAACAAAAGATGAGGAGGCTGCATGTAAAAACTCTTACAATGGTTGTCTTTAATTGGTAGTTAATTATGATTGATAGTTATGTGGTATTTTTGTTTATTTGTGTTTACACATTTGCTATAATATATGTACACCTATAGCCACATCATATATAAGATGAATAAACAGCAAAAGTTTAATCATATAAATGAGTGAAATACACATGATTGTTTCACATATTCGCACTCATTATTTTGATTTTTTGAAATTTCTAGTCTTTAGTCACCATTTGGCATTTTTGCGTCAAGTACCAGCACTCTCAGTCACACGACTGCTCCTAATGATCCCTCATAGTCGACTTACCCTTTTGATCCAGTTATTCTCAACATGAGAACATCCTTTGCCAATTCTTTGCTTGCTAATGGTGAATACCATTTTCAAAGTTGTTCATTAAGAGAAATAAGGCCGGGCACGGTGGCTCAAGCCTGTAATCCCAGCACTTTGGGAGGCCGAGGCAGGTGAATCACGAGGTCAAGAGATCGAGACTATCCTGGTCAACATGGTGAAACCCCGTCTCTACTAAAAATACAAAAAATTAGCTGGGCATGGTGGCACGTGCCTGCAATCCCAGCTACTCAGGAGGCTGAGGGAGGAGAATTGCCTGAAGCCAGGAGGCGGAGGTTGCGGTGAGCCGAGATAGCGCCATTGCACTCCAGCCTGGGTAACAAGAGTGAAACTCCGTCTCAAAAAAAAAAAAAAAAAAAAAGAAATAAAATTAATGGAACCATATGAAGTATATCCATGAGCTGGATATATTTGCATATATTCATAGTATCTGATGAATTGCCTTCTTTCAGATATTCGTGCAAAGAAAGGCAGTCATTTGTGCAATAGATTTGAAGAGGAATCAGGAAAAGTTCTCTTCTTCCCGTATACCTGAACACTCTCCTATAATGTTTGCGCTAAAAGCGCAAATTGATGAGACGGGAGCAGAAGAGAACAGTCATCCAGACAGAAAGGGAGAACGGTTTTCTCCAAGTTGAGGAAGCACTCTCAGAAGTCCCTGATACCAAATTTTATACTTATGCTACCATTTAATCACCCAATGAAAAGAGGTGAGAGGGCAAGTCAGAACAAATGAAGATTTATTCTTGGTTCCCTTGTTAAGTATTCCAGCAGAGGTCACTAGATACATTTAGAAAACCACACATTTGCTTTGACATTTTGGAATCTTCGAAGTCTTCCAAAAAGGCTTTAGACTTCCAGGGCTTGACTAGCCTGCACCTGCATATCCAGAATGACTTAGTTAACATATTTTTGGAGCACCTACTATGTGCTACTATTCTCATCACTGAGAATATTTTCAAAAAACAGTAGTCTCTGCCTTCCTGTGAACACATATACATTAATCTTGTAAACAAATTGTTATTTCAGGTGCTGCTAAATTTTTGGAGAAGAAAAGCTGCGAACAATAGAGAGTGCTATTGAATGGAAATGAGTGCTTTAACTGGGGAAGTCAAGAAAGACTCTGGGCAAGTAATATTTGATTTAGGATATAAATGATGAGAAAGTGGCCACATTTGAAGATCTGAGAGAAGTGATAGCAAAGCCTGTAACTCTTACAGAAATGGAAAGAAGACCAATGTGGCTGAAGTCAAAAGCATAATGAATGAAAGGAATCCTGGAGGGAATGAGGTCAGAGGAAAGCCGGAAATGGATCACAGAGAAGCTGGTCAACAGCTTGGATTTTATTTTGGTTGTAGTAGGAAGTCATTGGAAGGTTTTAAGCAAGGGACTTTGTGCAACAATAATAACAAAAACAAAAACAAAAAAAGAGTGTTGAGAAGTATAAGGGAGGAGGCTTGGAGACTGAGGTCATGAAGCCTGCATATCCGTCAAAAATTCTAGAATGTAAAACTTTATTCATTCGGTGGATAATCCCTATATTCTTCTAAATGTCATAAAAGCAGAAATGAAAGTTAGTTATTTAGCATTTAGTCTTTGCCTCTTAAGATTAGAGAGAGTACTTTTGTTTTCCAACATATTATCTCTATATAAGTTTATGTTCTTATCTGTCCATTGCTTGTATGTACTTTATTATGTATGTGGTGATGTTGTTACTATAGAAACCAGAGAATTAAAAGCTGTACGTCAGGGTACTGTGATCATGATTCTTGCTCTCATGAAGTCTGCATTCCAGCAGAGAAAGCAGGTCTTAAACAAATAACTAAAGAACTTTGAGGGTGATGAATGGAATACAGAGTCTGTGAGAGCATGTAACAATAAAATTAACTTGAAACAGAGTATTAAGGACGATGTCCCTGAGAAAATAATATTTAAATTTAGACTGAAAATAGGGGAAAATCTAAGGAAGAGGGGTTCCAGGCAGAGAACCTAGTGCATGCAAAACCCAATAGAAATAAAGAATGTGGCAAATTCAAAAAACTGAAAGATCAGCACATTGAGATTCAACAACCTTGAGGTAGAAAGTGATATAGAAATGAACCTGGAGAAGCGGGAAGGGGCTGACATGAATTTTGAATTTATCTTAATAATAAGGAAAAGCCATGATAGAATTTGAATTATTTTATTTTTTTCATAGTTTTAACTTTTAAGTTGAAGTGGAACACATAAACAGCAAAGTATAGAAATTATACCCCAGTGGGTTATTACAATGCAAACACCTTTGTGTAACTATTCAATAAAATATTGGAACGAACAATATCAGAGTGAATTTTTTTTCTGAGAACTGATTCCATGGTGTGACATATTTCAAACAGTGGATCATTCTAAAGATTTACACTTTCCACAGATAATTTTCACTGCATAATAGAGAATGAGTTAAGGAGGGATGAAACTTAAGGTGATGTGTTTGTAGCATTTTGGAGATTTATTATGTGAACATTGAACTCCTGAAAATTTAATTATATAGGCTAGACAAAGAGGAAGTAGAAAGAACAAGAAATAACACTTTAAATAGCCTGAGATAATCCATTCAATAAAGAGACAGGATACCCCAGAATGAGAAGCCTCTGGGAGACTGCGCTTTCTACAGTCAGTCTTCTCAGAATCTGAGCCTCTCACTGTCTGAATGTGCTGAAAGCGCTGACACACACATTTTGACCAGAATTTCTACCTTACATGCTGGCTTTAGAACCCAGCATCAGTTAAAATGACTCCAATGTGTCTAGACATGAGAAGGTGGCTGGTCGAGTGATGGCAGTGAGATTAGAGAAGTGAGTAGTCATATCGGCTTGAGGTAGCAGTTTGTGGAGTTGATTGGTTGTGGGGAAGGGTCAGTGCCTAGGTTTCTAGTATGGACAACCAAGTGGATGGTCATGCAGTGTACAGCTATAAGAAATACTGAGCGTAGGAGGGAAACAGATTTGCTTGAGAGATTAGAGAATGACTTCTGTTTCAGATGTGGTGAGTTTCAGACACCAGCCAGATGCTCAGTAGGAAGTTAGATATTATGTCTATTAAGACCCCGAGATGAGAGATCTGGGACACGGTAACCGAAGCCACGGGAGTGGTGAGCTCTGAGGAAGAGCGAGTGCAGGTTGGATAGGGTAAACTGCATGAAGCAGAGCTCCAGAAGGGTCAACTTTTAAGGCAGAGGCCACAATGTGGTACAATGAGTTTAGATTGGCACGTGCAGTCCTGCCACAAAAGAATCAACCATCTCTCAAAAGAGACTTCACATAAAGCTTTGGATTTCTCTTTTCTCTTCAAAAATCAGATGATCTGGCCACTCTGGATTCTATTTGCATGCCTTCATGACAATAATCAGCCGGAGCTAGGTAAATCTCTCCCGAATTCACCACAGTTATCTCAGTCTCCATGGGCCTACATTAACTGTCGGGTTTCTAGAAACAGTTAAGCTCCTGAGTTAATTTTTTTTTCTATGTACATTTGCAGTTGCTGATCAGGAAGCAGCCAAAGGTAAAGCAAGTAATTATCCTTAAATTAAACTTACAATCTAAGCTGACAATGCCCATCCATCACACTGAAGATGTGAGAGAGGTTTTTTTTAACCTCGGCTGCTGAGATTATCTTAGCATAGACTGAATTGTATCTGTATAACCAGAACCTGTGTTTTGAAGAGAGCTTTTGGTTTGTTGATCCCTCTTCTCCAATTTTATTTTAAACTCTTCTTTTACTATACAAGATTAGGAAAGGGAGCTATTGCTTCTCAACCTTTTGGCTAAGATGAACTCTAGGAAAGGTAGCTGTAGCCCCTATGGATAAAGAAGTAAAACAATAAGGTTTTGGATAAAAGAGAAAGCAGAGGGATAATCTCTCTCTGGGAAGAGATCCAGTCATCCAGCAAAGTTTAATCAGATGTGTTGCTTTCGTCCTTATCCTGTTCTGTGACATCTGTGTTTCTATTTTCCCATGAATAAAACCAATATTAAAAATATTTTCGGCCGGGCGCGGTGGCTCAAGCCTGTAATCCCAGCACTTTGGGAGGCCGAGGCAGGTGGATCACGAGGTCAAGAGATTAAGACCATCCTGGTCAAAATGGTGGAACCCCGTCTCTACTAAAAATACAAAAAATTAGCTGGGCATGGTGGCGCGTGCCTGCAATCCCAGCTACTCAGTACGCTGAGGCAGGAGAATTGCTTGAATCCAGGAGGCGGAGGTTGCGGTGAGCCGAGATCGTGCCATTGCACTCCAGCCTGGGTAACAAGAGTGAAACTCCGTCTCAAAAAAAAAAAAAAAAAAAAAAAAAAAAAATTTCAAATAAAAGTTTACAAAAACAGAACCTGAAGAGAAAATGTGCAATGATGAGAGCTTAAGTGCCAAGAGTGGAAGCCAAGGCCTGATGATACTTGAAGTTTACCAGGAGAGAGGTTAGCAGAGTAAGATTATTAAGAACTAGGGCTTTGGAGTCAGGCCAGTCTCATTTAGAAGTGGACTACTTACTAGACTGTAAAATGGGGTGATGTATTTTCTCAAAACAAAGAAGAAAGAAAATTTAAAAGACAAAAAAAAAAAAAATGGAGGTGATGATATTCACTTCATGAAGTTGCTGTGGGGATTAAATGAGTATGTATGTATGAATGCCCTTTGTACAGTGTCTGCCAAAGCCCGCGTTGGCTCAGAGTTCAGGGATTCCAAGCCACATGCATGAAGTCAACCTGATGACCAGCCAGCTCAAGTTGCTCATCCTCCTTCTGTAAGAGACCATTAGTTGGCTGCCAACTGGGCTCTCTTTTCTCCAAGCTCTGATCAGGTGAGGGATGTTGACATGCAGGTTAGGAATACTGAACTATAGGCTTACTTTTCTGACATTCTCCACCAAATTTAGGATATGAAATACTGTCAAATATTATTTGCATGGTGATTTTGTATGAAGTAGAAGCATATATACTATGCAGAGGCTTATAAAATATACAGTGATATATTTTACATATGTACATATATATATATATATATATATATGTAAATGCCAAGTATTACAAGGATAAACAAGCCAGGTAATGAAAGTGGCCATGTTAAACTTTTTTTTTTTCCAAAATGATGTGATGAAAATAGTCAATGAAATATTTATTTTTTAATATGAAGAAGAAAACTCTAATGTTAGTACAGCTGTTGCACTAAATTAGTTTTTATCAGGTGGAATGACTTTGAGTAATTACCTTTTTTACCTTCTGTATTAATGGTCAGTGTAGTTAGGCAAACCTGAGAATTAGTCCTACCCCACCTTGATGAAACCCACAACACATGAGACCACAAGTAACTCCTTTACCATCAAAGCACATAAAATAACTTCTTGAGAACCCATTTTTAAAATTTATCTGTTTCTGTCAAGAAAATCTCTATTTGCATATGGAGAAGGCATAAAAGCACATTCTCACTGAACACAGATTCTGGATGCGGTAGCATCAGACCAAGAAGAAAAGCCATAACATTTTTGACCTTGACATAACATCACCCAGCCCTATTATTATCAGTATTTTGAGGAAAAATTAGATATTAAGATTTAATATAACTTAAATACTCACTTTTTTTTTTTTTTTTTGAGACGGAGTTTCACTCTTGTTACCCAGGCTGGAGTGCAATGGCACGATCTCGGCTCACCGCAACCTCCACCTCCTGGGTTCAGGCAATTCTCCTGCCTCAGCCTCCTGAGTAGCTGGGATTACAGGCACGCGCCACCATGCCCAGCTAATTTTTTGTATTTTTAGTAGAGACGGGGTTTCACCATGTTGACCAGGATGGTCTCGATCTGTTGACCTTGTGATCCACCCGCCTCGGCCTCCCAAAGTGCTGGGATTACAGGCTTGAGCCACCGCGCCCGGCCCTAAATACTCACATTTAATGTTTTTATAAGATGATATTTTCCACAAGATCGGTATTGGGTTCTCAGTCACTGTACTTGGAAGAGAAGTATTACTTTATGTGATTGGCTGTTCTGTGCGCACTTTGACTAGAAAACAAACGATTCCTGTAGCGCTGAAATTGTTTCCAAGGGGATCCTGTGGAATCACTTTCCTGATAAGAGAAAATAAAACTCTTCGGTGTTGATTTAGGGTGGAAAGTTGATAAAAAGTAGAGGGGTATTAGAAAACGTCAAGGGATTTTTTTCTTTCTTTCTTTTTATTATTATACTTTAAGTTCTGAGATACATGTGCAGAACGTTCAGGTTTGTTACACAGGTATGCATGTGCAATGGTGGTTTGCTGCTCCCATCAACCTGCCGTCTACATTAGCTATTTCTCCTAATGCTATCCCTCCCCTAGTTCCCCACCTCCTGACAGGCCCCAGTGTGCGATGTTCCCCTTTCTGTGTTCATGTCTTCTCATTGTTCAACTCCCACTGATGAGTGAGAACATGTGGTGTTTAGTTTTCTATTCTTGCATTAGTTTGCTGAGAATGATGTTTTTCAGCTTCATCCATGTCCCTGCAAAGGACATGAACTCATCATTTTTCATGGCTACTTAGTATTCCTTGGTGTATATGTGCCACATTTTCTTCATGCAGTCTCTCATTGATGGGCATTTGGGTTGGTTCCAAGTCTTTGCTATTGTGAACAGTGCTGCAATAAATATATGTGTGCATGTGTCTTTATAGTAGAATGATTCATAATGCTTTGAGTATATACCCAGTAATGGGATGGCTGAGTCAAATGGTATTTCTGGTTCTAGATCCTTGAGGAATTGCCACAGTCTTCCAGAAGATTGAACTAATTTACACTCCCCCCAACAGTGTAAAAGTGTTCCTATTTCTCCACATCCTCTCCAGCATCTGTTGTCTCCTGACTTTTTAATGATTGCCATTCTAACTGGTGTGAGATGGTATCTCATTGTGGTTTTTTTCTAAGTTTATATGCTAGCCCATAGTTGCCAAATACGTTCTATTTGTTTTAAGAGGCCTTTCTAACACAGTACAAGGAAAACTGGTGGGGGTGCAAATACATGCTTCAGCATAGAATATCTTAAGGATTAAGAATATTGGTTTAATTTCGGGAGTTGCCTGTTTTTAGATACCTGATCTCCAGCAAGTTTCTTTAAATGAAATCAGCTTTTTGCTAAATGTCTGTATAGCTGCCTAGTTAAAACCACAATCGAATTAATAAATCCATGATGAATTGACGAATTAGAGATGAAAGTAAAGCTGCTCTTTTTTTTTGAGATGGAGTTTCGCTCTTGTTACCCAGGCTGGAGTGCAATGGCGCGATCTCGGCTCACCGCAACCTCCGCCTCCTGGGTTCAAGCAATTCTCCTGCCTCAGCCTCCCGAGTAGCTGGAATTACAGGCATGCACCACCATGCCCAGCTAATTTTTGTATTTTTAGTAAAGACGGGGTTTCACCATGTTGACCAGGATGGTCTCGATCTCTTGACCTTGTGATCCACTCGCCTCGGCCTCCCAAAGTGCTGGGATTATAGGCTTGAGCCACCGCACCCAGCAAGCTGCTCTTTATACTACCCATAAGGCATATTAACATTATCATGGTAAAAAAAAAAAAAAAAAAAAAGGTTTTCTTTTTTTTAAAGAAATCATATTTAGAACCTCTGGTTTTGCTAATAAACTCAAATGTATTTCATGAATGAAGGTAAACCTTAAGAATGCTTACTTTTTAGATTGTGAACTATGCCGGTTTCCCATTCATCCTGGAAACATGGTCACCTGGCTGGAGAACGTAAATTCCACAGATTTCTGGAGATCAGATGTAGGCATGCAACTAATTTTCACCAAAGCAATACGGGCAGAATTAATTTATGACCTTGACTTTGCTTTCCTCCAAAACCCATAATTTATTTTAAAAAAAGATTTCTTCCTGAAAATATATTTTATAACATTATAATTAGCTGAAAAGTAATTGATAAGTAAAAGGAAGATTATTCCTGCGCCTGACCCAGTCAAAAGTGATTGAACTGCAATACAAGCAGATAACCGCTCAGGTAATCAACACTCCAATTGTAAAGCATGTAATCTCTTCTAAAACAATCAAGGAAGAGTTAAAAATACAAGCAGTGTATTAGTATTATCTATTTGGCAATTAGTCTAGCAGTTCTTATCTTCAGGGGAAAGATTGGCAAATACACGTAGACAGTAGACGTGTCATTAAAAACTGATGTTATGAGTCCTTAAGTCTTAGGAAAAATTAACTTCTGGATTGAAGTCAAAATACTGTTTGTTCTGAAAGCATTTATTGCATCAACTTTGCTACTGGTTAAAATTAGGCATTGATTGAGAAACAGGACATAAAGTTTTCAGAATATTACTTGTGGAAAAACAAGCAAAGACCTTGGAAGTCGTTTTTAACGTTTTAATGTTTTATTTTTAACATTTTATTTAACGTTTTTAACGTTTATTTTGTCTCAAACCATGTAAACCTTAATTAAGAGTTTTTAAATATCCAAATACTTTTACAAGAGAAAAAAGTCTGCGCATCTGAAACTAGATGAATTCTACAAATAATGAAGACTGGCTTTTTAAGTTTTTATCAATTACTAGTTCAATACCTGCCACTAGTATAAATGAACCTGTGGTTCATTTATATCACAGGTGCTTTGGGCGCGTGCTAGAACATATGTATGAAATTAGGAATTTTATATTGATTGTGTAAAATATTAGAAATCACTGCAACCAAAATGCACATTTAAAATAAATGGTTTTTTTTCTTCTTTAGGGAGGAGCAGTGTAGTTTTTAGAATAACAGGAAGAGAAAGTTGCTATCTGTTCTAGACATCTGTTTCATTCTCTTTGGATTTTTTTTTTTTTTTTTTTTTTTTTTCTTTGAGGACTTCAGAAAATTGTGTTAGCTAGAATTTTACTCTTCTTATGATGGTAATTATTTACCAAATGATATTTTCAAAAAACAGCCTCACGGAATACTGGCCTCCTTATATATGGCCAGAGAATGATCATCTTCTGGTGCAATTAATTCATTCTCTAGAGTAAACATGGCAGGTAGAAATCGGACTCATTAGAACAAAACGCAATGAGGAATACTGCTCACCCAGTTTATTGGTGAAAACTCCAGACCTGAGTGTATTTCAGGAGGCTTTCATCCAGTTAACATATTTAATGCATAATAATCTTTGGAGAATTTTTCGAATTCAGGATTTTATGAAGACTACAGGATTAGCTATATAAGAATAAATTCAAGCAGGGCGCGGTGGCTCAAGCCTGTAATTCCAGCACTTCGGAAGGCCAAGGCAGGCGAATCACGAGGTCAAGAGATCGAGACCATCCTGATCAACATGGTGAAACCCTGTCTCTACTAAAAATACAAAAAATTAGCTGGGCATGGTGGCGCGTGCCTGTAATCCCAGCTACTCAGGAGGCTGAGGCAGGAGAATTGCCTGAACCCAGAAGGCGGAGGTTGCGGTGAGCCGAGATCGCGCCATTGCACTCCAGCCTGGGTAACAAGAGCGAAACTCCGTAAAAAAAATAAAAAAAATAAAAAAGAATAAATTCACATTGAACAACATGACCAACTTTTAAATAGTTATCTTAGGCATAATCTATGCAGTAAAACACAAATGATAGTTCCATTATTCATTCCTAGTTTCTTCCTTGCAAAGAATTGCTGAAAGCCCTGACCTAGAAGCGACTGAGAGATCTTTCTTCACACCATTTCTGAACCTCTCTTTTTTTGGAGCTGTCCAGATTTTATTTGCCTCCAAAATAGACTCTGAGGAAGCAGGTCCCTGCCGCCTGCCCCAGACTTGTCATCTAACCCTTAGAACCAAAATGTAATGCTCCAGCGGCATCGCAGCCCTTACACCATGCCCTGATTTGCTTCTCTTCCCATGCCGATATTGTCCCTTCTTCTAGGAACAGTCCGCTGCTTATTCTGTATTTGGCCAAATCCTCTGTCATCCTCCATGACTCAATCAGGTGTCATCATGCCAAGGATTCTTAAGCTCCCACCCTCCTAGGTCGTGTTAGATATTTCTCCTTAATACCTTACGTATATTTATGACTAAATTTGTCACACTTCATTTCATAGTAATTTTCTGTGTTTGCATCTGTTTCTCCTGTCTACGCAGGCTGATGAAAGTGGAATTGTGTTGTTTTCATCTTTAAGCCCCCAGCCCCTAGCACAGGATTTGGCCTGCAACACGCAATAAAGCCGGCAGGTTTTGCTTCCTGCCACTTTTGTGTAGTTTTATTTATTTAGAATCCACCTTCTTTAGACATTATTTGAAACTATTTACAACTATCTCACAGGTTAGTGAGAAGGTAGCACAATTCTGAAGTAAGTTGAAAAAAAAAAAAAGAACAAAAACAGAGATAAAACTTAGCCAGCAATGAAGTTGAAGCTAAATGTGAATTTAGCTAAAACTCCTCAAAAATTAGCCTCAAATTTTGCTCCAAGTTTTCTATTAGTCCACATGAAACAAGATTATTATTTATTTTATTCCATTCTCCATGTTCACAAAATCAATTTCTCAGTAGATACTGTTTTTACCTTTAACAGAATTTTGGGTGTCCAAATGCATTTTTATTATGAAAATTCAGATGACCTTACTATTTATGACTCGATTTGAGGCACTTGATGAAAGTATTTAAAAGTTCTTTATTTATTTTATTTATTTTTTTTTTTGAGGCGGAGTTTCACTCTTGTTACCCAGGCTGGAGTGCAATGGCGCGATCTCGGCTCACCGCAAACTCCGCCTCCTGGGTTCAGGCAATTCTCCTGCCTCAGCCTCCTGAGTAGCTGGGATTACAGGCACGCGCCACCATGCCCAGCTAATTTTTTGTATTTTTAGTAGAGACGGGGTTTCATCATGTTGACCAGGATGGTCTCGATCTCTTGACCTCGTGATCCACCCGCCTCGGCCTCCCAAAGTGCTGAGATTACAGGCTTGAGCCACCGCGCCCGGCCTAATTTTATTTATTTTTTGAGACAGAGTCTCGTTCTGTTGCCCAGGCTAGAGTGCAGTGGTTCAACTACAACTTTGATCTCCCAGGCTCAAGCGATTCTCCTGCCTCACCATCCCAGGTAGCTGGGACTACAGGCATGTGTCACCATGCCCAGCTGGGCATGGTGGTGGGCATCTGTAATCCTAGCTACTCGGGAGGCTGAGGCAGAAGAATCGCTTATACTCGGGAAGTGGAGGTTGCAGTGAGTTGAGAGCATGCCATTGCACTCTAGCCTGGGTGACAAAGCCAGACTTTGTCTCAAAAAGAAAAAGTCTTCTTATGTATCTATATGAATATTATCTAAATATAATACTTAGGTTTAACATTGGCTTTTTAATATTGAAATATGTTCTGTTAATGCGCAATTCACTAAAAGTCTGTTTGTGTCAAGCACCGTGCTAGTAACCTGCTTTCCCATCCCCGCCACATACCAGTATTAGGGATAGAAACAAAGTGTAATCAATTTTTAAATTTTAAGTAAGCCGCTGGCAATGTCTCCTTGCAAAGCCCTTGGCTAATCTATAAGTGTTATTTTTGTCACTGCTAAAAATATCCTGTGCATTGTTCTAAGAATGATGTAGCTGATTATAAATGACTGTTAAGTTTTCAGTATGACTTGAAAAGTGCCAGCTGCCTAGTGGTAGGTGGGAGTCACAACTTCCAGGTGGCCATCAAGTTCCTACTGCTACCAGGGTGTGCCCAGCAACCACCAGTGCTTTGGGATGCGGGTGGCCAAATACAATGTCAATAGAACAAACAAGAGATAGCCTGGGAAGTGAGTTGTCATCGCCTTCTGATTGTTTATTTTTCCTTTTGGGAGAAAACATTTCTATATTACGCAACCCTGCTGCACCTTAGGGTTTTCTACATTTATTAGAAAGTTGCTTTTACCCCAAACCATATTTATCTCAAAATAATCTTATCACCTTTTTGTCTGTTCTTCTCTGATCCCTAGTGATAAAATCTGCTGGCTATTTAAAAATAAGTTTAATAAAATCTATCTTCTAGTGATGCAAGATTTTGTTTTTCCTCCGTATCACTCAGCTAAATTTATTGGCTTTGACATTGACCCAGGGAATATCTGAATCCATGTATTGATGAGTCAGGTGTTACTGGGCATCTCCTCTATTCCTAAGGAATGTTATTAGTTCCATTTTTCATGTTTCCCCAGACAGTAAGAAAATAACAAAAGTGCTCCAATTGAATGTGTGAGGAATCAAGCGGTTTTTTTTCCTTGATTTTATAGCATCTTATTTTGTTATTTATCATCCAAGTGTGTGTCCTCCATTAGATTAAAAATTATCGAACAGGGCCGGGCACGGTGGCTCAAGCCTGTAATCCCAGCACTTTGGGAGGCCAAGGCGGGTGGATCACGAGGTCAAGAGATCGAGACCATCCTGGTCAACATGGTGAAACCCCGTCTCTACTAAAAATACAAAAAGTTAGCTGCATGGTTGCGTGTGCCTGTAATCCCAGCTACTCAGGAGGCTGAGGCAGGAGAATTGCCTGAACCCAGGAGGCGGAGGTTGCGGTGAGCCAAGATCGCGCCATTGCACTCCAGCCTGGGTAGCAAGAGTGAAACTCCATCTCAAAAAAAAAAAAAAAAAAAAATCGAACAGGTACTATGCCATATAGTTGGAGAGTATGTCATTTTGAAATGATTGGTTAGCCGAGACAGATGCATAAAATAACAGTGATAGGAATTATTTCCTCCTAATATAAAAAGCAATTGGGAGGCAGGCAGTCAATAGCTGGTATAGGCAGCTGCATGCAAACTGAAAGCCCAGCCTTCTGCCAGCTCTTGGTTCTGCCATCCCAAGGATTTTGCATTTCTGTCCATGGTCCAGGACAGCTTGATAAATTTGAGATTGTGGTCTTCCCATTCTTTTGGCGTGAAACTGTCTTTTCTTTTTTATGACAGTAGAAAATGTTTTTTTTTTCTCCACGTCCTTATTTGACAAAATTAAAAGTTGGAAAACTCGTGTTCGTGCTTCCTAACCTCCTACACAAGCATCCATTCCCCCTTTTAGACAAAGTTTAAACAATTCTAAACTAATCCATGAAATTGAAGTTTGGAAACTATTGGCTTGTTGCAAATTCGACATTCACATAGAAACTGGAACAATGAACTAGAAGCATGTATTAACTTAATCCTCCTCCTTACATCTAGATATGATCACCATACCAACAGATTGAGTAGCTTTGGAAATGCAGTGTGAAAAAGGAATTTAATAACTGTGTCCATCTCCCTTTCTGTAATACAGAAATAATAGTAACCTCATTATGTGCTGGGGCTGGAGCATTAAAGAATTTCAATATTCTTCTAAGAAAACACAAAAATATGACAATTTTTTCAGTTTTTCTGCATTATAATACACTTGAGAGAGGATTTTAAAGTTAATTGCCTGGATTGAATCCTGGTTCTGTCATTTAGCTGCTATTACCTGTGTGCCTCATGTCTGTTTCCTCATCTGTAAAATGAGGACACAAAATACTTCAAAACAGTGGCTCTCGGTCATGGGTGATTGTCCTCACCCTCTCCCAGGAGACATTTATCAAGGTCTGCAGACATGTTTGGCTACACCTTGTGGGCAGAGGTGTGTGACCGGCATCAATTGGGTAAATCAGGAACACTGATCCTGCAATGCGCAATGCAGCACCCGCTACACAGAAACACCCAGCCCAAAATGTCAGCAGTGGTGAGGTTAAGAAACACTACCTTATAGGATAGTTAGGATGATTTAGACAAGTTACTTGAAACAGGAAAGACTACCTAAATGTTAGCTACCATGACGACAAAGCTATGTGCTAAGAGTTTTACACGATTTTCTCATTTAAACAACCCATACTGAAGAGGTATTTCTATCATCACTGTTTTATAGGTGAGGAAATTCAGAATTAGGAGTGATCAAGTAGTCAACTTGACCAAGATCACAGTTAATCAATGATAAGGCCAACACTCAAGTCCAGGTTTATGACACCAAAGCCCATGTTTTAAACACTACCTAAATTTACCCCTACATATGACATGTAAGTTGGGAACTTTTTGTTAAAGGAAGTCTTGTCTACCTATGTTCCCTGTGAATTCAAATGTTATGCTATCTCCAAGTAGTCTGAATATGAATAATCCAGACTAAACTTCCATTTGCCCTCATTAAATAGAACTAACTAAGTTTCCATTTTAGGGGTTCTTCCTTTTAAAATGGGCTTCCTTGTAAATGTCATATACATTGACATCCATTACAACTTCTTCAGTTATTACCTTAAACTGATAATCATATTCTCAGGACAACAACTACAAAACTGTGGCATATGTTGCAATAAATAATTTTTGTGTCATCCAGAGGGAGGAGTGTAGATGATGTTGGAATTTAGGGACATTTATGATATGTGGTAAGAATTACTTGACAGATTGACTGAAATCTTTCAGGAATCATTAAGGAAGGAATCCCAGAAATACAAGCACACTGCAATAGTTAATTTTATTTGTTCAAGAACTCGTATTGCAAGCATTAAACCAAGCATAGGCTTTGATTCTGTGAGCCCAAATTCACATATTGAAGAAGATCAGAGCAAACTATGATTCATGTACATGGATGAAAACTAAAGGCTCAGAGTTAATCACATTATAGGTTTTAAACTTCTACAGCCTAGGGCTCAGTAGTCACAGGTCTTTTAGGTCCTTCTGGATGTCCCACAGTGTATCTGCACTTTTCTTGAGCTGAGCAACCTCATCATCCTTGAGCTTCTGGTTGATAACGCTGGTTAATCCCCGGGCATTGAGGATACACGGAAGGCTCAGGAAGACTTCATTCTCGATGCCATACATCCCCTGCCAGAACAACAAAGCACTGAGGTTAAGACAAGGAACCATATGTAAAAATGATCAAAGACAGGAGGCTGAGGTGGGAGGATTGTCTGAGTCCAGGAGTTTGAAGCTTCAGTGAGCTGTGATCGTGGCACTACTCTCCAGCCTGGGTGACAGAGCAAGACCTCAACTCTAAAGAGGGTACAAAAGAGAATAATGAAAGGTCCTATGCTTCAACAGAAAGACTGGTAGGAAACTTGATAGGCACAAACTCATCCTCTAGTCTGATTTTCATCACATACAGGTCCACATTTCCCCAATACTTACGTTTTGAGTTAGGTTTTATACATAGAATATGCAAACATGCACTATGAGCTTTAAGTTGCTCACAGACTTTAAGAAAGAAATTTCAGAAAGTGGTAGCCAATCTACAAGGTCCTAGGTAATAATCAGAGACCATTAAAAGCAAGATTCTTGGACCACCTAAGAATTGCTAAACAACAACAACAACAACAACAACAAAACAATTTCCAAAACATTTTATCAGTTTGTGTGGGTAATTTATTCAAAAGGTCATTTAACTATATAACTAATCCAATTATATAATTATATTAAACATACCTTAATATAAGTTTTTAAACTTTGAATTTCAAAAATTTGGTACATACACAAAAGTAGACAGAATAAACAAATTCCTATAATCGTACCCTGAGACTCAGTAATTACCCAATTTTGACATACTTGATTTACACTGACTTATAGAAAATTAATCAGTTGTCTTACAAAACATTTTAATATAATTTTAGTTTTGTTTGAAAAATAATTTCTACCTGTTTTATACATTTGCTCCATAGCTTTTGAATTAAACTGTATTTGCTAAGATATCAAGTGCTCTATGAAAGGCAATCTAGAGTTTCGTATATCAACTTTAAATGAAACTCGATTACACTTATTCAGATGATCAATACTTTAAGAATGTACTAAGTAAAGAATCAGAGTTAATATTTAATTTGCAAAATTATACAAAGAAAAATGACTACATCTATTGAATGTCTTAAGAGTCTGTAAGTTATTGCCCTTGTTGATCAAGACTTCTGCTGATAAATGACAATGGCTTACATAAAACCTTCAGAGACAGAAATAACTATGAACTATGATGTTATCTGGTCTGGGCCTCTTGAAATTAATCTTTTTCTAGAATAACACTGCTAGAAATCATATTATATTTTGTAGTGGTTTGTCTTACCTTTACCATTGTTGACACGGGATGAATCCTGGATAGATTTTTCAACATGGATTCAATAAGATCAGCCACGCTTAATCCAATAGCCCAGTTGGTATATCCTTTTAGCTTGATGACTTCATAGGCACTTAAAAATTATAAAGACATCAATGAAATAAGACTCAATCATTACTGAAACCAGACCACCTGAGTTTGACTCCTGCTCTGTCTCTAATTATAATCTTGGGTAAATTATCTAACCTTTCTTGCCTTAGTCTGCCCTTCTTTAAACGAGGATATGAATAGTAACTATTTCATAAGTTTGAGTGTTAAATGAGTTAATATATACGTAATATGCTTATAACTTTAAGCACTATATGGTAAATACTATATAAATGTTTGATAACATTAGTTTATTGTATAAGTAAAGATTATAAAGTCACTGTGGTAAAAACATATATTTTCCAATCAATGTAACTTATTTGTAAACATATTTCCAAACACACAAAATCAGGAAACAATGAAAGTAAAAGGATAAACTATATCTCAATTGTGAGGTCTCACTTGCCACTGTCACCTAACATATTATAATCAACTAATAAAAATGATGACAATATCTTGCCCAGCAATTTTTTCAGCACAAATTGTAGCTCTCAAAACCCACAGAGGCCCTGGTACTTGAGCAGTAGCAGGAATAACTCTAGCTGAGTAACAGAAAATGGGGACTTAATGCAATTGACACCTGAGTAGAAGAACTTGGACCAGTTACATTATCTGGGTGAGCCATAGTTTTCTCATTTGTAAAATAAAGGGTTATGTTAATTGAAATTATAAAGACCTTTTCAACTTTTTCAAGGTTTTTTTTTTTTTTCTCCACATGCAGGTCAAATTCCTGAAAAACAATTACTAAAACTGAACTAAACAAAATGATTCTATATTTGAGACATCAGTTAGTCTTGTTATTAAAACTTAAACACTGTCAGCAATCAGCCAGCAAGTTTATTTATTTTGGGCAATTATGAAATCAATAGTGTCTAAGTTTACCTTTCTAAATAAATCAATCTTATTTGTTGAGAGGAGGCAATTTGAAGACTCTTCTCACTTGTTAATTCCACATTTTGCTCCTGTTACCGCTACAATAGACTTAATCTAGAGAGAAAAATATTTGCTTTCCCCAGAGAGACTGGTATGGCGAGTGTGACCAGTGTAAAAGTCATATCAGTTTCAAAAGATAACAGCTGGATAATTACATTAAGAGTTTATCTAAGCAGATAGCCATAGAAAATGTTTATAACTTCATTTAAGTAAAGATGAAATTAATCATCTAAAATCAAGCTCCCTTTCACTCACCTTTCAACCACCATCTTATGCACTTCCTTCCAATTTTCACTGTCATTGTCAGTTCCCATTTCTGGATTCAATTCCTGAAGAGAAACACCTGCCACATTCACACCACTCCACACAGCCACTGTAAAAAAAGGATATTGCAGATATTTCTGACGTTATTCTTAAAAACCTTTTCTTCTTTTAGTGCAATTTCACCTCTGATTCAAGTTACTAAATACCAACTGGAACTGCTCTAAGAAGTGACTCTCCGGTATAGTTCCCCACAAAAGGCAGACAAGTGCCTTCAAATAGCAACGTTATCTGACCTTTTAACTTTCAGTAATTTTAGTGCAAAGCAGAATTGCTGTGTCATAGTTACAGAGAAAATAAAATTCTTTGCCTCTCTCTAGGTGTGTGAAATCACAAGAGGTTCTAGTTGGGGACTATGCTAAACTTTGGTTTGAGGAATTTTTTACTTTTCTCCTCCATATTTTTCTCATATATGCTTCTTTATTCTAGAGCAAAGAAAAAAAAAATCCTAGAATAAGACCCAAATAAAGTATAATTATGAAAGTTCAGTAAAAATTATAAATAAGGGTCTACTTATTTTAAGGGTGAAGAGTGTCAGAAAGAACTACACAAAACAGGCCTTTGAATTGGGCCTTGAAACCTAAATTATGTATTTCTTGGAGACCTTTGGAGAACATTGTTCCTTCTCCTCCAAAGGTTTCCAAGGAGAACACTAGGTGTGGGATAGATTCTAGTGTGGCTGAAACAGATATGAAGAACAAAGCTATGTATAGCCAGATAAGATCCCCTTTTAGTCCACAACTTCTGGCAAGTCAGGGTAATTGGACATTTTCACAATTTTTGATGAAAAGTATGAAATGTACATAATCATGTCTAGTGAGCATGGTTTAATTATCTTTCATTTTATGTATACAATATAGATCAACGTGAACATTTTAAAGATGTTTTGGGAAAAATAACAAAGTCATAACAGAAAAGAACATTGGACAGGAATCAGAAGACATGATTCCAACTGTAGTTATGCCACTAGCTAACTAAAAGATCTTCAACAGCTACCTCACCTACTTTATCTTATTTTCTTCTCACTAAAATTAAAGTCTTGAACTAGAGGACATGTAATATCACTTCCCATCCATAGATCTAGAACTGTATAATTATAACTAGCACTTGCTGAACTTTTACTGTACACCTGACATTGTACTAAGTACTTTCTATATAGTACATAGGTGGTATAATTATCTTTATTTTGTAGATGAGGAAACAGGTTCAGAGAAACTAAAAACTCTCGTTAGTCACCTTATCTTGTTAAGATGGGAGAACCGAGCCTAAAATTATGGAGTTGCCTAGCTAAAAACTTCCCATGTTCAAGTTAATCTGATCAAGAGAGACACATAGGACCATTACAATTTAACCAGACAAAAATTCAGACAAATCCTTGGAGGTAAAAGAATTCTTGCATAGGCAGGGCATGGTGGCTCACACCTGTAATCTCAGCACTTTGGGAGGCTGAGGCAGATAGATCACCTGAGGTCAGAAGTTTGAGACCGGCCTGGCCAACATGATGAAACCTTGTCTATACTGAATATACAAAAAATTAGCTGGGTGTGGTAGTGTGTGCCTGTAATCCCAGCTACTCAGGAGGCCAAGGCTTGACAAATGCTTGAACCAGAGAGGGAGAGGTTGCAATGAGCTGAGATCGCACCACTGCAATCCAGCCTGAATTCTTGAATAAAGTGTTATGACGTGTCAGAAAAAAGTCAGTATTATTGTATTAAAAGGCACAAATAAATTATACTCTAATTTCAAGAACAAATTCGTACAACACCAAGATAAACCCTTTACTAAAATTGCATTTCAAACTCCCACTGAATTCAAAAGATTTATACTTTGACCTTATTGGGAGAAAATAATCCTTTACATATGTGGCAGAAATAAATTTAGTCAAATAAAACATTTATAATATAGTTTTTAATTGTCTCACCATGAAGCACTAAAAAAAGTGTAATGGGATTTTAATGTTGCTCTTTCTAGAATTACTGATTTATGTACAACAATTATTTACTTCAATTTAAGTTCCTAAAGAAAATATTTAGTTTTATCATACAGTCTCTTACTAAATAACAGTTATAATTAATAGTTTATTAAAAACAAGATTTCATTTCAGGTAAGGATTATTTTACATTATAGAAGAGTAGACATAATTCATGCCACCTTCAACAAACACAATGGATGTAACAGCTCTGTCTACTGAAAGGTCCTAGAAGCAAAAATACACCAGTAGCACAAGCACACCTATGCCCTGATCTTGGTTTCTAATTACCATTCCTTGCTGAAAGCAAGCAGGGCTCATTAAGAAAACAGCTGATTCTACTGCTGGGCAGGGAAAACTTCAAAATGAGGCTGGTGCAACTTATTGCGAAGGAAGTGCTCAAAAAATGATGGGACAAGTAAAAAAAAGACATAGAGTCAGTTTGAAAAGCCTGTAACTTGCCAAACGTGGGATAACTTGAGTGTTACAAATGATAGTGACAGAATATTTGGGGCATGAGATAAAAATCTGAGGCAACATTGATATCAACAAATGAATAAAGAAAGAAGAAAAAGTTCTGACTTACAGTAGAATGCAACTGACAAATATAGAATAAATGATGGAATTAGCAGATCATGTTTGACAACTATCGTGCTAATAATTTATTCAACCACAAATCACTAATAGATGCTAAACTTAGCTGAGAAAATCTGATGAGGAATCAGACATTTTCCTAGCCAGTATCAAAACATCTTCCCACAAATCACTTAAAAATTACAAAGGAAAAGTAGTAACTTCACACAGAGTAACCTAGCAAAATACACCCTTAACTGACCTATCACAGTTTTCTCATCAGTTTTTGGCCACACTGACATTATATGCCTTTGGATGTGATGCCATGAGAAAGCTATAGGGTCATTCTGTGGTATTTGTACCGAAAGTACATAGCTCAACCTAATGATAAAGAAACAATCAGCAAACCTAAATTGATGGGCATTCTACCAAATAACTCACCTGACTTTTGAAAAACGTCAAGATCATGAGAAACAAAGATAGACTGAGAAATTGTTCAGAATGAAGGAGGCTAAGGAGATACAATAGATGTAATGTGTGAACCTAGAATGGATTCTGAATTAGGAAAAAAGCTTTAGAGGAAACTACTGAGAAACTTGGTGAAATGTGAATTAGTGGACTGTGGTTTAGATAATACTCTTATCGGTGTTACACTTCCTGACTTTGATAAGTGTACTGTGATTATGAAAAAGATAATCTTAGTTTTGAGGAAACATATAGTAAACAACTTATGGAGAAAAGCATAAGAGGACTGATTTATGCTTAATTCATCAGGGTAAAGGTAAATGATAGAAAGATAGAGGAATAAATGATAAAGTAAGTTGGAATAGAAAAGTAACTACCATTTTTGCACCTGTTCCGAAGTACATCAAAGTCTATAAAATTTGAAATAAAAAAATTCAAAATGGCAAAACCAGTATCATAGGTATTTCGTTTGTTTGTTTTACCACTTGAGTCGCCATGTTCCCCCAAAATCCATCCATGGCAGCTGCTGGGATGAATGCCAAGTTTTTCAGCCATAAGGTAGCGAAATCTTGCAGAATCCAGATTACATCCACTTCCAATCACACGGTGTTTGGGTAATCCACTCAGTTTCCAGGTAACATATGTAAGAATGTCCACTACAAATTTTGGAAATAATATATAAGTAAACCAAAGCCAATTTCAACTGTTATGCAGCTTGGGGTGCCCAGGCTTCCCTTTCCCCACGTCCCCATGCCCCAAATGAAATGTGACCAGAAAGATGTAAATACTAACTTATCATAGTTAGAAATAACAGGAATGAGAGAGATCAAAAGAAACTTTTAAGCCTATATGAAGATAGCCAGACATGAAAAATGCAACACGGCTTTTACATTTGCATTATGTGAAACAAGAATACATAAGAACCTTGCAGATTAACTTGAAAAAAACAAAACAGGCTGAATCAGACTGTCACTTAAGTTTCCCCCAATTTTAACATTCCATAGTTATAAAGATTGTCATCATGAACAAAGAAGCCTTTGATTACTAATGTACCTAATCCTGCTACCAGAAATTTTTCTGGGCATGAGTATCTTTAAGTAAACAATTATGAGAATACATAGTATTAAAAAATTCTATTTAATAAAAGAACATCTATGCTCCTAAGAACCTTTGCTCCAGTGTGGCATATAGCCTTGAAACCACAGAGAAAAAACGTTTGCTGTTCCAGACAGGGTCACAGCACTTGCAGGCTAAACTGTAAAAAGTAAAAACTGCACACAAGCAAGGTGAAGAGCTGAAAGTTAATCCTGCAGCCTCCACCCCCACACTCATCTGTAGACAATGGCTGAGATAATTCAAGGACATTTGGTACAGGATAATTTTTCCTTGCCAACTTTGATTCAGCGGAAGTGACTCCCTGGAAAATCCAGCTGTGAAGCTGTATCTAGAAAGTTGCACAATCATTTAGCGATGCCTGCCTGAGGCACAGGATGCATTAACTCACTATGTGCTGGCTACTTATCATTCCTATTCTACATCTACCTGGCAAACATATACATGTATGAGAAGTTTTATATCTAAGACTGAACCATTTCACAAACTCCAATCTGGGTTTGCAGAGAGTAAAAATATGGAAATAACTTCTGTCCTTGCTGGCTACCAACTCTCAATACCCAAGATACGGTGGGGATTCCCCTAGCTCTTATTCATAATCTTTCTCTATGTGAAGTGTAAGAGATAATCAATTCATTTTATTTACTATTTTACCAATGTGCCTGCTATGCTCACCAACATGCAGTAAGTTTGGTGGCAACTATAGACAAAAGCAGTGTCAAATGGAGCACACTTTAATTGTCAAGGCTAAAAAAGTGAATTCTTTCTAGTCAGAAGCTTTAATGTTCACACTGTAGATGTAAGTTAGACAGGAAAACAATTTTTAAGTCAGAGCATTTGGTGTTAGCATATATTTGTCCATCAATACAGTCTATTTCTATCTTTAAAACAGACTTGTTTAATGGCTTTCTGATATGCCTCTCTTCAAGGTTAATCTGTTTCAATTCTGTATAATGGGATTTTCCAGAAGGCAAAAAGTCAAATATGTTGAAATGTTTCTTACGAAACTACATTCAAATGTTTCTTTATGCATCCCAGGATAATCCTTAAAAAAATTTTTTAAAGTCTTTAGAATCTATAACCAAGCCAGATGAAGCAAAAACATGAAATTGCTTTTCTTAAAAAAAAATTTATTATGTTTTTAAATTTATTTTTTAGAAAAAGAAGAAAGAGAAAGAAGGGGCTGGGCATGGTGGCTTATGCCTGTAATCTCAGCACTTTGGGAGGCTGAGGTGGGCGGATCACCTGCCAACACGATGAAACCCATCTCTTTAAAAAAAAAAGAGAGAGAGAGAAAGAAGAAGGAAGGAAAGGAGGGAGAGAGAGGGAGGGAAGGGGGAGGAAGGGAGAAAAGAAAAAAGAGAGAAAGAAGGCAAAAGAAAGAGAAAGAAAGGAAGGAAGGAAGGTGTCATGAAATTGCTTTACATAAAACTCTTCTCACATTTTTCAAACATTTGGTGTTTGCAAACACCACTAAGGCCAATAAAAAAAGACATGTAAATTGCTTCCGTAAGTGAATACTGGGACTGATTTTAGTCCAAAACAGCAACAACAAACATCCCAAAACACTGAACTTAACAGAACAGAGGCTGACAGTATTACAATACCTGGGTTGGAAACCACAATTATGATGCAATCAGGACTATACTTGACGATCTGAGGAATAATGAATTTGAAGACATTAACATTTCTCTGCACCAGATTGAGACGACTCTCCCCCTCTTGCTGACGGACTCCTGCAGTTACCACTACAATCTTAGAATTGGCGGTCACGGAATAATCTTTAAAAAGAGAGGCAAAAACAGGTACTTTAAATGCAACTCTTCAATAAAATATATCCAATATGATATGCTCTAAAAGCCTAACCACACATAAGATGCTAGAACGGATATGTGAATTAAGTTTTCTGTATTGTAAGGGTTTGAAGTTTTTAATGTTTCTATGGCTTCTTTTTTCTCCCTTGAACTACACTGCAATAATCCAAACATCAAAATGCCTCTGAAAATAAAGATAACCCCAAAATATGTTTTTGGCTACGAATTCAATGAACTATCAGGAATAAAATGATGTATAAACAGTGAATCCAATAGGTAGCCAAAAAAAAAAAAGAGAGAGAAAAAAAACTGAATCATTTTTAAGTTACTTTTATCCTAAAAAGTTAAATTTAGGAAGGGCAAAAAGACACTGAAGTGTTTGGTATTGTCTGGAAACTAAAACATGGATTTCTAATACGTTTGTAGGAAGCTTATTTACTTTTCATCACTGCAAGTTTCCCAGGAGATTTTATTTTTTTCTTAAGGAAGTGTGTCCTTTTTAAAAATATACAGATACTGCAATTTGATGTGATCATCTGACTCAATAGTTACAGATGATTCACATAATTAAACTGGATTACAGTGTACCTTTTGATGGTTACTAATACTCTGGTTCCTCTCCCATAAAATGAAGGTAATTACAGTCCCTACATTTCATAAGGTTGTTGCAAAGATGAAGTTAGATGAAATATGTGTGCAAGATATTTCACATGGTGCCCGGAATGTCACAAATTTATAAATAATAGCTATTATTTAGTTTTTTTCAAGGCATTGAAATTACCTTGTACCAATACTTTTGGGGTCGAAAACATGCCTGTTCTCAGATACATACAAACAAGCCATTGTAACACAATCGCCCAAAATGTTACATATAAAATGTGTAGAAGGTATGTGGGAGAGGGTTAATAGAAGCCATACTTCAGTTTAACCTTGAGGATAAACTGGACCCAGAACAAAAGAAGAAACTGCCAAACCAGATTCACCAGGATGGGAATACTGATTTTATAACAGAGACCGAGGGAGAGGAGGAGGATGGTGAGGCATGAGGAAATGCAAGTCGTATCCAAATTGAGATCTGTGCAGGCCCGTGCTAAAGGTTTTAGAATATAGACAAAGGTTTATAAAAAGATAAGACATTTTTAAAGAAAAGAATGCATTCAAACTTTCATTTTAGGGAATGCATCTGTTTTAGGATAAAGATAACTCATGTGGAGTGTGGAATACATAACCATTTTCTACATATACTTCCAATGGGAAAATGTCAATTTGCTATGTGTATATTTTAGCAGTAGCAAGTGGGTTTCTAGGTGACATATTGATGATCATGTATGGCTAGCAAACTCATTTTAGATAGCTGTCCATTAATAAATGAATATAAAATATATTAGAAATAAAAAGTAGAATATAGTAGAGAAATAAGAGCTATTTATAAAATGAGGAAAAAGGGGAAAACATTTTATAATTACATAACAATTTGGAAATAATTTGAATTTACTAAACTAGATTATAAATATTTTATTAACAGGTATTGAAATACCTGTTCCAAAACTTCAACTTTTCCTACTTAAAAATAAATCTATTATGCTGTAAGATGCATTCTAAGTGTATTTTGGGGGACATGAAAAAAAATTAACATTTGTTCACTTTGGGCATTAAGTGAAATTACCTTTATCTGCCACAATTTTGGGCGTCTGAAGAAATAAGCTCCCATGCTGCAGATCCATCATTTCTCCTTTAAGTTTATCTTCCAAAACATCCACAAGAGCAAGTTCATCAGCCAGAGACTGTAAATGCAAAAACAGGCATTAGAACCCTAAGCCACTCTAGGATGCCTCGGCTCAAAATCTAACCCAAAGAAAGATCTTTACATGTCCAAGCACCAAAGGTCAAAACATCTTAAGAATTTTACCATGAAATAAGATACTCAAATAGGATTCAGTTCACATGATACAAACTATACTTTAAGAGCATATAGACTAAAAGATTCATTATGAAACCAGCTTAGTTCAAGAGTGGGCCCAGTGAATACAAGTCTACATATTAAGAAGAGGGAATGGTGAAAATAAAAATACACTCAGGCCCAGAAACAACCTTGGACAATGTGTCCATCCTTGAAGTCACCCCAGTTAAGAGGTTTTCTGTGGGTAGATTTGGCTTAAATCACCAGGAATGTGAGTTTACTTTAGAGTAGGATTTGAAACCCGTGTTGAAGCTTAGAATCTTCGGGTTGGCTCTGATCCACTCAAATGTCTTAACAGGGAAAAGAAGGAGAGTTTTATGGACAGAGAGTCTAGGATTGGGAGATTTTTTCACAGGTGATCACTCCAAATGTGTGCCTGAGACTTGCCCAGTCTCAGATTTCTTTTGTTTTCTATTCCAGTTGTCATCCTCTGTCCCCTATCCAAAATAAAATCTAAAGTAATGAATACACTATTTAATCTTGATTGAAATATATATATATATACAGATGTATATCTGTATACACACACACACACACACACACACACACACACAGACACACACACATATGGAGAGAGAAAAAGAGACAGAGTCTCACTCTTGCCCAGGCTGGAGTGCAGTGGTGCAATCTTAGCTCACTGCAACCTCTGCCTCCCATGCTCAAGTGATTTTCCAGCCTCAGCCTCCTGAGTAGCTGGGATTACAGGTGTGCACCACCACGCCCAGCTAATTTTTGTATTTTTAGTAGAGGTGGGTTTTCATCATGTTGCCCAGGCTGGTCTTGAACTCCTGACCTCAGTTTCAGCCTCTCAAAGTGCTGGGATTATAGGGATGAGCCACCACCCCAGGCCTGGAATCACATTTTTTTTTTTTCAATATTCTTGGAATCTCTACATAAAAGTGGAAGAAAAAAAGGGGAAAAAAAAAGTGGTTGGTCTAGATACATCTAAACAAGCTGTCAGCTATGAAATTCCATTATCTTACGGAAGTCATAATTTATAAACTGTTTAAAAAGTGGTTATCCCTCCAATTGAAACATCACCAGAATCCTTGCTTTTATTGTTTTTATGGCTGGTAGCAAAAATATCAGCTAAGTAGAATATATCAGTACTGGGGCCCAGTTAAAAATGCCAATAGAGTCATTCCTCAATGTACAATACTCAAGGGATTGGTTCCAGAACAACTGAGTGTACCAAAATCTGGGTATAAGCAAGTATACAAAATGACAGTATTCACGGGATGTGAAAGACTCTCCATATATTTGGGTTTTGCATCCCCTGAATACTATATTTTCAACACATTTTTGGTTAACAAAAATCTGCCTGTAAGTGAACCTGCCCATACTGTTCAAGGATCAACCTATTCTAAGAACAGTAGTGTGACCAGCTACACAGGTGAAAGGTGTAGGGTGTTAATTGGCACAGGGGTGGGGGGTGTGGAGCAGAAATAACTGGAGTTCAGGAAGCACTTTGAAGAAGGTGGAGTAGCTCAGGCGGCAGGGGCCACCAGAGGGAGATGCATCAGAGAGCTGGGAGACAAAAAATAAGAAAAGCTGACCTACTTAGCTTGCTAGATAAAGCAGGTCTCGCTCCCTGTACGACAATGAATAAACACCGTCGTCTGTTGCTAAAATCTAAGTGGCTAGCCGGTCTCATGAAGTGAGTTACAGTGGGCTTGCTTGTGAGGATTTCTCTTACACTGAAAGCGTCCTGATGGCTGAATGAGTCCTTACTTCTGAGCAACCAAATTACTTACAGATTCTTGAAATGACCGTTCTGCGAGTTAGGGATCACGTAGAAAACATTTCTTCATTTCCGGTTATATCAAATACTGGCATTAATTTTTATCTATCTTTACTTAAACACATTTTGACATCTTTAAAGTTGCTTTTGTTGCTTTGCAAACCTCTGATAAGAACACACAAAATTCGCCGGGCGCGGTGGCTCAAGCCTGTAATCCCAGCACTTTGGGAGGCCGAGGCGGGTGGATCACAAGGTCAAGAGATCGAGACCATCCTGGTCAACATGGTGAAACCCCGTCTCTACTAAAAGTGCAAAAAATTAGCTGGGCATGGTGGCGCGTGCCTGTAATCCCAGCTACTCAGGAGGCTGAGGCAGGAGAATTGCCTGAGCCCAGGAGGCGGAGGTTGCGGTGAGCCAAGATCGCGCCATTGCACTCCAGCCTGGGTAACAAGAGCGAAACTCCGTCTCAAAAAAAAAAAAAAAAAAAAAAAAAAACACACACAAAATTCTCATTTGTGTTTTTTAAGTCCTAAATTAATGCAATAATAATAAACTTAATAAAACTTAATAATAGCTGTAACGGTTCTATTAAGGTACTGAGCACTGGGAATATCATTCTTATTTTAGTAACATCACATGTGTGCTGCAGAAGTCAACAGGGCAAAACAATTTAGTGCTTAAGTAGGAAAGGATGTCACAGGATCTCAGATCCTGTCTCTTTGTTTCAGTGGGTGTAGAGAATTGCCTGAGTAGCACATACTCTGCTGATAAGGAAGGAAGAGATCCAACACTTAAATAATAATTGAAACGCCGAATTTAGCTGCATCTGCAGCACTGACTATCCCACAAATGGAGAGGTGTGCAAACAGAGGATGTGTGACTAAGTACTGGTGCTGCTGTTTGGCTTACCTAAATCTCCCTCTGTATTCACATATTTTATAAAATGAACTTACCATATATATAATTCACTTAAGCTGTAAGTATGTTTAAAATGTTTGAAACAGCAAAATTTAGATTAACTTAAAAAGCAGTATTCTTTTTATGGATCAAGGTCAATTAGATACCAAAATATCATTTTTGAAAGCTTACTTAATATAACAATAAAACTGCTTTTAAAAACATATTTATTTCTGGGCGCAGTGGCTCACGCCTGTAATCCCAGCACTTTGGGAGGCCAAGGCGGGTGGATCACGAGGTCAGGAGATCGAGGCCATCCTGGTCAATACGGTGAAACCCCGTCTCTACTAAAAATACAAAACATTAGCTAGGCATGGTGGCGCGTGCCTGTAATCCCAGCTACTCGGGAGGCTGAGGCAGGAGAATTGCCTGAACCCAGGAGGCGGAGGTTGCGGTGAGCCGAGATCGCGCCATTGCACTCCAGCCTGGGCAACAAGAGCAAAACTCCGTCTCAAAAAAAAAAAAAAAAAAAAAAAAACATATTTATTTTTAATCCTGTGACAGACTTAAATAAAAAGAAAGGCTTTTAATCTAAAGTCTTGTGTGGAACAGACACAACCATATATTCCGCCTTTTCTTCCTCCTAAGTAATACATTACTATCACAGTGCCTTAGTATTTGATGGTTTTTATATCCAAGTGTTGGCCGGGCAAGGTAACTCATGCCTGTAATTCCAGCATTTTGGGGAACTGAGGCAGGTGGATCATCTGAGGTCAGGAGTTTAAGACGAGCCTGACCAACACAGTGAAACTCTGTCTCTACTAAAAATACAAAAATTACCAGGGCATGGTGGCATGCACCTGTAGTACCAGCTACTCGGGAGGCAGAGGCAGGAGAATCACTTGAATCCGAGAGGCAGAGGTTGCAGTGAGCAGAGATTGTGCCACTGCACTCCAGCCAGCCTGAGTGACAGAACGAGACTCCATCTCTCAAAAATGTGTGTGTGTGTATATATATACATATCTCCAAGTTTTTAGTATGTGTAAAATTTGTGGGAGGAAAGGGTATAACCTTTCTCAAATTATTAACTAAATGGGCAAGTGCCATTTATTCAATAGTTTGTGTTTCTTCCCCTCCAAAATGCTACTTTTATATTATTAAATACTATTTGAGCATGTTTCTGGCTGAAATGCCAAACCTGGCTTGTACAAATACCAAATTTTAATTATGGTTTACTTTTAAGCCAAGTCTTGCACAGCAGAACTACTTTGCAATTTGTCTGTACATACCTTGCTCCTCCTAAGAGTTTTGTTATCTGTGTTTGTACTATAAGAACATGGCTACAGGTGACTGAAGCAAAGATAAACACTCAAACCAAAGACAGACTTAGAAGCTAAGGATCGCCGGGTGCGGTGGCTGAAGCCTGTAATCCCAGCACTTTGGGAGGCCAAGGCGGGTGGATCATAAGGTCAAGAGATCGAGACCATCCTGGTCAACGTGGTGAAACCAGGTCTCTACTAAAATTACAAAAAATTAGCTGGGTATGGTGGCCCGTGCCTGTAATCCCAGCTACTCAGGAGACTGAGGCAGGAGAATTGCCTGAACCCAGGAGGCGGAGGTTGCGGTGAGCCGAGATCGCGCCATTGGACGCCAGCCTGGGTAACAAGAGTGAAACTCCGTCTCAAAAAAAAAAAAAAAAAGGAAGCTAAGGATCTAAGATAATCTTGTCTGGAAGTTCTTCATGACCCTTACGACATGATGACTTAAACACTCAGCTCCTCCTCTTGGTGGCTAAAATGGATAATGGGGCAAAAGTAAAAAGTAAAGTCTGTTTACTTTAAAAAGTAAAGTTTTATATCATCAGTACAAGATACAAAAAAATCAAAAGCTATGACCAAAGTTTGACAAAATATGAGTGCACCTTATAAGTAATAGCAGGAAATATTCATTTATTTATCATGTAAGTGCCTGGCATTAACCTACTACTCAGGTATACACTTATGATAAGTCTCTGCTGCGATAGAAAGCATCGGGAAGGAAACAGGAATTAAACAAAAAAATCTGGATAATCTCTGAAGGTAGAAGTGCTCTGAAGTGCATAAGGCAGCGAGATGTCGAAACTACTAGGAAGGAAATGTACTTTATATGGGAAGGCAGGGAAGGACCTGCCTGCAAGGGCATGCATTTGCAGTAAGATCTGAATGATAAGGGGTCAACCCTGTGGCCTAGGGAAGGACATTCCAAGTGAAAGGAAATGCAAGTGGTTGCTATTTGGGAGGCAGAGGGCAAATAGAAGAGATGACGTCAGAGATGGGACCATCACGTTGCACTGGCAGGTCTGTTGCGCCTGTGTGCATGGTGCCCCCGGAGTTGTGTGCTCTATTGCTTTGTTCTGAGAAATGAGCAGGGAGGGATCTGTGAGGCCTCATGGGATTTTATGTCTGTGTGGAGCATATGTGCACTGTAAAATGACTGGAAAGTTTTGAGTAGGGGAGCCACTAGTTTTATGAAAGCTCCCTATGGTTATTATGTCAGCAATGGGCTGCAGAGAGTGAGCAAAAGTAGAAGCCAAAAATAATCGAGTTTTCATATGGTGGGACATCGTACTAGGGAGCCTTAGTGGGCTTTGCAAGTCTAGCTACCGCATGTCCCCACTTAACCTCTCTGATGCTACACTTTTATTTAACTTCTGGGGGCAAAGTACACCATCTATGAGCTCAAAAAGGCCAGATCTGGCATGTACTCTCTGTGTGATCTTAGGTGTTTTGTTTTGTTTTTTTCAACAATAAAGTATAGATGACAATATCTTCTGACGGGTTCCAGAAAGGAATAAATGAAGTAATATACAAACACCCACATGCAGAGTGATTTTCCTTTCTCTATTAAGCTAGTGGGATTTCTAATCTTGACCGTGTATTAACACAATTTTGAACCACTTTTATTTTCACCCATTAAAATAATATTTAGCCATTTTTAATTGATTAAGTCATCTTTCAACAAGTCAATCATTCTTTCCTGTATTTATGTTTTCAAAAATATTCTTCATTATATAGTCTCCACATAATTTCTAAAGCAATGTACTCCATTTTGCTAATGATAAAAGGAAAAGGAACAGTAGATTGCAAACAGGAATCAGCCGGGCGCGATGGCTCACACCGGTAACCCCAGCACTTTGGGAGGCCGAGGCAGGGAGATCAACTGAATTCAAGACCAGCCTGGCCAACATGGTGAAACCCTGTCTTTACTAAAAATACAAAAAATTAGCTGGGTGCGGTGGAGGGTGCCTGCAATCCCACCTACTCGGGAGGCTGAGGTTGCAGTGAGCCAAGATCACACTATTGCACTCCAGCCTGGGCAGTAAGAGAGAAATTTCGTCTCAAAAAAAGAAAAAGGAAAAAAGAAAAACAGAAATCACTCTGAATCTGAAGATTCCAAATCTGTTAGCGGCAGGGCCTAGTCTCTAAAGCCCTTGAGTTGAGCCGAAGTGTTATCTAACTCTAGGTACAGTCTCAATGAAACTATTTACTGAAGAGAATTAAAATTTGCAATTACAACAATCCTAGAGGTACTTCTTATAAAATCATGGTAGCTCAGATATAGTTTCCTGAAAGGTCCAAATTTTGAGATTAACAAAAGAAAAATCTTTAGCTAGTATTTGCATTTATTTTTTCTAAATGCCTAAATGCTAGCATTGAATAAAAAGAAAATTGTAAAGTCACTATGGTGAAGAATTCAGAGCTGGGTTCAACATACAGCCCTTCCACTGCCATGTGTGAGGCTGTGTTCGGGCCCTTTGAGCATTAGCCATGTCATCCAATACCAAGTATATAAACAGTTCCTATCTCCTGTGGTTATTTAGGAGAAAGCATTTTCATTTTATCTTTGAATACGGCAGGTACTCGATGTTTTTTTCCAAAGAAATGCAAGCTGAAATACTTTTTGTTTTTATTGGCATGAACAGTGAGCACAAAATTGTGCTTATTTAAATTCCCTATAATCTAGGAAGCTGCTATCCTAAATGACAGTTACCTAGTCAACTGAAGCTAGCTAGAAGGAAATGCAAAAGGATAAAACTTTCATTGATGCGCACTACGTTTTTTAGTTATTTATTTTTTTTTTTGATAACCGTTTCTCAGTAAAGATTCCATTTGCTGGTTTAGAATTTAAACTTTGAAAACAGAAATGTGCTTGGTTAGGGGTTATTCAGGCAGCCTTTACATATGACACAAAGAGACACTGTATTCTGAAGGCAGGCAGCATTTTTGTTCTTGTTCCTACATTTAAGGCAGCCGTCAGAAGAAATAAGGAATCAGTTCAGTGAGATAAATTAGGAAAGGGCTTCTTTTCTCAAGTCTTTGAGAACTAAAGAAAGTGTAACTGTGGTTTGAACTATAAGGGATACATAGGAGGTAAGGCAAAAAGCTTACGGAGGTACACAGGAAAAATAGAGCCTTGAGAAGTGGATGGTGATAATAGTATGGTATTAGTGTTAAATCTCCTGATGTTGATAATTGCACTGATTATCTCAGAATATGTCCCATTCTTAGGAAATGTACTCTAAAACAGGGGTCCCCAACACCCAGGCACTGAATCTAGAGAATCTAGCTAATGCCGGATGATCTGAAGTAGAACAATTTCATCCCCAAAACCATCCCCCCACCTCAAACCTGTGGAAAAACTGCCCCCCCGAAAAGTGGTCCCTAGTGCCAGAAAGGTTGGGGACCACTGCTCTAAAGAACTTGGAAGTAATGGGCAAATATCGGCAATTTATTTTCAAATGGTTCAGAAGAAAGCCATATATAGGTAGATATAGACACATGTCATGGACAAATATATCTATTTCTTTTTTTTTTTTTTTTGAGACAGTCTTGTTCTGTCGCCAGGCACCAGGCTGGAGTGCAGTGGCACGATCTCCGCTCACTGCAACCTTTGCCTCCCGGGTTCAAGCACTTCTCCTGCCTCAGCCTCCCAAGTAGCTGGGACCACAGACGCACGCCACCACGCCCAGCTAATTTTTTATATTTTAGTAGAGATGGGGTTTCACTATGTTGGCCAAGATGGTCTTGATCTCTTGACCTTGTGATCCGCCCGCCTCGGCCTCCCAAAGTGCTGGGATTACAGGCATGAACCACCGCGCCCAGCCAAATGTATCTATTTCTATAGATCTCTGTATCTATAAATCTACCTATAAACACACATACAAATATATGTTTATGTACATATGATGAGAAAGCATAAAGAACAAAATGTTAAGAATTGGTAACTATAGGTGAATATTTGTGAAAGTTTTGTTTTTACTATTCTTAGAAATTTTCTGTAAATCTGAAATCATTTCAAAATAAAACCATTAGGTAAAAGTTTAAGGGGCATAATAGGATATTCCCACAACCTCAAAAAGCCAGACTCGGCACAGATTACTTATTAATTAAAGGAGGGAAAGGGATCTTTGCATGGAGAAGGCTTGCTGTGACCACTTTAGCCAGGGGATTAAGTTCAGCAGTAACGAGACAAGTAAAACATCATGTGCCTTCTGATGGTCTGCACAGAGAAGGACATGACATCACCTAGTCCTAACCCCACCCAAAAAATTCAACCAGAGCTAAATTACAAGAAAACATCAGACAGACAAATTGAGGGACATGCTACAGAATTCACCTGGATGCTACAAAAAAATCAATGACACAAGAAACAAAAGAAGGTTAGGTAACCGTTCCACATCAGAGAAGAATGAAGAGACATGACAAGTATATAAAATTCATTATCTGGGACTGAGGTGAAAATAGCTATAAATGGCATGATTCTGACAACATGGAGAATTTAAAATGTTAATGGTATATACTGAATGACAATATTGCATCAGTGTTAAAATCTCTAAGTGTAGTAACTATTATGGTCACATAGGGAGAATATAATTGTTTTAGGAGATAGATGCTTAGATATTTTAAAGTGAAGTGTGATTACATCTACGACTTTAAATTGTTCAGGAAAAAAGTCTTTTAAAGATATAATAAAATCCCAAGGTGCCCTAAGAAACTGTGTACACATGCTGAACTTCTCTATCATTTATGGTGTTCTTGAAATGTACCTTTCCCAGAATGCTGATAGCACACGCCATACCAACTTGTCCAACACCCACTACAGTGATCTTATTGTTTGGGACTGTTGCCTCTTCTTCTGCAACTGGTGCAATGAGTTTTTCCTTAAGAGTTGCCATTTTGCACTGCAAGGAAAGAATCAAAACATTACACATGTATCTACATATAAAATCCAAATAGAAATTATCCTTAAAATGTTATAATGCAATTTTGAATTCAAGTATAACTTAAAATCAGCCTAACGATATTCTAGAAAGCAGAACATATTTTAAAGAACCACAAGACCCATTTAATGGAATAATTCATTAAGGTAAAAACTTTCATGAAGCCCATTAGAATTCTTCTCTTAGGCCTATGATTCCATGTGTGTATTTAATAAGTTGTGAATATTTCTGGTTAAAAAAACTGTGAATATTTATCTTTAAATTAGCTAATTTGTTTCTGTTTCCCCTATGAAAAGAATGCACATGTAACTACGTAAACTAAGTTTGGGTCTAGTATTAACTTATATTTAAGCTTGGATAAAAAGAATTAACGGCCAATTATAAACATAATCTACTACCAATGGTTATTTTCATTCTTGTAAGATAGGGACTGTTTCTTCTACTGTCTGACATAAAATGTGTTACAGAGTACTGGACATAGAATCTATACTTAATACATAGTGACAATAAAATGGCAATGAATATTTTTTATGAAAGTCTGCAAAAATAGCAACCTGAATTCCTTTTAGGGCACCCAAGAAGCTCCTTGGAAGGTAGGTAGACATTTAATACATTGTACTTTCAGCGGATCATATTAGGTGAGTATCAGCCTTTGAACCAGTTTCTGTCTAACCATCCAAACTAAAGCCCCCAAAAGTTTAAAGAAAAAGAAAAAAAAAAAACCTGTTGGAAAATGAATGATCTGTACAGTAACACCAAATGTTATCTGTGTCATCAGATAACCAGATGTGTTTTCTTGGTAACTGAAAAAAAAATAGCAAAATCTATTGAAATAAACATCAATTCCAAGGCAATTTATACTACACTAAATATATACCACCCTGCCTTCTTGAACAGAGAATACAGATGGCAAATAAGTATTTTCTTCATAATTATAATAACCCTTTGTAATGTCCATTATTTTCATTTGCTTTTTACTTTTCATGTCAGACTGTCGCATCTGAGGTCACCCTACCTGTCTCAAACTGTGCCAATACTTCGTCCAGTTTTTAATTCTAATCTGCAACGGACTAAACAATAAATCTTATTAACTGTATATGTAAAGTAAGAGTTAGCAAAACTCTGAGTTGGAATAAAGTACCTGAATTTGGAGACAAGTGTTTAACAACTATTTTATAGCTACTTTTTCTCCAAAAAATTTTCCCCCCATCTTAAGGATAAAAGTATTCTTTCTCCTTTACAGATTACACAGTTTCTTGGCAGATGCTAGAGAGAGAAGAAAGATGCAATGTTGTGCAAATGCCTCTACAAATAGACGACCTTAAAATGAAATAAAACATGGCCTGCATTTTAAGCAGGCTCAGAAGAATGCTGCAGCTCTTCTTGAAGGAAGACACACATGAATAGTTGTTTTGCACTTAAGTTTATTGTTGTTAGATGGTTTGTTTAAAATCAGTTTGGTATATAGGGAGGCCCAGGAAGCAGTGGGAAATGAAAATCCAGAAATGGTGGCTATATAAATACAGATTCGTTGTTCTGAAAGATCTTTTAATTCAGAAAACTTCAGGCAGTATAATTTAAAGCCTCGAGCCAGATTTTCTACCAGACTTTTCTGGAGAAAGTGCTTTTCTTTAATTTTTCTTTAAAAGGAGTTTTAAGAAATGAGAAGAAAATGGTCTGCGTGATATGCAGGCCTATGCCAACATCAGAGCGCAGGATAAGGAACAAGAACGAAAAACAGGGTAAAAATCTCTTGAGTCTTGGTCCTTTACGTCTCCTCACTGCTGTGGATATAAATCATTACAAATAATAAATGAGTGCCGGTCGGGAACGGTGGCTCACGCCAGTAATCCCAGCACTTAGGGAGGCCGAGGAGGGCGGATCACGAGGTCGGTAGATCGAGACCAGCCTGACTAACATGCCGAAACCCGGTCTCTACTAAAAATACAAAAAATAGCTGGGCGTGGTGGCGTGCACTGTAGTTTCAGCTACTTGGGAGGCTGAGGCAGGAGAATCTCTTGAACCCGGGAGGCGGAGGTTGCAGTGGGCCAAGCCAATATCACTCCGCTAAACTCCAGCCTGGGTGACAGAGAGAGACTCCATCTCAATCAAAAAAAAAAAAAAAAAAAAAGGAAACAACGAGTTTCAGGAGCAAAGATCCTCTTAGCAGAATCTTTCTCATTGCAATCTTTTAAAAATGCAGCATTTGCTTTTGAATTCCTCCCCTCCCCCCAGGGCCCAGGCCCTCACTGCAGCCGGCACTGCGCGCAGAAACCACCTCTCCCTCAGGGCACAGGCAGCGAAGAACCGCAGATCACGCGGGCAGGCAGAAGCCAGAGATCTCCCCGAGTCAGGTCTGTGGGGACAAGCCTAGGACTTCCCTACTCGGAGCGCCCAAAGCTGGTAAAGTAAATAAAGCACCTAAGCATCAAGAAAAGGAGCCAGGAAAGAACTGGCGCGTGGTTCCTGGAAAGGCTGGGAGAGCCGGGTAAAGATGAGCGCGGGGCCAAACGTGCTGGTCATCGAATGCCTTTCTCCCCATCCCAGCCAGCGCAGGGGGCATTTCCCTATTACCGTGGTAGTATATTCAAATATTCTAGGTAAAGACCGTCCAGCCTTCATATTCCACCTGGTTCCTTCCCCGCCCCCCAGCCACTCGGGCACGTGTCCCCACTCCCGCCAGCAGGCCGCGGGGGTGATGTGGCCGCCATGAACCCACCAAGGACCAGTGGGGCCCGGTTTTAGCTGCAAATGCAACAAGTCTCTGTCTCCCCTGGCAGAAACCCCTTGGGCCGCCGCCCCTCCCCTCCGCCAGGGCACGACCCGCCCTGCGCCCTGCGCCCTGCACCAAGCGGCAGTGTCAGGGCCCGAGGCCGGATGCTCAGAGCTAAAGGCCGCGGAGGACAGAGGTGCTTCTTGGTCCTTCCCACGGCTCCCCGCACAGTGACTCCCCCACACGTCCCACTCGGCTTGTCTGTAAGCCAGGATTCAGGGTCCTGAGCAGAAACCTACCAGGAGAGAGAAGGCTCTGGAGACCGCAGAAACAGTGGTGCGGAGAAGACAATGTCAGCTGCGTGCGTTTCCTCCGGCGCCGGATCCGCAAGGAGGGAGGAGGGGGCGGGGCGGGGCCCCGGCACCTCCGCAGCCTCTTGGGTTTCTCCATTGTGATTGGAAACCCGAGCACCGCCTACCCCTCCCCTCGGCTCGCTCAATCCCCTTCAAGGACAAGGGCTCCAGTGCGCGCGCTCCCTCCCCCGCCCGCCAGATGGGGAGGTCACCTTCCCGAGGCCTCTGCACCCAGCTGGTCTCACATCTCACAGGCTCTCCGCATTATTTCTAAAACTTTCCCATCCCCGACTCTTCTGGACTTCAATGCTCTTGTTCCATTACATCTAGTCCAAACGGAAATAAATTTCTATGTTGCATTTCAGTTCAGCTTTAAAAGACTTAATACATTTGAATTTAGATCATCTCCGTTTTAAAGTTCATTTGATGAAAATAACTGTTTTTTTTTTTTTTTTTTTTTTTTTTTGACTCGTTTAAACAAACACGCACTGATTGCTTATTCGTTGCCTGACAAGACCAGTGAGGCCTGGTCCCTGCCTTCTGAAGTTCCTCTACAAATTCACCTGGTCTCAAGGTCAGGCTTTGCTCCCTAGTGGCAATGGTGGGACCACTAAGTGAGAGGCACTTGCTTTTCTAGTCCCTGAGCGACTCCAAAGCTGAATATTGTCATTCATTGTTTTCAACACTCAGCCGGTGCTTGGTACCTTAATACAACATTGATGACTAATGAATGAATGACAAATTGGAGGAATTCTGAAGAGTCTGGCTCCAGTTCCGTTTTCTTATAATTAAAATGTTTTCAAATATACCCTCACAAACTCCCTGCATGTGAAGTTTTTGTTTTTGTTTTTGTTTTTGTTTTGGTAAATGCATATTTCTTGTAAACGACCACTAATTCTGTAATGATTGCTTCAGTTTCTTCTCAGTGCCAAGCAATGGAGGTACAAACATAAATTTAACACGATGCTTTTTGAGGTGTTCCTAGTCCAATGGCGATAGACAAGTAGGCAACCTATTTCAATTACAATACAAGTGATAAGTGGCAATAGACATTTGTTTCAAGTAGAATAAAAATTCAGAGTAAAGAACCAGTAAGAAAAGGGTATGCTGAGAAGAATTCATAAGCCTCAAACTCTCCTAGCACAAATCATTCAGCTAGTGGGGACTTTGAATGATTGAAGAGATGGTCCAACAACAAATTAAAATGCTATGATGAGGAAAAGAGCTTGGAGGATAATATCAAAAGTATTACATTAACCCTAAATCCAAGTTTGAAACAAGAGTAGCCAAGTCAGCCTAGCAAGATATCTAGAAGCCACCCTAGGCTTCTTTTTCTTTCTTCCTTTTTTTTTTTTTTAGAGATGGAGTTTCACCGTGTTTCCCAGGTTGACCTTGAACTCCTGAACTCAAGTGATCCAACCACCTCAGCCTCCCAAAGTGCTGGAATTACAGGCATGAGCCACCACACCCACAGTCACTCACCAGGCTTTGCAGACTTTAATTGAAATACCTCTCCACTTATTCCTCTTCTTGCCATCTCCATTACTGTGCAACTTTGGAGAAGAGGGAGGAAAAAGATGAAAAGAGGTATCTAGTTCTTTCCTCTAGCCTCATGTCCATTCCTCCCCACAAGGTGTGCTAATCTGATTGAACAAAGTGAATGCTCTAGTATATAACTCTAAATACCAGGAGAGCATACTACCACTCTCAAACATTTGAGAATTATATACCCTGGCAAGTTATCTTTCATGTGTAAAAGATAATTTTATATATACAGTGATCCAGAAAATATATTCCCCATACTATTCTATTTTGAAATGAATCATTGGGAAACTATTTGCCAACATATTGAAAAAGAAGCAAAATTAGGAATCCAAGAAAGGGGAAAATAATGGCATAAAAATACAGGCAATGCTGGCTAAACCAATCAATTTAGAGAGAAGGACACATAATTCCCAGAAATGTAGTTATAAAACTGAAATGTGAATGTCAAAAACTGTCAAAAGAATATTTGTCAAAAGAAGAATATTGTTCTTTGAAAAAAATATTTATTGAGGACTTCTTCTGTGATGGGCACTGTTTCAGTAATTAAGACAGACAAATGCCTGCTCATGAGGGACACATGTTCTAGTGGAGGATCATAGAAAATAAACAAGTTAATGATTTTAAAATGATGGGATAAAGAATGTAAACCGGCCGGGCGCTGTGGCTCACGCCTGTAATCTCAGCACTTTGGGACACCGAGGCGGGTGGATCAGGAGGTCAAGAGATCGAGACCATCCTGGTCAACATGGTGAAACCCCGTCTCTACTAAAAATACAAAAAATTAGCTGGGCATGGTGGCGCGTGCCTGTAATCTCAGCTACTCAGGAGGCTGAGGCAGGAGAATTGCCTGAACCCAGGAAGCGGAGGTTGCGATGAGCCGAGATCGCGCCATTGCACTCCAGCCTGGGTAACAAGAGCAAAACTCCGTCTCAAAAAAAAAAAAAAAAAGAATGTAAACCATAACAACATACAAGTTCCCTGCCTGGACTTTTTCGTCCTGTGGGCTGTTGTGAATAATGTTTATGATGTGTTGTGACATAGCCTACTGCACGAGATGGAGTAATTCACTCCTATAGTAAATGACTGCATAATTGCTGTGTTTTTTGACTTCTTGTGCCTTTAAAAAAAAAAGTCTCCTGTTGTCAGATGTAAACTGCTTTAAAACTGTATTCATAGAATTGGAGAACAAACTAAAAACTTTAAAATGATCTAATCCAAATAAATACCTAGAGTTTGAGTGACTGGGCTCAAATTACTCCGCGATTTAAGAATAGGACCAAATCTTGCTGCTGTCTGTGTGCCTTTCTGTGGGAATTCTTGGTTAATTCTATTTTGCTGTTTTTATTCTTCAGTCGCCACAAAACCAGATTAGCTAATGTTATTAGGACTGTAAATTCCTTGAGAGTACTTTATTCACTTTTATATCTCCAAGTAACACAGTATCTCCAACAAGATACATTTATATCTCCCAGCAGATACCTATTTAACTTGAGGCACAATATGAGTAAATGAACCCTGAGTTAGGATTTGGAAGACATTCATCGATACATAGATTCTTTTACATAATTTTTTTTGCAATTTTTCTTATTTCCTAATTCTTAGGAATAGTTTGAGGAGTTGAAGTTCCTTGAAGCTGAGCTTCAGGTAGGTGAGGTGTTGCTATACAAGCAGTATATGATCTTAAATAGAGAGCAACTGGCCTTGGTGGGTATCTCTAACAAGAAGAAGAAAAAGGATCCAGGGAAAGAAAACAATATTGGTGGGGGAAAAAAAAAAGAGAACTGAGGGTTTAATGTCTTAAAAAGGAAAATAATTAGATTCTGATTGTCTAGCCTTCATTACATAGTTGTAACATAGAATGCCCTTTTCTGGATACATGTTAGCTGTTCTTTTTAGAAGACAGGTAAACTCTAAATCATACTAGTAGCTGTGAACTGACTCATTGTGGTGTCTATTTGGATATAGACTAGTTCATGCTAAGCAGTAGTGCTTGAATGACAGATGTTTAGAAGTAGTTTGTCGGTAAAAAATACCCTAGGCTCAAAGCCATAAGTATGCATAGATTTTTATGCCTTGTTCTTGCAAGCTGTTTTCTCTGGGTGTCTGAAACACATCATGGAAAACACTTTGACTAAAATCCTACTCATGGAAAAACTCCTTGCTGTCTTCTACTGGGGGACTTGATGAATCTGTGAGAGGTACCTCAGGTAAGCCTTGACTTGCTAAAGGTTCAGCCTTGCTAGAGTTATACAGAGAACAAAATATCCATGTATAGTGAATTATATACCAGATCCAAGTTCACAGGTTTTGCCTGAAAGTGAACTTTCAGGCAGATCAGCTGAAAGATCAGCAGAGCTAATTGGAAACTAGGACTGCCCCTGCTTTCCATGTGGTGTTCCCGACATTGTCTGGACGCTGTTTTGGGAAACAGAAGCACCTATTCTACATTCTCTGGGCATTCTGTGAAGTCGTCTGATGCCATCTATAGTTCCCCTTCCTGGAACCATGACCTATTATCCTTCCTGGTGCCAAGGACTGGAGTTGAAAATACTTATTTTCTTATTTCAGAGACCCTGAAGGAGATAGTAGCTTTTCTGTGCTCTGGCTGTACACATTTCAAAACATAGATTTTTTTATTTTATGTATTTATCTATTTATTTTATTTTTTAGCAAATGAATGGTAAAGAATCAGAATGAAAATGCTGATGATAAAACAAGTATTTCCCCTCTGCCTCCCTCTCATCCCCAGTTCTGATTCTCAGAGCAACCACTCATTCTTTCTGACTTCCTGTAGTCCGAAAGTCCAGCTGCTGTTTCCCTTCTCTCCTATACTCACTTAAAATATGAATACTAGTCCTTTAAATATACATTAATTTGTGAGGTGGAAAGTGTTATCACTGAGATTTTTTTTTTTTTTTTTTTTTTTTTTTGAGACGGAGTTTCGCTCTTGTTACCCAGGCTGGAGTGCAGTGGCACGATCTCGGCTCACCGCAACCTCCGACTCCTGGGTTCAGGCAATTCTCCTGCCTCAGCCTCCTGAGTAGCTGGGATTACAGGCACGTGCCACCATGCCCAGCTAATTTTTTGTATTTTTAGTAGAGACGGGGTTTCACCATGTTCACCAGGATGGTCTCGATCTCTTGACCTCGTGATCCACCCGCCTCGGCCTCCCAAAGTGCTGGGATTACAGGCTTGAGCCACCGCGCCCGGCTTTTTTTTTTTTTTTTTTTTTTTTTGCTAGAAAACCCTAGGGTTCACTTGCCTAAAGTTTTCTGAGTCCTGCAAAGCAATACGCATCCAGTAATTAGTATTATATGATTTTTAAAAAGCTTTCATTTATAGAAAAAAGTACTATGTACCAGGCATGCAGTGCATTAACTTCATGTAATAATGTGCTCAAATGAATTAAGTAGATGTAATGCTTACTTTACTTGCATTAACTTGCATAATCCTCATTTCAACCCTGTATGGTGGGTACTACGATTTTCCTTATTTTAAGGATATGGAGAAACTGAATCTTAGATGGTCAATAACCTGCACGAGATCACACGACTAGTAAGCAGATTGTGTGTGGGGGGTGGGGTGGGCGGTGCGTGTGTGTGTGTGTGTGTGTGTGTGTGTGTGTGTTTAAATTTTGGGATCATTCTTCACATACAGGTTTATTTATTTATTTATTTATTTATTTATTTATTTATTTATTTATTTTGAGACGGAGTTTCGCTCTTGTTACCCAGGCTGGAGTGCAATGGCGCGATCTCAGCTCACCGCAACCTCAAGCTGGGATTACAGGCTTGAGCCAACGCGCCCGGCTTCACATACAGGTTTATACAGATTTGTTTCCTTTTAAAAAACAGTTACTAAATATTCAGTCATTCAGAAACACCATGATGCATTTAACTGTTCCCATATTTTGAGACGTTACATTCTTTACTATAAATAGCATTGCGTAGATAGCATTGTACATGGTAGTCAGCTATATTTGTCTTTGCTTGGGTAGAATCTTTGAAAGTGAAATTCCTGGGTTAAAGAGTAAAACACACTGTTTTTTTAAACGGCAGTACCTTTTGATTCCAACCTCCAATCTGCATATGTCTTACTATACTCTCATCATACTGGGTATTGATAAACTTTATTTGTCCAGTTTGTCAGATGAAAATGGTATTTGGTTCTCTTCTGCAATTATAGAGGCAGTAGGAAAAAAAGGAAGTGGTGTTTTGTTATAAATTTATATAACTATGATTATTGGTTGTGTATACTTTTTTTTTCTTTTCTTTTCTTTTTTTTTTTTTTTTTTTGAGACGGAGTTTAGCTCTTGTTACCCAGGCTGGAGTGCAATGGCGCGATCTCGGCTCACCGCAACCTCCGCCTTCTGGGTTCAGGCATTCTCCTGCCTCAGCCTCCCGAGTAGCTGGGATTACAGACACGCACCACCATGCCCAGCTAATTTTTGTATTTGTAGTAGAGACGGGGTTTCACCTTGTTGATCAGGATGGTCTCGATCTCTTGACCTCGTGATCCGCCCGCCTCGGCCTCCCAAAGTGCTGAGCTTATAGGTGTGAGCCACTACGCCCGGCCCTACTTTCACATTTTTTTAATTTTCCATTATCTGCTCATCTACCAAGGTGAACGGACTTCTTATTTTGTTTATCTACTTAGCAGCTATTCACTTTACTTCTGAAAACAACCATGGAGCTTTCTATCCTCTTATCTCTTCCTCCCTTAAATACATCAAAGCTTCCCGGGGGAAAAACCTGTCTGAAACTGGAGAGGAGAGACTGCAAAAAAAAGAAGCCAGTTATGGCATCCGAATGTCCTGCATCAAAAGCAGCCTAAGCCAGCCTCCTCCCTAGGCTGTTTTAGGTAAACAGACCTCACTGACTATAAAAGATGTCCTTACTGATATATTCTTTTGACCGAAATTACAGTGTCATTGTTATTTCAATACTAATACAAGAAAAACTTCAGCCAAATTAAATTTTTTTTTTTTTTTTTTTTTTTTTTTTTTTTTTTTTTTTTTTTTTTGAGACGGAGTTTCGCTCTTGTTACCCAGGCTGGAGTGCAATGGCGCGATCTCGGCTCACTGCAACCTCCACCTCCTGGGCTCAGGCAATTCTCCTGCCTCAGCCTCCTAAGTAGCTGGGGTTACAGGCATGCACCACCACGCCCAGCTAGTTTTTTGTATTTTTAGTAGAGACGGGGTTTCACCATGTTGACCAGGATGGTCTCGATCTTTCGACCTCGTGATCCACCCGCCTCGGCCTCCCAAAGTGCTGGGATTACAGGCTTGAGCCACCGCGCCCGGCCCAAATTAAATTTAAAGAAGTTGAATTGAGCAGTCAATGTTTTGCAAATTGGGCAGCCCCCCAAATCACTGCAGATTCACAGAGACTCCAGTGCAGTCACGTGGTGGAAGACTGACAGACAAAAAAGGGAAATTACCTAATGACGTACAGAAATTGGAAGTGAGGTACAGAATGGCTGGATTGGTTACAGCTCGGTGTTTGCCTTATTTGAACACAGTTTTAATACTCAGCTGTGTGTGAGTGATTGAAGTATGGCCTCTGGGATTGGCCAAGGCTCAGTTATAGTTACAGACGCATACTCCTAAGTTACGTTTTCAATTTTGTCTGACTTTTAGGCTAGGTTACAGTTTATCCCCAAGGACTCAAATATAAAAGTATGGAGTCCTTCTCGGGCCATATTTAGTTTGCTTTAGCAATACCAAAATACTAAGAGTAAGGGTGATTTTCAAAAATGTTTTATTTTGTGTTGATTTTCAACTCACAAAAAGTTGCCAGAATTGTTTGCTGAGTTCCCATGTATCCATCACTCAGCTTCTTCCCATAATAACAACTTACTTGACCATTGAGCTTATTAATATCTGAAAATTGACACTGGTACATTGTAAACTGAACTATAGATCTTATTCAAAATTTATCAATTTTAATATTCGTATGAGTATTTTTTAAAAGTACATATTTCCTCATGTTAGGCAATTTGTGCAATGTGGATAGATTGTTTTGCTAACTAGAAAATAAATGTTAAAAATAATTAAAAATACATCAAGCGGCCGGGTGCGGTGGCTCAAGCCTGTAATCCCAGCACTTTGGGAGGCCAAGGTGGGTGGATCACGAGGTCGAGAGATCGAGACCATCCTGGTCAACATGGTGAAACCCTGTCTCTACTAAAAATACAAAAATTTGGCTGGGCATGGTGGCGCGTGCCTGTAATCCCAGTTACTCAGGAGGCTGAGGCAGGAGAATTGTTTGAACCCAGGAGGCGGAGGTTGCAGTGAGCCGAGATTGCGCCATTGCACTCCAGCCTGGGTAACAAGAGCGAAACTCCGTCTCAAAATAATAATAATAATAATAATAATCAACACAAAATAAAACATTTTTGAAAATCACCCTTACTTTTAGTATTTTGGTATTGCTAAAGCAAACTAAATATGGCCTGAGAAGGACTCCATACTTCTCTATTTGAGTCCTTGGGGATAAACTGTAACCTAGCCTAGGTTTTTAGGCAATGTCAGTGGACATTAACATCGTCGGGAGCTTGTTTTACTTTTAGAGTAGAAAATGTGGTACAGAACATTTACCTCTGGCGTTTTGAGAGTGGATTGGACATTTAGGTTAATTATTATATCTTACTCATTATTTAAGACAGGTTAAAATGTAACTTCTTGCCGTGTTCTCATGTACCACGAAGGAATTTGTTCCTAACCTTATCCATCACCAATGGTTGAGATCAGTCAGCTTAATGGGTTTCTAAAGGCCATTTCCAGGCAGCTGTGTTTACCCTTCTCTCCAAATGCTCATTGATACTTCCTAAGCAAAAATATGACAAGGAACACTTCACTTATCTGTATTTAAACATAAAAGCCCTTAGCTTAGTGTCTCTTTTTGTTTTCTCTAATTTTAACCTATGACAAAAAGAAAAAAAAAGCATTAACAAACAAAAAACAATCTGAAAACAGAGAGGTGAACCAAAAGCAACCCCTAATATTCAGAGCTCTGATGCTGTAGTTGATTTTTTTGTTTTCTGCTTTTTGTTTTAGGGATGGGGGTCTCTCTATGTTGTCCAAACTGATCTGAAACTCCTGGTTTCAATCTAGTTTCCTACCTTTGTCTCCGAGTGTTCTGGGATTACATGCATAAGCCACCACTCCCAGCCCTGATATTACTTAAATAAAATTTATTAGATAAAAAATGGGTGCCACTGGGGAGTGGAACATAAGGGAACTAATATTTATTGACATATGCTGTGGCTAGATGCCATACTAAGTGCTTTGAATGACTCAATATAATCTCGGTGGTGTAGTCAAAAGTGTAGTCACGATGTTGACCTTGAGACAAATGTCTAATAGTGTTTAATGAATAGAAATGACAGTGTAAAGGGGCAAAAGAAGCATTGTAAAGCCAGAGGCAGAAGGTACAAACCAACTTCTGCTAATTCAGTGATATTGTACTGTTAGATCCTCTCCCTTTAATTATCTTAATTTTATTCTCTGAATAATTCGTAATTTTTTTAATAAAGAATTGAAAAAACATAGGAATGTATAAGAAAAAGCAAAAGTCCTCACTTTCCCCATATCCTGATTCTTCTCCCTAGGGGTAATTGTAATTAACTTATTAATGTGCCTCCTTTCTGTCTCCCACAACTTAAATGAAAGATAGAGTTGAAATTTTGCTAGTAAACAATAAGATTCTAATAAATCGTTTTCAGATGTAAATTACTTACTCTTCATGCTGATAGTTTTACCTTGGTAAATTATATTTCCTAACTTCAAAAATTGGATTTCTTAGATCGTATGAGGAATAATATATCATTATATGTATATTTTTCTTACTGGTTTAGAATTTAATAAAAGTAGTTAAAATTGACTGAGTTTAAAAGTTACTAAAGTTTGGCCAGGCGTGGTGGCTCAAGCCTGTAATCCCAGCACTTTGGGAGGTTGAGGCGGGTGGATCACGAGGTCAAGAGATCAAGACCATCCTGGTCAACATGGTGAAACCCTGTCTCTACTAAAAATACAAAAAATTAGCTGGGCATGGTGGTGCGTGCCTGTAATCCCAGCTACTCAGGAGGCTGAGGCAGGAGAATTGCTTGAACCCAGGAGGCGGAGGTTGCGGTGAGCCGAGATCGCGCCATTGCACTCCAGCCTGGGTAACAAGAGCGAAACTCCGTCTAAAAAAAAAAAAAAAAAAAAAAGTTACTAAAGTTTATTACTGTGTGCTAGGTTCTTTAACTATATTATCATACAATAACGTCTTTAATCTCCATGACAACCCTTTAAACTAGGTGCTAAAACACTCCCTATTAGACAATTGGGAAATTTGAGGCACTGAGAGGTCAAATAAATTGGCTAAGACCACAAAGATACTAAGTGGTGATGCTAAAATTCAAACCCAAAAGTAATATCCCAAGATCCCAGAACCAGAACTGTTAACCACTATACAGTACGGAAGCTATTGAGCTAGTGAAAGGGCAGGGTACACACACAAACACCACATACATACACACACACACACACACCACACACACACACACACACACACCACACACACACCACACACACACCACACACATCACACACACACCACACACACACACCACACACACACACCACACACACACACCACACACACACACCACACACACACACCGCACACACACCACACACACATACACACAGACCACACACACACACACACACACACACACACGAAGCTGGTAATATCTTAGAAATCACAGCTTTGCTCCCATAACAAGGTGATTTTCTACTTCCTATGAAAAAACCTATTTTATTGTTTATTGTTTGGGTTTTAGAAAGAATTTGACTGAAGGTCGCAAGGCAGAAAAAGAGACCAAAGCAAGTTTCACAGCCGGAGTGGAAGTTTATTGGAAAGCTTTAGAACAGTAATAAAAGGAAGGAAAAGAAATAAAAGAAGAAAAGTACACTTGGAAGAGGACCAAGCAGGTGACTTGAGAAACCAGGTGTGCCTGTATTATTGTTATTCTTAACGAATAAAGTTGATGTTTTCTCATGAGTTTGGATTGTAATCCCGAAAGACCTGAATACCATAATCCTGGATGTTGCAATCCCGAAAGATCAAAATCCCTAAAGTCCAAATCCCTGAAGTCTAAACCCCCGCAAAATCACAATCGCATGATAATTAAATCATGTCTGGTGGAACTATTACCCTGTTATTTTATTTGAAAATTAAGTGTGAGTGATTAAGGAGATGCGTGTGGGTGCCAAGTTGACCAGGGATGAATTTGTGGACTCAGTAATGGGTGTCAACTTAACTGAATTAAGGAATACCAAAAAAAAAAAACCTGGTAAAGAATTATGCCGGGCGCGGTGGCTCAAGCCTGTAATCCCAGCACTTTGGGAGGCCGAGGCGGGTGGATCACGAGGTCAAGACATCAAGACCAACCTGGTCAACATGGTGAAACCCCGTCTCTACTAAAAATGCAAAAAATTAGCTGGGCATGGTGGCGCGTGCCTGTAATCCCAGCTACTCAGGAGGCTGAGGCAGGAGAATTGCCTGAACCCAGGAGGCGGAGGTTGCGGTGAGCCGAGATCGGGCCATTGCACTCCAGTCTGGGTAACAAGAGCGAAACTCCGTCTAAAAAAAAAAAAAACAAAAAAAAAAAAAACAAAAAAAAAAATACAAAAAAGTAGCTGGGCATGGTGGCATATGCCTGTAATCCAAGCTACTCAGGAGGCTGAGGCAGGAGAATTGCCTGAACCCGGGAGGCGGAGGTTGCGGTGAGCCGAGATCGCGCCATTGCACTCCAGCCTGGGTAACAAGAGCGAAACTCCGTCTCAAAGAAAAAAAAAAAAAAAGAATTATTTGGAGGAGTGTCTGCAAATATGTTTCCAGAGGAGATGGCTCTATGAGCCTGAGTGGTCTCGGTAGGGAGGATCTGCCCTCCATGTTGGCGCCACCATCCAACCAGCTAAGGGCTTGGAGAGGATAGATAGAGAAAGCAATCTGGTCTCCTTGAAAGTAGAGAAACTTTTCTTTTGCTTCCTTGGACACCAGATCCCCTAACTTGCTGGCTCTTGGACTCCAGAACTTATATCAGTGGGCCCCAGGTCCTGGCGCTCTCAGACTGAGAGTTACAACATTTACTTCCCTTATTCTCAACATAAAAACATTGAAACTTCCTCAATAAATGAAAATGTCGGCCGGGCGCGGTGGCTCAAGCCTGTAATCCTAGCACTTTGGGAGGCCGAGGCGGGTGGATCACGAGGTCGAGAGATCGAGACCAACCTGGTCAACATGGTGAAACCCCGTCTCTACTAAAAATACAAAAAATTAGCTGGGCATGGTGGCGCGTGCCTGTAATCCCAGCTACTCAGGAGGCTGAGGCAGGAGAATTGCCTGAACCCGGGAGGCGGAGGTTGCGGTGAGCCGAGATCGCGCCATTGCACTCCAGCCTGGGTAACAAGAGCGAAACTCCGTCTCAAAAAAAAAATAAATAAATAAAATAAAAATAAATGAAAATGTCTTTTTTGTACATCTGCAGTTGTGAAAGAAAATTTCACAAGGTCTCAGTTCTTAGGGAGACTGCAAATGCCATGGCAACCCATTGCAATCTTTGATTGGTCATGTCAGAAGACTTATGTTGTCCTTCATAGTACTTCAGATGACTGTAGTTAAAAAACTAAGTGCACACAATTACCAACTACGGTGATATGCATTTATATATTTTGCTTTTTAACCTATTTAAAAATATAGTTTGTCTGCTCATCACTGTTGTACCTGTGACACTCTATAGCTGAGTGTTTATACTTGCAAAAATACATATATTTTACGTATTTTATTTTGTAAACTGGTCTATGACAATAGACCTTTACACAATAAAATAATGGCAATAGACTTTTATATAATAAAAATATTTTATTTTATTATGGCAAGTGTTCTATGAAGTATTCTGTCCTGCTTTTATGTTTCTCAAATAAATATTCTTTTAAAATGTAAATAATGGGAGAGAGATCCAAGATGGCTGATAACTAGCAGCCCGGGATTGTAGCTCCCAGTGAAAACGCAAAGTATGAGAGGACGCCACACCTTCACATGAATTCTTATTGCTCACGCACCAGGAGATTCCCAGCGGAGGAGCCCCACGGGTCGCCAGCGCGACTCTTGTGACTGGCGAGGCGGTTTTGCCGACGCCTCGGAGCGTTGGTTCTTGGTGCAGAGTCAGAAAAGCACCATCAATCTTAACACCACTGATTTAGTCGGTGCAGTGGGTTGCTCAGATTTTGGTGCTGAGAATCAATAAGTTGGACGTCCACTCAGAAACCCAATTACAAAGACGGTAATTATAAAGACCACAGATGGATAAATCTACAACGAAGGGAAGAAAACAGTCAAAAAAGGCTGAGAATACCCAAGATCAGAACGCCCCTTCCTCAGCAGGGGATCACAGTTCCTCATCAGCAATGAAACAAGGCTTGATGGAGAAGGAGTGTGTTCCAATTACAGAAGCAGGCTTCAAAATGTGGATAATAAGAAACTTCTGTGAATTAAAAGAACTTGTTCTAACACAATCTAAAGAAACTAAGAACTTTGAAAAAAAGGTTTGATGAAATGTCAACAAGAATACAAAATTTAGAGAGGAAAATAAGTGAATTCATGGAGCTGAAAAACACAATACGAGAACTACGTGAAGTATGCACAAGTTTTAACAGCCGAATTGATCAAGCAGAAGAAAGGATATCAGAGGTCAAAGACCAACTCAATGAAATAAAACTAGAAGACAAGATTAGAGAAAAAAGGATAAAAAGGAACGAGCAAAGTCTCCAAGAAATATGGGACTATGTGAAAAGAACTAATCTACGCTTGATAGGTGTACCTGAATGTGACGAAGAGAATGAATCCAAGCTGGAAAATATGCTTCAGGATATTATTCAGGAAAATTTTCCCAACTTAGTAAGGCAGGATAATATTCAACTCCAGGTAATACAGAGAACACCACAAAGATATTCCTCAAGAAGAGCAACTCCAAGGCACATAATCGTCAGATTCACCAGGGTTGAAATGAAGGAGAAAATACTAAGGGCAGCCAGAGAAAAAGGTCAGGTTACCCACAAAGGGAAGCCTATCAGACTCACAGCAGATCTCTCAGCAGAAACCCTACAAGCCAGAAGAGAGTGGGGACCAATATTCAACATCCTTAAAGAAAAGAACTTTCAACCAAGAATTTCACATCCAGCCAAACTAAGCTTCATAAGTGAAGGAAAAATAAAGTTTTTTGTGAACAAGCAAGCACTCAGAGAATTCATCACCACCAGGCCTGCTTTACAAGAGCTTCTGAAAGAACCACTACACATAGAAAGGAACAAACAGTATCAGCCTTTCTAAATAATACCAAAAAGTAAAGAACATCAATATAATGAAGAATTTACATCAACTAATGGGCAAAATAGCCAGCTAATATTAAATGGCAGTATTAAACTCACATATATCATTATTAATTCTAAATTTAAATTGACTAAATTCCCCAATTCAAAGATAGGCAATTTGGACAAAAAACCAAAACCCATCGGTATGCTGCATCCAGACCCATCTCACATTCAAGGATACACAAAGACTCAAAACAAGGGATGGAGAAAGATTTACCAACCAAACAGAGAGCAAAAATAAATAAATAAAAAGCAGAAGTTACAATTTTTGCCTCTGATAAAAAAAAAGAAGAACATTATATAATGATAAAAGAATCAACGCAACAACAAGAAGAGTTAAAGATCCTAAATATATACACACCCAATACAGGAATACCCAGACATACAAGACTTATAAAGAGACTTAGACTCCCACACAATAATAGTGGGAGACTTCAACATTAATATTAGACAGAACAATGAGACAGAAAATTAACAACGATATCCAGGACTTGAACTCAGATCTGGAACAAGTAAACGTAATTAACATTTATAGAACTCTCCACTTTACACAAAATATACACTCTTATCAGTACCACATCATATCAACTTAGAAGTTTAAACGAAATGTTGGTTGGCTCCTTGTTTGTTATTCTCTTCCCTCATTTTCTTTCATGTCTCCATTATTAAGGACAATTATAGGCATACCCATATTTAGACTGCATTCTAGCCCGGGCAACAAAGCAATACCCCCATTCTCCCTCCCTCTTCCTCTTTCTCTTTCTTCCTCTTCTTTATTCTTTTTCTTATTATTCTTTTTTTCTTTCAAAAAAATGTAAATAATGTTATTTGAAGAATTTTAAATCATCTTTACCATAATTATATTTTCAAGATTTTGATCTTTTAAGATTTCAACATTTGGAATTATGGCATGTGGGACTGTTTCCTTCAGAATTATTATAAGCTCCCTTTATCCATAACTTTTATGGTTTTCTTTCCTCTTGTGTTGGCCTTTGGCAAAATAAAAGCCAAACAAAACAAGCCCTTTTTCTCTCTTAGTGGTCTCTATGCATGGAATGTGTGGAATTATATCTTGTGGCCCAAGAGTTTTAGCCTTCATTAGCTTATTAAAGTCACATTTCCATTTAATGTACAGTTTCAACAGTCAGAGCCTCTATCTCATAAGACCAAAGACATTTTAGTCATTTTTCAACTTTTCTGCTCTCCAGCTCTGTCTGGGAACTGCTGGGTAATGTGCACAGTGTTCCTCGAGTTAGTCCTCGTTACTACTCCCGGTCTCAGGCAGTGGTAGGGCTTCATTCCATTGCTTCATTCTCCTGCAGGGCTCCTCTTCCGTTTTGAGACCAGCTTCTCCCAAGTGCCACTTGCTTTTCCTTGGCCTGTTTCACCTCAAGCATGATAACAGACCATTCTCTCCAGTGGGAGCAGAGATTAGGCTATAATGTTTATTAAAATTTATCAGACAGTTTAGGATTATAAATCATTCTATTATAAGGACACATGCACATGAATGTTCATTGTGGCGCTGTTTATAATAGCAAAGGCTTGGAACCAACCCAAATGCCCATCGATGACAGACTGGACAGGGAAAATGTGGTACATAAACACCATGGAGTACTAGGCAGCCATAAAAAACGATGAGTTTGTGTCCTTTGTAGGGACATGGATGACCTGGAAACCATCATTCTCAGCAAACTGACACAAGATCAGAAAATCAAACATCGCATTTTCTCACTCATAGGCGGGTGCCAAGCAATGAGAACACATGGACACAGGGAGGGGAGCATCACACACTGGGGTTTGTTAGGGAGAACTAGGGGAGGGTCAGCGGGGAGTGGGGAGTTGGGGAGGAATAACATGGGGAGAAATGTCAGATATAGGTCATGGGGAGGAAGGCAGCAAATCACATTGCCATGTATGTACCTATGCAACAATCTTGCATGTTTCTCACATGTACCCCCAAACCTAAAACACAATAAAATATATATATTTTTAAAAAGAAATTTATCAGATAGTTTAGGAAGAACAGAAGGGAATTATAACACAGAAAGCCTGAAACTGGAATCTATGGATAGCCACTCCAGAGTCCACAGATGCAAGCGCCTCTCCGGATGGCACTCTTAGCTCCAAACCCAACTACAAATTGTAGAGTACTGCTTCCCTCCAAAAAGGATTAGCCTTGCACGTAACTATGCCACTGATTCACAAAGTCCAGGGAAAGGAAGGTGTTTCCACTTCTACCCTGCCTAAGCTGAGCCCGTGAAGTCCCCATTTCCTGCAATTTAGGGAATAATTGCAGGTGGGGATAAGGTCTCATTGGTTGACAGACAGCCCTCACTTCCTCCTCCGTATCTATAGGGGTATAGACTTGCTTTTTGGAATCCCCGGAACATTGAGATACATTGGCACACTCCTCATGTATGCCATTGTTTGGTCTTATGTGACTCCATGTGTAACTTCAGCAATCCAGACTTGTTTAGATGGTTTTTAAACTTTTGTTGCTTTATTGCACTGACACTTTCATTGAGTAGAAGTTAGGAGAACAGACATCTACCTCTTTCTCCCAATCTAAGGACAAAGCCCTTAAGTCAGTATTAAATATGATGATAAATTCAGTGGGAGTGCTTTTGTTTTTATTAGGAATAGGTGCTGAATTTAGCAAACATTGTCTCTGTATCTATTAATATGATGATTTAGTATTTATCTTTGATTACACTGACTTGTTTTCAAATATTAAACAACCTTGCATTCCTGGGATAAACCCTACTTGTGGTGTCACGTAATAGTATTCCTTTAGTTTACTGCTGGATTTCACTTGCCAATATTTTGCTGAGAATGTTTACATCTTAGATCTCTAGAATTAGTCTATAGTTTTCTGGTAACTTTTTGATGATTTTGGTATCGGGCTAATGGTGACCTTAGAAAACTAGCTGGAAAGTATATCCTCATCTGTTTTCTGAAAGTTAAGTGTCTCGATTTTACTATAGTTTATAAAGAGTGTGGGAGTTTGTTTGGCAGACATTTAAGTTACTTATGGATCAGCTTGATACTAAGGAGGCTTGTTTTTAAACTGTTGTAGCAGGTCTAAACTGTTCTTGCTCTGAGACTGATTTATTCATATTACCAAGGTTTATACTTCTGGGCGATGTATTGAAACCCCAGGTCTTCAACAGGATCTGTATGCAATGGCTGACTTGAGTTTGAATATCTCCAGATTCCCTTTGGGTTCTGAGAATCATTTCATCTACATCTCCTCTCAGTGCTTCTTCGGTGCCCTCCTGTCTTATGTGTACGCCACACATTACGGCTGGCTGAGCTTTCCTGCACTCTAATCTCTGTCTTTTCAACTCAGTGAGACTGCAGTGTTCCGCTTGGACTTTACCTCCCATGTGTTCCAAAAAATCCCTTCAGGAAGAAAGTCAAGGCAATTGTAATGATCATCTTCTTTCTTAGTTTTCAAGGATCATATTCTTGTGCCTATTTCCTACTGTAAAGACTGGTTTCTCCTGTCTTGTTCAGTTTTCTAGTTGTTTACATTGGCAAACCTAGAATTGTTTACTCTATCGTGGCCCCAGAATCTTTTTACATAATCAAGCATTGTGAATAATTCTCAATTTCCTGCTATATCAGATAAAAAAAGGTGCTTTAAATGGTAAAGATGCAGGCTGACCTGCATGATATTGCATATTTAGAAGCGGTTTCAGAAATTCTGAACGTTCCTTTAAACTACTACATTCAATATTTTGTAATTATAGTAGTGGAATTGTTAAAACTGTTGTATCACAGTTCAAACAAACATTTCTTAAATATTCTATAAAGATTCTGAATCAGTGGGTTGGGGTGTGTCTGGGTTCAAATTCAGGCTTTCCCATTATTACCTATGTCACAGTGAATAGACAATGTCATCTTTCTTAACTTCCTCATCTCTACAAATAGCACTGGATTGTTGCAGAGCTCAGATCAGATAAAGTGGCAGGATATGCCCTATACCTGCAACCAAGAAAGGACTAATAGTCCCGAGTGTAAAATTCCCTAAATCATTTTTTTTAACCTCAAAAGGGGGCAGGGTCCCCTTTATAGCTTCCATAGCACCTTCTACATATACCTGTCTGGGCCACAGCCTGCAAACCCGTGCATGTAAAAGGGGCCCCTGGGAGCAGCGGGACACACTGTACCTACTCACACCAGCAGGTAGAGTCTGCTACTTTACTTGTGCACTGCAAACCTCTAGAGGCTCATCTTTCAACTCTGTATCTTCAGTGCATAAAACAGTTCAAGACATATTGCAGAAAATAATTTAATGGTTGTGATATCGTGTAATGTATATTTGATCTTCTTCCCTGTTTCCTGGTATCCAACCTCTAAAATCCATGGAATCTCCAAAGTTACGTATCTTTTTGTTTGATAATGAGTTGATTGGTGGCTAGTGGTCCTAGGTAGTTTCAGGATAGGGGCTGGTCAACCAGGAAGACCAAGGCAGGGTTAGCGGGCTGGAATTTTTCAGCCTCCTCCCACACCCTGCCGCCTCCAGGGAGCGGACAGGGGCTGAAGGTTTAGTTGATCACCAGTGGCCATTGGTTTAATCAATCATGATTCTGTGATGAAGTCTCCATAAAAACCAAGAGAACTGGATTCCGAGACTTTCCAGGTTCCTGGAGGGTGGCATTACTGTGGAGGGCGGCATTACTGTGGAGGGCATGAAAGCGCCACTCTCCTTCCACATGCTTGCCTTATATATCTCTTCATCCATATCTTTTGTAATATCTTTAGTAATAAACTGGTAAACCTGAGTTCTGTGAGCTGCTCTACTGAATTAATCACACCTCAGGCGGAGGATGTGGGAACCCTGATTTACAGCTAGTTGGTCAGAAGCACAGGTAAAATAAGCTGGGGCTTGGCATCATAAGTGGGAGGGCAGTCTTATGGGACTGAGCCCTCATTCTGTGGGATCTGATGCTATCTCTAGTCTCCGAATTGAATAGAATTTAAGGACACCCAGCTGGTTTCTGCTGCAGAATTGCTTGTTGCTTGTTGGGTGGGGAAAACCGCACACACCTGGTGTTAGAATTGCTTCATAGCTTGTGAGCAGAAATCCTCACACATTTTGGAGAACAGACCAGAGGTCACAGAAGTGTTCCATGTGGATTGTGCTGTAGAGAGTAGAGAGAACAGAAAAATGTCTGGGTTTTTCTGTATCTTTATGATAGATTCTTTTTTTGTTAAATAGGCCGATGAATGAAGATGATATGAAAACATAGAAGCCTCAGACCCATTTGCTGATGCTCCCTCTCTCCCTCCTCCTTCTCCTCCTCCTATTCTTCTTTGATGTATTTTGCACGTTTACCTTGATGCACTCCTGACCTCTCTTTCTAGATACAGGTTTGAACCGGTTAGGAAATAGATGTTTACGAGTCTTTCAAAATCCTCCTAAGTGTAAGTGGATGATTCACATCAGGGCAACCTGAGACTCATGTCTCCACTTTGAATGTTCCACTAGCCATGAGAAAGAAAGATCATCTTAGGGCATGCCTGCAGACTTATAATTTCACAGAGAAACAAACCTGTAAAAGGAGAGTACCATTCATTATTATATTTGTACATTCTTAGCACAAAGTAATCAATAGGTATTTGATGGATACATTTTTTTTTCTTTCTTTCTTTCTTTTTTTTTTTTTTTGAGACGGAGTTTCGCTCTTGTTACCCAGGCTGGAGTGCAATGGCATGATCTCGGCTCACCACAACCTCTGCCTCCTGGGTTCAGGCAATTCTCCTGCCTCAGCCTCTTGAGTAGCTGGTATTACAGGCACACGCCACCATGCCCAACTAATTTTTTTTTTTTTTTGTATTTTTTAGTAGAAACGGGGTTTCACCATGTTGACCAGGATGGTTTCGATCTCTTGACCTCGTGATCCACCCACCTAGGCCTCCCAAAGTGCTGGGATTACAGGCGTGAGCCACCGCACCCGGCCCCTTTTTTTTTTTTTTTTTTTTTCTACCCTCTCTCACTGAACTACTGATACTTTCTCTTTTCAGCATTCTACAGGACTGGCCTTTTTAATGCGTATCAGTGTAATTTAAAGAGTACAGAGTGTAAAATTTGCTCTTACTTTGATTTGGAAAGTCGACTGCTATTAAATCTACTGTTGGGGTGACCCTAACTTAACCTTCCTGGGTTTGGGTATTAGCTCTTCTTGCATCTGTCCTAAATATTGGTGCTTCCTAGGATTTAGTGTGATGCCAGCATCTCACCCGCCGTCTATGCTGCTTTGGCTATGGTATCCCTCCAGTGGCATCAGCAATTTGTTACCCTTGATCGCTACCTCTTGACCTCTCTCCTGAGTCTAGACCTCTGTTTTAGCTCTCCTGGATACATTTGCCTGGAAACCTTAGAGGCACCTTAGACTCAGCCTGTCGCTGAAGAGGCATCTCTACAACATGCTATTTCTTCCTTATGGCAGCTGTCAAATATTGAGAATATTTTAGCCACAGCAAATTATTTATCTGAATGTATGTCGTAAAATGTAACAAAAAATGTCATTTATTTTTTAATATGCTTAGATTCTCTATGAAAGATTAACAAATACTGCAAATGGTGATTGCTTCTGGGGAGGAAGAAAGATTACTTTGTATTGTTTATCTTTTGATAGCTTTTAAATTTTTTGCCTTAGACAAGTATACTTCTTTATACAACAATAACTAACAGCGTAATGAAAAGAGAGGGGAAATATTTATCACAAACATTCAGGTACCAGAAACTGACCACTTGAGAACTCACCCACAAGGGAACTGGCCCATTTCCTTCCAAAGTATAGTTTGCTGAAAGTGAGCGAGCAGATAATTTATTCATGAGTACTTGCTCCTTTTAAACAAGCTTGCTCAAAGGCAGTGGTATTGTTTCAAGTACTCTTGAACACAAGGTTAAGGGTTCTGAACTTTAAGCCACCTGAATTTAAATACTGAGTGCATGTATCACATGCATATGTACACCATTCATTCAAAAACATTTCTCAGTGACAGGCACTGAGGGAAGATCTGAGGACACAGAATTAAAAAACTCAAAGTTTCTGCACTCAAATTGCTCAGTCTAGAGACCCCATTGATACCAAAGCCCACCAGGGAAGTGCTGGGTAGAGGAGGGCCATGGTCACTGGCTAGGGTTCCACCTACCTGCTGGCCTAAACCCACAGACCTAGGTAAGGACAGGCATTTATTTCTGTTTTCCTGCCCAAATGTTACATTTCCCAAGACCACCCTGGGCAACCATGCCCCCCCCGTCCTGTGCCTATAAAAACCCGGGGACCCTAGCAGGCAGAGACATAAGCAACTGGATGTCAAGAGGAACACATCAATGGAGGAACACACAAGTGGCTGGATGTCGAGAGCACACCGCCAGGCACAGGCACACCGCCATGCTATTGACTGGGGAACAACACGGGTTTGGCTGGGGTGGTCAGAGGAGAGCCCGGCTGCTGAGCAAACTGACTCCAGCAGGAAAATCATCTTCCCACTCTGTCTTTCTTCTGGCTCCCCCATCTGCTGAGAGCTACTTTCATTCAATAAAACCTTGTATTCATTTTCCAAGTCCATGTGTGATCCAATTCTTCGGTTCACCAAGGCAAGAAACTCAGGGTACAGAAAACCCTCTGTCCTTGCGATAAGGCAGGAGTCTCACTGAGCTAACACAAGCTGCCTATGGACGGCTAAACTAAAAGAGCACCCTATAACACACATCCATTGGGGCTTCAGGAGCTGTAAGCATTCACCCCTAGCTAGACACAGCTGTGGGCTCAGAGTCCCACAGCCTGCCCACCTGCATGCTCCCTTTAGGGGTTTGAGCAGTGGGGCACTGAAAAAGTGAGCCACACCCCCATCATATGCCCTGCAAGAAGGACAAGGGAACTTTTCCCATTTCAGCATGAAATGATGTGTCATTGTGCAGGCGATATTTGGGTGTCTGGCCTTGCCATGAGCAGAAAGGGTTTAAGCAGCCAGATAAGGCTTTCTGAAAGACAGGGTGTATACCCACTCCTAAGGTGGAGCTGAATAGATAGAAAAGAAAGAGGAGGTGAACAGGAGCAAAAACAGAGACCTGGAATGGCAAACTGTAAACTAGGGAGAGAAAAGCAATTCGGAGTTGTCAGCACTTGTGTGAGGTAGCTAATGATGACTTCCGATGCATCATCTTCCTAACTGAATTCAAGAACTCAGGCTGTGTGTGTGTATGTGTGTGTGTGTGTGTGTGTGTGTGTGTGTGTGTGTGTGTGTGTGTTTAAAACAGGGAATGTCTTATGTGCCTAATATTTTTACTTCCTGAAAAATTTTTGTTTATCTTTTACACTGCCTAAAGTCATATCAATTGATGTTAAGTCTTCCTAACCTTTCAGTAAACCCATAAAAATCTCTGAATCTTCTATATAAAATTGTGTGTATATGCATATGGACATTTTCCCAGGGTGAGTCCAGAGAGCTTATCAGCGGCTTCCCAAAAAGGATATCTCTCTTTCTCTGTCTAATTCTCTCTCTTTTTCTCTCTCCCTCTCTCTCTTTCTCTCTCTCACGCACGCACACACACACACACACCCAAGACAAGAATACTTCATAAGTTACAAACTTTTAAGATACAGATAACTCTGGAAGGATTAAAGAAACTCATTTATTCCAGCCATTCCCAAACATTGAGCATTCCACCGCCAATGAATGAGAAATACTTTACCCATGTGAAGGGTAATACATTTACCAGCTGAATACATTTCTGGTGGTTTCATATTGGTTGACTTGGGAATCCAGGATGCATATACTACACTATTTTTTATACATAGTCGCTATTGTACAAATTCATATAAACCCTTAGATTAAAAGTGTTTAGGATATGGAGCTATATTATTCCAGAGAACACTTCTGTCATTTTTCTGAGCCACAAGTCCTCCCAGAAGCTGGGGCGTTTACTGTGCAAGCTTTCCTCTTCTATGTGTTTATACAGTGTGGGCTGTATAAACACAGCCTGTTAGCGTATATTTGAAAGTAAATTGGTAATCTTGAGGGAAAACTATACTGTATAAATGGGGTTAGAAATGTATTTCCTTTCTTCCTTAACTACGCTTATTTTTCAAGCAAACAAACAAACAAAAAGGACTTTAAAAATAGCATTGAAAGAAACTAAGTTACAGAACTATTTCTAACAGAAGATTATTTTTTCTGTCAGTCACAATGCACCTACAAGAAAAGATAAATGAGACTGTGTGAGATACAAACGTATTATCAGAGACCAATGATACGCATGGTCATTTTCTAAATTAATTGACAGTTATGTTCTTCTTTTCCCCAGCTAATTATGTCAGAGCATTTCAAGTTTATTATGACTCTGGCAATGAAATTGACACACACACACAAATACAGTGAATGAGTTCAATTTTGAGAGATACCATACAGAAAAGAGAATACAATGGACTTTGTCTTACTGAACTGACAACTTTCTCCTCTTCGGTAAAATCTTCCTTCTTTCCTTGCTTTCCTGTATTTATGACACATATTCAACTGAAAATTGCAAGATAAACATATACAACATACCCATTATTATGGGAAAAATGATTTTATACATTCTAAGAAAATACATAGTTGCAAAAGAAGAACACAGAAATAGTCAAGGAATAATGCCTAGGGAATGTTTTGTAAAGAGTATTTTGAAGCAAGGTAGGTACATGGATTGAAAAAGAGTAAAGCAAAACATTTTTAAATATGTAGACTGAGGCCGGGCATGGTGGCTCAAGCCTGTAATCCCAGCACTTTGGGAGGCCGAGGCGGGCGGATCACGAGGTCAAGAGATCGAGACCATCCTGGTCAACATGGTGAAACCCCGTCTCTACTAAAAATACAAAACATTAGCTGGGCATGGTGGCACATGCCTGTAATCCCAGCTATACAGGAGGCTGAGGCAGGAGAATTGCCTGAACCCAGGAAGCGGAGGTTGCGGTGAGCCAAGATCGTGCCATTGCACTCCAGCCTGGGTAACAAGTGTGAAACTCCATCTAAAAAAAAAAAAAAAAAGGTAGACCTAGTGTAACAGATGGAAGTGCAAACAACAGTGATGATTACGGAAGGTATATCGTTTGCTAACCAGGACTGAGGGATGAGTGTTGCAGAGCAGAGAGAAATGCTGAATGTGGAGCAGTTTGTAAAAGGCCTTAACTGTTAGGAAAATGTGGCAAACTGATTTCTAAGCCAAGCATATAATGTATGCCTTTTGAATGATTCTTGTGCGTTGTCAACAGAGCCTACCCTGTATTTCACATATTTTCTAGATATCTAAGAAACAATACAAAATAACAGCCATTTGAATACTGCTCTGAGGCTTAGGCCATAAAATTCCAGGGAAGGAACTGATATGTGGAACAATTTCAAGGACCTTACACAATTTCCAAAATAAGATTCACTAAATTTACTGTAATTTGTTAAAACCACTGTTCCACATTTACAAGTTGAAGTGAACCTCAAATTAAACAATTATAAGGAAATGGTGATGTTTTAGCTCTTGAAACTTTCCAAGGACAATGAATAAAATAACTGGAAATTCAAGTTTGGGCCAAAGTTTAAAGCCTTTTTTTTGAGACCCAATCTCTCTTTGCAGCAATAGATGCAAAAGTTGTGATTAACAGTAACGTTCTTAAATACTGCCACCTACTGGTTTTCTAGAAATGCTGTGCAAGTTAAATGAGTACTTCCAACATTTTCTGTTTCAGTCTGACCATATTCATCTCTATTCATTCCATGAAATCATTCTTAATTAGAGACAAAGGCAACTGGAAAATATAGAAGTAGTGCTAAAAAGTTGTATTTTTCTTTTAATTTAGGATTTTTGTTGCTTTTCATAAGTTTAAAATTGTTGATGTTTTGCTTATCTTCTCATTAGACATCAGAATTAACTAAGAGGCTAAGTTTTAGACTGAGACATATAGCTCAACCAGGACTCCACCACTTGCTAACTTTGTAGCTTTAGGTAAATTGCTTAAAACTTTTAAACCTCAGTTAACTCTTCTATGAACTGGGACACTCCGAAGATTAGCATTACTAAATGTGAAACACTAGTACTTAGCATGCATTCAATAAATAACAGTTGTTTATGGAAACTATGCTCATAAATATAAGGACAATCATTTGGAGATTTAAAACAGCTCTTATTGAGGAAGGCGTTTGGGATCTTAATCCAAGTTTTGTGTGTGTATGTGTGTGTGTGTGTGTGTGTGTGTGTGTGTGGTGGTGGTGGTATAGCTTCTGCAAGGCCAACGTACGAAGTCTGATTCTCCCATTACGGGAGACTTCGTCAGGGAGCATCAGGGAAAAAGTACCGAAGAGATAGTTATGAAGCAGTTATGATGTATAAAAAGCATGTTGCTAGTACTGTTAAAGAATTGAGCGTTGACATCTTTTCTAGGAGTCACATACCCAGGAAACATATGCTCAGGGAAAAATGAGGATTTTCCTTCTCTCCATGCCCTGCGAGCACTCAACTTCCAACATGAAGGAAAACTGTGTTTTACATTTCCTGTGTATGCAAAAAAATGATTAGGTGATATCTTTAAACACCAACTCCTATCCCCCTCCCCAAACTCAATGACAAAAAACCAAATCAGGCAGGGCATGGTCGGTGGCCAATGCCTATAATCTCAGCACTTTGGGAGGCCAAGGTGGGTAGATCACTTGAGGTCACGGGTTCAAGACCAACCTGGCCTCCAAGGTGAAACCCTGTCTCTACTAAAAATACAAAAATTAGCCAGGTGTGGTGGCAGGCACCTATAATCCCAGCTACTTGGGAGGCTGAGGCAGGAGAATCCCTTGAATTGGCAAAGTGGAAGTTGTAGTGAGCTGAGCCACTGCACTCCAGCCTGGGTGACAGAGTAAGACTTCATCTCAAAAACCAAAAATAATAAATAAATACATATGTTTGTTCATGTTTCTTATATATGGCCTTTTCAGTTCCTGCAAGGTAGTATCTACTTTATCAACAAAGTGAATGTCCTTTAAGCCTTTTGGTTTCAGTTTTATAAGGTAGTTGCCTTCAAGTTTTTGTCAGTTTTGCCCAATCTAGACTTTATGCCACCTATTGTCAATTGACCAAGGGCACGATTTGTGAAAATCTATCTGACGCAGGTATAGGCAGAAAAACAAGACCAAAGCTGAGAGGAGAAAAAAAATCACGATGCAACATGAAAGTGCCGGGGCGTTTGAGGAGCCAAAGTCTCTGTTGGCACATTGGCTTTAATACCTCCCTGAGATATTCTGCCCCCAGACACGTTCTGGGAAGCTCAGGAGTATTTGACTAGCCTGGCCCATGCTTGGTCATCAATTTGGGATGAAAAGTATCTACTCATAATTTGATCATTTAACGGTTCTTGGATATTGTATCTTTTTTGTTAAGTGGGGCTGTTTTCTCTGAAGTTTCTTTCATTTTGATACCAGTTTTTACAGACAAAAGCTTCCCATCTTCTAGGAGCTAATTGACTTTTAATGGATTAATTTATATTTATGGAATAAAACAGACAATTGAATTTATTCTTTGATGCTGTCATTGTTTTCATAATATAAATTGCCTTCCAACCTAGACTGTCAGTCTTGCCAACCTGATGACAATCTTGACTTATCTATCTCAGAACTGAAGTGACTACAGTAGTAGTGATAATGCAGATGGAAGTTTCATCTAGCTCTTTTGTCCTGCTTTGAGTACTACATTTTTGAAGGTATTAGTTATTTTCATTGCCTTAGATCATAAGTTCTGTGAAGTAAAGAGTTCTGGCCATTGGAAAACATTGTCTTACAGCCTTAGTTACTGTACATTAATCTCTTATGAATTCAGTCAACTTTAAAATCTAGTTCCTAGGGTTTGGGATTGTTATGGAAGGCAGCTAAGAAAGGTGAGCCTAGAAAAATCCTTGTTCTGGCCTCTCAGCAAATAGCTCTGGAGAACTGTGGGTCAAGATGGCCAGGGGGGAGACCTATGTTAATTCTAGCTAAATAATAATAAGCTTGCTTGGCTCAGAGTACACTGAAGTTTATACACCGAACTAAACTATATTATTGGTGCAGTTAATTAGAAATCAAGTGGTAACAGGAGGCCTAAGGTAAAGACCATCCGAGAGCACAATAACACCAGGGAACACCTCAGGGTGGTTGTGGAGCAGGGAATACTGCTCTCGTCCCACGAATGTCTTCTCAACGTGGAGATTGCATGAGGGTTTCATAAGAGGGCTTATGCAATGATCTCTGAGAAGGGAGGTGACCTCTGCTCATTAGATCCGGGAGGGTCTTTGCAGATGGGAGCTGGCAAGGAGGAGAAAAGCCTTGCAGGGCAGAGATCATGGAACACCTCAGGCTCTACCTAGGTTCTTAGAATACGGAGTGATTTTTTTTTTTTTTTTTTTTGAGACAGAGTCGCCAGGCACCAGACTGGAGTGCAGTGGCACAATCTCGGCTTACTGCAACCTCCGCCTCCTGGGTTCAAGCAATTCTCCTGCCTCAGCCTCCTGAGTAGCTGGGATAACAGGCGCATGCCACCACGCCCAGCTAATTTTTGTATTTTCAGTAGAGACGGGGTTTCACCATGTTGGCCAGGATGGTCTACAATCTCCTGACCTTGTGATCCGCCAGCCTCGGCCTCCCAAAGTGCTGGGATTACAGGCGTGAGCCACAGCGCCTGGTCAAATATGGGGTGATTTTAATTACTCTATGTCCTCAATGCTCAGGAGATAAAAGCCCCTTGATGCACTGGGTGTGGTCAGACACACGGTTCCTCATCCGGCTATATTTCTGATGTAGCAGCACCCTGATAACAATTGATGATAAACTAGATCACTAGTTTAGCATGTCTTAGAAGGGTCTCAAGTGCTCTCCCCTAGGCTTATCTTACCTAACTCCTTCACCTACTGAAGGGGACTTCTACGTCCATAAGCTCAATGAGATTATGAACATAATAAAAGTGTTTGAAGCCCAGAGCTCGGGGCCAACAGGGTTCGCAGGTTTGCGTTGGTCCCCTGAACCCATGCTGTAAATTCTACTCTTGTGTCTCTGTCTTTATTTCCTTTTCTCAATCCCTTGTCACTGCTGAGACTAAGGGCACCCATGTACAGGGGTCGGGGCAGGTACCCAACGGAGAACTGACTTACTGATAGAGAAAGAAGGGACACCCTATTTGTCCTCAGAATCCGTTCCTCTTTTGCCCATTAGCGTATTCTCTGTGTCTAGTACAGGGCTTGGAAAACAGCTTATGCTCAAATAATGTGTTTATTTGAATAAATGAGATGAAAGGTACTAACAGCCCTCTTTTTAAAAGCAGGAAAATGGCAACCATCATCGATTTCTGAGTCTCCAGATCTCAGCACTCTAAAGGTCCCTGACCTATATCTAGCAGAGAAAATTATTTTCTTGCTCATCATTTTTGGGGAATGCTCTCCCCTTGCCATGCCAGGCATATTCCTCTTCCCAATCAGTCAGAGATCACATGTGGAGCTATTCTTGGATTTTGAAACCATCAGCCTTTGCCAAGGTGTGTGGAACTGCTGGAAAATTATGTAACTCTGCGTGTATCCACCTTTCTGTTGCAATGTGCCCTTTGTCTCACTCTCTTTAAGGACAGATCTTTATGGCTGGCCCTGAACACCATTCGTTTTGTGTTTCTATAAATGAATCTTTGGGGATTAAACAACCTCTCCAGTTTGCAGTCATTCTCTCTCCGTCTCTCTCTCTCTCTTTTTTTTTTTTTTTTTTTTTTTTTTTTGAGACAGAGTCTCACTCTGTCTCCCAGGATGGAGTGCAGTGGCATGATCTTGGCTCACTGCAACCTTCACCTCCTGAGTTCAAGAAATTCTCTGCCTCAGCCTCCTGAGTAGCTGGGACTACAGGCACACACCACCATACCTGGCTAATTTTTGTATCTTTAGCAGAGATGGTGTTTCACTATCATGGCCAGGCTGGTCTTGAACTCCTCACCTCGTGCTCCACCTGCCTCGCTTTCCAAAGTGCTGGGTTTACAGGTGTGAGCCACCGTGCCCAGCCCATTCTCTTCTCTGTTTCCTATTCATATATATATATATTGTTTTGTTGTTCCTTTGTACTCACTTAAGTTCTCTTGGTTCTTTACTCTTAAGTAACTCAGATGTTCCCCCTTTTTAATCCCTATTTCTAAAGCCAACCTCCCCCTTCAGTCTACTTCAGATCAGTTGCCTTGCAATAAGAACCATCAAGGCAGACAGTGCCTTTAGAAATTGTATGGATAGCCATTTCATTCCATTCTTATTTCCACATCAAATTAAACAAGAGACAACTATTATTCTCCTATCATCCTGGTGCACCTTAGCTCAAAGGCATCTCAGAACCTACATTTGCTAAAAAATTCAAACCTGAGGCTTGCCGATGTCTGGGGTCACTCAGAGGATGCAAAACCCAGTCAGTCAGGGTGGAACTGAGGAGATTTTTCTCCATTAACACCCACCCAGGTGGTCAAATGCAGATTTAGATTGGCTTTCGAGTGGAAGATCTTTTTTTTCTTTTTTCTGGCAGGTGAGTTGTTACACACTCCTTAGCGGATAACGACTTCCATGACCACCGTCCTGCTTGGAGTGGAAGATCTTCACAGAATGAAGTGCCTTAACAAGTTAAGGATATTAGAATTAATTGATAAAGGGCAAATAAAAAATTACTGCTTCCTTTCTCTTGTGTCTATGTTTGATATCTTTGGAAATTTTTGAAAAATTCTGTTATTATTTCTTCACCTATTTCACTAGACAAAGAACTTGGCATATTCACAGAACAGAAAGGCTGTCAGAGTCACTGGTACAAAATGAGCAAGGGAAGAGTGATGTCCTGAGATTGGAAGGTTAAGTATAGGCCAGGTTATGCAGGTCCTTGTAGGCTAATAGTAAAGATTTTAAAGTTATTTGTCCTTTTTATTATGGAAATTTTCAAATGTATACCAAAATGGAGTTCTATAACTATTTCCAGTATATACAACACCAGTTCCAGTTACTGTAAGGGTTATTGCCAAGTTTAAAATGAGGAAACGGAGGCCAGTATAAGAAAATTAAATGCCAATTTATTTAGCTCCCGGGTGAGGTTCCATGGTCCCAGGGAAAGGGGCCAGGGAAGTCACGCCTGATTTCTCGAGGCGTGGAGTTTTATAGCGAATGAGGGTGTCTTGAGGGGTGTTATGAGGGACCAGGACATGCACGGGGCAAGCTGCTCTTGGTAGGTAGGTGGGATTCCTGGTGAGCGGGCCGCCCAGGGGGAGTGGGACCTGGATGGGGCAAAATGCTATTGGGCAGGTTTTGGTGGGGCTGCTTTTAAATTTTGGCGGAGTTTTCTAACAGCGGGCGAGGTGCAGAGTTTAGTGTTGAGTGCAGATTCTGGTGCGGAGTGCAGAAGTGGGCGTTGGGGAAACTACCTGGCCGCGCTAGAAGCTGAGGGCAGGGCTTGATGTTGAGCGCGGAGTGGTGACGTAGTTTTCAGGCGCAGAGAGGGATGGGCGTGTCCGAGCTCCCAGCGAGGCAACCGGCCTTACATTCCGAACCCTTTTGATGATATAGGACACCACTTCTTTCTGGCTACTTCCTGCTGAGTAGGGGCAGAGTGGGGTGGGGGTGGGGGGGTCATTTGGCTGGTGCCTCGGTTGGGAGCTGGACGTAAGGGTGAAGCAGCATTTGGTTTACGGCCACGCTGGAGATTTCCCTCATGCAGGCCTGTAAAAACCTGAGGATAAAAGGGGCTAGCATTAGCAGAAGACAAATTACGATAATGGGAGTGGTAACAGGGGTCAGCCAGGTCAGCATGGGGGATTGCCACCAGTTGAGAGGCAACACTGGCGCATTCTGTTTTCTTTGAAGGTCTTCCTGGAGGCGAGAGTGTCGACGTTCTCTTCTACAAGGCCTGTTTCACTGACATAGCAGCAGTACTGTTCCTGAAGAAACAGACAGGTACTTCCTTCTTCTGCCGTTAGCAGGTCTAGGGTCCGTTGGTTCTGGAGGGTTACCTGGGCCAGTGACGTGATTTGTCACCGGAGGGAGGCCAGGGAGGCAGCCGACGCTTTGATAGCCACGGGAAGCTTGTCCTCTAGTTGAGCAGCTGAGGTGACACTGTAGCCTAGGGCGCTGCTACCCAGCCCGGCCGCCACCAGAGGACGTTAGAGAGAGACCAATGACCATTGGGAGGAAGACTGCTTGTCTGTCTCGGTGATTAGGGGAGGGTTGAAGGAGGGATAGAAGTTCAGCCTGTTCGTACACCTCTAACTGCGGGATCAAGGTGACAGGCACACAAGGGAAAGGGAAGGAGGCATTAATAAGTTTCATTAAGGTTCCATTACACCAGAAGTATCCTCCTGCTGGCGCGCAGAGGGAGGATTTTACCTTTACTGTGGTGTTACAGCTGGGACTGGAGCTGCTGGCTGTCTCATAGCAGGGAGAGAAATTTTGAGGGTGTACTTGGGACAAGGGGATATCCGTTAAGATGGTGCTGGGTCCCATAGGTGATTGTGACAGATTGAACCCGGACCTGAGGGGAACTGCAGCTAAGGGGGCGCTGCTGAGAGAGGCACATAAAAAGCAGTTCGTGATATTCCTGGCTTTAGTTAAATTAACATGTTGGCTCCCGGCTGTACTAGAGTCAACCAAGAGAAAGGTTGAGAGGTGCTATCTGAGGGTTTGAATTGGTTAGTTAGGGTGGCTTCATTTTGCAGGATTGTGTGGCTTACAGAACTGAGCTCTTCTATTGCTTCAGGGACGATGCAGGTATAGGACCGGAATATCAGCCATTTCCCCGAGGGTGGCTACAGGTGTAATCTTCATAGACTTTACCGGACACTCCTGCATCCCAATGGCTGTGCCAGGGGTTGCGGATGTTGAGGGCTAAGGAACCATTGCTGAAGCGCGTGAGCATGCAGTTGAGATGGCTTGGAGGCTGTGGCTTGTGAATAACAAGAGCTGTATGGGCACCTCCCATAGGTGGTGTTCCACCAATGACAGTAGTCCTTGGTTTGGTCATATAGAAAACACAGCTCGTGCCGAAAGTGAAACCCACGATCGCGACCGGGTACAGCGTTTTTACTGTGTGGGATGAGGATGGAGACAGTAGACTGACAGCTGCCTGTTTGGCAGTTTGCCTGTGCAGGATAATGGGTCCTGGTGGTGGGGCCCTTAGTCCAAGATTCCTGGGTTGCAAGGATCCTGGTTCAAGTTCTTGGAGGAGAACATTGTCACCTGGTTGGAGAGGCGCCACTGGGTGGGAGTCCTCTGGTCCTGAAACAACAGGGAGGGAGTGGTCTGCATGCTCCCTTAACAGGTAGCGGAGAAGAGAGAGGAAGGGAAGGTAGGAAGCCAGTGGGGGCGGTTTTACAGGGAGATTGTGAGAAACCAGGAAAGGCCAACCGTACAGCAATTCAAAGGGGCTGAGGCCCGTTGGACCCTGTGGGGTGGCTCGGACCCAGGCTAGAGCAAGAGGTAGGAGTGTGGGCCAAGAGAGTTTTACTAGATGCTAAATTTGGCCAAATGGTCTTTGAGGATGCCGTGAGCCCGTTCAACTTCACCCGACGACTGAGGGTGGCAGGGGATGTGCAGTTTCCAGGAGATGTTGAGAGACTTGGCGGCCAGCTGGACCACCTGGGCTGTCAATGCTGGATCGTTGTCTGACTGGATGGTTGCAGGCAAGCCGAAATGAGGGATGACTTCTTGAACTAAGAGGGAGGCCACCGTGTTCACGGTTTCCCCGATAACTGCAGTGTTACCCTGGGCTCGGTGAGGGAGATGGGGGTCTTGGAGTCCGGGCTGCGTCAGTACCCAGAAGGCCAAGATGTCCAAGCGATGGGATTGCTTCCTGCAGACCGGCCTGCCCTCCACATAGAGGTGCGGGGCATGGGCCTGTAGTCTGGGATGGGCAATCACCACGTCAATGTCCAAGCTGCTTGCAGACTGGGCAGGGCTTGGTAGGTGGTCGGGGACATGGACACTGGCATGCCCAGTGTCCCTCCTGACCGCACTTGAAACAGGCCCCAGGTGGAACGCCTCCGGAGTTCTTGGCGGGTTTTGATGGAGCCCCTCCACCAGGCACCTGGTGGGCTGCCAGCCTCAGGGCTGCCACAGGAGCTTGGGTTTGGAGGCTTACCTTTTGCTGTAAACGGGCCTGGTGGGTGACCTCAGCCTTTTCCTCTCGGCCATTAAAAACTTTAAATGCCAAGCCGGGCATGGTGGCTCAAGCCTGTAATCCCAGCACTTTGGGAGGCCGAGGCAGGTGGATCACGAGGTCAAGAGATCGAGACCATCCTGGTCAACATGGTGAAACCCCGTCTCTACTAAAAATACAAAAAAATTAGCTGGGCATGGTGGCGCGTGCCTGTAATCCCAGCTACTCAGGAGGCTGAGGCAGGAGAATTGCCTGAGCCCAGGAGGCGGAGGTTGCGGTGAGCCGAGATCGCGCCATTGCACTCCAGCCTGGGTAACAAGAGCGAAATTCCGTCTCAAAAAAACAAACAAACAAACAAAAAAAACTTTAAATGCCGTGTTTACCAGGTCTCATATGGGAGTTTGGGGGCCCTCCTCTGCCTTTTTAAGTTTCTTTCTAATATTAGCCACTGACTGAGAGATGAAATGGGTGTCTAGAACTGTAGACCCCGCAAAAGAGGCCAGATCCAGCTGGGTATGGAGGATCATAGCATTAGTTAGTTGATCGAGAAAGGTGGCGGGGTTTTCAGTAGGGCCCTGAGTTATCTCTCTCAGCTTATCATAATTAACTACTTTTTAAGCCACGCTTTACGTGCCCACTAGGAGGCATTGTAGCATTTGGTCTCTGCGGCAGCGGCCATCTTGACCAGTTTGATAGTTCCAATTAGGGTTGGGCTCGGGGACAGCTGCTGCACCTATGAGCGTTTGATTGTTTGTGAGATGTACCTGATCAGAGTGTGCCCGGGCCTCCGTAAGGATGTGGTTACGCTTCTCTAAAGTAAGGGTGGAGGACAGAATTACATAGGTATTGTGCTAGGTGAGGTCATAAGCCTGGGTGAGGTAGCAGAATTCTTTGGTGTAAGCAGTAGGATTGGTGGAGAATGACCCTAGGTGTTTGTCAATGGCTGATAGATTAGAGAGGGAGAAGGGAACATGCACTTGAACAATGCCTTCTGCTCTGGTGACCTCATGAAGAGGGCAAAGGAGAGAGGTTTTATTGTTAGGAGCACAGTGCGAGCGAGTGTGAGCACTAACAGGAGAGGCTAGGTTGGGACCAGGAAGAGGAGGAGCTGGAGGGGGTTGAGGTTCCACATAGGGTGGAGGATTAGTGGGTGGAAAGGAGAGTTCTTTGGGCAGGTCGGGGTGGGAAAAGGAGGAGGATGGTGGAGGGGCCAAGGGCAAAAGGAACAGAGGGTGGGGTGGGAGCGAAGATACCAGAAAGCCTGAACGTAGGGGACCTCCGACCATTTACTATTTCTTTGACAGAAATTGTCCAAATCGGTTAGAATGCCAAGATTGAAAGTTCCCTCCGGTGGCCACTTGGACTGGTTGTCCAGAGGATACTGGGGCCAGGCCACAGTGGAGAGGATAAACAGCCTTTTCTTTTTTATGGAGAGGCCCAGCTTGGGTAAATTTTGGACTAGACATCCCAATGGCGACTTGGGGTCTAGGCGGGACTCCTGATTACCCATAGTTCACTATGTGTTGTGTGGTAGTTAGGGGTGAGGAAGGGTTATGAAAAGGTATTATATCCAACACGGTTAGAAATACTCCTGTCCCAGAGGGGGTGGCTGAGAGAACCTACAGGCTACAATGATTATAGTAAAGAAAATACAAAGAGACAGGGCTAGGGCTATTTGCCACATGGCAGAATTAGAGGAAGTGAAAAAGAGACAGGGCTAGGGCTATTTGCCACATGGCAGAGTTAGAGGAAGTGAGGCCTCAGTAGTAGAAGAAGAGGAGAAGGAAAGAGAACAGAGTTACTTTTAGGGGCATAAATTCAGTAAAGTTTCCCTGCAGCCAGTGGTCTGTTACCCACTGTAGAATATTTCTTACTTCAAGGGAAGCAGGCCTAACCCACTGTATATCAGCTAACAAGAGTCTATCAAAACTGGCTAATTTACAATAAAGACAGAACCACACATAGGATTGACGGACAAAGGATGGGTGCCCCCCAGATGGGAGACCAGTCTGATGCCCTTCCAGCCACGTCCCGGAAGAGATGTTTCAGGGCATCTTGGCTAAGGTGTACCCATAGAACCCCTGGGCCTGGTCACCTCAGAACTTTCAGTCCTGAGGTGAATCACTGTTATGCCTTATAACGTCCCTGGGGAACCGCGGGTTGAGGCCCACACAAGCCCCATAGCCGTCAGGCCGTGGGACTACACATAAACTCACTCACTCACTCATTCGTGCTGGGGGTAGGAAGAGAAACTGAAAGTACAGTTACTTAATTAACGGGAGTTTATATGCCAAAGGGCTGATTTGAGAGAGATGTTTTAGTAGCATAAGCCAGGGATTTGGTCCTGCTGTTAGGCAGGGCCCAGGTCTGCAAATGGGGCTTCTGAATGCCCAAACCTGGGCCGCTGCTGCAGAGATGATCGGAAGGCATCCTGGACTACACTACCGAACACCGGAGAGGATTCAGGAAGATGGGGACGTCTCCCTCAGATTCCTGACCCCTGGGAAACCCCTTACAGGGAGAAGACAAGACAAGAGTGTAGGGACGTCTCCTCCACGCTCAGGTCCTTGGGATGAGGCTGGGGCCTGGCACATGGCGAGATGGGAAGGAGCCCCTGATGCGGCCGTGGTTACGAGCAGGGAGTCCACGAGGCGAGCAGTGGGAGAGGCTCCGGGCAACAGAAGTCTTACCTTGTGGCAGAGTGGTTCCCTGGTCCGGCTTCAGGTGGAGGAGTCAGTTTCCCCCAGGAGAGGTCTTACAACTCCTCTCGGGTTTTCGGCACCAAATGTAAGGGTTATTGCTGAGTTTAAAATGAAACGGAGGCCAGTATAAGAAAATTAAATGCCAATTTATTTAGCTCCCGGGTGAGGTTCCATGGTCCCAGGGAAAGGGGCCAGGGAAGTCGCGCCTGATTTCCCGAGGCGTGGGGTTTTATAGCGAGTGAGGGTGTCTTGATTGGTTATGAGGGACCAGGACATGGACGGGGCAAGCTGCTCTTGGTAGGTAGGTGGGATTCCTGGTGAGCGGGCCGCCCAGGGGGAGTGGGACCTGGATGGGGCAAAATGCTATTGGGCAGGTTTTGGCGGGGCTTCTTTTAAATTTTGGTGGGGTTTTCCAACAGCGGGCGAGGTGCAGAGTTTAGAGTTGAGTGCAGATTCTGGTGCCGAGTGCAGAAGTGGGCGTTGGGGAAGCTACGTGGTGGAGCTGGATGCTGAATGCAGGGCTTGATGTCAAGCTTGGAGTGGTGACGTAGTTTTCAGGCGCAGAGAGAGATGGGCGTGTCCGAGCTCCCAGCGAGGCAGCCGGCCTTGCCATCACCTTTTCCATTTTGGCCTTTATTTACTCTCCTCTAACACACTAGGTCATTTAATAGCAAAATAAAGACACAGTTTTATTTGTAAATATATCAGTATCATTGAAAGACAGGAATTCTTTTTTTTTTTTTTTTTTGAGACGGAATCTCACTCTGTTGCCCAGGCTGGAGTGAAGTGGCGCCATCTTCCAGCTCACTGTAAACCCCACCTCCCAGGTTCAAGCGAGTCTCCTGCCTCAGCCTCCCAAGTAGCTGGGATTATGGGTGTACATCACCACACCTGACTCATGTTTGCATTTTTAGTAGAGATGGGGTTTCACCATGTTGCCCAGGCTGGTCTTGAGCTCCTGTGCTCAAGCCCTCTGCCTCCTTTGGCCTCTCAAAGTGCTGGAATTACAGGTGTGAGCCACTGCTCCTGGCCAGGAATTCTTAACATAACCACAATTTCATTATTACCCTTAGCATTAATAATGTTAAAATAGTAATAATAATTTTAAAATATCACTGAGTATTGTCAGTGTTCAAATTTCCCCATTGTCTCGTAATTTATTTTCAGTGTGTTTCAGTTTTTCATCACATTCGAAATAAGCTTCATGCAACATTGTCCCCGGTTTACTATGTCTCTCACATATTTTTTAGTCTACAGGGCTTCTGTCCATCACTTTCCCCTCTCTTGAAATTGATTTGTTTTAGGGACTGAATTTTGCTGATTGTATTTCTATGGTATCATTTTATATAGTTCTATAATTTCAGTAAATCGGTAATTAGATTTAGACTCTTGAGATTTGGAATAATAATAATTATTATTTTGTTAAGTATAATTGATAGATTTTTTTTACACTTCCATAGAAAGGTATATCGTGCTTGGTTAGTTTTTTTTGGGGGGAGGGGTTAGAAGTGCTTATTAATCATTATTAAATCCATTAATTCATTACAGTTTACAAAATAATATTAGAATATTCTATCATTTCTTTCTGTTTCATTAGGTGAAATATTTCTATACAGAGAAACCTATGCTCATTGATAATTTAGTTTCCTTAAAGTATAATTTATAAAGGAAAAGCAGGATAAAATTTGATTAGTTTCCCCTGATTTACTTATTTTTAAAATGACTTTGTTGCGTACTGTCCTCCAAAGCTGACCAATGAGTTTGCTTGTTTTTGAATATTATTATAAACCATAGGTTTAATACATGGGATGTGATTGTATTTACTGTTCTTATTGGTGCTCTAATTGTCTAACTTTGGGATAGCGGGAATCTCTTCAGATTGGCCAATGAGTCCTTTGGGCATGATCTTAGCGTTCCTTCTTTTCTGATTTAACAAGATAGTTCAGGTTTGTTTTGTAAATTTCTTGCTCCAGATTTGGAATCAGTCCTTTCTCTGGGAACCTCACTTTCTATATAGTGGAAAATAATCTTTAGAGACTACAACCTGGGCACTAAAGTACTCATTACCACTAGATTGGTCATTAGTTCTAGGCCTTTGCGAGGAAAGAGTTAAGGAACCCTTGAAATAATTTGTGTTTTAAGATAAAATTCATCGTGGGTTAACACTGATATTTTCAATTAATATTCTGGAAAACAGAACTTTAATTTCACCTAATTAATCTTATGTTTGTAACTACTTTCTTTCATGCTGAAATTCCTATTTATTAATGACACAAATGTATTTATTTACTTTATCCTCTATGACACACTCAATGGTCTTAGAATGACAATATTGCCACTACCACCAAAAATAAGAAGATAACAGTTAAAGTGTTTTTTCAAAGGTTTTATTTGTCTTCAGACTATTTGTCATTAAGCATGTTCAGAAAGTATTACTGTGTTTGAAAATTACTTGTACCTATTGATATAACTAATATAGAATATTTATGAAGGTATAAAACATTTAAAGTATTCACTATAGTTCCTAATTCAAATTTATGAAATAAATTATATTTAATGAAAATCAGCTTCTTTCACTCTTTTTTCTACTCCATATTCCCTCTTAGACTATGGATAAGTGGTTAAAAAATTTTGTGATTTATTATTCCCTTGATTCTTAAAATGTAACTGGACACGAACACATACTCTCTTTTTAGATAATGGTACCATATCGTACAAAAGTTTTTCCTACTTTGTTTTTACTCCATAATATATCCTGCATAATTAATAGATTTATAGAGAGATTTCTTATTCCTTTTTCAGATCTTCAGAGTATTCCACTGTGTAAGGATATATTATTTAATCAATTTAGTCTTCTACATTTGACATCTTTCTAGTATTTTGATATTATAAATAATGATTCAGTGCAGAATCCTGGAAAAGACCTAAGATGGTCAACTAGATGTAGCCAGAAAGAGCATCTCCCATGGAGGGACTACCAGCACACTCTGAGCAGATCTTTGAAGGGAAGACTTTGAGAGTGGAAAGAGGGAGGATACAGACCCTGGGCTGAAATGGGAGGAAGTTGGGAACCTTGCCCAGGGCAGTCCAACACCAAGACTCGCTCCTGGCCCTCAGCAGTTCCTGGGGGAAGAGATAAGTTAAATAGATAAGGAGTGGCTCACTCTTGCCATGAACTTCTGGACTCCTAGCTTCAGGAGACTCTATGAACCCCTACAAAAACTTGAGCTGATAGGAGAGCTATTTGGAGAAGTGGCAGGGACAGTACTCCAGCCTGTGCAGAATCCAGGGGATCTGGCATAGGAATAGAGGCAGTGGAGCACGGCAAGGGTCACTCATCCTCAAAGCCTGCTATACTCCCTCAGGTGGCTTTGGCCTTTGTTGCCTGTCGTACCTGGACAGAGTGGCATAGTCTTGCCCATGGGATGGGACGAGTCTGATCTGGGCACCCCCATGTCTGCCAGTCTTTCCCAGCATGTCTGCCTGGCCGTGCCCATTTGCAGCAGAGCCTTGGATGCCCAACTAGGGTTCTTCCTGGTGGCAAATGATGTAGAGATGGGGTTTCACCATGTTGCCCAGGCTGGTCTTAAGCTCCTTGACTGGCAGACCCCCACCTAACAATCAGGAAGCTTCAGCAGATGGGCCCTGCTGGTATGTACCCACCCACAACCTCCCCCCACCCCTTTGCCAACACGTACTTGCACACAGACTTCACTGCTCAGTTGCCAATGGCATGTGTGTGTGGACCTCACTGCTGCTGCCTCCCCCGCCACCCCCAGCCATGTGTGGACACTGCCTCATTGCAGTCACCTGTGTGAGCACACAAGAATGGATGCTATCACTCCACCCCTATGAGCACATGACGTGTGTACCCCATCATGCTGCTGCTGCTGGCAATGCAAGCATACTCTGCTGCCACCACCCTGATGGTGTGCTTTTGCCCTATCAAGAGTGTTGTCAGCAGACCAGAGGACTTCAGCCCCTCTTGCTTCACAGGTGTTTAATCTCAAGTGGACAGAGAACAAAGTTGTGGGCCTGGTACCAGCCCCCCAGGGTTAGAACATGCAGCCCACAGTTGCTGAGCTGAGTGTTGGCCACCTGAGATCATTCAGAAATGAAGCCAGCTGACTGAACCCAACTTATACCACAGTCGAAACTTCAAGGTCTTTAGAGAATATAAAAGCAAAAAGCTCTATCCGAAGTTCAGCATCTGCAAAGGTTAAAGGAACATCAGCTCACGTAGATGAGAAAGAACCAGCACAAGAACTTTGGCAACTCAAAAAGCCACAAAATCTTCTTATCTTCAAATAATCAAACTGGCTTCCCAGCAATGGTTCTTAACCAGGCTGCCATGGCTGAAATGACAGACAAAGAACTAATAATCTGGATAGCAATGAAGATCATCTAGATTCAGGAAAAAGTTGACACCCAACACAAGAAATCTAAGAAATCCAGTAAAACAACACAAGAACTGAAAGATGAAATAGCTATTCTAAGAAAGAAACAAACTGATCTGATAGGGCTGAAAAACTCACTGTAAGAATGTCATAATACAATCAGAAGTATTAAGAACAGAATAGACCAAGCTCAGGAAAATATCTTAGAGCTTGAAGACTGTTTCTTCTAATCAACTTAGTCAGACAAAAATAAAGGAAAAAGAACAAGAAAGAATAAACAAAACCTCCAAGAAATATGGGATTATGTAAACAGACCAAGGCTATAACTCACTGGTGTCATTGAAAGAGAGGGAGAGAGAGTAAACAACTTGGAAAACATATTTGAAAACATTGTCCACAACATTTCTACAAAATGTCCCCAACCTCACTAGACAGTTGACATTCAAATTCAGGAAATTCAGAGAACCCCTGTGAGATACTATAAAAGATGACCATCTCCAAGACACATAATCATTAGATTCTTTAAGGTCAATGCAAGAGAAAAAATATTAAAGGCAGCTAAAGAGGATAGATACCAGCCCTTCTTTATATTTTCAAAAATTGAGGATGACAGACTCCTCTCTAACTTATTCTATGAGGCTGGCATCATTCTGATATCAAAACCTGCCAAACACATAACAACAACAAAAAAAACGACAAAATACTTTAGGCCAATATCCCTGATGACCATAGGTGCAACTGTCAACAAACTACTAGAAAAGTAAATCCAGCAGTATATCAGAAAGCTAATCCACCATGATTAACTGGGCTTTATTGATATGCAAGATTAATTCAACATATGCAAATCAATATGATTCATCATATAAATAGAACTAAAAGCAAAAACAACATGATCATCTCAATAGACACGGAAAGCCTTTCAATAAAATTTAACATCTCTTCATGTTAAAAATGTACAACAAACTAGGCATCGAAGAACTGTACCTCAAAACAGTAAGAGCCATCTATGACATACTCACAGCCAACATCATATTGAATGGGCAAAAGCTGGAAGCATTCCTCTTGAGAACCAGAGCAACCAGGGAAGAGAAAGAAATACAAGGCATTCAAACAGGAAGAAAGTAGGTCAAACGATCTTTGCAGATGATATGATTCCATACCTAGAGAATCCCATAATCTCTTCCCCAAAACTCCCAGAACTGATAAACAACTTCAACAAAGTTTTAGGATACAAAATCAATGCACAAAAATCACTAGCACACCTATATGCCAGCAACATTCAAGCTGAGAGCTAAATAAAAAAACAGTTCTATTCACAGTAGCCAAAAAATAATAAAACATCTAGGAATACAGCTAAAAAGGGAGGTGAAAAATTTCTACAATGAGAATTTAAAAACACTGCTGAAAGAAATCAGGGATAACACTAACAAATGGAAAAATATTCCATGCTCATGGAAGAATCAATATTGTTAGATTAGGCACACTGCCCAAAGCAATGTACAGATTCAATGCTATTCTTGTCAAACTGCTAATGACATTTTTTTCACAGATTAGAAAAAAGGTTTCTAAAATTCATGTAGAACCAAAAAAAAAAAAAAAAGGCCTGAATAGTCAAGGCAATCCTAAGCAAAAAGAGCAAACCTAGAAGTACTCTGCTACCCAACTTCAAACTATACTACAAGGCTACAGTAAACAAATCAGTATGTTACCAGTACAAAAACAGACACATAGACTGACAGAATAGGTGAAGAACCCAGAAATAAAGCCACACACCTACAACTATCTGATCTTTACAATGTCGACAAAAACAAGCAATGGGGAAAAAGACTCCTTATTTCATAAATGGTGATGGGATAACTGGATTGCCACATGCAGAAGATTTAAACTGGACCCCTCGCTTTCACCATGTACAAAAATCAAATGGAAGATGAATGAAAGACTTACATGTAAAACCCAAAACTATAAAAATTTTAGAAGAAAACCTAGGAAATACCATTCTAGACATAGGCCCTGGCAAAGATTTTATGATGAAGACTTCAAAAACAATTGCAACAACAATAAAACTTGACAAATGGTACCTAATTTAACTAAAGAGCTTCTTTCTGCATAGTTTAAAGAAACTATCAACAGAGTAAACAGAAAACCTATATATATAATGGGGAAAAATATTTGCAAACTATGCCTTCAGCAAAGGTCTAATATACATAATCTATTAGGAACTTAGATGAATTAACAAGCAAAAAACAAACAACCCTATTAAAAAATGGACAAAGGACATGAAGACACTTCTCAAAAAAAGACATACATGTAGCCAACAAGCACATTAAAAAAAAAAGCTCAACATTGCTAATCGTTAGAAAAATGCAAACCAAAACTAGTCAGAATGGCTATTTCCAAAAGGTCAAAAAATAAGATGCAGGTGAGGTTGTGGAGAAAAAGGAAATACTTACACACTGCTGGTAGGAATGTAAATTAGTTCATCCACTGTGGAAAGCAGATTAAAGATTTTTCACAGGACTTGGAACTACCATTCAACCCAGCAATCGCATTACATTACTGGGTTTATAACCAAACGAAGGTAAATTGTTCTACCATGAAGACACATACACGCATGTGTTCATCACAGCACTATTTACAACAGCAAGGATACGAAACCAACCTAAATGCCCATCATTTAGATGGATAGAGAAAATGTGATACATATATACCATGGAATACTATGCAGCCATAAAAAGAAGGAAATCATGCTCTTTGCAGCTACGTGATGACGTTGGAGGCCATTATCCTAAGCAAACTAATGCAGGAGCAGAAAGCTAAATACTGCACATTCTCACAAGTGGGAGCTAAACACTGAGGACACATGGACACAAAGAGAGAACAACAGACAGCAAGGCCTACTTGGTGGTAGAGGGTGGAAGGAGAGTGAGGACCAGAAACTACCTATCAAGTCCTGTGCTTATTACCTGGGTGACTAAGTAATCTCTACACCAAACTCCCATGACACATGATTTACCCATGTCACAAACCTGCACATGTACCCCACCCCCGAACCTAAAAGTTGCAAAGGAAAAGAAAAAGTATTAAGCAGATATATTTTTTGCTTTTACTAGTAGTGTGTCTTTGCGTTGATGCCTAGAAGTAAAATTGCTGGATTAAGGGCCACAGGATTTTGTATGGTTTTCTAATCTCAATGGCAGTCCTGTGGCATGTAACCTTTGCTATGGTCATAGTGACACTGGAAACGTTCCCTTGTCCCTCCTCAGGGCGTGGGGCGGGGGACTGGCTGGCTTCTTCAGTGTCCTGCTGCTCAAACCTCTAGGGGAGCATACAGAAGGGCAGGCTGTGGGGCTCCAAGCCCACGGCAGTGTCTAGGTGTGAATTTTTACAGCTCCGGAAGCTCCAGTGAGCGTGTGCTACTGTGTGCTCTTTTAGTTTTGCTGTCTATAGGCGGCTCGTGTTCACCAGCTCAATTAGACCCTCCGCCTTGTCACAAGGACAGAGGGCTTTCTATATCCTGGGTTCTTGCCTTGGTGTACCTGAAGAATCGGATCACACGTGGACTTGGAGAATGAGTGCAAGGTTTTATTGAGTGGAAGTAGCACTTGGCAGATGGGGAAGCCAGAAGGGAGATGGTTTTCCCTGGGGTTGGGCTGCTGGGTGGCCTGGGCGCTCCTCTGACTGCCTCTGCCAAACTCTGCATGATTCTGCCTGCCGGTTGGTGACCTGCTGGCCTGCCGGTGTGTTCTTCTCAATGTCCAGCTACCTGTGTGCTCCTCTGATGCTGTGCTCCTCTTGACCTCTGGTGTTGGGGGGTTTTATAGGCACAGGATGGGGGAGCAGCAGGCCAGGGTGGTCTTGCAAAATGCAGCATTTGAGCAGGAAAGCAAAAACGCCTGTCCTAACCTAGGTCCCTGGGCACAGGCCGGGTGGTGGAGCCCTAGCCAGGGACCACACCCTTCAGTATTTCTGTATCATTTAAAGGGACCACACCCTTTCCTTCCCAGCGCTTCCCTTCTCCACTTCCACATCAATAGCAGGGGCTGGATTCTTAGGGCATCAGTGCTCACGGGAGTGGGACGGTGGTTTAATAAATGATACCATCTTTGAAGATAGACACACACACACACACACACACACACACTCAAACAGCAGGTGAGTGAATAATGTTTCATTCAACCTCATTTTTTCATAGCATTGATGAGAAAAAAAACAACAACTACAACAAACGCTTCTCCCTAGGGCCAGTGTCTGTGTGAAGATTGCATGTTCCCCCCAAGTCTGCATGAGTTTTCTCTGGGACTCAAATTTCCTCCCACATCCCAAAGATATGCACGTTCAGTGAATTCTTGTGTTGAAATGGTCCCTGTCTGAGTGTGAGTGTGTGTGCACGAGTGTACCCTGTGACTGGATGGCAACCAGAGTGCATTTCTGACTGGTGCCCTCAACTGCTGAGACAGACTCAGCCACCTTCAACCCCGAGCTGGAATAAATGGGTAGATAATTATCCTGTTTGAGTGTATTAATCTTTTAAAAATATATGTATAGCTCAAATATTTTTCTATGTTTAATATTAAAAGTGTTTTGACTCTTTATTTAGAAGTTTGGTGATGTTTTTGTGACCAGAAATTTGTTGTAGGAGCTGAATCTTATTTATACCAATTAGCTAATGGTAAAATTGGTTTTGTTATATGTTGTTTTGTTTAAACTTTTGTTAAAGTCTCAGTTTCCAAGAACCTATTAAATGAGAAATTAATGTGTGTGTATATGGGTGTGTGTATGTGTCTCTGTGTGTATTATATATATAACATACATATATGTATATACATTTATATATACACACATACACTACTTTTGTAAAATGACTGTCCTTTTAAATGGTAATTTGGGAACATTTTTATCATTCCCCAGAATGGAGGATAAACATTCTTTTCCTTAAAAATAACATTTAAACATCATTTTCTGGAAATATAAGAATTTTTTCACCGTGGCTGCTATTTTACTTTCCAGTGACCTGACAAAACTAGAAAGAAGAACATATAAAGTTTCATCTGGATGTGGTTTTTGTGCTGCTATTCTTTTTTGTGTTTGTATGTTAGGAAAAGTCATAGAAGAAGCCAAATTTGGGAGGAGCTGAATTAGTTACTGTGATTTACTAGAAATGGACAGGGACTGTGGCAGTCTTTGTCAGGCCTCTAGGAGCAAACTGACAAAGCTGTCATTTTCACATTTAGAATTTTCCATGTGTTCACTGCCAGCCTAGAAACCCAAGGAGCATGGTGACCCCTACCTTTTCCAATATCTGAAGATGCTCTACCCGGATCTCTCATAGGATTGATTCTACAGCCCATATAGAGTCTTGTCCTGTTATTCCGCAGTCACCATTCAGAGTCATCCAATATTCTTTAAGAGCTCTTTTCCTTTCATGAATGCCTTTTCACATCAATGAAAACAATTAATCATCAATCTGCATTGGATATCCAGTATATAAAAGAGACTGAAATAATAAACACCAATCTTTACTGGGTGCTTAACACGTAACAGGCATGATGCTAGTTAAGCTCTTTTCATGGATTATCTCGACTAATTTTCAAAAAAAATTATTGGTATTTCAAAGTGACAAAAGTGAAGATCTGAGGCCAAGTACTTTGGCAATACTGTAAAGTTGCTAGTGGTAGAATGCAGTCTGATTTTGAAATCCACGCTATTAACCAAGACACCATTCCATTTGCTAATGAGCGTTCTCTGGAGTTGCTAAAGGAAACGTCATTCATACCTTCTTGAGAGAAATGGATCCCATTGCACAGGAAAGTGATGTAAGAACATATACGTATTGCTATTATTAAACACAAATCTGTTATTAATTGTATCAGTTATATAAGACTTTACGTGCATGAACACTTCTGTGTAGGTGTGAGTGCATGTGTGCGCACTAAAGTCCTGATAGGATGATGAGCAAGGTAGGAATGAGTTTGATCTTTAAATTAGACTGAGCTTCCTTCAAAACTTGGGTTTCTCCACTCACTCCCAGTGCAGACTTAGATAAGTTATTCACTGCTCTAAGCCAAATTTTCTCAACTCTTAAATAGGAATAATCATTCTCCACTTTTTTTTGAGAATTCAGAAATAATAATATGTGCATAAAATGATTGAAACAGTGACACATAGAAAGCAAACCCTAAAAAAATCATACACAGATAACCTTTCAGGCATTTTCAAGGAAGTGAATTTTTAAGTTTGGCAAGAACCTGGGTAGTTGAAGAGGATAATATGACAGGCAATACAAGTGGAAATAAAAGAAAGCATAAAGACTTGAAAGCAGAAACAAACAAATGATGTGTTCGTACAATGTAAGACAGTTTGATTTCCTGTATGGAGAGTTTAGTATGCTGTGTAATGAATGGGAGATCACATTGCTTAGTGTGTGATAGAAGCTTGGGTGTAATAAAAGCTTAGATATGATGGAAGCTGCTGTGGAATTCCCCTGCAGAGTCAAAGTCTGTCACATTGTAACTCCATGCTGTCAAAAGCAATGGTATCCTGAAGTTTGTCTGATTTAATCACGTTGACAGCTTCCTAGGAAAGACACCTTCAGAGCTTCAGAGAGGCAAACAGGTGATGAGATGTCCCCTTTGAATGCTACACCCACCACATAGCATGATTGTAAATACTTAGTTTTCTTGAAATGACAACTTTGAAGGAGGAGTTCCATGGGGAGGTGAAATGGATGCAATGATCATTTGACTTTTTGTATGGTTCTTGAGCCTGAAAACTGGGAACGCCTCTATGTACCTGGAAATTGAGAAAAAAAAATGTGAATCGGAAGAGCTCATATATTCCAACTACTCTGAGTCAAATCAGTAATATAAACGTTTGATAATTATTTTTGAAATAAACGGACAAACGTTTTTGACATTTTATAAAACAATGCTTTTCCCAAACTGTATTTTGAACTCTCAGAATGTATATCCTGTTTTTTTGCATTTTCACCACCAGATGGCAGTGATAACCTATTCATTCATTTCTTATTTTTCTAAAAATCATTCTCTTGCTTAATGTTATTGTAGAAATGAACAAGTGGCTCTAAGTTAAAAGTGATGGCCAAAATTTTTACTCTATTTTCTACCACAATTTAGCATACTAGAGTCATAGTTCCCTTGTGCAAAGAAGGGAAAAAAGTGCATGGAGGCAAGCACCAGAAACATTGGGATCTTGTATGAGTTAGAATGCCACTAAGTAATAAATGACTCTGGTACATTGTGAAAGACTCTCTTGGGTTGCGTATATTAAAAGTGTATATAAAACTCCATGTGTGTTTGTGTGTGTGTGTGAGAGAGGTCTTTGAGTTTGTGGTACAGGTCATATACCTGTGACTTCAAAAAAAAAAAAAAATCCTCTGACACAAGCTACCCTTGTCACATTCTAGTCTTGACCCCATTAAGGGTAAAACAGTGAGATTATCAAAAAATGAAGTGGGCTGTCACACAGCACAGATGTACATGACCTCTGTCTCTACTCCACTTAATGATCATTTCTTACCCAGTTTGTCTTAATATGGCATATTTCAGTTTTCAGATATTTTCTGCAATTAAATTTTCTCATTGAACTATCCTGGATTTACAAGTACATGTTTTAGCTTGGGAAGCAACATTTTTTGTTTAACTTTTTTTGTTTCTTAAAAATAGCATGAAAATTCTTCTAAAGATTGGGGAGGAAACCCCTGTAATTATACTGAACAAAAGGGCTACTTGAACATACTTCTTTAAACTTGGCTTGATGGGGCTGTTTTTAAACGAAACATTCACATGCAAGATTCGAGAGACCAGGAAAAAAAGCATGAAATGGATAGTTTTTTGCTCATTGTTTTTTAGTTAGGATTATCGGGACCATATTTTTTTTTAATACCTTGGAATGATCATTTGATCTGGTTTTAGTTTCAGCTGAAAAGGACAATTTTCTGGGCTCCTTCAGTTAACAAAGATGCGGTCACAGACTAGGCAATGCAGGTTTCATCAGTGAGATACGATGGAAAGGAAAAGAGGCCTAATCATTATAATCAAGAGGTCTGGGTTTGCTTGTGCACTTTCACAGGCCACACATATGGATGTGAGCATATGTTCTATCTATAAAATGGGGAAAATAACGCTGACATGGGGTTCATTGAGATAAAGTCTGTGATCTTCTGGCATGCACGCAATATTCAATAGAGAGTTTTCTTTTTCATTCCACCCCCTGTATAAAAGTAGGTTGATTCTGGCTTAAGTTACAAAGAGGAAAAGCTGTGTCTTCCACATTTGTTGCTTCCAGAAGTTTACTCTGTAAACATCCACTTCCATGCCTTTCTTTGGTCTGGAGTTTTCCTAATGATAAGCTAATAGGGAAAATAATTTTTTGATCTTATGCTTTTTACAGCTTTTAAAAACACCTCCATGGGCATCTAGAAGTTAAGCTTCTTTCCTTAATTGGATAAGAAACCGCATTACAACTTAATGCAACATAGTGAAGATTAAATACGGTAATTAACAGGTCAGTACTTTGAAATGTTATATTCTGTTATAGGATTGGAAGAATGTAAAAGCATGCTTTAATATGAAAGGTGTCTAAAAGCTTATGTCTTAAAGGTGCTTGTAAGATCCATCTCCACTAAAGAGCTTCAGATTATGACACATATTTCTGAGCAGATATGGTAATCAGCCTTTCTGTTCTAAACTAACACAGATTTCCGAAGGCAGGCAACTTTCAGTCTTTCCTACAGTTTCAGTATTGAGTGACTGATACTTTATTTTCAAATAGCTTTATCCTTTATTTTTGAAGTAGAGGATAATGTTCCTATGGAATCTTGCCATCCTGAAGGAATAACTTGTGTTTTAAAAATTTGCTTGGGGACATTTGTGGTATTTAGGAACTCAAAAACCACATGGCACTTTGACAAACCTGTGCAATCAAACTGTTCTTGTTCAATAAAAGCTTTGGGTTGCCTTATTCTAGAATGTTAAATGCTCAATAGTTTCCTGACTTTGATATGGTGAAGTTGGAAAATTTTTCATGTGGGGAGTAGTAATCACTTTTTTTTTTTTTTTTGAGATGGAGTTTTGCTCTTGTTACCCAGGCTGGAGTGCGATGGCGCGATCTCAGCTCACCGCAACCTCCGCCTCCTGGATTCAGGCAATTCTCCTGCCTCAGCCTCCTGAGTAGCTGGGATTACAGGCGTGCGCCACCATGCCCAGCTAATTTTTTGTATTTTTAGTAGAGACGGGGTTTTACCATGTTGACCAGGATAGTCTCGATTTCTTGACCTCATGATCCACCCGCCTCAGCCTCCCAAAGTGCTGGGATTACAGGCTTGAGCCACCGCGCCCCGCCCGTAATCACTTTTTATCTTGAGGTGGTGGTACAGGAATTTGCTTTTATCGGAAATCTCCCCTTCCATCCAGGAGTTTCCCAATGCTAATGTTGGATGAGAAGCTCTGAAATCCAGTGAAGAAGCCAAAATGCAGTGCGGTTCTTCCCTAGTAGCGAAAGGGGGTTGTTTTCAGTACCCCCCACCTCTGCTGATAACAAAACCTATGGATGCTCAATCCCTTATACAAAATGGCATAGTATTTGCATACAACTACGCATATCCTTTTGTATATTTTAAACAACTACGCATATCCTTTTGTATATTTTAAATAATCTCTAGTTTACTTATATTATAATGTAAATCTATATAAATTGCTGTTATACTGCGTTGTTTAAAAAATTTGTATTATTTTATTGTCCAAAATATTTTCAATCTGAGGTTGGTTGAATCTGAGAAACTGGAACCCATGGCTATGGAGGATTGACTGTACCTTCAGAGTGAAGCATTAAGCATCCTATTTAGTAACAGAAATTGTATTTATTGGCTGAACTTTGTTTCTGCAAAGTTAGAAATCCTCCCCACCCCGTATTTCGATATATATAGACTAAGGCCTGAACACTACTGTTTGTTTTAGAAAGATGTGGAGACACTTCCCTCCCCCAAGAATTTATTCACAGGAGATGAGAAGCTGAGCCTCTGCTATAGCTGATGATGCAAAGCCTGATCATCATTTTATGTGGGAAGCCAGAGAAATGAGATAGACTGGGCCTAGTAGAAAAGAACCTGAAAATCTGTCCTTCGCAAGGAATTATGCGCAGTTGACGCTTGTGATTATCTTGCCAGGAGTATGTAGCCAGAAGACTCCTGTGGGAAGGGATGCCCAATGCAGAAAATACTGAGATATGAATGTAGGCACACATACACGTATACCATATGCATGTCCATATGTGCATACAAAATAGTTTATCAGATCATAATGATATATTTCCAATTAAAATTTGGGGATAGAGATGTGTGTGTCAGGGGAGTGTTTTTACTTAAACTACAACTACTTTCTTCTGTATCGACAATCTTGGTTATCATAAATGCAGGAGATAACAAAATTAGAATTTCCCATAATTATTACTTTATCCTGTGTTACAAACAGAATAGTCTTAAAATAACCATAATAAAATCTCCGCCATGAAAAATTACTGAGAACTGTTAAAATACATTTTGCATATGTTCTACCCATTATATCCATTTTTTTTATAACTTCACTACTTTGCTTAAATATAAAGCCATTTTTGGGAGGCCGAGGTGGGTGGATCACCTGAGGTTGGGAGTTCAAGACCAGCCTGACCAACATGGAGCAGCCCCATCTCTACTAAAAATACAAAATTAGCCAGGAGTGGTGGGACATGCCTCTAAACCCAGCTACTCCGGAGGCTGAGGTAGGAGAATCACTTCTGGGAGGCGGAGGTTGCAATGATTGCCCCATTGCACTCCAGACTGGGCAACAAGAGTGAAACTCTGTCTCAAAATATATATATAAATTATATATTATGCTCTACTCCTTTAATTTTGTACTCATTTTTGTTGTCTAAAGTACTTTCTGTAGTAGATTCCTAAGGAGGAAAATAGAAACAACATTCTCTGAGTTTTTGCATGCTGATAAAAATTCATCTGTGCACTTTATACTTGAAGGTAAGTTTTGTTGGATATAAAATCCATGCCATACATACATATGTATGTATCTTAAAGATTATTCTTCTTTTTTTCTGGCATAAAACATCACTCTCCAAAAGTCTGATGATAATATAATTTTTTTCCCCTTATGTCACTTTATCTTTTTTGTACATTGATGTTTTGTGTGGACATAAACTGCATATGTTTAAAAGGTATGTGATAGGCAGCATTCTACATCAGCCCTGTACTGGGAGTATACACCCTGTATAATCCTCTCTGCTACAGACCGAATGTTTGTGGCCCTCCAGTTCCAATTCATATATTGAAACCCTAACCCCCAATGTGATAACATTTGGAGATGGAGTTTTGGGAGATAATTAGAATTACATTAGGTTGTGAGGGTAGGGCCCTCATGATGGAATTTGTGGCCTTTATGAAAAGACGAGAAATAAATCACTTTTTTCCTTCTATGGGTATGCACTGAGGAAAGGCCATGTGAAGACACAGAGCAGCCATCTGCAGGCCAGGAAGTGAGCCCTCACTGGAAACCAACAATGCTGGCCCATGGTCTTGAACCTCCCAGGCTCCAGAACTGTGAGAGAACACATTTCTATTGCTTAAGCTACCCAGTCCATGGAATCTTGTTATGGCAGCTCAAGCAGCCTCCCTTGAGTATGGGTAGTCCTTAGGAATAGGATCATTACTCCCATGATTAGGTTATATGATTTCACCATAGCACACTAGAAAGAGAATCTCCTGTTGGCTTTGATGAAGTACATTTCCATGTTGTGAGATGGTTACATGACAAGAACCTGGGGCAATCTCTAGGAACTGAGGGAATCCCTAGCTGGCAGCCAGCAAGGTAATGGGAATCTTAGTCCTACAACCACAGTCATTGAATTCTGAGACCCTCAAGTCAGATGAAATCATCACAGCCCTGACTGACACCTTGATTTCAGCCTAGTGAGATCCCAAGTAGAGGATCCAGTTAGCTCATGCTTCTATTTCTGGCCCACAGAAATGGTAAGATGATAAGTTAGTTTTAAGTCACTAGGTTTGAAATAATTTGTTATGCAACGATAAAAAAAGTAATACAGGGTGCAATTTGATAAGGTTTGATATGTACATATGTGTAGAAAACCGTGAACAAAATCCAGATAATAAACATACTTAATACTCCCTTAGATTTTCTTATGTTCTTTTACAGTCCCTCCCTCCACTCCTGCCTCAACCTACTCTATTTCCAGGAAAGTATTGATCTGTTTCCCTTCATTGTAAATTGGTCTGTAGTTTTTAGTCTTTTTTGTAAATGGAATCCTATAGTATGTATTTGTTTGGCTTTTCTCTCTGTGCATAATTATTTTGACATTTATCTGTGTTATTATGTATACCAATAGTTTATTCCTTTCTATGGCTGAATAGTATTCAATTGTATCTATTTACCAAACTTTATTAATTCATTCAACTGTTGATGCACACTTGTGTTGTTATCAGTTCCCGGTGATAACAAATAAAGATGCTACAAACATTTGTGCATATATTTTTTAGACCTATACTTTCAATTCTCTTGAGTAAACACCTAGAAATGCAATGTCTTCTTCATATGATAGAAGTGTATTTCAATTTTTTAAAATGCCTAAACTGTTTTACAAAGTGGTTTTACAACTTTATATTCTCATCAAAATTTAATGAGAGTTCCAGGTGCTCTACATCCTTGCCAACACTTGACATAATTAGTTTTTTAAAATTTTAGTTATTTTATTAGGTGTGTAATGTTATCACAGCATAACTTTAATCTCTATGTCCCTAATGGGTAGTAATGTTGATCATCATTTTATGTGTTTATTTGACATATGTATATCTTCTTTTTGATGAAGTATTTCTTCAAATATTTTGCCCATTAAAACAAAATTATATCAATAGCTTTTAAGAGTGAAGCCATTTTTTTTGGTTACATGGATGAACTGTATAGTGGTGAAGTCTGAGCTTTTTTTTTTTTTTTTTTTTAGACGGAGTTTCACTCTTGTTACCCAGGCTGGAGTGCAATGGCGCGATCTCGGCTCACCGCAACCTCCGCCTCCTGGGTTCAGGTAATTCTCCTGCCTCAGCCTCCTGAGTAGCTGGGATTACAGGCACGTGCCACCATGCCCAGCTAATTTTTTGTATTTTTAGTAGAGACAGGGTTTCACCATGTTGACCAGGATGGTCTCGATCTCTTGACCTCGTGATCCACCCGCCTCGGCCTCCCAAAGTGCTGGGATTACAGGCTTGAGCCACCGCGCCCAGCTGAAGTCTGAGCTTTTAGTGTACCCATCACCCTGACAGTGTACATTGTACCCACTAGGTAATTTTTCATCCCTCACCCATCTCCCACCCTCTCTTCTTCTGAGTCTCCAATGTCTATTATGCCACTCTGTATGCCTTTGAGTAACCATAGGTTAGCTTACAAGTGAGAATGTGCAGTAATTGGTTTTCTACTCTTGAGTTTCTTCACTTAGGATAATGACCTCCAGTTTCATCCAAGTTGCTGCAAAAGACATTCTTTTATTATTTTTTATGGCTGAGTAACATTCCATGGCATATATAAACCACATTTTATTACCCACTCATTGCCTGATGGACGCTTAGGTTGATTTTACATCTTTGCAATTGTGTTTGTGCTATGATAAACATAGGAATGTAGGTGGTTTTTTTATAATGACTTTTTCCTGTGGGTAGATATTCAGTAGTGGGATTGCTGAATTGAATGGTAGATCTACTTTTAGTTCTTTAGAAATCATCATACTGTTTTCATAGTGGCTGTACTAATTTACATTCCACCAGTAGTATACAAGTGTTCCCTTTTCCCCACATCTATGCAAATACCTATTGGTTTTCAACTTTTTTAAATGGCTATTGTAGTTGGAGTATGGTGGTATCTTATCATGGTTTTATTTTGCATTTCCCTGATGATTAGTGATGTTGAACATTTTTTCATATGTTGGTCATTTGTATATCTTTTTTTTTTTTTTTTTTTTTTTGAGACGGAGTTTCGCTCTTGTTACCCAGGCTGGAGTGCAATGGCGCGATCTCGGCTCACCGCAACCTCCGCCTCCTGGGTTCAGGCAATTCTCCTGCCTCAGCCTCCTGAGTAGCTGGGATTACAGGCACACGCCACCATGCCCAGCTAATTTTTTGTATTTTTAGTAGAGACGGGGTTTCACCATGTTGACCAGGATGGTCTCGATCTCTCGACCTCGTGATCCACCCACCTCGGCCTCCCAAAGTGCTGGGATTACAGGCTTGAGCCACCGCGCCCGGCTGTATATCTTTTTTTAAGAAATGTCTGTTCATGCCATTTGCCCATTTTAAAATAAGATTTTTTTTTCTTGTTGATTTGTTTGAGTTTCTTGTGGATTCCGGATTTCTGTTGAATGCATAGTTTGCAAGTATTTTCTTACATTTCATAGGTTATCTGTTTACTCTTGATTATTTCTTTTGCTGTGCAGAAGCTTTTTAGTTTAATTAGGTCCCATTTATTTATTTTTGTTTATGTTGCATTTGCTTTTAGGGTCTTAGTCATAAATTCTTTTCCCAGGCCAATGTCCAGAATAATTTTCTCTAGGTTTTCTTCTAGAATTTTTATGGTTTTAGGTCTTAGATTTAAGTCTTTAATCTATCTTGAGTTAATTTTTGTATATGGTGAGAAATAGGGATCCAATTTTATTTTTTGACAACTGTATCTTGTCCATATTTTAAATTGGGTTATTTATATTCTTATTATAGAGTTTTGATAATTTTAAAATATATTCTGGCTGCAAGATCTTTATGTGATTTGCAAATATTTTCTTTGTGTCTGTGGCTTGTCTTTACATTCTATGAAAGGCTATTTCTTTCTTTCTTTCTTTTTTTTTTTTTGATAGAGTTTCGCTCTTGTTGCCCAGGCTGGAGTGCAATGGCGCGATCTCGGCTCACCACAACCTCCGCCTCCTGGGTTCAGGCAATTCTCCTGCCTCAGCCTCCTGAGTAGCTGGGATTACAGGCAAGTGCCACCATGTCCAGCTAATTTTTTTGGTATTTTTAGTAGAGACGGGGTTTCACCATGTTGACCAGGATGGTCTCGATCTCTTGACCTCATGATCCACCCACCTTGGCCTCCCAAAGTGCTGGGATTACAGGCTTGAGCCACCGCGCCTGGCCAGAAAGGCTATTCCAAAGAACAAAAGTTTTAAATTTTAATGAAGTCCAATTTATCAATTTGTTCTTTCATGTATTGTACGTTTGATATCATATAAAATAAATTATTAACTAATCCAAAGTCAAAGATTTTCTCCTATTTTTTTCTAGAAGTTTTAGGTTTTACATTTAGCTCCATGATCCATTTTGATTTAATTTTTTACATGGTGAAAAATATGTATTAAAGTTAATTTTTAATATGTAATACCTGTACATATTTATGAGGTACTTGTTATACTTTGTTATATGCATGGAAAGTGTCATAATCAAGTCAGGGCATTTGGGAATATCCATCACCTCAGGTATTTATTATTTTAACATGCAGAAAACTTTCCAAGTTCTCTCTTCTAGCCTATTTTAAAATATACAATATATTGTTGTTAACTGTAGTCCCTCTGTTATCAAACATTACAATTCATTCCTTTTATTTAACTGTCTGTAGCCATTAATCACCTTCCCTTCATTGTTTCCCCCAACCCCTGCACAACACACACACTCTTCCCAGCCTCTGGGATTATTCTACTGTTCAGCTCCATGAGATCTACTTTTATAGCTCCCACATGTAAGTGACAATATGTAATGTTTGTCTTTCTGTGTCTCTTCCCCTGAGAACTGGTTGTTAAAAAGAGTCCGGAATTTCCCTCCTGGAATCTTGCTTCCTCTCTTACCATGTGATCTCTGCACATACTAGCTGCTCTTCACCTTCCACCACTAGTGAAAGCAGCCTGAAGCCCTCACCAGAAGTAGATGCTAGTGCCATGCTTCTTGTACCACCCACTGAACTGTGAGCCAAGTAAAACTCCTCTTTGTAAATTACCCAGCCTCTTTATAGCAACACTAAATGGATGAAGACACTGCCCCTTTGAGGTATAATTGCCCCCACTACTCCTAACTCTGAACTGATCTGTTCTTCAACTCTGTAGTTTTCTCTTTACCAGAATGTGAAATGGATGTAATCATAGTATGCAATCTTTGAGACTGGCTTCTTTCACTTAGCATAATACATTTGAGATTTATCTGTGTTGTTTTGTGTATCAATAGTCTGTTCCTTTTATTGGTGAGGAGTATTTCATTATATGGACATAGCACAGTTTCTTTATGCATTCACCCCTTGAGAGATATTTTTGTTGATTCCAGTTTTGAGTAATGCTGTTATAAACATTTTTGTACATGTTTTTGTGTAGAAGTGAGATTTCTGGATCTCAAAACATCCGTAACTTTATGAGAAACTGCCAAACTGTACCACCTTGCTTTTCCAGCAACAGGCATAAGAGTTTCAGGTACTCTACATCCTCACTAGCCCTTGGTATGGTCAACATTTTTAAAATAGTCATTCTAATAGATTTGAAGAGTATTTTTTTTTTTTTTTAGACGGAGTTTCGCTCTTGTTACCCAGGCTGGAGTGCAATGGCACGATCTCGGCTCACCGCAACCTCTGCCTCCTAGGTTCAGGCAATTCTCCTGCCTCAGCCTCCTGAGTAGCTGGGATTTTACAGGCATGTGCCACCACGCCCAGCTAATTTTTTGTATTTTTAGTAGAGACGGGTTTCACCGTGTTACCAGGATGGTCTCGATCTCTTGACCTCGTGATCCACCCGCCTCGGCCTCCCAAAGTGCTGGGATTACAGGCTTGAGCCACCATGCCCGACTGAGTATTTTTTTAAATTATATTTTCTGATAGATGTTTGTTAGTGCATTAAGGTATAATTTTTATTATACCTATTGTAGACGATGGGGTGATGGATGCAGCAAACCACCATGGCACATGTATGACTATGAAACAAACCTGCACATTCTGCACATGTACCCCAGAACTTAAAGAGTAATTTTAAAAAAACCTTTTAAAATAAGAGTAATTTTTACAAGTCATAGGTAAGTGAATGTGTATGAATATGAGTTACTAAATACAGAGGAAGTCAGGTAAAATGATGATCTATTATTAGCAATTCCTGAAGAAAAAAATACACTGGTAAAGTTTTAAGTATTATTGATAAATTTGTATGGACTTACTAGTTGAGTTCATATGATCTAACTCAGATTAATTCAAAAGCATGTGATGAACTGCTTTTTTACAAACTTTAAAAATGAAAGTATATATACTGAAAGGATATTTATTATGACAGCTTGATGAATTAGACACATCCTTGTATCTAGTAACCAGATCAAAAGAATATCACAAGAACCCTAGAAACCTCTTCTATGCTCTCTTTCATTTATTACCTATCCTTCAAAATCTATTCTAACTTGGAATAATGTAGATTAATTTTGCCTTTTTCTACATAATGTAAATGAAATCATGTAGTAGATGGTCTTGAGCCCACTGATATTTTCTTTTACCCTTCGTAAAATGTTGGTCAGAAGGAAATAACCCAGGACAATGAAAGCATTATAATAAATTGCAATTGATAGTATGTTATTTTACACATTTATTTATAGCTGTCAAGTGCAGACACTACATGTTGTATGCATTCATTAAGATAATGATAGGTGTTGTGCTACTAAAATATCAAAGGAGAAAGCAGATTATTGGGGCTTAATATTGATAAGGCTTTCTTTTTAATATTTATTTATTTATTTTTGAGATGGAGTTTCACTCTTGTTGCCCAGGCTGGAGTGCAGTTGTGTGTTCTTGGCTCACTGCAACCTCTGCCTTCCAGCTTCAAATGATTCTCCTGCCTCAGCCTCCTAAGTAGCTGGGATTACAGGCATGTGGCACTACTCCCGGCTTATTTTGTATTTTTAGTAGTGATGGGATTTCTCCATATTGGTCAGGCTGATCTCGAACCCTTGACCTCAGGTGATTAATCTGCCTCTGCTTCCCAAAGCGCTGGGATTACAGGCATGAGCCACCGAACCCAGACTTCATCTTAATTTCTTTAATAGTGATTTTTATTTAGCAATATGACCCTGGTTTGTGTTTCATAATTTATTTGGTTTATTGTGTGCTTTTTACAGGTTTTTTTTTTCCCCCAGTAGAAAATGTATTTTTCCCCCTTTGAGAAGTGTAGGGTAGAAGCACATATCCTTTCCCTCACCACCTGAGGCTCCCGTATTTGCATCATAAATGTCCTGTATCAGCAGCCGGATGCGTTTCCCACAGTGAAGGCTCTAAAGAGAGATTAGACAGTTTCTAAATTTCCATGTGGAGTTTTCTCTGGAGAAGTACCGCCATTCCTATTCTTTCATATTACTTTGATTCTGTGTCAGAATGTCAGAAGCACATGCTTGCTGTTATGGAATAAATAAATGCCAGTTCATCACATGCTTTTGAATTAATTTGAATTAGACCATATGAACTCAGCTTAGTAAATCCATACAAATTTGAATTAGACCATATGAACTCAGCTTAGTAAATCCATACAAATTTACCAACACTTAATACCTAAAACTTTACCAGGGTATTTTTTTTCTACAGGAATTGCTGATAATAGGTCGTCATTTTACCTGTCTTCCTCTGTATTTAGTAACTAATATTTATGTACACATACACATTCACTTACCTATGACTTGCAGGCATAGGTAAGTTACCATCTGCATAATTTTTATTGTGGGCAGCAGCACAGGCCAAATCCTGGGACCAAGAGAGCCCAGGTGCCGCTTGTGGGAGGCTCAAGTCCTGATGATTCAGGTCCAGCCCGTGGACGGCACGAGGCTGGTAGCGGCACCTGGCACACCTGGCCAGAATTTCCCAACTGCAAGCTTCCTTTGCCCCGCCCCCCTGCCTGGCCTATTTAAGTTGTGAGCTCAGCAACAATAAACGAGACTTGATCAGACTCCTGTCTTGTCTCCATTCTTCGCGTCTCCTGCCCATCCATCCCCACTCCCTCCCTTCGGGCTCCTGTTGTTGTCCTGCAGGTCGGGACAGTTTGGCGCCCGAACAGGGACCCGAAGTAAGAGGGACACAGTGAGGGACGTCGTCGAAGCCGGCCGGGTTGAAGGAAGAAATCCAGAGGAGGAGTCACCGCGGGAACCTGCTGCGGCCTTGCTCTCTGGTAAGTGGACGACGATATTATGGGTCAGGAAATTATTAAGCATGGGTTGTTTGTAGAAGAACTCAGCATAGCATTAAAGGCGCGAGGAGTAAAGGTGAAAGTAAACCGGTTAATTAAATATTTTGATTATATTAAGGATGTTTGTCCCTGGTTCCCTCAAGAAGGACACTCCGCTGCTGATCGACACTGGCATTTTGAATCCAAAAGCCATTATGCATCGGTAATATGGAAAGATCCCATGACGGGTGCATGGCATGGCCCGGACCCAGTCCTGATTTGGGGTCGAGGATCGGTGTGCATTTATGCCAAGGAAGCCGATTCGACCAGGTGGCTTCCCGAGAGACTTGTAAAGCAAGTAAATATCAAAAAATCCGAAAAACCAACTCCACCCAGGGACGACACCGAGCCCTGAGGGTCTTCTATCTTTTTCCTTTTTAGGAGTCAACAACATGGTATTATTTATCCTGATTGCTTTCCCTCCTTGTCTTACTGTCTATCGGTCCTATTATACTCAGCAAATTCAGGAGCTTCTCAAGATCACAAACTGAGGCCATAAAAATGCAGCCCATTCAGGTCCATTACCACAGGCTGGAGATGGCAGACCTAGAGATGGAGCTTGATACCTTTCCTCTCAGGTCACCCTGCGAGCTGAACCGGTTAGCCAATGACGGGCAACTGAGGAGCATGAGTAAGGACACTCCGCCTAAGATAAGGAGGAAAACGTTTTTCCCCTCCCCATGATGAATAAGGAGTCAATGTTCTCTCATGTGGGGTCCTCTGACCTAAGACAGGTACGGTTCCCGCGGGCATAATTACCACTCAGCCTAATAAAATAAAAAAGGGGGACCTGTGGGCAGCGGCACAGGCCAAATCCTGGGACCAAGAGAGCTCAGGTGCCGCTTGTGGGAGGCTCAAGTCCTGATGATTCAGGTCCAGCCCGTGGACGGCACGAGGCTGGTAGCGGCACCTGGCACACCTGGCCGGAATTTCCCAACTGCAAGCTTCCTTTGCCCCGCCCCCCTGCCTGGCCTATTTAAGCTGTGAGCTCAGCAACAATAAACGAGATTTGATCAGACTCCTGTCTTGTCTCCTGCCCATCCATCCCCACTCCCTCCCTTCGGGCTCCTGTTGTTGTCCTGCAGGTCGGGACATTTTATTCCTCATCTATTCCATATTTTATGATAGCCTTGGCCAGAACAAATAGTAATTATATTTTAAGAAACCAGTACTCATATCTAACAGAGGTGTCTGCTAATAATATTTTTATAGGATTGAGGTATTTATGCAGTATTCATTTCTACATGTTTAGACAAAAGTAATAAAATATTAATAAATCAGCATTACTTTAACATACCAGTAATCAGACAAAGACATTTTATAACTAGAGAAAATATTTACAAGGTGAAAGGGCCTAGGGATATGTAATAGTTCTCTGGGAAAGAAAAATAAATTTTAGTCTTCAAAATTCTTTTTTCTACCTGAAAAAGCACATCTAGGAAGACATGACATTTTGCACTAATGGAATCATTACCAACTGCTATGATAGCCTGGGATAGGGTCTTTTCTCTGGAACTGCATTTTGAAATTTCCACTAGCAGAATTGCAGAGTGCTGAATTAAACATGTGGATTCTGAGCCAGATTGCTTGGAGTTTGAATCCCAGCTACATTGCTTGACTACTAGCTTTATAATCAGTGTGCTTTTTCTTCGTCTTCTCAGTTATAAAACTGGGATAATATTAAGGCTTCTTTCATGGAAATGTTAGACAGATTAAATGTATTTATAAATATAAAGTGTCAAAAAGTGCATGGCTTAATACATATGTTGACCATTATTACTGAATTAGTGAATTAAAACATTAAATAGGCATTTATAATACAGTTCATCTTCTAAATCTCATTTTTGTTATTAGCCTGATAATTCACAGTGTTTTGGAACTAAAAAAGGACTTTAGAAATTATCTGTTTCAACTGTCTCAGTTAAACTTGAGGAAACTGAAGTTGAAGAAGGTCGTTACTTGTTTTTGTTTGTTTGTTTGTGTTTTTTGAGACGGAGTTTCGCTCTTGTTACCCAGGCTGGAGTGCAATGGCACGATCTCTGCTCACCGCAACCTCCGCCTCCTGGGTTCAGGCAATTCTCCTGCCTCAGCCTCCTTAGTAGCTGGGATTACAGGCACGCGCCACCACGCCCAGCTAATTTTTTGTATTTTTAGTAAAGACGGTTTCACCATGTTGACCAGGATGATCTCGATCTCTTGACCTCGTGATCCACCTGCCTTGGCCTCCCAAAGTGCTGGGATTACAGGCTTGAGCCACTGCGCCCGGCCCCGTTATTTGTTTTAACTGTCCAACTTGCTAGCAATAAAGCTGGGATGGTTAACCAAAGCCCCTTAGTCTGTATTGTTTGAGAGGAATTGGGTAGTCTAATTATAACTGAATTTACAAGAAAAATAAGATAGTAATTTAAAGTAGCCAGTCAGAAACCTTAAGGGCAATTCATGGTCCACTAAAATGAACTTTCCACCTAATTCTTCATTTCTTGTTTTCCACATTACACATGGCATTATATTAGTTATTTATTTTAATGGTTATGGATGCTTTAAAATATTTTATTTCTTCGTGCATGATTTTTTATTTTTCACTGAATACTGCTAATGCTTTTTGTTTGCCCACAGGCTCAGAGGAAAAAACTTCAAAGCCTAGCTAAGGAACTTTGTGTTTCTTAGGTAGTTTGAGATACCATCTGAACCATTCCTTAACTTCTTTTGCTTCTTTCCGAAAAATGCTAGCCAAAGACTTCTATCAGACAGGTCCATGGGGGGCAAGTGGACAATTTCCACACTGTCTTTTCTCTAATGTGACCAGAGTAGACAAATTGGCTATTTTAAGCTCCAAATGTAAATTTCTTATTTATGCCTGTTGGAACTATGTTAATCCATGGTTAACATATTCATAACGTTAACATTCATGTTTCTGTTCTACAAACGTCACTGTCCTAGGAGAAGCAGCTATTCTCACAAGTGATCAAGAGAGAAAGAAAAGAACAGAAATGATATTCTATACCATCCTTTCAAAATGTGTCTTGATTGTGTGGGGGTTTGGGGGGTTGGAGGAGGGAGGGGGAGAGAGAGAATGAGAGAGAGAGAGAGAGAGAGAGCCAAGTCCCTATTTTCTGCAAAAATAAATAAAGTGTTAAAAATTCAATACACTTTTATTACCAGTTACTTAACTGTCAGACCCTTTGGTTGGCATTCAGAATGCAGCAATGACTAAGACGACATGTCATAGTCATTAGGTGTTGGGACCAGGATTTAATCCAAACCAGCTACCTCGCGTTGACTCTCCTAATCACTACCTCTCAAAACTTTCCTCTATAGGAAACTATCTTATTTTTTGATTAATGGTGAGATAAAAAGTTGTAGGATTGATTTTCCACAAACATTTAGCCTAAAAGTAACAAACATTTATATCTGAAGGTTAGGTCTTTGATTATTCAAAACATCTCAATGAAATTTAAAAACAATGTTAAAATATAGCCTAGCCGTTTTCTAGTAAGTTGTTTTTGGTCGTGTCTCAATTTCTACACTGCCTTTCTGATAGGCAAGTCAACGTGCTTATTTTCTATTTTTTATGATGTTAGATAGATCTTTCTAAGCACTTACTTGCAAAGTGCTTAACTATTCTTAATCTCAGCCAAATCCCAGCTCCTTCTTCCTGAAGGAAGTCAGAGCAAACTGCTTAAAAGGGTGCTGCTGGAATGGGTGACCCTGTCTTGAGGATTTTGCTATGACAGCTGTCTCGTCTCTTGACAAGTGACTTAATTTCTCTATGCTTTCAGTTTTTTCATCTGTAAAATATGTTTCTCATAGATATGTGATTTACCTGCAATTGTTATTTATCTTATACATAAAGTATTGTTTACTTCAACTCTTACGAGAGCTGCTTTCAAACGTCAGGCAGTTTCTGTAAAGGGAGAGAGGCAGGCCCAGAGCTCTCCTGGTCTAGAAACTGAGCCCAGAGACGTTAGAGTTTTCTGGAAGGTAGCTGACACTATTTGAAGTTTGTATGGAATCAGCTGGCATCTTCTGTTTTTGAATGTTCTGTATAGTGCTCCTGAGCAGTAACCTTCCCAGTTTGCTCAGGACTGGTTTTTCCACTTTGCTTTCAAACACTGTCTTCATATTGCCCATAATGAAAGTGAAAACCCTGCAAGGTTAAGTATGATGTGCCATTTCCCTCAGAGAATTATCAGGATAGCTGAAGTTCTAGTCACCCACCCTTCACTCTGTGCTCTTCCTGGCACGCTGCCTTACTGCTTTATAAAAGGGCTCAGGGAGAACAAGCCATTTCTGTATCACACTTACAACTTTTATGGGAGTGGCTCCATAAATCTCTCTAGTGCGTAACAATGGGATAATAAAACTCGGGGATTTGGAACTCACTGTGTTTCTCATCTTCTATCCAGACCTTTGTGATTTGGAAGTCCATATGCTAAAATCTCAGAAAGGGTGATTCAGAGAGACCTCCTTTAATTTGGAGCTTGCTGGTGACCTCTTACTTATTTGCTTCTGCTTATTTTTTTTTCCAAACTAAGGTTTTTCACAGGACTTCATATAATTTTTCCAGCTTTTCTGGTATAAACCATCTGTGGTCATTTTGCTGAGTGTCTTTAGGTCATGGGAAAGTTCTGTCTTTTCTGCGTAGCACATATATGAGCCCTGCTCACCACAGCCGCTGTTAGTGGTGGACAGTTCTATTTGTCTCTAAGGAGATGAGAGGTAGTCACAATGCCAAAATGTTGCCTATCTACAATTGTGATAAAGTTTAGAATGCTGATATCTCTAATTAACTCATTGGTCACTGTCAAAAAGGAGTTTTACCTCTTTTCTCAGAGAGACAAGTTATTATACAATCTCTGCAAGAAAATGAAAGTTAGGCCGGACGCGGTGGCTCAAGCCTGTAATCCCAGCACTTTGGGAGGCCGAGGCGGGTGGATCACGAGGTCAAGAGATCGAGACCATTCTGGTCAACATGGTGAAACCCCGTCTCTACTAAAAATACTAAAAATCAGCTGGGCATGGTGGCACATGCCTGTAATCCCAGCTACTCAGGAGGCTGAGGCAGGAGAATTGCTTGAACCCAGGAGGCGGAGGTTGCGGTGAGCCGAGATTGCGCCATTGCACTCCAGCCTGGGGAACAAGAGTGAAACTCCGTCTCAAAAAAAAAAAAAAAGAAAATGAAAGTTGTAAATGCTCTGATGTGTTAGTACAGTAGTACATTTATGTTGGTTTTTCCAGATAGCTTCCAACTTTAAAATACCCATCAAAAGCATACAGACGTGATATATTTTGCCAGACATGTTTTGTCATTGTCTTCAGGATGTGTCCTGTCCCGTCCTATCTGCTCTCAAATCTTAATCACTTATCTGTGATCCACAATGCCTCAGAATTCCAAAATACAAATTACTCCGTGTGCTGACATTTGAATATACCTTGTCATCTACATGTGATTTGTCTTTTATGTGTATGCACATGTGTGAGTGGAACTATAAGCCTCTTGAAGAGAGGGACTGTCTCCTACAATTCTGCTGAAGATCAGAAATATATGCATGGTTACTGCCTACACATGCTATTTTAAATAATAATTTCTGAAAATAATAATACATAGCCCTTGCAGCTATTCTAAGAAATACCAAGACAATAAGGCAAATCTGAATGACCACAAGATTGCAAATAATATGTTTGTCTATTTTCTATGTTTTCTTCAAAATGTGTGTGGATTTGTGTGAGAGTGTGTTATCAAACTTGGATTATTCAATATGTAGTTTTGTTATTGAATTTTTTAAAAAATAGCACATTATGAATATTATCCAAGTGCATAATCTTGCTAACCACAATTTATTCCCCTATTATTAGACATTTAACTTGTTTTAGTTTTGACTTCATTATTAAAAATATTTTGATAAATATCTATGTATCTTTTTCCCAGGGAACTTTTATCAATTTGTAATTCCCCCAGTAGATCACAGCACTCTTTTCATTTCCATTTACAGGCAAAAGTTGTCTTATTATTTTTAATTGCATTCTTTATCAGGGAGATGATCAATTTAATATGTTTAAACATTTAAATTCTTTCTTTGGTGAATTGCTCATTTGTGAGTCTTCTCAATTTAATTTGTTTTGTGATGTGTTGCTGTCAGGTTCATAAGAATTCATTATGTTTTAAAGACATTATCTGAATCCATATTTATTGGAAATATTTTTCCATTTTAGAGTTTACCTTTTAATTTTGATAGTGACAGTTCTTGATAGTATTTATAAGTAATTAGATTTAATAATTGTTTTCTTTGTGAGTTTTTCATTTTTTAAAGCTTAACTTTTTCATATAGCTTTGAAAGTATTTGTTTATAATTTCTCCTGGTTTTTATTTTTTCATTTTGAATTTTTAATATTACTTTTTGTTTGTTTTAAGGAGTGGAGAGTTAATAGACAAGAAAGAAGGAAGAACGCAGAAGGAAGAAGCTTCCCTGTATAGAGAGAGGGAGGGGGCTCCAAAGCTAAAAGAGAAATCTCCCGAGTTTTTAGTTTTTAACTGTGTAATGCACTTGGAATTATTTGTTTTTCTACTCTCAAATAATTGATAAATTTTCCAGGATCATTATGTAGTAGTTCTTTTTCTACTTATCCAATATTTTCTTATGTATTATATATTTTTTAATTTTTAAGATTATGTATTTTCTTATCATATCCTAGTTTTTCTATGTATTTTCTTATCATATACTAGCTTTCTATATGTGGGTATTCTTGGGGTCTTGGTTATACTCCTTTGATCTATTCATTCTTGTTCAAGTTTCATAGTTTTGATTATTGTGCCTTTATAGAAAATTTTAACAACTAGTAAGACAAATTCCTCATGTTACTGTTTTGTTCTTTACAAAAATCTATTTGTCTTGCTCATTTTATCTTACGGAAGTTTAGCCTTATTTGCCAAGTTAAACATATCTGCTTGGGATTTTGCATAGAATTGCACTAAATCTTAATATTCTCTAAGATGCAACAACAAAAACACTTGATTGTATTCAGTATATTCTTCTCAATTGGACTAACATTCCTCCCACGCTGGAAGATAACTAACTTCAGCCTATGAACTAGTCTAATGGTGCAAAACATAGGATATTCAACTGATGGTAACTTACTTCTACAAAGAACATTTTAAGAAGTGATTTCCAGAGTAGCTCTCAGAGCTTCTATTTTATTTATCTGTTACCTTTCTTTAAAATACTGACATGCATTTTTTTGTCATTAGTAAACCTCAAGCAAATATTTTAATTCTGATAGCCCTTTAAAAGCCATGTTTAATAAAATATTAAAGTAAATCTCTTAAACAAATTTCATATTTGAGTAAAATTTAAAGATTTATCACTGGAAAATTGTTCTAAAATCTATTTGGAAGACAATTACGTAAACAACAAAAAATAGTTTTCACTCATCTAAACCTCCTTATCTGTCTATTGTTTTTGGGTCCCGTTCAGTTTTTTTGTTGTCTGAAATGCATGTCCTTGTTTCTGGTGGGAATTCTTGCTAAGCAATATGTGTCTTTCTCTTCCTTTGGGATTTGAACTATCCCAGAACCATCTTTTCTCTTTTTCTTTTCCCATAAATTCTGCTTCTCTAATGACAGTGTCTGTGTTTGGTTTCACAAACATCTGAGTGAAAGTCGTTTATTTTCATTTAGAAACACATATTGTAAATTGAGTGCACTTTTGTTTTTAAAAAAGTACAAGGTGATAATTCAAGATTTATACAGACAGAGGATTTTTACTTTCAGCGTAAATAAAAGAAGTGTAGCCTTATTTTCCAAGACTATCTGTGGGAAACAGCATCTTCAGATGATAAATAAATTCAATTAATTTGATTAACTCTATTTATTAGTTTGGCTTTCTGTCAGCAATTTTGAAGAGCAAATTATCTGTTAAGAATGATAATTTTCTTAATTCTTATTTTATGCTCTTATCAGAATAATGATCTAGTAATGAATCACAAACGTCCAAATGAATGTGGCTGCAAATGCTAGGGAAGTGTTGAGTGCAGAAAAGTTTTGTGTTTGGGGAAGTCACTGCAGCCTTTCAACATTTCCTGCAATTTCTGTGATGCTAGAAAAAGGAGAGGCCTTGCTATAGTCCCATAACGACTTCTTTCAGGAGCACTAGGGTGCTTTTAAGATGTAATTTGGGCGCACAACAGAGGACATCAAAAAACTTCAGGAAGGCAATATTTTTATTCAATTTCAATATAAATGGTAAAATTGAAAATTTTTATATGGCTGGAAAAAATACATAAGTAAATTATAGATACCGATACTTTAGCGTGAACATATCCTGGAAACACTCGGAGTAGATACAGATAATTGCCAGTAAGACGGGCTGCTGAAAGTCATACGTTTTTCATCTATTTTTTAGTTTACAAATGTAGAGTTTCATGGCAGTGAGATTCTGATGGTATTTGGGGCAGTCTTCCACTGGAAACAAGTATACAAGGAATCATGTGGGTTCCAGGCATGATGCACATTTGAGAGCCCGACACACGTGCATCTTCCATGCTGTGTGAAATGACCATTTTCCTCGTGCAGAAGTAAAACAACTTCCCTCAGAAAAATGAATTGTGCTCTTCAATATTTACTTAATTTTACTTTATTTTAAAACATTAAGCATAGATTTGATTATTGCATGGCTTGAATATGGTTTATCCCAACAAAAACTCATTGAAATGTGGTCCCGTTTGGTGATATTGGGCCTGATAAGAGGTGTTTGGGTCATGCGGGTGGATCTCTCACAAATGTCTTGGTGTCACTCTCCTGCTCTTCTGGTAGTGAGTTTTCACTCTTTTGAGAATGGAATAGTTCCCTTGAGAGCGGGTTGTTATACAGTGAGCTTCCTCCTTCTGTTTGCTTCCTCTTTGCGCATGTCTGTTTCCCCTTTGACTTTCTCGTCCATTTTGACCTAGCTCATGGCTTTCACCGATGCTGAACAGATACAGATGATGCTGGTTCCATGTTTCTGCACACTCACCAGCCTGCAGAACCATAAGCTAAGTAAACCTCTTTGCTTTGTAAATTACCCAGCAGCCTCAGATGCTCTGTTATAGCAACACAGAATGGACTAACACAGTTATCCAATTTGATTCAGTTTCAATTCCATTTTTAATTTTTAAGAAAATGCACCGGGCGCGGTGGCTCAAGCCTGTAATCCCAGCACTCTGGGAGGCCGAGGCGGGTGGATCACGAGGTCAAGAGATCGAGACCATCCTGGTCAACATGGTGAAACCCCATCTCTACTAAAAATACAATAAAATCAGCTGGGCATGTTGGCGCGTGCCTGTAATCCCAGCTACTCAGGAGGCTGAGGCAGGAGAATTGCCTGAACCCAGGAGGCGGAGGGTGCGGTGAGCCGAGATCGTGCCATTACACTCCAGTCTGGGTAACAAGAGCGAAACTCTGTCTCAAAAAAAGAAAATGCAATTCAAAGGTACCAGACAATAATGATAATGTGCCTAACCATAAAACATGCACAAGATTGATTTTATTTTTTCATAAAGAGATTCTGAAAAAGTCCACTAGCTGGACGTTTCTTTCTTCAACTAAAACATACACAATTACTTCTTTTTTTTTTTGAGACAGAGTTTCGCTCTTGTTACCCAGGCTGGAGTGCAATGGCGCAATCTCCGCTCACCGCAACCTCCGCCTCCTGGGTTCAGGCAATTCTCCTGTCTCAGCCTCCTGAGTAGCTGGGATTACAGGCATGCGCCACCATGCCCAGCTAATTTTTTGTATTTTTAGTAGAGACGGGGTTTCACCATGTTGACCAGGGTGGTCTCGATCTCTTGACCTCGTGATCCACCCGCCTTGGCCTCCCAAAGTGCTGGGATTACAGGCGTGAGCCACCGCGCCCGGCCCACAATTACTTCTTGAATAATAAAAAATATTATCATTTGGTACTGCTCTACCCATGCAGAATATCACAGAAAAAATTAACATGCTTATTATGCCTAAAAGCCCTTCCACTGTTCCTAACTGTAAATCAGTTAGAAGACTAAAAGAGAAAAATAAGACAAAGAGAAATAGATTTATGCAACTTTAATATTTATTAAAAATGTTAATTTACTATATACTATGCCTGTTAATTGACTGCCTACTATCAGTAAAAATCTTTTCCATCAAGTGTTTACATTCTACAGACTAGGTTCAGGAAAGAAACACGGGCTGTATAATGCAAGTTGTAACAAACTGTAACTCACAGACCAAATTTGGGCCATGCCTATTTGTGTACATGTAGTTTATTAGAACACAGCCTTGCCAGTTTTTTTTTTTTTTTTGGTATATTATCTTGGATTGTTTTTGCACTATAATGAAAGAGTTTCATAGTTGTTACAGAGTAGGTTCAACAATAAATAGAATATTCAGGGAAACAATATAACTGTGGAGCAAATGGAAAAAGTATAGATAACTCTTACGAGAAACGTTTCAGTAAAGACAATCAGGGAAATGAGGCAGTAGCTAGAGAAAGATATGGCAACAAAGGGCTTTTTTCTTTAAATTACAGTATGTTTGTATGCTAATGAAAAAGATGTCTAGAGAAAGAGCGAGATATTATCTTAAGTAAGTGAGATGGGTAGAATCCAGTGTATAGTGGAAGCAGTGGTGTCAAATAAGAACACAGAGGATTTATCCACAGAGCATGAGGGAAAATGGAGTATATAAACTCAGATAAAGATGGGATGATAGGTTTGTGGAAGACCCATACAAATGCTGTCTCCAAACTAATTCATATTTTTCAATACAGTGTTATTTTAAGTCATCAACTCAGAGTGAGGAATCACCACTCGGAAAGTGGGTGAGTGAATGAATTACGGAAATGAATCCAATTGCCTAGCAGCACTTAGGGCCCACTTGAGGTTAATGGTTATAAAAATGAGCCCAGTGAGCATGGTTGAGTGCATTTCTTTTTTCAGCTCTGTGCTCCTCCTTTGTGCATGTGAGAACTACATAGAGAATGTCACCTAGCTAGGTTCAGAGTTTTTCCAGAAGACTATGATGGAGGGGAAAATGGCCTAAGAGGTTGAGAGTGTCGGTAAGGGAGTGTTTACACTGATGAATTCTATAATCTAATCTGGTTAAGAAGTAGGTAAGAATATGACTTGGGTAAGACACAGTAAAGAGGTGATAGAATAATAGGAGGAGGTCCAAGTCAAGTAACTGTTAGAGTAAGGGACAAGAGCAAATGATCAAGAAAGATACAATGTGGTGGCTGGAGAGAGGCCTGATTGAACTTGAGGCTGGAAATGGTGCAGTTATTGGTAACATATACAGAGATGTGATTTGAGAGGTGACTTTGGGAGAGTGAAGGATAACCACAGTTCAGAAGAAGAGTCAAGAATCTGAAAGGATAAAATGTTGAAAACATTATATACCTGGATGTGGAAATCACCAATAATTATGGCAGTAATTGCTCTGGAGTTACCATTGCGAACATCTTCAAAGAATGAGAGGAAGGTTTTGGAGGTCCTCATATGACTGGAATAAGCAGGGATAGTGAGAAATATAGTCTGATAGCAGAAGCTGGGGAGTTCTGGAGATTCAGTCAAAGGGAAGTCTACACAATTGCTAGGACAGTGGTTCCCAAATTATACTGTACATTAGAATAATATGGGGAGCTTTAAAACACCTGGAATCCCGGTTCACAGCCCATACCAACTAAATCAGAATGTCTGGGGGTAGAAACAGTATTTGAATATCGTAAGATCCCTAGATGATTTCAATATCAGCAAAGTTTGGGAACCACTGCCCCAGCATCCACCTTATACATTTTGGTGAACCATTTGGCGAGAATTAAAGTAGGACAAATTAATCTTGGCTGAAGGAGAGATTTATTCTGAAAACAACCCTCTGTAAATGGGGAGCAGGAAATGAAAACAACATCGAGAACAATAACAAAAACAGCTGTTGGATATCAACCGGAAATGGTGAGGTTATTATGATAAGAAAGTTGACAATTTGAGAATTTGTGGGGGTGCTTTAGTTTAGATGATGACTTTAATAGGCATGTGGCCTTGCTCCAGGTCCTTAGCTTTATCTTTAGTCTCTTTATCTTAAAAAAAGGGATAAATATCTATACCTTTCAACTACTGACAGAATGTGAATGTTCACAGAGTACCCTTAGTAAATATAAATTCTTCCATTGAAAACATTTTTGTACCTTCCACACAAATGTTTATATAATGTTCCTTTGTTATGCAATTTCTATATATTTGTATATAATGTTTGTTATATCCAATTGGTATAAATAAAAAAAGATCATAAGGCAACAAGTGATGTGCCTGGTGAGTAACACTTCGTCAGGCTGAAGTCAGGTTTGTTCATTGCTCTTCTCTTAAAACCTTTGTATGATAAAATGTGACCATATCAAGCTCCTTGTCTTCTCTTGCCTTGTGAGAGGATTATAAATAATATCTTGGAGAAGGGAGAGGGGAAATTGGTCATTGCTCACCTTCTAACTTCATTCTGGGAAGGCTGTACTATTCCACTGTTAAAATCAGAGTGTGCAGTGAGTCAGATACAGTACTAAATTTTAATCGTATTGATTTTAATTTAACCTTTCTGGATCTCTTGTTGGAGCTGTTGACATAATATATGTGCCAACTGCATAAATTACTAAGTGGCTCATTGTGTGTGTGTGTGTGTGTGTGTGTGTGTGTTCAATGAATTGCTGCTGTCACTATTTATAGTCACTTTAATTGAAGCCATTGCAAGTTAGCAATACTGTTAGGAGAATAAAGGTAGTGTGTGAAAAAATAAACATTTCTAATATTTAAAAAATTTGGTATTTGATGATTTTTGAAAGTTTTTCTTACATTTTGTAATTACTCAGGACATGAAGATTTCAAGGGCACATATTTAATTTCCTCTGATAAGGTGTCTGGCAGGAAGTTGAAAAAAGTGAAAAAGATGAATTGCTTCCTAAGTGCTCAAAGTTAAGACATGAATATCACTATGACAGCGACTGTCTATGGAAATGGCATTTTTAAAATGAGATAATGACCTATTGTCCCTTCTTAGAATTTACTGAATGTGAATTTGGTGAAGACTAATCACAGAGATCCAGTTATGCTGGATTCCAAAAGCAGCCTTCTGTGGTGATGAACCAATGGTAACATACCGCAGTGCTCACAGGAAATCCACTGCTTTGCGGGTGAAACAAGCCCTCCCAAAGTTTCCTTAATAGCATGGTATTATTTCACACAAAGCTGTTAAACTGTCCACATGAGAAAGAGGCCTTCACTCTAAAGGTCTACTTGGTTCCTTTCACTTTTATTTTTTTCTGGCTATTATGTAATAAGCATATATAAATCCTGTTTGAAAATTTCAAGTCTTACAAGGTCTAGAAAATTTCAGATCAGTTAACCCAGCTAAGCAGTCTCTTGGCATGATTCTCTAATATTTAACACATTTCCCTGAGCCATAAATTAAACAGGACTTTACAGGAATTTATACAGCTTATTTTGGGGGTGGTCTTTGACAAATTCAGCCTGAGAAGTGGTATCTTCTTAGGGAAAAGTATGATTTAATGCCTTCCTTTGTTTTTTTTTCTTAAATGACCAAAGCCTTATATTTTACAAAATTACTTATTATATATCAATACTAGCATATTCTTGGTGGGTTAATGCATTGTCATTGTTGGAAAAGGATAATGCTTGCTTGTGAAGATCTTGTTCTGCTTAGTGTAAAAAAGACCAAGAGCAGGAAGGGCTATTTCCTTTTTTTTTTTTTTTTTTTTTTGAGATGGAGTTTTGCTCTTGTTACCCAGGCTGGAGTGCAATGGCGCGATCTCGGCTCACCGCAACCTCCGCCTCCTGGGTTCAAGCAATTCTCCTGCCTCAGCCTCCTGAGTAGCTGGGATTACAGGCACGTGCCACCATGCCCAGCTAATTTTTTTGTATCTTTAGTAGAGACAGGGTTTCACCATGTTGACCAGGATGGTCTCGATCTCTTGACCTCGTGATCCACCTGCCTTGGCCTCCCAAAGTGCTGGTATTACAGGCTTGAGCCACCGCGCCCTGCTAAGGGCTATTTCCTTTTAAACCTAATGAAGAGTTAGTAGGAGTTTCTAACATGGCTTTGAAAGAAGACAAACTGAGCAAGGTGGTCTTCACTTTAATTACAGAGTATAAACCTTTTAAAAGTCTTATATTAAAGAGTCATGAAGGAAAGAAAAGTTTAAGCTAAATATTTGCTTTTTTAAAAAACAAAGAACTTACATATATTTATTTTTTATAGTATTCCAAGTCCTATTATTTTTAATTTAGGCATTAATGGTGTGATATTTGGCAAGTTACTTTAACTCTTTGAGACAATAATCTTTTTTGGAGTTAACTATGAAGACTGAATGAAAAAATGTGAATAAAATGCCTAGAACTTAATAGTCACTCAAAGTGTTTATTCTTCGTACTAAACATAGGCCTTGTAGGATTCATCATGACTAAAATCTTAGGTCTTCTTCACGGTAATGGGTTTTCCCTCTATATTCCTGATTATCTAATGGTGGGAACTTCTTCTGTCTATTCTGTGTGCTGCATAATAGATTAAACATAAAAAATTAAACAGGTAAAAATACTTAATGTTAACCCTATGCCACTAGGATACACACTGGGCTTCACCCTGGCTTTTTTTTTTTTTTTTTTTTTTTTTTTTTTTTTTTTTGAGACGGAGTCTTCCCCTATTGCCCAGGCTGGAGTGCAGTGGCACAATCTTGGCTCACTGCAACCTCCACCTCCTGGGTTCAAGCAATTCTTCTGCCTCAGCCTCCCAAGTAGCTGGGACTACAGGCACATGCCAACAGGCCTGGCTAGTTTTTTTTTGTATTTTTAGTAGAGACAGGATTTCACTATATTAGCCAAGCTGGTCTCAAACTCCTGACCTCATGATCCACCTGCCTCAGCCTCCCAAAGTGGTGGGATTACAGGCGTGAGCCATAGCACCCAGCCTGACCCTGGCTTCTAATCAGAACCATTGGAAGTGCTTTTTAAAAAATATAGACTTGAAAGTATATTTTTAAAGGTCCAGAAGTGGTTTTGTTGCTGAAAGAAATGGTTTTAAATGTAAACAACCTAACAGATCAAAAAGCGTAAGTAATAAATCAAGGCTATTATACCCACAGAAAGAAATGTATTATGCTTGCAAAAAACAAATGGAGGCCAGGTGCGGTGGCTCATGCCTGTAATCCCAGCACTTTGGGAGGCGAGATGGGTGGATCACCTGAGGTCAGGAGTTCGAGAACAGCCTGACTGATGTGGCGAAATTGCATCTCAATTAAAAACACAAAAATTAGCCAGACATGGTGGCGTGCACCTGCAGTTCCAGTTACATGGGAGGCTGAGACGGGAGAATCACTTGAACCCAGGAGGCGGAGGTTGCAGTGAGCCAAGATCGTGCCACTCCACTCCAGCCTGGATGACAAAGCAAGACTCCATCTCAAGAAATTCACCAAGTGGAATGTTTTAGATGTATATTTGTGCCTTCTCTGAAATCCTTTGCATGCATGAATTTATTTGCAGGAATCCTGGCTTTAGCAGATCATTTTACACACAGACACAGATTGACTCAGAGTCCTTCTTCACCGCCTACACAGTAGAGTAGGGAGGGGGTGAGTCTTAAAATCCCCAAATGTACGGTATTAGACTTGCTGAATATTAAAAATAGCATATTTATGTAAAAACCACATGTATTGAGAATAACTCAGTTGTTGATGAATATTTAAAAATGTGAAGTTTTACTTATACTTTTACAATCTGGCAGTTATAAAAGTTAGTGCTCTTACACATAGATTAGGATAATTTCAAGACAGTTTAATAATGGATCTATTTACATGGGTATGGGCGAGGTGTGGAGGAACCGCAAAGGATGGTGCGGTCATGTGGTTCGTGTCAGCAGAGCTGTTACCATCCTTTCTCCCAAAAGAACGAGGGGAAGAAGTGGTTACTAGAGTAGAGAAGAAGAGCTGCCTGCACACAGCCATCTTGAAAGAATTAGTGACCTTAGGCCAAGGGACACCGAGAATTCAAGGTAACCACAAAGAGAGGGAGGCAGCAGGAGAATGTACACTCTCAACTCACTCTTCTGTCTCCCTCCAGTCTCCTATAATAGCTCTCCATTGGCCAAACCTAAGAAGAAGTCAGAGAACAAGGAGGTGGACTAGGGCCAAGAAGGGGTAGCAGAGAGAAGATACCCAGTAGAAGAGTGGAGGTGGAGAAGCAGAGGTCTTGAAAACATTCATAGCTCTTGATAACACTGTTGATTTATTCATCAAACATATACTGAGTATCTATTATTTGTCAGGCTCTATTACTTGTCATTGAGAAGACAAAGATTAATAGCATCAAGTCCCTGGAATAAAGGAGCTCACAGATTACGTAGTGAGAGTCACAAGCACGTGCAAAAGGAAAAATTTTATGTAAGTGGAAGGTTAAACTTCCAAACAAATGACAAAAGTTTTGAAGAAGGATTTTAGCAACGGCTTTCAAAAGAGTATTTCCCTGAAAAGATTCCCTAAAGATAACAGGAAGTCCACTTCCAGGAAGAACGTCGCATCTGACGGGTGTACAGGGAGAAAATACAATATCAGGATGTTACATCAAGACCTGAGAGCAAGGAATGAAATTGACAAAAGTTCAGTTAAGGAAAGTTCTACACACAAAAAAATTCAATCACATGTATTTCTTTAAAAAGCTCTTTATCACAAATTTGTCATGTCTTTTACAGATTTATAAAAACTTTGTAAAGGTTATTTTGGGAATTAATCATAAAAAAGTGTTCCTCATCAAGCAGCCATCTTGCTTCTCCTTCCTTTCCCCTTATCGTCTTCCTTTCTTCTTTCTCCTTCCAGATTTTCCTCAGAAACTTCCATTATTTCCTTCTATCATTGTTAATCTAGTAAAAACACCTTAGCAATATGTTTGCTCCAGAAAGTGTAATGGTTCTCAAATGTTAGCATTATCACAGTCACCTAGAGGATTCATTAAAACAGATTTCTGGGGGCTGAGAATTTGTATTCTTAAGTTCTCAGATAACACTGATGCTGCAAATCTGGGGGCCACACTTTGAGTACCATGGTTGTAAGTTACAACACAACACATCTCTGATGACTACTTTAATTTTAAAATGATTTCATTCCTCTGTTGATGTCAGGAAAGCAGGTGCAGATGAATGGCTTCAGAAAACTCCAGTAACTTTAAGAAAGAACGTTTCTTTTCATGAGACTGAATTTAATCCTCTACCCTGGCCATTTTGAAAATGTTTTATCAGGACATAGCCCTTTTTTGATTAGGACTTACATTAAACCAAATCATAACATATTCCTTGATTTGATTAGTTATATAAGAATCAAGAGAAGAGAGTGAGAACCTCGAGATTATTACATTTTTTTTTCTATGAAAGAAAGAAAGAGAAAGAGAAAGGGGGAGAGAGAACAGGAGTCTTGCTCTGTTGCCCAGGCTGGAATGCAATTTAAAAATAGGTATTAAAAACTGCTTTTATGCTGATAATTGTACTTAACAGTGGAGACAGGAAGAAATAAGGGAAGAAAATAACAAACAGCCAATCGGTATTTCATTTAAGTCTGTGAAATGCTATGCAAATACTGAAGAGTGATTTACTTCCATTTATGTGGTCACTTTCAAAATAGGTGTAATGTGATACTGAGAAAAATGTATGTTCTGTGGACCTGGGGTGAAGAATTCTATAAATATTCACTGAGTTTATCTGTTCCAGGTTTGAGTTCAAATCTTAACCGTCCCTGTTAATTTTCTATCTCGTTGATACCTCGAATATTAACAATGTGGTGTCAAAGTCTCCCACTATTATTGTGCAGGAGTCCAAGACTCTTTATAAGTCATTAAGAACTTGTCTTATGTGTCTGGGTGCTCCTATATTGGGTGTATATATATTTATGATCATTGACTCCTGTTGTTGCATTGATCCTTTTACCATTATGTAATGTCCGTCTTTGCTTCTTTTAGTCTTTGTTGCTATTAAAGTCTATTTTGTCAGAGACGAAAGTTACAACTCCTGTTTTTTTGTTTGTTTTTTGTTTTTTGCTCTCCATTTGGTTGGTGAGTCTTCATTGAACCTTTTGTTTTGAGTCTTTGTGTGTCCTTGCTAATGAGATGGATCTGGATGCAGCGTGCCAATGGGTTTTGACTTTTTATTCAATTTGCATGTCTGTGTCTTTGGGGAGTTTAATCCATTTAAATTTAGGATTAATATTGATATTTGTGAGTTTAATATTGTCATTTAATGCTAGCTGGCTATTTTGCCCATTAGTTGATATAGATTCTTCATTATGAAGATACTCTTTACCTTTTGGTAAGTTTTTGGGATGACTGATACTGGTTGTTTCTTTCTGTGTGTAGTGCTTCTTTCAGAAGCTCTTGTAAAGCAGGCCTGGTGGTGATGAAATCTCTGAGTGCTTGATTGTTTGTGAAAAATTTTATTTTTCCTTCATTTTTAAGGCTTAGTTTGGCTGGTAATGAGATTCTGGGTTGAAAATTGTTTTCTTTGAGGATATTAAATATTGACCCCCACTCTCTTCTAATTTGTAGGGTTTCTGCTGAGAGATCTGCTGTGAGTCTGATAGGCTTCCCTTTATGGGTAACCTGACCTCTCTCTCTAGCTGCCCTTAGAATTTTCTCCTTTATTTCAACCCTGGTGAATCTAACGATTATGTGTCTTGGGGTTGCTCTTTTTGAGGAATATCTTTGTGGTGTTCTTTGTATTACCTGGAGTTGAGTATTTTCCTGCCTTACTAGGTTAGGAAAGTTTTCCTGAATAATATCCTGAAGAATATTTTCCAGCTTGGATTCATTCTCTTCATGACGTTAAGGTACACCTATCAAACATAAATTAGGTCTTTTCACATAGGCCCATATTTCTTGGAGACTTTGCTCATTCCTTTCTACTTTTTCTTCTCTAATCTTGTCTTCTCACTTCATTTCAACAAATTGATCGTCGACCTCTGATATCCTTTCTTCTGCTTGATCAATTCGAGTGTTAAAACCTATGCATACTCTGCAGCATTCTCGTATTGTATTCTTCATTTCCATTAATTCACTTTTATTCCTCTCTAAATTGTCTATTCTCGTTAGGATTTCGTCAAACCTTTTTTCAAGGTTCTTAGTTTCTTTACATTGGGCTAGAACGTGTTCTTTTAACTCACAGAAGTTTCTTATTATCCTTCTGAAGCCTAAATCTGTTAATGGAATGCACTTGTTCTCCATCAGGCCTTGTACCCTTGTTGATGAGGAACTGCGATCCCCTGTAGAGGGAGAGGCATTCTGATTTTGAGTATTCTCAGCCTTTTTATGCTGGTTTCTTCCTGTCATTGTAAATGTATCCACCTGTTGTCTTTGTAATTACCGACTTTCAAATTAGGTCCAACTTCTTGATTCCCAGCACAGAAACCAGCGCAGCAACCCACTGCGCTGGTCAAAACAGCGGCATTAAGATTCATGGTGCTTTTCTGCCTGGGAATCTCTGGTCTGGTTTCCCTCTTGAGCCCCTTTTTCAACCAGCTGAATGGGTGACTCTGCCTTCCTGGAGCTCCAAATGTCCACGAAAAGGGGGCCCAGTCCTGTTTACTCTGCACCGAGAAGCTGCGCACCAGCCACAAGAGCCGTGGGGTTCCTCCGCTAGGAATCTCCTGGTCCGTGAGCAACAAAAATTTGTCTGAAAGTGTGGCGGCCTCTCGTTCTCTGAGCTTTCACTGGCTTCTTGTTCTCTGCGCTTTCACTGCAAGCTACAATCCTGAGCTGCTAGTAATCAGCCATCTTGGATCTCTCTCCTCTATTACATGATTTTTAATATTAGTCTGCCACTTGATAGTACTAATGTTTAATATAACTCTTATGTGTATTTTGCCATTTAGAAAAATGTCTTGAAACCAGGTGTTTAAATGCAAGCTAGTAAAAGCCACCAAAAATGTTTCTCAGTGTTCAGGTTACTCTTGGATTTATTGTATATTATTTCACAAGAACTTAAAAATTCCTAGCATATGCCGAATACTTTCTTGTCCTGGAAAGCATAAAAAATTTAGCATAAGAAAGAAACATATATATAAAAGAAAATGAACAAAGGGTAGGAGGGGAAAACATGGCAATTTTTGTGAAGTATGGAAACAGCTGGCAGCAGAATGCCAGCTCAGCATTAATTCTTTATTTTGTGCAATATTTGAGTCTTTGGTTGATGTCAAGTGTTTGGGACATAAGGGTAGAACAGATAGAGGAGCATGGACCCCAAGATAAGGTGAGTTCTAAGAGCCTGTGTCAAGTACCACTAAGACTATCTGCAAGTAACAGAGTATCCAGTCAACAATCCTTAAATAAGACTTCTAGGCAAACCCCATTTTATTGCATTCTACTTTATTGAACTTCATAGATACTGTTTTTGTTTTTGTTTTCAAATTGGAGTTTGTGACAACCCTGCATCGAGCAAGTTGATTGGTGCCATATTCCCCAAAAGCAGGTGCTCACTTTATCTCTGTGCCATATTTCGGCAATTCTCACAATATTTCGAACCTGTTCATTATTAGTATATTTGTTATGGTGGTCTGCGATCAGTTATATTTTATGTCACTATTCTAATTGCCTTGCGGTGTCACAAACTTCACCCATATAAGACAGTGACTCTTGTTAGGGGCTAGTGCAGCTGGTACTTTAATTTCAAGTCAATGCTCATTGGTTATTCTGAAAATTCCATAAGAATTATGCTAAATGGACTCTGCTTGTGCTCTATAAAAAGAACAACAAAACCTGAATCATAGCCCATCTATTTATAGCATGGCTTACTGAATATTTCAAGCCCACTATTGAGACATACTGCTCTGAGAAAAATATTGCTGCTGATCACCCAAAAGCTCTGATGAAGACGTACAAAGAGAAGAATGCTGTTTTCATTCCTGCTAACACAAAATCCATTCTGACGTCTATGGATCCAGGAATCATTTTGGCTTTCTGGTTTCTGGTTGGATTACTTAAGAAATGCACTTTGTAAGGTTACCACTGCCATAAATAGTGACTTCTTGGATGGAGCTGGGCAAAGTAAAGGAAAAGTATCTTCTGAAAAATATCCACCATTCTAGATGCCATTAAGAGCATTCGTGCTTCATGGGAACAAGTCAAAGTATCAACATTAATATGAATTTGGAAGAAGTTGATTCCAACCCTAATGGATGACTTGGAGAGGTTCAAGACTTTAGTGGAGGAAGTCACTATAGGTGACTTAGGTAGAAATAGCAAAAGAACTAGAATTAGCAGTGGAGCTTGAAGATGTGATAAATTGCTACAGTCTCGTGACAAAACTTGAACAGACAAGGAGTTGTTTCATATGCATGAGCAAAGAAAGTAGTTTCTTGAGATTGCACCAACTCTTGATAAAGACAATGTGAACATTGTTGAAATGACAACAAAGGATTTAGAAAATTGAGTAAACTGAGTTGAAAAGCAGCGGTGGGCTTTGAGAGGATTGATTCTAATTTTGGAAGAAGTTCAGTGATTCATGTCTAATCCAAGCACTTTGGGAGGCTGGGGCAGGATGATCACTTAAGGCTAGTGTTGGAGATTAACCTGGGCAACATAGTGAGATCCTGCTGCTATTAAAAATATAAATAAAGAAATATATAAGACAGGCATGATAGCATGTGTCTGTAGTCACCCCTAGCTACTTGAGAGATTGAGGCAAAAGGAGATCCAGGTTACAAGAGCTGTGATTGCACCACTGTGCTCCAGCCTGGGCAGTAGAGCAAGACTCTGTCGCTGAAAAAAGAAAAAGGAAGTTCTATTATGGGTAAATGGCATCAAACAGCATCCCATGCTGTAGAGAAATCTTTCATGAAAGTAAGAGTCAATCAATATGGCAAACTTCCTTGCTGTCTTATTTTGTGAAATTGCCACAGCCGCCCTAACCTTCAGCAACCACCACCCTGATCAGTCAGCAGCCATCAACATCAAGGTAAGACCCTCAAGCCAAAAGATTATGACTTGCTGGAGGCTTAGATGACATAAGCAATAAAGTATTTTAAAATTAAGTTATATGCACTTTATTTAGACATAATGCTGTGGCACACTTTGTAGACTATGGTATAGTGTAAACATAACTTTTATACGTACTAGGAAACCAAAAAAATATGTGACTATATTGCAGTATTCAGTCCATTGCAGTGGTCTGGAATGGAACATGTGCTATCTTCAAGGTATGCCTATACTTTCTTTTCATAATAAGTTGTCTGGGGGTAGGTGGTCTGCTGTGGATTCAGCAGTTCAAATTCACTGCCAGATCTCTGTGATTTTCCTTATGGCTTTAAGATGGCTCCTGCAGTTCTGTCAGCTTTTTGTCTACATTTGAGAAAGGAATAGAAAAGGAAATATTCTGGTTCAACTTGTCCCCATTTATTAGGAAAACACAGCCTTTCCCAGATTTTCTTTCAGTCACTTATTTAAATATTATTAGTCATGTGTCACATAGCCAGCTCTAACTGGAAGGGATGATAAGAAAAGTATTTAGCTAGGTACATTCTCATCTCAAATAAAATCAGGCTTTTTTTTCCCCAAGAAGGGAGGGAAACATATAAGCGTGTCTGTCTCAGGGGGCCCTTGGGAAGCTGTTTAATATTGTCAGGCTGACACTACCAGCCTCTGTCTGATCCTGCTCTCCTATTAGGGTTAATACTTGGAAATGTGGATAATATAACCAAAATCTCAAATTCTAGTGTTCTGCAGTTCCACAGTTTAATCCTGCTTTGGGAACTTAACAGGCTATGTGACCCTGAACAAATTATTTGACCTATCTGAGCTTTAATTTTCATAAAACAGGGATAACAAGATTAACTTCTTTTCCAGGTTACTGGTGGTTTTAAAAGAGGCACTATATGTGCCACTTTTCCTTCAGGGCCCAACATAGAGTGAATGTTCAATAAATTAGAGACCTAGAGTTTTTGTTGCTGAGGTCTGTCCCAGGGAAGTGAAGGAATGGATATTTACAGAATGGCTGCAGGAAAGGATTACGGTGAGATGCAGGAATAAATGACTGGCTAACCCACAGCTAATTACAGTCTCTCAAGTTATCACAGTTGTATATATTAGCAAGTTCTTTCCAGTCTAGTTTTAACCTGGGCACTGTTCACACTACTCAATTTTAAACACTTGAGTGTTTATGTGAGCCAATGTAAATGAACTATAACTCATGAAATGTACGTAGAGAAGACGCACTTTTGTAACATGCGCCATAAACTGTTGGGACTTTCTCTGAATTGCATTCTCTTTCTTGTAAAATAGAGAAGGTGAGTTTCTACATAATTAGAAACAATTTTTTTCTTATTCTAATTCAATTACCTTAATTGACTGCTTTATGGCTTTTGCTTGGTAATATGAAAAGTAAGTGCTGTATTTGTCCTTATAGTTGTCCAGTGTAGAATAACTGACTTGTGCCAATTACCATTATAAAAGGGCAGTGTCATTACTGTGGACTCTGTAGGGCTGGTCAAGTAAATAGATGTGAGTTGTGTTACCTGCACCTGAGGCCGAAATGAATTTCCTGGCAGGAGGGCACTGCATGAGAGCCCATGGGCTAGGTGAGACCTCAGGAGCTGCCTCTTAGAGTTGGTGGGAGTGGTGAGTTCATTGCTGAGCCAAGGATTTCGTAACTGAAGAGAACAAAGTCAATGTTATGTTGAGTGGGTAGGACAGGACCAAAGGCTAAGATGCCCCATCCTAAGTAAATGCCACAGTGGCCTTGAGTGGTCATGGTGGCATCTGGTGTTGCAGAACCAGATCACCTCTCTGGCAGACGCATCTGCTCCTCTGTTGTTTGTTGAGTGTCCCATCACCAAAAAAAGAAAATAATGACTTTCCTCCTCTTGTCATTCCCCAAAACGCATCTTGCTTAGCCCAGCATAATTTTCCTTTTCATTGAAGAAATATTGGAGATACTTGCTCTATGCCAGGTACTGTTCTCAGCAATCTGAATTTGCTCTTTCCTCTGCTTGGCATGTTTGTTCCATGGACATATGCATGGATTGCTAGTTTAAGATTTTGCTTCCTCAAGTGTTTGATTTCAATGTCATGTTCACAGTGATGTCTTTTTTGGTCTAGATCTTTAAAATTGTAACCTTCATTTCTCCAGCTCCTTCCTTCCTTCTTCTCTACTTTGTATTCCATACCTCACACCACCTTTGAATATATTAGGAGACTTACTCACTTGTGTGTTTATTTTCTGTGTTCTCTGCATAGAAGGTGAGCATAAAAGTCTTTGTCTTATTTGTTTTGTTTTGCCTACTCTGTATCTTTTGTATCCCCAGTGCCTATGAGTCCCTGGCACATAATAAGTTTTCAAGAACTATTTGTGGAATGAAATAAATAGACTCTAGACAAATCCCTTCATAATCTACATTAACTCCAGTATTAAACAGCCTGTGCAGGGATTATTCTGTGTATCTGGATGATGTACACCCAACTTTTGGCCTTAGTCTTGATACTAGAGCCATTGGTAAGTAAACCTAGCTAAGCAGCGCCTTTTATAGAATGTGATCTTATTAGAATTTTATTCTAACTATATGTAGGTATCTATATTACATTCTCTGGACACACACATGGATCTTCTTGGTTGAACATCCTGCCATTATCTAGGTAAAGGAGACATCAAGCTCATGGATTTCAACAGCTCACTTTCTTTTTTCTTTTTTTTTTTTTTGAGATGGAGTTTCGCTCTTGTTTCCCAGGCTGGAGTGCAATGGCGCGATCTCGGCTCACCGCAACCTCCGCCTCCTGGGTTCAGGCAATTCTCCTGCCTCAGCCTCCTGAGTAGCTGGGATTACAGGCACGCGCCACCATGCCCAGCTAAATTTTGTATTTTTAGTAGAGACGGGGTTTCACCATGTTGACCAGGATGGTCTCGATCTCTCGACCTCATGATCCACCCGCCTCGGCCTCCCAAAGAGCTGGGATTACAGGCTTGAGCCACCGCGTCCGGCTAACAGCTCACTTTCAAAGCACTAACCTTAAACCTGCATGATTTCCTAAGCTTAAACCTTTAACTCCTGTTAAACAGCTATGAACTTTGCATACAGTGGTTCTTAAATGAAAGAATTGCATCTCTTGGAGACTTCTCCACCAATTCTTAACGTTTTATTTCTCCAAAACCATAAACAAAACAAATACTTTCCTTTCCTTAGGGTTTTACTGTAGATAATTCTAAAATATGTTTCTGTTAGCTCCAGTTTTTGTTATATTTTTCTAGCATGATAAACTCATACATACAGAAACATGATTATTATGCCATTTAAATAATAGATACTTGCTCACTGTTATTTTTACCAAGGTCACCTGTTTTATAGATTTTTCATATTTAATTCTTATAAAGCTCTGTGTACTATCCTTGTTTTTGATAAAGGAACAAAGGTCCAGAGATGTTATGCTAGTCAAAGCCTAAAACCCACCACCTAAAACCACCTAATTTCCACAGCAGGGTTACACAGAATATTTATGAATTAAACCCTAGTGTGGGTTTCTAATCTTGAAGCTGGTTATTGTTTAAGACTTTTAGCATTCTTTGGAAATGTGACAACAATAAAAATGTATAAGGTTTCTTGAGCATGGGTGACATTTTATCCATATGATTGCATATAAAAATGTACGCTTAGAGAAAAAACAAATAATTAATCTTACTGGCTGACTGTTTTTATTTATTAAAAGATCAGTGATCCTGAAGGCAAGAAAGAACAAAAAAGGGTTGATAGTAAACGTATGCACACAAAGAAGGTATGAACATTAAGCATAATTTGCTTTTCATAACATCAGCGTGCAATAAAATGTTTTATAAACGATGCTTCTGCAAAAATATACTCATTCCCATGAATGCTAAACGCACAAATCTGCATTTTAAAATTCAGTCAGATAGCTGATTCTGGAGCTAGATTAATAACATGCATTGACAATCTTTATGATGATTATTTCTGGTACCTCTTAATTTTTCATTGCTAAGAAAGCAAATCAACACCCAAATTCATGCCCATGAAATTCACACAATTTTCTTAGCTGTTATGATTTATGATTTGGTTGTTTGTGTGTCTGGCTTAAATTGTGAGTTCAATGGCTACAGTCCTATTCGCTTGATGTGTTGCCTAATGCTAAGCATACTGTTGGCTCTCAGCAAATAATAAATTATTTCAGGCATAACCCCTAACATTCTTGTCTAGGCAGTCTTCCATGTGGTGCAATTGTTCTTGTTTCCATATTATCATCAATAATGGCAGAATGAATTTTGAGGTTTATATGCAGATTTTTAAAAAAATCACACCTTCTGAAAACCAGCATGAACTATTTTGGGAGCCACATTTTATAAGAAAACATTTTTGAAAATGCTCCAATTGTTTGGAAGGTTTCAAGAGCCCTTTTCATACCAACTAGATTTTATCAAATAGAGAGTTTATGGTGTAGAGATCTGAAGATAAGCATTTGCTATTTCTTTCCTTTCTGGCTCTGCTTAATGACTACTGCCAGGACTACCCCTACTTAATGCATTTTCCATTTTGTAAAGAATAATTCAGTTTTCATTAAAGGTCACAAAAATCAGTTTTGTGTAATGTTAGAATTCAGAATTATGGATTCATATTTCCTAAGGTGGGAAGCTCTGCCACTAGTAACTTATTTATTCTTCCTGTATGCTGAAGTACATTTACGAAGGGCTGTAAAATGTAACAATATTGTTCATTAAAAGAGATCTGAGACTGCCAAACAAGACCTGGTAAATTTAAGATGAACAGGATTGTGCATGCTATAAAAAGCGTGTTGTCGTCTGCTTAAAGATGATCCAAAACAGCAAAAATACTGCTTATTAGAACTCAATCAGTGCCCTCAGTCATCTTTTGTGTGCCTACCACTGTTTTACTGTCATACTTCCTTGTCTTTTAAAAACGGACAATATGGCTTTGAAAATGGAAATACATTGAAAATGGTTGAGACTAATGCTGTGAAATACATTCTGATGAATTCAGCTCTTGGGAAGACCTTGCTAGCATTCCCTGGTAGCTCTTATTGCTTATATAAGTAATGTTCAATAAAATACTGCCTGAATCCCCAATATATAAAACAGATAAAATGACGTTGGTCTACTCGAAGAGAACTGGTCTGGAGCCTCATCTATTTGTCTCTCTTTGGCTTCTGCAGGGGTGCTTGAAAATCCATAGGGTTCTTTTGAAAACAATCAGCCTACTGAATAAAATCTTGATTCTTTTATTATCTGGTCCTTACCAATCTAAATAACTTAATATTCTACTTTCCTTTTTTTTTCATCTTTAGCAACATGAAATTGTAATTTCTGGTATCCACTCTTTTGTGTGTTGTAAGTCAATTGCACAAGTTTTTCTTGTAGACTAGAATGCCTGTTCCTTTTGATGCTTGCCTCTCTCCTAGCTCTTTGATGCACCTCTCTTAAATTTTCCCCAATTTTCCTGACAATTCTTTGAAGCAACTCATCTAGTTTCAAAATATCTTATATAAACCTGTGCATCTCAGCAGTTATGGCACAATTCTGTAATTGTGGATTGCATAAATTTTCATCTCTGATGTATAACCTCCTTCAAGTTAGATTTGTATCTTTTCATCTTTCTACCTCTGTGCTTGTCTTTCTGTAGGTGATCACTAAATAAATATTTAGGAAAGAAATTAACTCAAAATTTATTGACACAAATTGAAATCTATTGTTAATTTTCTATGGTTGTAACTGTGTACCTATAATTGTGTTTCATTCTTGGAAACTTGGCTTTTGCTGAAAACACTGTAATGAAATCTAACATGAAAAGAAAATCATCTATTGTACTGAGTGGAAGCTTCTATGATAGTGGAGTATGGTAGACTATTTTTTATTGGTTGAGGAATCCCTAATTCCAACAATTTACATGTAAAATTTAGAAAGTAAATGTGTCGGGGGGGTAAACCATTTTGGCACTTCCTTGCTCATTTGGCTCTGGAAGCTGGTTCCTCTAATTCACTTAGTAAAATTTTCTCCTGATTTAACATGATACACTTGATTTGAAATTCAGCAGAGGACAAAAAACATAAACAACCCAGAAAGGTCATATGAGGATAATAAATTTGGCTGACTATTCTGTCCCATTCTGGAGTTCAATCAATATCTGTAGGTGAAAATAACCCTCATTAGGCTCTTGAAATGTTTATGAGCTAGTTTCAAGTTTTCTGCTTTCCTAACTTTCTGGCACTATAACTTTCTATAATTATCTAATAGTGGTTTTTAAAAATCAGATATGGGTTTTTTGGACTTATTTAGGCATGATATAAACACTGGAATTTTCATAATCTTTATCTTCCCATGTATATAAACAAATATTGATCCCATACCACAATCATTTAGGGACTATTGAATTTTGGTTGTAAGTTTAGTCTACTGACTTTCTTCCATGTTCCTTCCTTGATGCCAGAAAAACCCTACTTGGCTCCAGTAATTCCAAAGTGTTCCAACAGCTTCGTAAGATTAATAAATATCACACGCAAAGACTATAAAGGCTAAGAGGGAGAACAATTAGTAAGTTATAACTAATATATTGCAATGAGTGTTTATTATATGAGTTAAACCCATTAATTTTGTAGAGTATTTTTTCCTAACATTTTCAAGACTCATTATTGTGTAAAGACTTTTACAGGATGTTTAACTCTTAGTAAATTTATGAATTTATAATTGTAATAAAACAAAACACTTGAAATCACAATTCATTTTTATATAGTGTCCAACTATGTTACCACATATGATCTTACAGTAATCCTGGTGCTGTGACTCTTATCACTGTTCTAGAGATAACATTTCTAAAAGTATGCTTAAATTTTCAAAATTTATCCTTAGGAAGCTGAAATTGATTAATTAACTCTCTGGGTTTTTGTAAGAGATTTTAGAATCTGTGGTTTTATTCACTTTGAGATATTCTTAGTCATTATCTCTTTAAATATTGCTTTTGATCATTTTCTCTCTTCCCTCTCTCTCTAAGACTCCAAGTCTTGTTACTTGTAAGATTCTTATTCTAACCTCTGTGTCTTTTACCTTCTCTTCTACGTTCCCCCCATTTGTTTGTGATTTTGTTATGGATTGTTTTTCTTCTAATCTTTTTCAGTTCAGTATTTCTCTCCTTACCACTTTTTACTTGCTGCTCTACCCTTTCATCGTGTTATCCATTGAGTTCTAATCTGTGATTATATATTTCCATTTCCAATTTGTTGCTTAAATTTTTAATTTTGTCATTTTCTTTTTTTTCTTTTTTCCTTTTTTTTGAGACAGAGTTTAGCTCTTGTTACCCAGGTTGGAGTGCAATGGCGCGATCTCGGCTCACCGCAACCTCCGCCTCCTGGGTTCAGGCAATTCTCCTGCCTCAGCCTCCTGAGTAGCTGGGATTACAGACATGCGCCACCATGCCCAGCCAATTTTTTGTATTTTTAGTAGAGACGGGGTTTCACCATGTTGACCAGGATGGTCTCGATCTCTTGACCTCGTGATCCACCCGCCTCGGCCTCCCAAAGTGCTGGGATTACAGGCTTGAGCCACCGGGCCCGGCTCAATTTTGTCATTTTCTTAAACATAATGAGCATTGTTATTTTAAAGTGCCTCTCTACTAACTCCACTGTGTGGAGCTTTTGTGTGTCCATCTCTACTGTCTGTTTTTCCTGCTGATTTGTTCATGTCATTTTATCTACTGGTGGGTCTCATTACTCTACTATATGTCAGACCTTGCATTACAAACTGCATATTTTTTTCCCAAAATTCATGTGTTGAAACTGTAATCCATAATGGATATTAAAAGGTGGGTCTTTGGTGGTAATTACATCCTAAGAATGGAGCCCAAACTTACTGAGATACTTGTTATTTTCTGTTGTTCTGATGTAGCCACCCTAATGTGTATGAGTTAGTATCTCATTGTGATTTTGTTTTGCATTTCCCTTGTGATTAGCAATGTTGACCATCTTCTCAAATGCTTGTTGACCATTTGTATATCCTCTTTGGAAATAAATAGATATTTGAATGTCTAATCCTTTGCTAATTTTAATAATTGGGTTATTTGATATTGTTGTTGGGGTGTTATAAGAGTTTTTATGTATTCTGGATATCAATTCCTTATCAGATATATGATTTGAAAATATTGTCTCCCACTCTGTTGGTTGCTTTTTTTTTTGAGACACAGTCTCGCTCTGTAGCCAGGCTGGAGTACAGTGGCGCGATCTCGGCTCACTGCAACCTCCGCCTCCCAGGTTCAAGCAATTCTCCTGCCTCAGCCTCCCAAATAGCTGGGACTACAGGTGTGCGCCACCAAGCCCAGCTAATTTTTGTATTTTTTTTAGTAGAGACGGGGTTTCAACATGTTGGCCAGGATGGTCTTGATTTCTTGACCTCGTGATCTGCGAGCCTCGGCCTGCCAAAGTGCTGAGATTACAGGCATGAGCCACCGCGCGCTGCTGTGGTTGCTCTTTCACTCTGTTGATTGTCCTTTGATGTACAAAAGGTTTAAAGTTTGAGGTAGTCCCATTTGTCTATTTTTGCTTTTATTGCCTGTTCTTTAGGTTTCATATATAAGAAAACATTGCAGAGTCCAATGTCATAAAGATTTTCCCATATATTTTCTTCTAGGAGCTTTAGAGTTTGGGGGTTTTACATTTTTAATTTTTTATTCAGTTCGAGTTAATTATTGTACATAGTGGAAGACACAGTGCACCATTCTTCTGCATGTGAATGTCTAGTTTTCCTAGCACTATTTGTAAAATGGTGGTGTTTTTCCTCATTAGGTGGTTTTGACACCCTTGTTGAACATTGTTTGATGACATAAATGAGGGTTTATTTCTGGGTCCTCTATTCTATTCCATTGGTTTATATTTGTTGTTATGTCAACATCACACTTTGATTACTGTAGCTTTATAATGTGTTTTGAAATTGGTAAGTGTAAGTTCTACAACTTTCTTCTTTTTCAAAATTGTTCTAGTTATTTGCTGTCCTTTGAAATTTTAGTATGATTTTTCTAATTCTATAATAAATTTTAGTATACATTTTTCTATTTCTGCAATAAAATGCCCTGGGATTTTATTAATAATAGGGATTCTGGCCAGGCATGGTGGCTCAAGCCTGTAATCCCAGCACTTTGAGAGGCCGAGGCAGGTGGATCACAAGGTCGAGAGATCGAGACCATCCTGGTCAACATGGTGAAACTCCCCCCTCCCCCGTCTCTACTAAAAATACAAAAAATTAGCTGGGCACGGTGGCACGTGCCTGTAATCCCAGCTACTCAGGAGGCTGAGGCAGGAGAAATGCTTGAACCCAGGAGGCGGAGGTTGCAGTGAGCCAAGATTGCACCATTGCACTCCAGCCTGGGTAACAAGAGCGAAACTCCGTCTCAAAATAATAATAATAATAATAATAATAATAATAATAATAATAGGGATTCCATTGAACCTGTACGTCACTTTTGGTAGTATGAACATTTTAAAAATATTGCCTTCCAATCCATAAACACCAAATATTGTTCAACTTATTTGTGTCATATTTAACTTTTTTCATCAATGTTTTCTAGTTTTCAGCAATGTTTTCTAGCTTTTTTTGCAAGTCTTTCTTCTCTTGGTTAGGTTTATTCCAAAGTATTTTCTTCCTTTTGATGCTATTACAAATGGAACTGTTTTCTTAATTTTGTTTTTGGTTTACTCATTGTTAACATATAGAAATACAACTCATTTTGTGTGTTAATTTTATACCCAGCAAATGTGCTCAATTCATTTATTAGTTTTAATAGTTTTTATTTTTGTATAATTTTTAGGTTTTCTACATATAAGATGAAGTCATCTGTGAACAGAAATAAAATAATTTTATTTCTTCCTTTCCAATTTGGATGCCTTTTTTTTTTTTTTTTCCTAATTGATCTGACTAGGACTTTCAATACTATATTAAATAGAAGTGGCAAGTGCTAGGATCCTTACCTTGCTTTCAATCTTAAAGAAAAAGTTTTCAGCTTTCCACTACTGAATGTGATATTAGCTATGGGCATTTCATATAAGGCCTCTATGATGTTGAGGTAGCTTCCTTCTATTTCTAGTTTGTTGAATACTTTTATTATGAAAGGGTATTAAATGCTGTCAAATGACTTTTTCACATCAGTGATCATGTGGCTTTTGTTCTTCATTCTGTTAATGTAGTATATTAATTTGATTGATTTTTACATGTCAAAACATTCTTGCATTCTACAAGTAAATTCCACTTGGTCATTCTTGTATTCCACAAGTAAATTTTAATGTGCTATTAAATTCAGCTTTCTAGTATTTTGTTGAGGATATTCTCATCAATATTAATCAGAGATATTGGTCTATACTTCCCTTGTGTTTTTTTTGTCCGGCTTTGGTATCAGGGTAATGCTGATTTTATAGAATGAACATGAATATGTTCCCTTCTCTAATTTTTAAAAAGAGTTTCAGGAGGATTTTTGTTAGTTCTTTTAGTATATCATAGAATTTTCCTGTAAAAACATCTGATCATATGCTTTGTTGGGAGGTTTTTGGTTTTTAATTCAATCTCTTTTCTAATTATTGGTCTGTTCAGGTATTCTTTTTCTTCATGATTCAGTCATGATAAGTTGTGTGTTTCTAGGAATTTATCCATTTCTCCTAAGTTACCTGAATTGTTGACATAAAATTGCTCATAATATTCTCTTTCATTCTTCTTATTTCTGGACTTGGTTGTAATGTGTACTCTTTCATTTCTGATTTATTTGAATCTTCTCTTTTTTTTTCTTAGCTAATCTAGCTAAGGATTTGTCAATTCTCCTGATCGCTTCCAAAAACCAATTCTTGGTTTAGTTGACTTCTTTCTACTGTTTTTCTATTTCCTATTTCATTTATCTCTGCTCTAAGTTTTATTAGAATGTGGGGTTTAGTTTGTTCTTGTTTTTCTAGTTTCGTAAGTTAGATTGTTGATTTAAGATCTTTCTTTTTTAGTGTACAAATTTACATCTATAAATTTTTCTTTTAGCACTGCTTTCATTGCATCGCATAAGATTTGGTATGTTGCCGGGCGCGGTGGCTCAAGCCTGTAATCCCAGCACTTTGGGAGGCCGAGGCGGGTGGATCACGAGGTCAAGAGATCGAGACCATCCTGGTCAACATGGTGAAACCCCGTCTCTACTAAAAATACAAAAAATCAGCTGGGCATGGTGGCTCGTGCCTGTAATCCCAGCTACTCAGGAGGCTGAGGCAGGAGAATTGCCTGAACCCAGGAGGCGGAGGTTGCAGTGAGCCGAGATCGCGCCATTGCACACCAGCCTGGGTAAGGAGCGAAACTCTGTCTCAAAAAAAAAAAAAAAAAAAAAAAAAAAAAAGATTTGGTATGTTGTGTTTTCATTTTAACTTGTCTCAAGGTATTTCGTAATTTTCCTTGTGACTTCTTCTGTGACCTATTTGTTATTTAAGAATTTGTTGTTTAATTTACATATATTTGTACATTTTTTCATTTTGTTATTGATTTCTAGTTTTATTCCATTGTGAATGGAAAAGATACTTTGTATAACTTTAATCTTCTTGAATTTGTTAGACTTGTTTTATTGCCTAACTTGTTGTATCCTGAAAAATGTTCCATGTACACTTGAGAAAAATGTATATTCTGCTATTGTTGGGGGGAGTGCTCTATATATGTTTGTTAGATCCGATTAGTCTACAGTAGTTTCTGAGTCCTCTAGTTTCATATAGATCTTCAGTCTGGTAGTTCTATCTATTATTGAAAATGAGGTACTTAAAGTCTCCTACAATTACGGTGTTGATATTTGTTTCCTCAATTCTGTCAAAATTTTCTTCACTTATTTAGGATCTCTGAGGCTTGGTGCATAAATATTTATAAATATTATAACCTCTTCATAAATTAAGCCTTTTATTAATATATAATGCCACTTTTTTGTGGAACATTTTTTGACTTAAAGCTTATTTTGTCTGATATTAGCATAGCAACCTCTGCTTTCTTTTGATTACCATTTGCATGCAACATCTTTTTCCATTTTTTCAGTTTCAGCCTATGTGTATTTGTACATCTAAAGTGAATCTCTGGTAGAGAACATACAGTTGGATCATGATTTTTAAAAACCCATTCAGCCAATCTATGTCTTCTGATTGGAGAGTTTGATTCATTTACATTTAAAGTAATTACTGACAAGGAAAGACTTGATATTGTCATTTTGTTAATTGTTTTCTGTATTTTATACCAAGCTTATCCAAGTTGCAGCCTGAAGGCTGCGTGCAGCCCAGGATGACTTTGGACGTGGCCCAAGACAAATTCATAATCTTGTCAAAAACATGAGACTTTTTCTGTGATTTTTTTTAAGCTCAGCCAATATTTTCTCTATCAAGTTATTCCTTCTACCCATTTGGGAAAATATTATTTTCATTAAAGTGATAGCTGCAAAGATGTTTTTAACCAATTTCTTAAATGCCAACATATTTCTTAATTGGGATTTTAGGATCCAAGCATTGAATTTTATGATCCAAGCATTGAGAATGAGCAAGTCAGCTGTGTTCTACTATTACTTTATAAGAAAATGCAATCATGTCCTAAACAAGAGATTCCTGGTTCTTAGATTCTTGCCAAAACTTATTTGATTTCTCAGCTACTAGTTGGCGAATTGTAGGTCACTAAATGGTTTCCACAGACCCTGAAAAAAATTAGGTAGCTCTCTAAGGAAGCTATTTTCTAGTATGCTGTGTTTTTATTAATATCTTACCTCTAATAAACACTGAGTGCTGTGAGTATAGAACATGAGATATGACAACCTTCACTTTTGAAAATTTGACCTGCCAAGTTGGGGAGGCGCTGCAGGTTTTGTGTGGGTAAGCAAACTTGTCTTTTTTAGTTGTGAGAAGATGGGACTTGCACTTTTCCCTTCCCCCATTGAATTATCATTTCAGTCAAAATGCCTCAAGTAAATTTTCCAAAAGAATGGAGCACTAGCAGATTATTTTTCCATTTAGATCTGTGGGTTTGATTTGTTTCATTCTTTTTTTAGAGATTGTGTCTGAGATATCTGAAGAATTAATAGCAAGATTAGTCTATGAATCTGAGCATAGAGTTTATGGGGTTGTCTCTCATTCCTCATTTCTCTTTTTTAAACTTCTGCCCTATAACTAACAATAGCAGAAGTAGCAGCGCTGGTCTGATGTCCCTGACAGATTCTGTTCTGCACAGATTACCATTTTCTAGCCTAGGCTGCTTCACCCGACAAACAAATTGAGTCATCTTGAGATCTTTACTAAGCAGCCTATTCTCATAATGCTTCCAGACAAGCTGTTGCTTTCTTAATGTATCTTCAGAAAGCATCCCGATCAAAGCAGTTTTTACATGACCTTAGATGGAGGACAAGACTGTATTTGCAGAGACTAGCAGTGGAAGGCTGGCTCCTAGAAATTAAGTGACTATTGGTAATGTGTCAGCTGGATGGCATGCCAGGTGTGCCCCAGCCTAATTTTACCTGTCTTGTTTTCTCATTTACTTTTATCCTTTTTAAATTTTCTTACCTTATTTTTTTTCTCTCCCTCCTTTGCTCTCCAGATACAAAGATTTCCAAGGATAGTAAGATCATGGCTTACAGCCATGTTCGTATCACCCTTGTCCTAAGATTTTTAAAGGGGTTAAAAACAGCTTCACCAAAACTGTCCATGTGGCATCTCCCTCCCAGCCACAAAGCTCTTCTTCTGCAGTTTTCTTTCTTTAGCTAAGAAAAACAATCATCAAATTAACAAATTCAGGGAATTGTGTTAATGATTGAGATATCATAAGGTACTATCACCTTGGGAAATATTTACAAATTAGAAGTGTGTACAGGAGAGGCCCGATTCCTGTAACCAATGTCTACATTGCAAATGCCTTCCCAATTCTTTATGTGTTGAGAAGGGAGATAAAGAAGTTGCAGTATTCTAAAGTGACCCCAGGCTTCATATTTACATGTCAACCCCAACCTGCTTTCTGCTCCTTCTAGATGCCCATGTTATTTGCAGTAGGCCTGCTTGTCAAGTTGCTTCATACTCACCCAGCATCCACAGAATCATCTGTGCTTCCTTTGACCATACGGGGGTTTGTTATTTCTATCGCCTTTGGGGCACCAAAAGTGAAAGAGAACTAAGTAACCTAGATAGCACTGAAAATTCTCAACTGTGATTTTGGATGGTGGGGATGAGGGTGTTAGAGGAGGAGGAGAAGTGTTAAAATTTCCCAGTCCTCCTACTTTATTTTAAAAAGTCAAAAGCTTTGTTGGTGAAGTGAATGAGACGATGATGCTAGCTGAGTATAGGCTTCAGCTTTCTTCATTCCAGACACATTCTGGAATAAGATTCCACAGCATAAGAAGCTTCCCTTGGGCCTGAGATGAAAACAAGGTCATTTTCCCAGGGGAGTAACCCATGGAGCAAGCGTTTAAAATAAACAAACTGCTTGGCTCTAGCTTGAAACAAACAGTAGTTATCAAGATTTACTGCAACTGACTTTGGACCTCATCCAAATGTTGAATTAATGCAAGCTTCTTTTTAACTAAAATGGAGATTCATTTCTGGTAGATGCAATAGAAAAACTCCTTTTCATTTAAACCTGTGAAATGCTATGCAATTACTGAGGAGTGATTTACTTCCAATTATGTAGTCACTTTTAGAGTAGGTGTGATGTGGTACTGATAAGAATGTATGTTTTGTGGATTTGGGGTGGAGAGTTCCATAAATGTTTATTAAGTTTACTGTTCCAGGTCTGAGTTCAAGTCCTGGATACTTGTTTGTTATTTTCCTCACTTATTCCTTCCTGTCTCCATTATTAAGCACAATTATTGGCATAAAAGAGGTTTTCAATACCCATTTTTGGACTGCCTTCTAGCCTGAGCAATAAAGCAAGACTCCCGTTCTCTCTCCCTCTTTCTCTTTCTCTTTCTCTTTTTCTTTTTCTTTTTTTCCCCTCTTTTTCCAAAAAAAAAGAAAAGAAAAACTCCTTTTCTCAGATTCCGGTAGACTTAACTGCACTCTCACCCCCAGCATGGGTCACTATCCCATGTAACAAGAGAAGCAGAACTTTCTGTAAGCATTGTTTAAGAGGTCTGATTTCAACTCTCATGAAACAAAGTAGCACAATTCATTTATAATATGCAAGCTTAGGACACACTTCCAAGCAAGTTTTTTTCTGTTTTTTGGTTTTTTTTAATGTAGCCACTCTCAGTTAAAATCCCACCATATGTATGTTGTCTGATTTTAATTGTATAGTACCTATAATATATGCAACTCTGGTAAATATGGTATACTTTTAATTTTTTTCCAAACAACTATATTATACAGTAGAAAAAGCAGTGTACTGTGAGTAAAGTAAACTAGTTTGGCCTTCTCCTAAACAACATTTTCTTTAGAATCCTAATCTAATAAATGAAGAGGGTTGACAATGTTAGGGGTGCCTGTAAAATATGAAGACTGCCATCACTTGCTCTGAAGGATGTTTTTTAACTTGTAGAACTTATAGGTCCTCTCAGATGAAGGGGGTGGGCCGCTTTTTGACAAGGCTTTACTTGGGTTCCCTAGTAAATTGTACATTTAATTTTAGTTTTAATTGTAACATTCAAAGGATCTGTAGTTTTTCATCTCTGCAAGATGAGAAATGACTCAGCATTTCTAAGGAGGCTTGGCTCTTCTATGCATGCTCTACTAATGGGCATTTAAATATAGGAATGTACAAGTGAAGATGTGATTGGGGCTTGAGGCCCAGATTTCACAGTCATTGAATAATTGAAGCTTTGGAAGTGAATGAGATTGTCTTGCTTTGGGAGAATGAAAAGACACAGGATAGACAGGGAATAACTAAGAGTGCAAAACCTAAGTCTCACTAGGACAATGGACAAAGTGACCTCTTTTTTAAAAATGTCAACTAAATATAAGATATGGCAGGATGTAGATAAGGTGAGACTATGGGACCAATACCGAAATTGACTACAAGGGTCCAGGATTACAGGTTAATGGTGTAGGGAACGCTCTAATAGCCTAAAACCTAGGATTCTTCTTAGACTTGCACATATGAAAGAATGCTTAGGGAGGTTTTTCTCAGAATTAGCAATAGGGCTCAACTTCTGGGGTTGAAGAGTATTACGTACCACCATGTCCAGTTGAGCAAGGGAAAACATATTCTCTTTACCCTGAACCCCCTAGCATTTATAATAGATGACAAAATCTCTGACCATCAGTCACAGTCTCAAACTTTCCTTCACTTTCTGCGCTTGTACAAGAAGACTGTGGGAGAAGATACAGTGATTAAAGTCAAGTATCATCAGATCGATGGGAAGTTCTGTAGTTTTTTCCTCCTATTTCCTATGAGGCTAGTGTAACTGAATCATTCATGAAGCTTAGGGGTACCTGTAAAATATGAAGACTGCCATCACTTGCTCTGAAGGATGTTTCCTAACTTGCAGACCTTATAGTTCCTCTCAGATGAAAGGGGTGGGCTACTTTTTGACAAGGCTTTACTTGGGTTCCCTAGAATCTGCAAGAAGTACATGAATATAAAGTCTAGTGTTGGGTTGTCATTTGGAGAAGGTAGGAGGCTTGCTGGAATTGACTGTGACAGCAGAGAGAAGAAACAGTTGTATAGTGCCCCGGAGAAAAGGGGAATGACCCCTCACCCCATACAGGTTCTCTGTGGCCATTGCAGGATGCAGAAGAGGACTTCAATTCTTTGGAAGCTCCACATGAGGAATGACGTGAAGGAAGACAGAGAACAGGGTAGGCAGATAGGAGTGGTCCAGGCTTACCCACAGGAGACTCTTGCAGGTTGGGGTCTAAGATGGCCCCTAATAACCTCAGCTTCCTGTGTTACTCTCTTTTATCCAATAGAATATAGTAAAGATGATGGAATGTCACCTCCAGTATTTCATTATCAAGATCATAATTTGCATCTTGCTAGCAAACTCTTTCCATTGCTTTCTTGGCTTGCGTGCTTTGGAGGCCCTTGCTGCAGGGAATTGCAGGTGAAACTGTGGTCCTCAGTCCAACAGGTGTCAAGAACCTGACTTTTGCCCACAACCACATGAGCTCAGAAGTAAATCCTTTCCTAGTTAAGTGTTAAAAATGAGACTTGCTTAAGCCTCCTGAGAAATCCTGGCTGACAGGAGTCTTACCAGTCTCTTATTTGAGACTGGTAAGACAGCCTGCATCAGAGGATCCAGTTGCACCATGCCTAAATTTCTGAATCTCAGAAACTGCAAGATAAATGTTTCCTGTTTTAAACCATTACATTGTGGTAATTTGTTATAAAGCATAACTAGCAGAGACAGTGAAGGCATGGCCACTGGCAAAAAATAAATGGAGATTAGGAATCCCCTCACTGACAGGGTGCTTAGTAATGTAATAATGACGCTAACGTCATCCCAAGAAAAATACACACACATCTTGTGGGTAGAGAGCATGACATTGGCACAAGTTACTAAAAACAGATGGAAACATATTGGGTACCAGTTACATTATATATTTTCTACCAGCTCTTTTATTCCCTCTTCGCTTCCTAACACCCAGGGTGTCAAAAAGGAAGACGGAAGAGATGTTCTAGCAATAGGCTGTTCCTCCAAAGTGAAAGAAGGGGAGAGAGATAAAAAGAACAGACTACTCCCACCCCACCCATTCACTTCAAATCTTTTGGCCACAGCCTTTCCAGTGATAGGGGTGTAAAACTTTTCCATCTGATATATTATTGGAATTTTTAAGTAGACAAAGTTTTTGGAAGCCCAGAGATTTTCTACCCAATCTGTAGAAGAAATTTGACATCGTATATACATAGGAAATGCAGAAAAATCAATCTGTTGATTGTGACAACAGAGAGAAGAAACAGTTGTATTGTGCCCTTGGGACAATGGGAATGACCCCTCGCCCCATATAGGTTCTTTGTGGCCATTGCACACAGTCCATCAAATTTAAACTCCTCAATTAATAAGTTTGTTTTATGCATACAATCCATGAAATTGAAACTCTTCAATTAACAAGTCACATATGAATGCAGCCAAAAGGGAGTTTAAGGCTCTGAAAACTGGAAGATGATTTGGGAAGAGGCTGTAGACTCTGAGCTGTGACAAAATGCTTCAACATCTAAGAGGCACCAAGACTACCTTTGTCCTCCAACATACATCCAATGAATTTAACATGGAAATTCTCAAAGGTTTGACAGCAGTTTGTCCATACCTGCACATAGACTACGATGAAGCCTGTCTAGAACACCTCTCGAATTATATATACCTGAGTCTAGTCAGTGTTTTGAATCACCTTAAAACATGATTTGAAGCCGAACACAATGACTTAATGTTCTCTGTCACTTAATACTACTGATCACTCTCATCCTTTTGGAGGTTCTTTTAGGGCTTCAGTGATCTACTTTCCAGCGTGTTCTGCCCTTTCTGACCATCTCACAGGCCATCTCTTTCTGTGGTTTCCTCTGAGTTGTCTGTTTAGATGCTGCTCCACATACATATGTTGATTCCTCTAGCTCAATACCTACTGTAAACATTCTGCTGGTGAGCATGCTTAACTAGCAAAAACCAGATTTTCTGTATTTTCTAGTAGTCAACTTCTCATCCATAATCCTTTGATGGCGAAACCCAGTGTGGAATTATAGTTACTTCTTTATTTCATCCCTTAAATTGTCCCTGGCCTTCTTCTTCTTCTTTTTTTTTTTTTTTTTTTGAGACGGAGTTTCGCTCTTGTTACCCAGGCTGGAGTGCAATGGCGCGATCTCTGCTCACCGCAACCTCCGCCTCCTGGGTTCAGGCAATTCTCCTGCCTCAGCCTCCTTAGTAGCTGGGATTACAGGAACACGCCACCACGCCCAGCTAGTTTTTTGTATTTTTAGTAGAGATGGGGTTTCACCATGTTGACCAGGATGGTCTCGATCTCTCGACCTTGTGATCCACCCACCTCAGCCTCCCAAAGTGCTGGGATTACAGGCTTGAACCACCGTGCCCAGCTGTCCCTGGCCTTCTTAATAAATCAGTCTCCAAATATCATAGATTTGCTCTAGCACAATGTCCTGTTCATCTATCTCTTTTACACTCTCTTTAGTCCAGGCCCTCATTACCTGCCGCCTGAGCTACTGCAATGAACTCCATGCTGATCTTCATACCTTTTGTCTCACTCATTCAACATAGTCGTAATGAAAGCTTCATAAAAGTGAAACTACGATCATGTTTTCTCTTTAAAAAGCTCCAAGGTGTTCTCTTTCCTTCTTAGTTAAATTCACATTCCTCATTTTGATATTCACTAATCTGCCTTCTGAATCCATTGATCTCCCTTCTCCTGTCATTTATTACACAGACTAAATCTTACGCCTCTTGCTGTTCTCTAGAAAAACCCTCTTTTCCACTTTGCCATTGGCTGCCAGAATAAGCTTTAAAATACGTATCTCATATATATTACATATGTAGATATATGTATGAATATATGTGTATATAATATATACATGCATTATATATACATATATGTATATTATATATACATATATACATATATAATGCATGTATATATTATACATATATGTAATACATAAATTACATATAACATATATAATGCATATATAAAGTATGTATGTATTATATATACATGTCTATATCATAAATATTGTACCTGTATCATATATATCTCATATACTCTATTAAAAATTACAATATAATTTTAATTATACATATATAATTACAAATTAAACGATGGCAATCCCTGCTGCGGCCTTTCAATGTCTCCCTATTGCATCTAGATTAAGTGAAGGCCCTTTGTGCTGTGACTCTCCACGTGCTCTACACTCAGGCCGCTGGCCTTTGTCCTGTTCCACCACCAAGACCTGCCTCAGCATGTGCATACCTCATTGCCTTCCCGCGGCAATCTTTTGTCCTAGGGGCTTCAACTCAAATTATCCTTATTCAGAGAGCCTTTCCCACCTCATCCCGCCTAAGGAATTGCTCATTAACACCTTCCTGCCCAGTCTCTCACACCACCCTGTTCATTGCCTTCATCACTTATTTCTACCTGAAGTTTTCTTGTGATTTAAAAAAAAAAAATGTTTAGCTGTTTGTTGCTTGTCTTCTTTCATGAGGCCAGGGACATTTTATATCTTGATTACTCTTGCATTTCCAATATTTAACAGTGCCATTCCTTGCTTGATAAATATATGAATTAATGAATCAATGCCATTTATTCTGCTTTGGTTACCCTCCTTGCCCATCTCTGCCTGTTGAAATTGTGTCCATCATTCAAGACCCATCTCAAAGTCTTTCCGTTCTTTGGTCTTAATCTCTAAAGCTATTCTTGTACTAAATATGTTCACATAGCTTTTTGTTTTCACAACAGCTGATCTGGCCCTTGTCAGGTTCTGCTTTGTTACTTTTAACCTTCCATTATTGCTTAGACTACAATTTTATCTAGCAATAGTTTTTTTTTTTTACATTCATCTTTATATTTCATTACTGTGATAAGAAAAGTATAGTCGAGTCAGCAGCTGATAAATTGAATTAAAAGGCAAGAAATTTGACAAGAATTCATGCTAAGATTTTACAAATAAATTCACAGTACTGTTGGGATTTAGGGTTTAAAGGATGTCTTTATGGAGCTAATTATTGATATAAGAATGTATTTTATGATAATGATACCAATTAGAAGTTATAAAAGGTATATAATATAAATCCCATAATTCTAAGAAAAAAAATCAATGACAAAGATTTTTCTTTTTCTTTTTTGAGTAAAAAAGTAAGTGATTCCATTTAAATGGGCATCTAATAGGTCTAAGGGTACCATACTTTGAATTTGACTTGAATTTTAAAATTAGAAGTAAATAAATAGGCTTGACTACTTTTTGTTTGTTTGTTTGTTTGTTTTTGAGACGGAGTTTCGCTCTTGTTACCCAGGCTGGAGTGCAATGGCGCGATCTCTGCTCACCGCAACCTCTGCCTCCTGGGTTCAGGCAATTCTCCTGCCTCAGCCTCCTGAGTAGCTGGGATTACAGGCACGTGCCACCATGCCCAGCTAATTTTTTGTATTTTTAGTAGAGACGGGGTTTCACCATGTTGACCAGGATGATCTCGATCTCTTGACCTCATGATCCACCCCTCTCAGCCTCCCAAAGTGCTGGGATTACAGGCTTGAGCCACCGCGCCCGGCAGGCTTGACTACTTTACCTAAAATTGACAAAAGACCAAAACTATATTTAAGTTTAATTTGCTAGAATCCCTATAGTACACATTTCAAGAGGTATCTCTCTTTTGTTGTTGATATGATTCGACTTAATTCTGTGATTTTCCAATGCTTGTTTTATGTATTTGTTTTATTTTTACCTTTGTTGCCTTTATCTGGATTTATTTTTAGCAAGTCAAACCCTCTTGTTTAGCCACTCCATATAGTCTCCTCGTGTCTGAACATTCTATATCCTGTTTCTAGTCTAACCGCCTTGTTGTTATCTTAAAGCTTTATCAAATATATGTAAGCTCTTCTTTTCTATTAGTATTTCTAATTAGCACTAAGGATAGGCATTAATCTGGCTTTGGCAGTAATACATTTCGGAGCATACTGATGACATTAAGAAGTTGTAGATGGTTTTGGTATGTTATAAAATACTTAAAAATTGAAGTGTGTGACATCTGGATTTCATTCTAATATACAGAGGAGGAGATAGAGAAGTGTGTGAAGGGAAAAGAGGAAAAAGGATTGGCCCCAAAGTGATCACTATTGATGGGGGTGTTTAATATGTACGGTTCATTATGCTAATCTCTCCGCTTTTGCATATGTTTGAATTTTTCTGTAACAAAAGGCTGAAAAAAGAAAAGAATTACATTTTTTTCCCAATAAAATACATTGGTTTAAAGGGTAATTTACAAAAGGAATTCTAGGGCGGAATAATTTTATTTTGAATAACCACACAGGAAATCTTTTATTCAAATGTTAAAAATTTCATTTAAATTTGATAAGTTCTCCCTTGTTTCTTAGTTATATTTACCATATTTGCTATTCCATCATTCTAGATTAAGCTTTCTGTATGTTTCTCTGTACCTTGCCTACATTACAACACACATTTCTGCAGCTACTGCAGTGTTCTGAAAAACCTAGTTCCATTCTTGTAATGAGTTCACCTTCTCTCCCAAAACCAGGGTAATACTATTCGGCTACAAAGGCAAAAGCTATACTAGAAATCATTTCTGCTTTTGAGTAGTTCTACCTAAAATGGAAATATCGTAAGCTGAATTCTGTATCTGGATGATTTTAAAAAAAATGTTTATGGTGCATGTCAAGTTAGGCCCTTTAGAGAACCCCAAAATTGTGATCTGTCAAAAAAGTATATTCATATAATTATAAATGTAAATTGCACAAATGTTAAGAAACTTCAAAGGGTGTTGAATAAAACTTTAATTCAAATGTTCAACTGCAACCCGCTTCTTTTTCTATCCCTTGTGGTAACCCAAGTTATCTGAGGACCCAAAGTACCATTGGCATCCCTAGAAGTTTCAGGCCCTAGATCCACAGTTACTTGCAATGCCAATCCTTGTCTACAGATCAGCACAGAACTGCTAAAGCTCTGCAATGTCCATAAATTGCTGTCTGCTCTGGCTTCTGTTCCCAGCCACTACCATCTCTGAACTTTAGACAGTTCCTGACTTTCGTTGCAAAGCTCCTTGTTTAGCCACTCTATACCTCCTTCTGAGTGAATCGGGTAATTGGTCTTAGCTCTGATTGGTTTTCCCAGCAACTCCATTCTATGCTTTTTATCTTTTCCAGGAATTTCACAAAATTTATTTCCCGCTGATAAGTCTTTCTTGTTTACCCAGGCTGCAGTAGATTAAGTGTGATTTAACATTTTTTTGTTTGGTTATTTCAAAGATAAGGGGATCAACTAAAGGCATAGCTTACCATTTTGGGCTAAAAATCCTTCTCAGGCTCACTCTCCGTTTTCTAATGATTCTCTGGTTCTAAATTGCTTAACCTCTGAATGTACCTTTGTAGCCTCTGCTATAAAGCAGCAGAATATCAGAGAATCAGAGAAAGGGTTTGATAGACCCTCTTTTTATCTCCTTTCCTGACTTAAAATACTGAGCTCTAAGATATTCATGTTGTTTGCGAAATTAGACAGGACTTGAGGAGGGAGTGGTACCCTATGAGCTGAGGGCTGGGAGTTAACATTTTTGGTAGAAGTTGGGGCCTATTCTTTATTGTTTTCCCATGTAGTCACGGTAGTTATTTTAGTACCCTCTAGAATAAATTCTCTGGTTCTTTCCCTTTCATTGGTCCCTTATTGCCCTCTCTGTTAGAGAATCTGTTTCCTGCCCTTTAATTCTTTATTTATTTTATTTTATTTTTTTTTCTGAGAAGGAGTTTCGCTCTTGTTACCCAGGCTGGAGTGCAATGGCACGATCTCGGCTCACCGCAACCTCCGCCTCCTGGGTTCAGGCAATTCTCCTGCCTCAGCCTCCTGAGTAGCTGGGATTACAGGCACGCGCCACCATGCCCAGCTAATTTTTTGTATTTTTAGTAGAGACAGGGTTTCACCATGTTGACCAGGATGGTCTCGATCTCTTGACCTCGTGATCCACCCGCCTCAGCCTCCCAAAGTGCTGGGATTACAGGCTTGAGCCACCGCGCCCGGCTTCCTTTAATTCTTTAATTGACACTACCATACTACTGCTGCTGCTGCTAAAAGAATAATGAGGATAGTAATCATAATTACCATAGTTAAGATTTGTTGAGCATTTACTATGTTCCAGGCACTGTGCTGAACACAAATTCTTATCAATACCTCAAAATAACTATACATATATATATAGTATAATAATGAGTATATGTATATTATATATAATATATAGCAAACCATATAGTATATAAATATAAAATAACTAATAGAATACTTAATTTACTCAATATGTTAAGTAAATTGAGGCTCAGGGGAACTTGTTCAGGGTCCCACGACTGTATGTGTCAGAGAAGCCAGGGCTGCCTGACACCAAAGTCCCTGCTTGTAACCATTATCATGTGACATGCCTTTGCAGGCATTTTCTGGTAAATGTCTTCGTCTGTAGGCACCTTGTGGTGACTTGATTTATAATTTGTATCCCCAGGTTTTATCACAATGCCTGACACAGAGCAGTTGCTACATAAATAATCATTAAACGAATGATCGTATTCACACTCCAGCATGGAGCTATACATCTAACAGACCATTACACATAAGGAGATAAATCTATTTTTAAATGATGTACAAATTTTATAGGGTCTTTAGATAGTCAGCTAATCTAAAAATTTTCAGTGCATTTAACCACACAACTAAGAAAGTAAATTTTTATCAATGTCGATTAGTTTTAAGTGATTCTTTCTTGCTATTATTGTTTTGAGACAGGGTCTTGCTGTGTCTCCCAGGATGCAGTGCTGTCTCCCAGGATGCAGTGCAGTGTCACGATCTGGGCTCATTGCAACCTCAACCTCCCAAATGCAAGCAGTCCTCCCACCTAACCCGCCCAACTAGCCTGGGACTACAGGTGCGAGCCATTATGTCTGGCTCATTTTTGTATTTTTAGCAGAGACAGGGTTTCATCATGTTGCCCAGGCTGGTCTCAAACTCCTAGACTCAAGCAATTTGCTCACCTTGGCCTTCCAAAGTGCTGGAATTACAGTTGCGAGCCTCTGAGCCTAGCCAGAAATTCACTTTTTACTTTTCATTCTTTTATTCTTTTTAAAGTATTTTGATGGTTAAATTATTTTGAATTTTATTAAAGGGAACCATGCATATAAAAAAGTGCATAAATTATAATGTATAGTTCATGAATTTTCCCCAGGTGAATACACTTATGTAATTCGCCCACAGTTCAAAAAAAACCAGAACATTCACAGAGACCCAGAAGCTTCCTCATGCTGCCTTCCATCTCCTATCCCTTTGCCTTTGGTGATAAATGATGTCCTGACTTACAAACACCAAAGAATCATGTTGGCTGTTTTTAATTTTATATAAATGGAACCATAAAGATATGGTTTTGATTTGCTCAAAACTGCGTCTGTGAGATATATGGATGTTACTGTGAGTCGTTATAAATTATTCTTTCTCTTTGTTCTGGAGTAGTCCATTGTGTAAACATATTTACATATCCATTTTGCTGTAGATGGACATTTGGGTTGCTTCCAGTTTGGGCCTATAATAACAGTGATACTATAAAAATTTTTATATAAGTCTTCGGAGTTTGGACCTAAAGTGGAACTGCTAAATCATAGCATTTCTTGTATTTTGTTTCACAAGACCCTGCCAAACAGTTTTTCAGAGTGGTTATGACAATATACTCTCCCGCTTGTGGTAGTTCAAGTTCCAGTTGCTCCTCATCCTTTTCAACACTTGCCTTTATCTTTTTCCGTTTAACCATTCTGCTGGTGTGTAACGGCATTACATTGTACTTTTCATTTGCATTTAGATTACTGGTGAGCTTGAGTACCTTTGGATATGTGTGTTGGCTTTTGGGGCTCTCTTTTTTGTGATGTAGTTTTTTCATGTTGCTTGTCAATTATTTCTATTTGGGTGCCCACATTTTTCTTTCTCATTTCTAAGAGCTTTTTAATACATCCTAGAGATGAATTTTTATAGAATATGAAATGGAAAACATCGTGTGCCATTCTGTGGGTTACCTTTGCATTTGATAATTAAGCATTTCTATTAATCAGGATAGAGGCCAACCTGTAGTATAGTAAGAAACATGCAACCAAGCAGTCAAAAACTAAGCCAAAATACAGTAGATGTTTATTCTCATTTGTGTAACTGGCTAAAATTAGGAAGCCAGGCTTGCATGGCACCGCTGCACGAAGTGATTTGCTGTGCCAGGTTGCTTCCATCTTTCTACTCCACAGGTTCTGTCTTCATCAGCCTGGTCAACGCTGGATTTCCATCATACATGTGCTCAGTCCATGGGAGGTGCAACAGGTAGAGACACACAAACTCAGCGTTTTTAAAATCAACAATTGAAGTGGTCCATGAGCTTCTGTTCACAGTACATTGAGCCCTAAATTCAGCACATGACCATAACGAACTGGCACAGCTGCTGGGAATGTATAATCTCTAGCTGGATGTTCATGTGCCCAGCTAAAACTCTGTTTCTATGAAGGAAAAAGAGTAATGGATTTTGGGGTGGTAACTATCAGGCTGCTATCACCATCTATTTTAGGCAAGCACCATGATACACAATTTGGGGGGAAGAACTTACAATCTAGTAGAACAAGATGTTTAGGGTATTCAAAATCTATGTAATACCAGTTATTATGAAATAACCAATAAATAGAGGTAAACATTGTGGGGATAAAAAAGGAGTGATTTAGGTGGAGGATCTGAGAAGGCTTTGTAAATGCAATAGTTTATGGTAGAGAAAGCACAGAATTTCAGTCTCAGCAACTTGCAGAATGTGAGTGAAACATTCAATAAACCTGAAGCTTCATGAGGTGTTGTGGGTGGGGTTAGAAAATGAGGCAGGAAAGGTGTATTGGAATCAAATCACAAAGAGCCTTTTAACTATCATGTGTAAAGAATGTGAATTTTCTTCAACAACCAATGTCAAATTAGAGAAGCCTTTTGAAGTACTGAATATCTTAACTTCAATTTTATAGACAACTGTTTTAGCCTCCACTTTTTCAATACACACTGAAGTAATCCAGTAGTATGTGGAAATCCAGCTTAAATATTTTTTTCCTTCAAATAATTAAGATAAACTCAGTGTAAGGTAACAGTTTCATTCCAACTACCTTAGGGAGCATTGGAGTGGAGGAAGGGGTGCCATATGGGACAGCCAAGAAAATCTTCATGAGAACTGGAACACCTCTTGAAAAGAGTATTCATGAAGACATAAATAACGTAAAATGAAAGTGGGCTCCGATGTAATATTTTGATCTGAAGTTAAAGACTGATTAAGATTTTCATGAACTTAAACTTGAATCTGTGTGATTATCAAGGGGTGTAATTAAGAGTCACATCCTTTCTAAGTCTGTGGGGAAATTCCCATCACCATTGATGAGAATTGTGCATAAAGATCATGGGAAGAGCATGGCCCTTGGGTTTCCTCTTAAACAGCCTGTAGGATTTGTTATGGTTATTTAATGCACTGGTCCTTGGAGACACTACAATTCTGCCTCTACCTTCCATGCTGAAAATAACAAAAGTTGGGAGTGGAAGCCCCAGGAGATGTAGATATCATTTCATTCTTTCTTCTTTATCTACAATTGATTTACTATCAAAGGGAAAACTTCTGGCTCCAGGAATGCCAAGTCACTAAACAACAACAATAACAACAACAAAATGAATCCAAGTATTAGAGGGGAGAAAATGCTGCCCTATGTTCATTATGCGATTAACTTTTCTGCGAGTTAGACTTTCTTTGGGAGCTAAGGTCATTTCCTTAAGCTGCTGGGAAACTGTCGGTTCTGAGACACACTTACGTGTCAGAACATTTTGGCCAGGGATATTTAGAAATGTCTGTGGGCAAGGGCAACAATAATTTTCTTTAGAGAGAGTCTTGAGCTAAGATGCAAACAATAAGGAATTGTAGAATAAAACCGTAGTATGGTGATAAAACAGGGAAAAGTGATAGTTCTAAGGAAAGTGTTCTATTTTCTCATCCAGTCTCAGCAAAGCTGTATGTGCAAAATTCTGGGTCTTCCACTGTCTTTCCGTGCCTGCTCAATAACTAGCAGTATATTTTGACATGTACAACCAGAAATCTCTGTATGCAAAATGTTTCATTTTTACACACTGTGGTATTTTACACATGACAATGTTTGAAGACAAGCAAGTATCTGTTAAAGGTGTCATAGGATCAGGAAAAGCAACTGGGAGTGGGCAGATATAAGGGTTTCTGCTGCAGAGGTTTTAAGAGATCAGATCCATGTTGCCAAGTTCTTTTATCTCTGTCCTAGAGAAGAAGAGTAATGCATTGAATCAGCCATTTACTAAGAAGCCAATTTGTGTGAAAGGAATTCCTTTTTTTTTTTTTTTTTTTTGCCTTTTGTCTTTTGCCTTTTTTGAAATAAACGAAATCCTTTATTTCAAGTGTTTGTCCTGGGCCAAGGAATTACACTCTTTGAAGCCCTTTATATATATTAACTCACTTAATCCTCACAACAAATTTAGGAGATAGATACTATAATCATTCTGATTTTATATATGCGGAAATGGAGGCACAAATAAGTTAATTGTGTCAAGGCCTTACAGATGCTAAATGTTAACATTGAAATTGCAACCTATGGAGTCTGGCTTCTGGGCCTGCTTTCCTAATTACTACACTATACTTCCTCATGAGGAGACACTCGAGCAGAGGCTAATAATGGCATGGGAGGCTCATGAGATGTTCTGAGGGAAAACACTCCAGGTAGAAGCAAATCATAATGCAAGAGCCATATGCCTCTTTCTCAAAGAGCAGAAAGGCCAGTGTGGTAAAGTGTGGGAGCTGCTGAGGGGAAGGGTGCTAAGAATGAGATGCAGTGGCTTGTGGGCCTTGGTAAGGATTTTGGTTTGCATTTTAAGAAAAATGTCTGGGCACGGTGGCTCACAACTGAAATCCTAGCACTTTGGAAGGCTGAGGTGGGCAGACTGCCTTAGCTCAGGAGTTTGAGACCAGCCTGGGCAACACAGTAAGACCCTGGCTCTACTAAAAATACAAAAGATTAGCCAGGCATGGTGGTGCACACCTGTAATCTCAGGTACTTGGGAGGCTGAGGCATGAGAATCCCTTGACCTGGGAGGCAGAGGTTGCAGTGAGCTGAGATTGTGCCCTCTGGCCTGGGTGGCAGAGTGAGACTCTGTCTCCAAAAACGAAATAAAAAAAAGAAAAAAGGCAGAAGAGGATTTAAGAAGAGGTGTCGTGTAGTTTGATTAGTGATTTGAAAAGATATTGTGGCTGCTGTATGAACTGTGGAATTGGAAGAAAGTGTGGATGCAGAGAATAAAAATACTGAATATAAAATATTTAAACTTGATATATAAGTCAAAATCATACATAAACATATATATATATGTACAGAGTCAGTCTTCTAAAATGATCTAGTTCTCAAAATTGCTTACCCAGTGAAATACATTTTAGCAAAAATAGATTACAAAATCCTTTTAATACTCTCTAAAACATTTTCAGATTTCTAGAAATTGTTGATAGATTTTTGTTTGGTGTGGCTGCCTCTAGTTAAATGATGTCCCTGTTTGAGCCACAACTTGACACAGGGAACCCCTCATACCCTTCCACTGACAGGCCCATTATACTGACAAGGTCATTAGGTCCTTGACACCCAGCATTTGGTTGCAGCTGGAAGGTGTCTGGGGGAACTCCCTGTACTCCATAGCTGGCTTTGCCCCCTGGTGCCAGGGAATTGTCTAGCCCCCAGACTCAGAAATTTTGCATCTCAGCTCTACTATGTCCCGACATCACCTGCTGCACAGCCTGTGTCACCTCCACAAACACTGGGCTGCTAACTGAGCAGCAGAACGGCACTATCCACGTTCTTATTGCTGGGTGATATGGCAGCTGCCTCTGGGTCTGCTCAGCTGCCCTGGGCTGGGAAGGTGAAAACTGCATCTGGTCCAGGTCTGCTTTGAGGTTGGGTATCCACCTCTGTAGTTGCTGTTGGGCTAAGTTTTATTAAGATAGTCTTTAGCAATCTAGACAGAAATGTTTTCATATTCAATTGGTACAGATTGTTTGGGTCACAAGTATCCTTGCTTGGTTTATGAAGGAAGTGGTGGAATACAGAGAACTGACCATATTCTGGATATATTTTGAAGGCAGAGCCAAGAGATCTTTGCTAATGGATGGCATATAAGATATGAAAGAGGTGGCAAGAATGACTTCCAGGTCATGACTTGATACTTGAGTGATTGGAAGAAAGACAGGGAGGACAGGTTTTGTGAGTGAGAATGAAGCATTTAGTTTTAGACGTAGTAAGTTTGAAATGCTTATTCAATATCCAAGTGGAGGCTCAGGTGCTTGTTTGATCTGTGAGTCTGGAGTTCAGAGAAACAGAACTTTTTCAGGAATGATTTACTCAATAATCTGACAAATAATTTCCATTCACTTGGTTAGAATAATGAGTCTTAAGATAGAACATTTCATAATTACCTATTTAAATGTTCATAAATAAAATACAAAGCCCCAAATCTGTGAGAAAGGCTACTTAATAGCTCAGCTTTCTGATGCTTAGCTATATAAAATGCAAGATTGAAACCATATATATATAGCTTATTAATCTAGTACTTCTCTCTTGCCTCTCATCCCTTCCTTGAAGAAGCAGGCACTAAAGATGCTTAAGTGAAGCTCTGATAGAAATTCTCACTTTAGCAAATGAAATAATGCTAAATTTATATATGCCAAGCCTAAATTCAGATATTGCTGGGAAGGAAGTGGTTTTAAGATGGGAGATTGAATATTCAAAAAAAAAGCAGCTTTTAGGATTTTCATGGTATGCCAAGCTCAGATGGAAAAACCAAGAGGACATTTTAAAACCTGTAATAAAATGAAAACAAAGCAAAAAAAGCTAGTTCTCCTGGAGCAAACAGATTTGAGAGAGAGGAATCTGAGTGAGTGTTATCACTTTGACATCTCTTTTACATGGCTCTAAAAACATCTTGAGTTTTAACTTGGGATGATTTTGTGAAAGAGGAATCACAAAACTAGAGTGAGTACAAATAAAACGTTTTAATAAGATATTCAATACAGTATTTCCCTGTGGAGATTCTATAAGAAGAAGAAGTGAGAAGCTGAAGGAAGTGACTGTCACTGTTGGGAACCCAGTCCTAAATGAGACAAGACTTAGCTTTCCTCGAAAGGCTCCTTGTTCTGCTCTGCCTAACAGGCTGCAATGAGATGGATAAGGAAACCTTCAGGAGTCACTAACAGACCAAGTGAATGAACTGAATCCACTTACAAACAGATTGACTTAAGCAGCATTTTCCTCAGGCTTCCTACCAAATGCAATAGCAGGGAGACAGGAGAAAGTTGATATATAAAAGGCGTTAACATGATTTTGTTTTATCTCCTCCTGCTCTATTTGCATTTGCAGAGTGATCAATAGACACACAGAGATCTGTGATTTCACCAACTAAGCATTTCAAACAGACTCACTTCTTAACCAAATTTTGTGCTCAAGTCTTGTTACTATTAGTTTAATTCTTGTGTTTCAAATTGAGAGAAACAAGCGCGTACCCATCCCTACACATAACTTAAACATATGACTGCGAATTGTACCATACAAAACAAGCATAAGCCATGAATCCTCCACCTTTTGTGTTATTTTTTATTACTACAGAAAGTGCTGTTGCTTGACTGTAAATATCATTTAGTGTAATAAAATGTAGACGGACACATTTTTGTGTTCCAGCCCTGGTTCAGTCTGACAGTGTCCGGCATAAACCACTGAAACTTGATAAAAGACTGTCTTGGGGTTATCTTGCTGTCATGATTCCGACGTGTTTTGATTTCCTTCTGGAGTCATAAATTGCACCTTTGGTACAATGAGGGAAGAGTTGTTCCTTCGGATAGAATTGTTCCTCCTCATGGAATTGTTTCTTCTCATGGAATTGCGCTTCCTCAGAGAATTTTGATGGGACAGTTCACTCTTTTGGAGGGTCTGAATAAGAATGGAAGGCTTCTCATCCAGCTCTCGGGCACTGCACCGTGGAGCAGCTACTTTAACAGTGTTGCCAAATTTGGAGTAATCCACAGAATATACTCCTTCTTCCTCCGTCACAATGGACACAAAGCGGTGGCCCCACTGGATCTCCTCAGCAATGTAGGAGGTTCGTGCTTGTGTGGTGATACCAGTAGTTTCAACCACTCCTTCCAGGATAACTATGACCTCCAGGTCTTGGTTGGCCAGGTCAGTTGCTGAGATGTCATACAGGGGGCTGCGCTTGTCAATCACGTGGCAGATGATCAAAGGGGCCACCAGGAAAATGTTATTGCTCTCGATTGGGTTATCAACAGGAATGTCCAGCTGGTGAATAGGCACTACCTCACCTTCAGGTGTAGTTGTTTTCTTGACCACCTGGATGCGCACGGAGGCACTAATGATCATGCTTTTCCTCAGGTCACCCACTCGGAACATGAAGCACAGCTTGCCATTTCGGACAGCAATCACAGCATGGCGGCTGAAAATCAAAGTTTCTGCTCTTCTGTGAGCCTGAGCTGTTTTCATGAAAATACAGCCTAACATGACTGCATTGATGATCAAACCCACAATATTCTGCAGAATCAAAACCGTGATGGCCAAAGGGCACTCCTCTGTCATCATCCTCCCTCCAAACCCAATGGTCACTTGAACTTCAATGGAGAAGAGAAAAGCAGAGGTGAAAGACCTGTTAGGAATGGTATCAGAAAACACCACCATCAGGTCACATTTTGAATAACGAAATAATATGCCAAGCTGAACTTTTCATTTTCTTCTGCTAAAGACTATTAAATGCTTGCAGAAAGGGTAGGCAACTTAACTTGTAAAATGCCTAATTCTAAACTGTGTTTAGAACAGTCTCTCTCTCTCTTGCATGCATCTACCTGCACAATGCTGGAGATTAACATCCTATTAACTAAGTTCCTTTAAGCTAAGGCCTAATTCTGTTAATATTAACATTCTATTAATCTTTCTTAGGTCACATAGTGATGAGCCTAATTGTGTAAAAGATTAATACATTTTTATATCTAGGCATAGTTTACATTGCAAAATATTTCACTTTCACAAAGGCACAGTTAACTTTGTAAAACTTTCTACCAGGTAGATGTTTATTATTTATTGCATATCTATGTTTAGGAGACCTGAGTCATATGGAAGGTACTGAGTATGGAGTATTTATCATTTATAATCTTTAAACTTGTTATTTATAATCTTTAAAGTCATATTCATTAGCTAATACTTATTTTGTACCTCATATAGAAATAGCACAGTGCTAAAAAAAAAAGTATAAAACACATTATCACAAACAACTAGTATTTTTAATAGAAGGGAATGCTTTTCCATTTGGGAAGAAAAGTGTCTTATTGATGGTCTAATTTTGTTCTTTTAAGTCAGGGGTCCCCAACTCCCCTCAGCAAGGGAGCAGTACTGGTCCACGGCTTGTCAGGAACGGGGTCACACATCAGGAGGTGAGTAGTGGGTAAGCCAGCATTACTGCCTGATCTCTGCCTCCAGTCAGATCAGTGGAGACACTTGATTCTCATAGGATAGCAAACTCTATTGTGAACCTCGCATGTGGGAGATCTAGGTCATCCCCTCCTTATGAGAATCTAATACCTGATGATCTAAGGTGGAACAGTTTTATCCCCACACCATCCTCATCCCCCACCCCCATCAGTGGAACCAGTCACTGGTTCCAAAAGGGTTGGGGAGTGCTACTCTAAGGGTTCTAGAGAATACTGAAGTGATTGAAGGAAGAACTAGAGGCAGAAACTAGTGAGTAACTGTGTCAAGATCACACACAGATATCCCTTATTTTATTCTTCTCTGCTGTGATGTACTTTGGAGATACTGCCTTTTTATAAATTGAAGGTCTGTGGGAACCTTCATCCAGCAAGTCTATTGGCACCATTTTTTTTTCAAAGCATGTGCTCTCTTTGTGTCTCTCAGTCACATTTTTGGTAATTCTCACAAGATTTCAAACTTTTTCTTTTTTCTTTTTCTTTTTTTTTTTTTTTTGAGACGGAGTTTCACTCTTGTTACCCAGGCTGGAGTGCAATGGCGCGATCTCGGCTCACCGCAACCTCTGCCTCCTGGGTTCAGGCAATTCTCCTGTCTCAGCCTCCTGAGTAGCTGGGATTATAGGCACGCACCATCATGCCCAGCTAACTTTTTGTATTTTTAGTAGAGACGGGGTTTCACCATGTTGACCAGGATGGTCTCGATCTCTTGACCTCGTGATCCACCCGCCTCAGCCTCCCAAAGTGCTGGGATTACAGGCTTGAGCCACCGCGCCCGGCAAACTTTTTCTTTATTATTACATCAGTTATCATGTTGTGTGAGTAGTGATATTTGATGTCACTATTGTAATCATTTAGGGCAGCAGTCCCCAGCCTTTTTGGCAACAGGGACTGGTTTTGTAGAAGACAATACTAGATGTGTAGGGGGGAAAGTGGTTTCAAGATGAAACTGTCCCACCTCAGATCATCAGGAATTAGATTCTCACAAGAAGCCCATGGCCTCGATCCCTCACCTGCACAGTTCGCAATAGGGTTCACACTTCTATGAGAACCCTATTGTTCTCATAGAAGAACAGGGGACCCCTAGTTTGGGGCACCATGAGCCATGCCCATATAAGACGGCAAACAATCAATAAATGTGTGTGTTCTGACTCCTTCACTGACCAGCTGTTCCCTTGTTTCTTCCCATTTCCTCAGGCTTTCCTATTCCCTAAGACATAGCACTATTGAAATTAGGCCAGCGAGTAGCCCTACAAAGAACACTAACTGTTCAAGTAAAGGAAATAGTTGCTGACTCTCTAAATCAAAAGCAAAAATGATTAGGCTTCGTGAGGAAGGCAAGCCAAAAGCCAAGGCAGACCAAAGGTTAGGCCTGTTGTGCCAAACAGCTAAGTGTCAACAATGGAAAGAAAAAGTTTTTGCAAAAAATTCAAAGTGCTACTCCAGTGAAGACACGAATGGTAAGAAAGCAAAATGGCTTCATTGCTGAGATGCAGAAAGTTTGACTGGTCTGGATAAAAGATCAAATGGGGCACAACATTCCCCTAAGCCGAAGCCTAAACTAGAGCAAGGCCCTAACTCTCTTTAATTCTATGAAGGATGAGAAGTGAGGAAGCTGCAAAAGCAAAGTTTAAAGCTAGAAGAGATTGGTTCAGGAGGCTTAGGAAAAGAAGCCACCTTCAAAACAGAAAAGTGCAAAGTGAAGTGCCAAATGCTGACGGAGAAGCTGCAGCAAGTTACCCAAAAGATCTAGCTAAGAAAATCAGTAAGGGTGGCAGCACTAAACACAGATTTTCAATGTTCAAAGTCAATCAGTCTTCTATTGGAAGAAGATGTTATCTAGGACTTTCATAGCTAGACAGACGTCAGTGCCTGGATTCAAAGCTTCCAAGGAAAGACTAACTCTTGTTAGGAACTAATGCACCTGGTGACATCAAGTTGAAGCCAATGGTCATCGAGCATTCTGAAAATCCTAGAGTATTAAGCTATTGACTCTGCCTGTGCTCTGTAAGTAGAAATAAAAAGGTTAGATGACAGTATATCTGTTTGCAGCATGATTAAATCGTCGAAGCCCACTGCTGAGACTTACTGCTCAGACAAAAAGATTCCTTCAAAATATTACTGCCCATTGACAATACACCTAGTCACTTAAGTGCTCTGATGGAGATGTAGAAGGAGATGAATGCTGTTTTTATGCCTGCTAATACAACATCCTTTATACGGCCATGAGCCAAAGAGAGTAATTTAGACTTTCAAGGTCTATTACTTGAGAAATATACATTTCATAAGGCAATTGCTGCCATAATAGTGATACCTCTGATGGAGCTGGGCAAAGGAAACTGAAACCCATCTGGAAAGGATTCACCATTCTAGATGCCCTTAAGAACATTTGTGATTCATGGAAGGAGGTCAAAATATTCACATTAACAGGAGTTGGGAAGTTGATTGTAACCTTCATGAATGAGTTTGAGGGTTTCAATACTTCAGTAAAGGGAATCACTGCAGATGTGGTAGAAATAGCAAGAGAATTAGAAGGAGAGCCTGAAGATGTAACTGAATTGCTGCAATCTCATGATAAAACTTGGATGGATGAGGAGTTGTGTCTTCTGGACAAGAAAAGAAAGTGATTTCTTGAGATGAAATCTACTCTTGGTGAAGATGCTGTGAACATGAAAGGACAACAAAGAATTTAGAAGGTTACATAAACTTAGTTGACAAAGCCGTGGCAGGGTTTGAGAGGACTGACGTCAGTTTTGAAAGTTCTACTGTGGGTAAAATGCTGTCAAACAGCATCAAACATTACAGAAAAGTCTTTTGTGAAAAGAAGAATCAATTAATGCAGCAAACTTCATTGTCATACTTTAAGAGGTTGCCACAGAAACCCCAGCCTTCAGCAACCAGCAGCCATCAATATTGAGGCTAGCTCCTCCACCAGTAAAAAAAAAAAAAAAGCACATCTTGCAGAAGCTCCAGATGATCATTAGCACTTTTTAGCATTAAAATATTTTTTGAATATATGTACATTTTTCAGTCATAATGGTATTATATACTTAGTAGATTACTAGATTACAATGTAATGTAAATGTTTTATACGCACTGGGAAACAAAGTTTGTGTAACTGGCTTTATTGTGCATATTTGCTTTATTGCAATGGTTTGGAACCAAAACTGTAATATCTCTAAGGTGTACCTTAATTAATATTACACTAACGTGAACTTTCCCACTTTGGCCTAATCCTGCGAAAGCAGCAAAAGGAAGGAACCAAGGAGTTGTAGGATTTTCTTGGGAAGCATTTTCAAATTGCACATCTATTCCATACGTTAGTGAAGAGACACTGATTTGGTAGGGGGAGGTTGGATCTGGGTAAGATGCTTTGACAAGCTCTCAGGTGATTCTGATTTTGGGAAGCACCACATTTGTTACTAACAATGTATAACACTTAAATTCACAGCTAGTACTGCTGTAGCTTCTTCATGGAAACAGTATCAGTCCTGTCTTTGTCCCCAATCCCAATTTCAAACTTCTCTAACTTTATAGAAGACAAGCCACACATTAGCCATCTCTCAAAGTATTATAGTAATACCACAGATGGCAGGTGAGAAAAGTGTTTAAACCTTTGAATACTTGGTATATACATTGCACTTTGTTAGGAAACCAGGAGGGATAAGCAAGAATACAGAGATTATTCTTTTAACTAGCTTTTAAGTGGAGTGTGAAAGTTGCCTTTCTCTTTCGTTACTAAAAGGATTCACGGAAAACTACAGTAATTGCCTATTGCATCAGCTACCCGCAAAAGGATATATGGTACAGCCCCAAAACATGGCAAAGAATAAAAATGGACCCCAGAGAAGGGGTATGGATACAACACTAATTTATGATAATGTATCCATACTTCAGAGAGCAGTCTAATGATAAATATCCCAAATGGTTTTAGTGGTTTAAGAGACTACTCATGTGCTATATTTTGTGTATTGTTGAATTCTAAATATTACATATGGTATAAGACCCAGCTTTTTACTGACACCTGCTATGCTAAACAATCTCAAGAGATAAAAGTGTTTAGCGGCTCCTTTGTTCTGTTACAGAAAGAGCTAGGCTGGATGATATTGAGAAAGAGGAAATACATTGGTTATTTTTTGACTCATATTAAATGAAGGAGTCAAAGAGAGTCCTTAAAAAATACTTGAAGGAGAAAATGAGTCACCCTAAAAGAAGAATGGTCAAACATTGTTTGGAAATACTGGTGAATATTCAATGAAAAATGTTGTTTCCAATTTTAATGATATGGTTGGACATTGAATTTACAAAGGGAAAAACTACAAAGAATTAGAATTATTATTAGTCACCTTTTAAATTCTCATTGGGGGAGAATGAAGATTTATTTATTTTCAAGGTTTGTGGTTATCATTTGTCTTTTTATCTATTATATAACTTAGATTAAAAATTTATTTTGATATGAAAATGATTCACCACTAACAGTGCCAATAAGTTTCCTAAAGAGATATATTAGAAAGGTATTTGATCCTAGAATATCTACGAAACATTTTAACAGATATTTTAAGTAGTGTGTTTTCTTTATATCTGGTATACTGATGATCACCTATGTCTTCCACCTGCACTTTCTGAGACAAGTTTGTGACAAGTTTGAAAAAAGAAAGTAATATCTAATTAATGTTAAAAGCAATAGATCAGTTTAATACAGTTTTTGCTCCTTAAAATTTGAGCTGAAATCTGTGTTGTGTGTGATCTCTGTGCACTAATGCTGCGTTCCTCCTTGAAAGACTGGCAGTGCAGTTGCTTAGCAAATGGAAGGCTTCACTGTCTGGGGTTCACTTTCTGCAATGATATGCTAGCTTGATAAGGTGTCAGGGTCACTAGAGGTCCCATTCTTTACAGTTTCCTGGTATGATGATGCTTTTTCAAATTTCTTTGCTTTGAATTATGAGAATTTAAAATTTCTTTTAAAAATGTTTTGGAAAATTTTCCAGTAGTATTACTACTGTTTTGCTCCACAGTGACCGTCCTGGTAATTGATATAATTTCTCTCTTTCCATCTCCGAATAACAAAAAAGAAAAGATTAAGAAATAAATCACCTCAACTAAATGATCTTAGCCCATGTGAAAGTAAGAGAGAATCACTGAAATCAAATTCAATTTACCTGTCTTCAGGATACTTAAGATGAGAAAGAAGCCAAAGGGAGGTAATCTAAGAACTGTCTCGTTCCTATTCAATTAAAACTTTGAAAGAAGAGTACAAAGTTAAATTGCTTCTACATAACCCCTTCCATGAAAATTTTGAACTAATTTTCATTAAAAATTAGCCATTTCTAGTTCTCAATCTTAACATAACTTTTAATATCTGGATCCAATGCAATCAGTTATGTTATGACAATCTTGATAAAGAAGGGATGATATTTGTTATTGCATTTTTTAGTAGATTTTTAAATCTAGGACATTCTCCCCCCAGGGCCTTCCCATTTTTTTCTTATTATTTCTGAAAACATCATGGGTTAGAAGAGTCACTCTGAAAAATGTCACTAGCCCAGGATTATTTGTTGATCAGAGATATTTACTTGTGGACCCTGAAACTATGGACAGCAGCTTTTCATACTGAACTAAACGTGTGTGTTTTTGGAGTAAAGCACTCTGTGTAATCCTTTGAATTACAATTTTTTTAGATAACTGGTGTAATATTTTCAAAGCTAGTCCAAAGGACTGAAGCCCAGATTTTCAGAGACGCTTCGTCCAAAAAACTGCATTTTAAAAAAATTTACTGTTAGGTTTTGTTCTTTATTGCACTTTTTTTTATTTCTGAAGGTTCTAAAGCTAACCCTTTATTTAACTTTCAGTTAATTAACAGAATGATAAGAGAAAGGGCATTTTGACATTTTTTCTCGACTGTTTTCGATCCCTGCCTCATCCCACAACATTCTTACCTGACATTAGTCACACACACAGTGGACTCCAAACCACTTTTCTCCATTCCACTTTTCTCCATGTAAGCATAGATGTCCCCATGGGCAAAGGCCACCAGCCACCACATGATAGCGAAGAGCAGCCAGCTGCAGAGGAAGGACATGGTAAAGATGACCAGCGTGTGGCGCCATTTCAGGTCCACCAAGGTGGTGAAGATGTCCTGCAGGAAGCGTCCTTGCTCACGGATATTCTTGTGAGCCAGGTTGCAGGCCCCGCTCTTAGCGATGAAGCGGGCTTTCGGAAGGCGGTCTCGGATGCGCGGTTTGCGCAGGTTCTCCGCGGCGATGCGCGCCAGCACATACTCCTCCGGGATGATACTCTTTCTGGCCAACATCGTCCTGTCACCATAGCCAGCTTAGCCCCCTGCCTCTCACCTGCCTCCGTCCCTGGACACCCGTCCTCCTGCACGAGGGAAACATTAATTTAAAACTTTAAAACCCGCCCTATCCTCACCTCTTGGGTCCTTGTATTCAAGGACATGTCTGTACTTGCGCGAGGTAACATGCAAATCCAGAAATGTGATTTTTATTAAACCAAACATGAATGTAGCTTGTGCTTGAGTTCGGGCATCTCGGAAAAATTACTCGGTTTTAATAAAGAGAACTGTTTCCAATTTTTCTTATCATTCTGAGCACATACGGGCACAGCCTTAGTTAAACAAAACCAGGAGCCTTGAGGTAAACAGCAGGCTCGAAGCTAATTATCTGCAATTAACCGGGCCTGTAAATTAGTGCAAGGCTACAGCACGTGGCGTCGATCATGAATATTGAGATCAGTTGGGTGCACGATTTACTTATTAAAGTACTTAGATGATGTAGCAATATGAAAAGTAAAGAGGAAATTCTTCCTCCGTTATTTTTAGAAGCAAAGGCTGTGACTCCTTGCGCAGTGTAAATAACATGTGTAACCTGACAAAAATTTTAAGTAGTGTGCTATAGAATTTATAAATTGTAAGAATTATTTTAAATGCGAAGGAAGTATGAGTTGCATCTAAAAAAAGAGTTTAAAAGGTTCCTATGGAAATCATAATATTATAAATTGAAAACATTGTTATTATTTTACAACGAAGAAATCAAACATACAAGGTGCGGGAGGAAAAAAAAAAAAAGGGATAACAGCCCTGCGGGTTGCAGTAGGGAGTATGCCCCGAAAAGTCCATCCAACACTGCAAGCCTCTGCTGTGTTTTGCATTTTAAATCATTTGCCGGGACGCGGACTGGCTCTCCCTCCCCTCCCCCGGAGTAGCTTTGAAACTTACAGACTCCGGGCAGCTGGCTCGGCGGCTGGACCTCCTTGCACACGCCGGCGGGACGCGAGCAGGTCCCTCGCTCTCCCATCCTGGCGCGCGGGACCAGGGGCCGCCCAGGCCGGAGGGACAGATTAGGGGCTGCGTGTCCTAAGAAGAAGAGTTAAAATAATAAAAGGTGCAACTGAATCTAAACGCAGGGAGGGCTAGAGGAAGGGGGATGGGTGTAAATCTTCCCCTCCCCCTGCTCAGCTCAACTCCCTCGGCCACTTCTGTGGGCGGAGGAGGGACTGGGGGTGGGGGAGGCGGCGGGGGGGGGGCGATGCTCCGCAAATCAGCCTCCCAGTTAGGGCTTTGACGCACGCCAGACCTCGGAGGCCGCCGTCGTTGCGGAGTAGGGGGCGGGCGGGGAGGGGGCGAGCGTGAGTCCCCGGGAGGTAGGGAGCAGGCCAGAGGGAGGGGCGGCCCGGGAGAGGGCGGGACCTGCAGAGCCAGCTCCTTTCCAGTAGCCGCGACCCCCTGCCGCCAGCGTGACACACCAGCCTTTAAAAGGCTCTCTGCTCAGGAGAGAGAACTTTCCGAGTCCAAGTTCACTGACGTAAGGAGATTTTTAAATTTTAATCTTAATTTTATTTTGTAACTTGGGTAGATAACTGGGCTACTTCGGACTGAATACAAGCAGAGAGGTCAGAAAATACTCTTCCGAGGTTTTCAAGCTGTGGGCACACACATTATTCGCATTACATTTCCACCTGCTAGGAGAGATACAGGTGGAAGATGATCTGAAACTCACTATAGTAAACTGTTTCTTCACCAGCCAAAGCCAGTTCTCAGAGAATGAAGCACGCACACACACCTCAAAACAGCGACTTCCCCCAACCCCTTAAGGAAAAGAAAGAAAAAGAAGCCACTGCCAGTGGCTCCCAACGAAGAAATTTTACCCCAAACAGGGACGGCTGTTAACACATCAGCGCTGATAAGGTCAGGTCATTCGGTCTTCAGCAATTGGTTGCTTTCTGAAATGTTGCAGCTTCTTCCTCTGTCTAGATGGTCTGAATGATAAAACAGAGCATTTGCGCACAAGAAAGATTATACAATAAACATCTATAGCTTTTTGAAAAAGAGCCAGTGAAGACAAATGTGCTTTTCCCACAGGTCAAGCCTCCTGATTTTGGCACTTGCGTTAATGGAAACTTTAATTCTTGGAAGTTTCACGTATTTTCCAAGACTCAGGCCGAAAGTGTACGGGGCATAAACAATGTATTCATTTAATTATCCAAAGACCTAAAATTAGTCTTTAATGAAGGCAAATTAAGAACATTTTTTTCCCCTTGTGGTTAGATCTGCTTAACCCCTGTAAGCCTGGGATCCTAGTTTGTTAGTGGTAGGCCTCCTCTATACTGTCTTGGATTTTTGCAGTAATTTATGTCGTATAATAGATTTACAAGTGTATGAAAGATCAGTGTGTGTAGTCAATTCCCGTCATTGTTCTGTTTTACCTTTGACTTCGGTGTACGCATTATTATTCATTGTTTCAGCCTGGGGGAACATTCACTGAACACCTTTGTAACCTTTGCTTTTAGGTTTATGTATCAAGAGATATATAAATATATGTCATAGTTGTTGCTCTTCAGAGGCAGACAGTTGCAGTAAGAGACAAGACATTGATAATAAACTCTAATACAAGCAAGGATGTGATTAGAATAGGAAAGGAAATAAATGCCCTGGAAATTCAGATGAGAGGCATTTAAGAACAGGAGACTAAGGAAAAATCCATAGATTGTTTGGCGTCTGATCTTGGCTTTGAAAGTCTAGATATATTTGGGATAGACAGCCCACATCAGTATTGATGAAGCCAAGCTGGCTACACAGCAGGGCTGGACACGTGAGTCTCGTGCTCCCTTGGCGGGAGCTTGTTACCACCACTCTCAGTACTTAATGAGATTTTCATGGACTTGTCACTCCCACTCCCACAACTCCTGTACCACCTCCCTTAAACTGGGGACTCCTAGAGGGCAAGGCTGTGACTTGCTCATCTTTGTAGCAAGGCCCTAGCACCGTTTAAGTTACAAATGCACTAAAAAAATATTTTTTAGTCAAGGAATGAAAAATACAAAGGTTGAAAAAGCATATTGGGGCCTTAAAAATACATAGGCACCTTAAATACTGAATAAAAGAATTGGAGCAGTCCTCAGTAGGTAGTGATAAGCCATGAAAAGATTTTGATCGGAAAACTACACAGTAAGAACCTGTTTAAAGAGGATTGATACTGAAGCAGAGAATACAATGGCTTTAAGGGTTGCATTTCTTGAGTATAGTCCTTCTGGGCTCCAAAATTCTGTAACTGGCAGAATTAATTAGAGAAGGAATGTGTCTTGGGCTGATAGGTAATGTCAGGGGGCAATATACAAATACATACGAAAGGAATGTTATACAGAGTCAGTATTGGGAAAGGGAAAAGTCAGAGGTGACTATGATATTTATAGTAGTAACAGAAAAATAGTAAGAAATGATAGTAAGAAATGGAAGGAGAAGAGCTGAACTGCTGTGGAGAACTTATGAAAAGATTTGCAACAAATAAATCCATATCTGAATCCTCTGAAAATTCTGTTCTTTTGGCATAACACATATTTCAGACTCATTTTTTCCAGTGAGATATATTCTTCCAAATATGCAATTTTAAATCAAGTTTGACTTGCTTTGATAACAGAATGTCATATTTTTATTAGTAACTGAACTTGATTAATTCAAAATAAGGGCCCATAATAAAGATCAAAGTTTAAGGAATTAATAAGTAAATGTTTGATAATAGTAGGCCTAAAAACAAATAGTCAGTTTTTAAATGCTAAGGAATGTGTACTGTAAGACTATTACAGATATGTTTTTCTATTCCCTTCCTCACATTTTTTCCCTAAACAGTGCATACCTTTGTCCTTCAACTAGTTTTTCTGCACTGAGTGGAAGCTGCATGAGAGCATGCTATTTATTATCAACACATACCCAGGGTCTCAAATTGTTTCTAGCTCCCAAGAATAGGTACTAAATAAATACTTGGCAAATGAAGGGAAGTAGGAATAGTGTTCAAAACATGATATTTCTCTCTTGCATTTTCTCTCATCTCTCTACCCGTCAAGGTTTTGCAGCTATTTCTCAGAACCCACATAGGAAATGTGAAGTTTTGGAATTCACTTTAAGTCTATTTCTCTACCTGTCTGCAAAGATTTTCTTATTCTCACTTTTCTCTTTACCATTTTGCCGTATCTTTAAATCAAGCTTGTCCAACCTGTGGCCCACAAGATGCTTGCAGCCCAGGCGAGCTTTGAATGTGGCCCAACACAAATTGGTAAACTTAAAATTGTGAGATTTTTTGTGATTTTTAGCTTATCAGCTATCGTTAGTGTTATTGTACATTATGTGTGACCCAAGACAATTCTTCTAATGTGGCTGAGGGAAGCCAAAAGATTGCACACTCCTGCAAAATTATCTGTTTCTCCCTTCTTTAACAACTTCCTTAACTGCTTTAAGTCAGCAATACTTACACTTGTTTGGCATTTGCTAACTAAGTTTCTCTTTACAACTTGATTTTAAGCTTACTGGATGTATACCTCTATCCCCCCAATATCTTTCTGGACACATAGTAGCTGCTCAATAAGTACTTATTATTTACTGACCTGTAGTCCTCCCTCATATTATGGCCCAAATAATGAACATTTAAATTTGCCTATGGTGAGAAATTTGCAAAAAAAATGTATCAATTTTTCAAGAGCACATTTACCACTTAGGGCTTATTTTATTCGTCTGCTTATTCAATCACTATTGTCCACTAAAAGTTATTTGTATTAAATGTTCAATAATTTTCTTAATTATTCTTTCAGGAGTGAAGACAAATTTGCACACCATCAGAGGAGATCGGTAAGTTCACAACACAGCTAATTTATTTACTATTATAATTTTCTTGAGTTTGCAGGAATCCTGTTAGAATGTACTCATGTTGCAGAAATTTATGCAATTGGGAAGCAATTCAAAGATACTGGTTCACTTGTACGTCAGCATCTGTGAGGCTCCTTTTAGACCCTATGAGCATTTTCTTTGGGTTTCTGACATTCTCATTCTCTTGAGAAACAAAGCTTGCCAAGTGCCTTCAGACAAGTAGAGAAAATATCAGGTTGATGCTTTTACTAGTTGTCTACTGCTTTGATTATGAAATAAATGCAAATCAGCGAAGTTTCTGAAACTACCCTTGAGAACATGGGTGAAATTCTTGCATTTGTTGACTTGGCCTTTGACGTGACTTGTAGACTTCAAACTCTTGGATTTCCTGAGCCATATTAGACTTAAAAATTTGGAGGGTCTTCAAAATGACAATGGAAACGAGTCATGTTAGCAGACCAAATAACAGTTGGTTTCTTTGCTTAGTATGCTGCTTTATTAGTGTCCTCATATAAACCACTTTGGAACATATTGCCTTGGAATCAGCTTAATAAAATTGTTACATAAACTAGTAATCAAAACAGCATGTTATAAACTTACTTTTTTGTAGTTATCATGGAATGGGAATGACCGTATAACTCTTCTTAGTTATTTGTTCCAGCGAATTCAGAGAACATTTCTTTTTGAGCTATGTGTCTATTTATGTGCAGAAAAGCATTACTCTGCTTTAAATAAGATCACCCCTTGTCGTCTTTGCAGGCTCAGCTCCTCAAACTCTAGGAAGCTCACAGGTGTGAATCAGTAGGGTAAGAAAAGAGGCAGTCATAGCAATAACTACCCTTTGATTTGCATCTAGGTGAGCAAAACGGAGTCCCTGCTCCAAGGCATTCTTGTGAGAAAGCTGTTAGCAAACAAGTAATACATTACATAATTATCAATAGTGGTAAAATATGTAAAGAAAATAGAGCAAGATAAAGATCAAAAGTAACTAGGACCAGGGATGACAGTTTTAAATAGAGTTCAAAAAAGACCTCTTTACAACAGTGACATTTGAATAAAGAATCAGCTGTGTAATCAACTGGGGAACGAGTACTATAGAGAGCCCAAGAGCAAGTGTAAAAGCTTTGAGGCACGAGATAGTTCGATGTGCCTGAAGAACAATAAGAAAATCCGTATACTTAGTAAGAGGAAAGGCAGAGGAGGAGGCAGGAAAAGTGGGAAGTGCCTTCATTTATCTCTCACTTTACCCAATGAATAAGGATTGAGAGTCTGCCAGGTACTAGGTTATGAAAATTATTGACCCTAATCCTTGAGAGGGCTGCATGAGAATTAGGTTGTTTTCCTCATTTGCACACAAGTTGATTAGAATTTAGCAAAATGACTTTCCAAAATCACTTACCTCATAGGTAGAAAGCTATGACAAACTCAGAACATCTGAGTCCAAATCCTATGTTTTTCTCACTAGACAATATCTTGAAGACACGATTGTCCAGCCATGACCCAGCTGCATGAGAAATGCCTGGTAATATGATTTCATGCCCCTCCAGACTTCTTTTGAGCAAGGATAGAATAAGATAGAGAATCTTTGTCCCAGAAATTAAAATGTCTTTAATGAAAAGGTATAAACACTTCTAATAAAATAAAGCACATTTAAAAGTTATCCTGGAGATTCTCTTGCCCAGCCAGGTGTTAGAACCTCGTGGAATTGTTTTTAAGGCAGGATGAGATAATATAAAATGCTTTAGGATAGTTCCTGACCTGTGATAAGTACTTAATCAATGTCAACTCTTATTACTATCTTAGGGCCAGTTTTGGTTTGGTGATGGTCCAAAAGGTCTCAGAGCAGGCTGTGGGGGTAGAAAAGAAAAGCTGTAGCCCACAGATTTCTTTTATCATTTTATAGACCTGGATATTTTTGAGATCTTACCAACCCTCAGAGTGCTATTGTAACTAAACAATGCTTGTATTACCATCTCCTTAACTCTTGAATTTAATTAAGACACTGGGGACTAAAAAGCCAATCAAGATACTGGTAATAAAATAAGGACTCAGAAATCAACACATCTGTTTTACTGTAATAGTGTCTCCAAAGGAAAAGTAGTTCCTTCCATCAAAGAAAGACTACCCATACTGATTATGTTCTACTGGTAGGCTACAAAATGCTAGTTGTAAATAAAGCTAGTAGGACCTCTCCCAAGAGAAGATGAGAAATAGTGGCTGTCACTGTTGAGTTTTTCAGAGCTTGAAATTATGCTTTCCGTTCTTGTGCCAAAGAAAGGCAAGTTCACATGAGCCTGGGATCTGTCCTGCCATAGGAACTCTTCACAGGATTTCTGAAACTCTTAGGGAAAAAGCAATTCCCAAGGATGGCCTGATCCATTGCTATGCTTTCACGTCATGAAGTTTTGCAAAATTAGTGACTCATGCGATGCTTGGAAAGAGAAACCTGACGTTTTCCAGAACTCTCTGTAGAGCAGCTCCTTATTGCCACCTTTCAAAACTGTCAGCTATAGGAGGATTATAGAGGTTGAAAGTTTTAAAGTGATGTTTAGACTTGTTCGGCCCAATGAAGACAGGATTTTCTTTTTCTGCTGTTAAATGATCTTTCCTTTTCTTTCTTTTTTCTTCTTCTTTTTTTTTTTTTTAAAGTAAAAATGTTCTGTGCCAGAAAAGCTTTCACCAGGTCACTTTTTCCAAACAGGTTCATACTGGAATTCTGAAATTACATCTTTGAGAGTCGTTTCTAATTTAAAATGTCAAATTATCTCATTTTTTGTTAGGATCGATGGGATAATAAAATGATCCCCTCTCTGTAAACCTACAGAAATTTATTATGCATTTGAAAGTCAATCTTTCTTTAAAAAATTGAGAAATTGTGGGAGATACATGAGATATAGTATAACCTTTTATTTAAGTTCACAAAGGTTTAGAGTCAGAAAGACGAGATCAAGTGCCAGTCCTGCCATTCACTTGGTTGATGGCTGTGAATAATGTACTTAATGCCTCTGAGGCTCAATATTCTCTTCTGCAAAATGGACTAACATCTACCTCTCAGAGTTGTATGGATTAAAATGAGTTGTGTATGTAAAGGATTTAGCATGCACAGTCCCAGGACACCCAAAACAATATTTTAAAAAATAATTATAACTTTGATATAGCATCCTTAATATTTAGGATATAGTTTATTATTTTTCTTAGCCTGAATTTGTTAGTATTGTTAGATTATTGGTAAATAAAAATGGTGATAACAGGCATGCTTTCTCATCTTAGTGATTTTAATAAAATGCTTCCAGAATACATATTTATATATTTATTACGTTAAGGTAGTATGCTTTTTTCTACCTGTTTTTAAAATCAGTGATAGATAAAGAATTATACAAAATGCCTGTTTAGCGTGTACCAAGTTTATCTACTCTTTCTTCTTTGACTAGTTAATATGGTGAATTAAGTCACTAGATTAAAAAAAAATTGAACTATTTTTACATTCTGAGATTAATCTCCAATTGGTCACAGTGAACTGTTACTTTAATATAATGCTGGATTATGTTGCTAAACAACTTGCTTAGGACTTTTGCATAAATATTTGTGAATGAGATTGGTCTGTATTAATTTTTTTCCGTGTTATCTGTCTGGTTTTGGATAAATGTTATGAATCTCTGTAAAACTAATTGATGTGTATTCTTTCTCCATTGGTTGGAATAGTTTATATAGAGTCGAGATCAGCTACTTCTTGCGAGCTTGAAATAATTTTGATATCATCGGAGTCTGAATTTCTTAGGAATAATTTTGGGCTCTTTGAACCCTCCTCATTCTTTCTCTTCTCTGAGATTCCTAGTTCAGACCTTCTCATTTTATCCTCCATATCTTCTGGTTGTTCTTCCATGGTTTTTATCTGCTTGTTCTGCACTGCATTCTAGATCTGTTTCCAGTGGAAATAATTCTCTCATCATCTAAACTTAATTACTGTTTGATATAGCCACTAGGGCTTAATAATAATTTTAGAGGTTTCTTCCTAGTTCTTTTTTTTTTTTGAACCACCCTTTAAAAACCTATGTATACAACTACATAACTACCACATGGATCAGATATAAAGATACAAAGCGTGTCTGTCACTCTAGAAGATTTCCTTCTGCCCTTTTTAGACTGTAGCTGCTCCCTAACAGAGCTGACTTTTTTTATTGCATTTAATCAGCAGTTTTTTTTGCTTGTTGTTGAGCTTTGTATACATGGAATCAGACAGTAGGTATTCTTTAGTACCTGCCTCTTTCATTCAACAGAGTGTCTGTGAGATTTGGCCAGGTTGTTTTATATTCCAGTAACAGTATTTCATTTTGTGAATATAACACCATTTATCCATTTTCCTGTTGAAAGGCATATGCGTTATCTATGTTTGTTTGACTATTAGGAATCTGACTATTATAAGTAGAGGTGCTATGGAACATTTCTGTACAAGATCTATTGTGGGCATAAGCATTCATTTCACTTGGATACATGCTCTAGCATGCAACTGTTGGGTCCTGGTATAGGTACATATTTAGCCTTAGTAGAAACTGCCAATATTCCATCCTGGTTGTGCCATGCACATTCCCTTCTGCAGTCGTGTGAGAGTTAAAACTTCACCGTGCTTAGTATTGTTTAGCATCTACCTTGTCATTTTAGCCATTTTGGGGGATAGTTTTAAAAATTTGCATTCCCAATGAGGAATGAGGTTGAACACGTTTTCACAGGCTTACTGGCAAACATACGTACTTTAAAACTTCTTAGAGATTGTTTTATAATGATTTCTAGTTATTGTGCTAATATTCCTATTGGTTGTGTCTCTGAATTCCACTCTTGGTGTTCATTTTCTCATGTGATTTTAATTTTGAATGTGAGTTAAATTTATTGGGTGTTTTTCTCCCTAGGGGATCTAGGTTGTACCCTAACAGACTGATTCTGCATTTTCCCTTCCCAGAACCTCAAGGATATCAGTATTCTAGAGCTATTTTTATTCAGTTTCTCATCTTTAATGTACAGTCTCACCATTGCAAAAGTTGGAATGTCAATTTGTTTTTAGAGGAAATAAAACATTTTTTCTGTGATTTTTAAAATCATGGATTCCCCACTAAGATATGGTCAACATAGTGTGCTCTCAATACTAACATTTCATATTGGAGTATGCTTTTCAACTCATAAAGTTACTTTGCCATCATTTTATTTGAAATTAATAAAAACTCAGTGAGGCCAGCAGAGTAGTTATTGTCATGTCTTTTAGTTTTCTTTTTGCAAATGAAGAAATGGAGACCAACACTTTAAATAATAAATTCAAGACCATATATCCAATTAATAGAATCAAGACTAGAACTCAGGTCTTCTAGTCCAGTTCTCTTTTCAACAGTATTCTACATAGATTCACATAATTATTCTTTATTATATGTCACATACTGTATTAGTCAGGGTTCTGTAGAGGGACAGAACTTATAGGTTAGGTGTATATATAAAGGGGAGTTTGTTAAGGAGTATTGACTCACACGATCAGAAGGTGAGGTTCCACAATAGGCTGTCTGCAAGCTGAGGAGCAAGGAAGCCAGTCTGAATCCCAAAGCTGAAGAAACCAAAGTCCGATGTTTGAGGGCAGGAAGCATTCAGCATGGGAGAAAGATGTAGGCTGGGCGATCAAGCCAGTACTTCTGCCTGCCTTTATTCTGGCCTCACTGGCGGCTGATTAGATGGTGCCCACCCAGATTGAGGGTGGGTCTGCCTTTCCCAGTTCACTGGCTCAAACGTTAATCTCCTTTGGCAACACCCTCGCAGACACACCCAGGAATAATACTTTGCATCCTTCAATCCAATCAAGTTGACACTCAATATTAACTGTCACACGTACAGTATAAATCATTTATTCCCAAAATAAATAATTGACTTTACTAAATTAATCTTTATTCTAGTGCAGCACACGATTAAGAGTGTGGCCTTGCAGTCGGACTGCTTGAGTTTGCATCTGAGTTCCACTAAACCTTGTGCAAGTTAGTCTCTATGAATCTCAATGATTAAATGGAAATAAAAATACTTAACCTCGTGGACATTTTTTCAAGACCAAAAGAGATTATACTTGTAAGGCTTATATCATATCTGCTCAATGTATGTTAGCTGTTATTACGCTTAGAACAAATTTTTAATTAGATGGTATTTGAAATAAACATTCTACTGATAACTGGATCAATTTCATGTTGCTCTTCTTTTCCCCAGAGATTTTTCCTCTTTCATATTGTTTGATACAAGATGATACTAGACATTACAGAGATGATAATGGTATTTAAATCATAAATCATTATGTCATCTCTATGCTTTATTGGCATATGTAGCTAAGCTTTATTAAAATATTATTTAAGCCAAGAATTTCCCATGAAATATTAAGCTTTCTATTTTTTTCCCCTACATTTTTGGCCAAAGGCCTGGATGCCTTGTGTTTCCAATACAATGTTTTGTCATATTGAATATATGCTAGAAGTTCAGTCAAGTGGGAAAAAAGACGAGAAGCTCCTATTTTCCAAGTGAAAACTTGTTGCCCCAAATCACTGCGTTTTGCCATCTTCTCCTTCCTGTTTCCCAAGGACATAGGAACTGTGCTCCTGGGCCAAGTGCTTGGCACGTGTAAATGTCTGCAGGTCGTAGGTCACTGGGAAAAATGGCTGCTTCTGTCCGAAATTTGCTTGTAATGATCACGTGTGTTAACGATCTTAAATCAAGTGGGATAGTGCAATTCTGTGGTGGTGGTGGTGGGGGTGTTACTGCTTGTTTTGAGTGGGAAGTTGTGAGAAAATGTCTCAGGCTATGTGTTATGCAGTTATTCCCATAGAGAAACAAAACTTGAGCTTAAAAAGTCAATATTTGGAGGTGATTATTTATGGCAAGAGATTTTGTTTTGTTTTCTTGTTTTAAAAGAAAAGTACATCTTTCTTTAGACTTTCCCTTTCTCTGGAACAAAGATAGGTTGAAAGAACGTGAGAAGAAAGGCCAAGCATTTCAGACAACAGCTCATTTCAGTGCTTATGTGATAGACGAAAGATTTTTCCTCTCTCAATTTTTTTTCTCCAAAGGAAAATAATCAGTAGCCAGCCCAGTCTCATTAGTCTTTTTTGGAGCTACTGGTTGTGATTTGTGTTTGCTTTCTTGCTTTCACATCACTCCCCAGACCGTGCAAGGTTCTTCTCATTGCTTCTAACTGGCCTGTACTACCTGACCACAACTTCTTAGGTCAGGGGTAGACTCCTGACCCAAAGTGATGTAGTGCGCAGTTGTCACATATAAGATTAAACGATGAGCTGCACAAGGTAGATTCCTTGCTTGATACTTTGAAATAGACCATCTGAGAAATGGAGTTAGTTGTGGACTGGGAAGCCAGAAGATTTAGTCTTGGAGATAGGAATGGTTCGTAAAGGCAAGAAAGAAGTAGACAGGGATAAGAACAGGGCAGAAGATAAATGAGAAACTAGCAACAGGGAGATGGAATTGTGGGAGTGGACTGTCCCTAGAGAGGTCCCAGTCCTCACTTTCCCTGAGATGAGATAATTCGGCTTTTCTTAGATTCCAGTGCAGATGTAACATTTTCATATCAACCTCCTCTCCACACCTACCCCATGCTGTTTAAATGTATAGTTTCTAGAGTCAGATGGTCAGACTTTAAATCAGTAACTTGGGGATAAATAATTAATATCCTAGCATCAGTTTCTCATCTGTAAAGCGAATATAATAAAAATACTTATTTCTTAAGATTTTATACTATTTTAAATATACTACATAGCTATGTGCTACACTGACAAATAATCTCCCTGAATCACATTTTGTTATTCAAAGATGAACACAGCGGATATTCAACAAACTATCAATCAAGATGAAATAACCAAAGTGTATTTTCACATAGCATCCCCTAGCAGGGAGACAACCACCTTTCACAGGTGCCTGGTTCAACACCTTTCATGACAATCACCATCATCCCTTCTTTGAACTAAAAAGAGCCTCCTCACTGTAACCCAGCAATATGTTGCTAGTGTTATCTTAAAAAGTAGTTTAAAAAGAAAGGTTGGCCGGGCGCAGTGGCTCACGCCTGTAATCCCAACACTTTGGGAAGCCAAGGCAATCACCTGAGGTCAGAAGTTCAGGACCAGCCTGGCTAACATGGCGAAGCTCCATCTCTACTAAAAATACCAAAAAAAAAAAAAAAAAAAAAAAAAAAAAATTAGCTGGATATGGTGTCAGGCGCCTGTAATCCCAGCTACTTGGGAGGCTGACAACAGAGAATTATGTGAACCTGGGAGCTGGAGGTTGCAGTGAGCTGACATCATGCCATTGCACTCTAGTTTGGGTGAGAAAAAAAAAAACCCTGTCTCAATAAATAAGTAAATAAAAAAATAAAAAAGAAGCACTGAATCTCATATCACTCGAAACACATTTTATGATCTATTTAGAAGTGAAATTTCTTTCTAAGGTTATTTAGGTCTGAACGACACGCTTACTGATTACTGTGAGAATATTTCTCTTTATGCCATCTATTCTAACCACCTGTATTTATCACTGCATTAGTGATAAACAAAGTTTCATAGCAACTATAGCCTTATTTAAGACAGCAAGTTAAGCTAAAATGTGAGTGTATATGTGTGTGCACTGCATGCACACACATGTACTGAAGAGTTGGAGGATAGGTTTAGGTTGTAACCTATAAAATCAAGTTAACAGACATTTTAATGGATTCATATAGCTGGAAATTCTGTTTGCGTCCAAGTTCAAATAATTGATGAAAATTTTGGCTATCTGAAAAAGTTTACAAATTTTTAAAATTACTTTTTGCTTGACGACTGTTGAAACAAAAAGCCCAAACGACTGTGAGTTAAAGAGCTGGCCTAGATATCAAAGAGCTGGCCTAAATCCACTTGGCTCTGATATTAAAGGTCAATGGTCTTTCACTTAATAATAACTGATAATGTTGTATAAACAGTACATGCTTTAATCATTCTCTTAGAGAAAGATGGGAATGAAATATCATTAAGCTACTGCATCAGAGTTGCACTGTTGATATATATGAACAAGTTTCTTATTTATTTTTAATTTTAGTCGATATCTTTCTGTTTATTTATTATTTTTTTTAGAGATAGGGTCTTGTTCTGTAACCCAGGCACCGTCATGGCTCACTGCAGTCTCTAACTCCTGGGCTCAAGGGATCCTTCTGCCTCAGCTGCCTGAAAAGGTGGGACTGCAGGAATGCACCACCCAGGCCAGCTAATTTTTTATTTAAAAATTACCCCAGAGCCCAAAGTACAATGAAAATAAAAATAAATTTTTATTTTTGTAGAGACAGGGTCTTGCTTTTTTGTCCAGGTTGGTCTTGAACTCCTGATTTCAAGTAACCCTCCCACCTCAGCCTCCCAAAGGTGCTGGGACTGCAGATGTGAGCCACCGTGCTTGACCTAGTTAATGTCATTTGCACTCATTGTCACATTGCAGTATTGTTGCTTTATATTTCCAAATATAAAATACGAAAATGTCTCCTTTATAGCACACTCTTCAGTTTTGAGTATGATTTTTAAGTTTTGCAATCTGGTGGGTAAAAAGTGAATAACCAAACAACAACAACAAAAAAACAAAAATCCCCTCAAAAGCTGAATTATGTTTACATTTTCAATAAATGCAACTTCGTACGGCATTATGCAACTCAATTATGTTTGCTCTTAAAAACTTACATTTGCCTCTATGGAGTAGAGAGGATCTGAAAAGAGGCATTGAAGAATGAGCAAAAAGTGAACCCTCAGTGGTCCTTTGTACCTTCTAGGTGGTTAGAAAATATGGTTCTTGCTGCTTCCCCCAAATCTGCCAGTCTAAAGTACTCTTGGTAGCTTGCCTGCAAAATCGCTGCCATCAATTTCTTCCATTCCTGCATGTGCTTACTATTCTCCCATTAAGAGGAAGGAACTATTTTTCTCCATCTTCTTTTTTATTTCATTGTACACAGATGATGACCTTTAGTTTTTTGTGTATATATATATATATATATATATATATATATATATATATATATATATTTTTTTTTTTATGTCCTGGGGTACATGTGCAGAATGTGCAGGTTAGTTACATAGGTATACATGTGCCATGGTGATTTGCTGCTCCCATCAACCTGTCATCAACATTAGGTATTTCTCCTAATGCTATCCCTTCCCTAGCCCCCCACCCCATGATAGGACCCAGTGCGTGACGTTCCCCTCCCTGTGTTCATATGTTCTCATTGTTCAGCTCCTACTTATGAGTGAGAACATGCAGTGTTTAGTTTTCTGTTCCTGTGTTAATTTGCTGAGAATGAAGGTTTCCAGCTTTATCCATGTCCCAGTAAAGGACATGAACTAATCCTTTTTTATGGATGTGTAGTATTTCATGGTATACATATGTGCCACATTTTCTTTATGCAGTCTCTCATTGATGGGCATTTGGGTTGGTTCCCAGTCTTTGCTATTGTGAACAGTGCTGCAATAAACATACGTGTGTACATGTATCTTTACAGTGGAATGATTTATAATTCTTTTGGTATATACCCCATAATGGGATTGCTGGGTCAAATGGTATTTTAGCTCTAGATCCTTGAGGAACAGCCACACTGTTTTCCACAATGGTTGAACTAATTTACACTCCCACCAACAGTGTAAAAGCATTCCTATTTCTGAGCATCCTCTCCAGCATCTATTCTTTCCTGACTTTTTTAAATGATCACCACTTTAACTCTTGTGATATGGTATATCATTGTGGTTTTGATTTGCATTTCTCTAATGATCAGTGATGACGGACTTTTTTTCGTATGTTTGTTGGCTGCATAAATCTCTTTTTTTGTGAAGTGTCTGTTTATATCCTTCACCCACATTTTGATGGGATTGTTTGTTTTTTTTCTTGTAAATTTGCTTAAGTTCTTTGTAGATTCTGGATATTAGCCCTTTGTCAGATGGACAGATTGCAAAAATTTTCTCTTATTCTGTAGGTTGCCTGTTCACTTAGATGATAATTTCTTTTGCTGTGCAGAAGCTCTTTAGTTTAATTAGATCCCATTCGTCAACTTTGGCTTTTGTTGTCAATGCTTTTGGTGTTTTAGTCATGAAGTCTACACATGCCTATGTACTGAATGGTACTTTTGTTAATTGCATTTTAGGATTTGGGGTACATGTGAAGAACATGCAAGATAGTTGCATAGGTACACACATGACAGTGTGATTTGCTGCCTTCCTCCCCTTCACCTATATCTGGCATTTCTCCCCATGCTCTCTCTCCCCAGCTCCCCACCCCCTGCTGTCCCTCCTCTATTTTCCCCCAATAGAACCCAGTGTGTAGTGCTCCCCTCCCTGTGTCCATGTGTTCTTGTTCAACACCCACCTATGAGTGAGAACATGTGGTGTTTGATTTTCTGCTCTTGTGTCACTTTGCTGAGAATGATGGTTTCCAGGTTCATCCATGTCCCTAAAAAGGTCACGAACTCATCGTTTTTGATGGCTGCATAATATTCCATGTTGTATATGTGCCACGTTTTCCCTGTCCAGTCTATCATCAGTGGGCATTTGGGTTGGTTCCAGGTCTTTGCTATTGTAAACAGTGCTGCAATGAACATTCGTGTGCATGTGTCCTTATAGTAGAATGATTTATAATCCTTTGGATATATACCCGTAATGGGATTGCCGGGTCAAATGGAATTTCTATTTCTAGGTCCTTAAGGAATTGCCACACTGTCTTCCACAATGGTTGAACTAATTTACACTCCTACCAACAGTGTAAAAGTGTTCCTATTTCTCCACATCCTCTCCAGCATCTGGGGTCTCTAGATTTTTTAATGATCACCATTCGAACTGGCATGAGATGGTATCTCAATGTAGTTTTGATTTGCATTTCTCTAATGACCAGTGATGATGAGCAGTTTTTCATATGTTTGTTGGCCTCATGTATGTCTTCTTTTGTAAACTGTCTCTTCATATCCTTTGCCCACTTTTGAATGGGCTTGTTTGTTTTTTTCTTGTAAATCTGTTTGAGTTCTTTGTAAATTCTGGATATCAGCCCTTTGTCAGATGGGTAAACTGCAAAAATTTTTTCCTATTGTTGGTTGCTGATTCACTCTGATGACTGTTTCTTTTGCCATGCAGAAGCTGTGGAGTTTGATTAGGTCCCATTTGTCTATTTTGGCTTTTGTTGCCAATGCTTTTGGTGTTTTGGTCATGAAGTCCTTGCCAACGCCTATGTCGTGGATGGTTTTGCCTAGATTTTCTTCTAGGGTTTTTATGGTGTTAGGTCTTATGTTTAAGACTTTAGTCTATCTGGAGTTAATTTTAGTGTAAGGTGTCAGGAAGGAATGCATATGGCTAGCCAGTTTTCCTAACACCGTTTATAAAACAGGGAATCCTTTCCCCATTGCTTGTTTTTGTCAGGTCTGTCCAAGATCAGATTGTTGTAGATATGTTGTGTTGCCTCCAAGACCTCTGTTCTGTTCCATTGGTCTATATCTCTGTTTTGGTACCAGTACCATGCTGTTTTGATTACAGTAGCTTGTAATATAGTTTGACGTCCGGTAGTGTGATGACTCCCACTTTGTTCTTTTTGCTTAGAATTGACTTGGCTATGTGGGCACTCTTTTGGTTCCATATGAAGTTTAAGGTGTTTTTTTTCCAGTTCTGTGAAGGTCATTGGTAGCTTGATGGAGATAGCATTGAATCTGTAAATTACTTTGGGCAGTATGGCCATTTTCACGATACTGATTCTTCCTAACCATGAACATGGAGTGTTTCTCCATCTGTTTGTGTCCTCTTATTTTGTTGAGTAGTGGTTTATAGTTCTCCTTGAAGAGGTCCTTTACGTTCCTTGTTAGTTGTATTCCTAGGTATTTTATTCTCTTTGTAGCAATTGTGAATGGCAGTTCGTTCTTGATTTGGCTCTCTTTAAGTCTGTTTTTGGTGTATAGGAATAATTGTGAGTTTTGTACATTTATTTTGTATCCTGAGACTTTGCTGAAGTTGCTTAACAGTTTCAGGAGATTTTACGCTGAGATAATGGGGTCTTCCAGATATACAATCATGTCGTCTGCAAACAGAGACAATTTGACTTCCTCCTTTTCTATTTGAATACCCTTTATTTATTTTTCTTACCTGATTGCTCTGGCTAGAACTTCCAGTACTATATTGAATAGGAGTAGTGAGAGAGGGCATCCTTGTCTAGTGCCAGATTTCAAAGGGAGTGCTTCCAGTTTTTGCCCATTCAGTATGATATTGGCTGTTGGTTTGTCATAAATAGCTTTTATTGTTTTCAGATACGTTCCATCAATACCTAGTTAATTGAGGATTTTTAGCATAAAGGGCTGTTGAATTTTGTCACAGGCCTTCTCTGCATCAATGAGATAATCATGTGGTTTTTGTCTTTGGTTCTGCTTAGGTGGTGAATTACGTTTATAGACTTGTGTATGTTCAACCAGCCTTGCATCCCTGGGATGAAGCCTACTTGATCATGGTGGATAAGCTTTTTGTTGTGCTGTTGCAATTGGCTTGCCAGTACTTTATTGAAGATTTTTGCATTTTTGTTCATCATGAATATTGGCCTGAACTTTTCTTTTCTTGTTGAGTCTCTGCTGGATTTTGGTATCACGATGATGTTGGTCTCATAAAATGATTTGGGAAAGATTCTCTCTTTTTGGATTATTTGGAATAGTTTCAGAAGGAATGGTACTAGCTCCTCTCTGTATGTCTGGTAGAATTTGGTTGTGAACCCATCTGGACCTGGGCTTTTTTTGGTTGGGAGGCTCTTATTTGCTGCCTCAACTTCAGACCTTGTTATTGGGCTATTCAGGGTTTCGACTTCTTCCTGGTTTAGGCTTGGGAGGAGGCAAGTTTCCAGGAATTTATCCATTTCCTCTATGTTTACTAGCTTATGTGCATAGAGTTGTTTGTAATAATCTCTGATGATGGTTTGAATTTCTTTGGAATCTGTGGTGATATCACCTTTATCATTTTTTATTGCATCAATTTTGTTATTCTCTCTTTTCTTTTTTATTAATCTGGCTAGTGGTCTATTTTGTTGATCTTTTCGAAAAACCAGCTCCTGGATTTATTGATTTTTTGAAAGTTTTTTTTGTGTCTCTATTTCCTTCAGTTCTGCTCTGATCTTAGTTATTTCTTGTCTTCTGCTAGGTTTTGAGTTTTTTTGATCTTGCTCCTCTAGCTCTTTGAATTTCTCCTTGTTTCTCATGTAGGCACTTATTGCTATACATTTTCCTCTAGAGACTGCTTTAAATGTGTCCCAGAGATTCTGGTATGTTGTGTCTTCATTCTCGTTGGTTTTGAAGAACATCTTTATTTCTGCCTTCATTTCATTGTTTATCTAGTCAACATTCAAGAGCCAGTTTTTCAGTTTCCATGAAACTGTGCGGTTCTTAGTTTCTGCATTCTGAGTTCTAACTTGATTGCACTGTGGTCTGAGAGACTGCTTGTTATGATTTCCATTCTTTTGCATTTGCTAAGGAGTGATTTGCTTCCAATTACATGGTCAATTGTAGAGAAGGTGTGATGTGGTGCTGAGAAGAAAGTATATTCTGTGGATTTGAGGTGGAGAGTTCTGTAAATGTCTATTAGGTTTGCTTGTTCCAGGTCTGAGTTCAAGACCTGGATATCCTTGTTAACTTTCTGTCAGGTTGATTTGTCCAATATTGACAATGGGGTGTTAAAGTCTCCCACTATTATTGTGTGGGAGTCTAAGTCTCTTTGTAAGTCATTAAGAACTTGCCCTATGTATCTGGGTGCTCCTGTATTGGGTGCATATATATTTAGGAGCATTAGCTCTTCTTGTTGCATTGATCTTTTTACCATTATGTAATGTCCCTCTTTGTCTCTTTTGATCTTTGTTGCTTTAAAGTCTATTTTATCAGAGAAAAGATTTGCAACTCCTGCTTTTTTTTGCTCTCCATTTGCTTGGTAAATCTTCCTCCATCCCTTTATTTTGAGCCTTTGTGTATCCTGTCATGTAAGATGGGTTTCCTGGATACAGCACACTGATGGGTTTTGGCTTTTTATCCAGTTTGCCAGGCTGTGTCTTTTGATTGGGGCATTTAGTCCATTTACATTTAGGGCTAATATTGTTATGTGTCAATTTGATACTGCCATTTTGATGCTACCTCGGTGTTTTGCGCGTTAGTTGATGCAGATTCTTGATTGTGTTGATGCTGTTTACCATTTGGTATGTTTTTGGAGTGGCTGGCACTGGTTGTTCCTGTCTATGTGTAAAGCCTCTTTCAGGAGCTCTTGTAAAGCAGGCCTGGTGGTGATGAAATCTCTGAGTACTTGCTTGTTCGCAAAGGATTTTATTTTTCCTTCACTTATGAAGCTTAGTTTGGTTGGATATGAGATTCTGGGTTGAAAGTTCTGTTCTTTAAGGATGTTGAATATTTGCCCCCACTCTATTCTGGCTTGTAGGGTTTCTTCTGAGAGACCTGCTATGAGTCTGATGGGCTTCCCTTTGTGGGTAACCCGACATTTCTCTCTGGCTGCTCTTAGCATTTTCTCCTTCATTTCAATCCTGGTGAATCTGATGATTATGTGCCTTGGGCTTGCTCTTCTTGAGGAATATCTTTGTGGTGTTCTCTATATTTCCTGGACTTGAATATTGTCCTGCCTTGCTAGGTTGGGGAAGTTTTCCTGGATAATATCCTGAAGACTATTTTCCAGCTTGGTTTTATTCTCTCTGTCACATTCAGGTACACCTATCAAATATAGCTTAGGTCTTTTCACATAGTCTCACATTTCTTGGAGACTTTGTTCATTCCCTTTTACCCTTTTTTCTCTATTCTTGCCTTCTCATTTAATTTTATTGAGTTGATCTTTGACCTCTGATATCCTTTCTTCTGCTTGGTCTATTCGGCTGTTGAAGCTTGTGCATGCTTCGCAAAGTTCTCGTGTTTTGTTTTTCAGCTCCATAAATTCACTTATATTCCTCTCTATGTTGTCCTTTCTCATTAGCATTTTGTCAAATCTTTTTTCAACATTCTTAATTTCTTTGCATTGGGTTAGAACATGTTCTTTTAGCTCACAGAAGTTTCTTATTACCCACCTTCTGAAGTCTGATTCTGTCATTTCATCACACTCATTCTCCATCCAGCCTTGGTCTCTTGCTGTTGAGGAGTTGTGATCCCTTGTAGGAGGAGAGGTGTTCTGGTTTCGGGTGTTTTCACCTTTTTTGCACTTGTTTCTTCCAATCTTTGTGGATTTATCCACCTGTTGTCTTTGTAGTTGCTGACTGTCAGATTGGGTCTCTGGGTGAACTTTCAGTTTGTGGATGATTAAATTTATTTCCGTTTCTTAGTTTTCCTTCTAACAGTCTGGCCCCTCTGCTGTAGGACTGCTGAGGTCCACTCCAGGCCCCACTTGCCTGGGGATCACCTGCAGCAGCTGCAGAATAGTAAGGGTTGCTACCAGTTTCTTCTTCTGCTATCTTTGTCCCAGGAGGATACCCGTCAAATGTCAGTCTGTTCTCTCCTTTATGAGGTGATTCTTTGAACATACAGGGGTTAGGGAGCTGCTTGAGGAGACAGTCTGTCCTTTATTGGAGCTCAAGTGATGAGCTGTGATCTCTGTTGTTCATTCAGAGTTGCTGGGCAGGTACGTTTAGGTCTGCTGCAGCAGAATTCATTAACTCCTTTTTTTTTTTTTCCAGGTGCTCTGTCCCAGGGAGTTAGGGCTTTATTTATGAGTTTCTGTTGTGGTGCTGCCTTTTTTTTTTCAGGGGTGCCCTGCCCAGTGAGGAGGCAGCCTAGTCACTGTCCACCTGCAGAGGCTTTGCTGAGCTGCTGTGGGCTCCTCCCAGCTACCATCTGAACTTCCCTGGAGTCGTGTTTATATGGGTGTTGTTAGAACTGCTTTGGCAATGGTGGCCCGTCTCCGTAATGGTGGACTCTCTCTCTAATGGCAGGTTGCCTCGATGGCCAGCTGCCTCAGTGATGGCGGACTACCTCCGTAGTGGTGGAGTGTCTCGGTAATGGTGGACGCCCTTCCCCCACAGAGCTGGTCCGACCTGGGTTCAGCTGTGCTTGCTGTGAAACTCTCAACCCAGAGTGTTTTCAATTGCTGTTTTTTTTTTTTTTTTTTTTGTGGGGATGCCTCCAGCCGAGCCTGATCACCTGACTACCTGACTCAGAGTCTGTTTTTTGTGTTTTTTTTTGTTTTTTTTGTTTTTTTTTTAGTTGAAAAGTCAACTCTCTCCCAGGTGTTTCAGTTGCCCGTTGAAGAGGTGCCGGGATCTGTGTGATTTCCCAGGCGGTGACTCACTGCGCCGGCTGAAACAGCAGCGCTGAGATTTGTGGTATTTTTTTTGCCCAGGAATCTCCTGGCCTGGCTCCCTGTTTCAGTTCCTTTTTAAATCAGATGAATGGGCACTATGCCTTCCTGGGTCTCCAGTTGCCAGCTAAAAGGGCACCTGGACCAGTGTATTTTGTACGGAGAACCCACATGCCAGGGCGCTGGCAAAGCAGCCGCACTGGCGACTCGTGGGGCTCCTCCGTCTGGGAATCTCCTGGTCTGTGGGCAAAAAAAATCCATCTGTAAATGCAGCGTCCACTCACCCTTTGCAGTTTCACTGGGAGCTGCAATCCTGAGCTGTTCGTAGTCTGCCATCTTGGGTCCTCTCCTCCTGGATGGTATTACCTAGGTTTTCTTCTAAGGTTTTTATGGCTTTAGGTCTTACGTTTAAGTCTTTAATCCATCTTGAGTTAATTTTTTTATAAGGTATAAGGAAGGGGTTCAGTTTTAGTTTTCTGCATATGGCTAGCCAGTTTTCCCAGCACCATTTGTTAAATAGGGAATCCATTCCCCATTGCTTGTTCTTGTCAGGTTTGTCAAAAATCAGATGGTTGTAGACAAGTGGCATTATTTCTGAGGCCTCTGTTCTGTCCCATTGGTCTGTATATCTGTTTTGGTACCAGTACCATGCTGTTTTGGTTACTGTAGCCTTGTAGTATCGTTTGAAGTCAGGTAGCAAGATGCCTCCAGCTTTGTTCTCTTTGCTTAAAATTGTCTTGGCTATACAGGCTCCTTTTTGTTCCATGTGAAATTTAAAGTAGTTTTTTCTAATTCTGTGAAGAAAGCCAGTGGTAGCTTGATTGGGATAGCATGAATCTGTAACTTACTTTGGGTAGTGTGGCCATTTTTATGATACTGAGTCTTCCTATCCATGAGCATGGAATGCTCTTCCATTAGTTTGTGTCCTCTCTTATTTCCTTGAGCACTGGTTTGTAGTTCTCCTTGAAGAGGTTCTTCACATTTCTTGTAAGTTGTATTCCTAAGTAGTTAATTCTCTTTGTAGCAATTGTGAATGGGAATTTCCTCATGATTTGGCTCTCTGTTTGTCTATTATTGGTGTATAGGAATGCTTGTAATTTTTGCACATTGATTTTGTATCCTGAGAGTTTGGTGAAGTTGCTTATCAGTTTAAGGAGTTTTGAGAGTGAGATGGGGTTTTCTAAATATGCAATAATGTCATCTGCAGACAGAGACAATTTGACTTCCTCTCTTCCTCTTTGAATACCCTTTATTTCTTTCTCTTGCCTAATTGCCCTGGCCAGAACTTCCAATACTGTGTTGAACAGGAGTGGTGAGAGAGGGCATCCTTGTCTTGTGCCAGTTTTCAAGGAATTGCTTCCAGATTTTGGCCCATTCAGTATGATGCTGGCTGTGGGTTTGTCATAAATAGCGCTTAGGATTTTGAGATACCTTCTATCAGTACCTAGTTTATTGAGAGTTTTTAGCAATCAGGGGTGTTGAATTTTAGCGAAGGCCTTTTCTTCATCTATTTAGATAATCATGTAATTTTTGTCATTGGTTCTGTTTATGTGATGGATTATGTTTATTGATTTGCATTATGTTGAGCCAGTCTTGCATTCCAGGGATGAAGCTGACTTGATTGTGGTGGATACGCTTTTTGATGTCCTGCTGGATTCAGTTTGCCAGTATTTTATACAGAAATTTTGCATTGATGTTCATCAGAGATATTGGCCTGAAATTGTGTGTGTGTGTGTGTATGTGTGTGTGTGTGTGTGTGTGTGTGTGTGTGTGTGTGTGTGTCTGTGTGTGTCTGTGTCTGTCTGTCTGTCAGGTTTTGGTATCAGGATGATGCTGGCCTCATAAAATGAGTTAGGGAGGAGTTTCCCTTTTTCTATTGTTTGGAATAGTTTTAGAAGGAATGGTACGAGCTCCTCTTTGTATCTCTGGTAGAAATCAGCTGTGAATCTGTCTGGTCCTGGGCTTTTTTTTGTTGGTAGGCTATTAATTCTTGCCTTAATTTGAGAACTTTTTATTGGTCTATTTGGGGATTCAACTTCCTCCTGGTTTAGTCTTGGGAGTATGTGTGTCCAGGATTTATTCATTTCTTCTATATTTTTTAGTTTATTTGCATAGAGGTGTTTATAGTATTCCCTGATAGTAGTTTGTATTTCTGTGGGATCAGTGGTGATATCCCCTTTATCACTTTTTATTGTGTCTATTTGATTATTCTCTCTTTTCATTAGTCTGACAAATGGTCTATCTATTTTGTTGATCTTTTCAAAAAACTAGCTCCTGGATTCATTTATTTTTTGAAGGGTTTTTTTTTTGTGTCAGTATCTCCTTCAGTTCTGCTCTGATCTTAGTTATTTCTTTTCTTCTTCTAGCTTTTGAATTTGTTTGTTCTTGCTTCTCTAGTTCTTTTAATTGTGACGTTACGGTGTCTATTTTAGATCTTTCCTGCTTTCTCCTATGAGGATTTAGTGCTATAAATTTCTTTCTAAACACTGGTTTAGCTGTGTCCCAGAGATACTGGTACAGTGTGTTTTTGTTCTCCTTGGTTTCAAAGAACTTATTGATTTCTGCCTTAATTTCATTATTTACCAGGTAGGCATTTAGGGACAGGTTGTTCAGTTTCCATGTAGTTGTACAGTTTTGAGTGAATCTCTTAAACCTGACTTCTAATTTGATTGCATTGTGGTCTGAGACCTGTTTGTTATGATTTCCATTCTTTTGCATTTGCTGAGGAGTGTTTTACTTCCAATGATGTGGTCAATTGTAGACTAAGTGTGATATGGTGCTGAGAAGAGTGTATATTCTGTTGATTTGGGGTGGAGAGTTCTGTAGATGTTTATTAGGTCTGCTTGGTCCAGAGCCGAGTTCAAATCCTGAATATCTTTGCTAATTTTCTGTCTCATTGATCTGTGTAATATTGACAGTGGGGTGTTAAAGTCTCCCACTATTATTGTTTGGGAGTCTAAGTCTCTTTGTTGGTTGTTAAGAACTTGCTTTATGAATCTGGGTGCTTTTGTATTGGTTGCGTATGTATTTAGGATAGTTAGCTCTTCCTGTTGCATTGATCCCTTTACCATTATGTAATGCCCTTGTCTTTTTTGATCTTTGTTTAAAGTCTGTTTTATCAGAGACTAGGATTGCAACTCCTGCTTTTTTTTTTTTTTTCTTTCCGTTTGCTTAGTAAATATTTCTCCATCCCTTCATTTTGAGCCTATGTGTGTCTTTGTGCATGAGATAGGTCCCTGAGTACAGCACACTGATGGGTCTTGACTCTTATCCAATTTGCCAGTCTGTGTTTTTTAATTGGGGCATGTAGCCTGTTTACATTTAAGGTTAATATTGTTATGTATGAATTTGATCCTGTCATTATAATGCTGCCTTGTTATTTTGCCTGTTAGTTGATGTAGTTTTTTCATAGCATCTATGGTCTTTACAATTTGCTGTTTTTGCAGTGGCTGGTACTGCTTTTTCTTTCCAAATTTAGTGTTTCCTTCAGGAGCTCTTGTAAGGCAGTCTTGGTGGTGACAGAGTCTCTCAGCATTTGCTTGTCTGTAAAGGATTTTATTTCTCCTTCACTTATGAAGCTTAATTTGGTTGGATAAGAAATTCTGGGTTGAAAATTCTTTTCTTGAAGAATGTTGAATATTGGCCCCCACTGTCTTCTGGCTTGTAGGGTTTCTGTAGTGAGATCTGCTGTTAGTCTGATGGGCTTCCCTTTGTTGGTAATCCAACCTTTCTGTCTGGTTGCCCTTAACATTTTTTCCTTCACTTCAACCTTGGTGTATCTGACGATTATGTGTCTTGGGGTTGCTCTTCTTGAGGAGTATTTTTGTCGTGTTTTTTTTTTTTTTTTTTGTATTTCCTGAATTTGAATGTTGGCCTGTCTTGCTGGGTTTGTTTGTTCCTTTCACTCTTTTTTCTCTAATCTTGTCTTTAAGCATTATTTCATTAAGTTGATCATCAATCTCTGATATCCTTTCTTCTGCCTGATCAATTCAGCTGTTTGTACTTGTGTATGCTTCACAAGGTTCTTGTGTTGTGCTTTTCAGCTCCATCGGGTCATTTATGTTCTTCTCTAAACTGGTTATTCTAGTTAGCAATTCCTCTAACCTTTTTTCAAGTTTCTTAGCTTCCTTGCACTGGGTTAGAACATGCTCCTTTAGCTCAGAGGAGTTCGTTGTTACTCACCTTCTGAAGACTACCTATGTCAATTTGTCAAATTCATTCTGGATCCAGTTTTGTTCCTTTGCTGGTGAGGAGTTGTGATCCTCTGGAGGAGAAGAGGTGTTCTAGTTTTTGGAAGTTTCACATATTTTGTGCTGGTTTTTTCTTATCTTCATGGATTTATCTACCTTTGGTCTTTGATGTTGGTGACCTTCAGATGGGGTTTCTGTGTGGATGTCCTTTTTGTTGATGTTGATACTATTCCTTTCTGTTTGTTAGTTTTCCTTCTAAGAGTCAGGGCCCTCTGCTGCAGGTCTGCTGGAGTTTGCTGGAGGTCCACTCCAGACCCTGTTTGCCTGGGTATCACCGGCAGAGACTGCAGAACAGCAAAGATTGCTGCCTGTTCCTTCCTCTGGAAGTTTCATCCCAGAGGTGCACCTGCCAAATTCCAGCTGGAGCTCTCCTGTGTGAGGTGTCTGTTGACACTTGCTGAGATGTGTCTCCCAGTCTGGAGGCATGGGAGTCAGGGATCCACTTGAGGAGGCAGTCTGTCTCTTAGCAGAGCTCAAACTCTATACTGGGATATCCATTGCTCTCTTCAGAGCTGACAGGCAGGAATGTTTAAGTCTGCTGAAGCTGTGCACATAGCCACCCCTTCCGCCAGGTGCTCTGCCCCATGGAGATGGGAGTTTTATCTATAAGCCCCTGACTGGGGCTGCAGCCTTTGTTTCAGAGATGTCCTGCCCAGAGAGGAAGAATCTACAGAGGCAGTCTGGCTACAGTGGCTTTGCTGAGCTGTGGTGATCTTTACTTAGTTCAAACTTCCCTGTAGCTTCGTTTACACTGTGAGGGGAAAACTGCCTACACAAACCTGAGTAATGGCAGGCACCCCTCCTCCCATGATGCTCGGGCATACCAGGTCGACTTCAGACTGCTGTGCTGGCATTGAGAATTTCAAGCCAGTGGCTCTTTCTTAGCTTGCTGGGCTCTGTGGGAGTGGGATCTGCTGAGCTAGACAACTTGGCTTTTTGGCTTCAGCCACCTTTCCAGGGGAGTTCTCTCGTGCTGGTGTACCGGGCACCATTGGCATATGAAAAAAAAACTCCTGCAGCTAACTTGGTGTCTGCCCAACGGGCTGTCTAGCTTTGTGCTTGAAACCCAGGGCCCTGGTGGCACAGGCACCCAAGGGAATCTTTTGGTCTGTGGGCTGCAAAGACGGTGGGAAAAGTGTAGTGTCTGGGCCAGAGTGCACCATTTCTTGTGGCACAGTCCCTCATGGCTTCTCTTGGCTAGGGTAAGGAGTTCTCCAACTCCTTGCACATGGTTGGGTGAGGCGATGCCCCACCCTGCTTTGGCTCACTATCTGTGGGCTGCACCCACTGTTTAACCAGTCCCAATAAGATGACCTTTGTACTTCAGTTGGAAATGCAAAAATCACCCCCTTCTATGCTGATCTCACTGGGAGCTGCAGATCAGAGCTGTTCCTATTCAGCTATCTTGCCAGTCACCAAGTTACTTATTTTACACAGTGGGCAGATTAGCAAAAATAATGGCCTGAAAACAAAACTCTCTGTCATGAATATGGAGTGTGTAATTGGTGATGGTCTGTGCTGGTTGGTGGCAGTAAGTCAAAGAGTGCATTCCTCTTAGAGCCAATTAACTTATTTAGCCAAATATGGGTCTCTTTATCTTTGCCATTTTAGAAATAGGGCACTGGCGTTCATAGTGTGACTGGCTAAGTGCAATTTGCTACTGTCCATAGAAAAAGAAATAACTTAAATTCCATTTATTAGATATGTATAATGGCTCTATCAACCTTCATATATCAGTAATGATACACTTGCAAAAAAACATAAGATGGAAAGGAGAATAGTCATCACAGATAATTTACCTTTCTTCCATATTGTGAAACATCAATAGTGAAATCTCAAGCTGGTCACATGCACTTACAATTAATATTTGAAATGCTTTGCATCTTTGTGAAAAAGTTTTATCCTCAGATCCCTTGTTGCTGATTAAACCCACAAAACAAAAGAAAATAATATTTTGAGTCCCTGTTGATAACTTCTCAGCTAACATTCAGTTCATTAAACAGTTTCCTTTATGATGAACTAAGGAATTAATTCAGAGACACCAAGAGGCTTGTTTTAGCAATTCAGGATAAGGTAATGTCTGCAGGGAAAGGAAGCATGTGAAAATCACCTTTAGTATTTGATGGTTCCATGTTAAGCATAACAAAGGGAAACTAGTGTAATGATTGAGGTAACTCAGTGATTCCCAAATTTGGTTTATTATGAATCCACTTGGAGGCACTTACTAGAAATATAGATACAAACTCTTTCACTGGAGAATTCGATCCAGGTCAATCCTGTTAATACTTGAGATAATCTGATATCAATGATATGTAGTTACTAAAGAACAAATTAAACATAAGGTACAGGATACATCCCCTTGGCTCTTGCTTCTTATGCCAAATGGCTTAGATGAGAAGACTTTGAGTAATAAGTATTTGTATCTAACTTGGAATAAGTCAATAATGGAATTATCATAGTACTATATCACAGACCTCCAAAGAATGTGTTACAAAATATGATAAAATATATATTGGAAGACAACCCTAAAAATTGATCAATAAACCTTGGGAAAAAGTCCATTAGGTTATTTAAATAAAGATATATTTAAAAAACAATATAGTTGTTTTCACTGAATGGAAACTTCTCTGGAGCCTATCTACAAAAGTCAGGAAGTGCATGATTCTGGCAAATGTGAAACAAGATTGTCAAAGCAGGGCTAGGTATTGTCTCTAAATTGGTATTGAGTTCCATCTATTGACCAGTCCTAGCTGCTGCCCAGTGGAACTGTAAGTGAAAAAATAATCACCCTCTTTAATCAAATAGAGTAATTTATTATATAATAGTCCAATATGTTTTTATATATTATAGAGCATAAATACATTTATTGTAGAGAATAAACACATTTTATATATTGTAGAGAATAAATAGAATAAACACAACACAGAAAAGAGAGAATAACCTATAGTTATAGGCACATGGCAGTAACACTGATCAGTGAATCAATCAACTATATTTCTTAGGGCCTACTATGGGTTAGGCACTTGTATTAAATTCCAAGGGCACAATGGCAAACAAGACATAGTCCCAAATTTCAGGGATCAGTTATTTAGAGGGTCTTCTGGTATCTAATCTAGAACTGAGTAGACTTTTAAATGGATCATGAGTAAGAGTATAAAAATAGAGGGTGCACAATTGTTTATACGAAATGTCTTTTCCCTGTCAATGACGTGAGTAACCCTGGTATTTTAATAAAATGCTTGATGCCTTTATTGCTTCTTATGGGAATTATAATTTAAAAATTTATTTGACTAAATGTAAAATTTGATTTAGTTAAGCTGGTCATCTTTTACAGAGATGTACCTATATAGTCAAATATTATTTTAAGATGAATCTTTTTATGTTCAATAGATAATATATGTATAATAAATGGTTATCAATGAAGAACGTTATCCTTGACCTTATTTAGTCAATTTAGTTGACAATTAGACATTTACTCAAGTAACTAACAGTTGTGAGGGGACCAACTACCACTTGGGTGTAAAAGGGCATACATGATCTTTAGTTTAATGTAACTAAAAAGGCTTGTCCTGATGTTGCCTGTACAGTGATATAATTAGAAAATATCATTAAAAGATTACTTCCGTGGGTAACAGCCCTTTTCTCTGTGAGAATGAATTATAACTTGCTAACAAGAAATATGCATATTCAGCCCTACAAATGATTTAAACACCAACATTTTAGAAGAGTGGTTGAAGTTTTAGAAAATATTTTCAAGATATAATTAATGAGTACCAGTCGTATTCTGTTTAGTTTTCAGAAATCAATAATGTTATTTTCTGCCAAGTTTTGTGAAGTTTTACATACACAACAAAAGTTTGCAATTTAAGCTCAATATGATGGGCCGTTTTTGTCTATACTTATGGAACTTATTTTTTTGTCAATATAAAGATTCAATATTCTAGATACACAACTATTACAGATTTTCCAACAGTGAATACACTACACAATAGACAGAGCACAAAAAACTATAGAAAAGCACCATAATCTCTCTTAATGCATCAATTTTATAAGTCTTCACAATCTTACAGTGGATGTGGATCTTCATATGAAAATGAAATTGATGATATTTACAGTGGATGGGCACAGAATGGTAGAAATGGGTTGCTCACGTGACAATGCTGGTAACTTTTAGTATTTTTGAACTTACTAATTTTCATTTAAGCAAAACCTAACACTAATATCCCATAAATTTCTGATACACCCTCTTTACATGCTCCTTAAAATTACAATAACGTTTTTGGTATATTTTTTATATGCACATTAAAATTAGAGCAGGAGCAAACGATCATATGTGACGCCATTGGGTAAATGTCTAGAAGAGACTCTTCCTGCTAGAAATAGACACTTGTTACATATATAACTTCAAAGTGTAAGATATTTCCAGCCTGCCATTAGATTGTTTCGGAGGAAATATCTGACATCTAAGAGGAATGTTCACCTGCCATAATTAGCAGTGCCAAAAGAAGTCACGTGCCTGTGTAAATCTTGAGTAATGTGGCACTTCAGGGCTTAAGATAAGAACCACAGCTATTAATTAAACAGTAGAACATTTAGCTGGCCTGCCACTGAAAGATTGAACCTAATCACTCTTTGAACTTCAGTCTGGAAGAGGCACATTATGCCTGATATCTTAATAATTCTCTCATGACAGGACAGGAAAAAATGAAAATTTGAGTAAAATTTTAAAAATATTTAAACTCTTCATGATCTTTCTAGCTAAGGCTTTGGCTTTATAGAATAAATATAGTGATAACTTCTTTGTGATAAGAAACAAGAGGAAAAAAGACTTCTAACAAAAATAGGTATGAGTAATGTTAATACAAATACATTCTTGAAAAGTAAATAATGAATTTGAGAATTTCATTAGAAAACATGTCTTTTTAAATTCTCTTCCAATAACCTCTGGAGACTCCAACAATAAGGAAAATATATTCCTACTAGCAAGAGTGTGGTAACACTAACCACTCATTGCAACTTCCATGCCTGAGAGATGCCAGACTTAAAGTTCCAGACTTCCATGCCAGACTTAAAGTTAGGAGAAAATTGTAGCTATAGATTTACCACTTAAAGTAGCTTACAGGTTTTAATACAACCTAGCTATTCTTAAAGATAGAGTGGCTTGATCACTATAGAAACATCAATAATGAACATATTAAGCAATAATATCCTGAAAAACTGTTTTAAAAAACAGGCAAAATAAACGTCAACTTCTTGTGCAAAAATCTGTAAAAGTTTAAGATGGCACTTTACAGAGGTCAAACTGATGATCCATTAATTAGGCATGACTGCATTATTTTAAATACATGTAGGGTTTTAAGATACTCTTTCACATGTCTGCGCGAACAAAAGAAGCAAATACTCCATCTTCCCGAGCCAAGAGGCTTTCTGGAGTGTCATATTCTAAAATATTTCCTCGCTTCATCACGATAACCAGGTCAGCCGTCAGAATAGTGTGAACTCGATGCTGTGAGTGAAAAGAATACATGTATGTGTTATACATTTCAGGGCACAAGCCAAAACAATGCAATATGTATATTTCACGAATTATTCTGGGGTATTTGTTTATCTTGGTAGTGATGAGATGTGGGAATCACAGACACCTCCTCTTTTTAACTTATTTAAATGATCATTTATTTACATACTTTTAAGCAGTGGCCAACATGGCTGGGTTTTCTATGGGCTGTATTAACTTGAGTGTAGCTAATATATCAATGTTATCATTTTCATGAAACCTTAAGTATAAGTAGGGTAAAAATGTTTATTAAGCAACTAAATTAAGAGAGGCCATTGGGAACCAGTGGAGTTATACTTTAATGTCAACAATAACGATCTCTTGTGCAGAGTCACTCATTCCTCGGGCTATAACAAAATTTGAAGAACCCTGGAAAGTGATTCCATTCTGGGATGATAATATGGGGAAGTCCATTCTGGCATGCAGTAATAGAAGGGATTATCCAGGCCTTTAGACATGCAGTCTCAGTCTTTGGAGATCACTGGCACGGACCCATTCCTTCTTTTCACATGATGGCCTTTGGATTAACTAGTAACTAATAATGATGAAAGTTACCACTTCCTGAGCATATGCCATATATTAAGTGCTCCACACACATTCTTGTGAATCATTAGAACATTCCTCGGCTGTGAGTGTTCTCTCTCTCCACTTTATAGGGGAGGCCATTCAGAGAGATAAAGCAAAATCAGGAGATCACGTAGTTAATAAGTAGCAGAACGAGTATCAAAACTGGGTTTACTAATTGCAAAATGTAAGATATTTCCATCCTGTCATCTATCAAAAGGCTCTCTGATACTTTAGAGGAGCATTCACCTACCACGTCAGTGTTATGGTTAACAGAACAGGCTCTGAAGTTAAACTGGGATTGTGTATTTTGGCTTTACCACCTGTTGTGCAATCTTGAGCAATATGCTTAACTTTGTGTAGTTCCAGTTTCACATCTGTGAAACTGTGGTAGTAGTGTCTGCCTCAGAGAATGGTGACGAAGTTCCAATGATAATCCATGTAAAAAAAATCAGCACCTTGTCGGACACATACAAACAAATAATAAATGTCAACTACTATTATTTTTTATGTTTATAAATTAGGAAAAATCTGTGTGATGGGCCTTTGCTCTTGCTAAGATCAGTGTTGTTCAATAGAAATATAAGGAGCCACATGTAATTTTAAATTTTCTAGGAGCTACATTTTCAAAGGAGAAATAAGTGAAAACAATTTTAATACATTTTAACACAGTCTATTCAGATGTTATCATTTCAGTATGTAAACAATATAAAAATGATTCATGAGAACTTTTACATGCTTCTATTAGTATTAAGTCTTTAAAATCCGGTACATATTTTATACTTGTAGCACTTCTCAATTCAAACTATCCACATTTCAAATAATAGCCACATGTGGCCAGGGGCTACCTACCATACTGAACCTGAACTATAAAGGTCAAAATATTAGTGTGCTGATGGTAGTCCCTGTCCAGAGTTCTAAAGCTAGAAATGCTATCTGTTTAGCTGATAAACAGACTTCCAAAGCACGTCTCTGAACAATTCCAAGTCCAACCTAAAGCCATCCCCAGAGGTAAGGGCCGACATTCTGCCCTAGGCCATGTAGATGGGGTGGACTCGGTATTTATGCTTTCAGAAAAGCCAGCAGTTACAGTTGTGACTCATGACTTGAGGGGAAGAGAAACACATATATGGAATGTGATAACGATGCCAGCTTAGAACATACCCCAGTTTTCAACATCCATGACAAACCTATCATTCACTGAATATTGGTAACAAATGATATATTAGGTTGGTGCAAAAGTGATTGTGGTCTTTGCCATTACTTTTAATGTCAAAGACCATGATTTATGAATTAACAAGATTTTGGAGGCTAATGTTTATTTATCTTTGAGAAAGGACCAGAGCCATTTGCACACCCACACAGTTGGAAAAAGAAACTTAACGAACTATCCAATAATATTCGCTGTGCGTTTCCCTCCAGAAAAATATTAGTTCTTCAATAACCATATCATGGATGTCTAAAGAAAGAATTTGGCCTCTTTACTAGAAAAAAATAAAAATGAAAACATTAAAAAATCTTGGCTAACAGAAATAAATATAGTTGGTTTTTATTCCATTATTCCAAATAATTTTCTTTGACAAAGTGTGGTGTCAATTGTCAATGTGTTGATAAAATTTTCAAAACATTCCAGAGAAATTAATCGTGTAATCACTTTCAGAAATAAATACATGGACTATTTTGGTGTGTGAGTGCTTCCGTTTAGAAACTGGAGAAAGTTGTCTTTTTAAGTTATTCCACAATTTTAGTGGCAGTTAACCAAAGGAATAAGCTCTTAGGCAGGGAAGGAAAAACAGTTAATTTTAACAGAGCTGAGGGTCATTCTTCAAAGAGTCTACCACAAATGTGGTGGTACTTTCCCTTTTAGGAGCCTGTTAGGAGGAGTTGGTCCTGATTCTTCCTCAACAGCTTCATGTGTATTAGGGGTGGGTGGCCGCAGGGAACTCTAGGTATCCTAGTGGCCACCTTCACACAAGTGATCTTGAAATGAAGAATGGGTGAAAGATACGTAAGTCTGTAGAAATGTATTTAGTGAATGTAGGAGGAGAGAAAATCAGGTAAGAGGTAAACTAATCAGGAAACCTAACATTTTGTTTAAAGTACAAATTATGCTCAAGTAATCTTCCAGATATTGACTAAATAGAACCACCCAACAATGCCATGCTTCATGCAGAATAGAGAAAATCCATCTTTTGAGTGGGCAGTGGTCTATTTTTTCTCCCTCTCTCCACTCATTTTGGGGCAACAGGAAGTTCTTGATCTTCTAAAATATCTCCCTATCTTTTCCAGTAAGAAAATTCTTGAAAATACTGGATAATTATTTTTCAAGTTAACCAATTCTCCTACCCCTTAAATCATTCACACCTTTTCACTGGAAAAATCAGAGAAAGTAGATTTTTCTTTACTTAGGCAGTTTGCAGAAAGTGAGCGCTGATGGGGTATTTCCTGCCATCTTAAAAAATGCCGCATTCCAAAGGGGTTCTGTTTCTCCCATGCATCATCCAAGAAAGCGGAAGCATAGCAAGCACTCCATAGACAACTCCCATTACTCGCCAGTGAAACTCAAGTAACTATTTAAATTTAACAATGCATTCTCCAGTCCAGGTAAGAAATGTGTATGGCATTTTTATGGATGCTTAAAAAACTTCCCTAGGGACTAGTGAAATTGGTCCTTAGACTAAGAGGTAATTCAGTTCATAGATTTCATAAACACTCTCTTTTGCATGTATATATTTGAAAACACATGCATGAGCCCCATTTGGCAGTGAGCATAATGACTAAAGCACTTGGTTGAGCTGATTTTGTAACACCCTGAAGTTAGCTCCCTCATCCCAGCCCTCCTCTTTATTCAAAGCATTAGCCATGCCTTCCTGAGGGGATACTGCTAAGATAACTACCAGAGAATGACAGATTTGGCGCAGTAGATCATGACGGTCTACTTGTTGGTCATCACCAAAGTGGAAAAGAGGCCATTCCTGAGGGCGAGCAAATTTGGAACAGTATCACACTCCACTAAAATACCCTCAGAAAAGACTAAAACAAGGCCTGCATCCATAATAGAAGAGACACGGTGCTGGAGAGAAAAATAGAAAGAAGAGAAGAGAATCAGCAGAAGGAAACATATCCAAGTGACTCATTAAAAAAATAGTTCTTGTTAAGCAGTAAGCCTAAATGTGAGCAAAATCCACTTGCAAAGAGAAAAAGACAGAAAACTGTGGGCTATTTTAAGTCAGCTTTAATGTGAATTACAAATATTTAAGCACTTCTATTTGATTGGTGCTATCTAAAACAGAAAAACTTACCTGCCCCTACCATGATAGATCTCATCGTCTATTTTTTTTTAATAGATAAATGAATGGAAACATAGAAATTACATATAGATAGTAGCAGAATAAGCAATCAAATGGAGGAATTTTCTTTCTGGAACTGCTCATCAGACCATCAGATTATAGAAAAGAGAATTAGTCTATATGAACTACCATTGTATCTGGTGAACAAGCAGAGGCTGTGACCCACTGGAATCTTTAGATTTAGGATGTCCTATCATTGTAACTTAGGGAAGTCAGTTAGGTAGGGCAGACAGTTTAGAAAGAACAATGCTTTCAAAACATCTTTGTATTTAACAGACACAGAAATGTTAGCCAAGAAATACATAATTCAACAGAAGTATATTTTGCTCAAACCCAAAGATGATAACGTGTTAGAACAACAACCACAGAGGTGTACCGACTCTGTCTTCTCATACTTACAGCTATTGTCACCACAGTTCGGTCTGCAAAGGCTGTCATTACTACTTTTTGCAAAATATTTTCCTGCAAAAAAAAAAAGTGTAAATTTTCTCTGGACTACTTTGTCTTACCATAATGCTTTGCCCCAAGAACAATATTCCACTCAATCCCTTGTGAGCACTCTCCCTCCCTAGTCTTCTGTGGAAGGCATAAGAAAGAGCAGTCCCAGCAGCAGGTTCGTGTTGGATTCTGTATGTGTCTTCAAAACACAAATAACAGTCAGTGATCAGCTGGAAGTGTGTGATAGATTTATTTCCAGGAAAGCCAAAGAAGAAAATGAAACTAATGTAGTATAACTCAAAATGCTTACCTGAGTTATACTACAAACAGTATATATTCGAAACCAGCAAAATTCTGTAATGATGTTTACCTTTGAGTCAGAAAAGGGAAGAACTAAAATTGATGCCGAAACTTGGACTTTGACCCATAAAGGAACATTCTAGGCAGAAACTGTTTTTATTCCCACCTCAAAGCACTATTACAGTTATATTTTAAGGGTTGTTCTGGATACAGATTTCATCTCTCTTAGAGGAAATCTTGGTTCAATTTTTAAAGTGAAGGAGGTTCTTTCTTTCAATCAACTGCCATTTCTTTCATACTCTCTCTCCTTAATTGAAGCAATATTACCCTTATAATAACTCTCAATGTTGTAAAACCTTAATAATTAATACTGGTTTTGAAGCTGCTTATGCTATATATTGCAATGACTTGATCAGAGACCATTTTACTGCTTTAGATTAAGTTCAAGAAAGCTGTATAAGTCTAGGTACTTCGATTAGACTTACTTAATAGGAAAAAAAAAAAAAGGTCAAGTTAGCATCTCCATGTATAAATAGCTCTTAAACTTGAAACTGTTTCACTTTATGAGTAGTTTTACCCAATCTAAAGTGTGCAGCAAAAAAAAAAAAAATAACATGAGGCTGTGGGTTCTTCTTTTGTCCTTTCTGATGTCAAATTTTAATATCAAGTTAACTTTCGAAAGAACATTAATTGCTAGCTCATACACAGTTTATGATTTAATGTAATATTTTCCCTACTCCATCACAGCCTTCTGGACAGATCTTTCTTGGATACATTTGACAATTTCAAGTACTATCTTTCAAAAGGCAAAATTTATGGCTTTTTACAATAAACACATAGAGGAGGCTGTTATTAATTCTAGCCATTATTCATCCAAGTGAATCCTTCTTCTTCAAATTTGTTTAGGAAATAATGAGTGGTGTTGTTTATCAATAGAGTCTATTAAATAGAGATTTTCATACTGCATTTCAGAACTTTTATGGCATAATACTTGAATATAGTACAATACCTCTCATCAACTAAGCCCTGGAAATTTACTGTTCTGAAAATTTATCAAAAAGTTGTGGGAAATTTATTTTATGTTTATTGGTCATAGAAATGCCTTTAAATCATGTATAGGGTTCTATTTATTTTAATTCTCAATGTGCTATCATCAGTTCATCAAGGAGATGATTGAGAAGATTCTCAGAACAATAGTACTTGGTTTGGATTGGATTCAGAACCCAATCAGGAAATAATCAACTCTAACTTTCATGCACATTTCTCCAATGTGTCAATTTTAAAAGCACAGATAATGCACTCACTGTGGCCATGTCAATGGAAGCTGTTGCCTCATCCATAATAAGAATGCTGCTTTTGCGGACAAAGGCCCTGGCAAGGCAAAATAGCTGTCTCTGTCCAACGCTAAAATTCTCCCCACCTTCAGTGACAACCGCATCTAAATCAGAGAAAGAAGCAAGGATTTCACTAAAGGAATGCTACTAACATTTTCCTGGGCAAAATCATGTAAACCACATTACGTTGTATGACAGCGTGACAGCTATCACTTAGTGCTGGTGCAAGGATTTCATACTGGAGCAACAAAGAGGAACTCCACTTTGGGAAAATGAAGATGATCCTAAATCATCTCATTTATAACAATAGGTAGGGAATTACCTCGGATTGTAGGATAGAACACGTTTGGAAGACAGGAAGACCTTGGAGATTATTTAATTATTTAATACTCTTCTCTAAGGAGATTAATTACCTAAGGCCCAGAGAAATAAAATGGCTTGCCCAAAGCCACATTTAGCTAACTTGATAAGATACAGAATATTCTCAACTCCAATTCCACTTCTCCTTTCATTATACCATCTCTCTAGACTGTTAAGTACCAAGTGGATAAGGACTGGATTTGTTTTGGTTTCAATCTGTCCCTAGTACTGTGGTATCTTACACAGGAGCGGAATAATCCACTGTTGTGTGGATGAATGAATGGTATCTCCTCATTATGCTTTTCCTTTTATGTGTCCATCTATATTTCATAAACTATGCTATATTTCATAAATTGTGAGTTTAAGATAAATTCTGTTTACAAAATGCCTTTTTTTTAATTAGAATTCAAACACCATTTCCTAAAGTTCTGGGGGAAATTTCTATTGATTATATTCTTTTCTTTTCTTTTCTTTTTTTTTTTTTTGAGACAGAGTTTCGCTCTTGTTACCCAGACTGGAGTGCAATGGCGCGATCTCGGCTCACTGCAACCTCTGCCTCCTGGGTTCAGGCAATTCTCCTGCCTCAGCCTCCTAAGTAGCTGGGATTACAGGCACCCGCCACCACGCCCAGCTAGTTTTTTGTATTTTTAGTAGAGACGGGGTTTCACCATGTTGACCAGGATGGTCTCGATCTCTTGACCTCGTGATCCACCCGCCTTGGCCTCCCAAAGTGCTGGGATTATAGGCTTGAGCCACCGCGCCTGGCCTTCTATTGATTATATTCTAATGGTATTAAAGTCTTATAATTTGTCATGATTAGAAGATAGGTATTTATTCTCCAAATTCTAATTTATATATAAAAGAGGATGCTGGGGATAAGGAATGTTTCCACTAAAGCTGGCCTGAACCAAATTTTCATTAAGCAATTGATCATTTTTACTAAGATGATAAGCATAATATACAGTCAGTTACATAATGTAAATATAATCTCCTGTTGTCTGTGCTGTACCATAACCTCAAAACACTATGCCCACAATTCTAAACAGGTGCATGTAGCTCTCATGTTAATGAAGAGGATTAGAAAGATGCAATAATCTGTCTTTTCAACTATTAGTGGAGAGAAAGGGGATCTCTAAATGCCAAGAGAGAACATTCTATAAGCATGTATTAATTTCTCAAGTAGACTTGCTGGGCTTTCCACAGGAGATATCAAAAAATTATTATGGGAGCTAAGCATAGTGGGGCACCTACAGTCCCAGCTACTTAGGAGGGTGAGGCAGGAGGATCACTTGACCCCAGGAATTAGAGGGTGTAGTATGTGATGGTCATGCCTGTGAATAGCCACTGCACTCATCTCTGGGTAACATAGTGAGAACTTGTCTCAAAAAAAAAAAAAAGGAAAAAAAATCACTATTGGAAAGTTTATCCAGAATTCTGGAATTACTTTCACAACCTGACCCTGGCAAGTCAGTCAAACTTTCCTTAAAGACATGCTGTCTTAACTTTTGTTTGTGGCATACTTTCTCCTTGGAACTTAATTAAAATAATAAAATGCAGTGTTTTTGAGTTGGCTCTCCTTTTCAAGTAAACTACCAAATACACATAATTTTATTGTGTAGGTTGATTTTTAAAAATCTAGATGCCAAACAACACAATTAGGCAATTATAAATTGTATATTAAATTTAGAATATCAATCAACTATGATCTTTCCTATTGCTTTCTTAGATGAGTTTAGATGTTAAGGAAGCAGAAGTCAAAAATTATATGTTTGATTTAATGAGTTAGACAGTGATTTAAATCTGTGATTAATCTCTGTGATTTTAATAATCAGATTTTCTTTCATTCTGTTATCACTTATTTGTCAGAAATTGTACAACCTCTGGGACTGAATTTTTATCAGTGATTGAGTACATGTTGCGTTCTTCATGCACTTGGTTAAAACTGATACCACCTCAAGGCAATGCACAACAATGTCTTCAAACACAAAGAAACTTATGTCATATCAATAAAAAGAATTTTCCCTTCTTGCAGCAAGGAAAATGGCTGCTAATGTGGCAAAACTGGCTTTCCCTAAATGGTGCCAAAGACTTAAACCTAACAGCTCCTGCAATCCTCCCATTCATTTTCTGATGGTAGGTGATCAGACAGGTCAACTGAACAAGAATAACCACAGGGAAACATCCATTACAATGACCTGTACCCATCAATTGTGAAAAGATGGCAGAGATAGGTGTATTAATTGGAATATTTTGGAGAAGTCACATAGAACAGAATTTGTTACTGGGTTCATTCTCTGGTACCCCATGCAAAAACATTAGAGTTTGAAATATTCTAATGACTTTTAGGATTTTATTGTAAATATAAGGAGATTTAACACTAAAGTTATGTGATTATAGCATAAAATATAAAGCTATGTAGGATTAATGGCATATATAAAAAATAAATATACTATTTGGAAAATATACCTAGACCTCCTGGTAGAGATTTGACCATATTCTTCAGCTGAGCAATTTCTAAGGCTTCCCAGAGTCTGTCATCTGTGCATTTGCACTCTGGATCTAAATTAAATCTGTAGGGAAAAATTAGTTAATCTGTAAGTTAAAAATAGAGAAACTTTTATGTATATTTACTTATCGCTTTTCTTTCCTTACAATGTAAGTTCCCTTTGTTTGGTTACTGCTGTATATTCAGCACCTATAATAGTGCTCAGGGCAATGTAAGCACTGAATTAGTGTTTGATGAATGAATGTATAATCTTAATAGTATAAAACATGGTCTTGATGATATTATTATACAACTTAATATACATTATATCATATAACCACGTTTGTTACATAGATCCATTGGCTCCAAATAATGCTTCTATAACCTTAATAGTATCTAGCAAAATATTCCTGTAGAACTGATGCTACATACATACATCTCTGCGGGAATATATGACACTATTTTAGATAGGTCATGCTGTACCACCAGCAATAGTAGTGTATTGGTCCATTCTCATGCCGCTATATGTTTATAAAGAAAAGAGACTTAATTGACTCACAGTTCTGCCATAAAGAACTATGAGTCAATCAAACCTCTTTCCTTTATAAATTACCCAGTCTCAGGTCATTCTTTATAAAAGTGTGAAAACAGACTAATAAAGATGCCAACATGGACTTTGGAATCAGATGAACTTCAGTTGGAATAGCAGTTCTTCCACTTACTAGGGGTATGAAGTTGGGTTAAGTTACAGCTTCTTTGAGTTTCAAAATTCTCATCTGTGAAATGTGGATAAAAAATATGTACCCTGGAGTAATGGTTTGAGGACTTAATCAGATAATATATTTAAAGCACCTAGTAGATGGTTGATATCCCCACTTTTTTTTTTTTTTTTTTGGTGGGAAACCCTGAACCAGGCACGAAAACTGTAGCAGCTTTATGCATAGAAATTTTGGCTGAAGTAAAGTTATAAGGGGTGGAGGGATAGGTAAAAGGATTAACCAAAGTCAGAATATCTGCTGAGGCCAGGCCAGATCTACAAGTTAGACTGGACATCTGTAGGATAGAACACCTTAGAAATGTCTGCCAAGCATCACTGCTCTCAAGTATAGAGGACAAAGTGGCTCTTATAGAAGCAAACTAAAAGGGATGAAATCTCCTGGAAGCATAATTTTTATAGGTTAATTTCACAACTCTAGGCTTTTCCAATCCAGATTGTTGGACAGCATATTTGATTTTGTTGTCCTGATATCAGTTCACTCATACCTGAAAAATGACTCTGAGTAAAACCTTTCTAAGAGTCAAAGACTAAATCCTAAGGCACACAGATGTTTGCTGAACATGTTACCTACCTAATGGAACCACTGAATAGTATTGGATCCTGCAGAATGATTGAAAGTCTAGAACGTAGTGTGTGCAGTGGTAATTTAGAAATGTCTATCCCATCAATGACAATTTTTCCTGTTAAGGAGAAACAGAAATTACAGGCATGTAGTAAAGTAACAAGTAAAATAATATTTGTTCACAAATTAAAAGTTCTTTACTAGTTCAGGGTTGAAATTCAGAAGACCAACTTTTCCATTTAAGCGTTAAAAATATCATGTGTCTCTAAAAAAAAAAACACGTTTGGTGATGATTTGTTTTTCTTATGTATTTCTCCTAAAGGAATTCAGAGTTTTTATTTGGTTTATGTGATCATACCAACCAAAAAGTACTTTTACCCCTTACTGAGTCCTTTCCCTTCTTGTATTCCCTTTATCCTCCTTCCTACTTTATTTCTCTTCGTGAGATTTATCAGAATCTGATATTCTACATACCTGTACTTAATCTTTTTAATTGTATGGTCCCCAGCTAGAATATAGGCTCTTTGAAAACCAGGGTCTTTGTCATTCATTCCTATGTTGGTTTCATGGTACAATGCATTACAAATAGAAAATTCTGTGATGTGAATATCAAGTTTTAATAAGTTTCTCCATACTGCATATGGACGCATAGAGATTTGTGCATTCTGGATGTTGTTTCTCCGCCGTCATGTATGCAGTTAATCATATCACTTTTATGCAGAGACTATATTGCCCCGTGAGATAAGACGTCAGACTCAGAATGGCAGCTGGAGTCCTTTTACCAGATAGATTTAGAGCAGGCAAGGGTGATTAGCTTAACCTATGTCTTTCAAGAATAATAGATCAGAAATAATAAATTATGTATTAAAATCTTAATAGCCTACTGCTATTAAAAAGAGAATCAATCACTGATAGTGTTTACATGGGACCTGAAATCATGTGTCTGGACTCATGAGGATCAGGCTAACCTAACATGATCAGTCATAAACATAGTGTTTTAATGAAAAATGTCAGGTGATTTTGATCACTTAATTGCCTTATAACTTTAATCCCACTGAAAGTCCTTAAAGCAGGCATCCCCAAACTTTTTACACGGGACCAGTTCACTGACCCTCAGACCATTGGAGGGCCGCCACATACTGTGCTCCTCTCACTGACCACCAATGAAAGAGGTGCCCCTTCCTGAAGTGTGGCAGGGGGCCGGATAAATGGCCTCAGGGGGCCGCATGCGGCCCGTGGGCCGTAGTTTGGGGACACCTGCCTTAAAGTATCTGTACATTATTATTAGCCATGGAAAAAGTAAGCTGCTAACCTAGTGACAGAAGTTTATCTTGTTCCTGAATCTAAACCCCAAAGAAATTACACTTACTATAGTTCCATGTTGTTCATAAACTGACCTCTTTATCTCACAGAGCTGTTGTGTAGATTAAATTCAATAATATAAACTGTCAAGTACAATAAACATGTGGAGTGCCATAATCATCATAATCATTACAGATAATAACAGTAAGCACTTTGTGTACTGTCAAGTACAGTAAGTTCGGTCAAGTTTATTGCTGGATCCTCTTTCATTCAAGATACCTTATGTGCTGGCCTATTTATGGGCCATCTGATAGACTAAATTATGTGACTTTTTTTTTTTTAAAACAAAGGCTAAATGGTTACTATGCTCTTGTGTATCATATTATTAATAATTTGATGGATGAATAAATAGCTGTGTACATTGTTATCATGAGCTTTCACTTTACAGCAAAGGTTGCCTCGTCACAAAATGTTCAATGTCATTAAACCATGATATTAAGCAGATGATGGTAAGAGTCATGTACAGAAATTTAAAAGGCAGTTTACTTATCTCCTTGCACTTTTTTCCTTTGCTGGAAAGAGATATATGTTTAGTCTAAAGGAAGCAAGGCACTTGTCCTTCCTCTTTCTTTCTCTTGAAATGCCACCTCCACCTACTGCCATTCAAAGTGGGTGGCCTTGTTTTCATTTTACCAGTTTATCAAAATGCTTTAAGGATCATCATTTTATTTCCCCAATTCTATGTCCTTTCTTTACTTTTGGGCTATTTATTTGGGCTATCTGCCTTGAACCATGTGCAGAGCACAAAGTCCTTATAAATATTTGCTTTTTATTTCTGCAGGATTAGGTAAATTGATTTTTTTTTAAAAGGAAAGCACCACATGGCTACTTCAAAAATTTAGTTAGCAACTCACCATCAAATATATCAACCATTCTGAAGAAAGCCAGAGATAAGGATGATTTCCCACTGCCAGTACGACCGCATATGCCCACCTACAAAAACAGCTGTCACTCAAAGAGAAGAAGACTCAAAGGACAGATTAGCTTAAATTCTGTGTTTTAACTTAAACAAGATATTATGATAAAACTATAATTATATCTAAATAATTACATTATAGATACTTTTTCTTAGGTCTACATTATGAATTATCATCAAGACAAAAACAGGCTGGGCACAATGGCTCACACCTGTAATCCCAACACTCTGGGAGGCTGAGGCAGGTGGGTCACTTGAGGTCAGGAGTTCTAGACTAGCTTGGGCAATATTGCAAAACCCATCTCCACAAAACACACAAAAATTAACTGGGTGTGTTGGTGTGTGCCTGCAGTCCCAATTACTTGGAAGGTTCAAGTGGGAGAATAGCTGGAGCCCAGGAGGTTGAGGCTGCAGCTATCCATGATCATGCCACTGCACTCCAGCCTGGGTTAAAGAACAAGACCCTGTCTCAACAAAATGAAAATATAAAAACAGTTCTCACCAAATCTTCAACGATTTCATCCTAATTATTTTTTTTCCCACATGGTTGCAATTGTTTTTCCTTCATGGCTTATTTTTTTTTTTTTTTGCATTTAGTATATTGTTGGACTAACAAATAATGATTTCCATGTTATCTTAGAAGTGACGGTTTTATACCAAAAAGTAGAATGAGTTCATTTTCTTCTGCCCACTTGTTCTTTTTATAATAACTAAAATAAGTCATCTGGGAACTAGAGTTATTATGAATGCAAAGGTTCCCCATGGGATGGCTAATATGGCAGGAGTCAGAAGATAAACATTTTTTTTTTTTTTTTTTTTGTGACAGAGTTTCGCTCTTGTTACCCAGGCTGGAGTGCAATGGTGCGATCTCGGCTCACCGCAACCTCTGCCTCCTGGGTTCAGGCAATTCTCCTGCCTCAGCCTCCTGAGGATTATAGGCACACACTGCCATGCCCAGCTAATTTTTTGTATTTTTAGTAGAGACGGGGTTTCACCATGTTGACCAGGATGGTCTCGATCTCTTGACCTCGTGATCCACCCACCTCAGCCTCCCAAAGTGCTGGGATTATAGGCTTTAGCCACCGCGCCCGGACGACAAACATTTTTTAAAACATGCCTATTGTTGACTTTTCTGATCTTCATGGGAGACTAGTGAATTGCAGTATGACTTGGAGAACATGTACTGTGTAGTCTGATCTTATCTCTCTGTTTTTTTTTTCTTTTATGCAGATAATTTGACCTACACCAGGTAGGGAATATTATGTGAGCCCAGTGAGAATATACTTACTTGGCTGGGAAGTCTGAAGAGCTTAGGCAGTAAAAAACCAGATTCCATTGGAGGTTTTATGTATACAACAAATCAAATGCAGCGATTTCATACCTTTTGTCCAGGTTTGATGTAAGCCTTGACGTGTTTAAGAACAGGTTTCAGATTATTTTCATATCTGACACACAGATCATGTATCTTGATCTCCCCTTCTTGTGGCCAGTGTTCTGGAACTTGAGAAGGATCTGGAGGATGAGGTGGGGAAATAGATCGATAATAGGTAGATAGAGACAGATGTAGAAAGAAATGTATGCATACTTAAATACATTAACACAAATATACTTTTTTTTTCTAAATTTAAAGTAATACTGAACAAAACTATGTGGCAGGTTTTGTAAAAAATTTAAATCATATTCAAACAAATACCTTTTGATTTAGCACTTTTAAGACAGTTTTTTCGTGTTTATTTTTGGAGTCTTAACCATCATCATGTCTCTTTAGCATTCCATCACTCAATTCTATTCAAAGTGGACAGAGATTGTTCATTTGTGAATTGATTTATTTGTTCAGTCAGTTGGTCATTAAACACCTAGGTTCCTAAAAAGTGAGAGGTACTGTGCAGGGTGCTGGGAATGTGGAGATGAAAGACACAGCTCAAGGTGCTTGCTCTGTTCTTGGGAAGTGTCCAGTAGGTCAGCACCTACAGTGCTTCATGGAGGCCCCATGATGAGGGCACGCCTATGGTGCTCTGGGAGCATGGATGGTGCGGTGCTAACCTCAGAGGTCCAGGAGGGCACCGAGAGGAACCAGTGCCTGAGATGAATCTTAGAGGATGGGAGATGGGGAAATTTATTTTAAATATATGCACATAGGAGAACAAAGAGGAAAAGAAAGTCTAGCATGTTAGTGTGGCCAGAGTCAAAGTGGTGCAGGTGTGTGACAAGAAATGGGACAAGATAGGTGGGCAAGGGTTGGCTAACGAAGGGCTCATGATGTTAGCTAAGTGTTCTGGATTTTGTCCTTGAAGAGCAGATGGCTGTTGAAAGATTTAGGTAAAGGAATGCCTTTTAAGCTTGAGATTGGCATGAATAAAGATTATTCTGTTTTCAGTATTGAATTTCCTGCCAGTCTTATTCTAGCAAAGTTAAGAATCTCAGTATTTTCAGATCCAAATTTCTTGACATCTAAGTTAATGATGTCTTGAGAAAGATAATATAATAGTTTATAGTTTAGGTCAGTAATTAATATAATAAAGCACAAATATTTTTATAACCCACTTTAACTATCATTAAATAATCCTTATTTGGACTCAGTCTGGTTTTATCCAAGACTTTTCAGCCTACAGAGTCGTATCTTTTCAGGTGTACATAATAAGCAAAGCCAAGAGGAGAGACAGTTTTCTGGATATTGAAGTGGAAAGCAAATGCAAAAACAACAATGTGACCAACACACAATAATATTTGCTTAAAATGAATATTTAAGTGAAACAAACAATATTTAGAGCAGTACCCATGGTGCCTTCATAGTTCTCTGACTCCATAGTCAGGAAACTGTTCACTTTCTTCACTGCACCCATCTGGACCTCCAGGTCAGCCAAGTTCCTCACAACCCAGTTCAAATAATTGGTTATCTGTGCCAGGTGATAAAAAAAACCTTTTAAAATAAATTAAAGTAAGAAATTTTGGTAATCACTAGAAATTTTGGAATGGGTTAACTTGGACTATTAGTGTATGTGTGTGGTACAACTCCTAAGTGCTACAGAATATTAGAGACCACGAAGAATGTGATGCAATATATCAGCAAAGAAGGTGTCTGCTCCCTTTAATTGTCCATAAGTGTCACTATTTTGTGAACTGTCCTCTAATTTCCCTGCACAATGGATAGTGGTATACACTACTGTTTGCACTTATCTCGTGTATATTCACATTCATTGTGGTGTCCCCAACTGGGGATCCCAAATAGCCTTTAGAGTACTCTGACCACAAGATCTGAGATGTTTTTAAAAATTGGTTCACAAGGTAGAAGTGAATCCAAACTATACTATAAAGCTGGGTTTGGGCCCCAATCGACTGTTATTTGCAAGATGTAATCTTGTTATGAATTTAAACCCCTCCTCTAGTGTCCATGAATAAGAGTTGATAATAACTATAGAAAGAGCCTCCAACACTGCACAAAGTGAGATTTCTTTCCCTTTCTTTCTTCTAAAAATGAGATACATGTGTACAATGTGCAGGTTTGTTACATAGGTATACATGTGCCATGATGGTTTGCTGCACCTATTGACCGACCCTCTAACTTCCCTCCCCTCATCCCCCATCCCCCAATAGGTCCTGGTGTGTATTGTTCCCCTCTCTGTGTTCATGTGTTTTCAGTGTTCAACTCCCAGTTATCAGTGGGAACATGCAGTGTTTGGTTTTCTGTTCCTGTGATGTTTTTATCCATACTTACCGTAAGTGCATACAGAAGACCCAAGCCTACCAATCCAGAATTCGAAGACCCACTAATGGATGCAATAGATGCAGTGAGGACAATGCAAGCTCCCAGATAATCCTTTGAAAAAGCAAGAGAAAATATTAAAAGATTACTCCTAAGTTCTTATACCAAATATTTCAATCTACTTACAGAGGTGATCACCAAAGGAATACACATCATTCCATGTGCATCCTGTTAAGTTTCAGAGGAAGAATACCTAGGATGTGTTAGGATAATGGCTTGCAATAAAGGCCTAGAATAGACAGTAATTTCATGCTCTCACTAGATAGATAGATAGATAGATAGATAGATAGATAGGTAGATAGGCAGATAGATAGATAGATAGATAGATAGATATGGGTTCAGAGAACTTAAACATCTTGCCAGAAGTTAAGAAGTTAAGCTACAGTTGGTGGCACAATGAGGATCAGATGCAGGGTTTCCTTTTTTTCCCCCTGACTTTCTACAACATTGAGTTGCCAGATAAGCAATTATTTTTGGACCTGATTTTCTAGCTCAGATTTTGTGTGTGTTTATGTCAGGATTGTGATTACCTCCTCTGTGCGGTATAGTGAGGCCCTTGAAGAAATTTGTCTCTGATTAGCTTGTTGGGATTTGTATTTGGTTGATGCAAAAGTCATGGCAAAAAAACACAATTACTTTTGCTGCAACCTAGTATTTGAACTTTTTGTCAACTATCTGGACTGAGAGTCTGGGACACTAAAACTACAGCTTTCACATAAAGAAGCATAAGGGCTTTATTTGCTCAGATAGTACAAGTATGGTCATGTCTTAATGTATTTAAATAGTGTATGATTCAATTAGAAACTCTTTTCCAAAATTAAAGCAATTCTTTAATAACAGCCTTAAATTCAAATAAAAGATGGGGACACCTGTCCATTTCTTAATGCTTTCTTTTTATCCCATTTCCCAGCACTCTCTTGGGTATTGTTTTGTCTCATCATTTAAAAAAGAAATTCTAAAAACTTCTCATGTTAATGTGTCATACATCCCCAAAGCATGTAGAATTTGAGATATGGTCACTTTCTAGAATATCTCAAGTCATCCCACTGGTGAACTCCTTCTCTAGCCAGATTTGTATCTGGTTCCTCAAAAAAAAAAAAAATCTCACAATTAGATAATAACATATTAATGACAGTAATGGAATGTTGAACATGCTGAAGTCAAAGAATGAAGTTTCTCAAATGAGCTCACATGTATACATTCCGGCCTCTTTTAAAAACAGCTCCAAAGATCAAACTGTTGGAGAACTATCAACGGTCCCAGACTTGGAATCAGAATCTGGGTTCAGACACTGACTTTGCCAATTACTAGTTAATGAGCTTAGACAAGCAATTTAAAACTCTCTGAGACTCAATTTCTTCCCTGGAAAATAGAAATCATATTTAATTCACAAAGATTTTTAAAGGAATAAGAGTGTGAAATACCACTTAGATTTCCCTATCTACATGTACCAAGATGCCAAGATGTCTTCCCTCCCTCCCCCCCCCCACCGTTTGGATAATTTTCAAATGTTTCAAGCTTAAAAATTTGTATGCATCATAAAACATCAAAGGTTAAAGCAGGCACTAAAATTCAATTCCATATCGATGCTCATGATCTTTACAAAGATTAAAGGAAAAAAAATCCATAGTTAATCCTTTGAGGCAATAAATTCCACAGAGGTAGTAAGTACTTCTTTGATTGCCTCTTCTGATGTATCCTTTTCTTAACAACTTGCCACACCCCTATCAGACAGTCTTTCCCTTTTCCTGTTTATTTGAATTAGCTACATGGATACAGAGTTTAAGCAGTCCAGGATGTTCTCCTGCAGTTTATACATGCCAGTGTGCTCCCAAATACTTCTAAAATATTTACAGCAATATGAATTTTTTCCTTTCAGCCATTTTATGTAAAGTTAATACTATCAAATTTATGTTATACATTGCTATTTCCATATTTTTTTTCTAAAAGTCTCATACAGTTTCCATAATAAGTTGCAGAAAGTAAATTAGTACCAGAAAATCCTTCCAGCAAGGTATGCCTGGCTTGACATTAAAAGAAAATATTTGTCATCTGGCTTCTGAGAAATATCTGTGGGTGGTGTATGTGAAGGGTTTGAAGCAAGGTACTTTTATTAACTTTTATTCTCCACTTCCTGCCAGCTGACTTAATTAGTTAATTAATTAATTCTTTTAAAAATGTAAAACTGTAAGACTACCTATCTGTTACCAGAATTATTTTAATTCAATAGAAAATAGTTAAAATTATCATCTAATCGAATCTACCATTTTATTCTTTAATAATAAGGTCATATAACTCCCCTATTTAGAATTAACAATGCCTTCCTATTATACTTATAATACATTCAAACTCAGATAGATTACAAAGCCTTTTAAGATACAGTCTGGATTTTGTTCCCTGTCTACTCTGACCTCATCTGGGATTACTTTCCTGCTCCTTCACTATATTCCAGCCACATTAGCCTTTTTACTATTCCTGGGAATACATCTTTGTTTGTGCCAATGACTGCCTGAAATACTTGTCAACAGGTCTCTGATACCTGGCTCCTTCCCATCATTTGAGTGTCAACTCCAATCACCTCCTTGGAGAAGTTTTCCTTTCTTGGTCCCTAACTCCAGTTCTGTGCCTCTTCTCTATCCCACTGTCCTGTTTTATTTTCCTCAAAGCACTCTGAAGTGTATGAAATGATCTTATTTGCTTGTTTACATGTTTATTGTCTATCTACTCTCATTAGAATCTAAGTTCCACGAGGACAGGGTTTTTGGATTTTTACCACTATTATCTCCAGTAATAGGAATAATGCTAAATACATTGATTGTAAAGCTTCAGTACTTTGTGGAGTAAATGATTAGATAAATTCACCCTTTCATAAAACATTCACTGAGTTTTTCTATGAGCTGAATGTTTTCCAACTTAGGGCTTCTCCCGACTTTGCTTTTAAGATATTTATGAATCATTTAAGGCTCTCCCAATCTCACCCAGATTTTAAATGTTAAACATGTAAAGATATTACCAGGGTACATTTTTTCATAAAGTGGGAAGTCTAACACAGAGTTTTACACTCTTTTAACCCCCTCTTCCATTTAGAACTGTAATATGACTGTCTCTTAAAAAGCTTTGCTATGTGTGTTAGGGGTTATTTCCTTTTCTAAAGTGAAAAGTACTTTTATCTAAGCCGTGAATTTCATCATTCAGTTCCAAATTATTACATATTTTTTTACTATTTTAATTGTGGGGAAAAAAACTCATAAAATGTTGTTGCTGTGTTTTTTATAAATAATAGATCTGGACTAGAATAGAATAAGTTCATATCTGAGACACCAAAACAACAAAAATCACTGGGTCTAAATAAATGGAAATTAAGCAGTAGGCATAATATGAATATAAATATAATAAAGGAAATGTAAAACATTATGCACTCAATTTCGCTCTAGTAAGTTTAGTTTACTATGGAAATCTGTGTGTTCTATATTGGGTTCCTGAATTCACTCATTGTAAAGAATAAAATGGTAGATTGAATTAGATGATAATTTTAACTATTTTCTATTGAATTAAAATAATTCTGGTAACAGATAGGTAGTCTTATTCTGGCAAAAGGGCCAGCAAAAGAAGTAAAAACAGATGATGGGAGAAACGGTAAAAGGCTCATCAGTAAGTTGTAGTCAATAGATATTTTCTACCCTCTTTCATGTGGGTCCAGAAAATATAATATTTTCAAAACTATTTGTACAATTTTCAATCTGATCAGTAAATATTATTAGTTATTAGGCCAGTAATCAAAACATGCTCAAATTCATATATTAAAATATTTTGGAAATAATGTTTTTGACCCTTCAACAAAAGAAAGGCATAGCTTTTTGAGGTATATTTTATAGCAAAACTTTTCAAAAGAGGAACTGATTTTCAAAATCTAAAATCTATTAAATTCAAATAGATATTATAGCTTGAAAGCCAATATGTCTATAGGTTAGTACCTATAACAAAGTTATTTTATTATAAGACTACTTTAAAACTTTTTTTTAAAAAAAAAAAGCTATTCATGTTCTCTTTTAATTATACTAACTAAATACTTTCCAGCTCACTCCTGGATTATGATCAGTGCTAAAAACTGTTTTTTTCTAAAGTACTGGAAATATTTTAGAGACTTCTGATCTTTAGAGACTTTAGAATTTTATCTTGATTTGCATAAGGGACAAAGCTCCTTTGTATATTACACTTTTCAAAAAATATACAGCAAAATCACTAAATTTCAATCATTTCTCTTCAAATATTATAGTAGGATAGAAATGTGAAATTAATAGCTAACATAAAAGCTTTTGTTAGCTCTCCATTTTTCACTTCCTTTACTGTTAAACTTAACAAGTTTAATGAATCACGAAGTGACCCTACGGTTACACCTTTCCATTCCTCTGCAAATCTGTGAGTAGCAAAACGGCTTAGAGGCAATACATTAAGAAAGAGAAGCAGATGGTCTGAATAACTTTCTCAGAAGACAGGAAATACTTAGGAATCGCTAATAGCATTTATTCTTCTGCTATGGCCTTACATATCCTAAGCGATCTACTCGGTGAAAAACACCTTCATTCGAAATGATACGATGAAATGAGAGATTCAACTTAGGAAATAGAAGCTACAACATAGATGAATCATCTACCTTCAAAAGAGGGCTTTTACCTGTGTAATAGTAAATTATAACTCCCATCAATTTTGCGAATTCAATACTCCCCACCAGAAGATTTCCATGTCAAAAGAGAACCCTCTTTTCAGATTTCTAGTGATACAAAGACATCTATCTGTATTTGGAATTATAATGAAAATTACAATTCTCTATAAAGCAGTCTGGTAAACAGTTAAGAGCAACCGAAAAGTTACGATCCATCTCCTTCATACAGCGCTCAGGAGCACATTATGGTACCACTGGGTGTCTGCAAGAATATATTAAGGCCTCCAAATTATGAGATCAGTGCATCCCTATCTGGCATTGAATTGTGAACACTAAAAAGCAGTGTTATCTCACAAAACAGACTCTTGTGCAAGCTCACCCTAAAGACCATTTTCACTTTAGCCTGTTGACTAAAGACTTTATTTTTGGCTTCTTGATGCGAATTTTCTTTTATCCTTTCACCACACAGCAAGACAAAGCTTTGGAAAGACAGCCTTTAGATAAAGTTACACCATTTTCGCAACTGAAAAAACCAATGCCAAAGAACTGGAATTGTTTAGTGCAAAGGGATGAAGAGAAAACACTGTGCTGAACAAAGAACGTAAGCAGCATTCAGAGGTTAGGCTGTAGTGACACATTGCACTGAACCACGGCCGGCTTCAGTTGGCACCCAGAGGAAAAACAGTCCCCTCTGCTGCCAAAGCAACTCCGGTGGCCACAGTCTAGCTGCTTTCTACCAGCCAAATTATAGTTTCTTCTTTTTTTGATTTGAATGGGTTATGGCCTTTATTGTTTTTCCCAATTTAAAATGAATATGAAATCAATATGGTGGGCAAGGCTAGATTTTCCATAGGGAAAACTGCACAGGGAAAGAGGAGAAATCATGATTGTCTTAACTCTTACTTAAGATTAATGGGAAAAGAAAAGAAAGCTCGCTCTCTCTCTATTTTTTTAAAAATAATTATTTTGAGATAGTTTCCATGAATACCTAGTTTATTGAGAGTTTTTAGCATGAAGGATGTTGAATTTTATCGAAGGCTTTTTCTGCATCTATTGAGATAATCATGTGGTTTTTGTCTTCGATTCTGTTTATGTGATGGATTACGTTTATTGATTTGCGTATGTCAAACCAGCCTTGCATCCCAGGGATGAAACCAATTTGATCACGGTGAATAAGCTTTTTGATGTGCTGCTGGATTCGGTTTGCCAGTATTTTATTGAGGATTTTCACATCGATGTTCATCAGTAATATTAGCCTGAAATTTTCTTTTTTGTTGTGTCTCTCTGCCAGGTTTTGGGATCAAGATGATCCTGGCCTCATAAAATGAGTTAGGGAGGAGTCCTTCTTTTTCTATTGTTTGGATAGTTTCAGAAGGAATGGTACCAGCTCCTCTTTGTACCTCTGGTAGAATTCAGCCATGAATTCATCTGGTCCTGGGCTTTTTTTGGTTTGTAGGCTATTAATTACTGCATCAATTTCAGAATGTGTTATTGATCTATTCAGGGATTTGACTTCTTCCTGGTTTAGTCGTGGGAGGGTTTATATGTCCAGGAACTTATCCATTTTTTCTAGATTTTTCTAGTTTATTTGCATAGAAGTGTTTATAGTATTCTCTGATGGTAGTTTGTATTTCTGTGGGATAAGTGGTGATGTCCACTTTATCACTCTTTATTGTGTCTATTTGATTCTTCTCTCTTTTCTTCTTTATTAGTCTGGCTAGCGATCTATATTGTTAATCTTTTCCAAAAAACCAGATCCTGGATTCATTGATTTTTTGAAGGGTTTTTCATATCTCTATCTCAACATATTAAAAAAAGCTCATCATCACTGGTTATTAGAGAAATGCAAATCAAAACCACAATGAAATACCGTCTCACACCAGTTACAGTGATGCTCATTAAAAAGGAAACAACAGATGTTGGAGAGGATGTGGAGAAATAGGAATGCTTTTACCTTGTTGGTGGGAGTGTAAGTTAGTTCAACCATTGTGGAAGACAGTGTGGCTAGTCCTCAAGGATCTAGAACCAGAAATACCATTTGACCCAGCAATCCCATTACTGGGCATAAACCCAAAGGATTATGAATCATTCTACTACAAAGAAACATGCACATGTATGTTTATTGCAGCACTGTTCACAATAGCAAAGACTTGGAACCAACCCAAATGTCCATCAATGATATACTAGATAAAGAAAATGTGGCACATATACACCATGGAATACTACACAGCTACAAAAAAGGATAAGTTCATGTCCTTTGCAGGGATGTGGATGAACCTGGAAATCATCATTCTCAGCAAACTAACACAGGAACAGAAAACCAAACATCACATGTTCTCACTCATAAGTGGGTGTTGAACAATGAGAACACATAGACATAGGGAGGGGAACATCACACATCAGGGCCTGTCAGGGGGTGGGGAACTAGGGGAGGGACAGCATTAGGAGAAATACCTAATGTAGATGACAGGGTGATGGGAGCAGCAAACCACCATGGCACGTGTATACCTATGTAACAAACATGCACATTCTTGCACATGTATCCCAGAATTTAAAGTATAATAATAATAATGATAATGATAAACAAAAATTAGATGAGGTTCAGAGAACTTCCCAAATTCAACAAAAGGTGTTTCTACTCTGGTTTGTCTCTCTTCTTGGGATTTCCTGTCAATAGCAGTGACATGGCTTTGGAAAGTTAAAACTCAGCATGAAGAAGAAGGGTGGAAAACCATGGCCACAGAAAGCAATGATACCATGTTTTCTCCTGTTTCCATTATGGCTCTGAGTCCATGAATCAGAGTTGGTGAAATCTGTGTGAAGAAATCCTGCTCGCCTCTTCTAATTTATACCCAGTGAATTGACCTTCTTTGTACCATTTTGGTTGCTTTCCTGGTCTGGGAACTCTAAGAATATTTGCTAGAAGCAGATATTAATGTGAACTTACTAAGTAATACGACAAAGGAGGAGGTTGTGTTGATGCCATAGATAAGATCAATGCAGATGTACCAGGCCAAACTGAAATTTTAATTACTTTAAAAAATGTATTACAAGGCAGCTGTGGGGTGTAGAGAACAGTTCACACCCTAGTCTTTAAGGTCCTATATTTCAACTTCATTTTTCTCTCAGAAGATCCAGTTAATCCAAACTAAAATTGTGTCTCTAGTGATATGGACATGCCCACAGAAGTACAGTAGTAACGAGGCCATTTATATGCACACAACTGAGAGAAAAGGTTATTTCCCAGGAGAAGTTATCAACTTTATTTAACACTCCCATTGTGGTGTACGTTCTTGGATTATAGCATTTGTATTTAAATACACTCAGTTCCAATAAAAACTCTCAGTTTACTCAGAAGAGCAGAGTGAGAGTGAATCTGACTGGTCTCACAATGGATCTCTGAGATTGTCTAGAGGGGTGTGTGTGTGTGTGTGTACACATGTGTTCACCCATCTGAAGTTACTGACATATAACTACAACAGATGGAGGGGAAGCATAACACCAAGGACCTTGAACCTTGACTTCTGTCAGTAGATATGGCTGGAACTTTGCAATAAATCAACACAAGTTTCTTGCCAAAATATATCTTTGCCCATCAGAAATAAAAGTAAAATACTTCTTAATTTTGTATTAAGTTTTAAGAGAGAGCTCTAGTAATAAGACTAGATTGAAAATCTTGGAAGGATGCTAATATACAGAAAGCAAAAAGAAGACATAGTAACAAATACATTACAAAGTAACCAAATGAATGGCCCATTCTGCCCTTCCTGTTTAAAGTGACAATATTGTGGTTTTTTGCAGGTGAAATTCACGATATAGAATTCAAGATATAGATTCTATTATATTCAGGCTGCTTTTTCACGTGGGGGTTAAAGTATTGGGTTGTGAGTCAAACTAAACTAAACCATTTTGAGTTTGGCTGCTGTTCCTTTCTAATTTTTCCTGACCTTCCTTTTCTTGGCAGTCTTAGGACTCTAATATCTTGTCTTCTGGCTATGAGAACACAGCATATGGTTTGCTTGAAGATTTGTGTTCAACACTTATCCATTAACCTGACAGCAGGAAGTGCTAAAGAGCAGAAACAGGAGTCGGTCAGACCCTCACCTCAAGTCCAAGGCAAACATGCTTGCCCCTGAAAGACATACTTGATCTTCAAGTTCAGGAAAGCCAGATACTACAAAGGCATCTACTAACATTTCTCCCTTATGATTTTGGGACATTCTTTCAGTAAGCTATTTCATCAGTACTTATATTATTAATATATGATTTTTTTCCTATAAAGAACAACAGAAATCACTCACACACACACACACACACACACACACACACACACACCCCAAAGAGAAGCTCAAAACAAGGAATTAAAACAAGAAATTATGGAATTATTGTTTAGATAGGGTTTAGGAATCATGTTTTGGTTTTGTGATAAATCCTAAGCAATACTTCACTTGCCTTTATGTTATCTATAAGTAATTCCCAGGAAAATCTGCCCTGCCGTCTTCCAAATGTGACAGTTACCTGGAGGGAATTTATCAGTAACCAATGCTTCTATCAAAAATCGGTGAAAAAATAACTGTGTTGTGCTGTTGAATAGTTTCTGTATAATGACTAATACAGTTGTGAGAATCTCTGTAAACCAGTGAGAAATCATGATAACTAAAGCTCACAAGGATGTTCAAGATTCTAGATTAATCTGTATCCATCAATCAACTACTCAGATTTTAGCTTGGGCTCCTTCATTTCTACCCTATGAAATTCCCTTTACCATCTTCTTTCTCTTTTCTGTTGTGTTTTGAAAGAAAGCCTGCACATGTTAGTGCAACACAATTAGTGGGAATAAGATTCTTCCAATAGTACAGATCAACATGCTTTTTCTTTTCAAAACTGGCAAATACTCATTAAAAAAAAAATTACACTAAACCCACCATTACCACCAAAGTAGCTTATGCATGTTTTGGATTGCCCAGACTAAAAACTATATTCCTTGCCTTCTGGAATATCTGTCTCATCTCTCCTGTTTGATATTCCAGCTCATTGGCTTATGAACCCCCTACCAGGGCAGGTTCTGTTTCCATTCATCATTTGTTCATGCATGCATTTGAAAAATATTTCTTTAATGCATTTGCCAATAATAGGGGATTTATGTGATGTTTAATCTAATGCCCATACAAGGCACACATTCTGATTTTGTAGATGAGAAACTGGGACTAAAATTAACTTGCTAGACCAAGTCTGTATGATACCAAAGCTTGTGCTTGTTCTTCTACATTATGCAAGACAGAAGGCAATGGGTGATTAACTGTCGTTTTTACATTTTGTGCTAACATGACCCTCCACTGGCTTAAAACATAGAAAGTTGCCATCCTTCCAGGCAGGACCAACTCAGGGAAGGAAATGAGTACATCTGTTCACTTGCCAAATGTGCTCTTTCGGAAAAAAAATTGAAGTTATACAAATATTTGCCATTCCATTAACTTACGTGATCTAGAGACTAATGAACATAAAATCAATTTTTGCTTTTGGGGTGATTTGTCTTTTCATTAGCTAAAACATTATGACAAACTTCATCTGTAACATAAACAAACCTGAGCTATTTTAAAGTCCAGAAAATGTGAAGCTAGTGCCGAATCTCAGTGGAAGACTAATTTTTACAACTGTCTGCCTCTTTGCAGCAGGCGTCTTCTCTATTTGGTTTCCATTTCGAAATCATGAAATGAACGTACCGTCCTGACCTCCAGCCATCTGTTGGCAGCTGAGAGAAATAAGTAGGCAATGTTGTTTGTATCTGTCAGTTCCAGCATACGTTGTTTAAATCTGGTTTCATGCCTGCAGAAAACAAAAATAATACAATGTTAACCACACAACAGGAGAGGTAATAAAAAACAGTCACACTTACTACTACACTATTTACTCAACATAGTGACAAACTAATGGCATGAAATGATCAGTAAATAGATTTCTGCTTCAAAATAAAGACCAGCTGCTACTGCTCTTTGCATTCTTAGTAGAGATGGCTTGGTCAAGTGTTTATTTCCTTTCTTACACCCTTACTAAAAAAAAGTCCTTCTAATACAACATTGCATTAAAAATCAGTTCATGCATTTCCACATAATTATTGTAGCCATGAGAACAAGGCATAGCCTACTACATTAAAAAGGCCTTACAAAAACCAAGATAAATTGTATAAAAATGCAACTCTACTGACTTTTTGTGGCATTTATTTTACTTTTCCAAACAACAGAGTTAGAGTTGGGTGGGAGGTGCTGGATCAGAACCAGTGAAGACAGAAAACTGTGCACTTGCAATTGGCAAAAATGTACTTTTAAAATTCTCTTTTTGCTGAATGTTTCTGGGAACCAAAGAAAAAAAACTCAGGTGGTGACAAGTAGAGGATGGGGGACACTAGAGATGATGGGAAATATTCTTGTTAAATATCTACGCCCCCAAATTCTACAGTATTTGTAAGGATGGTCATTGCATAAAAGGAATTTGGTCTGTGTACTTTCGGCATTCTTTGATATATATAGTTTGGATACTGATCTTCAACAAATTAAGTTAATTATTGTTGTGCAATAAAATCAGACCAAAATTCTGTGCAACTTATTTTATACATGAAACTGTCACTAAAAGGCTTATCCATTTAGACATCTGAGCCACTATCTCAAAGAAATTCTAGCAACATGCTAAAAGAAAAAATCTTCTCTAAATCACAAAAATAGTCTCTTTCCATTTCTCCATTATTTTCCCTGAATAACCAAAACAATGGAAGGCTGGATAATACAATAAAAATAACCGGTTTGAAGGTGGGGAAAATACCAAATTAAAACGTGATTTATTCACTCTCTGCAGCCAAAGCTTATCTAATAGAGACCTCCCATCTATGGGTTATGTTTGCAAGAAATAAACTTCATCTGACAAAACGGCAGCGATTCCTTCTTGATAAAAGACTTCCCCGAGCCCCCTCACAATTTTCAATTAAAATTGTAAAATTTTATAATTAATCACCACATGTCAAAGAATGAAGAAATCCTGGGTGGGGTGTCCACTTCGCCCAATGAAGTGATCCATACAGGCCAATATAAAGCAGACGCTTGATATCTATCCAATCAATCTGATCATTACAATGTGTCAAAAAAGACAGATCATTCAGTTGGACAGTAAGATCTTATCTACAGTAATCAGAGAACTCAACAATCATAGCCAACTAATTACCTCACTTTGAGTTGAGTATCCGTGGCCCAAATGCCAGGCTGCCAGGCACAGGAGGACCTGGCCTGAGTGGCAACACTCTGCTATGGGACTAAGCGGTTCAAGCTTACCCTCCAGCTCCAGCTGACCCTTTTAGGGATGAATATAGAAAATAACTAAAGGGCGAGGGGGACATTCAAAGAGTTATGGGATTTACTGAGACAGTGAACATGAACCATAAAGATTATATACCTGTCTGTCTGTCTGTCTATCTATCTATCTATCTATCTATCTATCTATCTATCTATGTATATCATCTATCCACACACATGTAAGGCTTTTTTTTTTTTTTTTTTTGACAGAGTCTCATTCTGTCAGCCAGGCTGGAGTGCAGTGGCACAATCTCGGCTCACTGCAGCCTCCGCCTCATCCTCCTGAGTAGCTGGGACTACAGGCATGCACCACCATGCCCGGCTAATTTTTGTATTTTTAGTAGAGGCAGGGTTTCACCATGTTGGCCAGGCTGGTCTCGAACTGCTGACCTCAGGTGATCCACCCACCTCAGCTCATTCTTTTTGTACTTGCTAGGTACATGTTTGGCAGATTTTCATCCATTCATTCAGAAGCATTTAGCAATCATCAACTCTGGACATTATGCTAGACACTGAGGATATAGGAACAAGACATGACCTATTCCCTTGAAGGGTCAACTGTCTAGTGAAGGGAGGAAACATGGCATTATCAAGTAAAAATGGTGCAACACCCTATCTAGCTATAAGGACTGTAAGCACAAAATGCTACACCAACATAAAGTAACAACAAGATTTGCAACAATCAGATAATCAGCACAGTAGAAAATGGAGTGAAGGGTGAAGAGAGAGGAAGAGTTAAGCAAGGTGTCACAAAGGACAAGGAAGATAGTCTGAGTGAGGTTTTAAGGGGTAAGTGGAATGTTTTTGGTGAACAAGGCATTCTAAGTGGCAGGAAGCATATGAGCAAAGGCGCAGAAATGAGAAGGCGCCACATGTTCTGGGTCTTGAGACAGGTTCTTCTCCCTAGAGGACTGAGTGACGGAGAGATTGGAGATGAGGCCAGGTGGACCAAAGCCAGTGGACTACATTTGAGATGAACCTCAAACACTTGATTCTGACAAACTGCTTTATCTGGGACACTTTTGACTCTTCCTCTAGTTTTGTGGTGATGTTTCGGATCCACTCTTAAAAGAGTTTGTAAATGGAGTTGGCAACAGTCTGAGGCAGCAGTGAGAGGGGAGGGGTGAAAATGCAGTGAACATTCCTTCTGCGTGTTTCTATTTGGCAAGAAAACTTCTGTTTTCCTAATGGAAACTTTGACACACTCAGCCTGTATCTTTTCATCCATATCCAGCTCATCTTCTGAACATTCTTAGACCTTTATTCTGTCAGACAAGAAAAAAATAGGAAAGGTCACTAAAATCTCAGTCTAATTTAACTGTGATGCTTTCGTGGTAAAGTACTTGAGGGAGTTCATTGCTTTGTGTGAGTACATCACGAACCCTCAATGCAGGGGAGGGAAAGCAGCCTCATCAGTAAGTACTAACTTTCCAAAGAGCTCAAGACTCTGGGGATTCCAGATAGTTAAAAAAAAAAAAAAAAAAAAAAAAAGAACAGATGGATGAAAAAAGACACTTTCGATTCCTGACCACAAGCACCAAACATAAAGATTCTAGAATTTCATCCATGACAGCAAGGCCATCCCCACATTTTCAAGACTTCTTCTGGTTTTAAAAATGCTGATATTTATGATATTTAAAAATGACTTACGTCATTAATCATCAGGGAAATGCAAATTAAAACCAGAATGAGACACTACCTTACCCCTGCAAGAATGGACATAGTTTAAAAATAAAAAAATATTAGCTGTTGATGTGGTGAATAGAGAACATGTTTACATTGCTAGTGGCAACGTAAACTAGTGCAACCACTATGGAAAACAGTATGTAGATTCCCTAACACACTAAAAGTAGAACTGCTATTTGATCCAGCAATCCTACTACTGGGTATCTACCCAGTGGAACAGAAGTCATTATATGAAACAGACATTTGCACACACATGTTTATAGCAGCACAATTTGCAATTGCAAAAATATGAAACCAGCCTAAATGCCCATAAACCAATGGGTGGATAAAGAAAATGTGCCATATATACATCATGCAATATTACTCAGCCATAACAAGGAACAAAATAACGATATTCTCAGTTAACTGGATGGAATTGGAGACCATTACTCTAAGACAAGTAACTCAGGAATGGAAAACCAAATATCATATGCTCTCAGTTATAAGTGGGAGCTAAGTATGACAATGCAAAGGCATAAGTGATATAATAGACTTTGGGTACTTACTTGAGAGGACAGGTGGAAGAGGGGTGAGGGCTGAAAGACTACAGGGTGACGGGTACACCAAAATCTCAGGAGTTACCACTAAAGAACTTATCCATGTTACAATAAAAAACTTACTGAAATAAAATAAAATAAAACATTAAAAAATGGACTCTGGAACATCCAAACCTGGATTAGTATCATGCAGGTACTTCCAGATAGAAGTTGAGTTGTCTTTTCTTTCTTCCAACTATAATTCAAGCATTGAAATTTAACATACTATTTTGTTCTACTTACTGCTACCTAGAAGTTTTCCTCATGTAAAATTAAGGCTAGTAATGCTAAATTATGCTCATGTGTCTAGGGAGGAAGGTCAATGAAAAATCTGTATCTTGACTCTTGGTCAATTTCCTCTTTAATTCTAAATCTTCCTCATTCCTTTCACGATGCTCTGCCTTGTTCTTATCCCCATCCCTCTCAGAAGATGACCTTCCTTGTCCTTCAAGGAGAAAACAGTCTGTTATATGTTGAACTCATCGACTTCCTGTTGTTTCACCTGCCAGTTTTTCTGAATCTATTCAGGTCCTTTTCTTTTTTTTTATGTTCCAATCAAACTTTATTTTACAAAATCAGGTGGAGGACTGAGGCCTTTGCCATAGTTTGCATCTCCTAAGTTAATTGGATAAAATAATCACAGAGTAGGAAACACTAATAACTAGGTGTATCTCAAATAATACTAGCCTTTTGGCAGGAGTTTTTTAAAAACATGAAGCTTTGAATGATTGTTTGCCAAAATGAATATTCTTTTTTTCCACGTTATTTTGTTTAATATTATTATTTAGAGTGTTCTTTTTTTATTGCATTTTAAATTTGGGGGTATATGTGAAGAACATGCAAGATTGTTGCATAGGTACACACATGACAGTGTGATTTGCTGCCTTCCTCCCCATCACCTATATCTGGCATTTCTCCCCATGCTGTCTCTCCCCAACTACCCACCCCCTGCTGTCCCTCCCCTAGCTCCCCACTACAGACCCCAGTGTGTGATGCTCCCCTCCCTGTGTCCATGTGTTCTCATTGTTCAACACCCGCCTATGAGTGAGAACATGTGGTGTTTGATTTTCTGTTCTTGTGTCACTTTGCTGAGAATGATCGTTTCCAGGTTCATCCATGTCCCTACAAAGGACACGAACTCATCGTTTTTGATGGCTGCATAATATTCCATGGTGTATATATGCCACATTTTCCCTGTCCAGTCTATCATCGATGGGCATTTGGGTTGGTTCCAGGTCTTTGCTATTGTAAACAGTGCTGCAATGAACATTCATGTGCATGTGACCTTATAGTAGAATGATTTATAATCCTTTGGATATATACCCAGTAATGGGATTGCTGGGTCAAATGGGATTTCTATTTTTAGGTCCTTAAGGAATCACCACACTGTCTTCCACAATGGTTGAATTAATTTACACTCCCACCAACAGTGAAAAGTGTTCCTATTTCTCCACATCCTCTCCAGCATCTGTTGTCTATAGATTTTTTAATGATCACCATTCGAACTAGCGCGAGATGGTATCTCAATGTGGTTTTGATTTGCATTTCTCTAATGACCAGTGATGATGAGCATTTTTTTAATATGTTTGTTGGCCTCATGTATGTCTTCTTTTGTAAACTGTTTCTTCATATCCTTCGCCTACTTTTGAATGGGCTTGTTTGTTTTTTTCATGTAAATCCGTTTTAGCTCTCTGTAAATCCTGGATATCAGCCCTTTGTCGGATGGGTAAACTGCAAAAATTTTTTCCCATTCTGTTGGTTGCCAATTCACTCTAATGACTGTTTCTTTTGCCATGCAGAAGCTGTGGAGTTTGATGAGGTCCCATTTGTCTATTTTAGTTTTTGTTGCCAATGCTTTTGGTGTTTTGGTCATGAAGTCCTTGCCTACGCCTATGTCCTGAATGGTTTTGCCTAGGTTTTCTTCTAGGATTTTTATGGTGTTAGGTCTTGTGTTTAAGTCTTTAATCCATCTGGAGTTAATTTTAGTGTAAGGTGTCAGGAAGGGGTCCAGTTTCTGCTTTCTGCATATGGCCACCCAGTTTTCCCAACACCATTTATTAAACAGGGAACCCTTTCCCCATTGCTTGTTTTTGTCATGTTTGTCAAAGATCAGATGGTTGTAGATATGTTGTGTTGCCTCCGAGGCCTCTGTTCTGTTCCATTGGTCTATATCTCTGTTTTGGTACCAGTACCATGCTGTTTTGATTACTGTAGCCTTGTAGTATAGTTTGAAGTCTGGTAGTGTGATGTCTCCCACTTTGTTCTTTTTGCTTAGAATTGACTTGGCTATGTAGGCTCTCTTTTGGTTCCATATGAAGTTTAAGGTGTTTTTTTTCCAGTTTTGTGAAGAAGGTCATTGGTAGCTTGATGGGGATAGCATTGAATCTGTAAATTACTTTGGGCAGTATGGCCATTTTCACGATACTAATTCTTCCTAACCATGAACATGGAGTGTTTCTCCATCTGTTTGTGTCCTCTTATTTTGTTGAGTAGTGGTTTGTAGTTCTCCTTGAAGAGGTCCTTTATGTTCCTTGTTAGTTGTATTCCTAGGTATTTTATTCTCTTTGTAGCAATTGTGCATGGCAGTTCATTCTTGATTTGGCTCTCTTTAAGTCTGTTACTGGTGTATAGGAATGCTTGTGATTTTTGCATGTTGATTTTGTATCCTGAGACTTTGCTGAAGTTGTTTATCAGTTTCAGGAGATTTTGGGCTGAGACGATGGGGGTCTTCTAAATATACAATCATGTCATCTGCAAATAGAGACAATTTGATTTCCTCCTTTCCTATTTGAATACCCTTTATTTATTTTTATTGCCTGATTGCTCTGGCTAGAACTTCCAGTACTGTATTGAATAGGAGTGGTAAGAGAGGGCATCCTTGTCTAATGCCAGATTTCAAAAGGAATGCTTCCAGTTTTTGCCCATTCAGTATGATATTGGCTGTTGGTTTGTCATAAATAGCTTTTATTATTTTCAGATACGTTCTGTCGATACCTAGTTAATTGAGGGTTTTTAGCATAAAGGGCTGTTGAATTTTGTCATGGGCCTTCTCTGCATCAATTGAGATAATAGTGGTTTTTGGTCTTTGGTTCTGCTTATATGGTGAATTACATTTACAGAGTTGCGTATGTTGAACCAGCCTTGCATCCCCGGGATGAGTCCTACTTGATCATGGTGGATAAGCTTTTTGTGCTGTTGCAATTGGCTTGCCAGTATTTTATTGAAGATTTTTGCATCTATGTTCATCATGGATATTGGCCTGAAGTTTTCTTTTCTTGTTTAGTCTCTGCCGGGTTTTGGTATCACGATGATGTTGTGAAATGATTTGGGAAGGATTCCCTCTTTTTGCATTATTTGGAATAGTTTCAGAAGGAATGGTACCAGCTCCTCTCTGTATGTCTGGTAGAATTCGGCTGTGATCCCTTCTGGACTTGGGGTTTTTTTGGTTGGTAGGCTCTTAATTGCTGCCTCCACTTCAGACCTTGTTATTGCTCTATTCAGGATTTCGACTTCTTTCTGGTTTTGGCTTAGGAGGAGGCAAGTGTCCAGGAATTTATCCATTTCTTCCAGGTTTACTAGTTTGTGTGCATAGAGTTGTTTGTAATAATCTCTGATGATGGTTTGAATTTCTGTGGAATCTGTGATGATATCCCCTTTATTTTTTTTTTATTGCATCAATTTGGTTATTCTCTCTTTTCTTTTTTATGAATCTGGCTAGTGGTCTGTCTATTTTGTTGATCTTTTCGAAAAACCAGCTCCTGGATTTATTGATTTTTTGAAGGGTTTTTTTGTGTGTGTTTGTCTCTGTCTCCTTCAGTTCTGCTCTGATCTTAGTTATTTCTTGTCTTCTGCTAGGTTTTGAGTTTTTTTTATCTTGCTCTTCTAGCTCTTTCAATTTTGATGATAGGGTGTCAATTTTAGATCTCTCCTTTCTTCTCATGTGGGCACTTATTGCTATACATTTTCCTCTAGAGACTGCTTTAAATGTGTCCCAGAGATTCTGGTATGTTGTGTCTTCATTCTCGTTGGTTTTGAAGAACATGTTTATTTCTGCCTTCATTTCATTGTTTATCCAGTCAACATTCAAGAGCTAGTTGTTCAGCTTCCATGAAACTGTGTGGTTCTGAGTTACCTTCTGAATTCTGAGTTCTAACTTGAGTGCACTGTGGTCTGAGAGACTGTTATGATTTTCATTCTTTTGCATTTGCTGAGGAGTGATTTGCTTCCAATTATGTGGTCAATTTTAGAGTAGGTGTGATGTGCTGAGAAGAATGTATATTCTGTGGATTGGGTGGAGAGTTCTGTAAATGTCTATTAAGTTTGCTTGTTCCAGGTCGGAGTTCAAGACCTGGATATCCTTGTTAATTTTCTGTCTGATTGATCTGTCTAATATTGACAATGGGGTGATAAGTCTCCCACTATTATTGTGTCGGAGTCTAAGTCTCTTTCTAAGTCATTAAGAACTTGCCTATGTATCTGGGTGCTCCTGTATTGGGTGCGTATATATTTAGGATCATTAGCTCTTCTTGTTGCATTGATCCTTTTACCATTATGTAATGTTCTTCTTTGTCTCTTTTGATCTTTGTTGCTTTAAAGTCTATTTTATCAGAGACGAGAATTGCAACTCTTGCTTTTTTTTTGTTCTCCATTAGCTTGGTAAATCTTTCGCCATCCCTTTATTTTGAGCCTTTGTGTATCCTTGCATGTGAGATGGGTTTCCTGGATACAGTACACCGATGGGGTTTGGCTTTTTTTTTTTAATTGCATTTTAGGTTTTGGGGTACATGTGAAGAACATGCAAGATTGTTGCATAGGTACACACATAGCAGTGTGGTTTGCTGCCTTCCGTCCCCTCACCTGTATCTGTCATTTCTCCCCATGCTATCTCTTCCCACCTCCCCACCACACCCATCCCTCCCCCATTTCCCCCCAACGGACCCCAGTGTGTAGTGCTCCCCTCCCTGTGTCCATGTGTTCTCATTGTTCAACACCCGCCTATGAGTGAGAATATGCGGTGTTTGATTTTCTGCTCTTGTGTCAGTTTGCTGAGAATGATGGTTTCCAGGTTCATCCTTGTCCCTACAAAGGATGTGAACTCATCGTTTTTGATGGCTGCGTAATATTCCATGGTGTATATGTACCACATTTTCCCTATCCAGTCTATCATTGTTGGGCATTTGGGTTGGTTCCAGGTCTTTGCTATTGTAAACAGTGCTGCAGTGAACATTCGTGTGCATGTGGCCTTATAGTAGAATGATTTATAATCCTTTGGATATATACCCAGTAATGGGATTGCTGGGTCAAATGGGATTTCTATTTTTAGGTCCTTGAGGAATCGCCACACTGTCTTCCACAATGGTTGAATTAATTTACATTCCCACCAACAGTGTAAAAGTGTTCCTATTTCTCCACATCCTCTCCAGCATCTGTTGTTTCCAGATTTTTTAATGATCGCCATTCTAACTGGTGTGAGATGGTATCTCAATGTGGTTTTGATTTGCATTTCTCTAATGACCAGTGATGATGAGCATTTTTTCATATGTTTGTTGGCCTCCTGTATGTCTTCTTTTGTAAAGTATCTGTTCATATCCTTTGCCCATTTTTGAATGGGCTTGTTTGTTTTTTTCTTGCAGATCTGTTTTAGTTCTTTGTAAATTCTGGATATCAGCCCCTTGTCAGATGGGTAGACTGCAAAAATTTTTTCCCATTGTGTTGGTTGCCGATTCACTCTACTGACTGTTTCTTTTGCCGTGCAGAAGCTGTGGAGTTTGATTAGGTCCCATTTGTCTATTTTGGCTTTTGTAGCCATTGCTTTTGACGTTTTGGTCATGAAGTCCTTGCCTATGCCTATGTCCTGAATGGTTTTGCCTAGATTTTCTTCTAGGGTTTTTATGGTGTTAGGTCTGATGTTTAAGTCTTTAATCCATCTGGAGTTAATTTTGGTGTAAGGTGTCAGGAAGGGGTCCTGTTTCTGCTTTCTGCACATGGCTAGCCAGTTTTCCCAACACCATTTATTAAACAGGGAGTCCTTTCCCCATTGCTTGTTTTTGTCAGGTTTGTCGAAGATCAGATGGTTGTGGGTATGTTGTATTTCCTCTGAGGCCTCTGTTCTGTTCCATTGGTCTATATCTCTGTTTTGGTACCAGTACCATGCTGTTTTGATTACTGTAGCCTTGTAGTATAGTTTGAAGTCCGGTAGTGTGATGCCTCCTGCTTTGTTCTTTTTGCTTAGAATTGACTTGGCTATGCGGGCTCTCTTTTGGTTGCATATGAAGTTTAAGGTGTTTTTTTTCCAGTTCTGTGAAGAAGGTCATTGGTAGCTTGATGGGAATAGCGTTGAATCTGTAAATTACTTTGGGCAGTATGGCCATTTTCACGATGTTGATTCTTCCTAACCATGAACATGGAATGTTTCTCCATCTGTTTCTGTCCTCTCTTATTTCATTGAGCAATGGCTTGTAGTTCTCCTTGAAGAGGTCCTTTACGTCCCTTGTTAGTTGTATTCCTAGGTATTTTATTCTCTTTGTAGCAATTGTGAATGGCAGTTCGTTCTTGATTTGGCTCTCTTTAAGTCTGTTACTGGTGTATAGGAATGCTTGTGATTTTTGCACGTTGATTTTGTATCCTGAGACTTTGCTGAAGTTGCTTAACAGTTTCAGGAGATTTTGGGCTGAGATGATGGGGTGTTCTAGATATACAATCATGTCATCTGCAAATAGAGACAATTTGATTTCCTCTTTTCCTATTTGGATACCCTTTATTTATTTTTATTGCCTGATTTCTCTGGCTAGAACTTCCAGTACTATATTGAATAGGAGTGGTGAGAGAGGGCATCCTTGTCTAATGCCAGATTTCAAAGGGAATGCTTCCAGTTTTTGCCCATTCAGTATGATATTGGCTGTTGGTTTGTCGTAAATAGCTTTTATTGTTTTGAGATACGTTCCGTCAATACCTAGTTTATTGAGGGTTTTTAGCATAAAGGGCTGTTGAATTTTGTCAAAAGCCTTCTCTGCATCAATTGAGATAATCATGTGGTTTTTGTCTTTGGTTCTGTTTATGTGGTGAATTACATTTACAGAGTTGCGTATGTTGAACCAGCCTTGCATCCCCGGGATGAATCCTACTTGATCATGGTGGATGAGCTTTTTGATATGATGCTGCAATCGGTTTGCCAGTATTTTATTGAAGATTTTTGCATCTATGTTCATCATGGATATTGGCCTGAAATTTTCTTTTCTTGTTGCATCTCTGCCGGGTTTTGGTATCAGGATGATGTTTGTCTCATAAAATGATTTGGGAAGGATTCCCTCTTTTCGGATTTTCCGAAATAGTTTCAGAAGGAATGGTATCAGCTCCTCTTTGTATGTCTGGTAGAATTCGGCTGTGAACCCATCTGGACCTGGGCTTTTTCTGGGTGGTAGGCTCTTTATTGCTGCCTCGACTTCAGACCATGTTATTGGTCTATTCAGGGTTTCGGCTTTTTCCGGGTTTAGGCTTGGAAGGATGCAGGTGTCCAGGAATTTATCCATTTCTTCCAGGTTTACTAGTTTATGTGTATAGAGTTGTTTGTAATAATCTCTGATGATGGTTTGGATTTCTGTGGAATCTGTGGTGATATCCCCTTTATCGTTTTTTATTGCATCAATTTGGTTATTCTCTCTTTTCTTTTTTATGAATCTGGCTAGTGGTCTGTCTATTTTGTTGATCTTTTTGAAAAACCAGCTCCTGGATTTACTGATTTTTTGAAGAGTTTTTTGTGTCTCTATTTCCTTCAGTTCTGCTCTGATCTTAGTTATTTCCTGTCTTCTGCTAGGTTTTGAGTTTTTTTGATCTTACTGCTCTAGCTCTTTCAATTTTGTTGATAGGGTGTCAATTTTAGATATCTCCTTTCTTCTTATGTGGGCACTCATTGCTATATATTTTCCTCTACAGACTGCTTTAAATGTGTCCCAGAGATTCTGGTATGTTGTGTCTTCGTTCTCATTGGTTTCGAAGAACATGTTTATTTCTGCCTTCATTTCATTGTTTATCCAGTCAACATTCAAGAGCAAGTTGTTCAGTTTCCATGAAGCTGTGTGGTTCTGAGTTAGTTTCTGCATTCTGAGTTCTAACTCGATTGCACTGTGGTCTGAGAGACTGTTATGATTTCCATTATTTTGCGTTTGCTGAGGAGTGATTTATTGCCAATTATGTGGTCAATTTTAGAGTAGGTGTGATGTGGTGCTGAGAAGAATGTATGTTCTATGGATTTGGGGTGGAGAGTTCTGTAAATGTCTATTAGGTTTGCTTGTTCCAGGTCTGAGTTCAGGTCCTGGATATCCTTGTTGATTTTCTGTCTGGTTGATCTGTCTAATATTGACAATGGGGTGTTAAAGTCTCCCACTATTATTGTGTGGGAGTCTAAGTCTCTTTGTAAGTCATTAAGAACTTGCCTTATGTATCTGGGTGCTCCTGTATTGGGTGCCTATATATTTAGGATCGTTAGCTCTTCTTGTTGCAGTGATCCTTTTACCATTATATAATGTCATTCTTTGTCTCTTTTAATCTTTGTTGCTTTAAAGTCTATTTTATCAGAGATAAGAATTGCAACTCCTGCTTTTTTTTTGCTCTCCATTTGCTTGGTAGATCTTCCTCTATCCCTTTATTTTGAGCCTTTGTGTATCCTTGCATGTAAGATGGGTTTCCTGGATACAGCACACTGATGGGTTTTGGCTTTTTATCCAATTTGCCAGTCTGTGTCTTTTGATTGGGGCATTTAGTCCATTGACATTTAGGGATAGTATTGTTATGTGTGAATTTGATACTGTCATTTTGATGCCACCTGGCTGTTTTGTTGGTTAGTTGATGCAGATTCTTGATTGTGTTGATGCTCTTTTACCATTTGGTGTGTTTTTGGAGTGGCTGGTACTGGTTGTTCCTTTATATGTGTAGAGCCTCTTTCAGGAGTTCTTGTAGAGCAGGTTTGGTGGTGATGAAATCTCTGAGTGCTTGCTTGTTCACAAAGGATTTTATTTTTCCTTTACTTATGAAGCTTAGTTTGGCTGGATAGGAGATTCTGGGTTGAAAGTTCTTTTCTTTAAGGATGTTGAATATTGGCCCCCAATCTCTTCTGGCTTGTAGGGTTTCTGCTGAGAGATCTGCTGTGAGTCTGATGGGCTTCCCTTTGTGGGTAACCCGACCTTTCTCTCTGGCTGCCCTTAGCATTTTCTCTTTCATTTCAACCCTGGTGAATCTGACGATTATGTGCCTTGGGGTTGCTCTTCTTGAGGAATATCTTTGTGGTGTTCTCTGTATTTCCTGGATTTGAATATTGGTCTGCCTTGCTAGGTTGGGGAAGTTTTCCTCGATAATATCCTGAAGAGTATTTTTCAGCTTGGATTCATTCTGTTCATCACATTCAGGTACACCTATCAGACATAGATTAGGTCTTTTCACATAGTCCCACATTTCTTGAAGATTTTGTTCATTCCTTTTGCACTTTTTTCTCTGTTCTTGCCTTCTCTTTTTATTTCATTGAGTTGATCTTCGACCTCTGATATTCTTTCTTCTGCTTGATCAATTCGGCTGCTGAAGCTTGTGCATGCTTCATGAAGTTCTCGTGTTGTGTTTTTCAGCTCCATCAATTCACTTATATTCCTCTCTATGCTGTCCATTCTCATTAGCATTTCCTCCAATCTTTTTTCAAGGTTCCTATTTTCTTTGCGTTCGGTTAGAACATGTTCTTTTAGCTCACTGTAGTTTCTTACTACCCACCTTCTGAAGTCTGATTCTGTCATTTCATCACCCTCCTTCTCCATCCGGTCTGGTTCCCTTGCTGGTGAGGAGTTGTGATCCCTTTTAGGAGGAGAGGTGTTCTGGTTTCAGGAGTTTTCATCCTTTTTGCGCTGGTTTCTTCCCATTTTTATGGGTTTATCCACCTATTGTCTTTGTAGTTACTGTCTTTCAGATTGGGTCTCTGAGTGAGCTTCTAGTTCATGGATGCTGAAGTTACTTCTTCTTCTTCTTCTTCTTCTTCTTTTTTTTTTTTTTTTAAGCTTTCCTTCTAACAGTCTGGCCCCTATGCTGTAGGACTGCTGAGGTCCTCTCCGGGCCCTGCTTGCCTGGGATCACCTGCAGCAGCTGCAGAACAGTAAGGGTTGCTACCAGTTTCCTCTTCCGCTATCTTTGTCCCAGAAGGATGCTTGCCTACTGTCAGTCCGTTCTCTCCTTTATGAGGTGAATCTTTGGATCTACGGGGGTCAGGGAGCTACTTGAGGAGACAGTCTATCTTTTATTGGGGCTTAAGTCCTGAGTTGTGAGCTCCGTTGTTCATTCAGAGCTGCTGGGCAGATACGTTTAGGTCTGCTGCAGCTTAACTCATAAAGCACTTTTTGTTCCCAGGTGCTCTCTTCCAGGGAGTTGGGGGTTTATGAGTTTCCATTGCACTACTGCCTTTTTTGATTTTTCTTTCAGGTCTGACCCGCCCAGCTAGCAGCCCACCTAGCCACTGCCTGCCCGCAGGGGCTTTGCTGAGCCGCTGTGGGCTCCGCCCAGCTGCCCTGTGCTCTTCCCTGCAGTCCTGTTCATATGGGCATAGTTAGAACTGTCTCGGCAATGGTGGCCCCGCCTCTGTTATGGCGGACTCTTTCTGTTGTGGCATGTTGCCTTGGCGACGGTGGCCTGCCTCCATAGCGGTGGAAAGTCTCAGTAATGGCAGAAGCCCCTCCCCCACCAATCTGGACCGTCCTGGGTTCAGCTGTGGTTGGTTTGAAGGGCTCAACCCAGAGGGTTTCCAAATACTGTTTTTGTTTTCGTTGTTGTTGGGGGTGGAGAGGTGGGACCAACCGAGCCTGATCACCTGGCTCCCTGACTCAGAGTCTTTTCTTTTAAGTTGAACAACCCTGCGTTCCGGTCGCTTGTTGAAAAGGCGCCGGGATCTCCCGTGCTGCGACTCACTGAGTCGACTCAAACAGCGGAGCCGGCTCCTGGCGGATTTTTTGCCTAGGAATCTCCTGGCCTGACTTAGATGAATGGGCAACTCTGCCGTCTCAGGGCTCCGATCGCCAGCTAAGAGGGCTCCCAGACCAGTGGCTTTTGTACGGAGAACCGCCGCAACAGGGCGTGGTCACAGCAGCTGCACGGGCCAAATCAGCCCCACGGGGGCCAAAACAGCTGCAGTGGCTGGGACTGCAGCGCTGGTGACCCCTCTGCCTGGGTATCTCCTGGTTTGTGGGCAATAAAAATTCGTCTGGAAATGCGGCGTCCACTCACCCTCTGTACTTTCAGTGGGAGCTGAAGTCCTGAACTGTTCTTAGGCGGCCATCTTCCCAGCATTCGGTTTTGGCTTTTTATCCAATTTGCCAGTCTGTGTCTTTTGATTGGGGTATATAGTCCATTTACATTTTGGGTTAATATTGCTATGTGTGGATTTGATGCTGCTGTTTTGATGTTAGCTGGCTGTTTTGCGGTCAGTTGATGCATATTCTTCATTGTGTTGATGCTCTTTACCATTTGGTTTATTTTTGGAGTGGCTGGTACTGGTTGTTCCTTTCTATGTGTAGAGCCTCTTTCAAGAGCTCTTGTAAAGCAGGCCTGGTGGTGATGAAATCTCTGAATACTTGCTTCTTTGCAAAGGAATTTTTTCCTTCACTTATGAAGCTTAGTTTGGTCAGATATGAAATTCTGGGTTGAAAGTGCTTTTCCTTAAAGATGTTAAATATTGGCCCCCACTCTCTTCTGGCTTGTAGGGTTTCTGCTGAGAGATCTGCTGTGAGTCTGATGGGCTTCCCTTTGTGGGTAACCCGACCTTTCTCTCTGGCTGCCCTTAGCATTTTCTCCTTCATTTCAACCCTGGTGAATCTGACGATTATGTGCCTTGGGGTTGCTCTTCTTGAGGAATATCTTTGTGGTGTTCTCTGCATTTCCTGTACTTGAATATTAGCCTGCCTTGCTAGGTTGGGGAAGTTTTCCTGGATAATATCCTGAAGAGTATTTTCCAGCTTGGATTCATTCTGTTCATCACATTCAGGTACACCTATCAGACGTAGATTAGGTCTTTTCACATAGTCCCACATTTCTTGAATATTTTGTTCATTCCTTTTTGCACTTTTTTCTCTGTTCTTGCCTTCTCTTTTTATTTCATTGAGTTGATCTTCGACCTCTGATATTCTTTCTTCTGCTTGATCAATTCGGCTGCTGAAGCTTGTGCATGCTTCACGAAGTTCTCGTGTTGTGTTTTTCAGCTCCATCAATTCACTTATATTCCTCTCTATGCTGTCCATTCTCATTAGCATTTCCTCCAATCTTTTTTCAAGGTTCTTAGTTTCTTTGATTGGGTCTCTGAGTGGATGTTCTGTTTGTTGATGATGGAGTTATTTATGTTTCTTAGTTTTCCTTCTAACAATCTGGCCCCTCTGCTGTAGGACTGCTGAGGTCCACTCCAGGCCCTGCTTGCCTGGGGATCACCTGCAGCAGCTGCAGAACGGTAAGGGTTGCTACCAGTTTCTTCTTCTGCTATCTTTGTCCCAGAAGGATACCCGTGAAATGTCCGTCTCTTCTCTCCTTAATGAGGTGACTCTGTATATATGGGGGTTAGGGAGCTGCTTGAGGAGACAGTCTGCCCTTTATAGGAGCTCAAGTGCTGAGCTGTGAGCTCCATTGTTCATTCAGAGCTGCTGGGCAGGTATGTTTAGGTCTGCTGCAGCAGAACTCATAAACCGCTTTTTGTTCCCAGGTGCTCTGTCCCAGGGAGTTAGGGCTTTATTTATGAGTTTCTGTTGTGCTGTTGCCTTTTTTTTTTCAGGGCTGCCCTGCCCAGGAAGGAGGCAGCCTAGCCACTGTCTGCCTGCAGAGGCTTTGCTAAGCTGCTGTGGGCTCCGCCCAGCTGCTGTCCGAACTTCCCTGCAGTCCTGTTTATATGGGTGTAGTTAGAACTGCCTCAGCAATGGTGGCCCACCTCTGTATTGGCAGACTCTCTCTGTAATGGCAGGTTGCCTTGGCAATGGCGGGCTGCCTCAGCAATTGTGGACTACCTCCGTAGTGGTGGAGTGCCTCAGTAATGGCGGACGCCCCTCCCCCACAGAGCTGGTCCGTCCCGGGTTCAGCTGTGCTTGCTGTTAAACTCTCAATCCACAGAGTTTCTGATTGCTATTCTTTTGTGGGGTGGGATCAGCCGAGCCTGATCACCTGGCTCCCTGCCTCAGAGCCTTTTTTTTTTTTTAGTTCAACAGTCAACTCTCTCCCAGGTGTTCCAGTCGCCTGTTGAAAAGGCACCAGGATCTGTGTGATTTCCCATGTGGCGACTCACTGCACCGGCTTAAAGAGCAGCACTGAGATTCCTGGTTCTTTTTGTTTTTTTTTTTTTTTTTGCCCAGGAATCTCCTAGCCTGGCTCCCTGTTCAGTCCCTTTTTTTAGTCAGATGAATGGGTGACTTCCTCGGGCTCCAATCACCAGATAAAAGGGCACCCGGATCAGTGTATTTTGTACAGAGAACCACGACGCCAAGGCGCCAGCAAAGCATTCGTGCCGGGCAAAGCAGCCACGCAGCCAAAACAGCCTCGCTGACCAAAACAGCCGTGCTGGCAACCCATGGGGCTCCTCCGCCTGGGAATCTCCTGGTCTGTGGGCAATAAAAATCCATCTGGAAATGTGGCATCTACTCACCCTCTGTGCTTTCACTGGGAGCTGCAATCCTGAGCTGTTCCTTAACGGCCATCTTGGATCTCTATTCAGATCGTTTTCTTACATTCGTAGAGGAGCTATGTACCAAATACTCTTCAAGCTGAACTGGTCTTCACACTTCAGCACGTAGGATATTCCTGCTAATCTGCTGTAATAATCTTCCCCATTAACTGCCCCATCCTGCCTCTATCTTCACTTCTTCCCTTCAGTCTTTGAAAATGCCTAGTTCATTACCATCTTAAAAAAATGGCAATAGTAAAAAAAAAACTTCTTCTTTTAGTTAGCTCCCCTGAACTTCCCACCTCAGTAAAACTCCTTGAAAGAGTAGTTTTTCCTTGCCATATCAATGTTCTGATTTCTAATTAATTTTTTAACTCTCTGAATTTTGCTTTCAATCCTCTCCACTTTATCATTACTGTTCTTGCTAAGGTTACCAATGGCTTCGTGGTTGCCCTATCCAATGGACACTTTTAATTCTTTTTAAATTTTCTTTTATGTTGTTAATACTATTGACCATTCAATTTCTTTTTAAAATGCTCACTTGATTAGCTCCAATGACAGCACTATCCTGATTTTTTTTTTTGCCTACTACTTAGATGGCTTATTTTCTCAACTTGTCTGACTTCCTCTCCCTTACTGGGAAGATGGGCTTTGCCCTACTTAGCATTAACATTTGGTATTTATCTGTAATTGAAGTCTTGGAAGGCAGCGGACAAGACTGAATGAAGTGCATTACAGTGGTGTTGCCTAGGGTAATATGATCAAATATAGGTAGAACAGTCCCTTGGGCTTCCCAGACCTGTCCTTGACTTAGGTAGAGCTGCTACAGCTAATGTTTTGCTTTCCAGAAGGTGACATTTGGATAAAGGGCTATCAAAAATCTCAGCTGACCACTTGAGGGCTTTTAATGGCCTCCAGGGAGGCAAAGTGCTTGAGTGCTGGCCTCTCTTATCTGCATGTATATACATCCAGAAGGATAAAAGAGGGGCTGAAAATTTTATAAATATAAATGGCATATACTTATAGTATATATAACATTTCATACACACACACACACACACACACACACACACACACACAGAGGAGCGGGCCCAGTGAATTGGTCTTTTCCATCATTAACTTCTCACTCATAGGATAGTTGATCTTTACAGGGACTAACTTGCTAGAACAGTAGTCACAAGATCAAGGTTGCCAAGACGTGGATCCTCCTTCCATGAAGAAGGCATCAGTTTGGATTTGATGGCATCAGGCTGTCCTGTGTTGGGGTTGGCCAAGAACAGGAGGAGATGAATAGGATTCTTATTAGAAGACTGAGATCATGACAAGGGACAACAGCAACCCTTCCCCTTTCCTGAGGAAGGTGACTGGAAACAATTCAAACAGCCTATCCAAATCAGGAGGTTTAGAAGCAGATAGATGTTGAAGTTAAGAGCCATGGAAATATTAGTAAGAAGTAGTAGACTGAGCAACCAAGTGTCCTTTAATTTATTCAAAAAACATTTGGATACCTACTATGTGACTGACTCTGTTAGTATTCTAAAGACTAAGATGAAAGACACATTACCAGCTCTTAATTAGCTCCCAATCTTGTAGAGGAATGCAAACACACAGTCGATTATGATGCAGTGTGCTAAGTTTAGGATGTAACTTAAAAGGTATCGAGATCTAAGAAGGTTAGCTCTACATCGTAACAGTCAGGGAAGGCTTCCTGCAGTAGATGATAATTATGGACTGATATTTCAGCAATGATATAGGCACTGGTTAGCCACATATAAAAGGATATTGAGACGGACAAGTAATATAACCAATCTTACTCTTAACCTAAGAGGACCAGCTTTGTTTAATGAGGCAGCAATTTTCAGATCATATTTTCCACAGGACCTTTTTTATCTACTTGTTCTTTAAGTGCTGGTAGTCTGAAATTTTCATGCAAGCTCCTCTTTTCTTAATCTACACCGTCTCCCTCAGCAATCAAATCCATGGCCAAAACTTTTAACTATTATAAAAGAATGGTATTCAAACCTATTATCATCTGCCCTTAGATATCTCTTAGATACCAGACCTATGTCCCCAAAAGACCATTAAAAAAGTCCAGCTGGATATCTCGTTACTACCTATACCTGTGCATAACCAGACTCATCAACTCCTTTTCCAATCCTCCACATCATCTTCAGTTTCCTAACTTGGAAAACTACCTACTTATGGGAATCAGGAACTTAGAAGGAATCACCTTCAACTTTTCTCTCAATCTTACGCTTAACATTCAGTTTGACCCGAAATCTCATTGGTCCCACTTCCTAAAAACTGCTTACTTTGTGCTTTCTCCCTGGTCCTTAGTTCCTTAGCCTGCTTTTGTAATCTCTCACGTGGACCACTGCAACACTCTCCTGGAGTCTCCTTGCCTTGAATGTTATCCATCCCCAGTTCGTAGTAGTATCCCAAAGTTATCGTGATGAACACAACTCTGATCATACCACTTTGCTGTTCAAAATTCTTCAGTGACTACCTCACATTGAAAGAATCCAGTCTAAGTTATTTAAAGGTATGTATTCAATGCCCTTTATGTACTGGCATTTGCTATGGTTTCAAGACTCATCCCCATAGCCACCTTCTCTGTACTTAATCTATGTTCCAACAATACTGGACACTTTTGATTTTCATATAAAATAAATGTCTTCATGTTTTCACACATCTGTTACACCTTCCTTGAATATTCGATCTCCTTTATCTGCCAGGTCAATTATTCATCATTCAAAGATTTGTTGTTCAGTAATTATCTCCCTATTCCTTCTAGACAGAGTGCTACCCTGCTCTCTGACACAGCTGTTTCTTGTGATACATATACTAGACTATGTATCCTGCTGTGTTGCTATTTTTTTCTCGTGTTGCTGTGTGAGCTCCTTAACACACCCCTTGCTAGCTACTTAGTCAATATGTATTTATTGAGCACTTACTTAGTTCCAGGTACTTTTCCCAGCGAATGGTGCTATAACGGCGGCGGGGGGGGAAAAGAGCAGGGGGTGGGGGTATCTGATAGAACTTATGTTCCGTTGGAAAGGACAGATAACTTGTCAAAAAAATAAAGAAGATAATTTAAAATACTCAGATAAATACCACAAAGGAAATTGAAAGGATTACATGGCAGGTATATGTGGAGAGACTGTGGGGAGGGAGGGCAGCGGTGGCACTTTTTGCTGGTTGGAAATGGAAGGCCAGGTCTTTATAGTCTTTATATATCTACAGTAAGAACAGTATCTGGCATATGTTCAGTACTCAAACATTTCTTAAATAAATTGAATTGAAAGTACTATTTGGTGAAAAAAGTAATCTTTAATATAGTGTACTTATTAATACCACTGATCATTGCTGGCGACTATTAGAAGATAAATTTCATGTTAATATGTAAATTCAATGCCAATAAGTAATTTTGACATGTCCAATAAAAGGGATTGCACATTATGATGGAAAAACATACCAGTGCAGAAAGTGTGAATGCTTCATGAGTCCACCTACATAGATTATGTACACATGCTGTGGAATATAATGTTTTGGATAGGTGTCTCTTTATATTCTACTCTGTGACCCAATTCTATGTTTAAAAGTAAGTTTCTTAGGTTAGAAAACTCTCTGGTTAAAATCTATATACACTTGCAATCAGGATTTCAGAAAACTATGACAAGAAAATACCAATTTTCTAGATTAAATGAAATATTCAGTAATACCTACCACTTTCTTTGCTAATCATACTTGAACAGGAAAATTGGGATAGGTAATTTTTTGAAAGCAAACAGTTGATCAAAAATTTAGGTTATTATCCTGTTTACAAACCTTGAAGAAAAAGGATTAAATTCTAAAACAACTTTGGTGTAATAGTATTCCTTTTATGAAGATTATTATTACTATTATTATTTATACATTTAACTTGTTTCTTGGATACTTCTTCAATAGTCAATGTGGTTAATGCTTTGCAGGCATAATATCAATTAGTCCAATGACTCTAAGGCGAGATGACTTTCTCCATTTAATAGATGAGGAAACCAAGGTTAGGGAATTTAAAAGCCTTATCTAAGTCACACTGCTAGTATTTTTCCAATCTGTTTGCTTCATCCTTTATTATGCTTAGCATTTGGGATGAGCAAACTCTAACTCTAATCATTTAAACCAAATTTTTCTTATCCCTGGTTTAGCAAACTGTCAGGCACACAATGGGAAGATGAAACAAAATGAAAGCAATGATCAGTTATTTATAGAAAAACATTTGTTGATGATGCACTGGCCTAATCAGCTATATAGAAATGTTTACTTACCTAAAGGCCCGAATGGTGGTGAGTCCTTCCGCTGTTTCTGAGAAGTGACAGAGCAGAGGGAGCTGCGTACTATCGTCAAGTTCCTGGAGGTCCCTAGGAGAGACAGACAGGCAAAAATAAACTTCAGGTACATCCAGACTGAAAGACCACCATGTTTATTCTTTTTTTTTTTTTTTTTTTTTTGAGACGGAGTTTCGCTCTTGTTACCCAGGCTGGAGTGCAATGGCACGATCTCGGCTCACCGCAACCTCCGCCTCCTGGGTTCAGGCAATTCTCCTGCCTCAGCCTCCTGAGTAGCTGGGATTATAGGCACGCGCCACCATGCCCAGCTAATTTTTTGTATTTTTAGTAGAGACGGGGTTTCACCATGTTGACCAGGATGATCTCGATCTCTTGACCTCGTGATGCACCCGCCTCGGCCTCCCAAAGTGCTGGGATTACAGGCTTGAGCCACCGCACCCAGCCTAACCATGTTTATTCTTTAAAAGCAGATTATTTTGTCATTTATTTGTTTTCTTCATTGAAATTATTTTCCCCTAGCACTTAGTTAACAAAAAACTCAGCAGCTTACAATCTAAAGAGAAAGAGAAAGATGGTACATAACGAATACAGGTAGAAGCTGAACATAATGTGTTGTAAAAACTATCAGCTCTGGGTAACACCTAAAGTAAACTGCTATGGGACTCAGTGGAATGAGCACTTAATTCATACCTAGGACATGGGTGGGATTTTCCTTAAGCAGATGGAATTTAGGTGAAACCTTAAGCTCGATGAAGACTTTAACAAAATAGACAAGAAAGAGAATAACAAGAACAAGCACTGGTTTTTGAAGAATCTTGCAAGTTCAATCTGTCTGATGTCCAGAGTCCTTTACGGCTGTTGTAGCAAGAAGAGCTATGTAAAGGATATGGCCTTGTAAGAGTGACAGTAGATTACAGAAACATCCTTAATGGGCTTAAGAAAAGATCGCTGAAGACTAGAAATAAGGTAATCTGGCCGGGTGCAGTGGCTCATGCCTGTAATTCCAACACTTTGAGAGGCTAAGGCAGGTGGATCACTTGAGGCCAGGAATTTGAGACTGGCTTGGCCAACATGGTGCAACCCTGTCTCTACCAAAAAATTAGCCAGGCGTGGTGGTGCACACCTGCAATTCCAGCTACTCAGGAGGCTGAGGCAGGAGAATCACTTGAACCCAGGAGGCAGAGGTTGCAGTGAGCCGAGATTGCTCCACTGCACTCCAGTCTGGGTGACAAAGCATGACAGTGTCTCAAAAAGAAAAAAGGTAACTGGAGCTGTCCTTTAATGTTTCAATCAACATAACTTGGGAGAGAATGCACAGGATGAAAGAGAATGGGTGAGTGAGGAAGATCAGTTAATACAGTTCATATAAGAGGATTTTTTAAAAGTTCAGAACTAGTATGATGCTGGTAAAGTTTAAAATAAGAAGTATGGGAACGTGAGACAGTCAGAAGCCTTATTTGCTGCAATCATCAATTAGTTTTCAGTGGATAAATAAGAGTCACATATAACTTGACTATTTCTAGTTTGGCAGACTTGAAAAATGACAGTGCTGTTTACCAGAGTGGTAGTCAAAAGCACAGAAAGAAGATATTTGGAGAGAAAAGATAATGAGTTTAGCTTGGGCCACAATGAGTTTGAATCCTTGCTTTCCTGGAACTTCCATTCATAGTTTCTCTATGGAACTACGGGTACATAAAACTACAGGTACAGGAACTTCCATTCACAGTTTCTCTATGGAACTACAGGTACATGAATGAATGAAAATGCCTGAATCTGACCCTTTTGATAAAGATACATACTCAAGACTACTTTTTAAAAACCACATGAGCTAGCATTTCTAGAAGACAGGCTAAGAGTTATACCACATGTTTCAAAGCATTCCATATTTTACTTCTCAGACCCTTTTTCCTATCCTTCTCTTGGTTTTGGGGGTGGAGAAGGTTAGAGATGTAGTGTGGGCATTCACCTGTGAGGGTCAGCTGAACTGATGAACACGGTTCCATAATCTTCAACAATTAACTTAGGTCATTCCTGACTGCCAGTGTAGTGTAGTCTCACAGACAAATGCAAGTCTTTTCAAAGTGGAGTTTCTAAAATGTATTTCCTCATTCAGAATTTTCACATGGAGTTTTGGGGGGAGAGAAAGATAGAAGGAAGTGGGAGAAGGAATATAAAGGAATGTGAATAGTCTGTTATTTTTAAACATAAAACCAAGTGGCTATTTGTAAATCTGACACGAACAACAGGTGGTCACTACATTGAGGTTTGGACTGAAGGAATAAAACTGTGGAAGGAGGAACTTTTGTTTATAAAACTCTGATAAATCCAAAGAGGTGAGGGCATAGCATGATCTTGTATTCTTGCAAGAAGGAAACACTTACAAAGCTAAGCATGTATTAGATCCATGATTTTAAATATTTAAGTTTTCATAGCATTTCCTGTAGCTAGTTCCCCACTTGAGTTGTCTTTAGTGTATACAAAAATAGTATGTTAAGCTGCCTGAGCTTTTCAACATGAATGAGTTCTAAAGAACCTCAGCATCCAGAAGGATCCTTGTCTGCGAGGTTTAGTATCACATGGTTATATTTGCTAACTTTCAGATAATTTCAAAAACAATAGTGTATAATCCATTGTCAATATTAATTCTTTAAAATAATCATCCTTTCCATACGTTAGTCTCTAACAGATTATTCTCACTGATGATGAACAGAATTCACAATTCAAATTTGTACTGGACTAGAAATATTTTCCTAGTCTCAAATTCCTGGCCTCAAGTGATCCACCTGCCTTAGCCTCTCAAAGTGTTTGCACTCCTTTGTATTGCTAATGGGCAATAATGGGCCCAAATGAGTATGTGATTAAAGTAAGATATGACTGATGTCAGTGTTAAGAGGGCAAGGACAGATTTGGAAACAGTTAGCAATAGTGAAGTAACTCTGAACTTCTTTGCTCCTCCAGTGAGTAGGTCAGCAAATAGAAGAAATGAAATGTGAATTTGATTCCTAGCTTCTCCCTTTGGTCAAAATTTGCTGCAAACAAAGAGGATAAGTCTAGGGATGAAAAAACAGACTGAATATGGATCCCTGACATTTAAAGGACTCTAATTCATAGCTAAGAGGGAGAAACAATTATTTCTTCAAATTATGAAATGTTATATGTTCAGAGGTTCCCAACTACAATTCTTCTTTTCTTATCTTCTTCTTTCTTTCTTCTTCCCTGCACTCCAGTCATGTTAATATTTTCAATTTCCTGAATAAACTCAATATCTACCTTCTTATTCTAGCACTTAATCCACATATTAAGATTACTTTGTATATGTTTTATACGTACACATTCCTAAGAGATATATATTTCTTTCTTTTCTTTCTTTCTTTTTTTTTTTTTTTTACACAAAGACAGTTATTTAAGACCTTTATTAACAGGTGCTTGCAGTTTGTTGACTTTTTTTGAAAAAATCAAGTTGTAAACTTTTATTACAAATTAAAAATGAAGTTCTTAAAAATCTCAACTTGACCAGATATGAAACAACTTAAAAACCTTTAAAGGCGTATTGAGAAAAACCAGGCTTTTTAAAAAAACATGTTTGTTACTACCAAAAAGAGACATCTTTAGGTAAAAATAATAAAAACCCCATGCTGCATAGATAATGCAGATAGTTCTATTTATCTGGTCAACGGGCAAAAGCAAGCACTTAAGGTCTTCAGCTCCAATCTTTTGTTCATTTCTTATTGCTGGAATTTCTTATTTCTTCTTGTTGGATGACTAAACCGGATGATGGTAGAGATGGTAAGCCGGCATTTACTCAGCCCCGCCCTGCTCAGCCTCGGGAGCGGACGAATTCTCAGCTGGTGGATCGGCTGCTTTTGTCTCTTTGCCATCTTGTGGTTGAGGGTTTTCTGGGCGTCTGCGTCGGTAATCGAAGTTGCGGCGGTCCCGACGTTGAGGTGGCTGCTGACCTTGGGTCTCATCTCCTTGATTTTCTTTCTCCTCTTCACCGCCGTCCTCCCTAGGCTGTCTTTGGCGAGGAGGGCCCCTGCGGAATCGTGGTCTATATCCCCGATACATATTCTGCCTCACTGGTCTACCTTGTTCTCCTGCACCCTGGTCGTCAGCACCCTCCATCACTTCTCCCTGCACAGGAGGGTTGGAATATTGTGGTCGACGCCCACAGGGTCTCCGCCTGTAGTCAGGTGGGAACCTTCGCCTGCGGCAGGGCCGGCGTTGTTGGGCCTGGCCTTCGGGAGCACCCTCTGATCCCTCGTTCTTTTCCTCACTCTCACTATTCTGGTAATTTTGCTGGTAATTGCATGGAGGACCTCTACGACGTGGATAGCGTCTATAATGGTTACGGTGTGCTGCATATTTACTGCCTTGAACTGGAAGCCACCAGGACCTGTAACATTTGCTGCCTCCGCCCCCTTTTCTCCTTCAACAGCATCAGACTGCACAGTCTCTCCGTCTCCTACACTGCGAAGGTACTTCCTGGGGTTATTGCTCTTTACGGCAGTCTGGTGTACAAATGCATCTTCCTTGGTGTCATTCCTGTTGATGAAACTATATCCGTTCCTTACATTGAACCATTTTACTGTTCCTAAAACCTTCGTTGTGATGACCTTCTTGTCCCCGCCGGCAGGCGCCGCCGATGTGAGGCCACCCGGGCCACCGCTCCCTGCTCCGCTGCCCTTAGTGCCGGGCTTGGTGTCGGCGGCGCTGAGGGCGGGGGCGGCGGGTGGCTGCTGGGTCTCCGCCTCGCTGCTCATGGTTGGGTGATGGTGACTGGGGCCGCCTGCGGCAGCTACGGCTCCTCCCGGGATGTGATGGTAACTAGGCCGGCGGCGGCGGTGGGGCTGCTCAGGGCTCTCTGGGGTCCGCTCTCCGCTCCTGCTACCGATCGAACTCGAGATACATATTTCTTCAGAACAGGTCCTTGTCATATTGATCCCTCATCTGTCACATGGCTTAACACAGTTATTTGCCACACAATGAGTGCTTAGTATTTGTTGAAATAACATAAACTTTACTATTTATAGCAGGGTTTCAAAGTTAAACTGGAAACTTTAAAACAACTGGCATTATATTTCATTTACTCAACATCTCAGCAAATGGCAAATCCTAAATGAATAATTTTTTCCCATTTGTAGAGTATAATAATATTAAACTACTTACTCTTTGGGATTATGTTTGACTTTCTAAGTTTTCTATCAATGTCGTGTTCAGAAAAAGGACCACTGAATGAAAAATCTGGCACTCTTAGAACCTAAAACTCAATAGATTAATCCACATGTTACTATATGTCTAGGGTTAGGTAAGGCCCAGACAACCACTTATAGATATAATTATAATATTAATTCATGTCTAAATGAATCATAATGTCAGGATAGATTTTATCATGTTACAAATAGGTTGCATTTCTACATTCCACACCTTATCTTGAAAAACATTAGAGCAAATGTAGATCAAGGTAAATCAAATACAATTGTCCCCCTGGGGTACTGATTCCAGGATTTCCCATGGATACCAAAATCTGCAGATGCTCACGTCCCTTGTATAAAATGGGTGGCATTTGCATATAACCTACTCACATCATCCCATATACTTTAAATCATTTCTATGTTACCTATTGTACCTAATTCAATGGCAACACATTACACATCACTTCATCAGTGTGTATTCAATGTAGTACTCGGCATGTGACAAATTCAAGTTTTGCTTTTTGGAACTTCGTGGAATGTTTTCTTTCCAAATATTTTGGATCCATTGTTGGCAGAACCCATGAATAGAGAGGGCTGACTGTATATAAGCTTTTGAAAATGAGTAGGATGCTGTTTTACTTACTTAGAGGCAACCCGGAAGTATTTCTGGATAAAATAAAAGGCGACACCAAGGGGCAGGAGGGCAACCAGGAACACAGGAGTAGCATGAGAAATCATCCCAATGGCAGACAGGCAGAGCAGTGTTGAGCGAGTTAGAGATTCCAAGGTTGGAGGGATGTGCTATTAGGGTAGTTTGAAAGGGAAATATGATTAGCCCAATGAAATATTGGTTACAATGTAACAAAAATATCTATTTTATATTGACACTATATTATACAGTTAGCTACAAAAGTAGTATATAACCATGCTCATCCTAAGCAATTCTTCACTCAATTCCCATAGTTTAGTATGTCTGTCTATATATATAACAAAATATCATTGATATGTCTACCTATCTATCTATTTCTCTTGGGTGTTTTATGTAAATGACACTGTAATATAAATATTATTCATTCATGTGTTTGTTTATTGAACTAGACAGACTGTAAATCTTCCTATGGCAGTGTATACAAATCTATTTCTTTTTTTTAAGGAGACTTTAATGTAAATAGTTAAATTTTTTTCTTTTATATATATATATATATATATATATATATTTTATTGCACTTTAGGTTCTGGGGTACATGTGCAAAACATGCAGGATTGTTGCATAGGTACATACATGGCAATGTGGTTTGCTGCTTCCATCCCTGTCACCCATATCTGGCATTTCTCCCATGTTATCCATCCTCAACTCCCTACCCCCTGCTGTCCCTCCCCAAGTACCCCCCAGCAGACCCCAGTGTGTGATGCTTTCCTCCCTGTGTCCATGTGTTCTCATTGTTCAACACCTGCCTATGAGTGAGAACATGGGGTGTTTGGTTTTCTGTTTTTGTGTCAGTTTGCTGAGAATGATGGTTTCCAGATTCATTCATGTCCCTACAAAGGACACAAACTCATTGTTTTTTATGGCTGCATAGTATTCCATGGTGTATATGTGCCACATTTTCCTTGTCCAGTCTATCATCTATGGGCATTTGGGTTGGTTCCAGGTCTTTGCTATTGTAAACAGTGCAACTATGAACATACGTGTGCATGTGTCTTTATAATAGAACTATTTATAATCCTTTGAACATATACCCAGTAATGGGATTGCTGGGTCAAATGGAATTTCTATGTCTAGGTGCTTGAGGAATTGCCACCCTGTCTTTCACAATGGTTGAACTAATTTACACTCCTACCAACAGTGTAAAAGTGTTCCTATTTCTCCACATCCTCTCCAGCATCTGTTGTCTCCAGATTTTTTAATGATCGCCATTCGAACTGGTATGCGGTGTTATCTCAACGTGGTTTTGATTTGCATTTCTCTAATGACCAGTGATGATGAGCATTTTTTCATATGTTTGTTGGCCTCATGCATGTCTTCTTTTGAAAAGTGTCTTTTCATATCCTTCAACCACTTTTGAATGGGTTTGTTTGTTTCTTTCTTGTAAATCTGTTTTAGTTCTTTGTAGATTCTGGATATCAGCCCTTTGTCAGATGGGTAGATTGCAAAATTTTTTTCCCATTCTGTTTGTTGAAGGTTTACTCTAATGATTGTTTCTTTTGCTGTGCAGAAGCCCTGGAGTTTAATTAGGTCCCATTTGTCTATTTTCACTTTTGTTGCCATTGCTTTTGGTGTTTTAGTCATGAAGTCCTTGCCTATGCCTATGTTCTGAATGGTTTTGCCTAGGATTTCTTCTAGGGTTTTTATGGTGTTAGGTCTTATGTTTAAGTCTTTAATCCATCTGGAGTTAATTTTAGTGTAAGGTGTCAGGAAGGGGTCCAGTTTCTGCTTTCTGCATATGGGTAGCCAGTTTTCCCAACACCATTTATTAAACAGGGGATCCTTTCCCCATTGCTTTTTTTGTGAGATTTGTCAAAGATCAGATGGTTGTAGGTGTGTGGCATTGCCTCTGAGGCCTCTGTTCTGTTCCATGGGTCTATATGTCTGTTTTGGTACCAGTACCATGTTGTTTTGATTACTGTAGCCTTATAGTATAGTTTGAAGTCAGGTAGTGTGATGCCTCCAGCTTTGCTCTTTTTGCTTAGGATTGTCTTGGCTATGCAGGCTCTCTTCTGGTTCCATATAAAGTTTAAGGTGGTTTTTTCCAGTTCTGTGAAGAGGGTCATAGGTAGCTTGATGGGGGTAGCATTTAATCTATAAATTACTTTGGGTAGCATGGCCATTTTCACAATATTGATTCTTCCTTACCATGAGCATGGAATGTTTTTCCATCTGTTTGTGTCCCCTCTTATTTCCTTGAGTAGTGGCTTGTAGTTCTCCTTGAAGAAGTTCTTTACATCCTTTGTTTGTTGTATTCCTAGGTATTTTATTCTCTTTGTAGCAATTGTGAATGGCAGTTCGTTATTGAATTGGCTTTCTTTAAGTCTGTTATTGGTATATAGGAATGCCTGTAATTTTTGCACATTGATTTTGTATTCTGAGACTTTGCTGAAGTTGCTTATCAGTTTGAGATGATTTTGGGCTGTGATGATGGGGTCTTCTAAATATACAATCATGTCGTCTGCAAGTAGAGACAATTTGACTTCCTCCTTTCCTAATTGAATACCCCTTATTTCTTTTTCTTGCTTGATTACTCTGGCTAGAACTTCCAATACTATACTGAATAGGAGTGGTGAGAGAGGGCATCCTTGTCTAGTGCCAGATTTCAAAGGGAATGCTTCCGGTTTTTGCCCATTCAGTATGATGTTGGCTGTTGGTTTGTCATCAGTAGCTTGTATTATTTTGAGATACGTTCCAAAGATACCTAGTTTATTGAGAGTTTTTAGCATAAAATGCTGCTGAATTTTGTTGCAGGCCTTCTCTGTGTCTATTGAGATAATCATGTGGTTTTTGTCTTTGGTTCTGTTTATGTGGTGAATTACGTTTATAGACTTGAGTATGTTGAACCAGCCTTGCATCCCTGGGATGAAGCCTACTTGATCGTGATGGATACGCTTTTTGATGTGGTATTGCAATCAGTTTGCCAGTATTTTATTAAAGTTTTTGTATCTATGTTCATCATGGATATTGGCTTGAAGTTTTCTTTTCTTGTTGAGTCTCTGCCAGGTTTTGGTATCAGGATGATGTTGGTCTCATAAAATGATTTGGGAAGGATTCCCTCTTTTTGTATTGTTTGGAATAGTTTCAGAAGGAGTGGTACTAGCTCCTCTTTGTATGTTTGGTAGATATACAGCTGTGACCCCATCTGGACCTGGACTTTTTTTGGTTTGTAGGTTATTAATGCTGCCTCAACTTCAGCCCTTGTTATTGGTCTATTCAGGGTTTTGACTTCTTCCTGGTTTGGGCTTGGGAGGGTGAAAGTGTCCAGGAATTTATCCATTTCTTCCAGGTTTATTGGTTTATGTGCATAGAGTTGTTTGTAGTAATCTCTGATGGTAGTTTGTATTTCTGTGGAATCTGTGGTGATATCCCCTTTATTGTTTTTTATTGCATCTATTTGATTATTCTCTCTTTTCTTTTTTATTAATCTGGCTAGTGGTCTATTTTTCTGATCTTTTCAAAAAACCAGCTCCTGAACTTACTGATTTTTTGAAGAGTTTTTTTGTGTCTCTATCTCCTTCAGTTCTGCTCTGATCTTGGTTATTTCTTGTCTTCTGCTAGCCTTTGAGTTTTTTTGATCTTGCTCCTCTAGCTCTTTAATCTATTTCGTTTTAATGGTTCCATAGTATTAGCTTATTTAGCAATTCCTCTACTGTAATACATTTAAATTAATTATCTGTAATTGCTTCCTCATATCCTTTGGGCTTTGAGTGGATTATTTTTTCCTTATTGATTTTTAGATGCTCTGTATATATTATGTTTATTTAAAAAATTATTTGCAACTTTTTTTCCCCTAGTTATCTATTGTATGTAAATTTTTCTTTGGTGCTTTTAGCTCAATAACAACTTAAAGTTTTTTTATAGGTATTTCTTTTGTCAGCTCAAAAGTAACCTATTTTCCTTATTGCTTCTGAGTTATTTGTCTTACTCAGAAAGACCTTTCCCACTCCAAGATTCTAAAACTATTCTCCTACATTTTACTTTATAACTTTGTTTTAACATGACCAACTCTATGCTATATGCATTTGTTTTGTATTTTTAAATAGCTAATTATCCCAATATTGTTTGTTGAAAAATTAATCATTTCCTTATTAAGGTGCCACATTTATACTGTTACATTGCTACATATGCTGGTGTTTTTTAATTCTCCATACTGTTCTTTTGACCTACTTGCCTTCTGCAATCAAAAGAGTTTTTAAATTTTGTAATATTTAAAAAATATCTAATAGGGAAATTCTTTCTCTATATATACAGGATTGTTATGACTTCAGGGATTGCTAAACATCTTTTCTTCACATTTATTTATGTTTTTATGGTTTTGTTGTTATGAATGGAGTTTGTTTTTCACTACTTTCTTAAATTGGTGTAGAAGTTGCTGCTTTTCATATGATATATCTTATGTAGATACTCTGCTGAACTTTCTAATTGATTTTCTATTTTGAATACTCTAAGTAATAATCATGTCATCTTCTAAATAATGACTGTTTCATTTCTTCTTTTTCAGTGTGTTTTCCTTAGAAGGGTTTTAGGTGCAGTCTGACCAAGGCCATGAAAACATCAAAACTTCTCAACATACTCTTCAGTCAGCTGCATGCATCAAGCACTCTTTCTAAATTGAGGGCCATTTTGGTGTTCCTAATGCCACCCTGGAAAGTCAGAAAAGGCAAGGGCTGGATTTGATGAATTCCTTTCTCAATCATCCAAAGGGTTCCACTTTTAGAGTAATACAATTTCGGAGTTTGATATCTTTGATTTTAAGACAAACTTTCAGATACTTAAGGATTTTAGGCTGAAGTGGACATTCTTGGAATATTTCCTAAAATATCACATTGTCATTTGAAGCTTCAAGAACCAACCTAATAAAAGTAAAGAACTTTAAGACAGCTTGGAATCCTTCCCTTCACTTCTGAGAGAAATTCTGCATGCACACTAAACTTCTAAGAACTTTATACCGGGAATGCTGATACATTATTAATCAAAATTTTTTTATAATAAAAAAATTTAAATGTTCAATTATGCTTTAGTATTTCTCTTTACTTCATGCCGTTTCTCCAGGTATCTTCTTCTACATATACAAATTAGTCTGAGTTAAGGTTTTCCTTTAATATTTCATTCTAGATATTATTTGCATGTATAATATTGATATAAGTACAAAAAGACCTTCATTTAAATTTCAGCAATTCTCTATTGTTAAGAGGAACTATGCTTTATCTTAAAATGCTATTTAGCTTACATTGTGAAACTACTTTTTGAACTTGGAAGTAACCCAGTTACTACTCACCTGATCAATGATATTAGTATCAGCTGAAAATCGATTGAGAATCAGTCCCAGGGGCGTGGTATCAAAGAATCTAGGCAATAAACAGATGCAAGTGTATGAGAATACTAAACTGTTTGGAACCTGGGCATTGCTAATGGGCATCTCAGTGTCATGAAAATGAGAAGCTCCCTATTCCTATGTGCTCAAGGACTAAAGAAATTCTTTGAACTTTGACATTTCACTTAAATTGAAAAGTGCATGTTTTTATTATTTTATGTGTGAGAGTGAGAAATAACCACTGTTTTACCTTATTGGTCCAAGAATTATCTTATTGAGAAGGTTGTGGTGAAGATTTTTGGCAGCTGTGAGACCCATCCATTCTACAGTAAGGGATGTAACAAGGCAAAGGAAAATGCCTGCTCCACAAAGTATGCTGAAACCAGCCACGTAGTAGGTCTAAAAAGCAACCAACACAAAAGGCACATGGGAAATGATCAATTTAGTTCTTTTTTACTAGAAAATCAAATGTCAACATCAGACAAGATGGTTGACTTCATTATTGCACATGCATTTAGACAGTTCAGGAATGCAATTTGTCGAGACCCAGGGTAGTATCCCCACCATAATCCCACAGGCCAAGACTCTACCTGCTCCCTTAACTCTCTTTCAAGGCTTGCTTAAAAGCAAATTAAGAGAGAGAGAGAGTTTGTTTTCAGGTTTGAGGCATATTCTTGGCTTTCTACATTGTAGAGCTCACTTTTCTCATTCCTAGACTCAGAGTGACCAGCTAATACACTGATGTAGGTAGATAACACCAAATACCATAAGAATAAATATGAAAAGGTCCTATATATGTGTATATATGTATAACATGTATAAAAATATATATACATAACTCCCTTGAATACAAGTCTAAACATATTTAAATATTTCTTATGATAAACTTTAAAAGTATTAATAATAGATTCTATTTTAACATTTTTGATACTTTATTTCAGGTCCTGTTGTAATTATTAACTTATTGAATTATCACAGAAGTCCTATGGCATTTGGAATATAAGCATCTATCTTGATAAAAAGGTGTCACTGTTAATCTCAATATTTCCTTGATGATTTAAAAACAAAACCAATAGTACCTGATCAGCTTTTCCAGTACTGTTTATATTGTACTCTGATGTCCACGTGGCCAGCCAATAGTCTATAGCTACAATGACTGAATGCTTCAGAAGCTTAGAGAATATCATCAGGATGAGCAGAAAGAATCCTCCAGAAGTGAGGTACCGCCAGCAGGTTTTCCATGGCATTTTAGTCCGGAGCCTCATTACCGTGGACATGTTATCATCCTCATCTTCCTCCTCTTCTTCCTCTACATACAAAAAACTTGTTTAAGCTTCAGATGGGCACCAGCTAGATACAACTTCTATTGTTCCACAAATAGTATATAAATATTCATAAATTTATAAAAGAAGTAAGCATTAGTATTGAAGTATTAAATGCTTTAAGCAGGGCAAACTTCATTTCTTTCTGAAAATAGGTGAAAAATGAATGAATGAATGAATAAGTGATTAAACAAACATAAAATCTATGTCTAGATGAGATGATTTGCTGATTTACTGCAAATCAAATTGACTGGAAGTACAGACCAGAAACTTACTAAGTTATGGAAGGAATTGCGTTGCCAACAAAAACCACATACCTGGCTTACAAACATCTACAATATTTCGACATGTAAATTTCCGAATGGATAAAGCTGCACCAGGAGGGAATAGGCTCTGAAATTTGTGCACAGCACAAGAGGGCATATTCCATTCTCTCTATGGCCCACTTTAGATATGATCATAGAAGGGAATGGGCAAGGAGGAATCTTACAGTGGGCAAAGCCAGGAGACACAAAGGATAATGGGCCAGGAATTCATCTCAGATGTTTAAACTGTCTAGAAACTCCAAGATGGTCTTCCTTAGGAATGACTCCACTGCTAAATCGGGTTTTGCATTTCCTGACGATCACAGTTTGATCATTTCTAGGGTCCAGTGACTGTGTTTTCCCATCCTTTCCTTTTCCAAAGGAACTTTATTTATTAAAGTTATCCTGTATGTACCTCACTACTATATACATATCAGGTTGTGGGGAAGAAGGTTGTCTTTACTTTTTAGGTTATTAGACCACAGGGATCCAAATATGTTTATGATGAGAAGACAGAGCATCACCAAAAATCCTGACATCTGAGCTGAATGCAGTAACTGACTAGGTCATAGATGATCTCCCCTTTGGCAGGGGTGTGTTTCTTGTGTGAGAAGAACAGAATAGAAATTTGCACGACCAAAGAGGTGGACACTTGCACACTGCTAGCTGACTCCCCAATACCCATTCTTTGCTTCTGTATCAATTGAAATTTAAAGTAGCCCATGGCTGCCCAGCTAAAGACAGCATCTCCTCACTCTCCTAGTACCTAATCTTTCTAAGCAATGACGGAGCCAATAGTAAGTAGAAACAATACATGCAACTCCAAGTCTCTTAAGCAAATGGAAGTGCCCTCTCCTTCTTTCCTTCCCCTACTGGTGGCTTGAGCATTTTACTAAGACCTGGAGAACAAACTGATAAGTAATATGCACCGCAATTGGCTCCTTCACATACATTACTTCATTTACCCTGTAAGCAAAGCGCTCTTATTTTATAACTGAGAAGATCGATTATTATGGCAAGCCAATGTCACAGTATCCCCACTGAAACGCTGAACAGAGTAATTGGGTACAAATTCATTCTTATAGCATATTAAAAATAAATTGTTTAGAATTCTAGAAGCTGATGTCTGGTTATAGCACCAAAAATTCTTTAGAAACATTTTTAATCATAGAAATTGAAAGTAAAATTTACCCTTCATTCATTAATTCATTCACTCAATGAATATTTGTTGAAACACTGAATAGTTTTGGCAGAAATAGAAAAGCAGAACATTTTGGTGCTATATGGCTTGAAAAAAACACTTTTCTGTTTCTTTAACTAGTTGAAAGAAATGCAGGCATAAGCAAAAATTACAAAGGAAAATGAAGCATAATGCATTTACACTATTGATTTAAAATGTGTTTTATCTCACAATATTCTTGGCAATGAATGTCAAAGCACTGTAATTATTCCATTTCATTCCTCACATTTCCAGTCAATCTTTTTCCCACATATACCTTATCAGATTCAGAAAAAACTGAAACATAACAAATGGCATTCTAATTTTCTTATCCTTCATGGCAATATTGTCATGAAACCTCATGAAGATGAAATAAATGACTCAAATATCGCTATTTCAAAATGCCATATTTCCCTTTTAATACTTATTTCTGAAGAATTGAAATTTTCTTCACTAGATTTGGTTATTATCCAGACAATTCCAATTTTTCTGAACCAAAGTCTAGATATGTTTACAATCCACTGCCATTTCCTTTCAGTTCCTTCCCACACATAACAACTGTAGTAACACGTGATGCAGAGCCCCCAAGACAACTGGTGATAGGTTACATGTGCTTTTTCTTGATTCCTATTGTTTTCATTTTTAGTATTTGATTTAACTTTTTCCCCTTGCAAAGTGGCTTATTATTCTTCATGAAGACACTCACACGTAAAAAAAACCTCATATCCTGTTACTCTAGTAGAATGTTCCAGACAAAAGAAAAGAGATTGACCCAGCAATCCCATTACTGGATATATACCCAAAGAACTATAAATCATTCTACTGTAAAGACACACGCACACGTATGTTCACTGCAGCACTGTGTATAATAGCAAAGAACTGGAACCAACCCAAATGCCCATCAATGATAGACTGGACAAAGAATGTGATACGTATACACCATGGAATACTATGCAGCCATAAAAAATGATGAGTTCCTGTTCTTTGTAGGGACTTGGATGAATCTGGAAACCATCATTCTCAGCAAACTGACACAAGAACAGAAAATCAAACTCCACATGTTCTCACGCATAGGTGAATGTTGAACAATGAGAACATGTGGACTCAGGGAGAGGAGCATCACACACTGGGGGCAGTTGGTGGGGCAGGGGAGAGACAGTGGAGAGGGATAACATGGGGAGAAATGCCAGATATAGTATGTACCTAAAGTTAAATAAATAAATAAGTAAATAAATAAATAAGTAAGTAAGTAAGTAAGAAGAGAGATCTACCTTCGTCTTCATCCTCCATTTGGGCTTTGGCCTCTCTTGAATACATGGCCCTTCGGAGAGTTTTCCTCTCTAAAGTAGTTTGGTCAGCTTCCATATCCTAGAGTAAACATTATACTATCACACAAGGAACTAACACCAACAGGTTGTGACTTACCAATGTGACTTGCATGTGTAAATGGTTAGTTACCTTTACCAATCTCAGGGGCTCTGTGTTCACTCTGGAGATCCACAACTCCTATCACAGAAACAGCTGTGGGGGCAGAGCCTTAGACTTGTAGGAAGTGCTGCAGTGTTCAAAGGTGTAGGGCAGCACACGAGGCCAGGGAAAGCGAGAAGGAGATGCAGCTGACTCCAGAACCGGGGGGATATCTATCTCCCTGAGCCCTAAAGCACAGTTCCACCACTGCTACTTATTTATACATCACCTTCAGACTATCCCTGTAATTTTTCTAATTAAAGATTCATTCATGTTAATACATATCTTCCTTCAAAAGACCACATGGTTCCAAGTTGGTTAAACTGCTGTCAGTCATCCACTATTTTGAATTATTAAATCAGAATGAGTTTCTTTAGCATCTCACTAAGGGAGCTACACGAAAGAAAGGGAGTTCAATAGGATCTGAAAGAAGGTAGGTAACTTTGAAGAAAACGGACAATGAGGAATCTTAGGTTCCTAGCAGTGCAAGAGAAAGCCCCAGGAGGAGAGAATACACAGAAAGAGAAGGGAAAGATGCCCAAAACCAAAAACTTGCAGATTTTTAAGAATTGCTGTGAACTTTATCCTGCAGTTAAGAAAAAGAGAATCGTTTCATTTTCTCCATGCCCTGGCTTCTAATACCCCAGCTCCCCTGACCTCAGGACTGGAATAGTAGTATCAGTTCAGTTACATTGCGGATTAAATCAGGTTCTACAGGCCATTCTGGAAAACCAACCATTTCCATTTTTCTGTGGGAAAATGCATTCTGAATTCTAAACAACTAACCCACAAACTTTTGGAATCTGTGGTAAATTGGAAGCTTCCTGCATAGGCCAATATAAAAAAAGAAAAAGAAAAAAAAACAAACCCTACACAGTTTTACTGTTAATATCAATAAACCAATAAACCTTTTCTGACCAGTCCCTAGGTAATGACTTCAGTTGATTTTTTTGGCCTCATACATTATGTCTGATTTAGGAAACTTGCTATTCTAGAGGGCTCTACTAGCTCAGATTCTTGGTTGAAAGAGTGAAAACAAAAATGCCTCCTGAATCCCATTTTTACAGAGACAGTTTGACCCCAGTTCTAAATTTTGCAGAAAGATATGAAAACTAACCTTTATAAATGAAGCTAAATTAAACACAGTATTGTCGAGGATTCCTGTCTTGTGCATATCATATAATGGAATAAAATAAACCTGCACATTGAAAAGCAGATTTGATTCCAGTTCAATTCTCCATGCTGTGACCAAAAGGTTTAAGACCTTGGAGACTTAAACAAACAAATAAACGAAACCCAAACGAACTTTAAAGCAATTTTTCCTAAGAGCATATGCTCAGACTAAATTCAAAATAGGTTAAATGTTTTAAGTAGTGTTGATACTTGGACTATAAAAATTTACTTTCATTTATCCAATAAATAGTCACAGGGCCAGGCCAGGTGAGGACAGTAGAGAGGAAAGTGAGGAGTGTTAAATAATACCAGTTTATTCTGCTTAGCAACATTAACAAGATAATGGTTCATGTCATTTAAGCTAATAATATTTAAATCAGCTAAAAGTGCTATCCCCTTCGTCGTCTTTGTAGTTTTCATTACTGTTTTTTTTTTTTAAATCATATTCTTTCCTGTTTACCCCTTAATCCTTAAACAGACAGCTCTTTTTAAAGCACTCCACTAGGAAGTTTTGTGCGTCCTTCGGTTTCACCTTCCGTCTCCACTTGCTTGATCTGTTCTGGCTCTAGGCCAGACTTTCTCAGCCTTGACACAGTGACATGTCAGCTGGACAATTCATTGTTGTGGGGTCTGCCCTGAGCATTGCAGAATGTTGAGCACATTAGATGCTAATGGCATCCCCCGCCCCCCCCCCCCCCCCCCCCCCCCCCCGCTCCGTTGTAACAATCAAAAATGTCTTCAGATGTTGCCAAATCAGATGTTGCCAAATGTCTTCTAGGAGACAAAATTGGCCCAGGTTGATAGGAAACACCCTGTCCTGTCATATAACAAACTAAACACAAAGCTGATTGTACAAAAACTTCCCCAAGGTATTGTAGTGGTCTTGTTCACAGAGTGGTTCTCTCTGGCTGCAGATGAATTCAGGTGCCTGCCTTTTGCTATGTGGCAGTAATCTCCCTTCATCCTGAGATAAGGATTCTGGGCAGGTGCGTGATTCATTCTGGCTTCTAGCGGCTGCCATTCTACCTTGTAACTGGATTTACCCCATCCATACCCTAACTTGCTCCACACTTCCTTCAGTTCATACATAACCCTGTAACGTGTCTTTAATTATACAGCTATGCTATCTCAAGTGATCACTTCATTTCTAAATACAACTTAATGGACTTTCTTCCTGGCTTGCTTAACAGTATTACCATAATATTGAGCCAGCAGCTCTCTTTATTTTCCAGCTCTTCTTTCCAAAGTAAACCATAAATTGTCCCACTCCTTAAGTTTACGTCATCTTCTTTTGTCCCTGGTATTTAGATCACTGAAAAAAATGTCATTTGGAGCTATCCCCAGTACGTTTAGAATCAAGCTTCCCACAGCACAATTCCTAAGCAGGCACTTGTCAACTCTACCTCCTAATGTTTTGGATTTCTTTGTTTACTTATTGCTTTTTTTTGGGTCAAATATCCTCATTTCAATGGTTCTGTGATTTGTCCTGTTCTGCTTGTATATTTTTGCATATATCTTTTCTTCTTAGTGTGGTTTGCTTTTGAGATCTTTAGCAAATTCAAAGAAGGTAGAGACATCCTAGGATTTCTCTGGCTTTGTATCTTCCTCTTGCTAGGGAGACAGATCCTTTATTTTCTTTTCTAAAATGATATAGTTAAATTTCCTGATGTTCTAAATAAATTAACTGGTACGAACATTTTATTTTGTAAATGCTCATTCCTGGCTAAGAATACCAATGCTGGACACTTTGTACTCCCAACTCAAGAATGAAACATTTCAAAAATTTGCAAATTTAATTTACAGTTTCACTTGTTGATCAAAAATTGTTCCTCTTTTGTTGTACTCAATCTGGTGTCCAACTCTGTTGTGACCTCATTCAATGTTATATCATCCATAGCATTATAGTCTAATTACACTGGAGATACACCTGTGTTTACAGCCCATTGGTACCACTTACTATATATGCTGTACAACTTTAGGTAAGTTATTTAACCTCTCTGAGCCTTAGCTTTCTCATCTGTCTAAGTAAGATAATATTTTGTTTGCTAGTTTGTCAGGAGTTTGTGAGAATTAAAATAGATATGTAAAAAGGGCCTTGTGGACTTTAAAAAACCTACACAAATGTAAAACTTTACTTTTATTTCCTTCTGATTGCCTTCTTTCACCCCAGCAGCCTTATCCCTGACATGCTATACAACTTTGCCCCCAACCCCAACAGAGCTCTTCCTTCAAAATTACCTTGGCTTTTGACATTCCCATGAACCTCTATTTGTAGGTGATTAGTGAAAATATTCTACTTTTATAGATGAGAAAAATGAGGTATAAGTAAGAGAAAATAAGGAAATGCCATGCTTCAGTAAGTAGTTTGTCTAAGTTTTAAACACATATAATTGCACTATGGTTCAGATTCAAGCAGCCTCTAAAAACCTGACAGCACCTGATCCAAAGAGCATTAGAATTTTACAGGTTCAAAGTAGCCTGTTCATTAATACTAGGTAAAGATACAATTGCTTTGGATTTCAGATAAAGACCATTATATTACTAAGCATTAAATGGTAATTTTTAAAAAGGCATTCTTAGTACATTTCTATCTCTTCTGAATTGGACTCAGAACTCTTCTGAACTATGAGCACTTACCTTTTCTAATTCTTGATCTTGCCGATTCATAAGTGTTTTCCAGTGTTCATAAAGCTCAACATCTTTGGTCTGAATATCCTTCAAAGTTCCTTCTCTTAGGACACTTCCATCTTTCATGGCTATGATCTAAGGAAAGCAGATATTCCCAGAAATGTGACAAAAAGCCTTGATTGGCCAAATGAACTACCTTCATTTCAGAAAGCATTTCTCACTGTCTCTATTTATTTATATGACTATAATACAAAAATGAACAAAATTCTCTTCTAAACTCTTACCCAGTCAGCATGTGTCAGATACTGTAATTTGTGAGTCACGAGAACGAGTGTCCTTTTGTCATCTTGGAGGAATTTCAAAATCCCCTCCTGCATTAAGTGATCACTTAAGTGAATGTCCAGGGCTGAGAATGGATCATCCTGCAATCAGTAAAATGGGGGAAAGATGGACGTTTTCTATACTTTTTACGTAACTCAATTCCTCTAGAAAGTAGTAATACAAATAACTCAGGGCAAATTATTCCCTAAATAGAATTTATTTTTAAAAAAAGGATAAAGAAAAACTACCTGTTGGGTATCATGCTTATTATCTGGGTGACAAAATAATCTGTACACCAAACCCCAATAAAACACAATTTAGATAACAAATCTGCGCATGTACCTCTCAACCTAAAATTAAAATAAAAGAGGCAGCAGAAAAACAAACAGACAATGAAATAAAGTTAGAAGTACCTGCAGGTGAAAAGAAAAACAGACTTTGTATAATTATTTTAAAAGTAAATAATATTCCAAATGTTTTGAATTTTTGTAGCATCTGAAAGTTCAAAAACCATATTACTCAGCAATCTATAATAGAGCAAAAGAAAGAATGAAAAGCTAATTGTAGTTGAATTCTAGATAATAAAAATAGGTATAAAAAATGTTAATTGGGCCGGGCATGGTGGCTCATGCCTGTAATCCCAGCACTTTGGGAGGCTAAGGCAGGGAGATCACCTGAGGTCAGGAGTTTGAGATCAGTCTGGCCAACATGGTGAAGCCCTGTCTCTACTAAAAACACAAAAATTAGCCAGGCGTGGTGGCATGCACCTGTAATCCCAGCTACAAAAGGTTGAGACAGAGAATCCCCTGAACCCAGGAGCAGAGGTTGCAGTGAGCTGAGATTGCGCTCCAGTCTGGTGACAGAATGAGACCATCTCAAAAATAAAATAAAAAATAAAATGTTAATTGGATCACATCAGGACTTACTTAATGGGGATATTCTCAAAATTAAATGAGGTAATATATATAATGTATGGTATGGTACTGGGTATGTATGGTACTGGGTAGTATGGTACTGGGGTATGTAACTGACATTAGATAAATGTTAGCTATTTTTATGATTATGTATAAGAATAGCATGACTAACAGTTACCTGATGACAATTGTTCTAGGGAGAGAGTTTTCATTCACTAAGTGATTAAGATATTTAGAGAACAATTTAAGAAATCACATTAATTGCCTTTTTTTTGTGGATGACATCACTATAAATTATTTTCATATATATTTCATTCCTAAAATGTTACATAGAGCATCAAATTACATGTTTCACATTTTTGGATGTTTAAAAGAGGAAAGCTAGAAACTACCAAAGAAAACTGAAATGTTTCCTCAAATCTATGAATTAGAAAGCAAAGTGACCTGAATGGAAGATGCTGCACCAGGTATATAATCACCCCTTAGAGGACCAGAGTTGGCAGAGAATGAAAGAAATTGAGGGAGCACTGACGAGACAAAAGTGGTAAAAAATGGTGGAGGTTTCTGGTAAAGAACTGGAAAGAGTTATCAGAACAGTGGGGAAAAAAGTCATAAATGTCTTTCTCATTATCCTTTTTCCATTGTTGTTTCTCCAATGTGTAAAATGCAAACAAACTTCTACTTTGTCTTATGGGCCCAAGAAAGAAATAGTTGGTTACTCATACGATACACAGGCTACATGCTGAGATATGTAGAAATTACAATTCTGCAAATTTTCAATTGAGCACGATCATAGTCTCTCTACAGAAAGACTGTATTACTTAATAATCTGAATAACAAAAAAAAGTAATTTCTATTTAGATAGAAATGGAATTTTGGAAGTTAGAATAAATGTATATGTGATTATTATAGATTGTCATATGATTAGCTCAGTAATGTTTCAGCTTTCAATCGATTTGTCTGCATTGATAGAAACTATATACAATATGGCTTTATTAAAGCATTTAGGAGAAGGCTTATGCAAAAGAAATATTATCAAAGCATTTAGATAGTTAAAGGGTGATTAAGAATTATAAGAGCCTTTAAAAAATCAGTCTGCTGGATATCATAATTGTGAATAAATGGGTGATATAATCAATATCCTCAAATGGCTTTTATAGAAATGGACACAATTATCTTGATTGTCTTGAAATGTCTTTGGTTGACATGGGAAATATTTCAAATCTTTCATACCCTCTGGAACATCTTAATGCACATCAATTATTTCTGAAATGTTGCAATAGGTACTTTGATAGGAATTTGAATTGGCCTTCAACTGCTCCGTGATTTGCTTTTTAAAACCATCATAGACACTAGCTCCTTAATTGTCATTTTGCTCCTTTTAATAACAAGAAAAAAATACTTTTCTAATTATTAGATTTTTAATAACTGGTAGAAAAGTCTACCACTAATATATGAAATTTCTTTTAACATAGAAGTTATGATGTAACTTTGGAATTACCTAAAAATGAAAGTCAAGGTACAAATGTAAAGTGATATCTCCACAGCAATGGAAAAATATCAAGATTACACTGACAAAAGTGTCTCCATTTCCATCTCCAACAATGTAGCAAGGATATAATTACCAAGATTTAGCAATCAGCAAATTACTGATTTTAGAAAAGCAGATGACTTTCACAGCGAAAATCAAATTGCCTTTGAAATAACTTTCTGTTTCTAATTCCATTAAAACTCCAAGAATCATTTGTGATGCAGACCAAACTATCCTGAAAGAATTTTTTCTGAGAATTTTTCACAGAAAAATGACATGAATTAAAAATAAACTTTTATAATAATTCGATTTGACTTTCCACAAAATTCTGAATTAATCAATTAATTAATTAATTTTGAAATGGAGTCTCACTCTGTTGCCCAGGCTGGAGTGCAGTGGCACCATCTTGGCTCACTGCAACCTCCTCCTCCCAGGTTCAAGCAATTCTCCTGCCTCAGCCTCCTGAGTTACTGGGATTACAGGCACACATCACCACAGCTGGCTAATTTTTTTGAATTTTTAGTAGAGATGGGGTTTCACCACGTTGGCCAGGCTGGTTTTGAACTCCTGATCTCAACTTATCCACCTGCCTCAGCCTCCCAAAGTGATAGGATTACAGGTGTGAGCAAACGCACCCAGCCTAAATTCTGATTTTACATGTTATAAGTTAGTAAGGCATAACCAAAAGTCCATTATCTCTAAATTAAAAGGGCCAAATCATAGTTATGACCACTCTTGCAGGCTAACGAACGTTTCAAACTCAGTCACTTCACCGGTAAAATGGAGAGAATAAAGAGACCTGTGAGAAACCACATCGGACTGCTACAAAGATGCAACAAAATAAAGTAGGAAAAGTCTGTAAATCCTTTCCAAAGTGTTGCTTTATTACTATTTTCTTATAAATAAAGCTGTGGTAGATTAACATTGTGCTTCCCCTTCAATGCATCACAGTGAGAGTTTAGCATCTTCTAAGCATCTCTTACTAAGGAAGAGTGCAGTGACTAAGAACACAAGCTCTGGAATCCAGCCACCTGACTTTGTATCCCTGTTTCACTATTACTATCCGTGTGACTTTGGATAAGTTATCCCCAAAAACCTCAGTACCTTCATCTGTGAACAGTAATAATAACAATAATAATAGTACTAACAACAATAATGTCAAACCTAAGAGAGTTATTATAAGAATTAAGTGAGCTAATGTGCATAAAGTACTTAGAATCATGCGTAGGTCACGGAACTATCATTTTTATGCCATAGCTTTATGGTGGGAATTTGTGGTGTTATTTTGGTCAAATACAACCTTTTATACAACTTAAAAATTAAGGCTTAATGGCTTGAGAATCATGTCTCAAGATTCAATATATATAATTAGATTATGAGGAAATACTTCCTTTAAAGAAAGCAAGACAATTTGCCAAATAGCTAATTCAATGAATGGTCAATTCTTTGTTTTCAAGCTTGTATTATTTATTCTGCTACATATATGTATAGTCTTCATTAATATATTCTCTTCGGTATTCAATGAATGTGCTTAAATAGTATATTCTTTGTACGAATGTAATTTTGGAAAATAATTTAATATATTCATTGATACAGCACATTTGCAGATGCGATAAAGTTTCCAAAAATAATATTTTGATACATAATTAAGACATTTTCATCTACCTTTTATACTGTGTCAAGGCTAAGACGATAAAAATTTATTTAGACAAAATGTAAAACTATTCAAGTGACATGTACAAGTAAAATCCTTAAAGATATAAGTAACACCTTTTTCTCAACTCTGTTCCCTTTACCCAGCATAACAGATGCCATTGGGGATGTTCATTGGATATTAATAGATAGAAAGGAGGAAAGAAGAAAGGGAGGGAGGAATAAAGAAAGGATAAAAGGGAATGAGTGAGTAAAGACGAAAGGGTAAGAGAAAAGGAGAGAAAAGGAAAATACAGCAATAATTTCGGAAAATACCAGAGAATCTCTGCTGATTAGAAAGCCAGTACTCAAAAGACATGCATTTCTAGCCCAAACTCTGTCATTCACTAGCCATCAGTCCTTGTATAAGTTTCGTCATTTAGCCTGAGGATACCATCTACCCTCTCACAGCGCTGTGATGAGAATCAAATGGACTAATACTGTACTTCATGAATTTTTAAACAATGGAAGTAGAAGATATTATTACTTTTGAGGAATTTTTTTAAACACATCAACAGCATTCCATTGCTGCTAAAATGTTTTTCAATCGGTTACAATGGCGTATAAGGCCTAGATCGTAAGATCCAATGGTTTTAAGGTTATCTGAGCTGATCAGTGTGCGTCTAGCACAGAATTTTTCAAAGGGACGCTTATAAACACTATCATCAGGGATTAAGAAAAGTTATACAAAAAATGTCATTTGTTGAAGAATTGAAAATACTATGCTTGCTTAGCCTAGAGAAATGTAAGTTTAGACAAGCTATGACAATATTAGAATGTTGAAGTTTTTTTCCTTTTTTTGCTGCAGAAGTAGAGTGCAGGGTGATGAATAGACAGTAGTACTTAGATAACTTTCCAATAATAAGAGCTGTCTGTGGTAGAAAGAATAATGGCCCCCAAAGATGCTCAGGTCCTAATTCCCAGAACCTGTGACTGTGTTACCTTATATGTCAAGCAGGGTTTTGCAGATGTAATTAAGACTAAAGACCTTGAGATGGGGAGATTATCCAGAGGAGCTTAAACTACCTATATGCATCCTTAAAAGCAGAAAACTTTCCCGGCTGTGAAGAGAGGAAGACGTGACTATGTAAAAATAGTCAGAGGTCATGTTGCTGGCTTCAAAGATGGAGGAAGGCAAGCATGAGACAAAGAACGTAGGCAGCTTGTAAATGCTGGAAAAAGCAAGGATATTGACTGTTGCCGTCCCTGAAGGGAACACAGCCCTGCTGACACTTTGATGGATGTCTAATCTATAGAACTCTAAGATAATATAATAAATCTGCATTGATTAAGCCACCAATTATAGCAATTTTTTTTTTATAGCAGCAACAGGAAATTTATATACTGTCCAACAAGGAAAGGCTGCCTTAAAGGTGAGCAATGTATCTTCAGGGAGAGTCATCAAGAAGCTGTTGAAGTGATGCTAAAAGTCATCTTGTAATGAATAGGTAGGAACTGACAATAACCCTACAATTTCTTTGATTTCCATGATTCTACAATTGAAGTAGGTCAGAGTCACTGAATTGCAACAGGCAGTAAAATGAACTGGAGTAGAAAGCCACACCCAGGGGACCTCAGTCCCTTTCAGATTGCCAAGTCAGTTCCTCAGGTTCAGTCAGTAATTGATCCCAAGCTTCAAGAAGTCATTTCTAGTTGTAGATCCATCCATTATTGTACAAAAGAATTTACAGCCAGGTGCAGCTTACGCCTGTAATACCAGAACTTTGGGAGGCTGAGATGAGAGGATCACTTGAGGTCAGGAGTTCAAGACTAGCCTGGCCAACATGGTGAAACCCTGTTTCTACTAAAAATGCCAAAAAAAAAAAAAAATAGCTATGTGTGGTGGCACGCACCTGTAATACCAGGTACTGAGGAGGTTGAGATGAGAGAATTGCTTGAACCTGGGAGGCGGAGGTTGCAGTGAACCGAGATTGTGCCACTGCACTCCAGCATGAGTGACAGAGTAAGACTGTGTCTCAAAAAAAAAAAAATAAATTACAATTACATAGGCTACTGTTAGATCCTGCAATGGCTCTCATGCTGTTTTGGGGTTTTTTGGGAGGATAATTTTGGAGACAGGTATTAGGGAGATGAATTAGTATGTTCAAATTCTGCTACCATCCCCAATAACAGATACAAATTCAGTGGGAAACTCCAAAATCAACTTACTATTTGAAGAGGTTCTAGAGATTAGATCAAGTAAAGATTCTAACACTGTTCTGGGAACCAGATTTATAAGTGGTTAATAATTGTGCAGAAGGAGAAGGCAGGGATGCATCTGCATACTCTGCCAGCATCTCCCATTGTCTACTTGTATGCTATTTTAGGTACGTCCTGCTGGAGAGACCAAAATAGAGCGAAATTATAATCGACGTAACTATCAAATTTTATTTCTAGATCCACAGGTAGAAATATATTATTAGTTCAAGATGAAAATCATTCATAGAGCTTTTAAAGACATAAACTTTAGACTGTACCTTTACAGATTATGCCACAGATCTAGAGCAGAACCAAGATTTCTACAGTTCTTGGAGTATTACAGATAAAGCATATCCACAACCTGAGTTGCACAGCCCTGGAATGGGATACTATGCTTACTTACCCCTATGTCTACCAAGAGTATGTTTTCTGGCTTTTCTTTCTTTGTCATCAAATATAATTAAGAGGACTTATGATCCTGCCTAGTTGATCCAATATCATCCAACTCTCTCCTGGTTAAGAAACTCAGATAAGCAACCACTTAGGGCATCTCAGTCTCTTGGATACCAATCTGGATCCCCCCAACTCTCAAGATATGCTGCTCTTCTACTGATCTACTGATCTGTACTGTGAGGATTTATTTCCCCTAAATACCCTATGACTTCACAAGTTAAACCATCTTTCCTTAAGTTACTTGACTTATCTTTTTAAAGACTCATTTGTTCAGATGGAAGGATGAAATAGAAATAAAATGGAAAGCCATATTCTTACCAAAAAGACAATGTTGGTGTTTTGATACAGTGCTCGTGCCACACAGATTCTCTGTCTCTGTCCCCCACTCAGGTTGATGCCCTAGAGAAGAGACACCCCAAATATCCATTTTTTTTCATATTAGTAAATGATCTTTTGGTAATACTACCTTAAAATACAAATGTCTTTTAAAAAATCTTAAATTGTTAATAACTTATTAATTAAATTGTAGTAACACTGGTAAGAAAACATGAAAACTGTCTACTGGTCAACAATTCTCAAATTAATTAAGATAGCTTTAGACTGATATGGTTAATCCTCCTTTCACTCTAATAGAGAGCTCTGCTGTAAAGAAGCATTAATCACCAAAACACTTGCTAGGAAATGCAAACAACGCCAAGATTTTTTCTTATTTCCTGAATTATGTCTGTAGTTTACTTAACATGCATAGTAAGTACTAATGGTAATAAAGTACTAATTATACATTTTTTAAAAAAAACTAGTATTAATTGAGCTCTTAGTATGTGCCAGACTTGCGTAAATGGCTTTACTTTTTTTTATTTCTTATTCTTCATAGCAATTACAAGATGTAGGTATTGTTTTTATTTTACACATGTGGAAACTGAGGGTCACAGAATTTAAGTTCATTCTCATACACACTGTGGTATGTAGCAAAAAACAAACAAACAAACAAAAAACCCAGCCATTAAGAACAAAGGCCACAGAGCCAGACTAATCCTGGTTACACCACTATCCTGGCAACTGTGCAAGTTCCTTAACCTCTCTCGGCCTTGATTTTTGCAGCTTCATATGCAGATAACGATAACACCCATAACACAGATTTCTTCTGAAAGTAGATAATGCATATAAAGAGTCTGCCCAGGATTTATAATGATTAAAACAATTAAGACATTGTTATTCTAAGCATTATAGGTATAAATATTTTTCAGCTTGTCTGAATACTGTGACGTCAATGCAAAACATGGTTACACAAAGAAAAAAGAGCACTTTAGTAAGAATAAATAGATTTTAACAAGATTGGGAGAAGTTATCGAAAGTAATCTCAGTTTTCAAACCCATTACAGCAAGCTCCACGTAAGAAAAATGCATTTGCTCAAAGCCAGGAACTATGTTTTACTTTGCCTTGAGAACTCTTAAGTGACTCGTACCATGGTAAGTATACAGTGATTACTCAATAAATATTAATACGTAAGAAAGAGTGGCATCCAAAGACTCCTGTCCTTGCTTTTCTGGAACTTGTCACTGGGACAACATACAACTCCTAAACTCTCAAATTTCATGATTCTCTATTAATGATTAGAGACAACTGGAAGACTTTTCTAGATTTTTTATTCATTATTTAATGAAACTATATATAGCTCACCCGCTCTCCAATTTCAGTTTGATCTCCAAATGGTAATAAGTCAATATCTGGTTGAAGAGAACAGGCATCTGTGACAGCTTTGTACCTTTGGGAGAAATGATTTTGAACTTTTAGATCTCTGTTAACACATTGCCCATAAACTAAGTGCCAAGTTCAATACTTCAGAAGCTGAAATAAAACATTTGCTGAATTACATGCCAGTTTCTGCACTACATTTCTGGATACAAAGATAAATAAGTACAGTTTACCACTTTTTTTTTGGAAGATGGAGTCTTACTGTGTTGCCCAAGTTGGAGTGTGCAGTGGCACGATCTTGGCTCACTGCAACCTCCGCCTCCCGGGCTCAAGTGTTTCTCCCGCCTCAGCCTCCTGAGTAGCTAGAATTACAGGTGCACAGCACCATGCTCAGTTAATTTTTTTGTATTTTAGCAGAGGCGGGGTTTCACCACATTGCCGAGGGTGGTTTCGAACTTCTGAACTCAGGCAGTCAGCCTGCCTCAGACTCCCAAAGTGCTGAGATTATAGGTGTGAGCCACCACGCCTGGTCAGGTTCCCACTCTTAAAAAGCTAGTTCACAGAGCACAACACAAGACTGATGCAAGAACATATGATGATAAGTTTACCTTGTTAGGTGTTATAATGGAAGTCAGTACAAAGTATTCCTAGAACACAGAGGAAGAAATGACTGACCATTCTGAGAAGTTTCAGAGGAGGTAAAGCTTAAACTGTGTTCCGAAAGTTGAGTGGTGAGTTTTCAGGAAGAACATGAGTACGGAAGCTTTAAGGAACTTGAGAAAGTAAAAGTGGTCATGGTAAATGTGAGGGACAGAGGGAGGCTCATTATGGCTAAAGCAGAGTTTGCGAGTAGGTGTCCTTGTACCTTGTCATGCATGCTGGAGGGAGGAGACAAGGAGACAGGACTGACAGTGCTCAAGTTCCTGTAAGGCTGGGACTGGAAATCAGGTGAACCGGAAGTACAAGGAAGCGTGGAGATTGAAGGTGCTGGGGGAAATGGCCATGATTTTATTTTCTTAGTCAGTTCGTCTTAAAATAGTCGAGTCATTCTTGATCTTCCCTCTTCTTCCTGTTGATATCTGTCTATTGTTATGCTTCAGTTTTTTTCTCAGCCTCCCTTCTTTTACATTTCTACTGTCATTCCCAAGTGTAGGCAACACACACTGCATGCCTGGGTAGTTATTCCAACTAACTCATAAATGTCTCCATATATATGTATATATACACATATGTGAATCTGTATATATAGAATGCGTATCATTATAGCCAACTGGCTTTTAGGTCCCCCACCCCCTCACCCACTATCTGGTCTCAGCCTCCTGAATCTCTTTCTTTCTGGTTTGCTCCTGGGTTCTAAAGAATCCTGAAACAATTAGGTTTTATCTTTTGTATGGCCTACTTTTCTCCTCTATCCTTCTTCCTCATGCCTCTCCACTTACCTTACTCTCCTTAATTTTCAAGACCCATCTTAGGGTCCTAAGGCCCCTCTTGTAAGAGTGGCTCAAGGAAGGGGTCATACCTTCTTATGTGGCAGTGGTACTTAAAAGATGCTTGAAAGGTGGCATATTCTGGCTGCTCCAAGTTACCAGACCCCTGAGATCCTACATTCTTTTTCTTTTCACAGTTAAACTTCCTTCGTGAAATTTACTCGAATTTTTCCTTCTTTATCTTTTCACCAACTTAAGCAACACTCCCCCACTCTCACCCTCCCCAACCTACACATACACACTTCAGTTGCTTTTAGTCTTGGTGCACAAATTGTTCTCAATAAGGGTACAAGATGGGCTGGAACTTCCAATGTGACTTCAAAGAACTGATTCAAAAGACCTTGGTGAAGAGGATAAAAATGAGGCCAGCAGGAAGGAAAGTATACAGATGTAAAGTTTCCAGAAAACATTGTTCATTCCCAAACACATCAGAAAGAGCTCTAAACTTTATGTGTTCAAAATTACCTCTGTTTGTTAAAAGGACTTCCAAAAGTAATATTTTCTTCTACTGTAGCATTTAATAGCCAAGGCTTTTGAGCTGCATATGCCACAGAATACCTGTTCCTACTGAAAAATGAAAAAGAAAGACAAAATACCAGGATTATGCAAGAGTACTGTGCTGTGTATGATTATCTTATAAATAGAGAAATAAAATTAGTAAAGAATCTCAAACACAGAAATGGAAAACTTCTAAAAGAGAAAAATTAAAAGACTACCAGCCTTAACTAAGAAATGATTAAATATGCCACCTAAATTAAAAGGATAAGGATTGAATCAAAATGTCACATGTATAAAATTTGGTTTTGCACATTGAAGAGGTGTTTTGAGATCTAAACAACTAATTAAAATTTCCTTTTCTAAAACGACTTTAAAAAATAATTAAAAGATGAATAACAATTTACTCTCTCCAATAGCCACAGATATTTTTCTTTATACTAATAGCACTTTACTAACCATACATTCTACATGCAAACCTTAAAATCAGATGTTAATTGATATTATAATTATTGTATGGGTTTGTGGCTTAAGCACATTAACATATTTCATGGTAATAGATAATACATAAACATTTCAAAACAAAGAATATCTTAAGGAGTCCCTGAAACTTTCAATATTGAAATCATGTATTTAAAAACTGCATATTTCAAAATATATTGAAATAGCTTATATTTAAAAAAATAACTCCCTCTCTCTTCTTTTGACTTGCAAATTCTTCCAGACATCTATACATCAGACTCTAATTTCCAACAGTTTCCAATAGTGAGCTGAAGAGGATGATGGGATAGGAGTGGGGTAGAGGGCAGATCAGTTTAAAAGTCGGATTTCCACAGTTAGTTCATGATCTGTAAGTACTAATGAAGGAAATATGGTTAAAAGAGAGCACAGTTAAAAAAGAGAGTAGTTAGAAATGTTCAATGATCTTTCTAAAACATTACATCTTAGGAGCATAGGAGACATGATAATATAGAGTATGCTAGTAGTCTCTGAGATAATCATATGTACAGTAAAACAACGGTTCCCAACCTCTGACATACCTGCTTTCCCTCCCCACCCGACTCGGGTCTTTAAGGTTTTTTTCTTTCTTTCTTTTAAGTAGATGAAGCACTTGGCTCTTCATCTCTGCCTTACAAGTGGACCCCATCGCTGTTCAACTCAAATCAATATATGTATTAGTTCTTACATTTTTATTTTATGAAATCCCAAGACCAGTTTACTGAAAACAGTTTGAGTTTCAGCCAAAGCTGGGACATGTGTGACTCAGTCAGAGGAAAACAGTTGACATAAGGAGCCACTTTGTTTGGTAAATTAATTCTTTTAGCAGTCTGCCAAGGTTGCGAACCACTGCTGTTGGAAATATGCTAGTACACTTTAATAAATAACTATACATCATCAGAATAAACAAAATGAGATTAAAGAGATTAAAGTCTGAGGAAGGAAGTTATTCTTATTAAACTCAGGTTAAAATAGAAATAATACCTTCTGGTTGCTTCAAAAGAAGGCTCAGATTCATTTACACTGCAAGTATGGCAAACAATGTTCAGTAATTATGAAGTATAAACATAGAACCAATGTGCTCACACAACAGGTAAGAGATACAATAAACGTTGGACATATTAAAGAGCTACATTTCCCAAATAGTTTTTGGTATTAATTTCAAAGGCAAACTACATAAATAGTATTCTTCTTTATGTCTTCATCAGCTAGGAAATAATTACTTAGTAAGCTTCTAAAACATAGATAGCACTGTTCTCATTCATAAAAAATTTTAGTTCATAGCAATGATTTGGGTTCTAGTGCCAATCCTGCTCCACAAAGCTATGTAATTGGGGAATTCCTCTAGCATACAGTTTCCCAGTTTCATAAAGATTCTGTATGTCCAAGGCCTTCCAACCTTTAAAATTTTATTTTAATAAATTTAAATTCCAAATTAGCTACCCTAAAGCCAGAGCAGAAATATTTTTTGGGGCGCTAAACATGAAGGATACACAAAACACACAGGCCCCTCAGGAGCTTGTAAGAAAAACAGACATGCACAAGAAATCAAACTACATCTAAGCATAATTAATTATTGATACAATTAATGTAAAAAGTGGGCTTTGACTAGTCACAATTTGTTATGCCTGTATTATGAGGAAAGACACCTGAAGACCTATTTCTTTTATTGTTCTAATTTTTAATAATTTAGGGTCACAGTTGAATTCTGACACTCTGAAAGACCTAAATTCAATAACCTTATTCGTAATTAATGCCTACAAAAACTCCAAAAATTGATTCTATTTGACTTTGCAAAATGTTGTATGTTTTTATGGAAAAATTTACCTAATTATGCTACCTAATGATATTTGGTTTAGAGTTAGTAAGGATGATTTTCACTACTGCACACTGCTAATGATGTCTTGGGATGGCTGATAGAGGCAAAAAAAGCAGTATTAGACTAAAAATTTCCTCTCAATAATAATTATTCCCTGATTTAAGTTACTGATAAAAAATAAGGAAATACTCATTTTTCTAAATAACATTTTCCACACAAAATGCTTTAGATATGAAGACATTTAGACTTTATTTCCTGTGCTCTAAATCCAATAGGTGATCTCAATAGTTTTAATTAATTTGAGGAAGAGAAAGAAGAGGGGAGGAAGAGTCTGTGTGTGGCAGAAATGAATGTGTTAATCTGTATTCTGGCCATTTAAGTGGAAATGCCTATTAGACATGTGTCAATAAATACCTGTTGGACATTTGGGAATGTCAGCCCAAGGTGGAGATATGAATTTAGAATTCATCAATCTATTCAATAAGGATTAATTAAATTCCGACTATTTATTCAATATCAGTTCAAAAATATGCATTGATCACTACTTAGTGTCACACATGCTAGAGATACAGCAAACAAGAAAGATCCATTCCTTCTTTCATGCCACTTTCACTTTTGTGGGAGAAATAAAGGAACAAGGGCTAAGACAGATGGGGTAAAAGATGGTATTAGGGCACTAATCAAGAACGAAGAACCAACAACAAAGACACAAAGAACCAGAGAACCAAGCCACCTTTAGCAAATCTGAGTAAACAATAGAGTTTATGCCAGAGGCAAAATTAACAGTGTGCCATCTGAAAAAAAAAAAAAAAAAAGCCAAGAGTACTTCAGACCAGAGAAAATATGTATTAGAAAGCCATGAGGTATCCTGGTTACACAAAGAAGTGGTGTAAATTCAGCATGGCTGAAATGTAGGTGTAAATGGCAATGAACTTAAAAAACTAAGCCCAACCAGATAATGAAGGGGCTCATAAACCATTTTATAGAGCTTGAACTTTTCCTAAAAGTAAAAGAAAACCACTGAAAAGGTTTAAACAAGAGAGAGATATAGGTTCAGTTTAGAAATGTCATTCTGATCACAGAGTGCAACAAATGAACTAGAGGGAAGAAGACTGGAGATCACTAACGAAATCCTTTGCCAACCTCACAGATTTGACTCAGTCAAGTCACCTATATTTGTTCTTACAAAACCCTGTACTTTCTGGTATTTATAATGCATTAATCAAATAACCGTAAAATTATTTTCTTACTTCCTCTTGGTTTCCCTGCTAAACAGTAAGCTTCATGAAAACAGGGTCCTGGCTTCTCTCGTTCACTTGTTTCTCTCCCAACAGCTAATACAATGCTTTGCATATAACTGGTATGCAACCAATATTTTTTAACAAATGAATAAATGCAAGTGTCACAGAAACCAACAGAAAAGCTGATTTCAAGAAGTCATCATTGGGTGAAGAGTTCCCAAATCTGTGGAGAAGTAGGGCTGAGGACAAATTATTGGGGATTTAGCACTTAGGCAGTCATTGGTGAGAAACTTTCATCCAGGTTGCAATGCACAGAGTAAAGGAGCAAAACAGAGGTTAAGTGTGGGTGGACCACATCGTTAAAAAGAGGACTATTTCAGCGATTGAGAGATAAGTAAGACCATTTTTTAAAAAATGGGTGAGGCATAATGGAGTGTGAAGAGCAATAAACAAAGACATTCATAAGAAAAAAGGGTTAATTAATCCAGTAAGATCCTGAAAAATGCAAAACAGCACATAGGGGAACTTAACTTCTGAAAACCTCTCCTTGAAGGATTTATGTATATTCTCCTTTAAGAGTTGTATATACCACACATTTCTTATTGTCAGAGAAAGAAAAAAGAGGTCAATATAGATCCATTTGTAGGTAATCGTCTTCCAAGAGCAAATTAACCTATTATTCCACTAACATTTTAATGAATAATGTTATAATCCTTAACTTCCAAAGCTTACCTATTCCAGCCCTCTCACATATCAGTATGTTTAATCAAATTCAATTGTGGAAGGTTATATTTTTTTCTCTTCCAAAATAAAGATGTAGATTTAGCTCCGTCTAGACTTGTTCTCCACTATTCAATGTGGTACTCAACAGCACTCAAGACAACAAGAGACTGCAAAGGGTTCAGATATAAAATCCCCTTCTAGAAAATAAAGTTTCACTTCTGAAAACCTCTCCATGAAGAATTTGTGTATATTTTCCTTCAAGAGCAAAAGTTAAAGTTGATAAAGTGTATTAGCAATTTCCAAGTATTATGATTAATAATTTTATGGAATGGGAAAGTTGAGTTTTGCAAGTTTAAATCAGGAATGACATTTGGAAGAAGGGAAACTAGATTTGGCACAAACATTATATATTACATCTGATCCAGGAAAGCTGACATAATATATTATTCCTTCGTGCCAGGCAAAGTCACATGAAAAGGGATAACTCCTCCATTTGTCTGAAAATAATTGAAGCACTGTTACATAGCTGATTACGCCAAGATGGTGGAAGTCAGAATATCAGGACAGAAGGGGCCTGAAGAATAGTATGATTGATGGCACGGGTGAGAGGGAAAAAATAAATAAAGGAAAGCAAAGATAAATGACAGCTCTTTCTTACATAATTACCACCACAATTAAAAAGCATTCTGGACTCTCTCACTGAAACCATCCATCAGGTAAGGCATTTTTTAGTTCTAGCTCCTATGATATCAGTAGAAATTATTGCTTTTCATGACAACCAGGAAAGGACTTCAGTCAGGCACATTTGTTTTTCAACAGATATGAAGCAAACCTGAATGCAGGACAGATGTGCACATCGGCATTCTGACAATTTTGGAGAATGTTTTCGTTCCTCTCTCCTCTCTCTAATCTTTTCTTTTCTGGGTCTACCACATGTCAGACTAGGTCAAAGGAAGCAATTCCCAGGGAAACAACTATTAGCATTTTTGTGTACCCCATTCTACCCACATAGGTGTGTGTTGGATGAACAGCAACACCTTTTCTCCAGCCCAAAGTAAACATTTCCTGCTGCAATAGGTCAGAGTACTTTATTGGATTTTGTTCATGCCTATCTATGAGGACACATTTAAAAATAAAATTTATGCAATCAGAGACACATGTCATGGTGAAAGAATGATAGCAAGATATTTGGTATCTTACCATATTATTTAGTTTGTTTTGCTTTAGGCTTTAAAAAATATGAAACAATTCAGTCTGTTGAAGCAAAAGACTTCTAAGCGTTTACACAACAGCAGCTTATAAATATCAAAATTTCTAAATTAGCTTTGCTTTAATAGTTATATGTCTTTTTTAAATTGGACTGGGCATGCAGCTTTTGTTTCTGGGATGAAAAGAGCAATTGCAAATAACTCTTTTAAAAAGTTATTTTTAAATAACTCTTTTGAACTCCCCTGAACATTCCTGATCCTAAAATATGTTTTATCATATATTAAGAATAATATGAAATAAAATCCTTTTAATTAAATAAAAATAGAATTTGCATTAACTTATTCAATGTATTAGAGGATTACTTTTTCATTTGTTTGTTGAACTAACAAACATTTTTGAATAAAACTTTATGAGAATTTTATAAATACTCAGAATTATCTTAATTTTCTTTTTACACTTTCATACTACTGGCTCTGGCTCCAAGGTATATGCTGAATCTATTCACTTTGGTCCATTTCACAGCGACCATGGTACATCAAGCTACCTTCAACTCTCATCTGAATTAGTGAAATGAACTCATTTAAGGTTTCCCTCAATTCCCCTCTTGCCTCTGTAATTCATTCTCTACACAACAAATCGGAATCATCTTTTCAAATTGCACATCATATCTTTGCAAAATGTAAATCACTCGTCTACTTAAACTTCTCTAATATTTTCCCACTGAACTTAGAACAAAATCTTAGCTCCTTATCATACCCAGAATATTTGCCTCCCTTTCTAGGAAGCCTCAGCTTGCACCTGCCTCAGTCAGTATTTATCAGCCATTCTAGACCCTTTTTGGATCCTCAAACACACCTCACAGGTATAGTACCTTTTGCTATATTGCCTTGTTTTATCATCTTCATGACATTTATCAAAGTCTAATATATCTTTTCCTTGTTGATTACTTATATACAGCCCATGTTCTAGACTGTAACTGCATGAGAAAAAGATTTGTCTTGTCTTGTGCACGTCTATATCTTTGATACCTAAATCAGTGTTTGGCATGAAGGAGGTACTCAGTAAAGGTTGAATGAAAATAAAAAGGACCAAGAAACAAAATAGCTGTATTCCATACTAAACATAGAAGATGGTCCAACTGATGTACAATTTATGCATTTCTCCAAATGGAGTTAATTTCATTCCTGGATCAAACTAGATGTTGAAGATCTGCATACTTAGACCATGTTGATTTAATACTACCTATGCCACATCTACCTCCTGCATGCCCTCTAAACCTTTAAATAGTTACTATGTAATCTATAATCCAGTATTATATTCTGAATTTTATTTGTAATAATTGGCACATGGAATTTGCTTTTGAATAAATTTTAGGAATATCAAGGACATTAGAATTAAATAACCTTTTATTGACTTTTTATGAGGTATATGGAAGATATTTCTTTAGTTTCTTTCTTTTCCTTCTTTCTTTCTTTTCTTTTTTTTTTTTTTTTTTTTAAGAGAAATGGTTTTTCTCTGCCACCTAGGCTGGAGTGTGGTGGCACATTCACAGATCACTACAGACTCAAACCCCTGGGGTCAAGAGATCTTCCTGCTTCAGTCTCCCAAGTAGCTAGGACTACAGGTATGCATCACAATGCCCTGCTGATTTTTTAAACTTTTTATACAGATAGGGTCTCACTATGTTGCCAAGGCTGGTCTTGAACTTCTGGCTTCAAGTAATACTCCTGCCTCAGCTTCCCAAAGTGCTGGGATTGCCGATATAAACCACAGTTGGGCAGATTTCTTTCATAGTTCTCTTCAAGAAAAGTAAATCAACCTTTATTGAGTAAATGTATTTCTATTTGTTCCTCATGTTTCCTCCTTGGCTTAGCTTTCATGAGGTAAAGAGAGAAATTTGTGGCCAATATTTTATAATTATACAGGACTTCAGTACATGCATTTATGTCTATTACAACCTCAGGTGATTATTTAAACAATATTTTAAAAATTTCTTTACCTTTATCTTTCCAACTCTACTATACTATGTTATTTTAAATAAAACAATACAAAACTTTATGAAATAAGGCAATATAACTGGTATACATGCTTAGGAAAGGAATAAAATAAATAACTAGGCTATAAAGAATATTTTCTGCATTCTCACATCATTTCTTTATTTAGTAACACAATGATAATTATTAATGATAATATTGGGGGTCAATTTAGCCCAAGTGGAGCGGAGGCCTGGAAACTTAAATTACACTTGGAACAGGCCATATTAGGACAGTTTCCTGGTAGTATGAAAATAAAATCTCAAGCCTCTTCTGTCACTGTCATTCCTTCTCTCTGTTTTAATGATGATAAATCAGGATAAAAACAAAAACCAAATAACTTAATTATGGTTGTACAAGCCACACAATATAATTAAATCCAGCGGGATCTGCTTCTTCATCCAAGATGGAAGTGACAGTGGCTAGGGGAACATCATCTAGTGCCTGAGGGTAGTGACAGGGGAAACCTTGTCTCGTGCCATGAAGCAAACTGAGGTAGCAATGATTTACTGAGCTCTCTCCTAAATATGCAGTGAACAGTTGCAAGGCTACTATTTGCTAGATTTGCTCAACAGGGATAAAATGTACATTCAACAATTCTCTCTCTTTTGTTCTTCTCTTGCCAATGACATTGAAAACAGATTTACACTTCTACTGGTTTCAGTCTGAATTTCACAACCAAGATTTTGTTTTTTCAATTCTTAAAACGGTCATAGTCTGCTCATTCTTGAGAGATGTCTATGTATGTTAACAGCCACCCCAGCCACAGAATTCATAAGAGTAGGTACAAAATCGTATGAAAGAATTTCCGTAGGTTTCCCAATTGATATTTGGGATAAGAGAATCCCTTGGTATGGGGGCTGTCATGTGCACTGTAGGATGTTTAGCAGCATCCCTGGCCTCTATCCACCAGACCAGTAGCAACCCAGTGCTTCCGTGTGAAACCAGAAATGTCTCCAGACATTGCCAAATGTCCCGAGGGACAAAAGTCACAGCTGTTTGAGAACCACTGGTCTAGAGCCTAATTTCTTAGATTAGTTATAGCCAATTTCTTCATAAACTACTTATGAGGAGTCTACTAAGTAGGCCAAACTAAATAAATATAATTTGCTCTTTATTAACCAATTATGTAACATATTTATGAATCACTTTTAATACCACAATATGCTTTGACCACCATTCAAATATCTAGAAGAAAAATTATGCTGGAAGCAATCATTCAAATTTCTGGAAGACGCGCTCTCTTTTCCATGTCTTTAGCACTGCACAACACACTAATCAACCCTACTCTTATCTCCAATTAGGTAATTCTAGTATCTAGTGTAAGTAAGCATAAGGATAAATAGTTGATTTTTACTTTCTTATACAGATTTTGGAAAAGATAATTTGACATTTCTTCTCTGAACAATGAACCTTTAAGGCACTGCTTCTATTTAAGCCTTATAAATAATGTAAGTTTTCCATAACTTATTTTATTATATAATGAGCTTTTAAGTTATTTGTTACCCATTTAATTTTAAAAATCTATCTTTACAATTCCAACCTTACTTTTATCTCAGCAATATACTACTTTATGCTATTATAAAAACTTTTTACTTATAACATTTAAGGTTACCACTCATTTTTTTTTTAAGCTGTGCTTACTTCTGAGGGGTGTTCAGAGTCAGAACATGTAAATGTATTTCTCTACGTTCTTTCCTTGGAGGATTATCAGATGTATGAGACAGCAACAAAAGCCAACTAAAAATACACATACTTGCTCCAGTGAACTTTTCCTTCCAAAGTCTGCATCTCACCAAGGATGGCAAGGAGAAGAGAGGACTTCCCACATCCTACTTGGCCCACAATCATGGTTAACTGACCTAGAAAAGCAAAACAAAGGATAACTGCAGAATGAGATGGAATTCTTAGTGAAATAAAATCAAAACACATTTAGAAAAAGCTAATGTTTTATAATCACTGGCTAGTTTTGATTTCTAGCGATAAGGTATTCTAAACAGCTCCTTTCTGTGATAAGTCTTTTTGGAAAAAGAAAAAAATATATATATATATATGTATATATATATAATGATTTATTATTTTTAAAACTATGAGAATAGCTGATATCAGTAAAGAGAGCAATGAAATAATTGCCCAGATCATCTAGATTAGTTTTAATTTTATTATTCAATTCATTCAGAGTAGAAAGGGCATTTTTGACTAAAATAAATAATCAGGATAAAAGTGATTTGGGCTAAGTTACTAAGACACTCTCTTCTTCAGTTTCTCTCTTTGTTTTGCATTTATAACAGAAAAATCTTCACCTAATGAACATCGGGCCAGGTCAAAAAATATTTCTATTCAATTATAGAGACATTTTAAGGAAAAATTACTGGGTTTATTCTTAAATATCTTATTCTTTTTGATGCTACTGTGGATAGTATTTTCTTAGTTGAAGACGGTTTGTTGTTAGCGTATAAGTACTTGAAAATAAAATTAACCAAGGAGGTGAAAAATATATACACTGAAAACTATGACATTGATGAAAACACAAACAAAAAAATGAAAAGACATCTGGGCTTAGGGACTGAAAAATTAATATTGTTAAAATGTCCATGCTACCCAAAGCAATCTACAGATTCAATGTAATTCTTATACATATCCCAATGGATTTTTTTTTACAGAAATAGAAAAACTAATTCCAAAATTCATATGAAAACGTAGACCCCCAAACAGCCAAAGCTATCTTAAGAAAGCAGAACAAAGCTGGAGGTATCATACTTTTTGCTTGTAAAATATATTACAAACCCACAGTAATCAAAACAATGTGGTACTTGCATAAAGACAGATGCATAAATCAATGGAAGAGGAGAGGCCATAAATAAACCTATACATATACAGTCAACTGATCATCAACAAGGGCATTTAAAAAACTGAAATATCTACATGCAAAAGAGTAAAATTGGAGCCTATACTATACCATACACAAAAATCAACTCAAAATGGATTGAAAACTTAAATGTCAGAGCTGACAAACTACAAAAATCCTTAAAGAAAAAAATAGAGGAAAATCTTAGCATTGAACTTGGCAGTGATTTCTTGGATTTCACACCAAAGCACAGGCAACAAAACCAAAAATAGATAAATAGAACTACATTAAGCTAAAGAGCTTCTGCAAAGCAAAGGAAACAACAGAATGAAAAGGAGACCTATGGAATGAGAGAAAATATTTGCAAACTATCTATCTGATAAGAGGTTAATATCCAAAATATAAAATAGCAAAAACAAAAACAAAAAACTAAAACAGAAACAAAACAAATAATCCAATAAAAAATGGGCAAAGAACCTGAATAGAGATATTTCTCCAAATAAGACATACAAATGGCTACCAGGTATATATAAAATGGCATTCAACAATACTAATCATCAGGGAAATACAAATCAAAACCATAATGAGAGATCACCTCACACCTGTTAGAAGGGCTGAAATTAAAAAAAAGGTGAAAGATAAGAAGTATTAGTGAGCATGTGGAGAAACTGGAACCCTTACACACTGTTGCTGGTAATGTAGAAGTGTGCAGCCAACCATGAAAAACAGAATGTAGTTCCTAGAAAAACTAAAAATAGAATTGCCATATGATCCAACAATCCTACTTCTGGGTATTTTTGCAAGAGAATCAGAATTAAGGTCTCAAAGAGATATCTGCTCCCCCATTTTCATTATAGCATCCTTCACAATACCCAAGATATTGAAACAACCCAAATGTCCATTGACATAAAAATGAATAAAGAAAATGTGGTATATACATGCAATGGGTTATTATTCAGTCTTATAAAAAGAAGGAAATCCTGCCATTCATAACAACATGGATGAACCTAGAGGACATTAAGCTAAATGAAATAAGCCAGTCACAGAAGGACAAATGCTGTATGATTCCACTTATATGAGTTACCTAAAATTTTGACTCTTTTAGGTATTTTAACTAATTTAGTCAAAATTTTAGATATTTCTTTTCACAGAAGCAGAAAATAGAATGGTGGGTTCCAGGGGATGGGGGAAAGGGAAATGGGAAATTGTTGTTCAATAGGTATTACTGCATTTCCGTTATGTGAGATGAGTAAGTTCTAGAAATCTGCTGGTCAATGTAGTACCTAGTACCTACAATTAACAATATAGTACTCTGTATTTTAAAATGTGTTAAGAGGATAAGTTTCATATTAAGTATTCTTCTCACACAAAAAAAATAAAATGAAAACAGAAGAACAGAAGGAAATTTTTGGTAGCAACTGCATATTGAGTATGCCTTTATTGTGGTGATGGTTTTCACAGGTGTGTGTGTATATATATATGTGTGTATGTATACGTATATGTGTGTGTGTGTGTGTGTGTGTGTGTGTGCATATATATATATACCAAAACTCATCAAAATGTAAGCATCAAATATGTGGAATTTTTGTGAATCAATTACACTTCAATAAAACTTTTTAAAATATTAAATCCACATAATTATTGGATATTTAAGTTTTAAGTATCTTGAAAACTTCATCAGTATTTCTCATGGATAGAAAATAAGTTTCTCATATACTCATTCTTTAAAGTGTTTCTCAAACAAAAAGTGAAATCAACCACCCCACTGTTTAAATTGTCCAAATCAGCAAATGAACAGTAAATAATTGTCCAAAGGTATAGACTCCATAGTGAAAGGCAGGTCTTATCATTTCCAGCCCTGTTTCCACAGTGACACAGTGGCTCACAAGCAAAATGGTGCAAATAGGTAACCATAAATAATATTGATGTCTTTAAAAAGTCTTTCTCTTTTTTTAAGGCTCAATTATCTTGAAAAACCATGATTATGGTCATGAATAATTACAAAAATGCGTGACAAATGACTCTTACCTGTTGGAATTCGAATGTCTATATTGGATAATGTAGCTAAACCACTTCCCCATGAAAAGTACCCATTTGTGACCTATGAAAAAAAAAATTAGAAATTAAATTATATATGTGGTATCAATGAATAATTCTAATTAAAATAAAAATTTTTTAGTGCTAAAAGACAACACAAGGTAGAACACACAATGATGAAATTCTGATTTAGAGTTATTTAGTGATAGTAATGAAAAATTAAAAAGAATGAAAGTGAAAGGAGGGTCTTTCAATTTGTGATATGAAGATTGCTAAAAATTTTCTTTTAAAATTTGGAATTACTGCATCTTTTATATAGAGACATTCTTAAAAGACAATTATTCCAAACATTTTCCAACAAAATCCCCACATTAACTTTTTTCTCACTGCCAGACAATTCCCCAGATCCTACTGATTAAAATAAAGAAGAGAAATAACCACAACTTATTTCAGCAAAATGACTGCATTGACTGAGGAGGAAAAGTCTATAATTAATGAATTTCCTGAACTGTGTAGGCTATTCATTGAAGTTTAAAAAAAAAAAAAAGGATAAAGAATAATAAAAGAAGTGAGCCAACATTGCTTCTGGTATAAATGCCAACAATCAGCAGAGATCACAATACCCTGTATTCATCCCACGAAATCTATTTGTTTTAATAAGCTTCAAGTTGACTTAATAGTTTTACCAGTTATAAAAATAGAAAATAAAACAATAACAGAACCTCAAATTAGAAGGATGGAGTAGATACAGATGAGGGGAGGAAGGGCTCCTAAAAATCAGGAGAAATTAAAGATACACTTCACTCATAAACTAATATTTTATTTCAAAACCACAAATGAAATTCCAAAGCACACTATTGTTTTGGAATTTTGCAGAATGGATTTGTGATATCTCAATTTTAACTACATATAACATGAAAACTTCATAAAATAAAAAGAGTGAAAAACTCTGCTTGTAAAGGTTATGTTTTTCCATGCAGGTTTTCTCTAGCTTGTAATACGTATGGCACAATATTTAGTAATAGCGGTCACATAGCTATGCATGAAATTAGTCATGGAAGGAGGGTCTCATGGAAGGGCTGGATCAGAAACACTGATTGCTTTATAAATATGGCTGATCATCCTCATTCTGTGTGAGGCACTATGTTAGGTTGGTGTGGGTTACAAAGAAGGCATAAGACATCTTCCCTGCTCTCTTGAAGCTTGCAATCTGTTGAGCAAGCAAACCATGGAAAGAAGTGAGGACAAGACAAGATAGTATGGGCTAAGTACCAAATAAAAGGGACAGACAGACACTAAGTACAACAGCAGCTCATAAAGAAAATCATTTACCTCTGGGATGAATCAAAACACTTTTTTAAAAAAAGAGGCCTTTTAGCTGGTTTTGTAAAATATACTGAATGTCAATGAAAGCGCTTGTAGGTAAAGAACTATAGTGAGAATAGGACGAAGATCAGAAAAACTAGAAAATATTTCAGGGGAAATGATGAATAGAGCCAGCTGGGGCAGAGCTGGCTGGGGCTGTCATTATGGTTAAATGACAAATAGCACTCAAAGAAATTATACAGCCTGAAAGGCTGAAGATTTTTTTCTCTCCGAGAGTAGGTGAGGAGGCTAAAAGAGGTACAAACATTGATGCTTGTGGACAAGGGCCGGCATGAAACCGAGAGAGGCCCTACATGACACTTGATGTTCTCAGTGAACTGGGAGCTAAGGTGATCTGGAGAAACAGGAGGCGAAAGGAGAGAGAAAGAGGTGGGAATAGAGTGGTGACAGCTGCATAGCTACTGTAGGTTTGGAAAGTAATGCTGCTAAGAGGCATGTAAAAGGATGGCAGATAGCTACTGGGGGAGGGGTGTCAGCTGAGGTTGGAGATAATAAATCGGTGGCCACGCTGGCCTGCACCACTGTGTCACCTTCTCCATAGCACTCAGCAGTCTGGTTATAGATGTGTAGAAGGCATGAGGTTGGATTGCTGCAGAAAGGTACTCAAGGACTGGGAGAAAAAAGAAGGGGCTCAAGATATCGAAGCTTTCAATGGTGTTAAAAAACAATGACCAGGAAAGTAAAAGCCTGAGAAAACTTGGGGACCAAGATTTTGTTGTCAGTGACTGACAAGTCTAATAGAGTAAGATAGAGGGGATGCAGTTCCAGGTAGTGACCAAGTGTAACTCCAGGTGAGGTTGTGCAAATGGAGTGATGGTAGATTAGGGGATTTTCGGGCTGCGATACTAGATAGACTGTGCCCTTGGAAGTTTAAATCCTATCCATCTGTGGCACATACAAAGTTAAAAAGGTGGACTAGGAAACATACTCACATCTACATTGAAGGTGGAAGAGTGATTATGAGGTCTTCTGAAAAGCTTTATGAGTGTGGCAGGGGAAGGTTATGGTCTGAAAGTAGCAGGAAAGAACTAGATTTTGGAAGAATGCAATGTCACCTTCCGATTTGGTGCTACATAGAAGTAAAAAAGGAACAACATCCACCCAAGAAAGATGGAAGAGGAGGAAGGCTAAAGTTAATTTCTCCTGCTGCCATTTACACTTTCATTCCCTCCTGCCTTTTACAAAATGCACTAAATTGCCCACCAGCCTAGATGTTTGCACTTGGAAAATCAGCTAATATATAAGTCAATCTTCATAAAGGTTCATGTAAGGATAGATCCAATGATGATCATCAGAGCAGGATTTGTGATAGAAGATGGAGGCAAGCTCAGTGTCCATCACTAGGGAATAAGTAAAATGCAGTGATGCATTCTACAGGATACAATGGTGCCCTTAGAAGGAGCAAACGATCATGAAAACATTTGTCAGTTGAGAGCACATAGACGCTCATGACAACCTGCATATTTTACAAGGATATGAGCATGCCTAAGCACATCAAGCACATTAGAGCTGGTTCTATAATGATGGGGTAGGGGTAGGTATATTGAGGATAAGGTGACTTTGATAGGAAGGAGTATCAGGGCTATGGGGAAATAATGAATTAAAATTTAAAAGCAGGAGCCATATAGACACAAAAAGTCACCTAGTATGTGATTCCATTTACAAGAAGTATCTAGAATAGGCAAATCCATAGAAACAGAATGCAGATTAGTTGCTGCTGGGGGAAGGGGAGTGGGAAATGGGGAACAATTGCTAAATGGATTTGAGATTTCCTCTTGGGGTGATGAAATAGTTTTGGAACTAGGTAAAGGTGATGGTTGCACAACATTGTGAATGTTCTAAACACCACTGGACTGTTCACTTTGAAATGGTTGTCGGTGAATTTCACCTCAATGAAAAGAAGTTTTTAAAAATTTAAAGACAGAGGATGCACAGACCACTGTCCATTTCCTTCTGCTGAAAATAAGTAACAATGCTGAACAAAATTTGGTTTGTAAAACATCTCACTAAAGAAAGCAGTTATGAAATGTCAAGTCAAAATATAAGGAAAAAAATACAAATTCAAAGATGTGAGCCTCAGAGCACCTAAGCCTCTTTCCCACAGGGGCCAAGTAGAGCTAAGAAGGTTTAAAAAAAAAAAAAGTATAAAGACTTGTTCTAAATGGTATCCATATTTATTAGAAAACTGTAGTAATCATTACAGTGGAATAATGAGCAGACAAATAAACCTGAGAAAAATAAATAAAGACTATCAATTGATCCACACCTATATAGATCCTTAATGTGTAACTGACATCACACTGAAGATCAGTAGGGATGGTGATCAATACATGGGGCTAGGCAACTGGATATCGCACTTGAAAACATTAAATCAGACCTTACTGATTTACTACTAAATTTAGGAAAATGGCTACTAATAAATGTACTACTGCTACATTTGCGATTTACTAATAAATTATTCATCACTGACTTACCTACTAAATCACATCCCTACTTCACACTAAACACAAAAATTGATTTTACATGTGTTAAAGAACTAAAGGTAAAAAATATAGTTTCGAAGCTTTTAGAAGCTAATATAGAATGTCTTCATGACCTCTGGGTAAGAAAAGTTTTTTTAAGAACAAAAAACGAAAGCATTAACCATAACTGGGGCAAGGAGAGTTGGAAATGGGGAACAATTGCTTAATGTTTCCTCTTGGGGGTCACAAAATAGTTTTGGAACTAGGTAAAGGTAGTGGTTGTTATATACTAAGTTGTTATATACTAACTAAAAGTTGTATACTAGACTATATTAAAATTAAGAACTTCTGTTCAATGAAAGATATTACAGAGCAGAAAGCCAAGCCACATAAGAGTGCAAGAAGAATTTTGCAACATGTATGAATGTCAAAGTAGTACCAAGAATTTTTAAAGAGGAGAAGGACAAATAACCTGGCAATTCACAAAAGAGACATTTAAACCAAACCCTAATGGCCATTTCCATATATATATATATATATATATATATATATATATATATATATATATAAATGGAAAGGTGCTTGACCTCATTTGTAATCAGAAAAATGCAAATAAAAATCACAGCAAGATACAATTGTATTTCTCCCAGCACACAACACTTGGCAAAAAATGAGAAGCACTGGTGAAGATGTAGAGCAACTGGAACTCTCAGTCACTTCTGGTGAAAGTGTAAATTGCACAGTCACTTTGGAAAACAGTTTGCCATTACCTGGGAAGGTTGAGGATGCATACACCCTATAACTCAGCAACTGTTCACAATGGCCTCAAGCTGAAAAATGCTCAAGAGCCCATCAAAAGTAGAACAGATATGAAATTTTGATATATTTATACAATAGAACAATTTATATGATAGAACATCATTGAACAAATGAATTACAGTTACAGCAATATGGATGAATTACACATACATAATGTTGACCAAAAGAATAAACACACACACACACACACACACACAAAACACACACACACATACATTTAAACTTTAAAGAAACTAAAAATATGTTTTTAGGGAGGCATGCATAGCAAGAATAGTCAAGGAAATGATGACTATAGAAGTCAGTATGGCAATTATATCTCAGGGGAAAGATATAAGAGAACAGCAAATATATGTTGGGGGATTTTCTGAGGGAGCTGCTGATGTAACTATGTACTTCTCTGCAGTATATTGTATTTCACAATAAAATATTTCAAAAAGATAAATACATTATTACCAATTTGTGAGTTTTCACCATTAATAAAAGATTAATTTGGGCTTAAAAGTGAGCCTGAAACTGCGGAGGCCAGTCAGAGGCACAGGAAACCCAAAGCCATTGATAAGCAGCATTTTTTTTTTTTAATGCATGAATGGTCAATTTTGGAAAAAAAAATCATAATGGTCTCTTTTTTTTCCATTATGAGACACATGGAAAAGACATATTTTTAGATTCCTATTACAGTGAACAGAAAATGTCAATTAAAAACTGGCCCTTTTTTTGACTAATATATTAGTAGTTATCTGGGCATAGCAAAGAAACAACAGCATAGAAGATCCTTTCCAATCTCTCATTCCTTATCTTTTCATAGCCCCTAGTTCACACACTGCCTGAACATTATGATTGCCTAGGGAACAACACACACACACACACACACACACACACACACACACACACACACACATTTTTAAAGCTTTGTAGGTGATTCTAATGCATAGCCAAAGTCAAAAATCACTAGAGCTCTCTTTAATGCATATGTGACATATCCTTTTAACCCCCAAACAACCACACTAAAATGGCATGTCTACCTCAAGATGGGCAAACCGTGGCTCAGTGAGGCATAGTAATTTGCCCAAACATCACACATCAAATTAGTGGAAAAGGGGGGGCTAGCACTAGCTTTTTCCACTCAATCACGTTTGTTCCAATAATGAAGTGGTTATTGCGGGAAGGTATTGTGTCAGGTGTCAAGGAGAGAGAGACCTAAACATAGCTCTTGGCTCTATTATACACCCCACACTGAGCCTCCTCCTCTCTCTGACTGGCCCAGACTGTGCAGGGGAGTTGGATATCCTGCAGTAGCCAATGCAGCCAGTTTGCTAAGTTTCCAGGACTCTGGCAGGTCCCATGGCTAGAGGCCCTTGACTGCTGCCGGCAGCTACTCCAATTCCTGCCCAATGCTGACCACTCCCTGGGCTTATCCCCAGCTCTTGGTTGCCTGTTCCACCTTAACTTAAGCACACACGCCTGGGGCAAGTCCAAACAGCCAAGTCTGTAATCAGATCAAGTGCTGTACCGGGAAACTGTTGAATGCATACACTAGCCTGAGTCTCCCCTGATAGAAAACAATGACTATCTAATTTATATTCCTAAAACTTGAATTTATAATATTGTTATTCTCCATAAGTCAATTTATTTGGTTGACAAACATAGGAATACCAAAAATAAAAAATAATAAATAAATAAATAAATAAATGTGACACTAGCTTCTAAAGCAGATTCAGAAGAAAGGCACATTCTCTGGGTATTGAAATGTACTGCTGGAACAAAAATTGTGGTTGGGAGATGTGGAAGAACTGACAATTAAAACTCATCAGAATGTGATTTTAAATGTTATTACGGTTAATGACAACTGTAAAACGAATTTAAAGGTACAATTTAGGACACTTGCAGAACTTCATCATGAAGTAGTAACATAAATGTTTCTATTCATGTAAGAATCCAGGAAATAAAAATAACCTTTATGGCAATATCCTCTGTTTCTGTGGGACGTAGACGCCGTGTTGATTGCTCATAGCTGTCCAGGTGATATCTTCCAGGCTGTTTCCTGTTTATAGTTTTTGGCTGCTGCATTCCAAACGGAAAAGAACACAAGTTGAAGCTTTATTTTAAAAAATCAGGTTTTGCTGAACATTTACTCACATTGCTGCCTCACTTAAGTTCCAACGAAAAGAAACAAGTGGATGTCATATTTTAATTGTTTCAATGACTCTTTAAAAAAAAAACAACAAAAGAATTCTTAAGCTATAGTTAAATCTAATTTGCATGCCTCTTAAGAAAAATGAAAATACTAAAATAGGATACTTGCAAATGATGGAAGGTTAAAGTACAGGCCTCAAACTAAGTTTTGGATAATCTTTTTCCAATGATATGGATGGATTATACCCAGGCAATAAAAACAGCTGTGTGGTGTTAAAAGGTGATCAGATGAACTCAGGTCAAACTGGAATCCATTTGTTAGGCTATGACATGGTTTGGCTGCATCCCACCTCAAATCTCCACTTGAATTGTAGCTCCCATAATTTTCACATGTCATGGGATTAACTGAATCATGAGGATGGGTCTTTTCCCATGTTGTTTTTGTGGTAACGAATAAGCCTCAAGAGATCTGATGATTTTACAAAGGAGAGTTCCTCGGCACACGCTGTCGTGCCAGCTGCCATGTAAGACATGCCTTTACGTCTCCTTTGTCTTCCACTGTGGTTGCGAGGCCTCCCCAGCCATGTGGAACTATGAGGCCATTAAATCTCTTTTCTTTATAAATTACCCAATCTCAAGTATGTCTTTATTAGCAGCATGAGAACAGACTAACATAGCTATCAGGCTTTTATTCCACCAGTAGATTGCTGATTATTCTCTGAATCATGATAATTTTAAATCTGATACACTCACATAAATCAGATTGAGCTACACAGCACACAGAATCCGCTATGGATTGACAGAAGCATAAAGCTCTAGATTTTTTTGATCCAAAGATATTATAGTGTTTCATCAAGAGATCCATAAGTCTTACAAAATGATCTAGTCTATTTCAAATTTTATAGCCCTATTCCTAGTCAACAAACCAAAGCATCCATTGTAAAGAGGATGCCAGCTGAGGTGCGACAGCCTTCACATATTTAGGTGAACATAAGTCATACCTAGAAATTTGTCATTCTCTAATTTTTGAGTTCAGTTTCACACAGAGATAAATGGCTAAAGAGAAGGTAGAATATTTAGCTCATAAACCTCTCATTTGGAAAAAATTTAAAGCTCAAACTTTCTGCCAGAAACATAATAAATCAGTATTTCAACATAAATAATTTTGTTTTTTAAAACAGAGTCTCACTCTGTCACCCAGGCTGAAGTGCAGTGGCATGAATACAACTCACTGCAGCCTCAACCTCCCAGGCTCAAATGATCCTGCCATCTCAGCCTCCTGAGAAGCTGGGACTACAAGTGCATACCATCATGCCTGGCTAACTTATCTATTTGTAAAGACGGGTTCTTCCTGTGTTGCCCAGGTTGGTCTTAAACACCTGGATACAAGCAATCCTCCCATCTCAGCTTCCCAAAGTGCTGAGACAATAGGTATGAACCACTGTACTCAGCCGTAATTATCTTCCCTACTCAAATACCTTATAAAGACTATGAAGGCTAAGTAATAATACATTTTAAACTGTTAAGTTACCTAGGAAAGCAAAGGATTCTAGAATTGTGAAAGTTGTTGGTTTGGAGGGTGGGGGGGGGGTATTTTTTTGACCTGGAACTGCAGGTTTAGCTTTTTGAAAAATCCATTGAGTTCTACTATGGGAATTAGGAATGTCCTCGAATAATCAGTTATTTAATCCAAACAAGATATTGCTCTTCCAACTTCCATCAACTGGTGTATCAAGAGAACACCAAACTATCAAATAGTACATTGCTAGGCTACACGCAAATAAATATACAAACTAAAAAGCCACTGAAAAGATTAGAAAGTAAGACACTAGCAGTCATTTAGTCACACAGAAAATACTAATATATTTAGACTTAAAGAGAGAGGGGAGGAGAGTATGTTCATAAAATTTTATTTTAGTTTCTTTTTTCCTTCCCACAGCCCTCACAAATACTCCTGGAAGTACACTGCAGGAGAGGTTGTAGAAAGTCACTATCCTTTAGGCTAAATATATTTTCCATACAAAATAGGTCTACACCTACATATAAAATGCACTGTCTTCTAGAGTCTTTAATTCTGTAACATTATTGCCCCCACAGGTCCAAAAGAAATGACTTCATGCCCTTCAAAAAACTAAGAAGAGGGTGGGAAGAGGAGATGTGTTGACAGAGATTTGAGTCAAAGTTCCACAGATGTAATATGAAGAGACTTTGGCCCTAGACTGTCACTAATTCTCCATGGAGATTCTACAGCCAAAACCACTTAACTCTAAGCTTTTACAGAAAACATAGTATCTTAAGCGCTCTAAGAAGGAGTTTCCATTAGTGTTATTTTCAAACACACAGCTTTTTTCACTCCATTTTAAAAAGTTTGTCATTTGTGGTTTGGCCCATCAGCAGTGATGACTGACCCTGAAAGACATCAAGAAGTCAAGTCTGGTTTCAATAACCCTGAAGAGATTGGATGCATTTGAAGGGGATTCTTTTTTTCTTTCCAAAACATTTTCTCCGTTCCATTTTTCTTCTGTGCCACATCTCATATAAAAAAAATTCTTCAGATTTCCCTAAATCCATGAACTTGACCTCCTGTATCTTGTCTCTTTTTTTTTTTTTTTTGAGACGGAGTTTCGCTCTCATTACCCAGGCTAGAGTGCAATGGCGCGATCTCGGCTCACCGCAACCTCCGCCTCCTGGGTTCAGGCAATTCTCCTGCCTCAGCCTCCTGAGTAGCTGGGATTACAGGCACGCGCCACCACGCCCAGCTAGTTTTTTTTTTTTTGTATTTTTAGTAGAGACGGGGTTTCACTATGTTGACCAGGATGGTCTCGAACTCTTGACCTTGTGATCCACCTGCCTCGGCCTCCCAAAGTGCTGGGATTACAGGCTTGAGCCACCGCGCCCGGCGTATCTTGTTTCTTGAGGTCATCCCCATATCTCTAAAAGACAAGTTCTTTGGTAGTCTAAGACCATCCAACGAGGGACAAGCCTAGTTTTAATCAAATAGTTGACCTTCCTACTACTGAAAAGTTTAGACACTCTTTAATGCATTTTTGTCTTTGTGTCCATGTCCACACAATAACAAACAAGCATTTTGAGGCATCGTTCCTCTACCATATATAAGCATGGTTGGTGGTCCCTTCTCAGACAAAATCACACCTGTTCAGTAAACCAACTTAACAGAAAAAAAAAAAAGAACCCTCCAGAACAGTAGAAGAAAACAAGTCTAAATATAGTGACATGATTGTCTTAACTATTTTTAGCAGTTTTAAACATGATGTAAAAAATATATAATATAGATGATTTCCTGGGAAAAGCTTTCCACATTCTAATTAGTAGTCAGGAGACTGCATGTACACTTGTGCTGGTTCACATAAATGGTAAACATATTTTTTTCTAATAGTAACATTAACTAATATTAACATGACTCACTGTGGAACAATGCTTTTCTACTTTATGAAATATACTAATTTTTAAGAATTTCATCAGAATATTTTTGACACTTTCTTCAAGAAAGTGGTATAATCCAGTCATTGATTTAATATTATCTAATGGGTAATGACTCTTAAATTTATATCTCCAATGTTTATGTCTCTTCTTGGATTAAGAAGTATCTCAGGCCGGGCGCGGTGGCTCAAGCCTGTAATCCCAGCACTTTGGGAGGCCGAGGCGGGTGGATCACAAGGTCGAGAGATCGAGACCAACCTGGTCAACACGGTGAAACCCCATCTCTACTAAAAATACAAAAAGAAAAATTAGCTGGGCATGGTGGCGCGTGCCTGTAATCCCAGCTACTCAGGAGGCTGAGGCCGGAGAATTGCCTGAACCCAGGAGGCGGAGGTTGCGGTGAGCCGAGATCGCGCCATTGCACTCCAGCCTGGGTAACGAGAGCGAAACTCCGTCTCAAAAAAAAAAGAATAACAAAAAAGAAAAAAAAAAGAAGTATCTCAAAATTTGCACGTGCAAAAGGTACCTCCTGATCACACCTCAATGCCCATCTCCTCATTTCCCAGCCTCCCTATTTCAGTTAATGGCTAGATCATCTACCCAGAAGTCAGACCAATAACGTAGGATTCCTCCCTGTGTCCTCTTTCTCCTTCACCTCCTCCATCCAATCTATCAGCAAATCGTTATTAGCTCAACCTCGAAAGTGTATACTGAATTTGATCTTTTTTTTTTTTTTTTCCACAATGTCCACTGCAACTGGACCAAAAACTCTAATTCTAACCATCATCCTCTCATGCCTATGTTATTATAATGATCTCTTTACTGATCTACATGTTTCAGTCTTTGTCCTCCAGTGACTTCTCTCCACACAGAAAACAACATAATCTTTTAAAAATATAAACAAAATTATATTACTCCCTAATTTGAAACCTTCCAATAATTTCCTATTATATATCAATAAAATCCAAACTCTTTCCATGGTTTACAAGGCCCTCAATCATTGTTCTTACATCATCTCATCTTTCTCTTCTTCACCAGGCTCCAACCACAGCGCCCCTCTGTTCCCTGAATACACCAAATGAATTCCTACTTCAAGATCTTCGCACCTACTAGTTTTCCTGCTTGGAGCGCTCTTTCCCCATAACCTTTCAGGAAAGGTACCCATTTTTTATTCCGATCTTAGCTCAAATGCTGGCTCTTCAGAAGGGACTTCTTGGAAATGACCACCCTGCTTCAAGTACCCAGTTGACTCTCTGATAGCCTCTTTTATTTTCTTCACAGAGTGAAACCATGTTATTGTTTTAATTTGCTTATCAACTCCTGCCTCAAAAAAGCAAATTCTGTGACAGGAAGGATCTCACATGTCTCATTCATTGCTACATCCCTAGGTCTTAGCACAAAGCACAAGGTAGCCAAAAAATCTAAAAACACAGGCATATATTTAAAAAATAACTTATTCGTATTACATGTAATGTAATATGACAAAATAACATTGACTGTTTCCAGATTTTATGTAGATACTAAGTAAATATTAGTATCATGGATAAATGAACTGGTCTACAACTTACAAGACTCAGGTTTTAATTCTAGCTCTACCACTTACTAATCTTACGATTTTATTTAAGCCTCATGACATGCAAAATAAAAAGAGCGGGATAATTGGAAAGTAAGAAAAAGACAATGCAATGTAATTCAGCTGGAAAAATAAAAAGGCAATGTAATATTTTAAGTGAATCAAAAAATGCATCAGAAAATGTGTTTTAAACTAAAAAGTATAATATAGATAAAAGGTATTGTAAGAAAATAGTGCATGAGTAGTAAGCTTCTTTTGTGTTATTTTTATGTAAATGTGGAGTAACCAAACTCTCAATTTCCTTTTGAATTGAACACGTATTGTCCCTTCAGACAATTCTTTCTGGATTTATCAAGATAAGCTGTATACATTTATTTATTGACTTGAGACTTGTGAGGCTGTGTAGGAGCAAGTGGCAATTTTTCTTCAGATGGGTTAAGAAATAAAGCTTATAATCACTTCAAATATCACTCATATTCTGCTGAGACTGTCCTCTATTCACAACTTCCATAAGAAAAATAAAGCACTTACAACTCCAGTGTGTTTCTTACAGGACTCAAAAGGAAGCGAACTTTCAGCAGTTCGCCAACTGTCATCACCAATCTCATCACTCAAGAGAAACTCATTCAGCTTTTGAACACTGCAAAAAGCAACAAACACAAAATAAGAGTTAACAATAAAACCACCACCAACCAAGTACTACTTAAATAACCCCCTAACACAAATTATCATGGTGAGTAGGATGCCTGTGAGAGTCATTTTTCAAGACCAACTGGGAATTCAGCTAGATCAACCGTTTTGACAATCCTAAATTGCCAGGGACAGAGGGATTTCCAGAGCATGGAAGTTTCAGTGCTAAAACCAGAAAAATCTCAGAAAAATCAAGACCACTTATCATACTAAATTCAACAGAACATTCTTTGCTTTTTTTTTTGCAATTATATTCCTTGTCAAAAACAATGAAGTTGTTTAGGAACTTGGAATAGAGTGATTAAAAATAACAACAATGAGGAAATTCCTCTTAGTATTCTAATTTTATAAATGAGGGGGAGGTGAGGTACAGAGAAACTAAGTAACCTACCTAAAACCATTTAGCGTGTAACCACTGCAGCTCTGGAGTCCCTGGCCACTGTGTATCTTGCTTAAGCACTATGTATTCTGCACATTTTCTGAATCTGGCAAGGAGAGGGGCCTCTAGAGTCTTGCTGCTCAAAAGTTTCAGCCAAGGACCAGCAGCATCAACATCAACTGGGAGCTTATTAGAAACAGAAAATCTAAGCTCTGCCTCCAAATATGAATCACAATATGCATTTGAACAATACCCAGAGGTACTTCATAAGCACGTTACCATTTGAGAGGCCCTGCTCTAGAAGACTGGTTTGCAAACATTCTTTACTGTGACTGCCTCAGTACAAGCCTGGGCACAAGACTACTTGGCTCAGGTACTCTACCCATTCTAATTTTCTCAAACCAGTATACAGGATCAGAAGCAAAAATAAATAAGTAAAACAAAGAAAACAATAATAAAATGTGTAGACATTATCCTATGAATAAAATAATACACAAAAGAAAATTCAGTGAAGTTGCAAAGGAAAGCAAGTGCTCCTTTTGGCAAGCTAGGATGCAGAAAGTGGAAAAACTTGCTTAGTATATGCAGCAGCAACTATGGGGGAGGTATCGCCTTTTTATAGGAAATTAGAAAATGTATGTATAAAATAAATGGTTTCTTTTTTAAAAAATTTATTTGAACTTATCAAGTTCCTCCAGACAGGTCTTCAGGGCTTGTTTTTTTGTGACATAATAACAAAATGAGAAAAAAGTAAATTTAATTCAGTCTGTTGCCCTTAATGATAGTTAAGCATTTTGGCTTTGCCTGCCGTGGAAACATGAAGGAAGATGAAAATTCGTTGAGGCAATCTATTAGCTGTCAGATTGTTGTTGCAGGGAACTAAAAGAGATAATTGTTTAGGAAGAGCTTCAGTTTGTACACTTTCTTTGAGTCTTTGACAGCAAAGTCTGACCACATAGGCTTGAAAAACAGTGTTATAAATGCCTTATGAAACATTATCTCATTCCTCTTAAATAGCAGTTATTTCTTCTTCACTTTTGTAGATTGTAATTGTCATTCTGTTCTTACATTTTGAAAAGATTTGATTTTAAGAAGTGCAGCTCTGTCAATCAAAGAAATACCTTTTTAACAATCTCACACTATGTCTCTGCACAAAAAAGAAAGTGGAGAAGTCAGGCTCATTTGTCTTTCTAACTCCAAATCTAGCAATGCCTGCGACATGTTGTTCAAGGAATGTTTGTTGAATAAATCAAAGAAGGAATAACCAATGATTCAGACATTAAGTAAAGTCGGTTGGTTCAATTTTCCATTCCCATTTCTAGTATAGACACAAATCACTAATCATTCCAGTACAGACACAAAGCTTTTATGGAATAAATGAGCCCACTCTTCTTGAGCATTGGAAGCAATGACCCCTGACCTTGATTGGGAATGGGGATGAACATTCTCTCTTCATAATAACCCACTTTGAAACATCAGTGACGAGGACCATCAATGGACACCAATACTAACCTGTCTCTGAACCTCTTACTTCCCTTTCCTCACAAGTCCCCAGGCTCTCTGGGTGAAGATCTCCAGCACTGCTGTTTTCTCATTGTTGGTGTTTGTTTCATGTCTATCTCTGCTACTAGACTGTGAGCTCTTTAAAAGCAGATTTTCAACTTTAGAATCCATCCCAGTGCCTACAATATAGCATGGTCTTTCCTCAAGAAATGTCTGATGAAATAATAAATGAGTAATACAAAAAGCATTTTCTATTCATATGAGGTCCTTTCAGAAATCACAGAGGTAAAATGACTATTGAAAATGCACAAATCCTGACTGAGGGTGAAGTAATTTCCACCATGCTTCCAGGTTTATATTTTTAAAATGCAAATCTATGCATGTAACGACCCGCTTCTTAAAGTGACAAATGGCATCCTGTTGCCTTTACGCATCTTTAGCATCATCTAAAAGCTGCTCAGGAGTTTACTCTCCAGCTTCATGCCCTGATACTTCCCACATCAGAACCCTTCCTCCAATGACACTGAATTACTTTTAGTCTCCTGAAGATACCAAGATTTCTCACCTACTTACCCGCCTCTTCCCCTTGAATCTACTGCTCCCTCTGCTAAAACACGTTTTATTTTTTTCTCCAACTTGCCAAGTCTTACCTACTTTTAAAGATTCTATGAAAGAGTGCCACTTCCTTTAAATCTTTATTCATCAGATAGTTTCCCTTCTCTCTCAAACAGCTTCAAGAATGTCCATTATGAACCACAGCATTCTGTGTATAGCTTTATAATGCCATAACCCATTATACAGCAATTTGTTTCCCTTCCTGGTCTCTCTCTCAAGGAGTCCCTCCCTGGACTCCCTGTAGAGGTAAGGCTATCTTTTATCTTTGCAATTCTTAATGCCTAGCAATGTACCTGTATCAATAAATGAATGCACCTCCACAGAAGATGCTCTGAGGCATGGGGCAGAGATGAGTGAAATGATGGTAAGATGGCAAAATGGAGATTTGTAACATACCTAAAATATCTAGGTGACATGGTGGGCACTTTTTGTGTATTATCCCATTAAGTTTTCTCAACCACCATAAGCAGGTAATATTGTTGAGCTCATTTGACAACAATGAGGTTGAACAATGAGTATTTCCTGGTAGGGCCAGAATTTGAAAATAGATGTATTTTCTACCAATCAATTTGCTATCTTGCCTCCACCACCTTTCTAAATCAGTATGTTACTATTTTCTCATTTGTTTAGATTATTCCCAAAAATATTTTAGGTCTTAGTTGTATGTTATTTTTCCACTTCCCCAATTACACTTTGGGTGAGTAGACAGCTTAAATACCCTAGACAGGAGCTATATTAATTGGGAAAACTAAGTTTGTTCCCAGAAGTCACATTTTTTTTTTGTAGGAATTATAAAATTTTGTAAACTGAAATACAGAGACCAGGTCAAAGTATAAGTATGGTATATGGTAAATACGAATAACCATTTATTTGACTTAAGATAATGCAGTGAACTAGCCATACAAACATTCTTTTGGGAGGTACATGAGAGCAAGAACACTAAGTTACTTCCCAATAAAGTGAAGGATTTGTGTTACATGTTTGTTTTTCTCTTGGCCCAATGCCTTTTTGGACATAGATATTGAATTGTACATCAAACAAAATGTACAGATACCTCAACTCAAATTATTTATAAAGGACACAAGCTATTACTTTTAAAAGAGCAAAACACATATATTATTTTCTTACAACTAAAGCAAAGTAGAAAAGTGAGAGGCAAGCATCCTAAAAAAATCACTCTTCTTAGAGCATTTTGTTATTTTAGATAATACTTTTCATTATTGGGTTTTGGGAAAGTAGGCAAGAACCCTTCGTCATAAAATGTCCAGAAAATTCAAATGGTGTGGAGTGCTGGGGTGTGTGAGGAGACAACGTCAATCACACCTGCCTCGTTCTTCCACTTTACGAGGTATATACAGGTCTCAGCCACTGAATGCCATGAAGACAACTTTGGCTAATGAGCCAAACTTTTTAAAAGAAAGCATAAAATTATTTTGGAGCAGAGAATTGAACATGGTAAGGAATCTTCCTCCAGTAGAGAAGTTTACAAGTCTCTTATGTGCATGTATAACACAAGTTTGAGAGTGTGCTTTATCCCATTTTAACCCACCACGTTTCTAAATGTATTTCAGAGTGCAGTGAGGGACTTAGAATTTCCAAACTTCCTGAAGAGGAGATTTCAAAATCAGCTGACCAAAGTCTCTGATTTTAAACAGGCTGCTCAACTCACAGTGGGCCAACTGGCACTAAAGGCTGGTCATGGGTTCCCAGACACAGAAGAAAATGCTGTAAGTCCAGTCAACACTGGGAGAGCACTTATTTGGGTTCCCAGAACCATCAGACAGTGGTAAAAAGGATTAATGGTCTCTTCTGACCAGCCATCTCTGTAGGACCTGCAATTCAACCACTGAAACTCACTTGAGAGAATCAGGCTTTTATAAGCAGATTCTGTTTGGCCTATGGCTTCGGAAATCTGGAACTGAGCCATGAAAACAGACTGGTCTTTATCAAACTGGCAAATGTCTTTTCCATGAGATATGCAGAAGGGAGGGTGCTATGCAGAAATATCCAGTGGGCATATCCATCCTCCACTATACTAGGATTTACTACCACAGAATTGTATACCACGGATTGGAGGGCCACCCCTAGATTGTTTTCAGTCTCTTTTAATCAACTCAAAGTCCTTTCAATGTTTGGTAACCTCCTGATTTCAGAGGCATTACCTATTATAAGTTATCAACTGCTTTCTATCTCCACTTGTAGTACAAAGTCAAATTCTAAATAAAAGTGCAACCATGAAAGGGACAGTTGTTGAGTGGAGAAAGTGAAAATAAGGACCAAAATAGCAAACTCTGGCCGTTTATCAATTTTATTGTTTGAGTAGCTTCCCTTCCAGAGCACTGCCTAATTTGGAAGTGGTGTTATAAAAAGTAGTCAGTGATCTGGACAAGTGTTTCAGAAGGCAGAACAATAGGAAAATGAGGGCAGATGTGGCCAGAAGGCTTGAGCTCTAGACACTAACAGCTCTAGAACTGGTTGTTAATGATATGTCTTAGAGGCTAACACTGAAACTATGTTATGCTATCATATTGTATAGGAATTTGGTTTATAAGATGATTTATGTGCATTTTAATGTTATTTGGTAGTAAGCCATCGTTAAACCAATGTAAACTATTGGCCTAAAACTGAAGATTCTGGTAGTTTGAATATTAAGTTCTAGTTTTCTCGGTAAGATACAGACACAAGCACAATTTTCTCATTTTAAAAGTCTTACAAATGATGTTCTACGTTTTTGTCAATTGCAACATGATACTTCATTTATTTAAAGGTTCAGTTTTCCAATTTTTCTTCAATATTGCAACATCTTGGCATTTCTTTCAAAAGCCAGATGTAAACATGATAATGACTATTTACAAAGCATTCTGAGGTTTCATAGGTTTATAAAGAGCATATATCTAAAAAAAAAAATTATTCTTTAAGACTGCCTAACTTATGGGAGCATAAGACATATAGACTATGGTATAGGCAGCGTATCTTCTGGTTTGGTAACACATCTATATAAGTAAAAATGGTGGAGAAATGGTCTTATCATATCTATTTTTATAGTTGTTCATTATAAATTATAAAGAGACAAAATTTGCACCGGTTGGAAACACTATAGAAGCATATTTAAATGAGCAAAAAATACAAAATGGTTTTACAATTCTTTCCATTTTCAGAGACTTTAAGCTTGGATTTTTTTTCCAGATTAAACTAAAATTAAAATAGTAAATGTGATGATGTGAACATTCTCTGACACTATTGGTGCCAATATAAACTGGCACAGCTTTAGTGGAAATACATTATGACTGTGTTCATTTTAAAAAATCTTAAAAATATGTGCTCTCTTTGACCTAACACTACTTCAGTGGAAAGCAACATATTCATCGAGGACCTCAAAGCTGTACATATTATTGGATCTAGTATCCCCACTTCTAGAAATCCAGCCTAAGAAAGTCATCAGAGAAAAGTTTAAGATAAACAGAGATGTGTGAACTTCAATGTTATTTACGTTAGGGAGAAAACAGAAACATTCTTAATCTCCAGTAAAAAGATAATTATTTAATAAACTGGAATGCTTCTAACATGGAATATTACATAGTCAGTAAACATCGTGTATTATAAAACTTAAATTAAGGGGAAAATAATAAAAACAATAAATGTAATCAGGAGACAAACACTAGATAAATTTAAAATTTTTGTTTTGAAATAATTATTTTTATATCAAAAAAATAAAAGACTAAAAAGTAGCATACCATAATTTTAACAATGGTTATCTCCTGGCAGTGATTTTAAAGTTCTTTTTTATTTTTTCAAATACTCCCATGAACACACATCATTTCTATTATCAACCAGCAAAAAAGATCAGACTCTTTAGTGCCTACCTTATGATGGCTTTGACTGCAAATCTGACCACCGTGGAGAGCAGGAACAGTGGTGTCACCAGGATATGGAAGAGAGACAATGAAGCAAAGGCTTCTGCAGGTTTCAGATTGTTTCCACTGGTATACGCATGGGTCACAAATGTCTGTGCAAAGAAAGGAGTTCTTTAGTGAAAGCTGAAGAAAGTTTCACACATGCATACATACATTCAGTCTTAGAAACCTAACACATTCTGCTATGGGAATATATCCATTGCAGCTATGCTAACAATGACTTCCTCCAAAACTCCCTAATTAAAACAATATTTGCTTTTGGTGAATAGTCAAAGGTTTACCTGCAATTATGATGGTAAACTTATGAGAAAGTTAGCAAAAATTCTACTTACAGATGAGGTAATCGACTCTGTCAAATTACCAAGTAGGGGGGATAACTGGGTGGAGAACCTAGAGTTTTCAGCAGTCAAGCCCTTCCCAAGCAGTACTAAATATTTCAGGAGAAAAAATAATGCTTTGTTGTTTTAAGGTCTTCACTGTGGATCTTCACAAAACTGTCAGCATTGATATCCAAAGAATACTTATTTACATTTTTTTGGTGACGGTCTCACTGCATTGCCTAGGCTAGAGTGCAGTAGGGTGATCATGGCTCATTGCAGCCTCGACCTCGCCAGGTTCAGGTGATCCTCCCACCTCAGCCTCCCAGTTAGCTGGGACCACAGGCATGGGCCAACATGCCCGGCTAATTAAATTTCTACAAAAAATACCAGTTGCCAAGTTTGTCATTTTAGTATGAAATATACTGCAATTAATTAAGATTTTCTGGTTGCTGATCTAGCTCCATCTTGTTATAAGAGTGTCTGGAAACCAGGTCATTGAGATTAGAACAGTTAGTTCCCAACCACTGTTCGTTTTGCCCCTAAGCATACATTTGGTGATGTTTTGACTGTCATAACTGAGGTTCCTACTGGTACCTGGTAGCTAGAAGCCAGGGATGCTGCTAAACATTCTAACACAGAGGGCAGCCCCCTAGAACAAAAATTATTTGGATCAGAACGTCCATAATGTCTTTATTGAGAAACCCTGGATTAGAAGTCTTGCAACCGAGACTGCAATAGAGGCTAAGTCACAGAGGTGAAGTAATATACATATTACTACCCACACATTCTTGCTCATACATCATATATAATCACTGACTTGGTTTCATTTCTAAAGGCGAGAAAAAGTGTCTTACAGCAAGAACAGCTGCTATGGGAATTGCTGCATTCATGAAGACTGTGGAAAGAAATAATATGCATTAGTTTCACTGAACTGTGCAAACATTTTCAGAAATTTTAATTAATCATCTATTATTACTTAAACTTTCTTTGAAGACAGGAAGGACAAAGTATATTAAATGTCATTTTGTCTGGAGACCATAAACATTTCCCAGTTAATATAGCCTTGTCTGCAGTTTTATGAGCTCCCATATGTTAGTCTTAACCAGTATCTGTTTTTCTTTATTGAAAATTTTTTCTTATGAAATGTTACAAACAAAAGAATTCATATAAAATCATCCTTCAGTGATACAAATTATTAGAATTTAACAAATATGTATTCTAGAGAGGGGTTACAATCTCTCTTTTGTTTAGTTCACTAAATTAATTTAAATATGTGAAAATCAGGTTATGACACAGATTAAAAACAAGAATTTGACATCACTTCAAGTTCTCTTTCCAACTGTGATATTCATATTCATTTACGGCCCTTTCCTTTAATAAAATAACTCCATATCCTGGACTCTCTGCATGGTTAAATATCTCTCCTGGAATATATTTCACTATCATTGGATCAGCATGAGACGCCTAGCTGAAATAAGAAAAACTCACATTTTAGCCTGAAATACTAGTGTTTGGAAATAACAGTAAAAATTAAAAGCCCAGTTGATGATTTATAGTCACACAGTCATAAACTATAGAGTTTTAAGAACCAAGAGACCGAAGAATAAGTGAGTTGTTGGTAATGGAGCCAGGCAATGACAGAGTAAGAAGCTAGAATCTAATTTTCTTGACAGTAGCTGGCTCAGGTCTTAAAAATCATCCGCTCTCAGGAATTATCCTTACCACTGTACATACAACAGAATGAGACTGTGCATTTGCAAGTCCAGATACGACTTAGTTGTCAAAAATAGACTCTTACGCAGTACTGCGAAACCAAACACTGATCTGAGTTTCATAATAACACAGATGAGGAGCCACATTTCTGCAACCTTCTTTCTCTGACTATCGTCATCCTATTTTATTTTAAGTTCTGGGATACGTGTGCAGGATGTTCAGGCTTGCTACACAGATAAACATGTGCCATGGTGGTTTGCTACACCTATTAAGCCTAGCATGCATTAGCTACTTTTCCTGAGTTTCTCCCTCCCTGCTCCCCTCCTTGTAGGCTCCAATGTGTGTTGTTCCCCTGTCTATGTGCATGTGTTCTCATTATTCAACTCCCACTTATAAGTCAGAAAGTTGTGTTTGGTTTTCTGTTCCTGTATCAGTTTGCTGAGGATAATGGCTTCCACCTACATCCATATCCCTGCAAAGGACATAATCTCATTCCTTTTTATGGCTGCATGGTATTCTGTGGTGTATACGTAGCACATTTTCTTTATCCAGTCTATCATTGATGGGCATTTGGGTGGATTCCATGTCTTTGCTATTGTGAATAATGCTGCAATGAACATATGGATGCATTTATCTTTAAAAGAGAATGATTTATATTCCTTTGGGTATATGCCCAGTAATGGGATTGCTGGGTCAAATGGTAGCTTTTGTTCTAGGTCTTTAAGAAATCACCACACTCTCTTCCACAATGGTTGAACTAATTTACATTCCCACCAACAGTGTAAAAGCATTTCTATTTCTCCACAGTCTCACCAACACCTGTTATTTCTTGACTTTTTAATAATCACCATTCTGACTAGCATGAGATGGTATCTCATTGTGGTTTTGATTTCCATTTCTCTAATAGTCAATAATGTTGAACTTTCTTTCATGTTTGTTAGCTGCATAAATGTCTTCCTTTGAGAAGTGTCTATTCATGTCTTTTGTCCACTTTTTAGGTTTTTTTCCTCAAAAATTTGTTTAAGTTCGTTGTAGATTCTGCACATTAGACACTTGTCAGATGGATAGATTGCAAAAATTTTCTCCCATTGTGTAGTTTGTTCACTCTGATGATAGTTTCTTTTGCTCTATTGTCACCTATTTTCTAAGTGTATTCTTCTAACCTGCTTTATATCAGATGAGGATGAAGCACTTGACAGTGCCTGGGACAGTGTGCACTCAATAAACGTTTGTATTATTCATTATCTTCTTCAATCTTTACAATCCTAATGGTAGATGTTATTACTATCCCATGTTACAGATGAAGAAACTGAGGCTAGGAGGATATAAGTAATTTTCTCAAGACCACACTACTACAAAGTGTTAGAGCTAGGATTTACAGCCAGCTCTGTTTGACTCACCACCAACAAGACTGCAGTGAAGAACATCATAAAACTTGAAGTGGTCAAACTGGAATTTTGCTCCATTGACTCATGAATCCTAGCTCCCTATCATGAACCCAGGATCATGCATTTTCCCCCTCATGACTTCTTACTGCTCTCCCCTGGTATGGCCTCCCTCTACCCTTTCTTTTCTTGTATTTGACTCAAATACCAACCCAACTCTCATCTCTACAGACAGACAAGCTGGATTCACATTTCACCTAAGTTGGATCATTTGAAAGAAGTACAAGTTACTTAAATTCTTTATACATCAATCTTTTAGTTTCTAAAGTGAAGTTAATAATACAGTCTAGGCCAGGCATGGTGGCTCAGGCCTGTAATCCCAGCACTTTGGGAAGCCAAGGTGCTTGAGCTCAACCATTGGAGGCTGCAGTGAGCTATGTTCGCATCACTGCACTCTGACCTGGGTGATAAAGTGATACCCTGTCTCAAAGAATATATAAAAATAAATAAATAGAATCAAAATCAATGGGCTGTTGTAATAATTAAATGAGATAGTATGTGAAAAACCACTTATGGCTAAGAGTGTGGCTCATGCCTGTAATCCCAGCACTTTGGGAGGCTGAGGCGGGCAGATCATGAGGTCAGGAGTTTGAAACCAGCCTGGCTAACACGATGAGATCCTGTCTCTACTAAAAAAAAAAAAAAAAAAAAAAAAAAAAAAAAAAATTAGCTGGGCATGGTGGTGCATGCCTATAGTCCTAGCTACTCAGGAGGCTAAAGCAGAAGAATTGCCTGAACCCAGGAGGAGGTTACAGTAAGCTGAGATCATGCCACTGTAAATCCAGCCTGGGTGACAGAGTGAGTCTCCATTAAAAAAAAAAGAAGAAGAAAGAAAAAGAAAAAAAAAACACTAATGGCAATAATTGTCTAAAGATACTGTCAATATATCTTTGTTGTTGTTGTTGTTATCGTATTTCTGGCTGCCTCCAACCTTCTCCTGAGAGTTTCAGTCCTTGAAGAGAAGGATGTATTGAAGGGGCCACCAGCTTAGAGTAGTACAATATAAGCAAGTGAATCTCGATCTTCCTGTCTTCTAGCATTTTGACACCATGTTAATGGTGCATTGCTGGAAGATAAAACTTCCAACTTCATTTTTAATGCATCAAGCATTCGGGCTAGAATAAAGGGGCTTATATAAACCAAATATTTTCTCTAAATCTATTTCACAAAAGATGTTTATAATCTCCAACCCTTAAAGGAGTTTATGATTCAAGAGGAAACAATATACAAACTTCCAAAACTTTAAATTGTTAAAGGTCTTGGGAGCAACAAAGATGAGCAAAAGTGACACAGAAATCAAATCAAATCAAATATTAATAGGAATAGTTTTGCTAAGTTTGTGTGAATTATACTAACATAAACCCTGTTATTCATGAGAATACTCAGAGTCATACTTTGAGGGAAAAAACCAATATTTTTGAAGCAGTTGCTTTTAAAAGTTAGAGTTGAGGATGAAAGAACTCTGTATTTAAAATTCTTGAAAGTATATTGAAAAGAAAGGGTTTTGTGTGAAGTTTGGCTTCCTTCACCTGAAAATGACATTTTTTTCTCCTCAGTTTTTAAAAAATGGCTATATTTCTTGACAATCTTCAAGAAAATATCATATCATAAGCTCTCAAGGAGACAGGTTAAAAACAGCAAATATTTTTAACCCTTTTCCCGTTTAGAAGAAAAAAGAACAGTTCACTACCAGTACTCATTTATTTTTACATAAACATGCTCTTTGAGGCTAAAGCAAATCTGTTTAATTTTTAATTTGAAAATAAAATGTAAAAATTGTTCTTGGAATTATTCCTAAACAGAACTAACATGAGAATTGTCACAATCATCTGGATCATCTATTTAGGAAAAAATCGGATTCTTCAAATGAATCTTCAGCCAACTCTGTTCAAGAAAGATGTTAACATCACGCATAAGAATGCCATATTCTTTGGGAGGCCCAGGTGGTTGGATCACGAGGTCAAGAGATTGAGACTATCCTGGCCAACACAGTGAAACCCTGTCTCTACTAAAATACTAGGTGTGATGGCACACACCTGTAGTCCCAGCTACTCAGGAGGTTGAGGCAAAAGAATTGCTTGAACACGGGAGGCGGAGGTGGCAGTGAGCAGAGATTGTGCCAGTGCACTCCAGCCTGGCGCCTGGTGACAGAGCAAGACTCTGCCTCAAAAAAAAAAAAAAAAAAAAAAAAAAAAAAGAATGCTATGTTTTCTAGGATTTGACATTTTTAGTGATCGAGAGTTACTATATTTTGTAAATGGAAACACCACTACTAAAAACAGAATGCTACAAATAGAATAATGCCTTTTGTTTCCGAAGTCGATATCCTAGAGTGATACTAAATGATAATAAAAGCGAAATATTTTGTGGCAAAGTTTTCTCTGGGTAAAAGCTGTAGCCACAAGCCCTACCCGTGAATATTCTGAGATAAATGGGAAAAGAGTTAAAGGATCTTTGGGGATACGAAGATCAATAGTAGCATAATCAAATCAATTTCAGGAAACAAATTTTTACTGAAAACCAACTATTTATACTAACTGAACTGATACAAGGGTTTTATTTAGTTACTATTATCATCATCTCCTTCATTTTACTGATGAAGAAAACCAAGAATTTCAGTTCATAGAGTAACATAGCCAAGGGCACACTAGTTGTGAGGAATCAAATTCAGGTCTACTTGACTCTAAACCTGTGCTTACTTGTGTTTATGTCTTTGAACATAAACAGATAGCCCCATGTAGCTGGTGGCTATTGGACAGCATGTGTTTAGAAAATAAAAGGGGGTCCCTGAATGACTAGAATGTCTCACTGATCACGATCTAAACTGAATCGACTATGGGTTTCTCTGGTTGCCCTTAATGTCACCTGTTCTCAAAGCAACAGCAACTTACTGGAGAGTGATGTATAAAGTGCAAAGGTTTTGAGACTAGATAGTTCTTTCATTCTTGTTTCCTCCACACTTTTGCAGAAAATGTGTTCCCAGGCATACAATTTTAGAAGTTTGATGCCTTTCAATATTTCATTTGTTTTCTTCAGTCTCTCAGTGGAATAATCCTATAAAACAAAGGAAGAAAAATAATACGAACTGCATCCAAGTGAATCAGAAAGGCAGGACCATGTAATGGACAGGGATTAAGGAGATCTAGATGTCTGACTGGCCCTGCCACTCACTAACTAGGTTGTGAAATTCCCAGGAGAAGCAGTTAAACCCTTTGCGCTTCATGAAACAAAGAGTCTAATGAGATGGACTCGAAATGTCTTTCTACTTAAAAACACATATGTCTCTGTTGCTCAGGTTTACATAAAGGCTAAAAGCAATTTTCTAAAGTTTCACATGATTTCCTTTAATCATATATGCAGATAATATGGACAAAAATTTAAACAACTAATAAGGAGACTTATAATGGCTCCTAACATCTAACCCATTTTCTTCTCCCATCAACTTTACCATTCATACTTACAAGAAGAAAAACAAGAAATTTAAGAAAAGTTAATGGGCTTCTTATTTGAAAATATAAAGGTACAGAGTTAAGTGCATTCATACTGCATTTTCTTAACACAGCTATTGAAATTAAGCCTATTATTTTAGCTATCAAGAAATTTCCACATACTTCTTTATAAGCTCTTTATTAAGGCCTAAGTTAGATTTACTAACAACTTGAAATAATTGTAGAGAGAGTCATAGCAGATACAAAAGCTTCAATTTAGCCAGCTGTTTCAGCTTCCTTCATCATGACATTTAATACTAGAATTACTAGCAAGGTACATATGACCAATTAACTACCAAAAGGGGCAGTAGAGTGGTCAAAAGACAGATGGGAGAAAGCAGAAGTAGCAAACAGCCTGGTTTTTGTTCAACTTTTGTTTTTTTACAGAGTCTTAAATGCCTGTCAAATGATTGTTCAATGAGTGAATGAATATGGTATGAATAGCTAAACAAAAGACAGATGTTTGGGAATCATCATATGTCTCCTAAGCTCCTCTTCCACACCTTTCTGTACATGTGTGTTGGAGTCAAAAGGATAGATGGTTCCGACAGAAATAATGAGTAACCTACCCAAAGCAGCAGAAAAACAAGCGATGAAAACCACTTGCATCACATGCAACTTGCTTGTCATAGTGGAAACAAATGAGAAACAATCCTGTCAGTGGTAGCATCTCCACATTTTATGCCTGATTTACAGACAGCCTTGCTCATATTTAATCAAACTTTATTTGTAAACATGCTGTCAACAATTTTATTATTTGCAAATATTTCTCTAAAAGCAGCACATTTGTGCTCAAATAAAATAATTTCACAGCAAATTGAAGCCAGAAAAGGTCAATAATTGGGCTTTTTCTTGCTTGCCAAGTTGACCAGAAACATTTTCAGCAAGAGCAGCTGCCACTGAAACATGTCAGTGTGACTCCATAGATCCTCACATGGTTTGAGTCTACTTTAGAAAAATATAATTTCAGAAGCAGCAAACTTGACCCTTCACTTGTACCTCGATCTATTTCTTGCATGTCAATAACTAACATTCAATAGAGTCAAAGTATGCTTAAGAAGATTCTTTAGACAAGTGATCTAAGAAGACTGAAAGCCTCATCAATCACCTCATGGTACTTTAAAACATCAGGAACTGTGATTCTAGTATTTTGAATCTATGGTCATCAAGTTTTAAATTTCCAATCCACTTTTAAAAATTGTTTTGGCAACATGGAAAATCCACATTTGCTGCTGAAGAACTGAAGTGAAATATAATTGTTTCCAAACTATCCTGAGTGGTATGCATTAATTTCCTATACTATTAAATTAAAATAGCATTTCTGAATTTTTATAATTAAGTTTCCAAAAGATGTTACTTACAAGTGTACTTTTCTGAGCCTCTGCCAACTTTGTAGCAATGAAGTACTGAATTGGTGCAAGAAGCACGATGACAGCTGCACCAACCAATGCACTTGATCCAAGTAAATTATAGAGCAGAATCACTCCCATTATGATCTAGAGAGAAAAACACATGGAGAAGGGAAAATGAATGGGGGTGTGGGAGCCACTGCATGAAAGGATATAATTTTTCATGCAAATATAGTATTTCTTAATTATCATACAGTACTAAGTTTATTTAGAAGTCAACTGTATTAGTCAGGGTTCTCTAGAGGGACAGAACTAACCATCAAGTCAACCCAACTGTGACAACTGGGTTTTGCTTATTTGGGGAAAGCTAAGTGCTAGGAATGTACTTTTAGTATTATAATCTGTACAACGGTGTCAAACCAATTTATTGCATGAAGTCGCAAAGTGGTCCCACGATGCTTCTGACCTTCTAAAGCAGTCTTCAGATTTTTTAAAGGGCATACAATTTTTCTTGAAAATGCTGCCACTCACCATAAATTTGACATTCTATATTCTCTTGGAATTGTAATAGCTTTTCAAGGCTGAGAGGATGGAAAGTAGTGAGCAGCATAATGTGAGTAGAGGATGGTTGTCTGTGGACTAAAGGAATGAGCTGAGCTCCTCACCTCCTTATGACTCCAGGTGCCACTTAATGACAAGAAGCCTGGCTCTAACTAAAACTGTTAAAAAGCTAAAGTTGGTGCTCAATTTTAACATACTTCTCTCTAAAGTCATTTCCCCAAACCCAAGGCAAAACCATTCAGACCTATCCTCTCTGGTTTGCCACTGTCTTCTTTTTCCTTTAAAAACTCAGAATTTAACCTTGCTATCCTATCTTCTCTTTCTAATATATATATATATATATATATATATATATATATATATATATATATATATTTTGCTCAGCAGTTCAATTTATCATGGTTCAAAATATCAACTAATGAACTGTCTCCAAGCAATTCAAGTATATAATTTATGCCTCTATGCCAATGATAATAGCTTAATAGCAGTTTTCTTGGGGCAATGACACGTTTACTGCCCAGCTAATTAGGTAGTTTGGAAAATCCAATGAAAAAAAATTTCCTTAAGATCACCCATGATGTAGTCATTCAGAGATTTTTGGTGCACTTGAAATTGTAACACCTAGGCAGTTACCTAATTAACCTTTCTATAAGACCATTTTGATAAAATGAGACAAAGTATATCTTAAATCTTACTTTGTGCCAAGCACTGTGCATAATATATACTTTTATTTGCCTTGGTTTTCCATTTAAAAATGAAAAGGCAAACAATAAATTAAAAACTAGCATCTTATTACTTTTGTACTTTAATAAATCTGGGACACAGGGACTTAGATGATAGATTGTATCAAATAAGATCTAGAGCTTAAGCTTCATCTACAGAATGCAAAACTTGAGATAATTTAAAATGTCCAGCTTATAGAGAGGAAAACATGGAATATATTTCTTTTGCCATTTTTACCCAGTTAGGGGAACAAGAAAACATGTGTCTTTACTAAAATGTTATTTTACATAGGAAATAGCTAAAGAGCACTCCAGTTTGTCACTGTTCCTACCATTTTACGCAGTTTAACATGTTGCAATATACTAGCTATTGAAACTATGGGATGGATTAAAGCAATTGCTCTCGTTTATAAATGCTATAAAATAGCTTCCCAAAATGAAAGGGGTCAAACTGTGGCTCTACAACTTTCATAAATCAAGGCAATAATACTAACAACTAACAATTACTGGATGCCCAGGAAATGCTGGGCACTATGCTAGATATTATAGACATATTAACCTATTTAACCTTGACAATTCCCCACTACTTTATGAGGAAGATAGTATTCAGTTTGCAGTTAAGAAAACTAGGGCTTTGAGGAGTTAAGCAGTTGTGTAAATGAGAGGTACAGCAGATATTTGAACCCAAGCAGTATAATTTCAAACTCCTCTTTCTTAACCTATGCTATAACACTTATGAGTCTTAGCTTCCTTTTCTATAAAAGAGTGTAATATTCGCACATTCAAACACTATACGTATACCTTTTACAGAGCTAAACATTTTGATTGCTTTTTGTTTTATTTCTTCTGCAAACAAAACTCTTACTTATATTAATCTACTTACCTGAACGGGCATAGCCCATAGATTGGGACACAGGAACAAAAACCACATGAGTTGATTAGTTTCAATGGCAACTAAGTTGTTGATCTGCCCCAGAGTCATCTCCCCCATGGATAAGTTAGATGTAGAGAGCCTAAGAATTTTATTGTAAATCATGGCCTACAAAAAAAAAAAAAAAAAAGACGAAGAAGAAGAATACATAAAGCTCTAAATTTAAAATTGACACTATGTTTTTTTTCTCATTGAAAATAAATAACAAACTTTTTTTTAAAAAACAAAAAAAAAAAAACAAAAAAAAAACAATTCTATAAGGTCATCTTCTTAAATCAACCACTACAGTTTCTTTCTTTCTCTTCTCTCTCTCTCTCTCTCTCTCTCTCTCTCTCTCTGTCTTCTGTCTCTCTATCTTTTTTTGATGGAGTCTTACTCTGTCACCCAGGCTGGAGTACAGTGGCACAATCTCGGCTCACTACAACCTCCGCTTCTCAGGTTCAAGTGATTCTCCTGCCTCAGCCTCCCAAGTAGCTGGGATTATAGGCATGTGCCACCACACCTGGCTAATTTTTTGTATTTTTAGTAGAGACAAGGTTTCACTGTATTAGCCAGGATGGTCTTGATCTTCTGACCTCATGATCTGCCCGCCTTGGCCTCCCAAAGTGCTGGAATTACAAGTGTGAGCCATCGTGCTTGGCCCACTACAGTTATTTCTGTTTCAGTATAGTTATTTTCAGTCCTCAACAAAATACAGACTTTTTTTATCTAGTGATATAATAAAAAGATGCATTAAACTTTAAGCATGGGCTCTAGAACAAACAGAGATAAGTAAATGTAAAATTTCAAAAATGTTTTTCTTAATGTATTATTTAAAAGTTATTTTTAATTCAACAGGTTTATTAAATAGCTCTATGTTTCTTTCATTAAGTAGATTACAGACACGTTGTTTTTGTAATACCAAAATGAAAGTGGAATGAAAAAACAAACTGAAGCTACTACTCTTCTTATTACTGAATGGTGTATAGCATTCTTAAGAAACAAAGATTATTCACAGCCTTTACGTACCAGCAGAGCTCCACGGAGGTTAATGCCAGTCTCTATGGTTACATAGTAGGAAGCCTGCAAAAATGTCCTTTGCAAAATAAGAGCCAAGAAGAGAAGAACTGCTAGAACGTAAGCATTTTCAAGAAATTCCTTTGATGACAGGGTATCTGAATTCTTGTCCCAAAAGAAAAAAAGTGACAAATTAAAACTCATCTTCTGATAGATCAGGTGTTCAGTTTGCAGTTGTTGAAATATACATAGTACTTAAATATAAAAACTCAATATATTTAGAATACAGCAGTGAAATGAGCTACAGAAAGGCAATTTTGGCTTATATAAACATAAACCAGGTAAACCCATAAAATCCCCAACTGATTAATGAGTGATGGAAATGCCTAATTGAAGAAAAAAAAGGTAAAATTTATTTTTAAAAGATTAGAGTGCATTTCCTGCAAAAGTATATCACCCCTTAGTAAAACAGTAAGCAATAAATAAAAAAACAAGTTAGTTTACCCTCTAATTTGAAAGTGGAAGCTATAAAATTGACAGCTGGTCAGCAAGACCAGTGGGACAAAAAATACAATTTTGGTAGCCTTATTAGTTTAAAATAATTCTACCCAGTTGACTTTTTCTGATTTCCTATATCTTAATTTATACTAATAAAATAATAAATTATAAAATAGGTAATTTAGCTATATCACCCATGCAATACTTCCAGTAACAAAACATGAATTACAAATTTTTTAGTAGGAATATGACTGAATTCAGCATAACAATATCCAAAGTTGATTTTTGTTTGTAACAATAGCATACGGTAACTTGTTTGTCAGAAAAGTAGAAAAGAACATTTGAGTAGGTACATTATATCAATTTGGACATTCTTTATTTTCTATGATTCAGACCTAGTAGAATTCTACTTCTGGTCCCTTCCTCTTCTTTTGTGGGAATATATACAAATGTGCAAGTCCTATTTGTTCTCAGCAAAACATATGGCTTACCTGTCCAAAAGGGAAGGGTAATGGATAAACTCTATGTGAAATTTAGGTATCTGTATGTAATTAGGCTAAGCAGGGACAAAACATTACCAAAGTGTAGTCAATGGTGAAAGTATCTGTTTATTTCAATTATAACTGAACACTACTGTGTGCAAGAATCTGGGCTAAGCATTGTGAACACAAATATGAATGGCTCACCATAATTGTTTCATAAACTTACTACTAGGAAGATAAGCATATCTCTAAGTAATAGGCTTCAGTAACTGCCAACATAAAGTAAAGAGTGTGTTAAGGGACTCTCAAGGAGAGTCAAATTTCAACTAGGAAGATCAGAAAAAGCTTCACTGAAGAGGCAATATTTAACTTCAGCTCTCAAATTGCATAACACTTTAATAGGTGATAGAGGACAGGAAATCAGATTGAGAGAATAGAAAATGAAAATGGATTCATCTGGAAATAGTTTCTACCTGTGGAACCAGGGCAATTAATACTTATCTTAGAAAGAAACTAGGAAGTTTACAATGCAGTCTTTATTAAAAATAGAAAATAAAAGATTGTATATTTATAATAGTAAACATATAGTATTTTATACTATATAGCCCCAATATAATAACCTAATAACTAATAAAATATAATAATGTTACTTGTCCTGATCATTGTTAAGCAGGGTGATGGTTTTTATTATATAAGAAAAGAGAAATGTACAATATTACAAATCACATTGCTAGTATTATTGGTCACAGGCCTCTAAAAAAGTGATTCAGCCACGCTTCATACATAAAAATTATTTAAAGGACTGCAATAAACATTAAATAAAACAATCAATGTATAATTTCTACACAGACTTTCTGGCACACAGTAAATGCTTGTTAAATGTTATAGGCTCTGAATCTGAGGAATAATTTTGTTGGCCAGATTCATTCAATGAATACATAAACACGTGATTTTTTTTTTCTAAAAGGAAAATTACTGTTTTCTTTCTTTTAAAAAAACAATTCAATTATCTGAAAAAATAAAAGCCTATTTGAACACTCATAAAACTGCATTAATAAAAAGTGACAATTACAATGAAATCTGCCAATAATATGTTTCATTTGAAAAGCACCAGGAACTTACTCCAGTTGTGTTACTTGTCCCATTCTGGGTTTCATTCACACGCTGAACTATTCCAGAAATACAAAGAGGTCCAGCAAAACCCAGTAAATCAGCCAGATAGCGGAATGTGCTACTAAGCAGAATTGGTCGCCCAAAAGCTCTGTACATTGCAAGCCATATAGATGGAGTCCTATTTGGATGATCTGCAACTTTTTTCTGCGGGGGGTGGGGGGATAAACAAAAACAAACTAAAAAACTGTTGGAACAAAATAAAACTGCTTAGAGTAGTAACTAATCTCAACTATGGAAATTTCTTCTTACAGTTCTGAAAATATTTTAAGGGTTTAAAAATAGATATTAATGAGTGCCTTTCAACATAGTATCCATAATTCTGTATCCTTGCCTTCTATGCAAATAGTAGCTACTGAATGCATTTTAATGAAATAGAGAGAATGAGAAGTAAACAGGACAATTTTTTTTTCTTTTTTTTTTTTTTCTTTTTTGAGACGGAGTTTCGCTCTTGTTACCCAGGCTGGAGTGCAATGGCGCAATCTCGGCTCACCGCAACCTCCGCCTCCTGGATTCAAGCAGTTCTCCTGCCTCAGCCTCCTGAGTAGCTGGGATTACAGGCACGCGCCACCATGCCCAGCTAATTTTTTGTATTTTTAGTAGAGACGGGGTTCCACCATGTTGACCAGGATGGTCTCGATCTCTTGACCTTGTGATCCACCCGCCTCAGCCTCCCAAAGTGCTGGGATTACAGGCTTGAGCCACCGTGCCCGGCCAACAGGACAATTTTTCAAAGACACTATACTTTTTTTAAATCAAAGGATGACACAGGATTCTTAAAGTGTAATTCATTTTTAATTTTGATTTGGAAAATGTATATTTGTCATGAAAATTGCCAAATAACATTGCATAGCAAGCAAAAGAGTAAAGCATACGGATCAAGGTTATAGGCAGACTGGCCAAGATTTTTGGAGTTACTAGATTGCAACAGGTTTGCCTGTCCAATGATTACAAGCTAAACAAAACATTATCCTAACCTCAAGATTTTTCAAGGCCGGGCGCGGTGGCTCAAGCCTGTAATCCCAGCACTTTGGGAGGCCGAGGCGGGTGGATCACGAGGTCAAGAGATCGAGACCATCCTGGTCAACATGGTGAAACCCCATCTCTACTAAAGGTGCAAAAAATTAGCTGGGCATGGTGGCGCGTGCCTGTAATCCCAGCTACTCCGGAGGCTGAGGCAGGAGAATTGCCTGAACCCAGGAGGCGGAGGTTGCGGTGAGCCGAGATCGCGCCCTTGCACTCCAGCCTGGGTAACAAGAGCGAAACTCCGTCTCAAAAAAAAAAAAAAAAAAAAAAAGAGATTTTTCTCCTCCATGGTGTTTCTATCTCCATGAATGGTAGATAGAAAATGAAGAACAGCATTTATTCTTAAGTCAAGTCATGGCTTCACACAGCTACAGTTTGTTGTAAAGGTTTTAAGACCTAAGCAATCATCATAATTAAAACTTAGGCAAGAGGTAAAGTTTTTTCATTGTGACGAGGAAGTCAACTCACTGGAATAGAGCTCAATTATGTTCCCTATGGAACCCCTGTTAAAATAAATAATTTGTTTTCCAAAGTTTACATAGACATTAACACATCAAGTTCAAGATAATCTCTGTTCTAAAGAGAACTCAGAAAAATTAAGCTATGCTTAGGCTAGACTGCAAACATCTTTACTTTGGCAGTTTAAAAAATTTTATGCAATACTTTTCCCAGAGGTGAAACCAGAAAAATGACTAAGGTTCATTTTAGTAACCTTTTCCTGCCATTTAATTTCATAACACATATTTCTGACACAAAACAGATTATTTTCGTCATTTACCATAAATGCTTTGTTGATCTTGATTTAGAACAGCCAAAACTCGTTAGCTGTTTTATCATACTCTATTTCCTTCCAGTATTGTTGGGAATCCTAATATTTTAAATGGCAATGGTATTTGTAGATTATTGCAACAGAAAACACATCCACCATTGTGGGTAGCATGTATGACTATTTAGAATGATAAAAGATAAAATGAAAATATCCAAAGACTCTCATCTTGAAATTTTTTAAAACAATAATGAATACTTAGGAAAAGTGCCAGAAGAAACCAATTTTGGCAGCCATATAGGATGATACATGGAATAGGCAGACAATTTTCTTTTATTTAATTTGGTCTCCAATTTTGAACTATAGAAGCTAAATTTTAGTCAATAATTAATACAAGGCTTTAAATTTCTTAATATTGATTATTAGTAGGTATCTATTTTACCTCTTTATATAACAAACTTTTTATGCTTGTAAAAAGACAATATCAAAAATTTAATAAGTTATTAATATTATATGGTAATGGATTAGTATATAAGAGCATTGAACTTAATTCTTACTTTCCACCTAGTGACATATCCCAGAGAAAAGACAGTACTCACTCTATCCTTCCTCATCTATTAATGGGGCAACTAATATAAGTACACTTCATTGGCTCTTCCAATATTCCAGGTCCGATTAACATGATTCAAAACTACAGAGCAAGAAAGATGAAGGAAATCTGCTCTTCCTTAACTATAGATATGAATTAGGCTTTGTGTCTTTATATTTAATAGGAACATTCTCGGTTACTAAGCACATGGAAGACAGATACTAAATTACCTTTTGTTCTTCATATGCATCTTTCAGGCAAACATAATTTGTTACTGCTCTCATTGCTATTGGCAATTTTCCAATTGCCTTCAGATCAATAGGCTTTTTGTGAGCAGATATAATAAGTGTGTTCATCCACCAGTATGTTGCTTTTGACAGCAAATTCACAAATGGTTGAAGAAATCTCACTCCCAGATCCTGGAGGTCTTCAGGAGGCTTTACTTTCTGAGGATTCATGAAGAATACGTATCTCTGTGGCAAGAAAAATTCCACAGCATGAAAATTAGTCCAGTTATTTTCCACATATTACAAATAAAATTTTAACCTTTTCTACATTTTCATATCAGGTGACCAAAATTTATACTTTAATGACTCTTCCCATCCATTTCTGAAATATTCTTTGAGATATTTTCTTATGTTGTGACTAGATTAGCTAGTTAATGCCAGAATTTTGCATTTAATTTTCTTGGCGTCAATTCTAAAAGATCAGTTAACCTTTTAAAGATAGCTTTTATTAAGAGTCAATGTTTCATGACATCCTATGATAGGGTCAACCAAATGAGGGCTTTTACATTGTTTAGATTTTAAAATGTGTTATCAAGACCATTATTGAGTCACTATTGATCTGTGGTTTGCTGATGTTAACTTACTAGTCTCTGCATTAATTGCAGCATGTATCTTTCTACTCACAGATCAAGTTCAACGTTCTCTGATAAAAAATGAATACTGGAAAATCTATCTCTGGTATCTCACACAACATAATGGACATCAATAAGTGGTGGAAAGTACAATCAATTTGCAATTACAAACCAGGAATGGGTCTTGACCATATTACTTTGGATATATAGCCAAAGCTATCTCTGTATGTTTCTTCATCAGTGAAATGAGCAAACTGGATTAGATTATTTTCTTTTCAGTTTTAAATTTCTAATAATGAAATATTTTGCTTAACCTAGGTGTACTCGAGACCAATCATGGATGATGGAACACTCTCCTAAAAACAATTTCTTCTGTAATATAAACTGAGCATAATATCTGACACATAGCAGGCACTCAATCAATCTCTGTTTGTGAATGAATAAATAGTTTCTAGAGTCACACTGAGATTTCTGAAACATTAATGGTCTGTATTCAGTGATTAGTTCAGCTTTATATATATAAATCAAAGGCATTTGTTTATCCTCCTAAATACTAATTATTTCTGGCTAATGGTAATCTTTCATACTGGGGTCTTGAATCCAAGTAACTCAACAAAAACCATTAGCTGCCTACCCTGACTCGAATGACGTTGATCTCCACAGCCATCAAGAGCCCATTCAAGATGACCATCATGCCTGTGATGCAGAAACGCAGGTCTGATATGCCCAAACCAGATTGACAGTACTTAACCAATTTTATTGTTTTTGTAATAAAGGCCATTACCCAATACAGGAATAGGGCTGAAAAGAAAAAGACAAAAAGAGAAAGATACACTCTTTTCTTAAACTTCACTAGCATTTGAATATAATTATGATGTTTTTTAATAACGAAAGCAATTTTAAGTACTGTATTTCCACATGGTTTTACTTGGTAAGAAAACAACATGTGTACTTCTGGAGTTTTGAATTGAAGGAGTAATAACTTAAAAATGTTGAGTGCTTCCACTCTGGCCATATATGATAGATGGGAGGATGCAAGGAGATACATAATCGGATAATCTAGACTCTTCAAAATGTATGTCCAAGTCGATAAATTTTAAAAAGTGGCTTTATCTTCTGGTCTTGTTTCCAAAGAGCCTTGATGATATGAATAATTCACAAGTTATTATCGATATAACCTACTTCATAGGTATATTGCAAACCCAAGGATATGTCTCATGGTATTACCCTGGAATTATCATGGAATTCATGTATCTATGTAATTGACTTTCTGCCTTACAGATTCTTATTCAAGTTGTAAGTGACTTTTCTTAGCCAAATGGTTTAAAACACCACTCCCATTCACATAGCACAAAGAACAATGATCATCCAGAGCGACTGAGACTTCGAGTACTTGGGCCAGAAAGGTGAGGATTACACTGCCTTAGAACCACAACCAGCATTTTGCAGCAAATCTGAGATAGAAGCATTGACTTTCTTAGAAATATTTTGGCAAGTATACAATCTACTTTTAACTTTGAATAAACATCAGTACAAATAAATATGGTCTAAGAAAGAAGAAATATAAGACACACGTAAGGCAATCCAGCTTGGACCACATTTGTCAGAACCAGAAAAGTTGAGTGATCACTTCATTAGTGAAAAATAACTGAACATTGGCATTTGAACTCAGCATAGTTCTTGTTTTAGCTTAAACATCTAGTCAGAATGGATTTATTTTAAAAAGACCAAATTATATGCTATCTAAAGAGAGTCACCTTAAGTATTAGAAAGAGATTAAAAATAAGTAGATTGAAAATATATACATGAAAACAAGCATAAGAAACTTGCAGTGGCTATATTAATATCAAATATAGCAAACTTCAAGACAATCATTACCAGAAATAAAAAGACTTTCAATGAGTCCATTTTGTAGAAAAATACAACAATAAAAATATGCATATGCCCAATGAAGATTTAGAAGATCTATTAGAACACTATCAATCACCTCGTTTGATATTTATAAAACTGTCTGAGATTTGCTACTCTAAAATTACATCTAACATCTTCAGATTTTACCTTCTTATTAACTGCACACGGTACTGGTATAGATTATATGTTTAGTCAGAAAATGAAGAGCAAAGAATTTGAAATAATAGAAATCATATAGAGTAGATTTTCTGACCACAATAAAACTAAATTTAAAAATCAATTCTTCACAACAGACTATTGATTTTCTATTGCTACTTAACAAACTATAACAAACTGAGTAGGTTAAAACTGCACACACTTATTATCTCACGGTGTCTAGGATTCAGGACTTTGAGCCAGGGCCAACTGGGCTCTCCATTCCCGGTTCTCACCAGGCGAGGTTCTCTGCTCCAGGTTCTCAGCAGGTTCTAGGTATTGACTGGGACTGCTGGCTCAACACAGGCTCTACTAATTTGAGACCTTCCTCCATGCCATAGCCTATTGCCTAGAACCTAGGCACAGGTCCTACTCACACTCAAGGCAAGAGAGTAACAAAGGGCATGAACATCAGGCACAGAGATAATGGAAGTAACTTTTGATCTTTTCATGCAGTAAGATATCTAAAAGTTTCTAAATATTTGGAAATTAAACAATAGTTACTAATAATCTACATGTTGAAGAAATCACTGAAGAAGTCAGATAATATTAAAATATATCAACTATATTATAATAAATATATTACATATTTAAAATTCAAGAGGTAGAACTAAAATAAGACTCAGAGGAAAATTTAGAGCTTTAGATATTTATTTTACAATGTAAGGTTCAAAATTCCATATTCATCTTAAAAGCTCAGGGAGAAAAAAGGACCAAGAAAAGAATAAAAACAATAGAGTAGAAAGCAATAAAATAGAAAATGAACAACTGATAAAATGAACATACTCAATAATGCCATTCTTTGAAAAAAACTGATAAAATTGATAAGCTAGACAGTTCAAGAAAACAAGAACACAAAAACCAATATTAGGAATGAAAGAGGCGCTATGCTTACATACCCTACATACTTTAAAAGGAGAATCAGAAAATATCAGGAATAACATTATGACAATATATCCCAAAACTTACATGAAATGGAAAATTACTTAAAAATGTAACTTATCGGCCGGGCGTGGTGGCTCAAGCCTGTAATCCCAGCACTTTGGGAGGCCGAGGTGGGTGGATCACGAGGTCAAGAGATCGAGACCATCCTGGTCAACATGGTGAAACCCCGTCTCTACTAAAAATACTAAAAATTAGCTGGGCATGGTGGTGTGTGCCTGTAATCCCAGCTACTCAGGAGGCTGAGGCAGGAGAATTGCCTGAACCCAGGAGGCGGAGGTTGCGGTGAGCTGAGAGCGCGCCATTGCACTCCAGCCTGGGCAACAAGAGCGAAACTCTGTCTCAAAAAAAAAAAAAAAAAAAAAAAATGTCACTTATCAAAATGAACATAAAAAGAAATAGATACTCTGAAAAGTCTATATAGTCACTAAGGAAAATAGATGATATAATAACTAAATTATAAAATTTAGATATAAAATTGTATTGGATATAACACTAATACAGAAATAAACTCATAAATTTAAATCCTCCCTTAGTTCAAATTCCAGGTCCCTATGACTTCACTAGTGATTTCTATTCAACATTTAGGAAAGAGATGAAATTAACGTTACACAAAGTCTTTCAGAAAATAGAGAGAAAACATTTCCAATTCATTTTATGGAGGCTGTTTAATACAGAATGTATAAACCTGAAAAAGATATTACAAGAAAATAACAGATAAATATCCTTCACTACATAGATGTAAAACGCCTTCACAAATAAAATCTAGTGATATCAAGCATGCATAATATATTATGACTATGTGTGGTTCATCCCCGAAATGTATTGGGACTTTATTTGAAAAATAGATCAATGCAACTTAGTACACTAACAGAAATGCAATTTTCCTAATGGATACAGGAAAAAAACTTTAAGAAAATTCAACACACATTCAAGACTTTAAACACCCTGAGTAAGCTTTAAATAAAAGAAAACTTACTGGGCAAATAAAGGTTCACTATGAAAAACACATAACTAACATAATTAATTATGAAAGACTGACCATTTTCTCCCTAAAATCGGGAACCAGACAGGATTTCAGTTTTATGCCTATTTGGCATTTTATTGGACATCCTAGCTACAGCAACATGACAAGAAAAAAAGAATAGAAGAAAAAAGAAAGCATAAAAAAGGTTGAAAAAAACTAAGTGTCTCTATTTGCAGATGGCATGTTTGTTTATATAGAAAATCTTAAGTAACCTAAAAAGCAATAACTAAAAGTAATAAGTGAGTTTCTAAGGCTGCAAGATACAAAAAAACGAAAAGCCCTCTCTCTAAGATCAACAACACAATAAGAATGCCCACTTTCACCACTGCTATTAAATATAGTACTGGAAGTCCTAGCTAGAGCAGATAATATGAAATAAAGAACATCCAAATTGAAGATGAAGAAGTAAAATTTCTTGTTTGCAGATGATAGCCAAGACCATCCTAAGCAAAAAGAACAAAGCCAGAGGCATCACGCTACCTGATTTCAAACTATACTACAACACTACAGTAATCAAAACAGCATGGTACTGGTACCAAAACAGAGATACACACCAATGGAACAGAACAGAGGCCTTGGAGGCAATGCCACACATCTACAACCATCTGATCTTTGACAAACCTGACAAAAACAAGCAATGGGGAAAGGGTTCCCTGTTTAATAAATGGTGTTGGCAAAACTGGCTAGCAGTGTGCAGAAAGCAGAAACTGGACCCCTTCCTGACACCTTACAATTTAGTTAAAACTAAAATTAACTCTAGATGGATTTAGGACTTAAACATAAGACCTAACACCATAAAAACCCTAGAAGAAAACCTAGGCAAAACCATTCAGCACATAGGCATATCCAGGACTCCATGACTAAAACACCAAAACAAAAGCCAGTTTGACAACAAAAGCCAAAATACACAAATGGGATCTAATTAAACTCCAGAGCTTCTGCACAGCAAAAGAAACAATCATTAGAGTGAACCTGCAACCAACAGAATGGGAAAAAATGTTTGCAATCTACCCATGTGACAAAGGGCTAATATCCAGAATCTACAAAGAGCTAAAACAGATTTACAAGAAAAAAACAAACAAACCCATCCAAAAGTGGGAGAAGGATGTGAAGACACTTTTCAAAAGAAGACGTATATGAAGCCAACAAACATAGGAAAAAATGCTCATCATCACTGATTATTAGAGAAATGCAAATCAAAACCACATTGAGATACCACCTCACACCAGTTAGAATGGTGATCATTAAAAAATCTGGAGATAAAAGATGCTGGAGAGGATGTGGAGAAACAGGAACACTTTTACACTGTTGGTGGGAGTGTAAACTAGTTCAACCATTGTGGAAGACAGTGTGGCAATTCCTCAAGGACCTAGAAATAGAAATTTGATTTGACCCAGCAATCCCATTACTGCATATATACCCAAAGAATTATAATTATAAAGACACATACACACATATATTCATAGCGGCACTGTTTACAATAGCAAAGACCTGGAACTAGCCCAAATGCCCATTGATGATAGACTGGACAAGGAAAATGTGGCACACATACACCATGGAATACTATGCAGCCATAAAAAACAATGAGTTCATGTCCTTTATAGGGACATGGATGAATTTGGAAATGATCATTCTCAGCAAACTGACACAAGAACAGAAAATTAAACACCACATGTTCTCACTCATAGGTGGGTGTTGAACAATGAGAACACATGGACACAGGGAGGGGAGCATTACACACTGGGGTCTGTTGGGGAGAGCCAAGGGAGCAACAGTGGGCGGGGGGAGGCAGGGGGGAGGTCGGGGAGGGATAACATGAGGAGAAATGCTAGATGTAGGTGATAGGGGGATGCAGGCAGCAAACCACATTACCATGTGTGTACCTATGCAACAATCCTGCATGATCTGCACATGTACCCCAGAACCTAAAGCACAATTTAAAAAAAAAAGAAAGAAACCCGAAAGAACTAGAATAGCCCAAGCAAACTTCAGAGAAAAACAAAGAAAATGTTGTATGACTTATAATTTATGACTTCAAGAACTCCAAAGCAAGAGAAAATGTTAGTGGCGTAAAAATCTATAAGTACATCAAAGAAACAGAAAATAGAGCCAAAAATAGATTAAATTTAGTCACATGATTTAATTTTTTAAACAGAAGTACCAATGCAATTTAATGAGAAATGGAAATTCTATCCCACAAATGGTGCTGGAACACACGGATATCCACTTGGGAATAAAAAAGAACTTTGATACCTACCTTACACCATATACACAATTACTTTAAAATGAATCACTGTCCTAAAGCAAACAGGAGAATAGGAGGGAAACTTATTTAGAGGGAAGACAAAGATATCTTAAGACACATAAAGCAGTAACTGAAGACTAGAAGAAATGATAAATTATACTATATCAAAATTAAAAATCTTCTGCTCATTAAAAGATCCTATTAAATAAACGAACATGTATGCCACAGACCAGAAAGAAAACATTCTCAAAACATGTAACTGATGATGTACTAGTATCTAGTATGTGCAAAATATTCCTTCAACTCAAGAATAAAAGTGCAGCCCAATAAAACAATGGCAAAAGATATGAACGGCCACACCCCAAAGATAAAAAATGGCCAATAAACTCATCAAAAAGTGTTCAACATCATTAGTCATCAGAGAAATGCAAATTAAAACCACAGTGTGATACCAGTCCACACCCACTGGCATGACTAAATTAGAAAGACCAAGATCACCAAATGATGAACATGTGGAAATGGAACTCCTACACCTTGTTAGGGAGTATAAAAAATGACACAACCATTTTGGGAAAAGATGTCAGTTTCTTAAAATATGAACATTTACCCACTTATCCTATGACCCAGCGATTTTACTCTTAAGTATTTACCTAAGAGAAAAAAATACATATAGCCACAAAATACTTGTTAAGAATGTTGATAGCAGCTTTTCTTCTCATGATAGTTAAAACCTGGAAATAGTACAGGTGTCTATTAACAAGAGATTGAAAAAAACTATGATATAGTTATACAATGAAATACAATTAGAAGAACAAAATATTTATCTATGCTACATCATGGATGAGCATCAAAAAAAATCATGCTTAGAAAAAAAATCCTTACTTAAAAGTCTATACTGTGTTATTCAATTTACATCAAGTTCTAGAGCAGGCAAACTTAATTCATGGTGGGGGTAAAAATCAGGACAGTAAAGGTGACATTGAGTATAAGAAAATTTGCATGGCCGGGAGAGGTGTCTTATGCCTGTAATCCCAGCACTTTGGGAGGCTGAGGTGGGCAGATCACGAGATCAGGAGTTGAAAACCAGCCTGGCCAACATGGTGAAACCCCAACTCTACTAAAAATACAAAAAAAAAAAATAAATTAGCCTGGAATGGTGATGCATGCCTGTGATCCCAGTTACTGGGGAGGCTGAAACAGGAGAATTGCTTCAACCCAAGAGTCAGAGGCTGTAGTGAGCTAAGATTGTGCCCTGTACTCCAGCCTGGGTGACAGAGCAGGACTATGTCTCAGAAAAACAAGGAAAATTTGCATGGATGATAGTTATGTCATGATAGGATTATACAGGTACATGCATTTAGCAAATTAAAATCTCTGTGTTTCATGTAAATAAGTTTTATCTTACAAAAAGAACTGTAAATTTAATGGTATGCATGAAGTGTTCACAGGTCAAGCATATTAACGTCTACAACTTAACCTAAAATGCATCAAAACTAAGATGGAGAGAGGTTTGTATAGAAGGATGAAAAGATGTAGATATGTGATAAAACAAAGAGAACAAATGTAAATTGAAGAATTTAGGCATTGGGTAGGTGAGAATTCACATGATTCTTTCAACTTTCTGTACATTTGGTGATTTTCATAATGACATGTTGATACAGAATTACTAGCATTGTGGTCTTAAAATGAGTAACTTTTCTAGTTCCAAATTTTTATCTGCTAAAATAACAAGAAAGATGATCTTTTATCTCCTTGTCCTTCCACCAATATGATCAAATTGTACTCTCTGTCTTGCACCTACATAATAATAATAGGAGTCTTTTGATTGCATTTCCTTCAAAATACTATTAAAACCTGCATTACTTTCTAGTTGTATCTTATATAACTTTTTAAATCACCATCAACTTTTCAAAAATGTATATTTAGCTTATTAAATTTCAATTATATATTTTTTGCAGCTACCTGTTGGAAATTTCTTTTCTTTTTTTTTTTTTTTAGGCATCTTCAGACTTCTATGATAATGTCTGCCTCCCATTAATTATCTATTAAGACAATTAAAAACTTGACAGCCTTTTAAATTAATATCCAACCCTCTCTACCTTTTTTATTAGATTACCTTTAACAATCATATAATGTGACACAACATAGAATTAAACAATCTGTATTTTTCATGCATCCATTTTAAATTTTAGTGTCCTCTAGACAAATGAATAAAATAGTGTGTGTGTGTTTTTGTTATTTCTTCTCCTAATTTCTATATCATTAGTCAACATCGTTACATAACAATCAAATAGCATTAGAAATAGCAAGCATCATTCACACAAACACACAATTTGGACTGCAATTTCGGGAGGTTCATAGCTCATCCATGATCCATGTTCTATACCTTTATCTCTTTAAGAAAGAAAGTATACGCCAAAGAATATGGTGACGGGTCAGAGTATTGAACATAACTAACGTAGATTGGTTATATAATTTTGACCCAAGGCAAAAATAAAATGAGGAATATTTTAGACAGTCTCTGATTTCCACAGAACAAGGAGGCAAGAGAGGAAAAACAATTTTAGTCACAATGCAGGTATGAAAGGCTGTGCTTTAAAGGCAGCTGCTTCCCAGGACAGCATACTTTTCATTACGCTATGTAACATATTCTGCTACATAGTAACTGTAGGGAAATATGGCATAACCAAAGCATCACTGAAAGGCTTGAACTTTGGGAAAATGTCTTTGGATTTTAAGCCAGAGGTAGAAACACCTGGAACTAGAGGAGATGACTTGTTCATGGGGCAGCATGGGGCAGCAGCTCCTCACAAGAGCTCTGATTCTTAAAAAATACAACTTCTGCAAGTCAGAAGGCCAGCACATTCCCCCACCTTTTTCTCTCCTTACACACAGGCACACCACAAAGAGCATTTATTGCAGAAGAGATGGCCTTTGGGTATGGAATTTTCACAGCCTAGAGTAACTAAGCTTACCTTCAACCCCACATTTACTGGGCAGCCACCAGATTATTAATCACTATGGTTTTCCCACACTTTCTGTTTTTTGTTTTTGTTTTTTTTTTTAGACAGACTCTCACTCTGTCACATAGGCTGGAATGCAGTAGTACAATCCCAGTTTACTTCCACCTCCGCCTACTGTGTTCAAGCAGCTCTCCTGCCTCAGCCTCCCAAGTAGCTGGGATTACAGGCTCCCACTACCGTGCCCGGTTCATTTTTTGTTTTTTTTTTTTTAGTAGAGACGGGGTTTCACCATGTTGGCCAGGCTGGTTTCAAACTCCTGAAGTGAGGTGATCCGCCCACCTCAGCCTCCCAGACTGCTGGGATTACAGGCGTCAGCACTGTGCCTGGCCAGTTTTCCCACATTCTCTACTCCCCACACACTCTTGATAGTATTTACCTTGAGGAAAAAGAAAAACAAATTATTCTCTGAGGGGGGAAACAAATAGCTCTTTAGGGAGAAACAACAAAAGTGATCAGACTTACCTAAAAGTAACTTAGGAAAATTTGATGTTTCAATATTGTGATAATATACTATTGATGTTGTAGTGGCAACAAATCCCATCACAGCTGGCATGAAGAGGTGGAGGTGCCGCGATTCTCGCCGTCTACAAAGAGTAGGACAACGTCAATGTTTAAAGTTGATGGTTCCAGATAATTTCTCCTTTTCTTCCCATTTTTTTCATAAGAACTTTCTCTTAGCAATAAGATGTTTAAAACACAGAATGCAGTAGTAGTTTCCAAGTGGATGTGTGAGGGAAGAATATATTCAAAGACATAGTTATGCGGAAAAGATTTATCTTAACATATCTTATCAGGGCTGAATAAACAAGCAAACTATACCTTAAAGTGCTTACAATGAAAACAAATATATAACTAATCCTACACGGTAGGGCAGAGCCGCTGAAATCATTTAACAACTAAAGCAAGTAAAAACAGCTAACTCAATCTGAACTCCAATGCGTGTGTGTTTTTTTTTCCTTTGACAGCATCCCCAACTTGACAGTCTTCAGTGATTTCTCCATTCTCATTAATTCATTCAATGCATCTGTGATTGCTGGTCCAGATACTGTATTAGATTCTTGGATGCAAAAATGAACAAAACAAGATATAACATCTGTAGTAAAAAAAATGTAGTACATTGGGGATACCAATAGTGAATAGAAAATTACAACATAGCTGAAGGGGCAGTGAGAGAACAGAGAGTTAATGTCTGGGACAGAGAAAGCTTTGAAAAGGAAGTGACTTCCAAACTGACACTTTAAGAATGAGGAATGGCTACCCAGAAGAAGAAGAGAAGAAGACATCTCCAGGCAGTGGGGCCAATGTGTTCAAGGGTATTATAAGCAACTCAGCATGCCTGCAAGGAGAACAGGCTTCCCACTGAAGGTAACAGAGATCTCCAGTTGAATCGGTGATCCCACGCCAGATGTGCATGGTGGTCAGCCCTCAATCCCATTGGCAGTGATAATGCGACAGAGTGAAATATTTTGCTTTCCTCAAATTCCTTGAAGATATTAGTACATAAATGGTATAGAAAAGACAGTGACTTCGTTCAAGAATGGGGGAAGGGATAACATTCAAGAAAGTCTTTCCAGAAGAGGTGTGGTTGACAATGGGAACTGAAATATGAAAAGGGATCCACTGGTCAGGAAAAGGGGCATTTAAAAAAAGGAACAGAATGTGCAAATACATAAAAGCATGAAACAATACAACACATTCAAAATTTCAAATAGTTTAGTATCCTTAAAATAGAAAGTTTAAGGTAGAATGTATCATGGAAGGCTTTTTCTGCTGTGGTAAGAGGCTGGCATCTCAACCCATGGAAAACTGAAACATTTTAATAGGGAACTGGTGTGGTCAGAGATGTTTTAAGTGGATAGCTGTAGCCGTCATGTGGATAAGGAAGTTGGTAGGTAGTACATGTGTTTGCAGTGGAGGGAGAGAAATGGAAGGAAGGAAAGCAGTTAGGAAAATACAGGTATAAAGTCAGGTCACAGATGATAAAGGTCTGACTTCAGCTTTGGCAGCAGTAACATGGAAGAAACAATACATCTGGAAAAGATTGATTACTAAAATGTACAGGAGTTTGCCAGCATTAGGGTATGAGGGTGATGGCAATAGAGAGGTAGAAGATAAGTCCTAGGGTGTCTGTGTGGTTGGCTGTGTGACCAAGTAAGAAAGAAAGAAAGAAAGAAAGAAAGAAATGGAAAGAGACAAAGAAAGAGAGAAAGAAAGAAAGAGAAAGCAAAGAAGGAAGCAAGGAAACCACCATTTACTTACTAATACTATTTAGGAAATTTTTAAATGAGCACACTTCCTGTCCAATCCTTTAAAATGTGGTCACAACCATACTCACAAAAATAAACAGATTTGATAAGAAATAATTATATCAAATAAATTAAAAAGTAAATTTAAGATTTTAGAGAAAGAATGACAAACTGTTTTCATAATGGTTTGCATTATTGGAATGGAGAGCAGTAACAAAGAATTAATAAAGATAATAGCAGCTACAGCAAAGTTTTGTACTTACTGTGGCACTCCTTTACTAGGGATTTAACATGTCTTTGAACCAGGCTAGTATTTTTATAAGATTGCTGTTCTTTTGTTAGTTCTCTATTTACGAAGCTGCATAGGTTTTGAATGGTTCTCCAACCCTATTTTTTTCCCTTAAGCTATGTTCTTTTTAGAGTATAATGTGCAAATCTCAGTGGCTTGGTAGGAGTGCATATGGCCCATTTATCTTTAGATAATCTTCAGTCGGAACATTGGAAAGAAATTTTTAAGGTATTATATTGCAAAGGTTAAAGAAATCATTTCAAAAGAGAAAAATAATAAAAATAAAAATCTAAGGAAAACACAATAATAGTGAAGATTTTAATACACTACTTTTAGAATTTGACAGATTAAATAGTATAAAACCAAGCAACATATAGAACTTCAGTAATACAATCAGTAAACTTAATAAAATTTTGTTTCCTACAAAGTATATATAATACTTTCTAATACTCATTACATATTTATAAATCATCAAGTATTTGACTATAATGAAAATGTTAATTAACAGCAAAGAATCATCATTTTACAAACTACATGCTTTAATAATAAACCAATCAAATTAAACAAAAGAGCAAACTGAAAAGGATTTCTAAGCCTAGGAGAGTATCTAAACTGGAATCACAGGTAGAAATAACAAGGAGAATAAAAACCCATCCAGAACAGATAAGAATGTCCCAAAAGAAAAATTTGTAGCTTTAAATGTTTTATTACTAAAAATCAAGATCAAATATTCTGTTAGGAAAGCCTTTGCATTGTTTTTGTAATTGTCATACATTAAGTAAATAATTCACAAATATTTTATTTAAATATAGAAAGATGAAATGATTAGCAGTGTCAAAAGTAATAATTATGATAAAGACAAAAGAGTGTCAATTAGGTGTGACTAATAATCACAGAGATTCTTACAGATGCAGTTTCTAGAATAAGATGGAGCAAGAGAAAAAGCAAAACTAAATGTTTGGGTTTAGAAATAACTAGAAGATGACTTTTCAAAAAGCCTAGATAAAAATGATAAGGAGAAGTCCATACCTAAAGAGTAGAAGAGCATAGCACGAAATCGAGAGATTATTTTAACCTGTTTTTAGGACCTTTTTTTTAAATCACCACCACTACAAACAAGTTTCTACTGTTAGGATATGTCATTATTATCACGAGTTCAGTCTGTGTTTTCTGAGGACCTGACTGAATCTACACCCACCAGAGAGTTCTCCTTGTCCACATGATGTCAAGTTTCAAAGAAAATATAGGATGATCTATCTTCTACTTTATACAGACACATAGAAACAGAGCAGCCTAAATGCTAAGGAATGAAACACTTAAGCCTAGATTGGCTATGCTAGTATAAATGTACCAAAACTTAAAGCAGTTATCAATAAGATAATATCCAATTAAGCTTCTAAATTCCTGGAGGAGTAGCATATATTAGAGTCTCTAATTTTTTTTTAATCAGAAATTAAGGCATGCACATATCTGCAAAAAAAAAAAAAAAACCCCTCATAAAACATTACAAAATAGTTGGTTCCATGAAAAAAGCTTAGAATTTTCACTCCTTGTTAATTCCAACAGAAAACATAAACAGATGTCAAGGAAGTTTCTGTTCGATAAGAAGAAAATAAATTTTGGACTTTCCTATCAAAAAATTTAAAGTCCTTCTTATATTAATTCCTCAATGAAAGGTACACCATTTAGCATAGTTTCAGAATCAAAGTTTCCTATTCTTGAGTTTATCTTGTTACTCTATAAAAAAATATTTTCACCAGATTATGTTGAAGTTTATAAATATAATTAATTATATTTTAACTGCCTAATACAAACATCATGTTTTACAAAAATAACAAAATTCCTTTAAAAATGTGGGTTTTCAAAACTATAAAAACCCTGGAAGGCAACCTAGGCAATACTATTCAGGACATAGGTATGAGGAAAGATTTCATGACAAAGATGTCAAAAACAATTGCAGCAAATTAAAAAATTGACAAATGGGATCTAATTAAACTAAAGATTTCCTGCCCAGCAAAAGAAACTATCAACAGAGTAAAAAGACAACCTATAGAATGAAAGAAAATTTTTGCAAACTATGCATCCAACAAAGATCTAATATCCAGCATGTACAAGGAATTTAAACAAATTTACAAGAAAAAAAAACCATAAAAAAGTGGGCAAAGGACATGAACAGATACTTTTCAAAAGAAGACATACACATGGCCAACCATCATGTGAAAAAAAAGCTCAGCATTACTGATCATTAGAGAAATGCAAATAAAAACTACAATGAGATACCATCTCACGCCAGTTGAATGACTACAATTAAGAAGTCAAAAAATAACAGATGTTGGTGAGATTGTGAAGAAAATGGAATACTTATACACTGTTTGGAGTGTAAATTATTTTAGCCATTGTAGAAGACAGTGTGGTGATTTCTGAAAGACCAAAAACTATCATTTGACCCAGCAATTCTATTATCAGGTAACGGGATTATAAATCCTTCTCTTATAAAGACACATGCATGCATATTTCATTGAAGCCCTATTCACAATGGCAAAGACATGGAATCAACCTAAATATCCATCAGTGATAGACTGGATAAAGAAAATGTGGTACATAGACTCTGTGTAATATTATGCAGCCATAAAAAACGGCAAGATCATGTCCTTTGCGGGGACATGGATGGAGCTGGAAGCCATTAGCCTTAGCAAACTAACACAGGAACAGAAAACCAAATATCACGTGTTCTCACTTATAAGTGGGAGCTAAATGATAATGGGAAACAACACACATTGGGGCTTTTTGGAGGGTGGAGAGTGGGAGGAGGGAGAGGGTCAGAAAAACAACTAATGAGATCTAGGCTTAATACCTGGGTAATCTGTACAACAAACCTCCATGACACAAGTTTACCTGTATAATAAACATGCACTTGTACCTCTAAACTTAAAAGTTAAAAAAATGGGTTTTATTATAAATCTTCATTTTAAAAGTTTTGTGCTTTGCCTCAATTTATGGCTTTATCCCCACTGATTCTCAGCCTCTTTAATCCTGCCTCATCTATCTTTGCTTCTCTACAACATAAATGGAAACATCTGAGAAATGATTAATATATTAATATAAGGATATAGCTATTAGAGCTATGTGTCAATGCAGACAATCTTTCCATTTATACCTATTTTTAACATTAAAAAGTTCAAAAACACACAAGAACTTCTTTCAAGAGCTACATGGATCAGAGATCAAAAACTATAAAGCATATCTATGAGCTCAAGTTAAAAAGATGTGAACTCATGCAATCAGAGAAATAATGTAGCAACATAAAAATACAGACAAAACACATGACTATCAGACAAAATGAGTGATAGACATCATTCCTAATGCCTCAAAAGTTAAGCCTGTCTTGGTAATGCTCTTAGTTACTATCTACAATATACCCACTGGTATATTGCAATGGTATTATTTTAGTTAGATCACTTACGAGTCTGAAACAATGCCTTCTGCTATTTCACAGACATGCACAAACAGGAGAGCGAATGTAAGAATCCATCTCAGGTTATGTCCAGGAAAATGAAGCCATGTGTTGTGGTGAATTTGTACTTTTGAGCTTTGGCTCCCCCATCCTGGAAAAAAAGAGAGAAAAGTTAAAAAAAAAAAAAAAAGACATAAACCAAAGGCTCAATTGTAATCATAAAAATAATTTAAATTATGATAAGCTTTAAGGGGGAGTCCCGACACCTTAATACTTTCTAGAGTAGCAATGAAAACCCTAGTCTATTTTCATTGTTTTAAAGAATTACAATTAACTTTTACAAGACTACCCAGACTAACACATTAATATTTGTGGCATTACTCGGGAATGATACCAACTCTGGATAACAACATGGTTCTACCTCATGCTAATCAGAAGTTCTTCCTGACAGCTTTCTGATTGATTCAAAAGGAAATAAATTGATGATAATAGCACAAGAAATTGGCTGTCAAAAAGCTTTGAAGACATGAAATCTACAGGGGACAAACCAAGAAAAGACATGTTTGGTTATAAAATACAGGACTCATTAGTTGAGTCAACTCTGAATCATATACACATCATATGAGAAAAATTGTTACGTATGACTGGGCTGGCATTGTTATTCAACAAGTGGTACTGACACTTTTCTCAAAGCAAGCTAAAGTTCTCAATGATGAACTTTTAAGCAGGCTCAAAAACATCATAGGTCCATCCTTGGCTTGCCAATGAAGAAAAACATTCAAGACTATATGTTAGTAAAATTCCGATGGTTTCCTCCCCAAACTACTATACAGTTTAGTTACTATGCAGAATAATACAGCTTCATATGTGGTATGCTAAGAGGCCCCACTTCTGTCTCTTTTCCCCCTTTTTTTCTCATTTTTTTGACTGTACAAAAAAAGCCTCACCTACTTCAAGAACAAATAGGGGTTTGTGCTTGAAATATTGTAGGAAAGAATTTCTGTATGGGCAGCAGATTCTCCTTTTATTTGAAATGAGTGTTGATTCACGTCTTAGTTGTTTTCAATTTACTTTGTCATTGGAAGGTTAGTCATATTTAATACATTCTATAGAACTTATGCTATAAACTCCCATAGGCAAGCTCTATGTCTTTTTTGCAACATTATGATTTTCCTAGTACCTGATTGTTTTTGAGATTTATTTATGATCCCTCACTAATTCAAGTAACCAATGTCATAAATGATTTTTTTTCTATTTCCCTTTAACAGTGTCCCCTCCAATTCTATTCTATTCTAATACGCTGGTGCCAGCCTCTGTGCTGGATGCTAAGGATACAAAATGGAATGTTACTGCTCTTGCTCTAAAAAGGTTAACCAGGTGTCAATACTTGGGGAATTATTAATTGTGGAATTACAGTTTAAAAAACCAATTTTTCTACTGTTGGCCAAAGGACATTCTTTATGACCTACCAATACTACTACATAAACAACAAGTGATGTTTCTACATATGGCCACTCTGCTCTCAAGATATTTAGCCTCTGTACATTTGTTTAACATAACTACATACCAAGAGTTATGTTGGCCTGTGTACATACCATATGATGAGTTCTTTATCCCTGTTAGAACAATGCCAAGCATATAGTATACTCTCAATTAATATTGTTAAATAAATAAATAAAAGCATATGAATAATTTTCAAACATTCCCTTAAAGAAAATGCATCTGGGCCAGGCGAGGTGGCTCACGCCTATAATCCCAGCACTTTGGGAGGCCGAGGCGGGTGGATCACGAGGTCAAGAGATCGAGACCATCTTGTTCAACAAGGTGAAACCCCGTCTCTACTAAAAATACAAAAATTAGCCGGGCGTGGTGGTGCACGCCTGTAGTCCCAGCTACCCGGGAGGCTGAGGCAGGAGAATTGCCTGAACCCAGGAGGCGGACGTTGCGGTGAGCCGAGATCGTGCCATTGCACTCCAGCCTGGGTAACAACAGCGAAACTCCATCTCAAAAAAAAAAAAAAAAGAAAAAGAAAATGCATCTGAAAACTTTTTCACTTATTTAATTGAAAAAATATCATGCATGAAAAAATTAAACACAACTCAAAATAGTGGTTGCCTCCTGTGAAAAGACAGGAATGTAGGATATGGAAAGAGTAACAAGACCAGGAAATGGTGTACTGAGAGAGGTCCTTTCACTCTTATTGCTATATTCTTTAGATGAGTGGTGGTAGGCTCAACGGATGTTTATTATATTAATCTCCATCATGTTATATATCAAAATACTTCATAATTTTAAAGAAGTTGAAGGGTCTGTTTGGGCAAGTTACACAAATTATTCACAATTGCGCTTCATTGTCAGATTTTATACATATGTAAACTATAAAATAATAGAGGAAACTGTATTATTAACTTCTTTCCAAATAGTTTGTGAATGTCCTCTTTCTATAAAAAACACCATCCCATCACTCCCACTGTAACTTACATGCTCGGCAGCCTACAATTCCTCAAACACGTCACTCACTATTTTCCCCTCCAGCTCCAAAGAGTGAGTTCTTTCAGCAGGTTAATGTGTTTCTGTATCTGTGGCATAGTCATTTCTTGTGACTTTAACACATCTTCCCCACTGGACTATTCCCTGAAGGCAAGCACTCTTGTATTCATTTTCCATTCCCTTTACCTAGCCCAAAGTAAGTGCTCAACTAATGCTGTAGATCTATCTCATATATTTCTCTCTTTCCTTCTTTTTAAAAAACCACTGCTGCTACCTGAAGCCCATTCCTAAGCAAGCATGTGACCTCAGTTTCACCTATGGAAGATCACCTGTCAAAAATACATGGTTGAAAAACACAAAATACTTGCTTGTTCATTTCTCATAGGCATCAACTTCCTTGTTAGAGAAATTAAGTCATCATGACCCCAAACCTCAGCCATCAGTAAGATATATAAACATCAAGTGGTATAACATAGGACATTAGATTACTTACCAATAAACAATATTGGAAAAGTGATAAACAACAGAAAGACATGAGGGACCAAGTTGAGGGCATCCACAAAGCAGGAATTTTGTAACACACCATCATTGATATTATATGAAGTAATGTTGTTACCACAAAATGAAAGGCTCATTTCTTCTTATATGGTTTACTCTAAAAGGGAGAGAAATGAGAAAGAAAAACTCTCTTATTAGCAAATGCTTGTTCATAAAGTTGTAGCCTTGAATAGGGGCTATATCATAAAATTAATCCCCTTTATTTTGATAGCTGAGGAAATAAGAAACTCGATGCCAAAGTAACTTGAAGGTTTCTTGTAAAGGCTTTTATGTTCTATAAGATCTTCTTTTCCATAGCTTTTATTTCCAGAGAAAAATCATTTAATGTGGAAAATGTATTATAATTAATATCTACCTTTAGTAGTATCTCAAACAAGTGTCTGACTAAAATGCTTTCAAAGAACAAAAATGGTCATATATTAAGAAAAAGGAGAAAAAAATTGAACCAATGACTAAAAAGTCAAAATGATATAATTTCAAATATTTTCTCACAGTCACTGAAAATGTACTAATAAACAACTCAAGTTGTTCAGTAAATTGTGACAGTTTGCTGAAACATTTCATTAGTTGTAGGAAATATTCACATTCAGAGACCAGTGTGGCTGTTAACTGTAAGTCTTTTTCTGAAAAATATTAAAAGTCAAATGCTCAAGATGAATTAAATCTAACTCAAACGAACTAGTCAAGGAAACTACTCATATAGTTTGAAACTCAGGATGTCTTTTAATTGGAAATTGGTACTCCATGAGTAGCAGTAGATGAGTTTAGAGCGGAAACAGAGGACAAGGTCACACAGTGCTTTGTAAGTCATTGTCTGGATTGTGGCTTCTACTCTCAGTGAAATGGGCCACTGGGGATTCCCGGGCAGAGGAGTGACATGCCCTCACTTACATGTTAATGGTTTTCTATTATTGATTGCTGTCCTGAAACAGATGGGAGATGAGCAAAGGTCTGCTCCATCAAAATACTGCTGTGAAATTCCAGCAAAAGCTTTAACATTCTGAAACCTTATTTCATAATGCCTACTACTTACTTAGTATCTACTAAATTCTGGGCACTTTGCATATCTTAAATCCTCAGAACAACCTTGTAATGCTAGCGGCGTTACTCATCTTTTGCAATGGAGGATACTGAGGTTTAGATAAGTTCAGTAACTTGCCAATCAGTAGAGCAGCCAGGTCCACACCCAAGTTTCTGACTTATAAACTATTTCTTTCCACTGTATCACACAACCAACTTGCTTTTCAAAGAAAGTATTTTATCTATTTTTTTAAAACAAGTAGCAGTTTAAGATTTTAACCTCACTAGACTTCATTTCTTTTCCATATTTATGTCACAGTGGATTCTGAGCTGCATTACTATAGCCTGGCAAAAAATTTATTAACTAGTATAGTATCTTTTCTTTCGTTTCATTGATAATTGATTTAGCAATGGTCACAAACAATACTTTTTCTGGGAGAAAAAGAGTGTTATACAGAAAAGATTGTCAATGGTAGGTAAATTACTAGAGAAATCAAATTTCAAACAAAGGTATATAATTATACGAATAGCTCAGCTAAAGAGTTTGTGTATTTACAGTCTTAAATGCTTATACAGAATGCCTCTCACATATTGTTCCTGATATGCTCTTTTTATAATAAATCATTGATATGCTCCTAGTTGAGTCTTTCCCTCATATTTTAAAAAAAAATTATATTTTTAAAACCTCAAGGTGAAGTTATACACTTGGTAAATTCTTACAAGCTATTAAGGTTTTAATCTGGATAAAAGAATAAAAAGGACTTGAAGTATTTAAACAACAGCAAAATGGAAGTTATTAATTTATGGGTGTATGTTAGATATATTTCTAGCAAAGACAGACAAAAACAAAACTAAAAACTAATAGCTAGTAATGAAATTTTTTAGACTACTTCCTTTATTTAGTAGAAATAATAAAAGGAAACTGAAAGCCCATTCTGAATTAAAAAGCATATATAAACTTTCCTTGCACAAACTAGAAAATAATTTTTATTTTAGCAACTTTTACAATCTTATTCAAAATTGTAATATTCCAGCTGGCCATATTTATAAACTATTAATATTGAGGTAGATGCTAAAGTATAACCTGCTGCTTTGCAAATTACATTCTTCATTAGTTATAAGCATTGCTTGCCTGGTGTTTAATCAATCCTGAAATCTACCAATTAAATTGCCTTTAGATAAACGTGTGTAACTGTGGATTGACGATCTCAGATAAATACAATTACCTGAAAAATTTAAGAGCCTTTTCAGCTATATACTAGATATCTGGGAATCTATGCCATTAACTAATTAACTTTAAAAACACTTATTGATGCTTACCACGTGCTAGTTACTAGGAATCCAACTGGGCACATCAGAAACAGTGCCCGTGGTCTTAGACTATATAAATCATTTTATCTTAGTCTCAGTAGATCTGGGTATATTGTAAAGGTATATGATCTAAAAGATAGGAAAATGACCAATGATAAAGTCATGCAAAGGTGTAAACTTCAAGTTGGTAAATAAATGCTTTAGAATGATTTTTACTGTCTGCCATAAACTCTGACCTCACATTTCTGACTGGCTCAGAACCTTTCCATTCGCTCACAGCATGTCTCCTTTCACCTTTTATTTTGACTCCTCCTTTATCCTTTCCCTTTAACCCGCAGTCTTTATCCAACATCCTGAGTCTATGTGGTTCATGCTAACAATCGGCCTCCATCACAGCACAACGTGGACAAAAAGAGGGAGGCAGTCAACTTCTTGCTGATATATTGATAATTATTATGTTTATCAAAGGCATTTTATGGAATCCACGTTTCTAACTCTGAAATTTTCCATTGTCATTTAATGTTTCCCTCCCAGACACCAGGTTCAATTGGGAATGTTTTAGGAAGGGTAGAAATCACTGTTCTTGCTGGCTAAACTATGTCACCTGACATCCTTCAGCTCCACCCCTTCTGGAGCTGTTTAGATTCAGCTAAGCAGTAACAAAGGCCCGAGCATCAAGGAGGGAGAGAAAAGCTAGGGTCGATGGGGAGATACAGTATTTTCCTTTCCACAAGCATAAACCATCAAAATATGTTCCGGTGTTTATGAAAGTTGATAGAATTGGAGAACTTGACAGAATAAATTTTAAAAATAAAGATCAAAGTGAAATGTTGCTTCTAATGTATGTCTACAGAGCATATAAGATACGATGGAAATACTCCTAATTATCTACCTTATGATTTCATGGCAAGAATCACACCCTCAGTGTTCTTATTCCTTGAAATGCATTACCTGAAATTCCACACATCTAGGGCATATAAATTTTGGATTTGGTTGGTGAATATAATACTTGACTTATCCAGTCTGTTGGTTCCTCTGCAAGAGAGGAACAGTAGTTATCTGATTTAATTCTAAAAACACATTAAAGTGTTGAGGCATATAAGGTACATCATTTATTTTGGCCAGCCCTGTCCTTTGGAAATAGACTATAAGTAAAGCAAGTGAAAACTTGCCTTCCTTCCTGCTCACTTAGCAGAAAGCGTTAGTTCTGATCAAACAGCAATTGCAGAGAGCTTAAAATGCTGGGAACACCTGGAGAAAGCACGCTAAACTTAAATAAAAGTTTTCATTCTTATGTATAAAACGATTAATTCTTTAGTCGTTTAGAGACTAACCACATTATGTTATGAAAGAGAAACATGACATTTTAAAGAACTTAAGGCTTTATCATTATCTAGGGCATTTTCAGGATGGACATCAATTGCAAAAACAAATGCTGTAATCACCTCCTTGAAGTGATTCAGTCCATAGTTCATGAAATAAGAACTAGAAGATGTATAGCTAGTTAGTTAGCTACCATGGCTATACTTACGACCGATCCAAGTAGGAAAATCACTGGCAAAAATAACCACTGACTTCTGATCTGAATCCACCCATTTACTCTTCAGTGGCTGTGAAGTACCAACCCACATCAAAAGAAGTATTGGAATTACACAGTAGATATTCCTCAGCCAGACACTGCAATGGGATTTGTTTTTTAATCCCAAACTGAACAAATAAAGCAAAAAATAAATACCTTGGGCAATAGCTTCACGCTGCTTCAAACCCCTGCCGGTGCACTTGAGCTACCTTCAAAACACCGACTTCCTACACTGTCTTAAGATGTAAATTTCAAACCAGGACGCAGGACTCCTAAAAACAGCAAAGAGTAACAAACATTAAGCAGAAACAGAAAACGACTTCTTGAACAATACAAAAACTGTCTACAAGAAAGGCGGTAATAATAACTCTTAATAACAACTCCTTTCACTGTTTCCAACTGATTTGAGGAGGAGCCCGCAGTTTTAAAGTCAAATTGGAAACCTGAATCCCCACCCCCTCACTTCTCCAGCTGGGCCTCGTCCCTTAATTCTGGAAACAGCGATCGCGAAAGCTAAGTGCTGAGAGAGTGCGAGGGCGCTTTGGGGTAGCAGAAATGTTAGCTCAAAATCGACAGCTTACAATTATTCCTTAAAATGTTTAAACAGCATTCATGTAAAAGACACGGATTCACTTACTCCGCTGACAGTTTTCCTCCCCTAGGCGAAGCACGCAGTGCGCCGGAGCGGATTATTTTTAGGGTGGTGGGAGACCAGCTGCTGCCTCCTATCGAGTTTCTGAATTCCGCAGACTGCTCTGGGCCGGGGCGGACTCCGCGACTGTGAGGCAGGAAACCGGGCAAAGCCCCGCGCGCAGCGCCTGGGGCCGGAGACCCTCCCCATCCCTGCTCTGCCCAGCTGTAACTTGGGGCGCGCGACGCCGCGATTTCACAAACCCGAGTGATAAGGCGTCCCCTAAACTTCATTAGGCACTGGGACTTGAAATACGATTCCATGATTCTCCGGAGTCGGGTTTTCAAACGTCAAAACACTCAAGGTATTCTTGTTTCTTTGTTTTGTTATGTTTTTCCACGCTCTGTAAGCCCCCTTTTATCAGCCACAGAAAGAAGTGAATTTGCGGGTTCGCTGCTTCACCCCTGAACGGATCCGGGAAAGAAGGGCTCATTCTAGGTAGAGGCACCCACTGCTGGGCTATTCGTGCACGAACGTCTCCCAGGAGCAGGGCAGACTCAAGTCGAGTTTTCCACCTTTCCCCGGCGACCTGGAAAACTTGGCTACTCTGGTGGATCAGCCGCCGCGCAATCGAAGGGCGACCCTTACCCACGGTCCCCGAAAGTGAGACGCTGGTTCCCATGGACTGCACAGTTCCCCCTCTTCTCCTGTTCCCAACCAGAGACATAAAAAACTCTCGAGATAACGTGTTTATAAAACGATCACCCCACAACTACTCCCCCACAAAACGCGAGCGGTGAATTCTGTCCCCGACAACCCTCTTTAATTAACACTGGATTTTCTCAAGAGCCAGTTTTGAGTCAGCTTGAGATAAGCATTGTTTTCAGCAACTGTCCTATTCCAGTAAAACACGGTCAGTCGGACGGACTGCTGCCCCCGAGGCTCTGCGCGCCATCCTCAGTGGGCACTGCGGGAGGACTGCGGGCTGCTGGCGCTGGTCCCCAGACCTGACCCCTAAACACCGGTGGCCTCCTGGCCTCTGCGATGTAGTGGGCCCAGGCCGACTCCAGCCCTGCCAGGCCGACTCCAGCCCTGCCAGTCCCAGGGGATTTTTCCGCGGGCGCCCCACTCTTGAGAAGGTCGCTGCATTTCCGGGTGAGTGCCTAGCCTGTGCCAGCGGCTGGGACTTGAACCCGCGGCCGCTAAAGATCCGCGAGGCCACTTGGGCGAAAACCTGGGAGGGTCCGAAGACTCCGTTCTTGTGGCCTTTGAGCGCTTGAAAACTGTACCCTGGCGCTGCCTGCAGCGACGCAGGGAGATAAGAGCTCCCACTTCAACAGTGAGGATCCTATGGATAGAGCCCAGGGAGACGCTGTGAGCAAGTTAGACGCGGGGCCAGACTCCCCAAGGCATCTGTGGAGAGAGAACAGGAAATAGGGGGTGCATATAATCCCAAGATGAAAACTCTGAGTGTCACTACAGAAAATGAAGCTTACTTGAGGATATTTAAAGAATATTATAATTATTAAGGTTTACAATGATATTGAAAAATCATGCTTATTGTAGAAACTTTGGAAGATGTGATACCATACAGTGGAGATCAGTGAGCCCTCCCACATAGATACACATGTGCACACACACCTATAAAACTACTGAAAACATTTTTTTTATAGTTTAGCAAACACAGGCCGTAGGGTGCATTGATTAAGGGGGTGGACTAGGAAGGCAGCCTGCTCGATATCAAATCCTGTTAGTTCAGTGACTGAACAAGTCGTATAAACCCCCTGTGTATCAGCTTCCTGTTTAATGGGACAATAAACGTAAATAATTGAAATAATTTAAAATAATTTAAATGGCTACATAATAGTCCATTGAAAGTCTATACAATAACTTAAAATTCATTTTCCCATTGTTTGAGATATAGTTGCCAAATTGTACTAATACCTGTGATCATATGACTTTTTTTCAGAATTTTTTTTTCTAACAAGGAATTTTTAAAGATAAATTATCTGAAAAATAATTATAGGATCAAAAGTGGTAAATATCTTTAAGGCGGTCAAAATAGAATGAAAAATCACCCTTCTAAAAAGTTTGTGGTAAGTCCCCCAAATTATATAAGATGACCTATTACACTTATACTCAAGTATTGGATATTGCTATTTTTTATTTTAAAAAATATTTTAACTTGACAGATAATATTCAATTCTGTTATGAACAGTCAACATTTCCACAATGTTGATTAATCTTTGTATCCCCTCTTCTGTGGCAGTTTGTTCACATACTTGTGTATTTCATGGGTCTTAATGAAGTTTATCATTTGTATAAATATTTAATAAGAGAATACTAAAATGTTTTGTAAGAGGATACTAATCCTGCTTCATATATGACAATTTTTTCCTAATTTGTCATATTTTTTTAAAAAGTGCTGCCTTTAAAAAAATAAGAAAAAAGTTTTTATGTATTTAAAAAAGATTTATTAGAGCACACACTATGTGCTAGACACAGAAGCTACTGATGAGCCAGATCTCTAGGGTTTATTGCAATTCATTGAACTTTCTTTAAAGGGAAATTTTATGTTAGCAAATTTGCTGCTTATTGCCACTGCAATGTATTACAATGCTTTCATTAATAAATATTTACCTTTATTTATATTTGTTTAAAGGCTTTTGTAAAAATTTCATTTTGGAATTTATTCTGGCATTAAAATTTTCATGGGATGAAAATCTACATTAATAATTTTATTTGTTACATGAACACCATTTACTGAATAACCTTTTTCTTCTGCATTGTGGTATAATATCACCTTTGTCATATACACACAATTAGTTCACAATAAGATTTGTTTCTGGGCTAACTATTCTGTTTATTTGATGTGTTTCAATTTTTTATTATATTGCTATGATTAGAGTGATTTGATTATTAAAGATTAAATTATATTTTAACCCTCATAGTGCCAGTCCCCTTTTCACTCTTTTCAAAATTGTCAAAGCACCTCTCTTTTGGGGATTTTATTGGAATTTCATTAAATCTAGAAAGTAATTTATAAAGAACATATTTTTAGTGCTTTATCTCTTCACCCAGAAATGTAGTTTTCCATTTATTTGTCTTCCTTTTACCTCAATATTAAATTTATATAGGTCTGTGCATATTTTATAAAGATTGATCATACAAATTTCATATTTATGTTTTAATATTTGTACTAAGGATGTAACTATTTATTTTGTCCAAAAAATTGTATATTTATCTTATATCAAGAAACTTTAGTAGGACTTCTCAATAATTGCAGAACTATTTCACCCTGTCACCTTGACTTTACAGAAAACATTATTTCATCTGCAAATAGTGATACCCTTCCTTCCCTTTTTCAAATACTCACAGCTTGTTTGCATTTTATCTCTAATTTTCATTAACCAAATTCCAGAAGTATTAATACAAAAAGATAAATCATTGTTTCTGTCAGAAATATATACAATATATTTTTAAATCAATATTGGTAAGTATAATTTTCATAAAATAAAAACTATCCATGATACATGTAAAATCCAAACTCTTTTGAAATAGCCCTGATTCCGGATATGAAGTACTTCTATCTCTCCAGGAAGTTTTCTTATGCCTTTAACTAGTCAGCCTAACCATCTCTTACTTAGGGTAACAAATGATCTCAAGTCTATCACTAGAGATTAGTTCACAAATGTCATATTATAGGAGTCATACAGTATGTACTCTCTTGTGTCTGGCTTCTTCAGGTAAGCATAATATTTTTGAGATTCATCCATGTTGTTATATATATCAATTTTATTCCTTTTATTGCTGAGAAGAATTTCACTGTATGAATATACATAGTTTGTTTATTCATTCACCTATCTGTATATGTTTAGGTTATTTCCCATTTTTGGCAGTGATGAATGAAGTTTCAGTGAACAGTTTTGTAAACAGTTGGTTTTTTTTTTTTTTTTTTTCCCTCTTGGGTAAATGTTAAGTAGTGGATTTGCTGAGTCATATGGTAACTATACATTTAACTTTACAGAAATTACCAAAATACTCTTCAAAGTGATTGAAACATTTTACATTCCCTCCAGAAAATTATGACTGTTCCAGATGCTCCACAATCTTGCCAATATTTAGTATTGTCATTGTTGTTGTTTTTCTAAATTTTAGTCCTCATATTGCATGTGAACTGGTTCTTGATTATGGTTTTAATTTGCATCTACCTTACAACAAATGATTTTGAACACATATTTTCATGGTACTACTGATCATTTATATATTTTTTCATGGTAGGCATAACTCTATGGAGGCTCCATGATATTTGCTCCTGGTGTTACTCCTATTATTACATTATGTTACATGACAAAAGGGATTTTGCAGATGTAATTAGGGTTACTAATTAGTTGACTTTAAAATAGGAAGATTAGAGTAACGTCAGGAAGATGACAAAATAAGAGCCACCAGCCTTTATATTTCCACAAAATACAACAATTAGACAGCTATCCACAAACAAAAATGGACCTAGGAGGGCTCAAAAATCCAGTTAGCAAAAACACAGTGTGTGGCGGGGGGGAGGTCACTTGAAAGATTGGCTTAGCAATGTCTGCAGATGGCTACAAACAAACAGGGATGGGGTACCTGTATCAGCCATATGTGGGTCCCATCATGATCCACAGTGGCTACTCTGTATAGGACCTTGGTAGTCTTAGCCACTGAGTACCTCAACAATCCCCACAGCAGAAAAAAACTGTAGTGTTTGTTGGCACTGACCCCATTGGCCTTCTCTACAGAGGACAGCAGCTTTTGCCATTGAAGTAACAAACAGCCATCCCACCATAGATCTCCAGGAGAGGGAAACATTGCTGCCCACTGTCTAAAAGGATGTGCTTTTGTGTTGACCAGAGACCAGGACTGCCACCCCTAACCCCAACCTCATGCATGCTCTGGAACTCAGAGCCATAGCTTCTCTGTACACATGCACCTTGGACACCAGTTCTGTGAACACTCTGCATATGTCCACACTCCATACCTAGCTCTATGGCTGTTGCACATATACTTGTGTCTCAGGCACTAGAGCCACTGCTGTCAAAGCAGAGCCAGTGCCCTGGACACAGAGCTACTGTCTGTCTGCATCTGTTCATACTCTGAATCCTGGCCATATGGTCACTTGCCAGACTTCTACATCTCAAACACTGGGACTCCTGTCAATGTGAGCAACCCGGAGCCCTGGACCCTGGAGCTGCTGTCTGTCCACAAGTGCCTGTGCTCCAGACTCTCTGTGGCTACTGCACAGATGCCCAGTTGTGCATCAGACACCATTGCTATTGCCACAGTGAGGGTTCCCATGTGCTGGGCTTGGCCCCAAGAGGGATCCTCTCAACAATGACATCCCCTGTGAGACAAGAAGAGATCAAGAGGTTCCTAGAAGCCACGAAAGATCCCAACTGTTTTTATCACCACTGCAGATAGGCATTGCCTTGGCCATTAAATAATCCGTCAATCTTTGCCAATGTTAACCTCAGCTGATGTGGAGATTTCACCACTGGGCCTTCCCCAAAGCCATAATTTCCACATCTCATTCAGTCAATGCCCTCACACTCACATGCAGGTGAATGTCTTTGCCCAGCGAAGCTAGTCTATAAAGTCTGAAAGGAATAACTACTCATCAATTGCTCAGATATCAATGCAAAACTACAAGATACATGCAAAGTCAAGGAAACATACCACCAGAGGAATACAATTTTCAAGGGACTGACCTAAAAGAGATTTATAAATTGTTGTGCAAAGAATTTAAAATAATTGTCTTATAGAAGCTCAGTGAGTTCAAAGAGAGTACATAACTCAGTAATAAGGAAAATATGCAAGCTAGCAGCTTAACAGAGAGATAGAAATCATAAAAAAAGAATTTCTGGGGCTAAAGAATACAATTAATAAAATGAAAAATACAATAGAGAGCATCAACAGCATACTTAATCAAATAGACCAAAAATCTGTGAACTGTAAGACAGGTCATTTAAAATTACCTAGTCAGTCTAAGTGAAGTAACTCAAGAATGAAAAACCAAACATCGTATGTTCTCACTCACAGGGGGCTAAGCTATAAAAATGCAAAGGTGTAAGAATGACACAACTGACTTTGGGGACTTGGGGGAAAGAGTTGTTGAGGGATAAAAGATTACAAACTGGGTACAGTGTATCATGCTCCAGTGATGGGTGCATCAAAGTCTCACAAATCACCACTAAATAACTTACTATTGTAACCAAACACCACATGTTCCCCAATAACCTATGGAAATAATAATTATAAATAAACGTTGCAGAATCTCAGTCCCTGAACAAAAGCTCCCTGGCATGTCCTAAAACTTTCTTTTGTTTATTAACTTCAACTTTATTCACATTGGAAACCATTGTACATTATCTACTGGATCTATTTTTAATAGTCTTTCTCATTATATAAGCAATTCATAAATACAGTTTCCTTTTAAAAGGTTTTTTTTTTATTATACTTTAAGTTCTGGGGTACATGTGCAGACCTTGCAGGATTGTTACATAGGTATACACATGCCATGGTGGTTTGCTGCCTCCATCACCCCATCACCTACATTAAATATTTCTCCTAAAGTTATCCCTCCCCAATATTCCCACCCCCTGCTATCCCTCCCTTAGTCCCCAACTCCCCAACAGACCCAAGTGTTTGATGTTCCCCTCCCTTTGTCAATGTGTTCTTGTTCAGCACCCGCTTGTGAGTGAGAACATGCAGTGTTTGGTTTTCCATTCTTACGTCAGCTTGCTGAGAATGATGGTTTCTAGCTTCATCCATGTCCCTGCAAAAGACATGAACTCATCATTTTTATGGCTGTATAGTATTCCATGGTATATATGTGCCACATTTTGTTTAACCAGTCTATCCTTGATGGGCATTTGGGTTGGTTCCATGTCTTTGCAATTGTAAACAGTGCACAATGAACATACGTGTATATGTGTCTTTATAATAGAACAATTTATAATCCTTTGGGTATATACCCAGTAATGGGATTGCTGAGTCAAATGGTATTTCTATTTCTAGATCCATGAGGAATCGTCACACTGTCTTCCACAATAGTTGCACTAATTTACATTCCCATTAACAGTGTAAAAGCATTCCTATTTCTCCACATCCTCTCCAGCATCTCGTCTCCATATTTTTTAATGATCGCCATTCTAACTGGCATGAGATGGTATCTCAATATGGTTTTGATTTGCATTTCTCTAATGACTAGTGATGATGGGCATTTTTCCATATGTTTGTTGACCGTATAAATGTCTTCTTTTGAAAAGTGCTTGTTCATATCCTTCACCCACTTCGATGGGTTTATGTTTTTATAAATTTGTTTTAGTTCTTTGTAGATTCTGGATATTAGCCCTTTGTCAGATGGGTAGCTTGGAAAAATTTTTTACAATTCTGTTGGTTGCCAGTTCACTCTAATGATTTTCTTTTGCTGTGCAGAAGCTCTTAAGTTTCATTAGATCACACTGTCTATTTTGGCTTTTGTTGCCATTGCTTTTTGTGTTTTAGTCATGAAGTCCTTGCCTATGCCTATGTCCTGAATGGTATTGCCTAGGTTTTCTTCTAGGGTTTTCATGGTGTTAGGTCTTATGTTTAAATCTTTAATCCATCTAGAGTTAATTTTTGTATAACTTGTGAGGAAGGGGTCCAGTTTCAGCTCTTTGCACATGGCTAGCCAGTTTTCCCAACACCATTTATTAAACAGGGAATCCTTTCTCCATTGTTTGTTTGTGTCAGGTTTGTCAAAGATCAGATGGTTGCAGATGTGTGGCATTGCCTCTGAGGCCGCTGTTCTGTTCCATTGGTCTATATCTCTGTTTTGGTACCAGTACCATGCTGTTTTGATTACTATAGACTTGTAGCATAGTTTGAAGTGAGGTAGAGAACAAAGCTTTTGCTTAGGATTGTCTTGGCTATGCGGGCTCTTTTTTGGTTCCATATGAAGTTTAAGGTTGTTTTTTCCAGTTCTGTAAAGAAGGTCAATGTTAGCTTGATGGAGATAGCATTGAATCCATAAATTATTTTGGACAGTATGGCCATTTTCACAATATTGATTCTTCCTAACCACGAGCATGGAATGTTTTTCCATCTGTTTGTGTCCTCTCTTATTTCCTTGAGCAGTGGTTTGTAGTTTTCCTTGAAAAGGTCCTTCACTTCTCTTGTTAGCTGTATTCCTAAATATTTTATTGTCTTTGTAGCTGTTGTGAATGTGAGTTCACTCATGATTTGGCTGTTTGCCTGTTATTGGTGTATAGGTATGCTTGTAATTTTTGCACATTGATTTTGTCTCCTGAGATTTTGCTGAAGTTTCTTATCATCTTAAGGAGATTTTGGGCTGAGATGATGGGGTCTTCTAAATCATGTCATCTGCAAATAGAGATAATTTGACTTCATTTCCTAATTGAATACCCTTTCTTTCTTTTTCTTGCCTGATTGCTCTGGCTAAAACTTCTAATACTATGTTGAATAGGAATGGTGAGAGAGGGCACACTTGTCTAGTGCCAGTTTTCAAAGGGAGTGCTTCCAGTTTTTGCCCATTCAGTATGATATCGACTGTGGGTTTGTCATAAATAGCTTATATTATTTTGAGATACATTCCATTGATACCTAGTTTATTGAGAGTTTTTAGCATAAAGTGCTGTTGAATTTTGTCAAAGGCCTTCTCTGCATCCATTGAGATAATCATGTGGTTTTTGTCTTTGGTTCTGTTTATGTGGTGGATTACATTTATAGATTTTCATATGTTGAACCAGTCCACCATTACCAAGGTAGTTCTTAGAGCATCTAAGTATATTTAGCAAGTATTAACCCAACTAAAAGAAGAAATAAACAGCTATGAAACAACAGTAAGGAATTTTAGCACCCTACTTTCAGCACCATATAGATAGTTCAGAGAAAAAATCAATAGCAAAACACTGGAATTGACATATTAGCCAAATAAATTTTATAGACATGTTACAGAACACCCATCTGACAATATTAGAATACAAATTCTTCTTAAGTGCACACAGAATATTCTCCAGGATGGATTATATATGAGGTCACAAAACATGTTTTTATAAGTTTAAGAAAACTGAAATCATACCAGCTATCTTTTCCAATTACAATAGTATAAAATTGGAAATGAATAACAGGACAAATCTTGAAAACATCACAATATGTGGAAACTAACACTCTTGAACAATTAATGGGTCAAAGAAGAATCAAAAGAGAAAAATTTTTAAAAATCTTGAGACAAGTGAACATGAAAACACAACATCCCAAAACTTATGGGATGCAGCAAAAGCAGTACAGGGAAATTCACTAATGATAAATACCTACATTAGAAAAATGAAAGATCTCAAATTAAAAAAAACCCTAATGTTACACCTCAAGGAACTAGAAAAAGAACAAGCTAAGCCAACAATTAGCAAAATAGAGAAAATAACAATGCTGAGAGAAGAAATACATAAAATAGAGACAAGAAAAACAAAAGACCAACGAAATGAAGAGCTGATTTTTTGACAAGATAAACAAAATTTTAAAATCCTTAGCTATACTAAGAAAAAAAGAGAAAAGACTCAAAAATGAAAGAGAATACATTATAACTGATATGACAGAAATACAAAGGATTGTAACAGATTACTATGAAAAATTATATGCCAATAAATTGGATAACCTAAAAAAGAAGGATAAATTCCTAGAAATACAAAATCTACCAAAACTGAATCATGAAGAAATGGAAAATCTTAGTAGGCCTAAAACTAGTAAGGAGATTGAATCAGTAATCAAAAATCTCCCAACAATGAAAAGTCAGTACCAGATGGCTTCACAAGGGAATTCTGCCAAATATTTAAAGAAAAATTAATACTAATTATTCTCAAGTACTTCCAAAAAAATTGAAGAGAATGGAACACTTCCAAACTCATTTTATGAGGCCAGAATTTCTGTGATACCAAAGCCAGACAAGAAAACTACAAGAAAAGAAAATGCCAGCCAATATTCCTGCTGAACATAGATATAAAATTCTCAACACAATACTAGCAAACCAAATCCAACAGCACATTAAAAGAATCATACACCATGATCAAGTGTGATTTATCCCATGGATGATTTTACATATGCAAATCAATAAATGTGAAAAACCATATTAACAGAATGAAAGGTGAAAATCATATGATCATTTCAATAGAAACAAAACAAGTTTGGAAAATATTCAACATCTTTTGTAATAAAAATTCTCAACAAATCTGATATTTAGAAGGAATATACCTCAACATAAAAAAGGTCATATATGGCCAGCCCATGGCTCACATCATATTTATCATGAAAAGCTGAAAAATATTTCCTTTAAGTTCAGGAAGAAGACAAGGATGGCCACTATCATCGCTCTATTCAACATACTACTGAAAGTTGTAGCCAGAATAATAAGGCAAGAAAAAGAAATTTTAAAAAACATCCAAATTGGAAATGATGCAGTATAATTAATAGATGACCTGAACTTATATGCAGAAAACTCTAAAAGTTGCACCAAAAAAAACCTGCTAAAACCAATGAATAAGTTCATAAAGTTGCAGGATATAAAATCAACATACAAAAATCATTTGTGGTCAATGCCCTAATAACAATCTAAAAGAGAGATAATGAAAGCAACTCAATTTCAGTAATACAAAATAAATAAATAAATAAAATACTCAGGAATAAATTTAAGAACCAAAAGATTTGTACACTGAAAACTATAGGACACTGATGAAAAAAATTGAAAACATACATTTGCAGCATACATAGATGGAACTGGAGATGAATATGTTAGCTTAAATAAGCTAGGCACAGAAAGAGAAATATAGTATGTTCTCATTCATATTTGGAAACTAAAACAGTTGATCTCATGTAGAGAGAGAATAGAATAATGGTAGCCAGAGGCTGGGAAGCAGGTGGGAGTTGCCAGGGGAGAATTAAGAGAAGTTGGTTAATGACTACAAAAATACAGTTAGATGGAATGAGTTCTAGTGTTCAATAGCACAGTAGAGTGACTATAGTTAACTATAGTTTATTGTGTATTTCAAAATAATTAAAAGATAATATTTTAAATATTCCCAACATGGAGAAATGGCAAATGTTTGAGATGATAGTTTATCCTAATCACATTTGAATATTACACATTGTATACATGTATAAAAATGTCACATGTACCCCATAAATATGATAATTATTATGTATCAATTTTTAAAAGCAGGAAGAATTGAAGATATAAATAGTCATCCTGTGTTCATGGATTAGAGGAATAAATACTGTTAAAACATACATACTACCCAAAGCAAACTTCAAATTCAATGTAATCCTGATTAAAATCCCAGTGGCATTTGTTACAGAAACAGAAAAAAAATCCTAATATTTATAGGGGACCACAATAAGATCCCAAAAAGCCAATGCAATCTTAAGAAAGAAGAACAAAGCTGGAGGCATCACACATCTTGATTTCAAAATATATTAGAAAGCGACAGTAATCAAAACAGTATGGCATTGGCATAAAGACAGACACAAAGACCAATGAACCAGAAGAGAGAATCCAGAAATAAACCCATACATATATAGTCAACTGATCTTCAACAAGGGTGTCAGTATCACACAGTGAGGAAAGAATAGTCTTTTCAACAAATGGTGTTGGAAAAACTGGATATTCACAAATAAAAAGAATGACATGGGACTCCTATCCTACATCATATACAAAAATAAACTCAAATTTATTAAAAACTAAATGTCAGATCTGAACCTATAAAAATCTTCAAATACATGATAGGAGAAAATCTTCTTGACACTGATCTTGGCAAATTATTCCTTAGATTTAACACCAAAAGCATAGACAACTAAACTAAAAATAAACAAATGGGACCACATGAAACTAAAAAGCTTCTGCACAAAAAAAGGAAACAACAAAATGAAAAGGTAACCCACAGAATGAGAGAAAATATTTGCAAACCATTTATATGATAAGGGGTTAACATCTAAACTATATAAGGAACTCATAAAGCTCAATATCATTTTAAAAAACACACACATATATAATTCAAGAACTTGAATAGACATTTTGCCAAAGAAGACAGACACGTGGCCAATAGGTACATGAAACTGTAAACATCACTAATCATCAGGAAATGCAAATTAAAACTACCAGGAGATATCACTTCACATCTGTTAGGGTAGCTATTATCAAAATGGTAAGATCAATATTGATAAGGATGTAAGGAAAAGGAAACCCTGAGCACTGTTAGTGGAAATGTAAATTGATACAGCCATTACAGAAAATGGTGTAGAGGTTCCTCAAAAAATTAAAAGCAGAGCTACCACACCATCCAGCAATACCACTTCTGAGTGTATATCTAAAGGAAACAAAGATCAGTTCTCAAGGAGAACATATCTGACGTTATTCACAGTGATCAAGCTATGGAAACAACCTGTCTATTGATGAATAAATGGATAAATAAAACATATACATACATATTTTATGTACATTATATATGTATGTATATACATTTCATATATACATATAATGAAATATTATTCAAACATAAGAAAGAAGGAAATCTTACCATTCGTGACAACAACATGGATAACCTTGATGGCATGATGCTAAGTAGAATAATCCAGTCAGAGAAAGACAAATACCTGTGTGTGGAATCTAACAAGAACAAAAAAAGGTCACACTCATAGAAAGTGGAAGTAGAATGGTGGTTGCCAAGGGCTAGGGAGAGGGGAAGGCGGGAAGTTGGCCAGATGGTACAAACCTGCAGTTATAAGTATGCTCTGAGTATCTAATATACAACATAACTATAGCTAATAATACTGCATTGTATACTTGAAATTTGCTGAAAGTGTGGACCTTAAGTGTGTCCTCACATTTTTTAAAAAGCAGTTATGCGAAGTGATATATTAAATAACTTGTGTGATCATCATTTTGCAACGTATATCAAATCATCATGTTGTACAGTTTAAATATATAAAATTTTATTTGTCAGTTATACTTCAATAAAGGAAAAAAAAAGAAAAAATAGGCAGATTTTCCAGGCCTAGTTTAATCACATAAATCTTTTTTTTTTTTTTTTTTTTTTTTTGAGACACAGTCTCTCACTGTCGCCTGGGCTGGAGTACAGTGGAACGATCTCAGCTCACTGCAACCCCTGCCTCCCAGGTTCAACTGATTCTCCTGCCTCAGCCTCCTGAGTAGCTGGGATTACAAGTGCCCAGCACTGCACCTGTCTAATTTTTGTACTTTTTAAGAGATGGGGTTTTTTTGTATTTTTAGTAGAGATGGCGTTTAGTAGAGACCAGATGTTAGCCAGGCTGGTCTCAAACTCCTGACCTCAGGTGGTCCACCCACCTCAGCCTCTCAAAGTGCTGGTATTACAGGTGCGAGCCATCGTGCCCAGCCCAATAAACCCTTTTAAAATCAAAGTTTTCTCAGGCTGGTAGTAGAAAAAGAAATTCGGATAGAGCTAAAGAATGAGAAATATTTGATGTGAGGGAGGTTCTCTGTTCCTTAGATGAAGAGGGCCATGGGTCAAGGGTCTATGAGTGGCCTCAAGACCTGCACATAGTCCCCAGCCAACAAGCAGCAAGAAAATGAGGACTTCATTCCTTACAGCCATGAGGAGTAAAATTCTTCCAAAAAACCTCGATGAACCTAAAAGTGAATTTTCCAAATAAAAGTTGGATCCTCCTAATAAGAGCCCAGCCTGGTCAACATCCTGATTTTTGCTTGAAAGACACTAAGCAAAAAACCCCATGAAGCCCACTTGGACCAACAGAACTATGAGATAATAAATGGTATTGTTAGAAGTCATGTAAGTTTGTGGCAGTATGTTACACCACAATGGAAAACTAATGCAACTCTTCTGTAAAGCATCTGTTTACACTTTTGCCTATCTTGTTTTAACTGGGTTATCATTTAATTATTGAATTGTAACTTTTAAAATATATCTACATATTTAATTTTAATTTTTAATTTTGTGAGTACATAGTAGGTGTATACCTTTATGGGGTACATGGGATGTTTTGATATGAGCATAAAATGCATAATAAACACATCATGAAAAATCCATCCCTTTAAGCACTGATCCTTTGTATTACAAACAAAACAACTATATTCTTACTTTTTTTTTTTTTTTTTGAGACAGAGTTTCACTCTTGTTACCCAGGCTGGAGTGCAATGGCACGATCTCGGCTCACCGCAACCTCCGCCTCCTGGGTTCAGGCAATTCTCCTGCCTCAGCCTCCTGAACAGCTAGGATTACAGGCACGAGCCATCATGCCCAGCTAATTTTTTGTATTTTTAGTAGAGACGGGGTTTCACCATGTTGACCAGGATGGTCTCCATCTATTGACCTCGTGATCCACCCGCCTCAGCCTCCCAAAGTGCTGGGATTACAGGCTTGAGCCACCGCACCCGGCACTTATTTTTAAATATACAATAAAATTATTAAATTATGGACTACAATCACCCCATTGTGCTATCAAATACTAGGTCTTCTTCATTCTATTACTTTTTAAAAAAATATTATGCATATGTTGTCAGCTATATGTATTGAGAACATTTTTTGCCCATTGGTGGCTTGCTCTTTCATTTCCTTAGAGGTGTTTTTAAGGAATATTTTAATTTTGATCAGTTAAAATTATCAATTTTTATTTGTTCATTTAATACCTTAGTGCGTTGACTTTCCTCTCTAAGAAATTTTTGTCTAGCCTAGGACATAAATATATTCTCCTATATTTATTTCTAGGAATCATATGGCCACAGCTTTTGTGTTGCTTCTATGTTCTACTTTTGGTTCACTTTTGTGTAAGGTACAAGGTAGATACTGAGGCTCATTTTTCTCATTTTTTGTGTGTGTGGATAAATTTCATTTGTGGAAAAACAGTCTGTTCCCCCACCGAATTACCTTGGCATCTTTGTTGAAAATAACTTGAGCATACATGTAAAGCTCCTCTTGAACTTTCTGTCCTATACCATTTATCCATGTCTATCCTTTTTCCTTTACCATTCTTCCTTATACTGTAGATTTTTAGTAAATTTTGAAATAATGTAGAATAAGTTCTCCAATAATATTCATTTTTAAGATTACTTGAGTTATTCAATGCATCTTTCACTTCTGTGTAAATTTTGAAGTTAATTAGCTTGTCAATTTTACAAAATTCCACTAATATTTTGAGTATGATTGTGTTGAATCTATAGATCAGTTTAAAGAGATTTACATCTTAACACTGAGTCTTCCAATCCATGAATGCAACATGTCACTCTATTTAGCTAGGTCTTCCTTTATATTTCAGCTATGTTTTGAACTTTGTTCAGTGTATATGTCCTGTATATACCACATCTCACTAAATCTATCTCAAAATATTTTGTGATTTTGATGGTACATAAATGGTATTTTTAAATATCATTTTCTAATTGTTCATTACTAGTGTGGAAATGTCTTTGTATCTTGCAACATTGCTAACTTCACTTATAAATTCTAGTACTTTTGTAGATTCCTTAAGATTTTCTATGTTCATGATGGTATCATCTACAAATAAAGACAGCTTTCCTTCTTTTCCATCAGTATTTGTTTCTTCTTTCTTGTTTTATTACACTAGGTACCACTTCTAGTATGATGTTGGATAGAAATAATTAGAGTGGACATCATTGACTTGGTCTCAGTATGACAGGTAAAAGGGATTCAGTCTTTGACTATTAAATATGATATTATGGGTAGGATTTTTAGAAATTACTTTGGTCATATCAGGGACATTTCCTGTTATTCATAGTTTGCTGAGTTTATTATGAATTGTTGCTGAATTTTGTAAAAAAATTTTCTGCATATATTGTGATGACCATAAGCTCTTTCTCCTTTATTCTGTCAATAGACAAAAATTGTTTGACTGTTGAATATTAAACCAACTTTGAAATCCAGGGATAAGTTTTCCCTGGTCATGATATCATCTTTGTTTTATATATTCCTGGATTCAATTTATTTATATCTTATTTATAATTTCTTCGTCTGTAAGAAGGACATTCATTTTCTTTTCATTTCTTTCTTTTTTGATGTTTAGGGGTTGTTTTTTGGCTTGCTTTTCAGCAATGTCTTCATTCGATTTTGATATTAGGATTCTGCCAGTCTCATAAAATAAATTATAGTATACTGAATAGATATCTGCACTCCCAGGTTTATTATTATAACACTATTCACAATAGCCAAGATATAGAAGCAACCTGAATGCCCATCAACAGATGAATAAAGAACATTTGGTACATGTAAATATGGAATGCTATTCAGCCATAAAAAAGAATGAAATCTGTTCATTTGCAGCAACATAGGTGAGCCTGGAGGACCTTATCTGAAATAAGTCAGGCATAGAAAGATAAATACTGTTCTCATTCATATGTGGGCGCTAAAAACAAGTTGCAATCAGAGAAGTAGAGAGAAGAATTGTGGTTACCAGAGGTTGGGAAAGGTAGTTGTGGGGAGAAATAGGGAAAGGTTGGTTAAAAAAAACAAAGTTACAACCAGATAGGAGGAGTAAGTCCTAGCATTTGAAAGCACTGTAGGATGAATGTAGTTTGACATAGTTAATTTTGTTTTATATTTTCAAAAAGATTTTGAAAGTTCCTTATACCAAGAAATGATAAACATTTAAGGTGGTGGATATGCTAATTACCCTGATTTGATCATTATACATTATATACATGTATTATTATATACATTTATCATTCAGTATCCCAAAAATACCTATAATCATTACATGTCAAGTAAAAAGGAAAAAAAAAAAAAAAAGAGATTACCAGATGTGAACAAAAAAAAAGAGGGAGAAAGTTTTTCATGCACTGCTAGTGTTCAAAGGCCACAGGCCAAGAGTATTCTTTGGGCCAAGAGCTAATCACTAGTTTCAGTGAAGACACTATCTGTTTGTTAAAGACAGCCAACCTCTGACAGCCAAGGCAGCTCATAGAGAGAATAGAAACCTGAAAAATGCTATATCTGCTCAACAAAACTTATCAGGGCATATTTCTCTCATGCTTCTCCACCTGCGCATACATTTCTCCAAAGCTATTCCACAGAATTACCCTTAACATTTGAGAACAAATGTATATCTTCATGAACCCAGCAGTTTAATCCAAAGAAATCCAACTCAAGATCAGTATTTCCTATCATCTTGTGTTTCAACTTAAAAATAGATATAAATTTTGCCCTTTACCTTATAACCCCACCGCTACCACCAATAAAGAGCCACGTCCATTTTCTAAATCAGAATTTTGTAGCATCTGATATTCTGCCTGACTGCAAAAAATATTCATTCAATTACTAAATTATACATCCAAGTTGACTTTAATGGAAAGAGATATACCTTCCTATATCTTCAAGTAAAATCAGTGTACAGGACTACATTTCATGATTACTCTGTTGTGTCAACTATCAAAGGCACATATCCCAGTTTAGAAACATGCTGGTATAATGATCTCATAACTAATAATTTACCACAATAACTACCAGAAATACTTTTAAATGCAGGCAATGGTGCAGGATCATGATGCCAAATATAGTTCTTGGTCCAAGGTAAATATAATTTAACCTTGATCTTTGTTTCCTTACTGAGTTAGCTATGCACTAGTGAAAACAATCATTTAAACAGTCAAAATCAAACTTTTCACCACATAAGTGGTTAGTGCTTCTCCTCCTTCTGCAGATTGTTTCAGCTATTTCTTTGTCCAGACTCTGTGAAGAAGAATGCAGAAGCAATCATCCTTATCACTTAGGTAAAAATTTACAGAGTTGGGAAATGACACAATTATATGAATAACCTGGTTGGAGAAGGAGCCAGAAAGGAAGAGTAAAAAACCCTCCTATCTTTGTGATTCTACTGGGAAGGCACAAGGATTTACTATGTTATTCATGAAAAGTAACAATAATAACAGGTAATTTGAGCAATTAGTATGGGTAAAGCACTGGGCAGGCAAAGCATCTTACCCAATCTTACTTCTATTCTATAAACTAAGTTTCTAATAATCCCTATGACACTGGTGAAGAAACTAACAAGAAGATAAATAATTACATTCCTCTCCACCCCACCACCAACCTAGTGGCGCTGGAGATATAATCAGAATTTTTCCTGCTGCCCTCCAGGAGCAAGGAGCATAGAGAACTTTATGGAGTGGGGATAAATAGGCAGGTAATAGAATATGTCTGCTTCACAAATACAGTGAGGGTTAGACATTATTTTGGAGGGCAATAGGAAAAACCTAAAATATTGACATTGAACAAGAAGAATGTCTACATATCATTAGGACTTCGGTAAAATCTAAACTTTTTTTCTGAAATAAAAATCATATTAGAGTGCCTTGGAGGTATAATAAAAATTTAAACTACCTATAGTCTATTTCTTCTTTCCCTCTGTCTCTTTCCCTGCTCCTAAACTAATTCCACCTCCCAGCTCTTCTAGGTATTGCACTGGTACCTCCGACTTAAAGCCTTGCTTGGAGTCATTCTTAAACTCATAGCTCATTATCTCTTACTCTGTCCCCTTCCATTCTAATACAAAGAGTCAATCATTTATGTTACACTCAGCAATTACTGGCCTCCATCTCTTCTTTTCCTTGCTTTCTTTTTCTTCTTTAGATTAGTTATTGTATTAGTAATGTTATTGTATCATTAGTTATTGTATCGATTAGTTATTAGATCAATCATTAATAATTGTATCAATCTTCTAATTGGCCTCTCCCACCTGAACCATTTTACACATATATATCATATTAATCTTTCCAGAAAACATGTCCAATTACAGCTTTACCACACACACACCCCTCTCATGACTCACTGATGTTGTCACTCTGTCATTTAAAGTCTTCACAAAGCTTACCCCATCTTCACTGATTCCTTATATTCCAACCAAACTCTACCACTTACAGCCCCAGCACACCCCTGCTCTAACCACTTCCATGTCCTTACTTAATTTCATCCAACTGCCTAAATAGTCCTTTTCAACTTTTTATTTCTGAAGAATTCTGACCTGTTTCAACACTCTTCCCAGATATCTCATTTTCTGTCTCCCTAACTCTGAAGCCAGCAGTGTCTGCCACACATACTAGGTAAGAAATTGGTGCTAAAACCCTTTCTTCCTGTAACTGCAGTAGTAGCAACACCTTCAACATGGCTTTTGCACTGTTTCCCCCACTTAGAATAGGCTCCAGTTCCAGCAGCAGAATCTTCATCAAATAAAGAGAGCCTGGAGGCAGCAGTCTTAGTGGCTGCTACTCCTTCCTTCTCTTTTTCCTTCAAGTGCAAAGCACTGACTACCCAGAGGATAAAGGAGAAAAAGCCAGCAGGCTGGAATCAAGCAAGCCTACACCTCAGCTCCCACTGCCCCACAGCAACTTACATGGAAAACTTGGTAGTGTTCCATCCATAACTCTTTAGAATGAGAACAGAGATTCAAGTAAAGAGAACTATCCAGGTTAGGCAGAGAGGAGAGGTCCAAGATGGCTGATCACAAGCAGCTCGGGATTGCAGCTCTCAGTGAAAGCGCAGAGGAGAGGATGCCACACTTTCAGACAAATTTTTGTTGCTCACGGACCAGGAGATTCCCAGTGGAGGAGCCCCACGGGTCACCAGCGCGACTCTTGTGGCCGGGACGGTGGTTCTTGGTGCAGAGTAAACGGGACTGAGCCCCCTTTTGGCCGACCTTTGCAGCTCCGGGAAGGCAGAGACGCCCATTCAGCTGATTGAAGGACGGACTCAAGAATGAAGCCAGATTGGAGATTCCTGGGCAGAAAAGCACCATCAATCTTAACGCAGCTGTTTTAGCCGGCACAGTGGGTTGCTCAGATTCCAGCGCTGGGAACCAACAAGTTAGACATCCACTCAGAAACCTAATTAGAAAGTCGGTAATTACAAACACAACAGATGGATAAATTTATAACGAAGGGAAGAAACCAGCCTAAAGGCTGAGAATGCCCAAAATCAGAATGCCTCTCCCTCTACAAGGGATCCCAGTTCCTCATCAGCAACAGAACAAGGCCTGATGGAGAACGAGTGTGTTCCATTAACAGAATTAGGCTTCAGAAGGTGGATGATAAGAAACTTCTGTGAGTTAAAAGAACTTGTTCTAACCCAATGCAAAGAAACTAAGAACTTTGAAAAAAGGTTTGACGAAATGCTAAAGAGAATAGACAATTTAGAGAGGAATATAAGTGAATTAATGGAACTGAAAAACACAACACAAGAACTTCGTGAAGCATGCACAAGTTTTAACAGCCGAATTGATCAAGCAGAAGAAAGGATATCAGAGGTTGAAGACCAACTTAATGAAATAAAATGAGAATACAAGATTAGAGCAAAAAGAATAAAAAGGAATGAGCAAAGTCTCCAAGAAATATGGAACTATGTGAGAAGACCTAATCTATGTTTGATAGGTGTACCTGAATGTGACAAAGAGAATGAATCCAAGTTGGAAAATACTTTTCAGGATGTTATTCAGGAAACCTTTCCCAACCTAGCAAGGCAGGACAATAGTCAACTCCAGGTAATACAGAGAACACCACAAAGATATTCCTTACGAAGATCAACCTCAAGGCACATAATCGTCAGATTCACCAGGGTTGAAATGAAGGAGAAAATACTAAGGGCAGCCAGAGAGAAAGGTCAGGTTACCCACAAAGGGAAGCCTATCAGACTCACAGCAGATTTCTGAGCAGAAACACTACAAGCCAGAAGAGAGTGGGGGGCCAATATTCAACATCCTTAAAGAAAAAAACTTTCAACCCAGAATTTCATATGTAGCCAAACTAAGCTTCACAAGCAAAGGAAAAATAAAATCTTTTGTGAACAAGCAAGTACTCAGAGATTTCATCACCACCAGGCCTGCTTTACAAGAGCTTCTGAAAGAAGCACTACACATAGAAAGGAACAACCAGTATCAGCCTTTCCAAAAATATACCAAAAAGTAAAAAGCATCAACATAATGAAGAATTTACATCAAGTAATGGGCAAAACAGCCAGCTAACATCAAACGGCAGTATTAAACTCACATATATTATTATCAATCCTAAATCCCCCAATCAAAAGACACAGCCAAAACCCATCAGTATGCTGCATCCAGACCCATCTCACATGCAAGGATACACAAAGACTCAAAACAAAGGGATGGAGAAAGATTTACCAACCAAATGGAGAGCAAAAATAAATAAATAAATAAAAAGCAGGAGCTGCAATTCTCGCCTCTGATAAAATAGACTTTAAAGCAACAAAGATCAAAAGAGGCAAAGAAAGACATTACATAATGGTAAAAGGATCAATGCAACAAGAAGAGCTAACGATCCTAAATATATACGCGCCCAATACAGGAGCACCCAGATACATTAGACTTATAAAAAGAGTTAGACTCCCACAGAATAATAGTGGGAGACTTCAACATCAATATTAGACAGATCAAACAAGACAGAAAATTAACAAGGATATCCAGGACTTGAACTCAGATCCGGAACAAGTAAACTTAATAAACATTTATAGAACTCTCCACTTCAAATACACAAAATATACACTCACATGAGTACCACATCACACCTACTCATAGGTTTAAATGAAATATTGGTTGGCTGCTTGTTTGTTATTTTCTTCCCTCATTTTTTCCTGTCTTCATTATTAAGCACAATTATCGGCATAAAAGAGGTTTTCAATACACATTTTTAGATTGCATTCTAGCCTGGGCAATAAAGCAACACTCCCATTCTCTCTCCCTCTTTCTCTTCCTCTTTCTTCCTCTCCTTCTTTTTTTTTTCTCTTTCTTTTTTTCAAAAAAAAAAAAGAAAGAAAGAAAGAAATAGAAACTAGAGAGCAGTTTTCCTTAAAGATGACAGTTTGTAGGAATGAAAGATACTCACTTATACAAAATAAAAGGCATAATTAAGATGTGTATCTCTATTATTAGGTATCTTATAATTTTGGAAGCACCAACTCATACACGTGCCTTTAATACTTAATATTCAAAATTTCTATTGAGGATGTGAATACAGATGAACTTCCTTAGGAAATGCTATGAAAGGACATAAGGTTAAAGTAAAAAAAAAATAACAAAAAACCATGATGTTGTTCCTGGAATAGCAGATCACAGAGACGAATCTGGGAACCAGATCCTGAGGGCATTTAATACACTTAGATAAGCACTAGAGATTACAGCAGTTTGGTCACGTAATAACAATTTTTTATTCTATTGCAACTGTAAACCATTTAAATAGTGCATTTCCTTCTCTAATAATTCATTTGGGAAAACAGATACCAGTCTTAAGCCAGAGTAAGTACAGTTCATTAAATCTTGATGAAAATAAAGTAGTGAAAATCAACAGGTTTATGTTCTTGGTTTCATCACCCACAAACCTCAGAAATTATTATTATTATTATTATTGAAACAAAGAGTATTAAGACTTGAGTTAATGTATTATTTTCACAAATACTTACTGAGGGCCCACCACGTGACTCACATGTAGTAGAAGAAAATAGCATTAAACAACTTAGACATACCTCTTGTCTTTCTAGAACCTTAAGTCTAACAAGGGAGAAAACATTAAATAAATAATAACAAAGACTTTTAAAATTAAAATCGTGGTAAGTACTATAAAGGGAAAGTATAGAATGGGATGAGATTATATTATTGCAAGACTAAGTCTAGTTAGAGAAGTCTCCCTATAGAAATGACATTGAAGCTGCAGCTTAGAGGATGAGGAGCAAGCCAGGTAATGGCTAAGAAGCCTTTGGGAAGATATCCATGTTCTAAGCCAAAAGAACACATGCAAAAGCCCTGCAGAGGAAGGAGGTATCTTTGAGGCACCACTAAAAGGCCAGTAGTTGAAATATTATTAGTGCAAGGAAAAGTGAGGTATTATTAGACAAAACAGTTGGGGCCTTGGTCATAACAAAGATCTTGGATTTTATTCTAAGGTCAATAGACAGCCAGCCAACAGGTGAACACTTAAATTGTTTACTTTTTTTTCTATTTTGCATAAGCCAATATAGGTATCTTTTACACTCATCTACTTCTTTGTGTTGAATTATTTTTTGACACATTACTATGAATAGACTTACTGATTAAATGGTAGAAATAACTTTATTGCCTATACTATATGTTAATATAGACAAAAGGTTTTAGAAGCAAAAGCAATGAAAGCAACTGCGTATCACTTACCTACCTGTAAGCTTCAGCATTACGATTTTCCTCTTGAACTTTTTGCTGATTTATTAAGTTTATTAATCAGTACAATACTCTCTCAGAGACCCCAAAAGTCTAACTTATATTGTAGATCAAGTTTTATGTTTCTGATGAACAGCTGGCTTCCTTCATGTGACTCCAGGCCTCAGGTTTCCCTCAGCTGGTGGCTCTGCTATCCCCTCAGACAGTCATTCCCAAGCTTTGCTGCACATTAGATTTACTTGGGAGCTTTAAAGTTTTTTGATGTCAAGATTACAACCCATATGATTTCAATTAGAATGTCTGGGGCATGGTAGTAAGGCATTCAGACAATGATTGGGAAAATAGAGTGTGAAAAGGCACAGTCTCCCTAAACGCCTGGTCTTAGAAGGGACACATATTCTGTTGGTTAGAACTAGGTACACAGTCATGCCTATCTGTAAATGGGGCTAGAAAATGTAATCTAGCTATATGCCAAAAAGACAAGGGAACAGCTAAAGGCCTTTGTCTCAGAAAGTATTAAAAGACCACACATGGCCAGGTGTGGTGGCTCACACCTGTAATCGCAGCACATTGGGAGGCCAAGGCGGGTGGATCACCTGAGGTCAAGAGTTCCATACCAACCTGACCAACATGGAGAAACTCCATCTCTATTAAAAATACAAAAATTGGCCGGGCATGGAGGTTACAGTGAGCCGAGATTGCACCACTGCACTACAGCCTGGACAACAAGAGCGAGACTCTGTCTCCCAAAAAAAAAAAGGTAAGAAAAAAAAAGCTCACATGTTGCTGTTAACTTTGTTTCATTTTTTAAATGACTGTTAAATGTGACTTTTCCATTTTTTTTCAAATATTTGAAATTATTTTAAATATTTTTATTTTGTTTGGCTTAGTGTCTAGAAGATCAGATATGAATGTAGAATTTTATATTAGCTTATATAAAGTTGATGCTCAAAAATTTTGGGTGATGATCTTTTGATATGTGAAGCTGTTTATTTAATATCAAGGATGAATTTTGAAGTAGGGACCATTGATTTTGATAGAGAACCAGATCTCTGACATCTGCTTCTCTGTGTAAGCAGTGTATGGGTGCCACTAGGTTTTCAAAAATTTATTTGAAATAAGCTATTAAAATAGAAGCTTTCGCTGAGACTAACAGATATCATATATCAAACTGAGCCAGAATACCCTGTAGGACTTAAAATCTCCTTTCCCACAAGGGCAAAGAAAAGTCAAGAATTAGCATGCAGAAGATGATTTTTGAAGGGGACTTTCAGAAAAGTGTCTTTAAATAGAGCTCTCCCAAAAGGGAAGATTCAGGGAGGTTTCCTCCTAAACCCATGCTGTGAGAGAGGGGACTTAAGGAGATCAGTTCGTGAGCTTAATACATGTCTCCTGCAGTTTGAAAGACAAAGTGGACAATATTGCATCATGCCTGATAAACTTAAAGAATGAGAGGCTAGATCAGGAGGGGAAGTTTGGAAAGTGCTGTAACTTCACTCCCATCTTTTGTGCTTGTTCCACTGCGAGTGTGACATCTCCCACCCACCCAGAAGCAGAGGAGGGTGGCCCAGTAGGTGACTGGTATTTCCGAGATCTACTGTCTTGAAGTCTAAAGAAAAGCTTTTGTTTTCACATTTCATTACATGTTTTTTTCAGTCTTCTTCATTTTCTCAAGCCTCTGAAAACTCTGAAAGCAACATTCAGACTTTTGGGTATTTTTACACAAGATTAAAATAAGATAAAGTGAAAGTTCTTGGCAAACTGTAAAATGCCATAAAATTGTAAGATATTAGTATTATTATGATTATTTATCATATGTACTTATTGCACTGAAAAGATCCCTTCTCAAAACACAATATAGGTATATGTGACCATATCTTAACCAGGTTCCATTTGTTTGAAGCTTTCCTAAATTTAGTCTCTAGTGAAGATGTCATGGGCTTAAACATGGCAAGGAAAGTAAAAAGCCTTTAAAAAAAAAAACATTAAGTTCACTTAAAAAATTTTCCACAATTTTCCTTCTCTTTCCATCTCTCCCTCAATTTTTTGTTTCTCTGGAAAAACACCAGGGAAAACATTTCATGCAATTATTTTAAAAGACAAAGAGGAAGTTAAGTGGAGTAAGATCTCTCTTATTCCATTTAAGAAAACAGTAAATAGTACAATGGACATAACCCATGTCTGAAAACTGACAAATTAATTATAAAGGTGAGGATCTGAGACCTCTCCTCATTAGAAAACAAAAGCAATAACAGCCAAACCTAGTCAAAGGATGGGAAAATATGCAAAATGTTTTTTCTAAATGTGTTAGTCTCTTCTGTATTTGTGTGTGTGAGTGAGTGTGTGTGTGTGTGTGTGTGTGTGTGTGTGTGTTAGTCTCTTTTTATTCTTTTGGAACTCTCTTTCAGAGTTAAATATTGCTGTTTACAGGTGATGAAATGCATAAAAACCCATTTCAAATGCTGGTACTACTTTGAGCATGGTCTTTCCCTTTGCTTCAACTTGGAATTAAGACTTTTGATTTATATTCTAGACCCAGAAGCAGTTTTCACTGTAGAAGTTATCTGAAAACAGTCTATGCTTTCTACTAGTGATCTATAAACAGATTCTTAAGATTGTCTCAGAATACTACAGGATGATTTACTTTAAATATGTATTAAACTAGGAATGCTTCTTAGTTTAATACATATTTAATGCATTTAAATTCATTTAAATGCATTTTATTTTTGGATTCACAAAAATGATGTGGCTAAAACCAGTTAGATAATTTTTTTTTTTTTTTTTTTTTTTGAGATGGAGTTTCGCTCTTGTTACCCAGGCTGGAGTGCAATGGTACGATCTCGGCTCACCGCAACCTCCGCCTCCTGGGTTCAGGCAATTCTCCTGCCTCAGCCTCCTGAGTAGCTGGGATTACAGGCACGCGCCACCATGCCCAGCTAATTTTTTATAGTTTTTTTTAGTAGAGATGGGGTTTCACCATGTTGACCAGGATGGTCTTGATCTCTCGACCTCGTGATCCACCCGTCTTGGCCTACCAAAGTGCTGGGATTACAGGCGTGAGCCACCGTGCCTGGCTAGATAATTTTTAAAATCTCTTTGTCTACAAGCGCAGAGAAAAAGTCAAGAATTAGCATGCAGAAGATGATTTTTGAAGGGAACTTTTGAAGAAGAGTCTTTAAATAGAGCTCTCCCAAAGGGGAAGAGTCAGGGAAGTTTCCTCCTAACTCCATGTCTTGGGAGAGGGGACATAAGAAGATCTGTTTGTGAGCTTAATATGTGTTTCCTACTTACATGACATACTTTTTCTTAAAATGCCTCTGCTCCAAGTAAATCAATATCAAAACAAATGAAGTGGCCAGGCACAGTGGCTCATGCCTACAATCCCAGCACTCTGGGAGGCTGAGGTGGGCAGATCACCAGCCTGGCCAACATGGTGAAACCCCGTCTCTACTAAAAATACAAAAATTAGCCGGGTGTGGTGGCAGGTGCCTGTAATCCCAGCTACTCCATAGGCTGAGGCAGGAGAATCGCCAGAACCCAGGAGACAGAGGTTGCAGTGAGCTGAGATCCTGTTACTGCACTCCAGCCTGTAAGACAGAGCCAGACTCCATCTTAGGAAAAAAAAGTGAAATGCTCAAGATGACATTAGTCCCACTGGTCTAAGTCCTGGTGTTGTGTGGATGACAAGAAACAGCCAGTTTTGTGACAGATAATAGATTCAAAGGAGTTGCCAAATTTGTTAACACTTTTCCATTTTTAAGCCATCCTTAAAGAAAATTATATATGGGGTCACATAATCCTCACATTAGGCCAGGAACAGTTCCATGCCATCTGGATTCATCTTTTTATCAATAGAGAGAACTAGTAGCTTTTGAAATTAGCAAGGATGTGGTTGATTTGTTCTACAGCCTACAATAAAAGATTTGTACTCTAGCAATATCTGTTCAAGTTTGTCTTTGATTGATTTCATGTACTCTTTGGTATACTTCTTGTAGGCTTCTTTTGTGAAGCTAGTTTCCTGCAAGTGATGACTCATCATGACAGCAACACCAGTGATTACCATGCTTCCAGTATGTTAGCCCTTAGGACCTTCAGCAAAGACATTGCCATTAATGAGTGAGTCATTGATGTTACCCTCTGTCCCAATTACCATCTTCCCCTTCACTTCCAAGCACATCCCAGCAGTGAGCTCCTAGATTTTATAAATGTCAGATAACGTCTTGCTATAGCTAATGAGATCCTAGTAGGTAATCATGATGGTAGCTGGAGGGAGACTACAAAGATTTGAACTTAGCAGAAGCCCTGAGCTTCCTTACAGTAAGTATAGTGCAGCCAGAGAGGGACTGGGGGGAAAGTGGGGAAAGGTACAAGCAAATTTAACACTGCAGGAAATTTACTTTTACTGGGAAAGATAAAAATAATGTTTTCACTGATTTTGCACATGTTGGCGATAAAATTCTCCTTCTTAAATAGAAAAATAAACACTTCACCAGCCTCCATGGCTCATGCCTGTAATCTCAGCACTTTGCGAGGCTGAGATGGGAGGATTGCTTGAGCTCAAATGTTCAAGACCAGCCTGGGCAACATGGTAAAATTCTGTCTCTATAAAAAATACAAAGGAAAAGAAAAAAGAAAAGAAACACTTAAAGTAAATATAACTGTAAATTCATGCAGTCTAACAATGTTTGATAGTGTTGTACAGCCATTAGATGCATCTACACTTTTATCCAATGGGGCACCTGTTCAGCTCAGGCCCAAATTGAAAAGATAAGAAAATTAGGGCTCTTAGCAATTAACAAGTTGATCAACTTCATTCTGCTAGCATAAGGTCGTGTTGGGATTCAAACTGAGAATCTTAGTCTCCTTTCCTAGTACTGCATAAGAAACAAGAACAGGGGCCCTAATGCAGGACATTATCTTGCATAGAATATCTTAACATGGAACTGTATGGAAAGAAAGAAGACAGTATGGGATACCCCTCCTGTTAGACTCTCTAGGAAGCAGATGCCAACGTGAGTTAAGAGTGCAAACAGTTTATTGGAGGAGCAATGTATTTTTTAAAAAGTGAAGAAAGTAGAATTCAGAGCTTTCAAACCATGACATGAACATGACGAGGTTTCTGCCAACCCAACAGGGAGCTCCAGAGCAGTGTGTCCAAAATTAAGCCCTTGTTTGTATCACCTTGTAACACTGCTTTGCTCAGTCACTGGCCACAGGGCCACACTGCGAAGAACTTGACCTCTATTCAACAGCTAAGGCAGATCCTAAGAGAGCCAGTTGTGGGAGTGTCAGCTACGGTATTCCTCATAGCTGGGTAGAAAGCCCTCTTGAAGGGAGATCTGAGCAGTACATCTCAGTATCTGCCACAGACACACAGAACTTGGATGAATCAAGAAAAGAAAAAAGAGAAATCATTCTTGTGACCCTACGTAGATAACCCTCATTCCCTGAGATGCAGTACTTCAAATTTAAGAAAAAAGTTACAGAAACAACTATTTAAGAAAAAAAGATCTGTAATCCTAGTTACTCCTCAAACAATATAACCCCCAGAAGTTCTTCCCAAATAAATTTGTGAATATCCAGTGGATGTCTCACAAGAGTTCTAACAACATGCTGTTGACTACCATGGGGGAATCTACCAATTTTCTTATCTCCTAATCTAGATCACTGGATAATGTGTCTAACTGCTCCTAAGAGTGCCAGCTATGCCAAACCATTGGCAGTTTCACTTCCCAGACACTACCCCATAGGATGCTAAGTTACCCAAGACTGGGGGTTCTGACTTCTAGTCAGGGGTTCTGATGTTTTATATCCAGAGAATAGAGGTCACTGAAGCCAGCATTTCATCATTATCCATATCAATGCAACTCGTCAACATTGCTAACATTCTGTTCCTGTATCACCAATACCATCACTTCTAAGAGGACTCAATGTTTCATGAAAGTTATAGAACAACAGCTTTTTGAGGTTTTACTTACTTTTTTGTTGCAGCTTTCTTGCTCTCAGATTGAGAATGGCTGGTCTAACTGATCATGTAAGTGACAGTAATGTATTGGACTTCTTCAGGTGTTTGTATATCTACTTTCTCTCTTTTTTTAATAGAATGAATTCTTTCTTAGTAGAAAAATAGACTGTTCTGTTGGTTCCCCTGGTATTTCAGATTTATGCAGATATTCTTATATCCTAGGGTGGTTATGGCTTCAGTATCATGAGATACCTGCTACATTAGCCTAACAGTTTTCTCTGATTTCTAAGGAATGGGAAATTAATATCAGAAATTAACTGAATAGTTGATACTTTTTATATAGCATAATAACTATCTCTGTAAGACATGAGCTACAATTATCACTGACAGTGTAAATAGAGTTATTCTCAACAAATCCTTTTCCTGTCTTTAAAAAGCATTAAGGAACTATTCATGGCAGAATGGTAGGTCCCACATGGCCATTATTGCTATAAGTCTGTTTCCCAACTGGGCAGAATCAACATATAACACTCCTTATAGATAGTCTTGAGACTTCTCTCTGTTTGATTTTGTTACGTGTTACACTAATACCACCCTAGAATGTTTTCAGTCCAGCAACCTACATTTAAGAAAGTCAAAATCATGCTTTGTATTTTGGAACTACAACTTAAAGAGATCAGTATTGGTCCTGAAGTTTGCATTTGAATGATTTGTTAAAAGTTTTTCTTACAGAAAGACAAATTGATTCTTACTTAGCTTTATATGGACTATTACTATGTAGGACAATGTTAATTTTCACGAACTATTTGAAGCGGCAATATTGTGTCAGTACTTTTAGGATAGCAATATAGAAAAAAATCAGAATTCAATACTTTATTCCTCTTTTCAGTCATGCATTCACAGGAATTTTCAATTTCTTTGAAATAAAATGAAAACAAAGGAAAGCCATTTTTCAGTTGTTCCGTTTAGATTTCTAGAAAAAGAAATCATATATTATTTTGCAGGAAAAAAGAGTGTAAAAGAGAGTCTTCCTTTGCCAATTCCTCTCATGCTGCCAAAATAAAATACATCTGTAGGCCACAGAGCACACAAATATGTTCACCTCATCCTCTGGCTATAGTGGTGATGTGTTCTTCCTGTTTATCTTTCTTGAGGATATCAACTTTTCTCCACTTCCATTCTCAGAACTCTTTAATCTCACAGTGTTCTCTACACCCTCTCTCCAGCATTCCTCCACTACTGATCTCAACAATCAGGGCCATTTAGGGTTCACGCAAGACTGACAGAATCCAAAACAAGACTAGAAGGATAAGAATCTTACTTCCAGTTTGAATTTGAACACCTTCCCACAGAAAAAAACAACTCATTTGAAAGACAGATGAGACAAAAGATCCAAAGTTGAAGGACTAAGTAAGCAGAAAACCAAAGTAACAGTAAGAAGAGCCCTTTCACAGGCATAGCCCAAAGTGTGCAAACATGTACAGCAGGCGTCCCCAAACTTTTTACACAGGGGACCAGTTCACTGTCCCTCAGACCGTTGGAGGGCCGCCACATACTGTGCTCCTCTCACTGACCACCAATGAAAGAGGTGCCCCTTCCTGAAGTGCGGCAGGGGGCTGGATAAATGGCCTCAGGGGGCCCCATGTGGCCCTCAGGCCGTAGTTTGGGGACGCCTGATGTCCAGTCATAGAATCACAGTTCCCTGAGCTTTTTCTAATGTAGAGAGCATGAAAAAAAGGAGCTCATTTTTTAGTTAAAGGCATTTAACACTCTTTGGTTACAGTGACTATCACTGAATATAGCAAAACCATAGGAACTTCAGTGATTTCATTACTTAAATGCTAGGCAAATTGAGCTAGGGATTTATATGTAGTTGAGGGTTTGCACTTAATTCAATAAACAATTGATACCACACATATTTATTCAGCTCCCACCATTATAAAACTGAGCATAACTGAAACATTTGGCAAAGAGCATTCAAGACAAAAAGACTAACATAAGCAAAGGTAAAGAATCTGTAGTAGAATCAAAATGGTAATAGATTCAGTTTGACCAGACTTCAGGGAGGATTTAAAGTGAATAAAAAGAAAAAAAAAAAAAGATAGAAAGGAAATAGGTTAGATTGCAATCAAGAAAACACTTTGGTTGACCGATTAAGGAATTTATTATTTCACGAGGAAATAGGAAAAAAAATTGAAGATTTCTAAACAGGAAAAGACATCATTAAAACTGTGTTTTAGACAGATTAAGTTGACTGTGACCTGCAGATTGGATGCTGGGATAGAGACCTACTCGAGGTAGAGACAGCTCACAACTGAGATTGTTGCTTGGTTTTCACGGACTAGAGTAATGAAAATAAAGGTAGAGATAAAAGACTAAAAGGGAAGTAGAATAACATGATCCAGGAAATGATAGTTGATGTCATTGAAGTTCCATTGGTTTTGCTAAATTCAGTGATACACACTGTAACAAAAAGGTGTCTACATGCCATTAACATCTAAATAATGAGCACATTTTTTCATCCTCTCTACATTAGAATCGCATGTCTCATTGGAACATGAGATACCAGAGAAAAGGAATAAAAAGTATTTCAGGTTTTAGACCAAAATTTCTGAAATGGGGCTATTACTACAACAATGTAGTTTCTGAAAAATACAAGCAATCCATGAGATTGTTTAAAATAACATTGATGACGAAAGAGTTTATAAAAAAGTGAACATATTTAGCAATAAATGTGTATAGTAGAGCATCAAGACACTTTTACTTTGAACTCATTTTATAACTAGTGACTGAGAAATAATAATGATCACTGAGTTCTTACGGCTGGCCGCGGTGGCTCACGCCTATAATCCCAGCACCTTGGGGGGCCAAGGTACGGGGATCATGAGGTCAGGAGATCGAGACCATCCTAGTCAACATGGTGAAACCTTGTCTCTACTAAAAATAGAGAAATTAGGCAGGCATGTTGGCACATGCCTGTAGTCCCACCTCCATAGGCGGTTGAGGCAGGAGAATCACTTAAACTTGGGAAGCGGAGGCTGCAGTGAGCCAAGATTGTACCACTGCACTCCAGCTTGGGCGACAGAGCAAGACTCTGTCTCAAGACAAATAAATAATAATAATGATCACTGAGTTCTTACTCTGTACAAGAAATTATGCCACTATTATAAATATGTACCTGGCACTATTCTTTCATGTGTATACATTACATTTTTTGTGGTCTCAAATATGGACTACTCACAAAACAATGTTTGTTTCTTCAAAGAAGATATTTTCTTAGCCACTCAGTCATTTGTTTGACAAATTTTTATCAAAGGTTTACAATTTACGTCGTCCAGGTTATGGAGAGCAAAATACATAGTACCTACCCTCAAGGCGCTTATATTTTCATAATGAAATGGACAGACAAAAGTTTATTAGGACTCTGGGTTTCGACAACGTGGAAGAAAAGCTTATGTGAAAAATTGTTCACACTATAAACTTCTAGAAAATCTGGATTTACAGAAAAGCTTGATGCATAGCTGAGCTCCCTCAAAAGAAAAAGAAGCATCTAGATATCAGAATTAAAGGGTTGTAAGTAGTTTATGCTATGATAGTCCTAGAGGGTGATACAGAAGGAGGAGGACGGATAATTAAATTAGTTAATACCTGGGTTGGATTTTAACCCTTGCGTAGGATGGGGCTTTAGGATTTGGAACTGAAACTTTGCTTAATGGCTTTTCCCAGAAGAGCTGTATCCTCAGTAAAAAGAGAATCCAAGAAGGAAAAAAGTGGCTTAGCAGCCCAGGGACCTAACCTTCAAGCTCGCCCTGGCTTCTACTTTGGTGAAAACAAATTGTAAATGAGAAATCAGCTCCTTTGGCCTGCACTTTTCACAGGTTAAGAATAGAAACCCACATGGTATCCGAGAATCCCCAAGCTGAGAAAAAAACATCAATGTTGATCCTCTGCCAGTTACATTCTTTACTGCCTGGCAGAATCAAATGCAAAATTGCCCTGGGGAGTCATTGTCGTGGATAATGTCAATGTGTTTCACTTAGATCCCCTGGGCCCATTTTTACTATTTTTTGGGGGGCAAGGGGACTCCCTTTATGGTGTGCTTTTTCATCCAACAGCCAGCACCTACTGAGTCTCCTTTTGCAGAGGACTGCCCTCCAAGACACATCCCCGCCCCCGCTGGTCTCTGTTTTTATAACGCTAAGGCATAACTTACCAGAGTCCCCGGCAGGTTCAGCCTGAGATCACTTTCCGTGGGATTTTGCCTGGGCTCACACCCTTGCTTGGCTTCCTCCACTTCTCTGTTCAGGCTTCCCCCACTCTTTTGCCGGTTTCCTCTAGAGCACCTCCTTAATAGAGACTGTCTCTGGATCTTCACCTTACATGTCTGCTTCTAAGGACAGGACCCAACACGTTGCTGCAGGATTCCCACAGGAAAATAAACAAGCACCTCTAAAGATAAACTCAAGAAAATAACTGCAGTATATACAAGGGAAAAAAATCATCTAAGACAGTCTGTAGAAACAATAACAGAAGTATTAATGCAACTAAGAACTTCATGGCGTAGAAAAAGTACTTGACAGAATATATGAATTATCCGGGATACAAACGGAGAGAACCAAAAATGGCAAGTTTGACAGAGAGTTTAACGTATACAGGGATATAATGATAAAGTTTGACATAGGTCTAACAGTAGTTCCTAAGAAGAGAGAAGAAAGAAATGGAAAGGAACTCTTTGAAGCAATGTGTTTAAGGAGTTTATAGAAATTATGAAATACAAGAAAAAATGCAATTCCTAAGTAGAGTAAATAACAATTAAATCTACATGAAGGAAAGAATGTACAACACAAAAGTAGAGAAAACATCTTGAAAGCAAACAGAGAGAAAAGACAGATAACCTGTAAAGAAACAAGAATTAGACTACAAGGAATGGGTTATTATATTAATAGCAATCACAGAGACCAAAAGACAGCAAGATAATGTCTTCAAATGGGAAATACCTATCAACGTAAAGTAAATTGACTACAATATTACTCAAGAAAGAGGATAAAATAAAGACATTGTCAGATGATAACTGTGAGATTTCATCATATAACACATTTTCAATGAAGAAAGAAATCAACCTCAGAAGGAAGATCTGAGAAGCAAGAAACAAAGTAGAACAAAGAAACAATGGATAACATATGCGGGCTCAACTAAATTAGCATCAACTCTAAAACATAACAGTCCCCATAACAAAAATGGTTCATTTGGAAACATGGACACTTGAAAGCAGGATTAATTTTAGAAGAAATGACATGTGAGTAGAGTTCAGAGATCAGAGTTAATGCATTCTACAAATTAGATATTGTCTAAGAGGAGAGTAAAGATATCACTTATCTTTATCCTCCACATATAATATATGAACATTATAGATTTATCTATCTGAAGATGTTCTTACTACTCGAAAGGAGGCCTTGTCCTAGATTCCAAGAGCAGGTTCTTGGATTTTACACAGGAAAGAATTCAGGGTGAGTCACAATGTACGATAAAGTTAAAATGGCTTATTAGAAACTGCTCCAATACAGAGTAGAGTGTCCTGAAAAAGCAAGAGAAGGAAAACCTCTACCTCAAATGTAACACTTGCTTATAATGGATATTAAAGATAAGAACAGTATGCTTTATTATAAAGGCTTGTGATTAGCTTGCGACCGACTATTAGTATTGCTTTTTCTCTTTTGTAATTATTAATTTCAGAAAGAATTTATATCTGTACTATTATCTTTAGAGCAAAACTTGTTTTAAACTGAGAATGTCTTTTTCCATTAACTCATTTCCTCAACCATAAGCATCTTGTGATCAAGACTGCCTAACTTTCTGGGAATGTACCCCAGCAGGTCTTGCTTTCTCCAGGCTTTATTCAAGACGGAGTCACTCTGGTTAGGACGCTTCTGACATTCTCACCCTACAATAATAATAAAAGGAGATTTTGAAAAAAACATAATTTATCCAATAGAAAGAGAGAAGAAAGGACACAAAGTAAAATATAGGAAGTAGAAATACAGAATGATATGTGTGGGCCAGCTAATCAGGTGATAGTGGCAGCAGACAAAATAGACAATTGGGTGGGAGGAAACATTGTTACTTGTAGACAGGGTTGTCACACTATGATAAAAGGAGCAATTCATCAGAAAGATATGTTAATTCTGAATTTGTAGATGCACCTGCCAATATATAAATTACAATGATACGAAAAACAAAAACTGACATAATTACTAGGAGAAAGTGACAAGTCTACAATCATGGTTACAAACTCTAGAACAGTTCCTTCAGTAATTGATCGGAACAGACAAAAAATTAGTCAAGAGGTGATCTGAACAACAGTTAACATCCTTGATTTATATATTCCACATAAAGAAGCATTATTTGAAGGAACCAAAGAACATTTACAGTCATATTCCACATAACAACATTTTGGCCAATGACAGATTGCATATTTGAAGGTGGTTTCATAAGATTATAATACGGCTGAAAAATTACTATCACCTAGTGACACCTTGTGACATTGTAGCCTTTTTAACATTATAACACAAGGCATTCTTCACCTGTTTGCGGTGACACTGGCGTAAACTGACCTACTGCACTGCTAGTCCTATAAAAGTACAGCACATACAATTATGGTCAGTACGTAATAGTTGATAGTGATAATAAACGACTATTACTGGTTTATATATTTACTGTACTTTTTATAGTTATTTCAAAGTGTACTTATTATTTAAAAAAAAAAGCTAACTGTAAAATATTTTTAGGCAATTCCTTCAGAACTTCCTTCTTATTCCAGAAGCAGGCATTGTTATCATAGACGATGACATGCATGTTATTGCTCCTAAAGACCTTCCAGTGGGTCTTCCAGTGGGACAAGATGTGTAGGTGGAAGATAGTGATTTTGATGCTCCTGACCCTGTGTAGGCTAGGCTAATGTGTGTGTTTTTGTCTTTGTTTTTAGCCAAAAAGTTTTAAAAGTAAAAATTAAAAAAAAAATTAAAATAGAAAAAGCTTACAAAGACACAGTTTTTTATAACTGTATAATATGTTTTAAGTATTATTGCAAAAGACCCAAAAAATTTTTAAAGATTTTAAAATTTATAAAGTAAAATAGTCAGCTAAGATCAATTTATTGTTGAAGAAATATTATTAAAAATAAATTTAGTGCAGCCTAAATGTACAGTGTTTATAAAGCCTACAGTAGTATACAATAATGTCCTAGGTTTTCACATTCACTCATCACTCCCTCGCTGACTCACCCAGAGCAACTTCAGTCCTGTAAGCTCCATTCACGGTAAGTGCCCTATACAGGTATACCATTTTTTAAAATCTTTTATATCGTATTTTTACTGTACCTTTTCTATTTTTAGATATGTTTATATACATTAATACTGACAATTGTGTTACAATTACCTACAGTATTCAGTACAACAATGTGCTATACAGACTTGTAGCCTAGGCGCAATAGACTACACCACATAGCTTAGGTGTGTAGGTGGTTACACTCTCTAGGTTTGTGGGAGGACACTCTAGGATGTTCACACAATGAGAAAATCAACTAAGGATGAATTTCTCAGAACGTATCCCCATCGTTAAGTAATGGATGGCTGTACAAAACTTGACTTCATGTTAGGCTACAAAGCAAGTCTTAACAAGTAACACAGAATGTGTATATTGCAGAACCATATTTTCTTTCTTCCATAACAATTTTAAAAATTAAAACGGGATAATTAAGAGCCCATATACTTGGAAATTTTAAAATACACTTTTTAAAACTTTGTCAAATCTTTTTTTTTATTCCTAGAGTCTGGATCTCACTCTGTCACCTAGGCTGGAGTGCAGTCATGTGATCATAGTTCACTGCCACTTTGAACCCCTGGGCTCAAGTGATCCTCCTGCCTCAGTCTCCCAAGTAGTTGAAACTACAGGCGTATCACCACACCTGGCTAATTTTAAAGTTTTTATGTAGAGACATTGTCTTTCTATGTTGCTCAGACTGATCTCAAACTCCTGGGCTCAAGTCACCCTCCCACTTTGACCTCCCAAAGTCCTGAAATTACAGGTGTGAGCCACCATGTCCAATCTCAAAGAAGAAATCTTAATTAGAATAAAAACATACTTCATGTTTTATAAAAACACTATACATCAAAACACAGAATAAAGTCAAAGCAATATTTAGATTAATTTTATAGTGCACGTTTAGATATTAGACATGAGGAAATATTAAAAATAAGTTATCTAAGCATCAAAATCAGAAGTGAAAAAAAGCATACACCCCATGAAAGCAGGCATACAAAAAAAAATAATGATAAAGAGCAAATAATAATAACAAAGTAAAGAAAAACCACACTCAATAGGGTAGATCAAGAAATTATAGCACATTATGATAACTTATGAGGAAAGGATGTACAAGTTTCCTCCTGTGTGCAGTGGCTTTCTAGAGTCCTTCATGCCAGGACAGTCCTTCCTGCCAAGTCCTGCCTCTCTGTCTAACCCCACTTCTTTCTACTCTTCCTCTATCTCTCCTCTTCTCTTTCTTTTCCTTGAACCTGCCAACCTCCTTCCACCTATTTAAGACCTTTGCACTTGATCTTTTCTCTGCCTGGAGCACTCTGCTCTGTTTTTGCATTCATTCCAAACTTCTTCATTGCATTCACATTTACACCAAAAAAGTGTTTGCATGGCCTCGCTCAATGGCTCACATCTATAATCCCAGCACTTTGGGAGACCAAGGCAGGTAGATAATGAGGTCAGAAGATCGAGACCATTCTGGCTAACACGGTGCAACCCCGTCTCTACTAAAAATACACAAAATTAGCCAGGTGTGGTGGTGTACTCCTTAGTCCCAGCTACTCAGGAGGCTGAGGTAGGAGAATCACTTGAACCAGGGAGACAGAGGTTGCAGTGAGCCCAGATTGCACCACTGCATTCTGTCTCCAAACAAAAAAAAAGTGTTCACTGAAAATCAGTGATGTTCCCGACAGTAGGAATATAGCAATTAAATAGAATAAACAAAAATATCTGTAATTATGGAACGTATGTTCTAGTAGCTGGCAACTTTTTTCACTCAGCAAGGTCTTTCCTGACCACCAAATGAATTTCAATGTTACTTATTTTCTTGTTTTCCTATTTATTGTGTTTCTTCACACTAGTGTGCCACATCTTTGAGGGGAGAGACCTTGTCTATCTTGTTTATCACTTTACTCTGAGAGCATGGAATGATACCTAAAACAATTATGTACTCAAGAGCTATAAGGTGAAAGAATGAATAGGGGATTCATGGACAGTGTCATCTCAATTATAGTTGAGGAAAACATTTGCCTGCAGCAAAAGGTGTGTGTGTGTGTGTATATGTGTGTGTGTCTGTGTGTGTGTCTGTGTGATCAAGAAGAACAAAGATCCTGTGTAAACTCAAGAGAATGGATATTGTGGTATTAGGATGAGAAGTTAGATGGGCAGGCGGGGGCCAGAGACAAATAGTCTGGTTGCTATGCAAAAACAGTGGACATTTCATTTTACCAATAACAGTGCGCACGACGGCCATTTGTTTCCATACAAAATGGGAAATTTAAATCCCCTTTGGGGATTTAATTTTAAAAGTAAAGAATGCTCCTACTTGGTTTGAAAACAACAACTCTTTGGTTGTAATTATTATGAGCTCCGTTTTAGTTAACATATAATATATAACTGCATACACTATATAGGTGATAAAGGACATTTCATAATCAACTTTACATGGTGCTTTATAGGAACACTGAAATAGATGTAGGTCAAGCACTGGAACTTAGTTATGTAAAAACTTAGAATGTATTTTCCCATAACTGGTGTAAAGTTTACTTTCAGTGAGCCCACTTGTGCCATCATCACCATGGTCATCAGATCTCACATGGACTGAGTGGCTCCTATATTCAAGACACTGTTTTAACCCAATTAATTCTCTCAAAAACCCCCAGTGCAGGGACAACGAGTTGCTTAAAGTCCCATAGCTAGTACATGGTATAACTAGGATTCAAAATGTGGTAGCTGAGCTCTGCAGCCTGTGCTCTTAACCTTTGCTCCCCACTGCTTCCACCCTTCCTGATGAATTACATCCCGCCCACCGAGCTTTGTCACCTAATCTTATGAAAACGTGCACTCTCCAGATTTAGGTCATCTTCCCATGCCGTCCTTCTCTGCCTACCTCCAATCCTGTTGCTCCTCACAAGTTTCTGCCACTGATCTCATCCCTGGTCTGACCCCTGGAATTGGAGGTCCTGGTGAAAGACAAAAATCATAGTCAGTTGCTTTCAAAGACACGGGAGACCACGTTCTCAATCAGATTCAGTCTGTCAGTTGTCTCCATGTGGGGTCTCCATGTAGATGGCTTGTGGAATTTTCTTAGCCAACGTAAGAAAATTTTCTCTCCCTCGTCCCCCAGCAGTGGTGCACATACCTTTCTCTCTGTACATTCTCCTGAGCAATCTGAGTGGCTCTTGTCCCTCTGTTCAACTCTTGGCTCTCTCATGTGGAATCCTGAGGACTAGCCTCCATGACTTCTGGGAACTAGGATATAGTGGCCCTCACCTCTCATCTTCATAGGCACACTGTGATACTCTCATGCTCTGCTGGCTTCTGGCTTCAAAAGCAGTGAGGTTTCTGCCTTCAGAAATCTCTGGTTGAAAAGTCAGTGGCATTCTCCAATTTTTAGAGTCCTCCAATATTTTAGAATATATAAATCTTGTGCCTCCTTCAATCTAGGGGTCAAGGGAGAAGTTAAATGCTTTAGAAATTGGGTTCTCGAGAAAACGACTATGTTTACCCTTCAGGGTGCTGTGAGAACCTATCATTTTATAAACTGAATGCTGGGTATCCCATACTACAGGAGTGAGGAACAGCAGACATTGCTCATGTTAAAAGGTGAACTCCAAGTACATTTTGTTCTCAGCTATTAGTTTAGCAAGTTCTACACAAAAGCAGTAACATCAGGGAGCTAGAAAGAATCTAAGTTAGTACATCACATCCCATTGTCTACATCAACACACTCATGTCATGAAACCTTGCAAAGAAAGTGATATCAACACCATCTGAATCAGTACAAGGAATCACAGGGACTTTATAGGGTTTATGTGACTTCTAATAATAAACACTTCTAATGTATTAGCTTAAATATGTCAAGATTTAAACCACCACTTTTAAAAGTCAAGAACAATACGACCTAAGCCTTTTATTTTGGTAATCAGATATATAGTTCACTTTTGAATGATTAATATGTCTACTAAATGTCAAAAGCCAAAAGCTACAAATTTTTCTTAGATAATGCACATTTTTAGGTCTTTATATTAAATCAAAAAATAAATTTAGCCATGTTTTGTATCAATCTTAATCATATTCCTGACCACGAATATGACTGTTAATGTTACTTATTTTTAATAAGTATTTATATATTATGTAAATATACTATAGTGTGATGATCCAGTAATTATTAGTATAACACTTGGCTTATATTAAGCCTGTTTCCTGGATATGAGAAATACAGTTGGAACTACCTCCCTCATTAGAGTCATAGTGAAGTGTGCATAATAATATATTTAAAGCCAAGGACAGGCACGTAGTACATGGCAGTTATCATTCTGTCCTCAGTACCAAAATTTTTGTGTAATTCTTTGTCTTCCATTGAAAAGTTTTTGAATTTTTTTTTTCCTTTTTTTTTTTGAGACGGAGTTTCGCTCTTGTTACCCAGGCTAGAGTGCAATGGCGCGATCTCGGCTCACCGCAACCTCCGCCTCCTGGGTTCAGGCAATTCTCCTGCCTCAGCCTCGCGAGTAGCTGGGATTACAGGCACGCGCCACCATGCCCAGCTAATTTTTGTATTTTTAGTAGAGACGGGGTTTCACCTTGTTGACCAGGATGGTCTCGATCTCTTGACCTCGTGATCCACCCACCTCGGCCTCCCAAAGTGCTGGGATTACAGGTGTGAGCCACCGCGCACGGCCAGTTTTTGAATTTTTTTTTAAAAAGTTCTTATCAGGAAATAACACAGTATGCCCTCTGCATTATATAGTTATACATTCTAAAAGGTACTTGGTTTTCAAGGGTCTGCTCATTGACCAGGTCAAAATTGTATTGCTTACAGCCAAAAACATTTCTACCCACTTATTCTTGTCTTATCCTTGCTGATTTGTGGCACTTGTCAATAAACATTGACAGTAAAGTATTTGAGAGTGACGTCTCTTAGTCTCCTAGATACTGTTTAATGTAGATTTCAAGTCCTATTCTTGGAAAAAAAATTCCCTCAAAAAGACTTCAGTCCTCCAAAGCAGTATCTCCGACCTCCCCTGTCTAACTTCACTTAGAAGGTGCTTTACTGACAGGTTAGCTACTCACGTCCACAGACTGTTAGACATTCTGCCACCTTTCAGCCATTTTTTTGTGTGAAATTTTGTGATTTTCAATTTTGCTATAATAATGGCGAAGCTCGCATTTTTTGTAGCTTTTTCTTCTGCAGTGTTGCTCCCTCTAGTGCTGAGTTGAGAGACTGGATATTAGACAATATAAAAATTTTGCTAATTTAACTAACCGAAAAGTTAACTGTGGAAATAAATATAATATTTACACATTAAAAATATTTCTAAATGCCAGGGGTAGGTACTATTTATTACCATACCTCCAGAAGCCAGTGCAGCATTGACTCCTAAGAAATATGTTTTCAACCAAACTGCTGAGAGAATACACATGATGGAAAAAAAAATTATTAAGATTCTATCTTACATTTTTAAATTCAAGATGTGCCTTTTGTAGTGACACCTAAAATTTTAGAAACATCTTATAGAACAGCATTATATAGCTAGCTATGCAAAATGAAATAATTAATTCTTTAGGATATTTGTCTTAAGAATAGGGTATGTGCTTCAAATATACATAGGAAAAAGCAACTTAGCAGTTTCTAACTTAGCAGGAACACTGAAATCTGGATGTCGTGCACACAGACTTTTGAGGAATTCTTCTGCATACCACAAGCTAGAGCTACTAAACTTCCATGAATCCCATAGTCCTTTGGTGTTGGGGATAGCTGTTGGCAAAGCTTGCTTTATTCAGTGTAACTTACCCAATCAGAGCTCTCTTGAATTCTTGTCTCAGTGGTCAGCCATTTGCTTCCAGTATTATCTTTACTTTTCACCTCTCTTGCTTAATGCTCCCAAATCAAAATAGCTCTATTTTCTAGCTGAGCATATTTTATTCACTTTACTCTTTGACATGAAGGTTGTTGGCTAGGATCCTCTCTACAGTACTTCAGATTTGGAGCAGGATTCTCCATTTAAAGTAACAGGGACAGGAAGACATCCACATTTTGCATGATAGGTCATATGCTATTCAATATGTTATAATTTACCCATATACATCTAAGAGGCATTCTGCTGATTTTTATAACACAATCTACAGAAAGTAAATTTGACAAAATTGCCTTGGCTGGTGAAAAAACGTAGATTCCCTAGTAACTTTCAACTATGCCCTCAAGGGCCATGTCAGAATCCCTAGAAGTAGGGTGGTCGTGAAATTTTTGTGTTTATCCATGGTTTTTCAATAGTTGAGATATGTGGGTCTAAGTTAGAAGGGACTCTGAAGAGTTATGAGGGCTTAGGTCTCATGACCTTATACAACTCTAAGACTGCTCACAACTACACAAAACAGCTACCAAAAAGTAATTTCAGAATAATTAAATGTCTTCACAAACACTGTGGAGTTTGTATGTAGCTCCCTCTTCTTTTCCATCTTTCTTTCCTCCATTCCACAGTCTTTCCTATTATTTGTCCTGCATCTATCACTTTTTTTCTTATTCTGCAAAGCTCAGGAGAACCTGGGTGGCAAAAAACAGAACTATTCACAGAGGATGAAGGAAAGAAGACTTGGCAGATTGGCAGACAGAGAATCTCTTAGGCCAGCAAAAGTTAAAAAAAAAAAAAAAAAAAGGTTAAGAACACACACACATATTTGCACATATGTTAAAATGTTTTGATCCATCATATAAATGTGTGTGAATTGGGGGTGAAGACAAAAAAAAAAGATGAAAAGACACATTTCAGTCTCTTGTTCTATGAAGGAAACAAAATATCTCTCTGGTCATTTCTATTCTGATCATTCACTGCATGTTTAAATAAGTTTAAAGAGACTCTTAATGTCTCTCTGAACTATGGAAGCAAGTAGCTTATCATTAGTTTTCTTGTAACCTTCACAAAGACTCCTTTGAGGGCAAGCCACAGCCTCATAAAAGCTGTTAATCTGCATTAAACCAACTGCATGAGCAATCGTTTAGAGTTAGGAAATTTTATTATCAGTTTAGCCACAAGAGAATACAAAAAGACAAGATTCTAGTGTAATAAAGGTTCCTACCTTGCAGGCTAGTAATCTGTATAGAAGAATTAGATAAGGTTATTTCCAGTGTTATATAATGCAAAAATTCAAAACCATTGCTGAAGCACATAAAGGAATCCCATACTTCTCTGTGCCTCACTGTTGTTTAGATAGTTGATACTTCATCAAATATGCTTACTGGATTGCAAGTTCTACTATCCTATTAGTTGATCCTGGGTAATTTTGGTTTACTAATGCACCATTTTATGCTAGCAGAAGGAGCTCTACATTTCTCAGGATATAAGCAATGGATTTGGAAGAGATAATTTTCCTGTTTGTAAGAATATATTAATAAAATACAGTGAATGTTTGTCTTAATTTGTCTTCTCCAATACACAGGAGAAAAAATCTTCCCCACCATTATCTTTGAGATGTCTTCAAAATGTGGTTTCTACCTAAAATTCTGCTGCTGCTTTCCTGTGGCTTCTGATTTTTGAAATTGCCATATAAACAAGAGAAGGAAAGGGTATCAGTTAGGATTGGCTTCAGCTTCATAGAACAGAGAGTCAACTATGGAAGCTTAAATTCACAGGTTCATGCTTTCAAGTTTAAATATTAGAGAATCCAGCTGGGGCCTGATACAGTGGCTTCCTGGGGTCACAGGGACCCGCAGAGATCTCGGAGCTCTCCCATCCACAGTGCTTACAAATGCATTGCATCTGCATTTTAGGCAGCAGGAAGGAGGAAGTAGAAGAGAGGCCAGAGGGCACCCTCCAGCTGTCTTTTATGAAAATTTCTCAGAAGTTGCACATTTCCACTTCTACTTCATGGATGGTGCTGAATAAGATCAAGGCATAAGGACAGAGAAAGATAGAGGAGCAGACAACCAACAGTCTCTGTAGCAGAATGTGATGACATAGCATACCATCATTTATGATTTTAAAGCAGTCAACTTAGTATTTAAATTCAATCACTCAAGATTTTCCCTCATATCTTTCCTTTTCCTCCCTTTCCTTAAAGTAAACTTAAATTTCCAGAGAACTTACCATATTATGCCGCAATCAAAAGAGGGTCACAGCTAGACTTTTTATTGCCATTATGAGGCTGGTATTACTGCTGAGTCTATGCTTTCTCTATGGTCCCTGGTCATAAAGTTTATACACTCCAAATCCTACTCATTTCAACCTCCGGTCTCTTTAGGATCTCCAATCTTCTGCCATTTTCAAGGTTAGAGACTCTGTCCTTGCCCATAGTTAGCATAGGAGAGGCTATGCTGCAGGGAAAGAAAAGAAAAGAAAACAGAAAGGCTACAGTGAATGAACACACTAAAGTTCATTTCTAACTCACACTGCATGTCTGTAGATGTTTCTGGAAGGCTCTGCACAGTCACTCAGAGGCCCAGTCACTCTTCATAGTCAGGAAGATTCTACCAACAAACTTTTAGCCATCTTATCTAGACCATGTGGTCTTCTCTGTCACTATGGTAGGGGAAGAGAGACTGGACAGTCACCTTGCGTTTTTCACTATCAGCTGCCTAATTGATATAGCACCCCTTCCTGCCAGGGACTGAATGCTTGTGTCCCCCAACATTCATCTGTTGGAACCCTCCCTGCTAAGGTGATAATATTTGGGAGTGAGGACTATGGAGACTAATTAAATCTAGCTGAGGCCATGAGGGTGGGGTCCTCATGATGGTATTGGTGTCTTATAAGAAGAGACCAGAGCCACCTTCCCCTCTGTCTCTGCCGTATGAGGATGCAACAAAAGAGTGGCCATCTGCAAACCAGAAAGAGGGCCCTCACCAGACACCAAATCCCGTTGCACCTTGATCTGGGACCTTCCAGCCTGGGAACTGTGAGAAATAAGTGTTTGTTGTTTAAGCCACCCAGTCTACAGTATTCTAGTATAGCAGCCAAACTGACTAAGATGCTTACAGTCTCATTTTATTAATCAAATTAGGACGTGGTCCACCTAATTCCAAGAGAAGGGGAAAATGTTTCTTTCATATGTCTGGAGAAAGAAGAAAGGAGTATTGCATAGAAAATGATAATGTCTATCTCCTGAGCTGACTACGACTCTGTAAGGCCACCCTCAGGCCCCTCAGTCTAGTCAACTCACTTGATCACTGCTGATTTACCTCTAAGACACAGTGTTTGACATGAAACTTCTCTGTGAGGCTTGTGTCTCCTAGGCCACTTTCCAGAGTCCAGAAAATGGATAACGTCTACTCTTTAATACTTCTAATCATATCTAAGATTTCAATTCTCTCATTCCAAGAGTGGGTAGGAAAGGATGTTTCTTAGAAACAAACTTGTTCTGACCTCTCAATGCATCACCTCCATTTTCTTCTTTCATTTGCTTTAACTCATATCTCTTTCTTTTCCTGTGGGTAATATAACTTATTCTTTGGTGTCATGTCATATATTCAATAATCTTTTTTAAGTCATAAGGGTTCAGTCATGTCAGAATTCACTTATCCCTTTTCTCTCAATAGAGCCTTGCTCTCTCAAATAAAAGCTGTGTTTTCAAGATTATTTGTTTCTGCTATAGATTTACAAATCCCATTTAGAATTTTAATTAGCTTATTTGTTGTACACTGTATCTACCCAACATTTGAGTGTGGTCCATAGAAAGCTGTTTTTAGCACTTGGAGATAACAATAAATACAAAGATAGGGGCAGGATGCAAATAATATAAAAATGTTAAGTCTATTATGCCAATATATCTACAAAGTTAGGAAAATACTACTATATCAGGTATAATATTTGGAAAATTTTAATCACAAGTGTTCTCATTTCATTCACACTGTGATTCTTTGTGATTCTTCATCCTTTAAAACAATGGGTTTTAGGGCATTAGGGAACCATGAAGTTCCTAATCAGCTTTGATTATCTAATTAAATGTTTTATTATTTACTCTGTAGAGAGATACTTGATTTAAGAGCCAGACGGTCTAAAGAGAAAGGCCATTCCTAAACTCCAAAATACCATTTACAAATTACAAGGCAAATCTCATAAAATTTGACAGGGGAGCTAGTATACAACTCAGAGTGAAGAGTGCTCTGAGAACGTGGCATAAGAAATATTATCAACTCAAAAGGAAGGCAAGATGCAGGTGGGGTGGAAGAAGAAGTTACACTCAAGGGTTTCTACTCCTTTTCTTGAGAATGAAATATTTTAAAGTGTTCTTGAGATAGTTAAAAAAAAAAAAAAGTATGTCAATAAGGGAGCCAAAACAGATCATTTCACAGAAATAGGCACCCTCTCTTGCCATCATGAGGGTATGTTTTCTCTTCCCGGGTCCACAAGGGGGTGTCGTTTCAAAGGCAAGAACTTCCCTGCCCCGTATCTCCACCCACGTCTCCATTCGAGAGACGAGAAGTCTTTGTTTAACTTTTGCGCCCATGGGAAAAAAAATCAAAGATCAATCACTTCGGCTGAAGTTTAAAGGAACTCCTTTCATAGGCCAGGAAACTTGAATGGAGTGGGAATTCCTCCCAGGTTAAAAGTCCCCATCCCTCACAGACTCCATATCTGGATCCCCTTCCACAACCTCATGGAAGCAGCTTTTCTCTCTATCCATTTATTTCTGCTTTTTCTCTCTCTCTGCCTAAGTAAATCACTTTCTGAAAAAACTCTTTGGGGTCTGAGATTTACTTAACAGTGCACCGCACTCGGCAGGGTCCTCTCCCCCATTCTGGGGTGAGTGAGGGACCAAGAGCCTGCAAGAACACCATCCTGGGAGTGGGAGGGGGCTGCGCTTCCCCCACCATGGGAACTGGTCTCAATCATGAGGCATTTACTGCAAAGGAGAATGATATTAAAGGATGTGTAAGCAGAGAGTACTGGAGATAGCCCCAGCCACCCTACATGCCTTTGCCCACTGCTATGGTCTGAATGTCTTTGTTCTCATCTGATTTGTATATTGAAATCCTAATCCCCCCATGTGATGGTATTAGAAGGTAGGACCTTTTGGAGTGATTAAGATATGAGGATGGATCCCTCATGAATGGGAGTAATGCCCTTATAAAATAGATCCCAGAGAGCTACTCATACCCATGTAAGAACTTGGCAAGAAGGTACCATCTATAAACCAGAAAGTAGACCCTCACCAGACTCTGAATCCACCCGTACTTTGATCTTGGACTTCCCAATCTCCAGAAGAGTAAGAAATATATTTCTGGTTTTTATAAGCTACCTAGTTTACAGTATTTTGTTATAACAGCCCAAATGACTAAGATACCCACATTCCTGGCTGAAATGGATGATTTTCAGAAGTTTTCTCATGTTCTCAGTAATAGACACAGTGTAGCACCAACATATCCTTCATGAATAAAAAAATTATTTTCCTAATTGCTGGAAGGATTCCCAGCAGATAGCCCAGTTCTCTTTGGTGAGTCCCTCTGCTGAAGAGTCCAACCTCTCCCAGTGTCATGGTTTCTTCCAAGGGTGGTCTATATTCACTGATTGACTCAGAGACATAAACATCTGCCCCTTTGCCCTAAGTTGAGACAACTCTAAAGGACTACCCAGAGCAGTTTCAGAACTCCCCAAGGAGGCAGCTGAGGCCTCTGTTGAGACTATGTTACAGCCCAATTTATTCCTCTGTGAAATCCTGTCTCCTGTCTTTCTTTTCCATTCCATACATACTGATTCCAAGAGCATTTCCAAAAGAACTTCCTGCTCTGTAATCTCTGCTTCCTAGGGAACTAACCCTGCAATATTGGAAAGAGAAGTGGAGTCAAGAAAGCAGACATTAAAATGGACTTTTGAAGTCGCATTACCTAACATTCAGCTGGTACTGAGGATTTCAGCACTTGTAATAGTTGAAATACATATGGTCCCTGCACTTGATCTTAGCCAGAAGGCTGAGAAGCAAACAGGTAGTCCCTGGCATAAAGTCTCCATGCTACTGCTAAAACTTGGTGGTGAACTACAATGATATTTTGATTAAAGAAAATACACTGGCATGTGTGGTTTCTGGCATTTGGGAAATATTGGGTAAATAATAACTATAGGGTCAGAAAAAATGGGTACTATAGTCTATGGGCACTTTGGGAAAAAATTAAATGATGAGGGTGATTAATTGGCAATAAAAAGTTGAGTCTATTAACCAGGGTACCTCCTTTGCACTATGCAGAAGATATTTTGATCTTCTAGTTAGTGGGCAATACAAGCTGAAGACCAAGCTCAGCACATAGTAAGAGTAGTAGAACTTCAAATTCTGCTGCCATGCCTGCTGTGCCAAGATCAGGCCTTGTATAGGAAAGAATGGGATCCTCACTCACGGAATGGTGACTTCTAAAGTCCTGGAATCCCCAGATTCCCCTGCTTTGAGAGCCTCATAAGTGGCCTGCTCCTTTCTATTAAAACTCTGAACTCCCCCTTTACTTGAAGATAATGCAGACAGGTCATCCCCTGCAGCACAGCAGAAGTTACAACCAGGATCTCCCCAACTTCCCCTCTTTGCCACTGGGGCAATAGTGGCCCAGCTGAAACATGCTGGAACATCCCAATAAGAAAGAAAAGGGACTTTACCCCAAAAAAGCTGTAGGACCTGACCAACATAATACTGGCAGCAGCTGGAAAAATTCACCTAGCGCTGGATTCTGAGAGTGCTAGATCAAGAGTGGTGGAAGATAAATTTGAAAAAGAGAGAGCATTCTCCTGGCATACATGCTTTCAAATTCTGGCAAAGACCTAAGGAGAGGGTGTCAACATGATGTTAAGATGGTTCCTAGAAAAGCACAGGAAAAATGATGGCCGATAGTACATGAGGTAAAAATAGACTTAGAAGTATTAGTTCTCACAGAACTATGTAAATAGCTTGGCTACCTATAAAAATAATAAATTCTTCACACCTGTAATCCCAGCCCTGTGGGAGGCCAAGACCAGTGGATCTTGAGGTCAGGAGTTTGAGATTAGCCTGGCCAATATGGTAAAACCCTGTCTCTACTAAAAAATACAAAAATTAGTTGGGCATGGTGGCACATGCCTGTAATCCCAGCTGCTCAGGAGGCTGAGGCAGGAGAATTGCTGGAACCTGGGAGGCAGAGGTTGCGGTGAGCCGAGATTGCACCACTGCACTCCAGCTTGGGTGACAAAGTGAGACTCCATCTCAAAAAAAAAAAAAAAAAAAAAAATTTCCATGCAACTGGAATAACTTAATATTACCAAATTCAGATTACACAGTTATTTACATAACAATGTTTTATTCTGTGAGTAGATTTGAAGCTCCTTGAGGTCAGAGACCACATATTTTGTTCAGAGCTCTAACCCAGTACTTAACAGAAATTTATAGACTTCTAAGTGTCAGCTAAGCAAATAAATTAAGGAATGTAATTAAGAGAAAATATACATCAAATGAATAGACTAGAGATATACTAGATATCTTTGAGATATTTTTCCACCTCTGACATTTTAATTTTTAAATCTTGATTCGCCAAAAAATTTTCTATAGTGTTAGTCAACATCTCAGACCATTTATAGAGAATGCTTTTGCTTTTTAAAAGGCTTTTGCTAAACCAATTCTTCCTTTGCTTTTTTGGGTGCATAATTATTTTGGGTACAGCATCACAGGATGGTCTTTAAAGGAGCCTTAAGTAACATATGTTTGAATGGGCCTGAAGAGAGCTTTTATTTGTAGAAAGTGATCAAAAACCTGATCTAAAAATAACATATTGGCAGTTTTTTTGTTGTTGTCATTATTATTGTCCTCTTTCAATTCTTCTAGTGGTAATAGGAATTGGGTAAAATTTTACACAAGTGGCAATGGGAGGTACACACAGTGTTAGACTTTGAGTGGCTTTAACAGCAAAGACAACAGGCAGGCGGGAGACTGATTATTGCCCAATAGTTCTTGACACCTGGGTTTATCCTCTACTAAGGAAATGTTTTTTGTCTTGCCACATTACCCCTGGCAATAAAACCCCACTAATGACGATACAGACTAAATCTAAAAGGCTTCTTCCATTTTGAGAAAGTTTCTGGAAAGGGCAATAAGACAGAACCATTAGATGAGGCTTGTCTCAGAATAACTTAAGTGCTGCTACTGGTTGTTTCGTCTTTCTTTCACATGCCTCTTACAAGATGAGGTTTATGTTCATTGATCAAAGTTTTTATCTTTCTCTCTAAACCCACGAATTTTCAAGTTGTCTGATTGTTTTCCTCAATTCATTTGTTTCCATTACATTCTCCATATGAAAAAATCATTATACTTTTTGCTACCGTGGGAATGTCTTTTTGCTTAAAACAGATGTTAATGACAATTTGATTAGAATGAAATGTCAGAAAAGTCAAGGCGACTGTGGGAAAGAGTGTGAACACTCTTTGGGGTTAGGAAAATATATCCATGTTGTATTGACACACTTGGAGGACTAATGTCAAAATTCTTCCTTTGGTTATTAGTTCATGTGAAACAAATTTGTAAACCAATCTTAAAGGTTTCTGCACTCAAGAGACGTCTTCCTAAATGATTAGTTTTGAATTTTTTTCTGGAGAAGAATAGTAAAAATATTCTTCCCAGTTATCCCACACTATTTCTCCCCATTCACCCCTGCTCAACCTCCTTATATCAAAACTGAAGTACCAGGTGCTCTATGCACTTGCTCTAGTCTGAAGGTATGGAAAAAAGAAGGGGAAGAATCCAGTTGGGGCTGAATGAAATGTCTGCCCAGGACCTAGATTCTGTTTTGCCTTCTAAGATGTTATTAATTATCCTATACCAGAGGCCCTTCTTTCCAATCAGTGTGTGACTCCTGTGAACTATAATTCATTTGCTCCACCTCAGCTAAATTACATGGGGCCTCTACTGAGCACTTGAGATGGGATGCAGGGGTTTCTACTCTTGCTTTTGCTTGACATGTTCATGGATTCTTTCCTTGCACTGTCCTCTTGCCTTCTGATTGCATTAGCCAGCTTCTCTTCAAAGTAAAGGATGTTAGTGATACTTCTTAGGATTTCATCAGTTTCTGTTTTGTCCTCAGTACAGCTCTTGGATGAGGGTTCTGGGAAAAAAAAAATGTGGCCACATCAGAAACTGTGGTTTCTGTTATTAAAAAATAAAAAATTTGAAATATATGTCTTGATGTCATTCCTTTTCCCTTGATTTTTTTTGCAGGGGGGGGTGAATTCTTAGCTTTGCTTAATGTTGTTATTATTATTGCCTACTTTCACTGGGTACTGGGGAGATTTTAGGCCACTACATTACTATGCTATCGTAACTGGCAAATGTTCCAACTTCACACACAGCTTGCAAGAAATCCGAACTTTGTGGGGAGATTTAATTAGGGAATAAAGAAAGAACCAGGAGCTATTGATAATCTGTCTGGACAGATTATCTTCTTGAATAAGATGACAAATCGAGGTGACTAAGTCCATGTCTTGTTAATCATTGATTCTTACATAGAAGAGGAAAAATAAGAGCAAGTTATATGCTACATCTTTGGTATGCTCCTCTTTAGCAACATATTTTGGCATGCTTCAGTCAAATCTATACTATACAAGCAAGGAAAAATAAAAATATGAGCAATTATTATTTGAGTTTAGGCAATGAACAAACTACGTGTAATTTTCAGCCTTAGCTATTTCCTTTGGTTAAATTCATGAAAAAGTTGCCTGACATATTTCTTTTTAAAATTCGTTTGCTTCATTTGGATTTACAAAGAATTCTAGTAAGATTCACAATTTAAAAGTCTGATTTTTAAACACACACACACAGTCATGCATCACATAACAAGAAGGATATGCTCTGAGCAATGCATCATTAGGCAATTTCACCATTGTGTGAACATTATCAAGTGCACTTACACAAACCTAAATGATACAGCCTATTACAAGCCTAGCTTATATCCTACGTGTTTTGCTCCTAGGTTAGAAACCTGCACAGCATGTTGTTCTATCAAATATTGTAGGCAATATTAAGTTTTGTGTATCTAAACATATTTAAACATAGAAAAGGTACAGTATGAATATGACATAAAAGATAAAAATGTTACACCGGTATAGGGCACTTGCCGTGAATGGACTTTGGAGGACTGGAAGTTACTTTGGGTAAGTCAGTACGTGGTGAATGAGTGTGAAGACTTAGGACATTGCTGTACACTGCTGTAGACATTATAAACATTGTACACTTACACTATGCTAATTTTTTTAAAAATCTCTTTCTTGAATAATAAATTAACCTTAACTTACTCTAATTTTTTATTTTATAAAGTTTTTAATTTTTTAACTTTTTTGATTCTTTTGTAATAACACTTAACTTAAAACTTAAAACACACACACTTTGTATAGCTGTACAAAAATATTTTCTTCCTTTATATCCTCTTTCTATAAGCTTTTTTTGTGAAAAATATTTTGTTTCTGTTTTTACTTTTAAAACTCTTTTGCTAAAAACTGAGACACAAAAATGCACATTTGCCTAGGCCTACACAGGGTCAGGATCATCAATATCACTGTTTTCCACTTCCAGATCTTGTCCCACTGGAAGGTCTTCAGAGGCAATAACACTCATGGAGCTGTCACCTCCTGTGATGACAGTGCCTTCTGGAATACCTCCTGAAGGACCTGACTAAGACTGTCTACAGTTAACTTTCCTTTTTAACAAGTGAAAGACTACACTCTAAAATTATGATAAAAAGTACAGTACCTATATATAAACCAGTAACATAGTTGTTTATGATCATTATCAAGTATTATGTATTATACATAATTATATGTGCTATACTTTCATACCATTAACAGCACAGTAGGTTTGCTCACTCCATCACTACCACAAACATATGAGTGATATATTGTACCACAACAGCAGGACAGCTACAGAGTCACCAGGTGATAGAAAATTTTCAGCTCCATTATAATCTTATGGGACCAGCATCTTATATGTGCTCTGTCATTGACCAAAACATTGTTAAGGTGGTACCTGAATGCACATATACATACAGACAGAGACATTTTGAAACTAGGAAAAAACAGTAAGCCTTTATACAATCTTTCACTTCTATAAAAGATAAATTATATTTGGATTCCTTGATTAATGACAGGAATATATTTCAATGTCAATATAATGACATTGAACTACATATATATGACTGTGTTTCATATATATATATATATACACACATATATACATATATACACATATACATATATACACATGTATGTATATATACACATATATGTACACATATATGTATATATACACATATATACGTGTGTGTGTGTGTGTATATATATATATATATATATATATATATATGAAACACAGTCATATATATGTAATTCAACCCATAAAATTAAATTAGAAAATTACTGGCATACTAAGAAGCTTATATAATTTCTTTAAAAGATTCTGAATATCTTTCAGTATTTAAAAAAATTTTTCAAGTCAATAAGAGAATAGGATTGACAGAAGGAAATATAAGCAATTAGCTTTGCATTTTGAATATTTATTTACTAAACATCTCATATATAGACGATATCTAAGGTTTAGTTTCTTCAAAGGTATCTATAATTATCTCAAATGCAATGTTTCATTCTGCTTTGTTCTTATTTGTCGACAAGTAAGTTATTCACTTAAAAATATATATGTATATTTTAGCACCTACTATCTTTCCCCTTTTCAAATATACACAACAAAACTTGCAAGCCAAAAACACAATAAAACAAGAAGTTAACTGAGCTGCATAAATGATATGAAATATACACATTACAGCTGAATTTATAAAATAATTGCTTTTAGGCACATTACTCTTAAAATAATGACTCAATTTTAAAGTAGATGCTGATTCTCCTTTAGTAGATTGTGTCTTCTGGGTTTCATGTAGTCAGTGATGATAAATGTCAACTAACATTTTTTTCAAAATTACATGTTCCTTGTGAACTTTCTTGATAATTAGAAATTAAGTATTTAATTTTTCAAAAGATAGCTACTTTTGTCTTTCAGAGCTCAGTATTGCCTAAATACTATGACAAAATATAAAAACACTACCCAACAATAATATATAAATAGTTGCAGATTTCTACCATACAATAAATAACAAAAAAAAAAAAAAAACAACAACACTGTAGGAAACAGTACATTATGTATGACTTAAGTGAAGACTGCCCAATTACCATTTCCTGCATGTATTTTATATAGACCTAAGCTGTGATTTCCTTCAATTCACCCTAACCCTAGCAACTGGTGGTCTGGCAGCTTCCTGCCTCTTGCAGACTGTGGCATAGACTGGTGGGTCCTTTAGCAGAGGCAAGGGCAGTGAGTGTGAACACTTCTCTACCACCACTGAAGACTGGCAGGAATTTTTTGTCTTTTTATGCACCTTTAGGCATTCTGCATACTGCCATTTAAAAAGAAGTGTTAGTTACACTGCATGTGGGATAGTTTAGAAAAGAGAGACAGCATGTTGCTTGCTGTCTTTCATACTTAATCACATATGAAGTAGAATCTTCACTGCTCATACATCTCACTCACTACCTAAGCCCAGTACAGAAACTAGAAATGAAAAGTGGATCTCCATCAGACCCATGCTGGATTATTTTATTGTAACTATTAATAATAATGCTTAATTGGAAAATAAAAACTGGCAAATGCTAAGCCAGACAGGAGATTAGGACAGCTGGTATAATCTTTCTAGGCAAACTAGAATATATGATCTTTACCTCTTAATTAACATTATTATCAGCCGGGCGCGGTGGCTCAAGCCTGTAATCCCAGCACTTTGGGAGGCTGAGGCGGGTGGATCACGAGGTCAAGAGATCGAGACCATCCTGGTCAACAAGGTGAAACCCCATCTCTACTAAAAATACAAAAATTAGCTGGGCATCGTTGTGCGTGCCTGTAATCCCAGCTACTCAGGAGGCTGAGGCAGGAGAATTGCCTGAACCCAGGAGGCGGAGGTTGCGGTGAGCCGAGATCGCGCCGTTGCACTCCAGCCTGGGTAACAAGAGCGAAACTCCGTCTCAAAAAAAAAAAAACAAAAACAAAAAAACAAAAAAAAAAACATTATTATCGTGGCCTTTCCACAGCAATTTGATATTCAGGACCTGAAAACTATTTTGTAGGTGAAGGGCAATACCCTGTGTGTCATCTTTTGCTTCTTGGTTATATAATTTGGTTTTCAAATTATCCTTCAGCCTTTGAGATGAAAAGATCCCTGTATGTAAAAGGACTCTGCAGTGGACTAGAGTTTATGTCCCTCAAAATTTATGCATTGAAATCCTAACTCCCAAAGTGATGGTATTAGAAGGTGGAGGCTTTGGGAGATGATCCTGAATCCCAAAGTGATGGTATTAGAAGGTGGAGGCTTTGGGGGATAATAGTCCTGTTCATGAGGGCCCTGCCTTATCCTGATTATTATCCTTATAAAAGAGGTCCCAGAGAGCTCGATTATCCCTTTTGCCATGTGAGGACACGGCAAGAAGGCACCGTCAATAAATCAGAGAGCAGGATCTCGCCAGACATTAAATCTGCTGACACATTGATGGTGGACTTCCCAGCTTCCACAACTATGAGAAATAAATTTCTGCATTTTATAGGCTATCCAGTTTATGGTATTTTGTTATAGGAGTCAGAGCAGCCTCAGATCCCTTAGGGAAAAGAACCAGGAATTAAAGACACATTCATTCTCTCCCTCTCTCACACACACACATACACGCACACACACACACGTGCATGCACACCCACACACCCACACAAACACACACCTTTTCATCTTTCTGTTTGTTAGGTTTATTTCCCCCACTACGAATCAGCTCCTTTCACATGGCCACATGGCTGGAATCACAGCCTGTGGCTGCTGCACTACCAAAGCAAAGAATTTTCTTACCTAATTTATTTTGTATCTCTTTGTATCATTGATATATAATATTTGTACATATTTGTGATGTACATGTGATATTTTGTTACATGCATAAAGTGTGTATTTATCAAGTAACAGTACTTAGGGTATCCATGACCTTGAGTATTTATCCTTTCTTCAAATCCTTTGTTTTAGTTATTTTGAAATACACATTGTTATTGTTAACTAGTCACCCTACTCTACTATTGGACATTAGAACTTATTCCTTCTATCCAACTATATGTTTGTATCTATGAACCAACCTCTCTTCATTTGCCCCTCCCACCTCACATCCTCCCTGCCTCTGGTATCTATCGTTTACCCTCTACCTCCATGAGATCGACTTTTTAACCTCCTACCTATGAGTGAGAACATGTGACATGTGTCTTTCTGTGCCTGGTTCATTTTCCTTAACGTAATGACCTGCAGTTCCATTTGTACTTTTGCAAATGACATAATTTTTTCTCTTATAGGTGAATAATATTCCATTGTGTATATATACCACATTTTCCTTATTCATTTGTATGTTGGTGGATACTTGGGTTGATTCCACATCTTTTCTATTGTAAATAGTGCCACAATAAACATGAGGGTGCAGGAATCCCTTTGATATACTGGTATCCTTTTCTTCTTATAAAATACATAGTAGTGGAATTGTGGGATCATATGGTAGTTCTAGTTTTAGTTTCTTCAGAAATCTCCAGCTGCAGAAATTTGCATAAGTAACAAGGAGCCAAATGTTAATCACCAAGACAATGGGAAAATGTCTCCAAGGCATTTCAGAAACCTTTGCAGTAGCCCTTCTCATCACAGGCATGCTGTTGGATGCCTGTAGTCCCAGCTACTTGGGAGGCTGAAGTAGTAGGATCACCTGAGCCCAGGAGGTTGAGGCTGTGGTGAGCCATAATCACGCCACTGCACTGCAGCCTGAGTGACAGAAGTGAGACCCTGTCTCAAAAAAAAAAAAAAAAAAAAAAAAAAAAAGACAATAAACATATACTTGCCCTATACTTTGAAATTGCGCAGATGTTCATAGCTATAAAACCTCAAAATGAAGTTTAGTTTTTGTGTTTTTTAATGTTACAAAAGCTTTGAAATGAGATGATAAACCAACTAAATAGACCTCCCAAAACAAAGTTCATAGACTGAGTTTGTTTGCAGCCATTCCCATTTCATATTAGTAGGTATTAAAAACAGACAAAACAAGCAGGCTGTGGTGGCTCACACCTGTAATTCCAGCACTTTGCAAGGCTGAAGTAGGTAGATTGCTCGAGCCCAAAAGTTCAAGACCAGCCTGAGTAACATGGCAAAACCCTGTCTTTAAAAAAAATACAAAAATTAGCCAAGCATGGTAGTGTGCCTGTAGTCCCAGCTACTTGGGAGGCTGAGGTGGGAGGATCATTTGAGCCCAGAAGGTGGAGGTTGCAGTGAGTCATGATCACACCATTGCACTCCAACCTGAGTGACAGAGCAAAACCTTGTCTCAAAAAAAAAAAAAAAAGAAAAGAAAAGAAAAAAAGAAAACCCAAAAAATGAAAAAAAACTAAAAAAATGATGATAATTCAGGTCATGTACAAAGTTGATTTGTTTTGATATTATATGCTTTTTAAGTGATATTTATGTGTATGTGTGTATTAGAAATTTTTGTTTGGTAAGATTTTATTACCACATAAATAATTCTTACCTGTATTTCTATAAAAACACTTTCTTTACAGTGCAAAAGCAAATTATGAACTAGAAAAAGAATAAAGAAGGTTATTAAGGGCATAAAGCATGTTTTATGCTTTGAGGTTAATTGAATCATACAACCTAACTCTACATGCATGCCTAGTTTCTTATTTTGCATTCAAACAGCACTATTTAAGTATCTCTTTTTTCCTTGTCTGTTCCATTGAGCATACATGTTCTATATTTATGGTACTTTTAAATGTCCTGGCAGAAATGTCAATGAGAATGTATTGGTTAATTTTCAGAAAAAGAAAGATTAAAAAAAAACACAAAGAGATTGTTTTTAAATATCCAGCCTTTTCCCCCAAAATCGTTTGTTTCAGAAAAATATTTGACCTGACATTTGTTAAAATCTTGTTCTTTCAAGTGGAATTAGAGCTTTGCAAAATTTCAGGTACAGTGGCTTATGCCTGTAATCCCAGCAGATTGGGAGGCCAAGGTGGGTGGATTCCTGGAGGTCAGGAGTTCACGCCTCTGATGCCAGCTAATTGGGAGGCTGAGGCAGGAGAATCACTGGAACCTGGGGGTTCGAAGTTGCAGTGAGCTGAAATCACACCACTGCACTCCAGCCCAGGCAACAGAGAGAAACTCTTGTCTCAAAAATAAATAAATAAATAAATAAATAAATAAATAAATAAATAAATAGCTTTGCAAAATTCAAGGCTACTCTGGAAAATGCAAATACATTCTCAGCAATTACATCTAAGTAAAAACACTTATTATTAACAAATTATATTTTTGATGGATTTTAAAAATTTGAGCACAATATACTTATTTCATCATATTTGGCCATTGTTTATGACACTTTGGCTCTGAATTTTGGCTCTACCACTCTATCACAGGTTAATTGGTGAGTAATCTTCAGCAAGTTAGGTAGCCCATAGCAATGTATTTCTCCAGAATTACAGAAACAATATTAACTTTCTCAGAATGGTTACAAAGAGTAAAAGAGATGGGATATAGAAAGCAATTAATCTAGAACTTGGCATATATTAACATTCAATAAATTGCTCAGTAGGCTTTGCTATAGGTTGAAGTCTGCTGCTCAAAAGATACTCAAGGTTTTATTTAAAGTAAAGTAATTCCTTATAGCATAAGAATCAGATCTTCCTCAGTCTTAGAAATATGAGGGCCAGGAAACCCCACTGGACTTTGATAATATAATAACTAAAACAACATTTAGCCAAGAAACAGAAAACCTGACTGAACCCTTCCAATTTTATCCATACTCCAATTTTTTCTCTATTTGGCAGAGAACATCATTTGGGTTTCATAGGATTATAACAGAATGAATGACAAAATAAATTATTTCCTGCTATTAGGTGAACTGCTACTGTACTTCCATTGCTTTGGAAGCTTCATTAATACAAGGCTGAAACTGCTAATTTGTTTTATCCCTGTGTTTGGTAGTGGCCAACAAGAGTAGTATCCCTGTGTTGAAAGAAATTGTAAAGTGACTGATACATGCCACTTGTAGGTGTGATTCTTGTTTTTGGTTGATAAGGTATCAGGTTTAAATTCTAGCCCATTCTTTCTGCTAGATGCTCATGGCAAAGACTGAAAGTAACTTGCCTTTGAATCTTCAGCTTAATTCCTAGAATATCAATTGTAACACGTGGTTGTTGATCTGAGCTGAACCACATCATACCTCAGTTCTCCTGTCTTTTCTGCTCTAACACTAGCACTTTGTGTTGGCAGGAGCAAGAATAGTATGAAGGTAACGCTAAGCCCAAAGCCACAGAGAATGGTCTTTTATTAACTCATAGATATGGGGGTTTATGATTCTCCCTCTTCCCTTCCCCCACAGAATGGCATATGAGGACTTCTGGGGTTATATTACGTAACCTAAAATTGGCCCCTCAGGCCACCAGAGAACTGAATTGACTCTCATAAGCAAGGAAGCTGTTCATGTGGGAAGTGTTATTCCCATGGGCTCTTTTGCAGAACTGTTCAAATTTAAACAATATATCTGGGGAAAAGAAAGAATGTGGGAAAGAAATATAATAAATTGTTCCTGCGTGTTTGTAAAATTTCTGCTTTTTGGCCAAAAGGAGTAATATGTAATCAATGGTTTTACGTTTTTTTGGCACTTGGTCCTGAGCCAAATTGAAAAATAGCTCCTCTCCCACTGAGGATTATTCCAAGGCTTTAGTGTCTCCTTTGTGTTGTGAGAACCACAACCCAGGATGTTTCCCTTGTTGGGAAATGGGGAGAGTGGACGTGCAGACCTGAGCGCTGTGGCCTGGTCATTAACACTCACCAGCTGTGTCAAGACATGTGATCTCAAAATAAAAGTGATGCAGAACATCCTCAAGCCTCAAAAGTCACACAACTAACACTGGGGCATGAGACAGGAAAGAACTTTCTGGGACTCTGAGTTATAGCTTAAGTGCCAAGGGAAAACTTTCCCTGGTGGTATTGCCACAAAATGGGTATGAAAAGAATCTGGGCTCTGTCTGATCATTAGCCATCTCCACAGAGCAGCGGTGGGGAGCAGATGTGTGAGTTAGGCAATTTCATTTCATTTGAAAACAACAGATGACCCTTGCATGCACTTTGCTTATGTTTTGCCCCTTGTGTCATTATTATCTGGAGGCTGGGACAGGAAGCAGAATCTACTTCAGACAGAAGAACTTTGTTCTATTTTTTTTTCCCATCCAAGTTTAGGAGAGGAGATAGATAGGTTAATTTTTTGTGAGAATCAACCCAAAATCTAGTTTGGCTGCCAAAATGGTCAGAATAATCAGATTGACTATGTCCTGGCCAGGTTGATTTTATTATACAGATCACCTTACTTTGTTCATTATGACAGAATTAAAGAGTTGAATGTACAATAGGACTTGACAAACACTATCTTCAGTTATCCAGATCTAGAGTATGAAGGGACCTAATATCAGCGTTTCCTTTTAATCTATTTCTTATCTAAATCAAAATCAAATAAAATCAAATTGACCCGAGACCAAGGTTGAAATCGAAGAGGGGTCCAGAAGTTGAGGTATCTCTGGACTGTAAATGTTCACAAATCACTGGTTCGTCTACCTGACTTTTTATTACCTGTACTTGTTCTTGGTACAACAAATACATTCTGTTAAAGATTTAAATATATTTCTTCTTAAAGAATAGTGAGGCAGAGTCATGTCATTAATGACCATGAACTTAGAAATCAAAACTGAATTTGAATCCCAGTGGATGCTCCGAAGTAGTATGTGATAGCAGTCAAGCAATTGTATGCTCCCAAGCCAAAGCCTCCAAGTCAGCAAAACAAGGGCAATAACTAATCCAGAGTTGCAAGGAGTAAATGATAATATGTATGTGAAAGATGTGTAGTGCAATATGTATGTTAATAGCCTAATTAATATCAATTTCCTTTCTTACTGGGCAATCTAGATGTTCAATATATTAAATATTTCTCAAATATTAGATACCTTTTTATTATACCTTAAATTGTGTGAATCATATTTTTAACTAGACCACCTATATAATAGTTTGAAACTTCATTCCAGTGAGTCCATTGGTTCAATCAACTATAAAGGAAAAACAAACTATTATATCAGTAAATCATCCTTTAAAATCTGAGTGACCATTTCTAAATTAACACCAAGCAATCTTTAGAGACCCTGAATACTGAGAAGTTTATGGTATACTGTCTTCCCACCATTCATTCATTTATTCATCATTTAATAAATATTTATAGATTATCCACAATTAGGCATTGCTCTAATCACTGATAGAGGAGTGATTCAGAAAGATAATCTCTGTTCATAGGAAACTTATATTTTAGTGCAAAAAATAATAGATATAAAAAGCCATTATATCATTTCTAGATCAGCTATAAATGTATTTTTATATTATTTCTATAATATATTTATATTTTATATACTATGTAAAAATGATATATACATTATACAAAAGATGATATATTATTTGGAAAAAATACAGAGTAGGGTAAGATAGATGGGATGCTGGGGCCAGGAATAAAGTTTGAAACTGTAAATAGGTGCTTTCCTACACCCCTCAATGTGAAAGGAGAAGAGAACAAGGTGGCGAGACAGCAAGCCACAGAAAGAATAAGAGGATGGCCAGGCACAGTGGCTCACGCCTGTAATCCCAACACTTTGGGAGGCCATGGCAGGCAGGTAACCTAAGGTCAGGAGTTCGAGACCAGCCTGGCCAACATGGTGAAACTCTGTCTCTACTAAAAATACAAAAATTAGCCAGGCATGGTGGCATGCACCTGTAACTCAAGAGGCTAAAGCAGAAGAATCACTTGAACCTGGGAGGCGGAGGTTGCAGTGCCTGAGATCACACCACTGAACTCCAGCCTCGGCAACAAAGTGAGACTCTGTCTCAATTTAAAAAAAAAAAAGAATAAGAGGGAAGTCTTTTAGGTAAAGGAGACACCTCATACAAAGGCCCTGAGATAGGAGTGCACCTGCCATGTTTGTAGGACAGAAGAGAGGCCACAGTGTGGATGAAGTGGCTGAAGTGGATAAAGCGGAGAGAAGGAAAGAGTAGTAAGAGATGAGCTCAAATAGGTGATGAGGACTAGGTCGTGTTTGACCTTCGAGTATATTGTAAGGACTTTGATATTTATTCTGCATGAAAAGAGGAGTCACTACAGAATTTTGAGCAGAGGGTGAAATAAACTGACTTCCATTTTGATAGAAACTCTGGCTGCTGTGTTGAAAGGTATAGTAAGGCAGTCAAGATGGAGGATGAGAGATCAGTTGGAAGGCTAGCGCAGTAATTCAAGTGAAACCTGATAATTGTTGGATGGTGGTAACAGTGAAGATTGTGAGAAGCGGTCAGATTCTGGGTATATGTTGAAGGTACAGCCAACAGGACTTCCTGGCAGGTTGAAAATAAAAGAGTCAAGAATGTTCAATGGTTTTGAGCAATGGAAAGTTTGTGTAGCTAACATCACCTGAGACAAATAAGACTGGCAGTTGAATTTATGTTGGGAATTCAGAGAGGCGGTGTAGGCTAGAGATATAAATTTAGGAATTTTCACCCTAGGAATGGTGAAACACAGAAGCTACCATAACACATCTCATGACTTTGTGGAACTTATATATAACTTGATTTGCAATCAGGTTCCCTTTAAAATAATGTAGTAGCCCCTTTCATACAACTGAAGCTTTTGAACTCCACTTAAAATATGAAATTTTTACTTATACTTAAAACCATAAATCTGGATGATATCAATGAGGCAATAATGTGAATAAGAAAGAAGTTGACCAAGAACTGATCTCTGGGACACTCAACATTAGAAGATTCAGGGGAAGTTGAAAAAGCAAAGAAAACAGAGAAGGACCAGACAGTGATGTAGAAGGAATACCAGAAGTCTGTGGTATCCTAAAAGCTAAGGGAGGAAAAAAAGATGATTTCAGGAGAAAATAGTAGGGCCAGGAGTGATAACTCACGCCTGTAAAACCAGCATTTTGGGAGACTGAGGTGGGTGGATCACTTGAGGTCAGAAGTTCAAGACCAGCCTCGTCAACATGGTGAAACCCTGTCTCTACTAAAAATACAAAAAATTATCCAAGCATGTAGCAGGCACCTGTAGTTCCAGCTACTATAGAGGAAGAGGTGGAAAGATCACTTGAACCTGGGAGGCAAAAGTTGCAGTGAACCAGTATCTCGCCACTGCATTCCGGCCTGGAAAACACTCTGCCTCAAAAGAAAAAAAAAAAAAAAAAAAAGAGTAATCTGCTGTATGTGAAAAATACTGTTGATATGTCAAACATCCTGAGTCCCGAGAATTGAAAATTGGATTTAGCAACACAAAGGTCAGTGGTAATAGTTTTTTTAAAGCACCATTAAAACTTCAAAGTAAAAAAAATTATAGTAACAGTTAAGAAGACCAATAAAATTCTAATTTTGACATTAAGTCTAGTTTGATTTCTTTCCTTCCTTCCTTCCTTCCTTCCTTCCTTCCTTCTTTCTCTCTCTCTCTTTCTTTCTTTCTTTCCTTCTTTCTTTCTTTTTTGTTGAGACTGTCTCACTCTATCACCCAGGCTGGAGTAAGTGGCATGATCATGGCTAGTGACTCAACTCCTAGGCTCAAGTGATCCTCCTGCTTTTGCCTCCTGAGTAGCTGGGACTACAGGCACACACATGTTGTCACACCTGGCTAAGTTATTTATTTTTAGTTTTTTGTAGAGATTGGATCCCATTATGTTTTCCCAGGCTGGTCTCGGACTTCTGACCTCAAGCTGTTCTCCTGCTTTGGCCTTCCAAAGTGCAAGGATTACAGGCATGTGCCACCATGCCTGGCCAGATTTCCTGTTTTAAATAGCAGTATTTAAAAATTGGGGGAAAGGTAGCTCATTTGTCAGTGCCGAAGGAATATATTCCGTCTTCATTTCGGGTAATGTGACACAGAAATGATTGACCCATTAAAATTATTCACTATACTAAATTAAACAATAATTTGGTATTGGAGTATCAGTAACATAAGCTTTTTCTACTCTCTCACACACACAAACACACAGCCTTAATAGCTATAACTGATAGTATTTTAAATAAAGTTTGGATATAAATTCTAAATATATTAGAAATATATTTCTAGACATTAGACAATGGTCCATTTTTTGAGCAACATTAAGTGCAACAACTTCAAGTATTAAATACAAACTACTTGTTCGAGTTTCTTATAAATGAATTTGGTCTCTAATAAATACATACTTACAGTGCCACCTACTGTCTGGCAGTAAAATCTTAACATCAATCATCCATACAGGTGAATTAAGATAAATAAAATACATACTACTCTTATTATCAGTAATCTCTTTTTGGAAATCAGACATTCTATGTGATAGCACTAACTTAGAGAACATATCATATTATCTCAATGAAGAAAAAGTATAACTAACACAGTACTCATCAACCTGCAACTCCTAACAATTTTTGTAAAATATACAAAAGCCCATTAAAAAAGCATACACACACACACACACACACACCCCAAATCATTATGTTAGGGTATAAATGCTTAAAACATTACTTTCCAATTACCAATTAGTATAGTTTTTAGTAAACTGCTGTTTTTAGTTGGTGGTAACATTAGCTGACCATTGACATAGATTCCAAAAGTCTACAAGTGATTGCAATTTTATTTGTGATATTACTTTAGCCTTTTTCCCCTAATCATTCTGTTAAATATTTATATCTACTATAATACTATGGAGTTACCTGTAGGGTCTATCATTAACTTAAACGTGTAAGGTAGAACACATTGTATATAATCTATTATTTATTTAAGAAAAAGGGGAAGATATGATAATATACAGTGACCCTTGAGCAGCACGTGTTTGAACTGCATGAGTCCACTTAATGCACGGATTTCCTCTTACCTCTGCTATTTCTCAAACAGCAGAACCAACCCTTCCTCTTCTTTTGCCTCGTCAGTCTACTCAACATGAAGACAATGAGGATGAAGACCTTTGTGCTGATCCACTTTCACTTAATAAAAAAGTAAATGTATTTTCTCTTCCTTATGATTTTCTTTCACATTTTCTTTTCTCTAGCTTACTTTTTTGCAAGAATACAGTATACTATATATAGAATATACAATAGATGTGTTAACCAACCAGCTGTGTTCTTGGTAAGGCTTCTCATCAACAGTAGACTATTAGTAGTTAAGTTTTGAAGGAGATAAAACTGATGCATGGATTTCTGACTACATGGGGGATCTGCATTCCTAACTCTCATGTTTTATATAAATAAATAAGTATATATATTTATATATGTGTTAAGTAGTATCCTATAGAAACAGAAAGAGACTCGAGCAGAGGAAAAAAAAATGGAAATAAGGTTTCCTTGAATATACCTTGCTTAGTAGATTCAACTACATAATTGAAAGCACAATTAAATAGGAAAAGCAATTCAAGTAAATAAGATGAAAGAAATTAAAAGCTGTACTGGGTTTTAGCAATGTAAATAGAAAATATATAAACCAGCAGAAAAACACATTGCAATAAGTAACAAATATGTTCTATGAAGTTAGGGTATGAAACACCAACAGCCATTTTTAATAGGAAATTGTTGAATAGAGAGACTTCCATGGGTGTCTGTAGACTTCAACACATTGAGGAAATTACAGACTAAATTTCTATTAACTAATGTCTGTGTGTTGCACAGACGTGTCACATCTTTGGTAGGCAACAACCTGACCTGAATTCAAATATTATCACTTAATTTCAAATATTCACAAGCTTTAAAAAATTTTATATTCAACATTTTCTCACCTTATGCTCCCTTTTAGAAATTCCCTTTAAAGTTACACAAAGATATTTTGTTTGATGATTTTAATTTTTAAACTCTGGACGGATACCAATCTTTGTGTTTTCATAATAGAAGGTCATTGTTTTGCTGTTTTACTTTCTGGGATTTAAGTGCTCTGCATCTACAACAAAGTTAAGTGTCATTTTACCTGTCAACACTCTAATTATTCTACAGTAAGTTTACAGAATAACTGGTAAATATTAAAGATATGAGGTTAGTAAAATGAAAGAATTCTAAGTGCAAATATCTTTATGCAGCCTGTGGCAGTGGCTCACACCTGTAGTCACAACACTTTGAGAGACTGAGGCAGACGGATCGTTTGAGGTCAGAAGTTCAAGACCGGTATGGCCAATATGGTGAAACCCTGTCTACTAAAAACAGAAAAATCAGCCAGGCATGGTGATGCATGCCTGTAATCCCGCTACTTGGGAAGCTGAGGCAGGAAAATCACTTGAACCCAGGAGGCAGAGGTTGCAATGAGCTAAGATCACACCATAGCACTCCAGCTTGGGTGACAGAGGGAGACGCTTGTTTCAAAACAAACAAACAAATAAACAATCTTTATGCTTTCCTCAGTTCCTACCTCACCTCTATTCTTTCATTTGTTTAGTCATTCAGCAAATATTTATTGAATTCCTGCCACATGCAGGCTCTGGGTGTGCAGTGGTGACACCTGCAGGCTCTGGGTGAGCAAACTTTGATGCCATGAAATGAAGTGTGAATCACAGGAATAGAAATGCAAGGAGAAAACAAAGACAAAAAGTATGTATGAAGAAGGTCTCAGTAGATTTTCATTTTATTTTAACCAGTTATTCTTTGGTTCATAGTAATACTCCATTGTGTTAAAAAGAAAAGTGAACTCTCAAATTCACTTGTGTCCTATTAGGATGCAAAGAAAAAGAGGCTCTTAGGGAAGAGGGCCAGAGAGAGAAAAAGGTAGTGATGAGAGAGAAATAAAAATACCTGTAGTATCTGACAGCATAAATTTTCCTGTCCTACCCCATCAATATGCTTTCCTCAGTTCCTTAAAATTCCCATGCCTTTGTAGGGCTCATTTCAAAAGGTCATGTACTCCTTGAAGTGTTTTCTGATCCTCCAAACTCGACATAATTTGTTTCTCCCTTTAAACAACCAAACTCTATTATTCATCTTTTGGTGCATATGTTTCCCCACTTATCTTCTGTTAAGTCTGTTTGTATAATTCCTTTAGGACAGAAGCTGTCTCTTATTCATGCCAGTGTCTTCTACATAACGTGAGCTTAATAAATGTTGATTTGATTGAACCTTGAAAAGTTATAATTCATCTGCCTATAAGCACATTACTCAAATCAAATGGACTTGTTTACCACCTATTGTCATCACACAGCTGGGAATGTAAATATGCTCATTTCAAAACTGTATACACACACCCATATATACATATATGGTCACATATATTTATAAAATTATATATTTGTATTTAATTTAGCAAAATGTTTCCATCTATAAGCTATTCTATTGCATTTACTAAGGGATCACTATAAATTTAAAAGGTTACTTCTCTGAGCACTTCCAAACTGATCTCATTTAAATAAAATAAAATCATTTTCCAGGTTACTGAGCTATCTTTCATCTTCAATTCATAACCTTTTATATGAAAGTAAAAGTTATGATAAAAATTCTTTGTTCATTTGAAACCTCATAGGAGATAACCCCCAACACTGTGTGAAGTCTACAAAAGAGAATTGTGATTGAAAGATCAAATCAAAAGGAGACAAGAAAGATAAAAATAACATGTACAAAATTTTGTTTACTTAGCAAAGTAAACAATATTATAAAATCTGTCATATAATTCAGAAATTGAGCATAATGCAATAATGCTGTTCTATTGTCAACTCTGGGGAAAGCTTCTTTCGAAATTTTCTGTAAATAATATGCCTATGGATTAAGTTTAACAAAAACCCAAAAAAAACTAGCAGGTTACAACATAGGTAGTCAGAGAAACAGTCCAGATTATTAGAAGAACCATAAAGATGCTTAGTGCTAGAACCCAAAAGGTTCAAAATGATTTTAGAATCAAAATCATGGCAACTAAGGGACCAGACATATAAAATATGACCCCAGAACAAATGCTTCCTCTAGATACTCCCTTGATTCACCTCTATAGTGGAGATAAACATCTACTCAAGCAATAGTTTTTGTTAGGATTTTAAATTTTCATTAAGAGTATTACAAATAACTGATAGTAGTTTAGAATGTAGGTAGTAAATTAAGGCAAAATAGTAGCATGATTATTAATTTCATTTGTCAACATGATGGGGCTAAGGGGTGCTCAAACAGCTCGTAAAATATTATCTCTGTGTGTCTGCAAGGATACTTCTGGGACAATCTGAATCAGCAGACTGAGTAAAGATCACCCTTGGCAATGTGGGGAGTATCATCCAATCCACTGAGGGCCTGAATACAACATAAAGTTTGACCAGACCAAGTTTATTGACATGGGACCACTACACAGATTCTGCATTTAATGTTACAGCTACAGAAATCTGCATAAGTAATGAGGAGCCAAGTGTTAATCACCAAGAATGTGGGGAAAATGTCTCCAGGGCATGTCACAGACCTTTGCAGAAGCCCCTCTCATCACAGGCCTGGAGGCCTTGGAGGAAAAAATGGTTTTGCGAGCCCCCTTGCTGTGCGCAGTCTAGGGACTTAGTGCCCTACATCCTAGCCACTCTAGTCATGGCTAAAAGGAACCAAGGTACAGCTTGGCCCATGGCTTCAGATGGTGCAAGCCCCAAACTTTGGTAGCTTCTACATGGTGTTCAGCCTGTAGTTGCACAGAAATCAAAAATTAGGGTTTGGGAACCACTGCCTAGATTTCAGAGGATGTATGGAAATGCCTGGATATCCAGGTACAATTTTGCTGCAGGAATGGGGCCCTCATGGAGAACCTCTGATATGGGAGTGCAGAAGAGTAATGTGGGGTGGGTGCCCTCACATAGAGTCTTCCCCACTGGGTCACTGCCTAGTTGAGCTTTGAGAAGAGGGCCACCAACCTCCAGAACCGAGTATGGTAGATCCACCAACAGCTTGTACTGTGCATCTGGAAAAGCAGTAGACACTCAATGCCAGTGTGTGAAAGCAGCCAGGAGGGAGGTTGCATTCTGCAAAGCCACAAAAGGAGCTGCCCAAGACCATAAGAACCCACCTCTTGCCTCAGTGGGACCTGGATGTGAGACATGGAGTCAAAGGAGATCATTTTGGAGCTTTAAGATTTGATTGTCCTGCTGGATTTCAGACTTACATGGGGCCTGTTGCCCCTTTGCTTTGGCCAGCTTCTCCCATTTGGAACAGCTGCATTTATGCAATGCCTGTACTCCCATTGTACCTAGGAAGTAACTAACTTGTTTTTGATTTTACATAGGCTCATAGGTGGAAGGTACTTGTCTTGTCTAAGATGAGACCTGGACTATGAACTTTGAGTTAATACTGAAATGAGTTAAGACTTTGGGGGATTGTTGAAAAGGCATGATTGGTTTTGAAACGTGAGGATATGAAATTTGGGGAGGGCCAGGGATGGACTTATGTGATCTGGCTGTGTCCTCACCCAAATATATTCTTCAATTGTAGCTCCCATAATTCCTACATGTTATGGGAGGGACCTGGTGGGAGATAATTGAATCATGGGGGCAGTTTCCCCCATACTGTTCTCATGGTAGTGAATAAGTGTCATGAGATATGATGATTTTAGAAGAAGAAACCTCTTTCACTTGACTCTCATTCTTTCCTTTGCCTGCCACCATGTTAGATGTGTCTTTTGCCTTTTGCCATCACTGTGAGGCCTCCCCAGCCATGCAGAACTGTGAGTCCAATAAACCTATTTTTCTTTGTAAATTACCCAGTCTCAGGTATGTCTTTATCAACAGCATAAAAATGGACTAATACAGCCAGGCTGTTGTTGAACTCCTGACTTCAAGCAATCTGCCCGCCTCTACCCCTAATGTGCTGAGATTACAGGGATGAGTCACCATGCCTGGCCATGTGATGGTTAATTTTATGTGTTAACTGAGCTAAGGAATATTCAGATAGCTGGTAAAACATTACCCCTGGGCATGTCGGTGAGGGTGTTTCTAGGAAAGATTAGAATTTGAATCGACAGACTGAATAAAGATTATCCTCACTAACGTGGGTGGGCATCATCTAATTTATTGAGGGCCTACAAGTAGAATAAAAAGCAGAAGCAGGGTGAATTTTCCCTGTGCTTTAGCTGGGACATTCCCTTTTCAGATATCAGTGCTCCTGGGACTTAAACTATTGGCTCCATTCTTAGGCCTTTAGGTTTGGACAGAAACAGCATCACACGTTTCCTAGGGTTGGCAGCTTACAAATATCAAACAAACTTTTCAGACTACATAGTGGCATGAGCCAATTCCTCATAATAAGTATTTTTCTATTTTTTATTGTAGCATTATTTATAATAGGAAAGACATGGAAACAAATGTTCATGAAGAGATGAATGGATAGACAAAATGTAGTATACACTGTGATGAAATGTTATTTAGCCTTTAAAAAAAGGAAATCCTACCATTTGTGACAACACAGAAAAATCTAGAGATTATTACACTATGTGAAATAAGCCAGTCACGAAAAGACAAATGCTCATGATTCCACTTACATAGGATACCTAAAATAATCAAACTCATAAAAGCAAAAAACCAATGGTGGTTGCTAGCAGGTAGAAGAAAGGGAAAATGGGAAATTATTGTTCAATAGGTATAAAAGTACAAAGTTTTAATAGGTATAAAGTTTAAGTCATGCTAGATAAGTAAGTCCCAGAGATCTTGTGTACAACATAGTGCCATAGTTAACAATACAGCATTGCACACTTTAAAATGTGTTGAGGATAGATCTCAGGCTAAAGGTTCTAACCAAAACACATACACATACACACACACAGACACACACACAGACACACACACACACACACACTTTTGGAGGTGATGGATATATTCAATACCTTGGTTGTGGTGACAATATCACAGGTTTATTCATACATTCACGCTCATCAAAATGTATACATTAAATACATGCAAATTTTTGTATATCAGATATACCTCATTAAAGCTTTAAAAAACATTGATATGATACTAAAATATATTCACATTGAAAAATATTAAAAATAAATGCAAACCATTCTGTTATATAATGAATACTTAAGGTTGTCAGCATTATTAATCATTTGCATGTTTAATTAAATATTATATTTTATCATTATGGATCTAAGTAAGCCAAAATTAGACCAGGCAGAATAAACATTCTCAAGCAGTATGATGTTTCTCTATGCCTCATCAACTTGCAGAAGGTTATAATTTTAGAGCAAGTAGCTATTTTATATATCAGCAAACATATGAGGAAACTTTCACGCAAATGCTGAAAGAAAAGTTTATAGTGCTAAATGCCTACATCAAAAAGTCTGCCAAATCACAAACTGACAACCTAACAGCATACCTCAAGAAACTAGAAAAGCAAGAACAAACCAAAACCCAAAGCTAACAGAAGGAAAGAAATAACTAAGCTCAGAGCAGAACTCAGTAAAATTGAAACCAGAAAACAATACAAAAGATTAATGACACAAAGAGTTTATTATTTGAAAAGATAAGCAAAATTAAAAGGTCATTAGCTAGATTACCAAGCAAAGAAGAGAGAAGATACAAATAAATTCAATTAGAAGTGAAAATGAAGACATTATGACCAATACCACAGACATACAAAGTTATCATTCAAGCCTACTATGAATACCTCTATGCATACAAACTAAAAATTCTAGAAGAAATGGACAATTTCCTGGAAACATACAACCATCCTAGCTTGAATAAGGAAGAAATAAAAATCTTGAACAGACAAATAATAAGCAGTAAGATTGAATCAGTATTTAAAAATTGTCACAACAACCAAAAAAGTCTAGGGCCAGACAGATTCACAGCCAAATTCTACCAGACATTCGAAGAAAAATTGGTACTGATCTTACTGAAACTATTCCAAAAGACTAAGAAAAAAGAGAATTCTTGCTACTTCATCCTATGAAGTCAGTTTCACTCTGATACCAAAGCCAGGAAAGGACATAAAAAAAAGAGCTACAGAACAGACTAATATCCCCGATTAACATGGATGCAAAAACTTCAATAAAATACTAGCAAACTGAATCCAACAGCACATTGAAAAGATAATACGACTTGATCAAGTGAGTTTCATCCCAGGAATGCAGGGAGGGTTCAACATATGCAACTCAATAAATATGATTCATCACACAAACAGAAGTGAAAACAAAAACCATATAATCATTTCAATAGATGCAGAAAAAGTATTCAATAAAATCTAGCATCCTTTTACGATTAAAAAAAAATCCTCAACAAACTAGGAGCAGAAGGAAAATAACTCAAAATAATAAAAGGCATATATGACAAACCCATGCCAACATCATACTGAGTGGGGCAAAGTTCAAAGTATTCCCCCTAAAAACTCAAACAAGACAAGGATGCCCACTTTTACCACTTATTTTCAACATATTACTGGAAGTCCTAGCCAGGGAATAAGATAAGAGAAAGAAATATAGGGCATGTGAACTGGAAAAGAGGAAGTCAAATTATCTATGCTTGCTGATGATATGATCATATATCTACAAAATCCTAAAGACTTCCCCCAAAATACTCCTAGATTTGATAAAGGGATTCAGTAAAGTCCTAGGTTACAAAATCAATGTAGACAAATTAGTAGCACTGCTATACATCAACAATGACCAAGCTGAGAATCAAATAAAATACTCAGCCCGTTTTACAGTAGCTGCAAAAATAAAATAAAGCAGAATACCTAGGAATACACTAAGCCAAGATGGTAAAAGATCTTTGCAAGCAGAATTACAAAACACTGCCAAACGAAGTCACAGGTGACACAAACGAATGGAAATACATACCATGTTCACAGATTAGAAGGATCAATATTGGGAAAATGACCATGCTGCCCAAAGCAACCTATGGATTCAATGCAATTCCTATCAAACTATCAAAATTATTTTTCACAGAATTAGAAAAAAAAATCCTAAAATTCATATGGAACCAAAAATGAGCCCAAATAGCCAAAGCAATCCTAAGCAAAAAGAACAAACCTGGAGGCATCACATTATCCAACCACAAATTATATTATAAGACTATAGTAACCAAAAGAGCATGATACTGGTATAAATGTAGAAACACAAACCAATGGAACAGAAAAAGAGAATCCAGAAACAGAGTCAAATGTTTATAACCAACAGATCTTTGACAAAGCATAAGAAACATAAATTGGGGGAAACACAACCCACTCAATAAATGGTGTTGGGAAAACTGGACAGCCACATGCAGAAGAATGAAACTGGATCCCTATCTATCACCATATACAAAAATTAACTCAAGATTGAGAAAAGATTTAGATCTAAGACCTGAAGCCATAAAAATTCTAGAGAAAACCTTAAAAAAAAAATTTTCTGGGCATTGGCCTAGAACAAGAATTTATGACTGAGACCCCAGAAGCAAATGCAACAAGAATAAAAATAAATGGTATCTGATTGAATGAAAAAGCTTCTGCACAGCAAAAGAAACAATTATCAAAATATACAGATAACCTACAGAATGGAAGAAAATATTTGCAAACTATACATCTGACAAAGAACTAATATTTAGAATCTACAAGGATCTTGAACAAATTAGCAAGGAAAAAAATCCCATCAAAAAGCGGCCAAATGATATGAATAGACATTTCTCAAAAGAAGATATACAAATGGCCAAGAGACATATAAAAAAAGTTCAACATCACTAAGTATCAGGGAAACGCAAACTAAAAGCACAATGAGATGCCACCTTACTCCAGCCAGAATGGCCATTATTAAAAAGTCAAAAAACAATAGCTGGTCGGGCGTGGTGGCTCAAGCCTGTAATCCCAGCACTTTGGGAGGCTGAGACAGGTGGATCATGAGGTCAAGAGATCGAGACCATCCTGGTCAACATGGTGAAACCCCGTCTCTACTAAAAAATCCAAAAAAAAAAAAAAAAATTAGCTGGGCATGGTGGTGCGTGCCTGTAATCCCAGCTACTCAGGAGGCTGAGGCAGGAGAATTCCCTGAACCCAGGAGGCAGAGGTTGCAGTGAGCCGAGATCGCACCATTGCACTCCAGTCTGAGTAACAAGAGTGAAACTCCGTCTCAAAAAAAAAAAAAAAAATAGCTGTTGGCGTGATATGGTAAAAAAGAAACATTTATACTCTATTGGCAGGAATGTAGATTAGTATAACCTCTTTAACAAAAAACAGTATGGAGATTTCTCAAAGAACTAAAAGTAGATCTACCATTTTATCCAGCAGTTATCAAAGGAAAAGGAAAATAACTCATTACATCAAAAAGACACCTACATGCACCTGTTCACCACAGCACAATTCACAATAGCAAAGATGTGGAACCAAGCTAAGTGCCTATTAACCAATGAGTGGATAAATAAAATATGGCATATATACACCATGGAATACTAGTCAGCCACAAAAATAATGAAATAATGTCATTTACAGCAACTTGGAAGGAGCTGGAGGCCATTATTCTAACTAAAGTAACTCAGGAATGAAAAACCAAACCATGTTCTATTCTCACTTATAAGTGGGAACACAGAGGCATACAGAATGGTATAACAGACATTGGAGACTCAGAAAGGAGGAAAAGAGAAAGTGGGTGAAGGATTTAAAAAATGTGCATCAGGTACAATACACACTTCTCAGGCAACTAGTGCACTAAAATCACAGACTTGACTACTATATAATTCATCCATGTAACCAGAAACCACTGTACCCCTAAAGCTATTGAATTTTTTTAAAAAGAGAAAGAGACTCGGCCAGGTTATCAAAGCTGGGTAAGTTAAGAACCAGGACAAAGTACTGAATTGGTATTGAGGTGATGAAGTAAAAATATGACACTTGACTGAGTTTTAAGTTCTCTCTTTTTAACTAGTTTTATTAAGGTGCAACTGACAAATAAAAATTGTGTATATTCAAAGTATACAAAATGATGCTTTGATATATGTATATATTGTGAAATGATTACTGCAATAAAGCAAATTAGCATATCCATCCAATTTGGATCTGGGTAAGGGAATTAAGAAGGGAAACTTGGTGAATAAACATGCAAGAGTAGCATAGGGTACACGATCTGCATGTCTTGTTCCAGTGGCTATCTTGAGTTATCGTCACTCTGGTACAGGCTTGTATCATTTTGACAATAGCTGTGTTGTATATGAACCAGCCTGAGATAATCTCTAGATGGGGAGGATTTCACAGCTGGCACAGCCGGATCTCCGTGCTGGGTTTATTTCAAGATTAGCCCCTGTAGTTTCTAAGCAAGTATGTAATTAGATAAACTAGACCAATAAAAGAAGTACCCAGTGGGAGGGAGGGAAATAAAGGGCTTCAAAGTACATTTCAAGGCCAGCAAGGAGAAAAAAAGCGGTTTAAAATGAATTATGAAGCTAAATTACTTGGTTATATTATTATTTATAATAAAATGAAATTCAATGAAATACTTAAAAATATTTCATTAGTAAAATCAAAATTATAAAAGTCTTTAAATAAATACAGATTAAGGCCAGGCATTGTGACTCATGCCTGTAATTCCAACACTTTGGAGGCCAAGGCAGGCAGATTGCTTGACTCCAGGAGTTCAAGACCAGGCCGGTTAACTTGGTGAAACCTCCATCTCTACAAAAAAAAAAATATATATATATATATATGTATATGGATCAGGAAAGTGCTGGGTAGAGAAGAGCAGGGTCTCTGGCAAGGGGTCCACCCTCAGGCCTGTGCCCATGAACCTGAGAACAGGCACTCCTGCTTATATGCCCAAATTTTGCATTTTCCAAGCCCATTCTGGCCCACCATGCACCCCTATCCTGTATCCATATAAACCCAAGACCTTAGTGAGCATACGTGCAATGGGCTGAACATCACATCGAGACCAGCAGGCCAGAAGACCAGCCCACGGCGGAATGATGGCGGCAAGAAAGAGAGAAGAGGAGGGACATCTGGATTCGGAGAGGAGTTTGGCTGGGGTTGGTCAGAGAAGAGTCTGGCCGCTGGGTTGCCTGACTCCAAGGGAAGACCACCTTCCCACTCCATCCCTGCTTCTGGCTTTCCATCCATCTCACTGACAGCCACCTCCACTACTGAATAAAACCTTGCACTCATCCTTCAAGCCCACATGCGATTTAATTCTTTTGGGACACTGGGCAAGTGTCCAATTCTTTTGGGAGCTTGGGATACAGAAGGCTGTCACACTGGCCCCCTGCCCTTGCAATAAGGCAGAGGGTCCACTGAGCTGATTAACACGAAGGCTGTCTGCAGACAGCAAATCTGAAAGAGCTTTGTAACACACACCCACTTGGGCTTTGGGAATTGCAGACGCCCACCCCTAGGTACTGCCGTAGGGCCAGAACCCAGAAGTGCTTGCCCTGGCCTCTGCACCTGCCCGTCTGCATGTTCTCCCTACCCCCTACAGATGTGAGCTTTGGGGCAACCAAGCAGGGGGGCCACACCCCTGTTACATGCCCTGAGAGGGGAATCAAGGAACTCTCCCATTTCAAAAATACAAAAAGAGTTTAGCAGGGTCTAGGGGTGCATGCCTGTAGTCCCAGCTGCTCAGGAGACTGAGGTGGGGAGATCACCCCAACCTGGGAGGTTGAGGCTGCAGTGAGCTGTAATCATACTATTGCACTTTAGCCTGGGTGACACAAGTGAGACCCTGTCTCAAAAAATAAAAAATACAGATTTGTTGCTTTCAAATACCAGGATTACTATAAATTAAATATTGCTATGACTTAATTAAATGTTCATATTCCTTCAAAATCTATATATTGATTTCCTGCAAAGCTGTCTCATGTGAGGAAAATCTAATCTGAAAAGAATCACCCTCCTTTTTGAGGTCTTTTTCCCCGATCCAGGAGAAAATTAACTAAGAGTCTGGCTCCCTTTTAAGTCTGACAAGAAACACAATCTATTCTCTCTGAAGCCTGCTACCTGGAGTCTTCATTTGCATAACAAAAAATCTTGGTCTCCACAACCCCTTATCTTATCATAGACACTCAATTCTATTGATTCCAGGTATTTAGATAAAACTCTCTCAACCAATTGCCCTTTGAATCCACCGAGAAACTCCCACTTCGAGTTATCCTGCCTTTTCAGATCAAACCATGTATTGATTGATGTCTTATGTTTCCCTAAAATGTATAAAACCAATTGATTTATGGCATTTGATTATAGCAGCTCTAAGAAATACTTTTTATTTGTTTCATTTTATTAGAGCCACTATAAAATAGCAATAAAATATTGTTTTATATGTATATATAAAATTTGTCATATATATCAAACAATTTCATACGATTTGATATATATATATTTATACTATATATAATATACTTGAATATTTTAGATATACATTTTGGATATATATTCAAAATATTTTAATATATATTCAAAGTCAAATACAGTCACTAGAATACATTACAAATATATATTAGCTCAACTTATTTAAATTCAAATCAAAAGAACTGTATCCACTCTGCAAGAACCTATGTTAGGTAATGTGGTTAATATAAGCTGAAAAAGACATGGCTCCTATGCTTCAGGAAATCCACAAGTAATGGGGAGGGCCGACACATACAAGGCATGCAATGGTGGGTATAACACCTAAGTTTAAAAAAAGTAAAAAGGAGGAGGCCAGGAGCAGTGCCTCACACCTGTAATCCTAGCCCTTTGAAAGGCCGAGGGGGGCTGCTTACTTGAGCTCAGGAGTTCAAGACCAGCCTGAGTGACATGTTGAGACCCCTATCTCTACTAAAAATGCAAAAAATTAGCCAGGCATGGTGGTGCATGCCTGTGGCCCCAGTGACTCCAGAGGCTGAGGTGACAGAATCACTTGAGCCCGGGATGCAAAGGTTGCACTGAGCCAAGATCACACCACTGCACTCCAACTTGGGCAACAGACTGAGATGCTGGGAAGGAAGGAAGGAAGGAAGGAAGGAAGGAAGGAGGGAGGGAGGGAGGGAGGGAATAAGGAAAGGAGTAATTTGCAAATGGGTATTTTGAAAGGTCTTCATTAAGCAGAACTTTGAATTAGCTTGATTCAATCATTCCATATTGTATACATATGTCATAGCATCCTTGTGTAGCCCATATTTATATGCAATTATAATTTATCAAAAAAATTAAAATAATTGTTTTTAAAAAGAAGATCTTTGGAAGCTAATCATGACATCAGTAAATGGGGATGAATAAATAGTCCTATCAGAAAAAGAATAAAAAATAAAAAAATTCATGGCAATCAATGAATGAAGAGTAGAAAACAGCCAATAATTTTATGTTGGTAGAGAATTTGAATGTCAGTTTATGGAAGGTTAAAGAGATTATTCTGTTTGTGTTGGTGAACCACAGAGGTTTCGCAGGAAAGGAGTAACATGGTCAGATATATTTAAGAAAGTTAACTGTGGTATAATATGCAGCCTATTAGATAAAACAAAATACAATAGGTGGTATCCAGATGTAGGGTCCAGACTAGGGTGTTATCAGTAGAAATAAAAAGGAGATGACAAGGCAGGAGATATTTTGAAAATGCAATGAACAGAAAAATGGGATCAAATAGGAGTCCAGGCATTTCAGCCAGGTCAGCTGGGAGAACCTGTGATAGCATTGATATAGAGATTGACAATAATGGAAGTCTCCTGGGAATATCCATGTGAAACTGACAATAGGCCAAAAAAGAATAATCAATAGGAGAAAAGCAAGAAAAGGATGGTGATTTAATCGTTATTCATTTAGATGAAACTGTGAGCACAAATGAAACTACCAAGAAGAGTGTAAATTGAAAGAAGAGGGGGAAAAAAAGCAAGTGCAAGAAATGTCCAAATTCAAGAAAGAGATATTTGTTTCAAAATAGTAATATCGAGTTGGCATTTCTGATTTTTCCTGGAACTTATCCAAAAGCAATGAGGAAAAAGAGAAATAAAAGACTAAAGCTATTTTTGGTAAGACTAGAAGTCAGTTAAAATTTTCCCATAATATAGGTGAAATGAAGTTCAAGCAAGCAAATTCTTACAAGGAAGTAGAGAAATAAAAAACATGCTGCTGCTGTTTACCTCGGAAGGAGCCAGAACAAAAGGACATTTCACGAAACAGGGTTACACCTTAAGGTGCAAAAATCTATGTCCACAATGGTAGGAGGAAGAAGCATGCACTAAATATAAGAAAAAGTCAGCTTGTTTTCAAATGGTGCAGGCTAGGCCACATGAGGAACCACACACAGGGCCCATTTTGGTTGCAGCAGGCCTTCTCTGTGGAGGAGAGACTTTGCCTTGTTAAACAAACTAACAAAACTTAGCTTGCCTATCCAGCTATTCTGACACAAGACCTTAGTCCTCCCTCACACCCCCAAATTCCTGTAGATATCTGGAGGAATGTACTTGTTTCAGTGATAAATAATAAAAAGGAAGTCTGTTCAGAAGCCACATAAATATACCAGAAGGAGAAGGAAAATAAGAATGGGGTGAGGGGAGAAGAAGAAAAAGGAAAATCAACTGACAAATGAGGGACACTCAGCAGAATAATTTTGCCAAGGTGTAAATAAAAATTCTCACTGGGTGTTTGATATAGATGAGAAAATCTTAATGTAGCAATTGCCTCTGTGAAAAAAAAAAAAAAAAAAAAAAGAATAAGGAGCAAAGATCCAGTAGCTCAGCATTAGATTTAGTGAGAACGTAGAATGAGATGAAATAAAAGCTGGGAGAAATCAGAATTGAGGGGAATACATAGAATCACTACAGAACAAATCTGAGGTGGAAGAAGCACAAGGGAAACAGGTACTACAGAAAATACAGCAAGTGACATCAAAGACAAAGATAAAATGAGCTCACAAAATTAAACGAAAATGAAGAGTTACAAATAATTAGAAAAAAAGTAATAGAAATTGACAAAAGGCCAAGACAGACAACACTCATCACCAAAATTCCGTGTTAAATAAAACTGCAGGTCGGGCGCGGTGGCTCATGCCTATAATCCCAGCACTTTGGGAGGCTGAGGCGGGTGGTTCACAAGGTCAAGAGATCGAGACCATCCTGGTCAACATGGTGAAACCCCGTCTCTACTAAAAAGACAAAAATTAGCTGGGCATGGTGGTGCACGCCTGTAGTCCCAGCTACTTGGGAGGCTGAGGCAGGAGAATTGCTTGAACCCAGGAGACGGAGGTTGCAGTGAGCTGAGATTGCGCCATTGCACTCCAGCCTGGGTAACAAGAGCGAAACTCCATCTCAAAAAACAAACAAACACAAACAAACAAAACTGCAATAATAGAACAGAATATGCATTTGAGGTGACAGATGACCCTGGAATAACACGTTTGAACTGAGACATCCACTTATATGCAGACATTCTTCTACCTCTGCCACCCCTGAAACAGATGATCAACTGTTCTTCCTCCTCCTCCTCAGTCCACTTAATGTGAAGATGATCAGGATAAAAACCTTTACGATGATCCACTTTCACTTAATAAATAGTAAGTACATTTTTCTCTTTCTTATGATTTTCTTAACAACATTGTCTTTTCTCTAGCTTACTTTATTGTAAGAATACACTATATAACACATGAAACATACAAAATAAGTGTTAATAGCCGGGTGTAATGGCTCATGCCTCTAATCCCAGCACTTTGGGAGGGTAAGGCAGGCGGATCACAAGGTCAGAAGATCAAGACCATCCTGGCTAACATGGTGAAACCCATCTCTACTAAAAATACAAAAAATTAGGTGGCACATACCTGTAGTCCCAGCTACTCAGGAGGCTGTGGTAAGAGAATCCCTTGAACCTGGGAGACTGATGTTGCAGTGAGCCAAGATTGTGCCACTGCATTCCAGCCTGGGCAACAGAGCAAGACTCCATCTCAAAATAAAAATAAAAGTAAAAACAAAAAAGTGTTAATGGATGGTTTACATTATCAGTTAAGTCTTACAGTCAATAGTAGGCTGTTAAGTGTTAAGTTTTCAGGGAGCCAAAAATTGTACACAGATTTTTGACTGCACAGGGGGTTAGTGCACCTAACCCCAATATTGTTCAAGGGTCAACTGTATACTTAAAAAAATTCCTGAAAAAAAAAAATGGTAAGACTTGAAAGCTTCCCTGAAAGGAAGCAATCAACATTAGCTCCCAAGTCTTATCTTTTCCTCAGTCTCTACTTAGGAACAGGGCATTGGTCTCTTCTGCTTTTGGTATCTTCAAAGTTATCTGGTATTTTTGCTCCCTTCTTTATACTACTAGCTTGGTATATATTCTGGATACACTTAAATGATAAAAGAAGGGTTGTTTTTTAAATTATTATTACATAGTACATTTAAAATATACAAACCAAAGCTACATCCACATATACATATATAACCAAAGACATATATGTACCATAATAGGGTAAGTGTCTGTAAGTGGCAAGAGAAAGTGAATAAAGAGTAAGAATGAAAGGGAAAAAATAAAATTAGAGGGGAGGCTCTCATAGACCAGTGACAAGAGAATGTAATAAACAGGACTGTTATCTCAAATCTCATCACCTTAACTTAAGAAACAAAACAAAATCTGCTGTCCAAACAGTGAGAAGGACAACTAGGTAATAAGGGGAATACGGGCCGGGCACGGTGGCTCAAGCCTGTAATCCCAGCACTTTGGGAGGCTGAGGCGGGTGGATCACGAGGTCAAGAGATCGAGACCATCCTGGTCAACATGGTGAAACCCCGTCTCTACTAAAAAATACAAAAAATTAGCTGGGCATGGCGGTGCATGCCTGTAATCCCAGCTAGGCAGGGGATTCAGGAGGCTGAGGCAGGAGAATTGCCTGAACCTAGGAGGCGGAGGTTGCAGTGAGCCGAGATAGTGCCATTGCACTCCAGCCTGGGTAACAAGAGTGAAACTCCGTCAAAAAAATAAAAAAATTAAATAATAAGGAGAATACATTAGTATTTTTCAAATATTATTAGTATTTCAAAATATTATTCTACTATAATGTATTTATTTGTTTCCATTTCATTTTTCATTGGTCACTTAGAGAACAAAGTAAAATACTCCATTTTTCTCATTTCCTGGACTTTCTAATGATTTCAGATCAATTTTATGGATACATGTCATTTTTCTTATGTCTAGGGATATGAATGCTGAATTTATAATGGCAATGTTTCAAGATTTTATTTTCTGTCGGTTGTTTGGGAGCTCAAACACATTTTCCTGGTGTAATAATATTACAAATGTTAGTGAAAGGAAGTGGCAATGTATCAAGTATAAAAATAAAGAACGTCTGACAGTTGAATGCATGAAGATTGAAGACAGTTTATATTATATATTTTATTTCCCATATGTCATATTTAATAATTTACATATCTGTTTTCGTCCATGAAATCTTAAGGTTCTTTACAGTTAGAGCTGTGGGTTTTCAAAAAAAAATTATATAACCTATCACAATACTTAGTAAATGTGTTTTGCTTTGAATAGGCCTTCAAAAAATGTTTGTTTGATGAAGAGTTGGATGAATATATTGTTGTTAACAACATTTAAAGTGAAAAACAGTTAAATTCTTTTGTATTCTATCTCTCCATCCTTCTCAAAAGGAGAAAGAAATTACATCTTTGAAACAAGGTTAATTTCAGTGTTTTTCTCTTCTACATTTCAAGCCTACTAGGTAACACAGAATGATATGACTTCATAGATAAGAAGGTCCTATTCAATGTGCAAGTGACCAAACACTTGGAGTAAACGAAAGTTAAAAAAGGAGCTTGTGCATTAACCTTACCTGGTAAAACAAACAAAAATTGTACCCACAGCCTATAAGTGCTCAGGTTATTGCTCTGGAAACCGTTAACGACATGCAGTGGGCTCACACCGGCCCACTGCGCTCAAATCAAGGCATCTGCAGTCCTGAGTTCCTTCTGGAAACTCCAGGGGGGATTTATTTCCTTCCCTTTTCCAGGTTTTAGAAGCTGCCTACATTCTTTGGCTGATGGCCCCTTTCTCTGTCTTCAAAGCTAGCATCTTCCCTCCTCCCTGACCCTGCTTCCATTTTTACAAGGTCTTTGATTCTGACCTTGCTGCCTCCCTCTTACAAGGACCTTTGTGATTACACTGAGTACATTGTCTCCTCTGGATAATACAGGGTCATCTTGTCATCTCAAGATCCCTGACTTAATTGCCTCTGCAAAGCCCCTTTTACTATGTAAAGTAACATCATCACAGGTTCTAAGGATTACAATTTGGAGATTTTGGGGGGAGCCAATATTCGGCCTATTGCACTGTCCTTTAGCAAAATCTAAATGCCTTCATGAAAACAAAGACAATTGAGTAATTCAAGAACCATCACCATTTTTGCTAATCATTCGCTAAGATTATTAAGTTTGGAATCAAACCAGTAATAATTGTAACCTAAGTAACAGCTGTGTATAAGTCCTCAGAGTCCTTGAGCCTGGTGTGTTTATAACTGAAGTATAACTGTGCTACAAGATTAAAAAAAAAATCCTCCAACTCTTGCATTACATATAATTGCACAGCCATTATCTCTCCCTGTTTCTCAGAGCACTTGGGAGATTTGCACTTCTGCTCATCACTAGTTCTGACTTCTTGCTTTTGCAATATTCACAATCCCACTCATATCTGGTATCCTGTGCTTTTTATGTCCCTTTGACATACTCTTCCACATGCTGGACATAGCCCTGAGAACTGCACTCCCTGACCCTGACCCTAATCCAGCCAGAGGCTATGTGGATAGCTGATTCTAGTTGAAACAGGAAGGCATAGAAGGTGTTTATAGCAAAGCTCAGCAAGAACACAACACACATCTTAAAATGCCCTAATTCTAGCTCATCCAGGCAATACCCTCCACCTCTTCTATGCAGAGTCTCTGTTGGTACTATGCTTTAAGAAAATGAAGCACTTCAGTTATCTTCTTGTAAAATATGATATTTTCCATCTGCTAATAAACTAAACTTTGTTGACATACAAATATCTTAGTGACTCCATTTGTTGGACTCTTATTATATGCTATTCGCTGTGCTAAATCCTTTTTATGCACTGTCACTTAGTCCTCAAAACAACCTTATGATGTGGTCATTATTATTATCATATCTATGAGACAGATGAGAAAACGTAGACTCATAGAGTCTAAGTTATTTTCCCAAAGTCAGTCCACTCATAAGTGGTCAAGGAAAGATCTGAACACATAGGCCACTGAGCACAATGCATGCACTCATCACATCGTGGGAGTTGGAGAAATGGACAATGTGTCAACTAGGAAAAGCTGGCATTTCTGGCATCTTCCCAGGGTCACAGATTCCTACTTGCTTGAAAAGAGCAATGCTATCCAGTCCCATTCCCACACTGAGAAGCAGCAGCACAAGTGGGCAGGACATGGGGCAACTTTGTAACATTCCCTATAGATAACCCACCTCTGTCTAGGGCATCCTTTCCCCAACATGGGCTCCTTCAGCAATGGGGTTGGCCCCTGTTGATATGTTTCTGTGTAACTTGGGGCTAACAGCTGTCTTCTCAAGACATCTGGGGACAAAGATCTGGTAATATGACCCACCCTCTTCATCCTTTGATGAGGGGCTACACTTTTGTCTTTACATCTTGGTGGTTCCAGTTGGAACAGTTCCTTCCAACCCTACTCCAGCCTTAATGCCTCTACAGCAAGTGTGTAGTCAACAGTGCAGTTCATCAGCTCCTTTTCAGGAAGTAAGCTGGGAGGACATTTGATATTACCAGTACTCTCTTCTTCTTGTCACTCCTAAGATCTCATCTACTATCTTGCCCGTGGGCACCATCTATCCAAAAGAAGAGAACATGTTGTAAAGATATTTCTCAGTAGAGCATATCTATTCTGCGTCTAGGTAGATACTAGATACCTCTATTTTTTTTTTCTCCCCATCAAATTCAACTTTACTAAATCATTCAAGCTTGTTTTCATAGCATAAGGACCTAGAATAGTGCTTCTGGAGCTTAAGACTACACTCAAATGAAACCCCATATCTACCAAAAATGCAAAAATTAGCCAGATGTGGTAGTGGGTACCTGTAATCTCATCTACTTGGGAGGATGAGGCAGGAGAAGGACTTGAACCCAGGAAGTGGAGGTGGCAGTGAGCAGAGACCATGCCATTGTACTCCATTCTGGGCAACAAAAGTGAAACTCTGTCTCAAAAAATAATATTAATAATCTTATCTTGACCACTTGCCAGCTCTGAGGATTTGAATGGGAGTTAAAGATCTCTAAATGAGACTCTGTTTTCTTATCTGTAATTGGGGATGATGTTGAGTCATTCAGAGTTGCTGCAGGGATAAAATGGGATAATGCTTCTAAACACTGAGCAGTGTGAATGCCATATAAATTCTCCATAAAGGTAAACTGAATATGTTTAGATACCTCTAGAAAATGAACATTCTCCATTAACATTATCAAAGTAGTGAGCATTTTTCATTTATCATATTGCAGGGTATTGTTCTGGAAGCATTCTTTTTCCAAGATTGCTAGGCAGAATCTTTCTTAGTTTTGGTGATCTTAAATCAGTTTTGAGGGCTCAGTTCCATAGCTTCATGCACAAAAGGTTCATCTTTTCTGTTACTAACCAAAACCAGTCTTTCAACCTAGAGTTAGATTATATCCCCTATGATCTAATCAAGGAAATTGCTACAGCAGTTCTTCCCTCTCTTCTCTGTATCATTAACTTTCTCCTCTGTACTGGATTACTTTTATCAACACACAAAGCTAGTATTATTTCCCACCTCTTAAAAAAAACAACTCTTTGACACCCATTTAATCCTTCAACTACTGTCCCTTTCCTCTTTTTTCTTTTCACCAAAACTCTTTAGTTGTCTGTACTCATGATCTCCACATTCTCTCTTCTCATTACCTCCTCCTACTTCCTCCTTTATCCACCACAAAACTAGTGGACTTACTATTCTTAAGATCCACAATGAGTCCACATTCCTAAATACAGTAACACATGACAATATATTCTTCCTTTTTAGACTGACGACATATAAGAGGAAGAATATATTGTTCCTTTTTAGGTTGACATCCTGTAAGAGAAAGAATATATTGTCATGTGCTGTATTTAAGAATGTGGACTCACTGTTGATCTTAAGAAAAGTAAGTCCACTGGTTTTGTGTTGGCAAAACAAAAGCAAAAACAAAAAAACAAAAAACCCTGATTAGAATGGATTAAGGAATGAGAGGAGGAATGGGAGGAGAGAATGTGGAGATCATGATTATAGACAACTAAAGAGTTTTGTTGTAAAGAAAAAGGAGAATAGGGATATAAGTCGAAGGACTAAACAAGTGTCAAAAGAAAGCTTATTTGGGATTAGGGAAGAATTACAAGTCAGGACATGTACATTATTGTGGATCATAGACACATCCAAGGTTGTAGTAAGGGTAAAGTTCTAATGACAAAAGAGAGAAAGAAGTATCTACAAGTTATGTCGAAACAAAAAACATTGGTTACAGAGACTTATGGCAGGAATTGACATCTGTTTATTAGAGAAATAGTCAGGCAAGTGTTCTTGTGAAATCAGCTAGCTGTCCTTGTGTGGCTAGCTGTCCCTGTGCTGGTAGCTTTCCTTGTGTGACTCATGTAGCAAACTGCACTTTGAAAAAATGTCCTGTGGTATTTTTTTTGGTGGAAGCATAGGGCATGAGTGCTCCTCCCTCATGGCCTCCTGGCTCTATTATCTCAGGGTTATACATAAGCAACTTCATTTTGGTATTGATAACTTTCACAGTGACAATCACAGCATTTGATTTAATTGAGCACTTTTCCCTCCTTCCAACACTTTTATTCACATAGATTTCAGGCTACCATATTGGCTTCTGTTTTGCATTCTGTCTCAGTATCTTTTGCATCTTCTCATTTTCTTAAGCTCAGTGTTAGAAAGCCCCAGGGCACAGTCTTCGGACTTGCTTTCTCTTCTGTTTACTTTTAAATCTTAGCTGATCTCATCTAGTTTCTTCTCTTTTCTATCGACCATCACCTCTCATTCTCATCTAGTCCTGTGGCTGAAAATAGTACCTATATGCTGATGATTCCAAAGCTATATTTATATCCTAGACCCCTCCTATGAACTTTAAGCTAACAAATTCAATAGCCCACTTTTTATTTCCCTTTGGATAGCGAATAAATGTTTCATACATGGCGTTTATAAAACAGAATTCGTAAGTTGCCTCCAAAACTTAGTCCTTCTTAGCTTTGCCATTTCAGTTAACAGCAACTCCCTCCTGCTAACAGTCAAGCCAAAGATCCTGTTGTCATACCATTTTTCCCTTCTCTCACGCCTTTCACCTAGTCTGTCAGAAAATCCTATTAGCTGTAGTTTTAAGATATATCCAGAATTTGAGCACTTTTCATCACCTCAGTATATTTTCAGTGCTCAGAAAAGTGCCTGACACAATCGTCATGCAATAACAATTTGTTAAAAGAATGGCATGGATCCAGTTATATCCCTCCTATCTATAACATCCTTAACAAAGCTGAACACATAAGGTCTTTATGGGCTGTAATCTGGCCCACGCCTTCCTCTCTATTTTCATCTTTTGCCACTAACCAACCAGTATCTTCTGCCTCAATCACAGTGACCCATTTCAAGTTTCCCAAATCATCACGCAGTTTTATTTCTCTACACCTTGGACAATGCCATTTCCTCAGCTGAGGTCTTTTTTATACTTTAACAGTCTTTCAAGAGTCATCTCAGCCAAGAAAAATCTTACTCTAGCCAAAATACCTCCCTCTGTGCTTGCCTACCTCATGTACACTCTTTCACAGCACAAACCACACTCTACTGGGGTGTGCCTGTCTCCCTGTCATAATGCTAAGCTTGCTGCCTTTTGCCTCTTGGTTTGGTTATTTCTAATGTGTAGCACAGAGCCTGCCTCTCAGAATGCAGTAAATGTGAACAAATGAATAAGTGAAACTCTGTGTACAGAGTTTATTCACTTACAAAATCATAAAACAAGAGATAATATAAGGATATATTCTTTCATAATAAATATGAATGAATTCTTTCTCAGCAGCGACACTTCATACTGATCTTTAAAGGAAAGATGACTGAGTATTTGCTTTGAGAGTAGTTTATTTTATTCCTCAAAAGTAATCCAAAGAAAAAGACAACATAACCTATCCTCTTCCTCTTCCTTGAACAATCATTCTCTCTTTGGTCTAAATAAAAATATTGCAAATGAGTATACTCTGATTTCATTTTTAAAAATTCATCAAATTTCTATGTGCGATATACTGAACTAGATGCTTCATCTTCCACTTTTACCACCACCCCTCGCTCTTCCTTTGTCTCCTTCTCTCAAGGTTGATATTAGCCAATTGTCATGTCTAAAACTAATTGTGCTGTAACCATATAAAGGATACAAAATGCTTTATTATCACAGGTTTGCAACTATATTAAAGAAAGCATGTGTGGGCATAGACCGAAAAAATAATATGAGACGCAGTTCGCCAATGTTTACTGAGCAGTACTGTGACCCATGCATTGTTCTGGATGAGATGATTACAAAGAAGGAACAGCCCGTCTCCTTGAAGAGTTCAGTCTCTTGGAATTTATGCAAATCACCGTAACCTCATTTGATAAGTAACAGTGGTGCCACCTGCTCTGTTCTCAAGCTTAGAGGACACCAATGTGTCCCAGGAGTCAAAACACTCAAGTGTCTGTGGCCCACCAGGATTTATGGGCCTGTAGGGAATTACTGTGGAGAATGGCGACTAAATCATTAATAGGAACTAAGATTGTTATTGGGGTGTAGTAGGAGTCCTCACATGAATACCAAAAGCTCAGTACTGGTGTCTCTGAAGCACAGCAACTGCAAAGGCACTACTCAAAGAGCCAGCGAATGGGGGCAAGTTGCCCTGCAGTGCTGGAATGTATCATAGAGCCTGCCCCTTGCGCAGGCATGGCATTGATGTCTGTTGGCAGCTTCCCTTCTCTGTGTCTGCACAAGCACCTTCTCCCAGCACCGGTTACAGGAAGGGCTGGGCCATCAGTTAATTCACAGACTAAGAGATGTGAAGTATCCAGTACCTCTCCTAAGACCCAAAACATCAAAGACTTCTTCTCTCCCCTCAAAAATGGCCAAGACCTGAGAAGCACAAAATCCTTTTACCTTCTAGAAAGCAAGACAATACACCACAGTCTATTCCTGCTGTTTGTATCAGCCTCCATCTCACAAATGCAAAAGACACTATTTCCAAATACAGGCTCACAAACATGCTGAAAGACAAAATGCATGCTAGGTCAGAGATGCCTGCTTTAAAGTCTGCTTTTTATTTCTTTTTTCTTTTTTTAAAGAGAGGTGTGTGTGGGTGTATGTCTTTGAGCCTCTTGGCTGGATCAGGGTTTAAATGGTTGGCTACGGTAGCTCATGCCTATAATCCTAGTACCTTGAGAGGCGGAAGTGGGCAGATCACTTGAGGTCAGGAGTTTCAGACCAGCCTGGCCAACATGGTGAAATCCCGCCTCTACTAAAAATACAGAAGTTGTCTGGTTGTGGTGGCGTACATCTGTAATCCCAGCTACTTAGGATGCTTGAGCATGAGCAGCAGAGGGTTTGCAGTGAGCCGAGATTGCGCCACTGCACTCCAGCCTCCTAGGCAACAGAATGAGAATCTATCTCAAAAAAAAAAAAAAAGAAAGAAAGAAAGAAAGAATTTAAATGATGCCTCTGGAGCTCTTTCTCTTTAGCACGTCTTTGTCTTGCTTCCTCTGGGTGAACGTCAGTCCCCCAGCCCATTTCATAACAGCAAAGTCTCCCTGCCACCCTACCCTACCCTTTCCCTGAGGCTTCAGGTTAACAAGGTCCTTAACACCCAAAAAGTCAGCACAAGAAAGATCCTTTCTTTCCAAGAGTCTCTAAAAAGGACTCCAGTGGGCTTTGCTTGGTCATATGCGTGTCCTTAGACCACAGCTGTGTTCAGGAAGATGGGGTGCTTAGATGGACCAGCTTGGGTCACACACTCACTATTACAGTGCAGAGAATGTGAGGGAAAGCCTCACCGGGTGAGAGAGGCATCAGTTCCTAAAAGGAAAACATTTTTAGCAGACAACAAAAGAAAACCCAAGAACCAAGTGTCCGCTACAGTAGAGGTGAGCAGTAAAGCTGACTTCCAAGTTCCTGCTGCCAGGGAATGGTGATGTTGATCAAAGTGCAGAGATAAAAACAGTTTGAGCACATACGAAAAATTGAGTTTTTAAAACGGCGAGTTTAAGGTGCACGTAGGATATGTGAATGAGCTGGTCAGTAATCTCTTGGAAAAAATGACCCAGGAGCATTTAAAAAACGCGTATTTTTAAAATATACATTTTTTAACATAAAATGGATTCGTGTTAGGGTACATCAAGGTAAGCCACAGGAAACCTACCACAATTCTAAAGTGAGGAAATTCACTACTCTATTTTTTTTTATTTTAGTAATCTCCAGAGACTTACCAGCACCCCAAAAGCCGCACTTCCTCCAAACATCTCTGGACTCCCACTGCTTGATTTAGTTTTGGGGTCACCTCATCAGAGCCTACTTGGCCTACTGGCCCCAGAGGCGGCGGCCACCGACTACAATTCCCAGCGAGCCCCGCGAGGGGCGGGCTGTGGGCGGAGCGAGGGACGGCCGCGCGCGGCAGCTGCCAGGCGGGGATCGGGCGGCGCCGAGCTGAGGTAGCGAGGGACTAGCTCCCGGATGTGGAGAAGCTGGGGAGAAGGCGTGGGAGGAAGATGGACTCGGTGGAGAAGGGGGCCGCCACCTCCGTCTCCAACCCGCGGGGGCGGCCGTCCCGGGGCCGGCCGCCGAAGCTGCAGCGCAACTCTCGCGGCGGACAGGGCCGAGGTGTGGAGAAGCCCCCGCACCTGGCAGCCCTCATTCTGGCCCGGGGAGGCAGCAAAGGCATCCCCCTGAAGAACATTAAGCACCTGGCGGGGGTCCCGCTCATTGGCTGGGTCCTGCGTGCGGCCCTGGACTCAGGGGCCTTCCAGAGGTGCGCATGTGCGAGAGTGGGCGGCGCGGCCTGGGTGGGGGTCGGGAGAGGGAGCCGGACTGCTGGAGGGGCTGGGCCCCCGGGGCCACCGCTCCTAGAAGGGGCCCATGGCTCTTGCCAGGGACGTGCAAGATCCCGGGTGCCTGGGGCCGGGCTGAGAGCCTAGGAGGAAGGGCTCTAGCTCTTTCCTTCTTCTGTAGCTGCCAATGGTCATAACCTGGGACAGTTCCTGTCCCCGCCCTTGAGAATCATCCGAAAAATGGGAGATTACACCTCCCCAACTGTCCCCTCCTCCCGGTTGACCTTACGGGGAAAAGGAAAGGAGGCCACCCCCCGTGCAACGTCTGTGATAATCTGTGAACTCCTTTGGACGAGGGCCATTGAGGCTCCCCTGTTGCTCAGCCTCTGGTAACTGCTTGGTGCTGATCGATTAGGGAGGCATAAGGTTCATGAATGGAGTTGAGTGTCGCGGTGTCAGAGCTGAATTCCCAGCTCAGCTTGGAGATTTTTCCCTAACCTTTGAAAAACACTCTAGCTATCTGCCTGTGAGTCAGCACAATCTAGAAAGCTCCCCACATTTATAAATACGTGAGACCCAGTGGGAAGGTATACAACTGGTTGTTTTATGATGCATTAATACTTACAAATCATTTAATCATACCTTTGGAACCTTGCCTGCCCTAATGACAGTTTTAATTATGCATCATTTAGATACATTGCCAAATTGGTCAGAAGTTACAAGCTGATGTCATTCATAAAAGAAAGGAGATAAAATTCTGTGCCAAGAATGAATCTACACATATAGCTTCAACCTAATTACATTTGAATGTGTCGTTATCGTGGAAATTAATTTATGCTAACCTTTTGATGTTTTGGTTTTTAAAGAGATGACTATTTTTGAAGTCATCTTTTTTCTTTTGAACCTATAATTGCATACTCTTACGAATATATGGGTAAATGATTTTCATTTAACCAGTCTTGTTTAAAAAAGAGAGATGCCAAAAAAGTATAAATGTACTAATTTTCTTGATGTTTCAACCCAAAGGAAGTCCTGGGTGGAGCAAGGCAAATATGAGCCAGCACTGAGAAGATAACACTAGTGCAATAGGAAGTGTGCAAAGGAGAAATGGGGAAAGATCTGGGGATTTTGTTCAATTCAGTAGATATTTATGGAACCCTAATTTCTGTTATACATGTCCAAGGGAATACCAAGACAATTGGGACACAGTTTTTGTCTTTGTGAAGCTCACAGACTGTGGGATGTTTTTACCTTCTTAGAAAGGGTACAAACTAAAAAGGACTGAGAGAAGTAGATGCATCCAGGCAGCAGTAACAAAGTAAGATAGCATTTTTTTTGAAATGAACTAGGGATCAAAATCATATTTACAGTAAATTGAGAACAAAACTATCAATACCATTTACAAGTCTTTAGGTTGTATATGTCAGGAAACCCCTTTCAAACTAGCTTAACAAGAGAGGGGAAGGCTTATTTCAGTTACAATCAGATTCAAGGACAAAAAAATGATTCATTCATTCGGCACACTTACTGCCTACCTAATATGTTACAGGCACTGTTGTATGTACCAAACCAGGTGTAGTAGCAGTAGAGACAGCCCTTAGTCTCATAGAGTTTACTATGTAATAAGGAAAGACATGCAGTATACAAGGACATTAATATGTGTTGTATCAGGTGATGATAAATGTTTTTAAGAAAAAGTAAAGCAGGCTAACAGGATGATGTACTTTGTTGCCAAAATCCTCAGTTTCTTATTTATGGATAGACACTTTATGAAGAAAGCTTCAAGGTGGTTGTGCTGAGAACTGCTCAGCTCTCAGGGTATATAATGACTTGCTCCAAACCTCTGCACCAAGAGACTTGACCAAGCCCTGTCATGGCTTCTGGCTGCTTAAGGCCATGTCCTTAGGATGATGTCAGGTTCCCTTAAAATGCCTACCTGAAGAGGCTCAGAGCTGCCAGAATTTCCTGATTGATCCAGGAAAAACCTGGTGATAGGCCCCTGAACTCTTTAGACAGTTAGTTTAGAAAGCTTGCAATTATAAAAACTTTCTCTGCCATTTGAGATGTAAATCTAACACACAAAACTGCTTCCTCGAGGACCTGAGAGCCCCAGAACCCTGTCTCAATAAAACAGGAGCTTTCTAGAAAATAACTCTTATTCTCCTTCCTAGTCCCTCTGGGAAGATAAGGGGCTAAGTTCAGTGGACACCTTGCTTCAACTTGCTCAACTGCCTTCTTTCATAAAGATAGAATATTGTTTCTCTTCCAGATAAGCACCAGTTAGCAAATCCAGATGGCCTATTCACATGGTCTAATCCCCCTGAGCACCCCTCAGTGCCTTTTCCTTAGCACACCTTAGCCTTTACTCCAGCCTTTTGTTCTCTGGGGCTGTGAATGTATTTGACTCTGGACTCTTTTTCCCTATTGCAGTAGTAACAGAATACAATCTGTCCTTAACACTTTAGTCGCTGACTTTATGTATCTTTGATACTGGGCCTCTTATTCTTCCCTGTTTAAATGTAGTCAGAAGGAGCACTCTCCTCAAAACTTTAACAAGTTTCATTGTATCCCATTGGATACCCTGCTTATTCTTAAACCAGTCACTATGGCAAGTAGAACACAGTGCTTGTATTGGTACAGTATAGTTGCATCTTCCACTCTTGGACCCAACAATGCAGCCCCCACTGAATGACATGACAGGTTCATCAAGAGGAAAACTGGAGTACAATTATCAAAATTGAGGGGGAATAGATTCTGTTGGTCAAAACCCAACAACCAACCATTACAGTAGGCATTGAGGATTTTTCTATGAAGTGATTGAAAAATATGTGTATATATTGATCAGTGATTTTTTTCATTTCCACATTTTAGCATTTGTACAAAATTTCTGTAAAAAAAAAAAAAAAAGACTCTAGTGTCAACTTTTTTGTACCAATTAGATTTTAGTTTTATTTAATACATCTAGACTAGAGTATAAGCTTATTGACCATAGGGATAATGTTTTACACTTCTTCAAGCCATCTGTGATATTTGTCACTATATTAATAGTGGCGATTAGAAGAAATAAAATTGGCTGGGCATGGTGGCTCACACCTGTAATCTCAGTACTTTGGGAGGCCAAAGGCAGGCGGATCACATGAGGCCAGGAGTTTTAAGACCAGCCTGGCCAACATGACATAACCCCATCTCTACCAAAAATACAAAAATTAGATGTAGTGACACACACCTGTAATCCCAGCTACTTAGGAGTAGCTGGAGACTAAGGCAAGAGAATCACTTGAACCCGGGAGGCGGACATTGCAGTGAGCTGAGATTGGGCCACTGCACTCTAGTCTGGGCAACAGAGCAAGACACTTTCTCAAAAAAAAAAACAAAACAAAACCTAGCAAAATGAATATATTTCTAACTTACAGTATCATGTGAATTTACTCTGTTCAATTTTTGTGGCTCTGTGTTGTTTGTCATCATTTCCAGGGATCTGGAAAGATTAGGTCGAAAGGTAGTACAAGGGACCAGCCCTTCTTTCTGCACGACGCCTTTACTGATCCCTCAGTGAAAAGTAATAGTGCCTTTGTTTTTCTGTACATAACAATGTTGTTTGTACCTTCATTTAGTGCATGCCCTATGCAGGAAGATCAGATCATAGACCCTGAAGTCAAACCATGGATTTGAATTCTTGCATCACCATGTATTAACTGTGCAACCTTGGGTAAATCGCTTAACCTCTCTGTGCCTCTCTCTTCATCTGCAAAATATACTGAAGTGTCTACCTCACAGGCTTGTTGAGGGGATTACGTGAAATATCCCCTATGTGTGCAGCCCTTAGAATAGTACCTGACACATAGTATGTAATCTATTATTGACATTTTCCCCTTGTTTAGAAGGTTTTAACTATCTTCCATGCTTATAAATGAGAAACTCTCGCATTGCTTATAAAATGGGAAAGTTGTAATGATCTTCAAAATTCTTCGTAGTGCTAACATTCTTTGACTTTGAAGAGTTGTTGGAAATATGTCTTATTTTCTATTTCAGTTTCAGTGGTCAGCAGACCTTTTCTGTAAAGGGTCAGATAGTAAATATTTTAGGTTTTGCAAGCCAGATGGTCTCTGTTGCAGCTACTCATCTCTGCTGTTGTATGTTGTGAAAGTGGCCATGACAATACATAAATGAAAGTGTGTGGCTGTATTCCAATAAAATGTTACAGACACAGGCGGAGGAGTGGGCAGAATTTGGCCCGGGGAGACTCCTGCCATACAAGGTGAAAAGCTTCTTGTGAGCAAGTACCCTCTTATTCATCTTGGTATGGTTTATGTATTAGATCATTAAAACGTGTTGCCTTGAATTCAGCTGACTTACTATGAAGTTGTAGGAGGACTTTAGAGCACCCTTCCTGTCTCTTACCCTCTCCTTTCTTCCTTCAAAAAATGTTTACCTTAGGAGAGAACTGAAGAAAATTGGAGCTGTGTGATTTGTGTTTTTCAAGGCTAGACGATACCTTTGAGATTATTTTGTTCACAACCACGATTTGACTTAATTGAGGCAGATTTCTCTGGCCTGCTCAGAAGCAAAGCTAACAGTACTTTTCAAGGTTGTTAACTTTGCATACTAACTAGGCTAGTTAGCAGTTAAGAAAAATGCTGAGGTAATTTTTTTTCCTTTAGTACAGAGTTATTGCCAGAGTTGATTTTGTAAGAGCTTAATTTTCAGCAGTGGTTCAGTGCTGTGTAAGTAAACCTCAGAAGAAATTGATTTGTAAGTGTTGCCTAACATACTTGTGAAAAATAAACATGATTTAGTTTTATGCTTATAGATTTTTGGTTAGTGAAAGGCCTATGCTGTTATTATCCCTAAAATGGCAGCTTATGATTTAAAATAGTTGTCACAAGCACCATGTTTGATATTCCTGTTGGTCCTGTTAGATGTGGTCATTTGAGGCTAAATCCATTGGCATTAGACTTTGACATTCACTCTGCTCAACTGGCCTGTTTGTTCACTTGTTCATTTCTCTTTTGCCCATCCTCATCTTATGTCCCTAAACCAAAGGAAAATTATCTACTCACTTAGTCCCTTTCATAGGTGGTGATCGTAGGATTTTACGTGTATGTATGGCATACTATTTTCATATTTTTTCATAGTGTAATTGCCCTACATAATGCATACAAATTAGACATTTGGAATTTTGAAGGTCTGGAAGCAGAACTTGAGGCTACCTTCTGAAGATTGAGTGTGTGGATTAAGTGAGACAGAGTAGTTGCTACTTTATTACCACTCCTATTTAAGTATTTTGAATAGATAACATTTATTAAATGTTTATTCTGTGGTAAATGCTTTATATTTAATCCTCTACACAACTATATGAAGTACCCACTATTATTACTTACCTCCATTTTACTGAATATTGAGGCAGAGGGAGATTATGGATTTTTCCCATGGTCACATAACTAGCATGTGGTGGAGCAAGAATTGAACCTCTTCCTTCAGAACCCATTCTCTTAACCTCTTACTGTTTCATTCATTCAGCAGATCTATATTGAGCACCTGATATGTAGCAAGCACTTCAAAAGTACTTTGTGAAAAATAAAGCATTGAAAAGAGCATAGTTACCTAATTGATCTCACTTCTCTTTTCCTGATGGTTTAAAAAGAATCACAGTGCTATATTGGCCTCAGTCTCTATTTTTTTTTTTAATAGGAATAGCAGCATTTACTGAATAAATATATATGTGTATATATATATATATATATTTTTTTTTTTTTGAGACGGAGTTTCACTTTTTTTTTTTTATTGCATTTTAGGTTTTGGGGTACATGTGATGAACATGCAAGATTGTTGCATAGGTACACACTTGGCAGTGTGGTTTGCTGCCTTCCGTCCCCTCACCTGTATCTGTCATTTCTCCCCATGCTATCTCTTCCCACCTCCCCACCCCCCCGCCCCTCCCCCATTTCCCCCCAACGGACCCCAGTGTGTAGTGCTCCCCTCCCTGTGTCCATGAGTTCTCATTGTTCAACACCCACCTATGAGTGAGAATATACGGTGTTTGATTTTCTGTTCTTGTGTCAGTTTGCTGAGAATGATGGTTTCCAGGTTCATCCATGTCCCTACAAAGGACGTGAACTCATCGTTTTTGATGGCTGTGTAATATTCCATGGTGTATATGTACCACATTTTCCCTATCCAGTCTATCATCGTTGGGCATTTGGGTTGGTTCCAGGTCTTTGCTATTGTAAACAGTGCTGCAATGAACATTCGTGTGCACGTGTCCTTGTAGTAGAATGATTTATAATCCTTTGGATATATACCCAGTAATGGGATTGCTGGGTCAAATGGGATTTCTATTTTTAGGTCCTTGAGGAATCGCCACACTGTCTTCCACAATGGTTGAATTAATTTACATTCCCACCAACAGTGTAAAAGTGTTCCTATTTCTCCACATCCTCTCCAGCATCTGTTGTTTCCAGATTTTTTAATGATCACCATTCTAATTGGTGTGAGATGGTATCTCAATGTGGTTTTGATTTGCATTTGTCTGATGACCAGTGATGATGAGCATTTTTTCATATGTTGGTTGGCCTCCTGTATGTCTTCTTTTGTAAAGTATCTGTTCATATCCTTTGCCCATTTTTGAATGGGCTTGTTTGTTTTTTTCTTGTAGATATGCTTTAGTTCTTTGTAAATTCTGGATATCAGCCCCTTGTCAGATGGGTAGGCTGCAAAAATTTTTTCCCATTCTGTTGGTTGCCGATTCACTCTACTGACTGTTTCTTTTGCCGTGCAGAAGCTGTGGAGTTTGATTAGGTCCCATTTGTCTATTTTGGCTTTTGTTGCCATTGCTTTTGGCGTTTTGGTCATGAAGTCCTTGCCTACACCTATGTCCTGAATGGTTTTGCCTAGATTTTCTTCTAAGGTTTTTATGGTATTAGGTCTGATGTTTAAGTCTTTAATCCATCTGGAGTTAATTTTGGTGTAAGGTGTCAGGAAGGGGTCCTGTTTCTGCTTTCTGCACATGGCTAGCCAGTTTTCCCAACACCATTTATTAAACAAGGAGTCCTTTCCCCATTGCTTGTTTTTGTCAGGTTTGTCGAAGATCAGATGGTTGTGGGTATGTTGTATTTCCTCTGAGGCCTCTGTTCTGTTCCATTGGTCTATATCTCTGTTTTGGTACCAGTACCATGCTGTTTTGATTACTGTAGCCTTGTAGTATAGTTTGAAGTCCAGTAGTGTGATGCCTCCTGCTTTGTTCTTTTTGCTTAGAATTGACTTGGCTATGCGGGCTCTCTTTTGGTTCCATATGAAGTTTAAGGTGTTTTTTTCCAGTTCTGTGAAGAAGGTCATTGGTAGCTTGATGGGAATAGCATTGAATCTGTAAATTACTTTGGGCAGTATGGCCATTTTCACGATGTTGATTCTTCCTAACCATGAACATGGAATGTTTCTCCATCTGTTTGTATCCTCTCTTATTTCGTTGAGCAATGGCTTGTAGTTCTCCTTGAAGAGGCCCTTTACGTTCCTTGTTAGTTGTATTCCTAGGTACTTTATTCTCTTTGTAGCAATTGTGAATGGCAGTTCGTTCTTGATTTGGCTCTCTTGAAGTCTATTACTGGTGTATAGGAATGCTTGTGATTTTTGCACGTTGATTTATATCCTGAAACTTTGCTGAAGTTGTTTATCAGTTTCAGGAGATTTTGGGCTGAGATGATGGGGTCTTCCAGATATACAATCATGTCATCTGCAAATAGAGACAATTTGATTTCCTCCTTTCCAATTTGGATACCCTTTATTTCTTTTTCTTGCCTGATTGCTCTGGCTAGAACTTCCAGTACTATATTGAATAGGAGTGGTGAGAGAGGGCACCCTTGTCTAGTGCCAGATTTCAAAGGGAATGCTTCCAGTTTTTGCCCATTCAGTATGATATTGGCTGTTGGTTTGTCGTAAGTAGCTTTTATTGTTTTGAGATACGTTCCGTCAATACCTAGTTTATTGAGGGTTTTTAGCATAAAGGGTTGTTGAATTTTGTCAAAAGCCTTCTCTGCATCAATTGAGATAATCATGTGGTTTTTGTCTTTGGTTCTGTTTATGTGGTGAATTACGTTTATGGACTTGCATATGTTGAACCAGCCTTGCATCCCCGGGATGAATCCTACTTGATCATGGTGGATGAACTTTTTGATATGCTGTTGTAATCGGTTTGCCAATATTTTATTGAAGATTTTTGCATCTATGTTCATCATGGATATTGGCCTGAAATTTTCTTTTCTTGTTGAGTCTCTGCCGGGTTTTGGTATCAGGATGATGTTTGTCTCGTAAAATGATTTGGGAAGAATTCCCTCTTTTTGGATTGTCTGGAATAGTTTCAGAAGGACTGGTATCAGTTCCTCTTTGTATGTCTGGTAGAATTCAGCAGTGAACCCATCTGGACCTGGGCTTTTTTTTGGTGGTAGGCTCTTTATTGCTGCCTCGACTTCAGACCATGTTATTGGTCTATTCAGGGTTTCAGCTTCTTCCAGGTTTAGGCTTGGGAGGATGCAGGTGTCCAGGAATTTATCCATTTCTTCCAGGTTTACTAGTTTATGTGCATAGAGTTGTTTGTAATAATCTCTGATGATGGTTTCGATTTCTGTGGAATCTGTGGTGATATCCCCTTTATCGTTTTTTATTGCATCAATTTGGTTATTCTCTCTTTTCTTTTTTTATTAATCTGGCTAGTGGTCTGTCTATTTTGTTGATCTTTTCAAAAAACCAGCTCCTGGATTTATTGATTTTTTGAAGAGTTTTTTGTGTCTCTATTTCCTTCAGTTCTGCTCTGATCTTAGTTATTTCCTGTCTTCTGCTAGGTTTTGAGTTTTTTTGATCTTGCTCCTCTAGCTCTTTCAATTTTGATGATAGGGTGTCAATTTTAGATCTCTCCTTTCTTCTCATGTGGGCACTCATTGCTATATATTTTCCTCTAGAGACTGCTTTAAATGTGTCCCAGAGATTCTGGTATGTTGTGTCTTTGTTCTCATTGGTTTCGAAGAACATCTTTATTTCTACCTTCATTTCATTGTTTATCCAGTCAACATTCAAGAGCAAGTTCTTCAGTTTCCATGAAGCTGTGTGGTTCTGAGTTAGTTTCTGCATTCTGAGTTCTAACTCGATTGCACTGTGGTCTGAGAGACTGTTTGTTATGATTTCTTTTCTTTTGCATTTGCTGAGGAGTGATTTATTGCCAATTATGTGGTCAATTTTAGAGTAGGTGTGATGTGGTGCTGAGAAGAATGTATATTCTGTGGATTTGGGGTGGAGAGTTCTGGAAATGTCTATTAGGTTTGCTTGTTCCAGGTCTGTATTCAGGTCCTGGATATCCTTGTTGATTTTCTGTCTTGATGATCTGTCTAATATTGACAATGGGGTGTTAAAGTCTCCCACTATTATTGTGTGGGAGTCTAAGTCTCTTTGTAAGTCATTAAGAACTTGCCTTATGTATCTGGGTGCTCCTGTATTGGGTGCGTATATATTTAGGATCGTTAGCTCTTCTTGTTGCAGTGATCCTTTTACCATTATGTAATGTCCTTCTTTGTCTCTTTTGATCTTTGTTGCTTTAAAGTCTATTTTATCAGAGATGAGAATTGCAACTCTTGCCTTTTTTTGCTCTCCATTTGCTTGGTAGATCTTCCTCCATCCCTTTATTTTGAACCTTTGTGTAATCTTGCATGTAAGATGGGTTTCCTGGATACAGCACACTGATGGATTTTGGCTTTTTATCCAATTTGCCAGTCTGTGTCTTTTGATTGGGGCATTTAGTCCATTGACATTTGGGGATAGTATTGTTATGTGTGAATTTGATATTGTCATTTTGATGCTACCTGGCTGTTTTGTTGGTTAGTTGATGCAGATTCTTGATTGTGTTGATGCTCTTTTACCATTTGGTGTGTTTTTGGAGTGGCTGGTACTGGTTGTTCCTTTATATGTGTAGAGCCTCTTTCAGGAGTTCTTGTAGAGCAGGTTCGGTGGTGATGAAATCTCTGAGTGTTTGCTTGTTCACAAAGGATTTTATTTTTCCTTCACTTATGAAGCTTAGTTTGGCTGGATAGGAGATTCTGGGTTGAAAGTTCTTTTCTTTATGGATGTTGAATATTGGCCCCCAATCTCTTCTGGCTTGTAGGGTTTCTGCTGAGAGATCTGCTGTGAGTCTAATGGGCTTCCCTTTGTGGGTAACCCGACCTATCTCTCTGGCTGCCCTTAACATTTTCTCTTTCATTTCAACCCTGGTGAATCTGACGATTATGTGCCTTGGGGTTGCTCTTCTTGAGGAATATCTTTGTGGTGTTCTCTGTATTTCCTGGATTTGAATATTGGTCTGCCTTGCTAGGTTGGGGAAGTTTTCCTGGATAATATCCTGAAGAGTATTTTCCAGCTTGGATTCATTCTCTTCATCACATTCAGGTACACCTATCAGACGTAGATTAGGTCTTTTCACATAGTCCCACATTTCTTGAAGATTTTGTTCATTCCTTTTTGTGCTTTTTTCTCTGTTCTTGCCTTCTCTTTTTATTTCATTGAGTTGATCTTCGACCTCTGATATCCTTTCTTCTGCTTGGTCAATTCGGCTGTTGAAGCTTGTGCATGCTTCACGAAGTTCTCGTGTTGCGTTTTGCAGCTCCATCAATTCACTTATACTCCACTTATGCTGTCCATTCTCGTCAGCAGTTCGTCCAATCTTTTTTCAAGGTTCCTATTTTCTTTGTGTTGGGTTAGAACATGTTCTTTTAGCTCATTGTAGTTTCTTACTACCCACCTTCTGAAGTCTGATTCTGTCATTTCATCACCCTCCTTCTCCATCCGGTCTGGTTCCCTTGCTGGTGAGGAGTTATGATCCCTTTTAGGAGGAGAGGTGTTCTGGTTTCGGGAGTTTTCATCCTTTTTGCGCTGGTTTCTTCCCATTTTTGTGGGTTTATCCACCTGTTGTCTGTCTCTGTCCCAGGGAGTTGGAGCTTTATGAGTTTCCGTTGCACTACTGCCTTTTTTGATTTTTCTTTCAGGTCTGACCGGCCCAGCTAGCAGCACGCCTAGCCACTGCCTGCCCGCAGGGGCTTTGCTGAGCTGCTGTGGGCTCCGCCCAGCTGCCCTGAGCTCTTCCCTGTAGTCCTTTTTATATGGGCGTAGTTAGAACTGTCTTGGCAACGGTGGCCCCGCCTCTGTTATGGCGGATTCTCTCTGTTGTTGCAGGTTGCCTCGGCAACGGCAGCCTGCCTCCGTAGCGGTGGAGAGTCTCAGTAATGGCGGAAGCCCCTCCCCCACGGAGCCGGACCGTCCCAGTTCAGCTGTGCTTGGTTTGGAGGGCTCAACCCAGAGGGTTTCCAATTACTGTTTTTGTTTTCCTTGTTGTTGGGGGTGGAGGGGTGGGACCAACCGAGCCTGATCACCTGGCTCCCTGACTCAGAGTCTTTTCTTTTAAGTTGAACGACCCGGAGTTCCGGTCGCTTGTTGAAAAGGCGCCGGGATCTCCCGTGCTGCGACTCACGGAGTCGGCTCGAACTGCGGCGCCGGCTCCTGGAGGATTTTTTGCCTAGGAATCTCCTGGCCTGACTCGCTATTTCAGATGAATGGGCAACTCTGCCATCTCAGGGCTCTGCTCGCCAGCTAAGAGGGCTCCCAGACCAGTGGCTTTTGTGCGGAGAACCGCAGCAACAGGGCGTGGTCACAGCAGCCGTGCGGGCGGAATCAGCCCCACGGGGGCCAAAACAGCCGCACCGGCTGGGACTGTGACGCTGGCGACCCCTCTGCCTGGGTATCTCCTGGTCTGTGGGTAATAAGAGTTCGTCTGGAAATGCGGCGTCCACTCACCCTCTGCACTTTCACTGGGAGCTGAAGTCCTGCGCTGTTCTTAGGCGGCCATCTTCCCAGCATTCGGCCTCAGTCTCTATTGATAGGCCAAGACTTACTCAAGAAAATATACTGTATACATTATTATATCCCTAGTGCACAGAATCATGCCTGGGACAGAATAGGCACTCAGTAAATAGTTCATAAATGAAGGAATGAATGAATGAAAGAAGAGAAGAAGGGAAAAAGGCAAACCTCCTCCAAAATTCTATTTTTTTTTTTTTTTTTTTACTTACCTTTTAAAATTTCTTAAAGACTACTGAACCTTCTGGTATTGAATTTTCATTGCAGTAAAAATCAGGCTTCAGTAATTTATTTCAATTAATAATGTAAATTAGATGTCAAATGACCATATTTTTTGCTTTCCCTGTTAATTTTTTACTGTATTCTAATTACATCTTATCATCCCCACCTCACCTTCTCTATTTTAAAAATGCACTAGGTTTTTATTCATACTTTTCTTTGTTGTATGCCTTTGAATATGACATTTCCAGAGAGAAATTTTTTTCCCATTATTTCAGATTTCAAGATGGAGGAAAATGGGGGCTCCTATGTTCTGCTTTGCACAGAGTGACATGAGTAGATATCACGGGACTCCTGACCCCTAGCCAGTTGCTCATCTTGTTTGCTAGGCTTCCTTTGATTTTTTTTTTCCTCATTGACTTTATTCCTTGATTTAAATCCTTCTATAAATATTAAAGGGAATAAATGAAATAAATAAATGAAATCCAGGGATGTTAGAAAATTTACTTTCTCACTTCCTTTTTACTCTTGATAATTGAGCAGGAGTATCACTTGTGGTCAGGAGTTCGAGACCATCCTGGCCAACATGGCAAAACCCAATCTCTATTAAAAATACAAAAAATTAGTCAGGTGTGGTGACATATGCCTGTAATCCCAGCTACTCGGGAGGCTGAGGCACGAGAATTGCTTGAACCCAGGAGGTGGAGGTTGCAGTGAGCAGATATTGCGCCACTGCACTCCAGCCTGAGTGACAGAGCAAGACTCTGTCAGAAAAACAAAAACATTGTGGGTTTTTTTTTTTTTTTTTTTTGAGACAGAGTCTCGCTGTGTCTCTCAGGCTGGAGTGTAGTGGTGCCATCTCGGCTCACTGCAACCTCTGCCTTCCAGGTTCAAGTGATCCTCCTGCCTCAGTCTCCCTAGTAGCTGGGATTACAGGCATGCACCACCATGCCCAGCTAATTTTTCTGTTTTTAGTAGAAAGGGGGTTTCACTGTGTTGGCCAGGCTGGTCTCGAACTCATGACCTCAGGTGATCTACCCACCTTAGCCCTCCAAAGTGTTGGGATTACAGGTGTGAGCCTCCAGTCCTGACCAAACACTGTGGCTAGAGTAGTGTTCACATATTCTGCTTCTATGGGAATTTGTGACTGTCCAGGAAACACAACTTCAATAGAAACTAGTATACCTCCCCAAAATAGCATTTTGCCTAGTCATCATTTTATAAAGTCTAAATAGGCAACTGTGTAACCTGCATTTGAGTATTAAATTTTCTTGAGCCAATGAAGTCATGTTCTCCATGTTTCTTGTTATCCATGGCTATAACCCAGCTGATTGTATATATATCCATTGTTTGTTTAAAAAAAGAGTTGTATTATCCGATTGTTTTTTGAGCCCAGACTTGGGCATTTATTCTCTTCTAAGCTTAAAACTGTTTTACCTTTAGGGTTTGACTAAGCCAGGTCCATTTTTTTTTTTTTTAGCAAGTATATTAAAATATCTTATGTAATATTTTGGACTTGGATGAAGAATAAGCAAGATTTTAAATTTTCTTTAGCTTTGACTTCTAGTGCTTTTTAAAAATCATTTAATTTACATTCAGGGGTACATGGCAGGTTTGTTACAGAGGTAAATTGCATGTTGCAGGGGTTTGGTGTACAGATTGTCATCCAGGTAATAAGCATAGTACCTGATAGGTAGGTTTTTGATTCTCACCCTCCTTCCACCCTCCACCTTCAAGTAGGCCCCAGTGTCTGTTGTTCCTTTCTTTTTATGAAGTATCTCTGGCCTGGGCAAGGTGGCTCACGCCTGTAATCCTAACACTTTGGGGAGGCCAAGGCGGGCAGATCACCTGAGGTCGGGAGTTTGAGACCAGCTTGACCAACATGGAGAAACCCCATCTCTACTAATAATACAGAAACTAGCCAGGTGTGTGGTGCATGCCTGTAATCCCAGCTACTCGGGGGGTTGAGGCACAAGAATTGCTTGAACCCGGGAGGCAGTGGTGGTGGTGAGCCGAGATCGCGCCATTGCACTCCAGCCTGGGCAACAAGAGCGAAACTCCATCTCAAAAAAAAAATAAAGAACATCTAGGACTGGATTTTTATTTATTAATATATTTATATACAAAATAATTTATAATTTCTTACATTTTATACACCTTTGGATCTTTAACATTATTATTGTGCAAAAACGATTCTCACATTACATAAGCTGTATTTTATGGTTACAGAGCTCCATTTAATTGTTAATGATTTGTTTTGATTTGGCTGTTTCATTTGTTTTTTAATATCTGAACAGTGTATGGGTTTCGACAGACCATGATGAAATTGAGAATGTGGCCAAACAATTTGGTGCACAAGTTCATCGAAGAAGTTCTGAAGTTTCAAAAGACAGCTCTACCTCACTAGATGCCATCATAGAATTTCTTAATTATCATAATGGTATGAGTTTATTTAAACTTTCATGTACTTTGCTACTTCCTTTATCATCTCATGAGACTTATTTTAACATTTTCATTACAAACTTTAATCTTACTTGCTTGCAAGGAACTTTTTTTAAAATATCCTTTTTATTTCTCTTGTGTTTTTAAGAGGTTGACATTGTAGGAAATATTCAAGCTACTTCTCCGTGTTTACATCCTACTGATCTTCAGAAAGTTGCAGAAATGATTCGAGAAGAAGGATATGATTCTGTTTTCTCTGTTGTGAGACGCCATCAGTTTCGATGGAGTGAAATTCAGAAAGGAGGTAATGTCTTATCAGTCTTTATTTTAGATCATTTTATTGAGAATCAACTTTTGTTGTATATAAATATTCTTTAGGCATGAGGAGAGCAAAAGGGGAGCTATAAAAGAGAATGTTTGATTCATTACTTTAGTAGGTAATGACATTTACAATCAGTTCAAAATCTGTTATTGAGCCAACATAGCTAACCAAATTATTTCTTTGCTTTACTCTTTACAGAGGGACATTCTAATCCTCTTATTTCTGTCTGCCTTTTGAGGCAGACGTGCCATTTTTCTAGATCAAATACTTTTGTTTGTTCTAGACATGGTTGATGAACTCCATACAAATTATATGGAAATAGAAAGCATCCACCCAAGTGTTCTGAAGGATCTCAAGAATGACATTTTGAAGTTCTACCCCAGATTTGTAACTCCATATATAAGAAGGGTTCCATAGGGTTTACTAGGCATTTCGCCTGACACGTCTCATGTGCTGTAAATCTGACTGTGATTTTCCATTCAGCAGTGTGCATTTGAGTTGTTTCTTAGGGATCCCATTTTCTGTTGAAATTCTCCATTTTTTAATCCATTTAAAAAAGTCCTTTCTTCTAATTTTTTTTTTTTTTTTTTTTTGAGATGGAGTTTCGCCCTTGTTACCCAGGCTGGAGTGCAATGGCGCGATCTCGGCTCACCGCAACCTCCGCCTCCTGGGCTCAGGCAATTCTCCTGCCTCAGCCTCCTGAGTAGCTGGGATTACAGGCACGTGCCACCATGCCCAGCTAATTTTTTGCACTTTTAGTAGAGACGGGGTTTCACCATGTTGACCAGGATGGTCTCGATCTCTCGACCTCGTGATCCACCCGCCTCGGCCTCCCAAAGTGTTGGGATTACAGGCTTGAGCCACCGCGCCCGGCCTTTCTTCTAATTTAACATGTTTTTGATAGCTGTTCAAAAGTCCTTGATTGCAGATTTCAACATCTAGTCACTTACAGTTCTGTACTATGATTACTTCTCTCTTGATTGTGAGTCACATATTTCTGCCTCTTCATTTGGCTCATGTTTAATTGTATATCTGACACAGACACTAGAGTACCTATTTTCCTCCAGAGGGGGTATACCCTTTCTTCTATCAGGCAGATAGGATAAGGAGCTGATCACTTTGATCCAATTAAGAGTTGGGCTGGGTTGAAATTTTAATTTCATCTCACCTCTTAGTATAGGTGTCTTATCGGGAGATTTATCTTGTATGTGTTGCCGACACTCACACCCATCCCCTACTCTTGCTAACAAGACTCCAAGGGATCTGCAGACCACATTCTATAATGATCTCTCCCTGCTTCCCAGCCCATTCCCAGCTTCCCATACAGTACACTCAGCCTAAGTCTTGTAGGGGGAAGCATTAGGTTGGAAGAACTAGCTGTATGTTTGTAGTTCCTACAGATGACAGTCTGTAACTCAAGTCCACAAGGCCATTAAAACCCCATGTAGTTTTTGCCTACCTCAGCAGAATCCCTCTGATTATGCAAAGCTTGATCTCTCTTGCACCTTCTCCTCATACTCAGCAGCTATGCCCAGGAAGAAAGCAGCCACGGATACTAGGAAAGACTTGTCCCTCTCTTTCCTTTTCTTCAAAGTGAATTATCTAATTGGTTTATTACCTATCTCCACCCTAGATTGTACACTCATGAGAGTAAAGAGAGTTCTGGTCCCTACTCTGTAGCCATTGGCTATAGAGCTATGTTATCTCTAGCTATTTGATTTGTATTTGCTAAGGTTTTTTCCTGGGTTATTGCAAACACTGGGGTGGAACTGAACAGGGGATGGTTTAGTTAAACAAGTAAGTAGAGGTTATTCCTAGAAGCCTTTATACATACAGAAATGACAGCAAAAAGTAAAGAAAGATTCTGGAGAATAACTAGCTGTTACAGACACAAACGCGCGTGCGCGCGTGCGCGCGCACACACACACACACACACACACACACACACACACACACAGATTTGAGGAAAACTCAGTGAAAAGGCAAAGAAATCTCTATTTGGCGATACCAAAGGCTTCACTGATTACATTATGTTCTATTCATTAATGTTGGCATTACTGAGCCTTTATTATCATGTATACTCATATACATAATTTATTATGTTTAGTATGTTTTTAACTAATGATAGGAATATATAATATGTTACATAAACATTTTCATCAATATAAAATCTTCAGTGATTTAATGGAGAAATATTTAATTTTCAGTAATAATTCTAGAAAAACAAGTTCTCAACCTTATCAGATAAATAACATATTTCTATATATGCAAACAATGAGAAATAGATTAAAGGGCTCAAATTTGAATATAAGTATTTTAAAACTACTTAAAGCTACTTTAAGGTGTGAGGAAAAAGTTCTTTATCAGACCAGGTTCAGTGGCTCACATCTGTAATCCCAGCACTTTGGGAGGCCGAGGAGGGCAGATCACAAGGTCAGGAGTTTGAGATCAGCCCGGCCAATATGGTGAAACCCTGTCTCTACTGAAAATACAAAATTAGCCAGGCATGGTGACCTGCGCCTATTGAGTTTGAGATCAGCCCGGCCAATATGGTGAAACACTGTCTCTACTGAAAATACAAAATTAGCCACATGGTGGCCCAGTTACTCGGAAGGCTGAGGCAGGAGAATCGCTTGAACCTGGGAGACAGAGGTTGCAGTGAGCCGAGATCATGCCACTGCACTCCAGCCTGGGTGACAGAGTGAGATTCAGTCTGGAAAAAAAAAAGTTATTTACCTAGATAGAGAAATGCCCTGCATTCTGAGTTCATTTTTATTAACTTTTTTATTTTTATTTATTTTTATTTTTATTTTTTAAATGAACAGTTTTTTCAGAGCAACATGGACTTATTCTAACTTTTTGCTTTTAGTTCGTGAAGTGACCGAACCTCTGAATTTAAATCCAGCTAAACGGCCTCGTCGACAAGACTGGGATGGAGAATTATATGAAAATGGCTCATTTTATTTTGCTAAAAGACATTTGATAGAGATGGGTTACTTACAGGTTTGTACCTTCATTCTGCATAAACCTTTTAAGCTCTTTCGTGTGCATACTTTGAGTTCTAGGGAAGAAGTATGGTACAATTTCTTTATGGTAAAGAAAAGTATCAATCTATAGAGGAAAGGTAATAGCTGACAAGATTTGTCATCTGAGGCATTTATCCTGCAGATTTACCCCAAAGTGATCGTTGGAATCCATTCAGTAAATATGCAAGGAATTTTGCTACAGTGATAAAAAATGAATCAAGTACTGCATGTCTACACATGTCCTGGTACTCATATTATTTTATTCAAAACTATGTAATCCATGTTTGTGTTGTAGTTATGTTGCCGCTCTAGGCTTGAATAACTTTGATTGCTTTAAAAAGACAAACAACATCATAGAGGTGAAAAGAGTAACAGCCTGGCCTTCAGGAAACCCAGCTTCTAATCCTAACTCTTTTATTATGTAACCTTGAATATGTATCATTTTATCTGTCCTGACTCTAATTTCTCTCATTTTCAAATAAGGGATTTAATGTCTCTCATTTTAGAGCCTGCAACATGGTTGCATTACGTATTTCTTAACTTGTTAGGTTTAGTTATTATTTATTACTTACTGTGTACTGTGGAGTATGTGAAACACTTTGTATATGTTGTCTTATGTAACTACATAGCAGCTGAATGAAGTGGACATTTCTACCCAGTTTTACAGAGGAGGAAAACTGCGTCTCTGGAAAATGAAGTAATTGATTCCAGGCAAAAACAGCTAGTAAATGGTACTGTCAGGATTTATATTCAGGTTCTTATTTTACTCAAGAAATTGCACATTTAAAATGAGAGAGAGAAACCTCTCCACTGTATAATAAAAATTCCAATGTGACTCTTATTCTGAGCAAAAAAGAATAACATTTTTACAGATCATCTGGTCAGTGTATAGGACAGGCGTCCCCAAACTAGGACCGCATGCGGCCCCCTGAGGCCATTTATCCAGCCCCCCCGCCACACTTCAGGAAGGGGCATCTCTTTCATTGGTGGTCAGTGAGAGGAGCACAGTATGTGGCGGCCTTCCAACGGTCTGAGGGACAGTGAACTGGCTCCCTGTGTAAAAAGTTTGGGGACGCCTGATATAGGCAAACTATAGACTGGCTGTTTAGTTCAACGTAAGTGTTCAGAAAAACTAGATTTTATGTACATAGATACTAACATTTTTAAGCTCTTTTCTAAGGAAGACTATGGTGTAACCCATTCCTAAAGTGCGGAGAAAAATGTTTCTCATTAAAACAAGATTTATGAAGAGACTAACAATTTGGAAAAAAAAAAATGAAATTGTCCAGTAATTGATCTGGTCATTCAAATTATTACCATCAGAAGAGAGGCCCCTTCTCGTGCCCCCTTGCCATAGAATCAAGAGACTGCCCTTGCCTTTGTCCGCATATATCTTGGATGACTATTAGCCATTTTTATCTGTAGCTCAGGAATCTAAGAAAACTGTGGACAACAGACACTACAGTTATTTTTCCTCTCCTGTGTTGCCTGTTAGCTGCAAATTAGAACAGAAATTCCAAAAACCTTTATACTGCTTTTGGATGATGACAGGAGAGACTTTCTTAAAAAAAGAGGATACAACTAAGGGATTTCCACAAAATCCCTGTGGTCAGAATCCTGGAAGAGGTAACATTTCTACTTTTTCAATATTAGAATAGAAATTAATTTTTTTTAAAAAATAGAGAACTTGAACTAGATAGAATTTGAAAAATGTTAAGGTTGTTTTGTGTGAGCTTTCTCCTTAAAAAAAAAAAAAATCAAGCTGGGCATGGTGGCTCAAGGGTGTCATCTCAGCACTTTGAGAGACTAGCTTGAGGCCAGGTTTCCAAGACCAGCCTTGGCAACATAGAGAGATCTTATATCTACAAAATTTTTTTTAAAAATTTAGCCAGGGATGGTTTTTGTATACCTGTAGTACCAACTTCTTAGGAGGCTGAAGTTGGAGGATTACTTGAGCTCAAGATTTCAAGGTTATAATGAGCTATGATTGCGTCATTGCACTCCAGCCTGGGCGGCAGAGTGAAACTCCTGTCTCTAAAAAATAAAAAGTAAAAATAAATTTAAAAATCATTTTTATGTGACTGATTTTACTGAGTTACTCATTTTTCTCAGTACTGCAGAAATGAATTCATTGTTCTGTATTAAAGTTTTGTTATATGTGAATGAGTATTAAAAACCGTATTCATGACATTTGTTCTATCTTCAGGGTGGAAAAATGGCATACTACGAAATGCGAGCTGAGCATAGTGTGGATATAGATGTGGATATTGATTGGCCTATTGCAGAGCAAAGAGTATTAAGGTAAAAACAAACAAATCTGTATAGCCTTTCTACTAAGTCCTAATAATTATACTTCTTGATACTGATTTCTGAAACCTCAAACATCTTAGGATCTTTGTAATTACTTTGTTCATGTGAGGAAGATGTATGTAAAATATGTGTTTACATGGCTTATTCAATAAACTGAGAAACACATTATCTGGTTAGACCATACAATTTTTAGTTATTGTACTATAAGTTGAAGTGTGTATGTGAAGTAAATTTGAAGAGTAATGTTTGAATAATTGAATGGAGGGTGACATTTAATTCCTTGGTTTAGCCAGATGAGAGGGAGTGATTAGTATTGTACTTATACTCAAAGGTCTATTTTGGTTTCTTTTAGATATGGCTATTTTGGCAAAGAGAAGCTTAAGGAAGTAAAACTTTTGGTTTGCAATATTGATGGATGTCTCACCAATGGCCACATTTATGTATCAGGAGACCAAAAAGAAATAATATCTTATGATGTAAAAGATGCTATTGGGATAAGTTTATTAAAGAAAAGTGGTATTGAGGTATGTGCTCCCTGAATATACCAGTATTTTATAATATTTTGATTCAGGGTGGAAGAACATGCAAGGAATTAAGAGATTTAAATTTTTAGTATTAACTATTAAAATACCTGAAATTTGACCCTCATATGCCTAGAAAATTATTATACTATTTGTTTTTACTCTTCTTTTAGAAGAGTAGAATTAGGAATTTGTTAAGCAGTAAATAGTATTTCTTGTTTATTCAGTAACTATAAGCATTATACTTTTAAATGGGAGCGATCTAGTATTTCCCATAGGATCTTGCAACAAAAGAGATTCCCTAGATAATACGTATGCTATTTTAAAAAAAGAAAATATCTTGTAGATGTTTAAAATCTAGCTTATTCCTATGAATGACATTTTTGATTCAAAATAATGTTTAAGTATATTTTTTCAATGAAGGCTAAGATAATTATAATTCACTAAAAATCCTAAATATGTGTTGCTAAGCAGCACAAGAGAAGTTATAGACTTTCCTCTGGATAAATTGAACTATAGGAGAATCTTAGATTAGTATCAGACAATGTATGTTGTATTTTTTTTACCTGTAGATAGAATCCTTTCTGTTGTAGAAAATAAAATACTGTTACTCACCTTTATTGGGCTATTAGAAATAAAATAAGCTTTAATTTTATTTTAAAATGAGAATCCGTTTTCTTACATAGGCCTTCAGAAGGTTAAAAGATGACTCAGTTGTGATTTGGATTATCTACAAGGTTAATTATTATGAAAGATTTCTGTTTTCTTCACTTTTTAATTTTTCCCTTCTTCCTTCAATCCTTTTTTCTAAGGTGAGGCTAATCTCAGAAAGGTCCTGTTCAAAGCAGACACTTTCTTCTTTAAAACTGGATTGCAAAATGGAAGTCAGTGTATCAGACAAGCTGGCAGTTGTAGATGAATGGAGAAAAGAAATGGGCCTGTGCTGGAAAGAAGTGGCATATCTTGGTTGGTATCTTTTTATTCATCCGTAGTAAAATGGACTAGGATTTATTTACTTATTTTAAAAGAAGCAGGTAAATCAGAAGGCACATCCCCCAAATGGGCATGATTGTAGGGAAATAGGAACTCTCTTACACTGCTAATCAAAATGTTAAATGGGACAGTCTTTCTGGAGGTTAGTTTAATAATATATATCAAATGTAGAATGATTACTAGCACAAGCTATGAAGTCAGACCACATTACTGATTAGCCAGTTGTGATAAGATTAATGTTGTTTCCTCATCTGTAAACTGGAGATACCAAGAGTACCTATTGTCATAGGGCTCTGGTAGGGATTAATAAAATAATCTGACTAAAGCACTTAGCAGAATTTCTAGTACATAGGAAGTACACTGAATATTTTTGGCTGTTAATTGAATGTACATACTTTTTCCTCCAAATTCCAATTCCAGGAAAGAAATAAGACAAATGGGCCAATAGTGAAGTTAAAAGAATCCACTTAAATGTCCTGTGAAAAACAGAATGAATATCCCTAAAAAGGCATACTGTGCAACCATTACAAACAGTGCTGTGATCTGTATTTATTTGCATGATCAGATATAGCAATAAGTTTTTTCACTTTAATATTAAGCAAATGCACGTACAGTTAGCTATATATGCAGCATGGAAATGGTTGTGGGAACTTTAAACTTCCTGCTTACATAGCTTACAGTCTGATGATGTCAACATTTTAAAATTGATAATGATAAGATGCATAACAACTACAAATCATGTATGAAAGAAATATTTAAAAGGGTAATATGAGCCTCAAAATAAGAAGCACAGGAATACTTTGGGAGCATATGATCTGGGGACTTCAGAAATAACCCTTAAACCACACATGAGGATTCAATGCACATAAATACTGCAGAAGGTTTTTTAAAGACAGATCCAATTTTTACTAAAACAATTTTAATGGAATATATAAGAAATTCTAACTAAAGTTAGTATCTTTGGGATATTAAGCAAGCTTCTATACGCCTTAGTTTTCTACTTAGAATGTAAACACAAACCAATTTTTACAAGGCCATTAGAAAGAAAAACAGGCCAGGGATGGTGGCTCATGCCTGTAATCCCAGCAGTTTGGGAAGCGAAGGCAGGCGGATCACGAGGTCAGGAATTCGAGACCAGCCTGGCCAACATGGTGAAACCCCATCCCTACTAAAAATACAAAAAATTAGCCAGGCATGGTAGTGCGTGCCTGTAATCCCAGCTACTCGGGAGGCTCAGGAAGGAAAATTGCTTGAACCTGGGAGGCAGAGGTTGCAATGAGCCAAAATCACGCCACTGCACTCCAGCCTGGGCAAAAGAGTGAGACTCCATCTCAAAAAACAAAGAGAAAGAGAAGCAAAGATAATATAAAATACTTAACATAGTTCCTACAGATGGTAATAAGTGTATCATTTATATAGGTAAAACTCTAGAATTACATGTGTCAAAATGTAGTGATTATCTACAAATAGTGATAATTAGGATGATTTTGATTTTTTTTTTTGCTTTTTTTGTAAAAAAAATCTTTTTACCACAAATAGGTATTACTTATATGACATTTTAAAATAAAGAATTACTTTAAAAGGAGAGTAAAAAAATAGAGAATAGCATTTAAATTTTTATTTTAACAGAGCAGGCCAGTCATGATGGCTCAGGTCTGCAATCCCACAACTTTGGCAGGCTGTAGCAGCGAGATTCCTGGAGCTCAGGAGTTTTAAGACCAGCCTTAGCAAGAAACTGAGTGAGTCCCCATGTCTACCAAAAAAAAAAAAAAATACTCAGCAGCGTTTATGTGGGTGACATAAACATCTAAAAATATATTTCTTTAAAAATATCAATACTTTTATGAGTAAAATTTGGTAAGTAGAGTTTAAGGACTGGATTATGCAAATACTAACTTTAATTTGTACTATGTTTTAGTGAAAACAATTCAAATTTCAACACATTTAGTAATAAAAGAGAAAATTGCAGTAGATAAGCATAGAACACATTTAAAAAAAACTTTTCAACCAAGATTTTATTGTTGTATGTGTTCTAAAGTACTTAACTGTGTTCTAAAATGCTTTACTCAGAATGGTGAATTGAAGATACTGGGAGCTTCTAAAAGGCATCCTATTCCAAAAAAGGGGTTAATGGACAGGGAGAAAAAGGATATAATTATGTCAGTTGATTTAGTATTTATTTTTATTCTTTAAAAGTGGTAATTTCTCAGCAAATATTAATAAGTGGCATATCAATCAGAACTATTGGAGATTTAAAGAGATTTAAAATATATATAAACAAGACTATATGTGAACTTTAGTTCACTCCTGATTCAAATAAGTTAACTATAAAAGGACAATTTTGAGACAGCTAGGGAGATCTCAACATATACTAGGTTACTAGAGGATATTAAGGAACTATTACTGATTTTATGGGTTTCATGATATTCCGTCAGATTAAAAAATTATATCTATTAGAGATAAATGCTGAAGAGTTTTTGGCTAAAATATGATGTCTGGGAATTCTTTACTCTCCTTCTCCCCCAAAAAACTAGGGGGCAGTGAACAGAAAACAATATTACTAAGTGATTTTAAATTCTGATAATTTTTCAATATAAAATTGAGGTTCTTGCATATGTTTCAAATTCTGCTTAATAAAAATTTAAATAACTTAGAATTCATATATAAAATTTCTTACATTTGTAATATGCATGGCAGGTAGGAATTATGCTCCATTCTTCTCTAGCTGATAAGAGTTGATTTTTTATTGCTTAGGGAAAATTCCTAACCTCAAATATACTGTAAAATATTTTTGTTCCATCTAATCTTTAGCATTCTTATATGCAGTGCCTTTAGCTCTTACTGAAGTTGCCAGAGTTACCTGTTGGTGGTTATCTGCATTATTTTAGCTAGAATATTCTTTGTCTCTTCAAATGTTTGCTCAGTATTTATTTTACATGATAGGCAATGAAGTGTCTGATGAAGAGTGCTTGAAGAGAGTGGGCCTAAGTAGCGCTCCTGCTGATGCCTGTTCCACTGCCCAGAAGGCTGTTGGATACATTTGCAAATGTAATGGTGGCCGTGGTGCCATCCGAGAATTTGCAGAGCACATTTTCCTACTAATGGAAAAGGTTAATAATTCATGCCAAAAATAGAAATTCGTGTAATATTGAGAAAAAAAATGATACCGCCTTCTTCAGCCAGTTTGCTTTTATTTTTGATTAAGTAAAATTCCATGTTGTAATGTTATGGAGAGTGTGATTTTGTTTGTGATATATATATTGTGCTCTACTTTTCTCTTTATGCAAGATAATTATTTAGAGACTGATTATAGTCTTTCTCAGATTTTTAGTAAATGCAAGTGAGAAACATCATCAAAATTCACTTTGTATTGTACCCTGTAAAACTGTGTGTTTGTGTGCTTTCAGAGATGTTGGGATTTTATCTATCTGGGAACAATGTGTATGGTAATACATGCCCTCCTATTAATAAAATTACATTTCACAAACTTGATGAAAACTGCCTTGTTGCTATAGAAGAAATCTATCAAGCATTTTGTTTCCTTCAAACATTAATCAATCTTGGTGAGAAACAAGTCACTCGATGCCGGGGTAGAGCATCTGATTGTACTTCACATAGGCATATGTAACAGCATATACATTTGTCCCTCAGTCTACATGGGAATTGGTTCCAGGACCACCCACATACACCAAAATCTGTGCATACTCAGTTACCATAGTCAGCACTGTTGAACCCACATATACAAAAAGTGGGCCCTCCATATACTGCAGGGTTCATATCCTGAGAATATTGTATTTTTGATCTGCATGTGGTTAAAAAATTCACGTAAAAGTGGACCATACAATTCAAAGACTATAAACTATTTTTAAATTAAGGTATATACATTATCTGTCCATAATGCTATTGCACACTTAATAGACTACAGTATACTTTAAACATAACATTTTATGCACCTGGCATCCAAAAAAATCCTATGACTCACTTTATTGCAATAGTCTGGAACCAAACCTGTAATATCTCCTAGATATGCCTGTATACAAAATTACCATAATCTCAGGGGCAACTGCAAATAATTTGCCTCCTCCCATCAGTACATACCTTCATAACATATAAATTTTGTTTGGATGTTTCTATTTGTATATACTGTTGATCTTATTAACTGACCTAATTTCAATATTGCGTCTCAGGGATTAGGGAGGCCCAAGAAGAGGAAGAGAGATCAGGGAGCAGCTGGTTGGTGGCGCAATCAGAACGCATGAAACATTTACGGATTAAGTTTTCTGTCTCTGAGCATAGTTCACAGCCCTCCAAAACAATTACAGCAGTAACGTGAAAGACCATGGATTCACAGATCATCATAACAGATAAAATAATAATGAAAAAGTTCAAAATATTGTGAGAATCACTAAAATGTGACACAAAGACATGAAGTGAGTCCATGCTGTTGGACAAGTGGTGCCAATAGACTTGCTTGATGCAAGGTTGCCACAAACCTTCACTTTGTGATAACACTATCTGTGAAGTACAATCAAGCAAAGCTCAATAAAACATGGTATGCCTGTATTATATTTGGCTATCATCACGATTTTACAGCTGACATAAATTGTTCTACCTGATTAGATTCCAATAGTGGAGAATTATCTCATAGTGGACACTGGCCTGATAAAATTCATTTGCAGTGGAACATTTACATCTATTTCCATCATAAAAGTAATTCATGTGACAAGAAGTTGACCTCTCAGGCCAACTATACAGGAAGCTGCTTTTTCTCTGTCAGGACTGTTAGATTTGCACACTCCAGAGTGCTCCCATAGGACCGATAGAAGTCGGAGAAAAAAAAAATTTAACTATAAAACTAATGCTTTATTTTAATAAACTTTAATGGCTTATTAGTTTTCTTTACATCTTGTCCTAGTTTTACTCTCATCCTTCTGGTTTTCCCACCATTAACTTTATTTTTTCCCACCCCTTTACATTTACACATCCATGACGGTTCTCACCCCACTTCTTATTCTTTCCCAGGAATCACATCTCTAAGGTTTCAGATGCAGATGAACCTCATATAATCTTCAACCACAATACTCTGTTGTGAGTTCTAGGCACATCTCAAATTTTCATGTTATAGGCCAGACACCTGGACTTCATCTCTCAAGTTTGTGATTTTATCATTAAGATGTCATAGCTTTTCGGTTTCTCCTTTTTATTTCTATTCAGATACCAAAGCTTGAGTTTGATACTACTAACCCAGGGTCCTGTCAGTTTATCCAGTACTATCACCAGATCACTTGTTCAGATTTTTGCTAGTTATTAACCTTCTCAAAATCTCTACTGACTCTATGCTGACCACGGAATAATACATGCTTATACATACTTCAAACCAAACATTGTAGCCTGGTCACAACCTAACATTTCCAGCCATAGTTTCTGCAAGTTATTGTGGGCTTCTTCACCCCAGTCGTAGCTTATTCTCAAGTCCTACCTTTATCAGCATGAACAATTCATTCCTCAAAAAAATTCTGCGAAAATACCTCCCAAATCAATTACTCTGTATGAGTATAAATCATGTTGGAGTCCTTGTTTTGTTTCAATGACTCCAAGCCAAGTACAAGGAGATAATTTGGTTCTCACTGTTACATCTACTGCCTCTGTTCCTAGTAGTAGGAAATCTTTAAAAAATATCTTATGTTCAGCTCCAATATGCAAGGAACTTAGAAGCTGCCATTCCCATCCTTACATCAAGAAAAACTGGACAAACGGAAAATCAATGGCTTTTGGACCTACCAGAGAACCAAGGTCTCAGGGCAAACAGCCACCCATCTGGAGAGAAATGCACATCCAGAGACATATAAGAGTATCTGACACTTGCTTACCTGGAGCAGAAGCTCCTGGATGCCCTAACCTGATAGGAACACTTAACTAGTAATTCTGATGAACTGCTAGAGCCTGAGTATGGTCTAATGTGAGAGTGAGAAACTCCTGGTGGTTGCTGTCATGCAGGGGGCGGGCTTGTACATACACCTTCCAGAAATATCAGTAGGTCCTCACAGGGAGGTTCTGAGGATTCAAGAAAAATCTCCCAATGGCCCTGGCAGGAGCAGGTGAAGAACATCTCTTTTCAACTCTAGGGGACCTACTATCTGAAAAAGTTAACCAGGTTGAAAAAAATAATTTACAATTTGACTTTGGAACGTTTGTCAAATATCAAAGGTTTAAACATTTGGTATTACAAAATAAAATCTCAGGTCACCGTAAGTAAAAGGGAAAAATCTTTACTTGTGGATAGAGGATAGACAGCTCTTCAAAGAAAACCCAGTAAAGACCGTATGAGGCCAACTGAATCTGTCTCTTTTCTTTTCACTCTTTTTCTGTCATTTATTCAAAAGGCAAACAAAATATTTTAAATTTTTTAAAATATTATACAAAGATTTCTTCAAAAGAGAAAGCCAAATTTCACCTTTGCATTAGTATACTATTAATGTTAAACCAAATTCTCAATAAAACCTTATAAACAATCTATCCAATATTAATTAATTTTACCATAAGGTAAAATTTCCATAATTTGTTTTCTTATAATCCTTTACAATGTTGTATTAAAGAGCAGTTCAACTTTCTAAGAAAACCTTGTTATTCAGACACATGGGCCTGGATTCTGGTCCTGTGTCCATGTTCTTTTAATGTTTGATTTATGGAAAAACTAAATAATCCCTTTGAAATTTTAGCCAGCTTTCTCACACCCATAGAACTGTTTTTGTAAGATTAATCTCTAACAAGTCTTTCACAATTTGTTTAAACTTTCAGTTTTGTCCTATTGTTCTTTTAGCTTAGGCCAATCCTTAAAAACCTCTGAATTAGACAAATTACATTCTCTTTAACAAAAACCATATCACGTGCCTTCTTATAACCTTTTGCCAAAACCACCTTCCACTTTCCTTATATATATCTTGCATGTGAAACTGTTTCTCCAGTAGTCTCAATTATGTTACAATGTTAACTCTCAGCAACTTTTATTTTTGGTGAAAACCCGGCAAGTAAGTAATTTTAACCATACATCGATTGTAAAGCCCAGGACAAGACAGAGCTGCAGACAACTGTCTGATTCTTCCAGTCTACGCAGGGAACCTGGTTAAATCCCTATGTCCCGAGACGTTATCTAGAATCCAATAGCAAAAGAGGCAAGTCAAATAATTATTCTAACTCCTAAAACTATTTTATGACCTTAAAGCATCTAACATCAGGTGAGCACTCCCAGTACCTGGTTTTAGCTTTGTATCACTGAAAGAAGAGCTGAACAGGTAGAAAAAACACTCTTGAATCACCGACGCCATCCCTTGCCCCCTGCCCCAACCTAGCCCTAGCAGCAGCAGTGTGGGGCCGAGAGTGTCTCTGAGTCCTGGAGAAGAGAGAACATTCCAATTGTAAGGCATTGAACTCAGTGTTGCCTTTGATAGCAGAAAGAAAAAAATCAGACCAAATTCAGCTGATGTCTGTCCATGGAGGGAGCATTTAAACCTGCCCTAGCCAGAAGGGAATCACTGATCCCAACCGTCAGACCTTGAGCTCCTCCAAGCTTTGCCGCTATGAGCTAAAGCGCTCTGAGGCTCTAAATAAACTTGAAAGGCAGTCGAGGCCATAAGGACTGCAACAGCTAGAAAAGTTCTAGTGCTGGACTGGGTCTAGAGACAGCGGACTGGAGGGGCACGTGACCTACTAGACACCAGCTGGGGCAGCTAAAGGAGTTTTGGCATATCCCCTGCCCTAACCCCAGGCTGCACAGCTCCTGGCTCCAAAAGAGATCCCTTCCTTCAAACAAAACAAAACAAAACAAAACAAAAAAACCTCATCTTTTCTTCCCTCAGTTTCAAAAGTGTTTCTAATGTTTACATTCTAGTTAGACCACAAGAGTCCTGTCTCAGCACCAGCAGCTTAGCGACAGCATATTTAAAGCAGGCAGAAAAGAAGTGAAAGGGAAATACAGCCTGCCATAGGATCCAGGTCTATGTTCCTGTGAACTCAGTGCGAGGCATAGGAGCCAGGTTTCACAGGTGAGGTGTGAGAAAGAAAGGAGGAGAAGAAAAAAAGAAAGATAGTGACCAGAAGGAAACTTGGGAACCTTTCAGCCACTACACAGAGTGAGGTCACTACACCCACCATTCTCATTTATCTTCTGTCAGGGAGGGTCTCAGCACCCTAGGTGGGCAACTCTCCGAGATAGTCGGGGGGGTGAAATGAGAGGTAGAGAGTAAAGAAAGGCAGCAGGGCCCATACAAAAAGTCATTCATGCACACGTGCAAACAGTGTGCTTCCAAATGAGTCGCCAGTCAAGGGTCTGGGCAAAGCCCTTAATCTCCCTCCCCAGTTCCAAATGGCTTCACAGAGAACTGAGTCTGAGCCGAGTTCTTATAGTGTCACATAGTCAAATAAATACAAATGCACAAAATGCTCAAATAGTATCATTTAAACAGAGCAGGGCCCCAGTGACACCCCAAAGAGCCAAGTCTTAAATAGGGCAAGGCCCCAGCAATACCCCAAAAGGGTCACCCAGTTCGGGTAAACTCCAACTACTCACTCAGTTTCAAAGTTTGTCAGCTTCTTAAGAGGCCCTTTTGCCTGCACCAGTAAAGCACTAAAGGCAGCAGATGCCATGCCATGAGGCAAAAGGGAGCTTCCCCTAAAACAAATGCATTTTTGGCAGCTTTTGGGAAGTTGCCTAACGTTCCCATTATGGGATGTGCTAGCTCTGAGCAGCTGGCACTCACAGGTGACCCCACACCTTACCTGGTAGTGAAACTAGGCTGACAAACTTAGCTCACCCCAGGCATGCAGCACTTCCCCATATGAGCCACAAAAATTGCAACCAAAACACAGGTTCAGTCACTCCAATTAATAGGAGCAAGTTCTGGTATAAAGAAAGTGACATTTTATTCCACAGCTTGCGTAGGGGAAGATAGCAGGATCTTGCCTTTAAGGATGCCACTTCACTTTTGGAGCAGAAAATGGGGTGCTTTTAAAGGGGGCCCAGCATGCTGGCATGAATGACATGCAGAGGAAGAAGTGAGCAGGTAGGGGGTCTGCATACTAGCTTTGGTGCCTTATCTACTGGGTGTCAAGCCGGTGACTGCTGGTCCCTTTGAGGACAGGACTAGGTTGTAAAAGCAGCAGAAAATTCTCCAAGTGGCAGAGAGTTTCATAGTGGAAACACTTTGGGTTGGTGATGGACTGTTGTTTCTTTAGGCAGCCACCTGGTAGGAGAGTTTCACTCTGGAGCTTCTAAGTACATAGTTAAATAAACTTGCTCTCTAGGGAGTGTCTGGTGAAGAGGGTAAAAGCTATAACTGCATTTCTAAAGACCTAATTAGGAAGTGGGGAAAAGCAGGAAAGAAAGAAGAAGAAAGAGAATAAAAAACTCTCTTAGAAAAATGAGGGTACTCAGTTATGCTATGATTAATGAATAAAGGGATGAAAAAAGTACACAACATGCAAAATCAAATAGAAAATGTCAATACAGATAGAAACTATAAGAAAGAATCAAAAGGAAATGCTAGAAATTGAAGAAACAGTAACAGAAATGAGGAATGCCTTTTTGGTGGTTTATCAGTAGACTTAAGATAGCTAATGAAAGATAGGTAAGCTTGCATATTGGTAAAATTTGAAAAGTTTGCGAACTGAAAACAGAAGGAAAACAAGTTTTACAAAAGAATAGAATATGCAAGAACTGTGGGCCAATATCAAAAGGTATAACTGAATACCAGAAGGATAAGAAATAGAACATGACAGAATATTTGAAATAATACATGGCCAAGAACTCTCAAAACTAGTGACAGACACCAAACACACCAAACTACAGATCCAGGAAGCCCAGAGAATGCCAAAACAAATGATTAAAAATAAAATTCTACAACCAAGCTTTTCATATTCAAACTGCAGCAAGTCAAAGACAAAGAAAATCTTGAAGGAAGCCAGAAGGGGTGGGGATGGGGGAACAACAAAAAACAGAAGTGAGGATACAGATTATAACAGATTTGACCTCAGAAACCATGCGAGCAAGAAGAGTGAAGTGAAATCTTTGAAACTCTGAAAACAAAAGTGCCTGTCAACCAATATTTTTATATCCAGCAAAATTTTCCCTCAAAGGTGAAAAACAAATAATTTTTTAGAGAAAACTGAATGATTTCATTGCCAGCAGATCTGCCCTGCAAAAACATTAAAGATATTTTTCAGAGAGAAGAAAAAATAATATAGATCAAAAACTTGTATGTAAACAAAGAAAAGCATTAGAAAAGGAATAAGTGAAATTAAAATATTAATTTTTTTTGGAACTTACAATTTAATAGGCAAATGGTTGTACTACAAAAGTAAGGGAGATATGTTTGAAGTCTAAGTGCATGATGGTTCATTTAATTGATTACATTCAGCTATGAGGGAGAAAAGCAGGCAGATGTCTGTTTTGTTGTTGTTGCTGTTGTTTTTAATTGTTCTTTAAGTTCTGGGATACATGTGTAGATCTTGCAGGATTGTTGCATACGTACACACATGCCATGGTGTTTCACTGCCTCCATCCCTCCATCATATACATCAGGCATGTCTCCCAATGTTATCCCTACCCAACTTCCCCCCACCCTGCTGTCCCTTCCCTAGCCTCTCACCTCCCAACAGACCCCAGTGTGTGATGTTCCCCTCCCTGTGCCCATGTGTTCTCATTGTTCAACACCTGCCTATGAGTGAGAACATACAGTGTTTGGTTTTCTGTTCTTGTGTCAGTTCCCTGACAATGATGGTTTCCAGATTCAACCATATCCCTACAAAGGACATGAACTCATCCTTTTTTTATGGCTGCATAGTATGCCGTGGTATATATGTGCCACATTTTCTTTATCCAGTCTATCATTGTTGGGCATTGGGTTGGTTCCAGGTCTTTGCTATTGTAAACAGTGCTGCAGTGAACATATGTATGCACGTGTCTTTATAACAGAACAAATTATAATCCTTTGGATATATACCCAGTAATGGGATTGCTGGGTCAAATGGAATTTCTATTTCTAGATCCTTAAGGAATCGCCACACTGTCTTCCACATGGTTGAACTAATTTACACTCCCACCAACAGTGTAAAAGTGTTCCTATTTCTCCACATCCTGCCCAGCATCTGTTGTCTCCAGATTTTTCAATGATCGCCATTCTAACTGGTGTGACATGGTATCTTAATGTGGTTTTGATTTACATTTCTCTAATGACCAGTGATGTTGAGTGTTTTTTCATATGTTTGTTGGCTGCATAAATGTCTTCTTTTGAAAAGTGTCTGTATCATTCACGCACTTTTGAATGAATTTGTTTGTTTTCTTGTAAATCTGCTCTAATTCTTTGTAGATTCTGGATATTAGCCCATCGTCTGATGGGTAGATTGCAAAACTTTTTTCCCATTCTTTTGGTTGCTGGTTCACTCTAATGATTGTTTCTTTTGCTGTGCAGAAACTCTTAAGTTTAAATAGACCCCATATGTCTATTTTGGCTTTTGTTGCCATTGGTTTTGGTGTTTTTGTCATAAAGCCCTTGCCTATACCTATGTCCTGAATGGTTTTGCCTAGGTTTTCTTCTAGGGTTTTTATGATATTGGGTCTTATGTTTAAATCTTTAATCCATCTAGAGTTAATTTTACTGTAAGGTGTAAGGAAGGGGTCCAGTTTCAGCTTTCTGCACATGGCTAGTCAGTTATCTCAACACCATTTATTAAACAGGGAATCCTTTTCCCATTGCTTATTTTTGTCAGGTTTGTCAAAGATCAGATGGTTGTAGATATGTGGCATTACTTCTGAGGCCTCTGTTCTGTTCCATTGGTCTATATCTCTTTGGTACCAGTATCATGCTGTTTTGATTACTGTAGACCTGTAGTATAGTTTGAAGTCAGGTAGCGTGATGCCTCCAGCTTTGTTCTTTTTGCTTAGGATTGTCTTGGCTATGCGGGCTCATTTTTGGCTCCATATGAAGTTTAAAGTGTTTCTTTTCCAGTTCTGTGAAGAAGGTCAGTGGTAGCTTGATGGGAATAACATTGAATCTATAAATTACTTTGGGCAATAAGGCCATTTTGACGATATTGATTCTTCCTAACCATGAGCATGGAATGTTTCCCATCTGCTTGTGTCCTCTCTTATTTCCTTGAGCAGTGGTTTGTAGTTCTCCTTGAAGAGGTCCTTCACATTTTTTGTTAGTTATATTCCTAGGTATTTTATTCTCTTTGTAGCCATTTTGAATGGGAGTTCACTCATGATTTGGCTCTCTGTTGTTGGTGATGAGGAATGCTTGTGATTTCCGCACATTGATTTTGTATCCTGAGACTTTGCTGAAGTTGCTTATCAGCTTAAGGAAATTTGGGGCTGAAACAATGGTGTCTTCTAAATATACAATCATGTTGTCTGCAAATAGAGACAATTTGACTTCCTCTTTTCATAATTGAAAATCCTTTATTTCTTTTCCTTGCCCGATTGCTCTGGCTAGAACTTCCAATACTATGTTAAACAGAAATGGTGAGAGAGGGCATCCTTGTCTAGTGCCAGTTTTCAAGGGGAATGCTTCCAGTTTTTGTCCACTCAGTATGATGATGGCTGTGGGTTTGTCATAAATAGCTTTTATTATTTTGAGATACATTCCATCAATACCTAGTTTATTGAAAGTTTTTAGCATAAAGGGCTGTAGAATTTTGTTGAAGGCCTTCTCTTCAACTATTGAGATGATCAGGTGGTTTTTGTCTTTGGTTCTGTTTATGTGATGGATTACATTTATAGATTTGCATATGTTGAACCAACTTTTCATCCCCTGATGAAGCCTACTTGATCGTGATAGATAAGCTTTTTGATGTGCTGTTGCATTCGGTTTGCCAGTATTTTATTGAAGATTGTTATATTGATATTCATCATAGATACTGGCCTGAAGTTTTCTTTTTTAGTTGAGTCTCTGCCAGGTTTTGGTATCAGGATGATGTTGGTGTCATAAAATGAGTTAGGGAGGATTCCCTCTTTTTGTATTGTTTGGAGTAGTTTCAACAGGAATGGTACCACTCCTCTTTGTACATCTGGTAGAATTTAGCTGTGAACCTATCTGGGCCTGGACTTTTTTTTGGTTTGTAGACTGTTAATTGCTGCCTTAACTTCAGATCTTGTTATTGGGCTATTCAGGGATTCAGCTTCTTCCTAGTTTAGTCTTGGGAGGGTGTAAGTATCCAGGAGTTTATCCATTTCTTCCAGATTTACTGGTTTACATGCATAGAGTTATTTGTAGTAATCTCCGATGGTAGTTTGTATTTCTGTGGAATCAGTGGTGATATCCCCTTTGTCATTTTTTTTTATTGCATCTATTCGATTCTTCTCTCTTTTCTTTTTTATTAGTTTGGCTAGTGGTCTATTTTGTTGATCTTTCAAAGAAACAGCTCCTGGATTTATTGATTTTTTTTGAAGGGTTTTTTTGTGTCTCCATCTCCTTCAATTCTGTTCTGATCTTAGTTATTTCTTGTCCTCTGCTAGCTTTTGATTTTTTTTTTAATCTTACTCCTCTAGCTCTATCAATTTTAATGATAGGGTATCAATTTTTTATCTTTCCTTGCTTCTCATGTGGTCATTTATTGCTATAAATTTCCCTGTGCGCAGTTGGACACTTGGCGCCAGAAGTGAGAGCTCACCCCTGCCCACCCCCTCTCACTGGGTTAGTGAAAAAATGATCAAAGTAGTGGTATTTCACTGGAGGCCCATAAGGCTAACTGACCCCACCCCTCCCCTTCACGGAGAGGGGAAGTTGGGGTGGAATGCCAGGGGCTTCCCACTTATTGTACACCTCCCATGTCTCTTCACCATGCCAGACTAGAATCAAGCTCAACAGGGTCTTCTTTCTCCACTGATTCTTCCAAGCCCATTCCCTTGGCTGTGGTTTTGCTGGATAGTAGGTAGGGACAGTGGGAATCTCTTTCATCCATTCATGCATGTCACTACTTAGATGATAAGGCATTTGGCTGCCTCAAGAGAGTCATAGTTACTCCCGCCATTTACTCATACTTCATTGAATTTCTTCACTTTGACATTCAGAGCACTGGGCAGAAATTACATCACATCAACACCTGCCTCGGGCCTTCACAAAATAATAATATTTTAATAGATCTAAAAGATAGATACTTAAAGTAATATTAGTAACACTGTATAGGGTGACTATAGCATATGGATAAGTGTAATAATTGATAGCAATGTCACAAGGAATGGAAGAATTGAGAGTGCACTCTTAAAAGTGAAGTTATATAATGTTATTTGAAAGTGGACTTATTTTAAAATGTATATTGTAAACTCTAGGGATATCACTAAATTTTTAAATAAAATGTATATGATACACTAAGTGAAGATATAAAATCCAATCATGCAAAATGCTTAATTAAACCTAGGGAAGTCAGAAAAATGGCAGGAGAAAGAAACAAAGAACAAATGCAATGAATAGAAAACAGTTACAAAGATGGTACATTTTAATGCAACCGTATCAAGAATCACTTTAAATGTGAATGTTCTAAACACACGAGAGAGAGACTGTCAGGCTGGATTTAAAAAAACAAAAAACAAAAAACAAACTAGACTTAACTGCATGCTGGTTGCCACAAACCTACTTTAAATATAAAGACTCAGAAAAGTGAAAAACAAAATGATAGGAAAAGAAATATCATGCTAAATCGATCAAACAACAATAACATACACTCTGTCAGTTATCAATTACTATATAACAAATTGCTTTAAAGCATGTTTGCTTAAAACAATAACTAGTTTTTCATAATTCTACGGATCAGCAATCTGGGCTGAGGTAAGTAGAGTTGTTCTTGTGGTCTCACTCTGTGGTTGTAGTCAGCTGATGGTGGGAATGGATGAACAGTCCAAGTGAGTTTCCCTCACTTTATATCTACTGGCATCTGGGCCATTCTTTTCTTGCAGTCTTTCAACTTTAAGGAAACTAGCTTAGGTATCTTAACACGGCAGTCTCTGAGCAGCTAGAAGGTGAAATTAGATGCTGCAACACCTTTTGATAACTTCCCTCAAAAGTCACACAATGTTATTTCATCCTCAGTTTTAGTGGTCAAAGTGAGTCAAGTTACTGACCATCCAGCTCAGATCAAGAGGTCAGAAAATGCAGTCTACTTCCCAATAGAAGGAGTTTAATTTTTAATGCATTATATATGTTGATATACATGGGTTTGGAAAATTGAGAAGCTGAAAAGAGAAAGATCTTTTTGAGAGCCTTTATTATAATTACTAGGCATTTTGCAATTTGGACAAGTTTAGCCAAACTTTCCATGCCTAAGCTTCTTTTCTCTAATTAAAGATAATTAACAGTATCACCTCATAGGATTGTGGGATTAAATGAGATAATCTACGTAGCATGTTTAGAGTGGTACCTGGCTCATGTAGGGCCTCTAAATGTTTATTATTATTGACAATAAACAAACTTCGATTCTAGCTTCAACATTGTCACAAACTAGCTAAGGGATGTGTTTCAAGCTATTTAACACCCCTCAGCCAGTTTATTTGACTATAATCTGAGAGGCTTATAATCAACAATCTTTGTTGTACCTTGTAATGCTACAGTTGCAAATGTACTAATGTTTTACTTAGAAGAAATATTTCACATAGAAGAAACATATATCATATTTATGATTAACATGAGCATTCAAGGCTCTGGAGATGATTGGCTACAAATCATAGTGCAGAAGTCTTAAATTTTTTAGTACATCACTGAAATTAGAAAGAAATACTCTTTGTTATTATTTATTTATTTATTTATTTATTGTAGAGATGAGGTCTCACTGTATTACCAGGCTGGTCTTGAGGTCCTATGCTGGAGCAATCCACCCACCTTGGCCTCCCAAATAGCTGGGACCACAGGTATTAGCCACTGCACCCAGCCAATACTCTGTATTAAATCATGATTCTTTGAAGGAGAAGAGATATCAAAAGTAATATTATTTGTGAGGATTGTTTACCTTTTCTCAATTTAACAATGAAGCATTTCACATGTCAAAGATATTATCATATTTCCAGAAATTATAAAGTTGGTGAAAAATAATTGTGGCTAATGGCAAAAAAAATTACAATTACTTTTGCACCAACCTAATAAAAAGCCAAATAAGGCACGAGTTCACCACCTTGGCAAACAAACATAGGGGAATGGGATGAGATGAGTCTGGTGAGGTGAATAAACAGAGGCCAGATAGTACTGGTTTTGGGGAGTTACATTAAGACATTTTTGCTTTATCTTGAAAATAAGGGTAGAGAGAGAACTCCTTAAAGAGCATGAAGCAGAAAAAACTTTTCAAAAGGAGGTGAAATTTGAGTTGGATCTTAAAGACTGGAAAATTTCATCGGTGTCAAAGGACAATACCAAAAAAATGGAGTTAACATTTGTATTCAGATAATGGAAGAGGCCATTGTGTACAGGCCTGAAAGGATGTAGAAGGTAATGGTGAGAAATGAGACCAGAAACACAAGACCGAATTGTAGATGAACTTCAAAAGAAAATGCTTGATTCCCATGTTGACTCCGAAATGCTCAATTCCTGCGTTGACTCTGAAATGCTCAATTTCCTTCTAATTAATCTATTCCACTACCACTTTAGTTGTCTACTTTATTCTTTCTGTTCCCTTGGTAAAACGCAGTGACTCCATGCTGCCCACAGAATAAGGTAAGCAAATCCCAGTCCAAGTGTTATAGTTCTCTTTTGTATCCTTCCTGCCACTCTGCCCTGACTATGAAACTAGCAGACAGCCAGGCATTAGCTCTCCTCTCCTTTCCCCAGACACTGCCCATTCTTCTCTTAAAGCCTTCTCTTCCTTCACAGCCCTAAGTATATATCAAAGTGTTCATTGGCTTAATGCATATCTTTAAGTTACTGAAGATCAAAAAGCCTGTTTATTTTGTTGGCATCATACTGTGTTAGTGTAGTGGATGCTATGGTGGACCACGCAGATCACCCTTGAAACTGAAGGTCTTATCACCCACTAGCTGCTTGGAGCTGGGAGTGTTGTCAGTAGACAAGCCTCAGCTATCAGCCCTCTTCAGAACTGCCTCACCTAAGGTTACTCCCTTTCTGGGAGGAGCCCACATCCAATGACTGGATGGAGGCAGAGGATAAAAGCCCTGCCTCACTACCCCAAGAAGGGACAAGACTGAGAGGCCAGGCTAGCTTCAGAGTTCTCTGTGATGTCAACTGAGACTGTATAGGAACGATCTCCTCTCTCTCTCCACAGTCCTCCTCCTTCGTTTTCCATCTGCAAGTGCGCTCCCAAGAGCCTGCCTTCAGAAATGTCACGGCCATTAATCTCCCTCTCCAAGTCTGCTTCTCAACCCAGGAAACCAGGAAATATTTTTGAATGAGCAAGTGAAAGAATGTTCAAAATATCTTATACCTTTTGGGATGGGTACTGGGTAAAGTAATTACTGTTAACTGAATTGCCAAGCTAAGCCAGTTAATGATTTACAAATTATTTAAAAGGCTGTGTGTGAAGTCTTAATAATCTCTGTTGTACTCTCCTGTATTAGATCTTCTGTTTCTTTGCTATTTTTGTTTCTTTGCTATTGATAAAAAATTATTTTTTCTAAGTTTAAAAGTTTTTTTTTTTTTTTTTTAAGGACTATGTCACCTTTGATAACCTGGTGCTTTTGTCTGCCTGAACTGGTTGTGACAGTTTTACTAAATAAAGCACTAAGGAATGTTAGTGTGTTCACATTTCATTGATGATATTTCCAATGTAGAACCATTTCATGCTTTATTGAATAGCTCTCAAAATTTAAAGTAGAGGCAATCTTATTTGTATGATGATGAAAATACTTGATATATTTTTAAAATTTCAGTAGTTGACATTTTGGCCACTGGGTGTCATCACAGATCTATGTGATGACATAAAACAGACAACTGTTACAAAATGTGCGGTTGTCAGTTGTCCCCTGCTGATTGAAATGAACTAATGGAGTCTGATGAGGCTTAATGACACATCTTCATCATTCGACCTTCATATATCGAATGTTTAATCTCCACTATAGGAAATCCTTTCTAAAGCACAATTTGGATACTTTTTAGTTTTTCTTTACAACAAATCACATGGATAGAAGTAAAGTTTCTTCTAACCATGTCTGGAGTGAGCCTTGAGTGGGGAACTGTGGTGGGAAGGCTGAGACAGAAAGAGGGCATGTAAATGGCTGAACTACTGCCTTAGTAGAGGATCAGCGCCAACAGAAAAGGAAGATGTATTCCCACCTGGCACAGTGGCTCAAGCCTGTAATCCCAGTGCTTTGAGAGACCAGTGCAGGTGGATCACTTGAGACTGGGAGTTGTAGATCAGCCTGGCCAACATGACAAAACCCCGACTCTACTAAAAATGCAAAAACAATTAGCCAGGCACAGTGGCACATGGCTCTAATCTCAGCCACTCAGGAGGCTGAGGCACAAGAATCACTCAAATCCGGGAGGCAGAGGTTGCAGTAAGCTGAGATCGTGCCACTGCACTCCAGCCTGGGTATCAGAGCAAGACTCTTCTCAAAACAAGCGCGCGCGCACACACACACACACACACACACACACACACACACACTCCCTAAGCTACCCAGATCTATCACCTGGTTACCTCAGGCCATTACCATGACCTCTATGTTAACTTCTTTTAATCCTCACAACCCCTATAAAGCACTTTTATTTCGTTTATTTTACAGATGTGGAAATTGAGGCACAGAAAGGTTAATAATTACACCCAGGGCCAAACAGTAGGTGCTGGATCCAAAATTTAAGACACAGAACATTCTCAAGGGTAGCAGATTATACCTTTGGTGAAGGCTTAGGTAGTGTTTCCTCTAAGACAGCCCCTCAACCACTTTCATCAAAATCACATAGTAATTGCAAAATATATATTCCAGCACCTTCCTAGTGCTACTAAATCAAAAATTCCAGGATAACATCTGGGAATTTGCGTGTTAGTAAAGTGACTTTTATGCACACTGAATTGCGAGAATCTATTTGTTGGAGGAGTGAAATTGGGAAGTCTCTGTCTTCTGGAAAGAAAGAAAAAAAAAAACAATGAGAGAGAGAGAGAGAGAGTGCGAGCAGCCCTCTGAAAGCATAGCTATGGAATCCAGTCTCAAGAACCATCCTAGTCTCTTGGATAGATACTCAGTGTGTGTTGGAGACCTTCTTCCTGGTTACCAGCAGGACTCAGGTGGCCTCATCCCACCCATCTGCCTCCAGACATATACCCGTTCACTGGTAGAGACTATAATTCACTCAAGTCACTGTGGGGAGCTTCTAACACACGCAGATGCCTGTAATAACCCAGACCAATCAAACCAGTGTCTTTTGGTATGGGGCCCAGATAACTGGTATTAAAACAATTTTTTTTTTTCCCTGTGATTCTCACGTGCAGCCAGAGTTGACAACTACTGTTCTTGAGCAACAATTCCCAAATGGAATTTTAAATGATTACTTCAGAGATATTAGCATGATGATATTTTGCAAAACATGCTTTGAGAAATGGTCTAAAAGAATATGAACGTACAACTGAGAAAAGAATGCCAAGAAAGTTGAAAAAGTTGGATTATGACCCCTCTAGGCAACGTTAAACTAAGGCTGGTTTTGTGGCTTTGGACCATACATAAGAGACTGAGGGTGGGGGTCTGTCAAGGAGCCATCAAGTTCAGCCATAGTCTCCGCTCGTGCCTGACCCACCTGGCCAGAGGATCATATTTCACAAAAGATGAGACCCTGTTTGCTATGTGGGAACCCTGGGCACAGGTCCACCAGAACAGTTGTACATTCAGTGTACCTACTGTGTCTGAGGGAGCATTGCTTCCCAATTGCAGTCTCAGGGCTCTATCTTGAGCCCCATGCCTGAGCCCCCCCACCACACACACACAGATTCAGATCTACAGACCTCTATCACCACACTTTTCCTGTATAATTATCACCCTTCGCTTCTGTACAGAGACTCAGATAAGACAACACTGTCTGACTTGATCATCAGTATTTTCAGAGTTTGGTACAGCTCCTGGAGTCCCTTGTAGAGGACTTTCTGTCCTTCCTTTATCACTGTAAAAATAGTGGGATAATTCTTCAAAATGAAACCTTTTTGTGCCCGCTTAGCAGAAAACCTGAAGCACCGATGAGAGCCGGAGCACATGACTGTGGCTGGGAAGTGACCTCACATCTCTGTATCCTGTTCCATCCTCCACCAGCACTTGCTCCCACACGCCTCATTCCGTGTTTCCAAGGGGTGATGTCCCGGAAGCAGGCATTTCAGGGCACAGAAATAGTCCTGACCTGGATGGGCCCTTGGGGGTCTTTCTATACTATTTCCTTCTTTTCCAGAAATAAATATATTACTTCTTAAGCTTACTTCAAGTTTCATGTCTTGTATTTTATTGCAGAAACTTGGGCCTAGAAAAGCCTTGGGAGAGCCAGGACTCGTGAATGAGGCCAAGAGCTCACATGAGCCTACAGGTTACCCTTCGTATATCGAATGAGGCCTGACTAGTGCACTGACTAGGTGTCCTTCCTGCCATACTTGCTCCTTTGCTGTTTGGCATCCCAAAAGGAGTACTGGTGACAAGGCCTGTCGCTGCAGCCTCATTACGCTTTGGGCCTCAGCTTTATTTGCATTTTGTAGAGGACTCAAGGGATTCCTATTTAGGTTTTATGAATCTCATGGGGGAAACTATTCCATTGGCTACAGAAACATTATAACCTCAGTTGAAATTAGAAGCCAAACTCTCATAAAATGGGATAATTGGCCTTTATTGTATGAGCAAAAGAATGAAATATTTATTGAATTGGGTAGAATTAAATTTATTGAATTTTGGTTTTTTTTTTTTGGAGCAAAATTAACATTATTAATTTGTATATTTGCCTGATACTCTTAAAATATTTTGTCTGGAGCAAATAAACTTCTCTATATCATTTTCCAGCTCAGCTACATACTACCTAGCAAAATTTAGCTGGTCACGCTAATTTATTTTAATTAAAATTCCCTTGGATCAATTACTCAGAAGTATGCCCTTTTTCTAAAATCCAGCTAGTCATCACTAGGATGTTCTCTCCCTGCCTGCCTGAATCTCCCTTCAGCTGTCATTTATACAGATCCTGGTAGACTGCAAAACTTTCACAAAATGAAGGAGCAATCTAAATAAGAACACCTAAAGACCTATAGCTTCTCTCTATTAAGCCAAATTGATACTGTAAATTAATATGATCAATTGAAAAAAATAGCAAATTTGAGTTGAACAAGAGGATATTTTCAGAAATATACATACACATACATGTTTATCATAGATACAAATTGGCTCAGATGTGTACTGCAGCTATTAATTGCAGCTTGAGAATTTCCTTTTCATCTCAGCAATAATGAATACAGCCAGCCAACAATTAGTGATGAGTAAACTCTCATAGCTATACAGCAATAGTCATGATGATTTAAAACTACTAATGATTATATTGTAATTGAACCAAAACTGCTCAAATTTACTTAAAAATTTGTTTAGTTATAGCTTATGTTCCTCACATTTTGGAAACATAGTAATCCACTGTTCTTACCTAAATGGGGCACAGTGTTTGCCTGTAATTAGTTTCCTAATTGGTTACTCATGGGGCTAGGTGGGTGGATGACTCCTTATTTACTAAGGTGTCATATAGCTTTTCATCCAAAGTGGCCATAAGGGCCATTTCCTCTGCTACTTTATACTTTAGTTTATTGAAGTATAAAAATAAATAAAACAAATGTGAACATTGTTTAAATGCTACATTATTCTTCTTTAACACTGATGTTTAGCTACCTGATGTGGTTTGGCTCTGTGTCCCAAATCTCATGTCAAATTATAATCCTCATGTGTCAGGGGTGGCACCTGGTGGGAAGTGACTGGATTATGAGGGCAGATTCTCCCCATGCTGTTCTCGTGATAGTGAGTTCTCATGAGATCCGTCTGTTCAAAAGTATGGCACTTCTCCCCTCACTCACTCTCTCAAGCATGGTAAGACATGCTTCCTCCGCCTTCATTTTCCATCATGATTGTAAGTTTTCTGAGGCCTCTCAGTCATGCTTCTTGTTAAAACTGTGGAGCATGTTAAACCTCTTTTCCTTATAAATTACCCAGTCTCAGGTAGTTCTTTTTTTGTTTTGTTTTGTTTTTTTGAGACAGAGTTTCACTCTTGTTACCCAGGCTGGAGTGCAATGGCGCGATCTCGGCCTCCTGAATAGCTGGGATTACAGGCACACGCCACCATGCCCAGCTAATTTTTTTGTATTTTTAGTAAAGACGGGGTTTCACCATGTTGACCAGGATGGTCTCGATCTCTTGACCTCATGATCCACCCGCCTCGGCCTCCCAAAGTGCTGGGATTACAGGCTTGAGCCACCACGCCCGGCTCAGGTAGTTCTTTATAGCAGTGTGAAAACAGACTAATGCACCTGACTTTAATTGGCATTTTATAAATGCGTGAATGAGCTGCTTAAAGGCAGAAAGAAATTCTGTTCTATAGTCTTACACTTTACAAGGAGAAATTATCAAAAAAAGAGAAAAGGCTAAAATACACTGGGTGAAACCCATCGACCTCTCTGCCAGATGTGTTTATCATATAGGTAGTAGCTATAGGCTAGTTTTATGATTTATGACTGATTTTTGCTTACCTTTATGTTTTGAAGGAGGATGGGAAAATTTTTTTTATTACACTTAGAATGGATTCGGAGGTATTGAAAAGTAAGAATCAATAACATACTGGGACTGGTTTGATTTGGAAAGTGGAGGAAATGCAAAGAATCAAGTGACACTAAGCATTCATGCCTACAGGATCAGGAAGCTGAGCAGTAGATTAAAAAGACAGGAGCGCATTTATTCATTTTTCAAATCATGCATTCATTCATTCATTCTTCCATGCAGCACACACTTATTGAACAATTTCTGTGGCCAGTAATCCCCACATGTCAGAAGGGAGGCCTGGTGGGGGGTGGTTGGATCATGGGGGCAGATTTCTCCCTTGCTGTTCTTGTTATAGTGAGTTCTCATGAGATCTGATGATTTAAAAGTGTGGCACTTCCCTTTTCATTCTCTGTCTCCTGCTCCATCATGGTAAGACATGCCTTGCTTCCCCTTCCGCCAGGATTGTAAGTTTCCTGAGGCCTCCCCAGTCATGCTGAACTGTGAGTTAATTAAACCTCTTTTCTTTATAAGTCCTAGTCTCAGGTCGTTCTTCACAGCAGTGTAAAAACAGACTAATATACCTTTATACCTAAATAAGTGCCATCCTCAGATATTCAGTTGATGAGCTAAAAATCTAGTCTTCATCATCTATTTCTTTCTGTTTTTTATACCTATTATAGTTAAGCCAGCTCTATATCCATATTATACCCTGAAACTGCCCATTTTTCACTGTTTCCACTGCTCTAATAATAGTCCAAGACCTCTCTTCTCTCACCTACACCATTGCAATAGCCATTTATGCTTGCACCACTGCCCTTGACCCGTTAGGTCCATCTTCCATCCAGCAATTGAGTAATCTTTCAAAAGTGTCTGCCAGAATGTCTCCCTTGCTTATGGAAAATCTTCCACCCAGAATGAAATCCAAACTCTGCCATGCTTCGAAGCCCATCCAGCCCCATTCATCATCCACATTGGAATTCCTGCGTTACCTTATAGGTCTTTGGCCAAACACATCAGCTAAGGTAGTCACTGCATTAACCTTATTTTATCTTCTTTATAGGACATATTGATACCTAGAATAGCTCATATATTTACTTTTTAAAATTATTTTTATTATTTGAGACAGAGTCACACTCTGTTGCCCAGGCTGGAGTGTAGTGGCATGATCTTGGCTCACTGCAACCTCTGGCTCCTGGGTTCAAATGATTCTTATGCCTAAGCCTCCTGAATAGCTGGGACTACAGGCACATGTCACCATGCCTGACTATTTTTGTATTTTTAGTAGATGAGATTTCACTGTGTTGGCCAGGGTAGACTGGAACTCCTGACCTCAAGTGATACACCCACCTCAGCCTCCCAAAGTGGTGGGATTACAGGCATGAGCCACCATGTCTAGCCTCATATGTTTACTTAAAAAAAAATACTACATATCTACCTCCTCTAGAACATAAGCATCTTGACATCAGGGACTCCAAGTTTTTCATGTGTCCAAACTGCCTACAATAGAGCCTGGAACACAAAAGGTGCTCAACAATATTTTTGACTCATTGATAACATATTGGATATTAAGTTTCTTGGCTACACCTTTATATTTTTTACCTTAAGCGATTACTTATCAAAACTGGATTATACTATCTCAAAGGTACCTTACAGATCTAAAATACTATAATGTCATCAAATATATCCCAATTTCAGTTTTTTCAACTTCAGAAATTATTATAATGTCGAGAGAGGATGATATAGATGCATAGAATTTGGTTCCGCCAACACTACTGTCATTTTCTTTACGTGCCATCCTCAGATCTCCTCTGCCTTACTCTGATTGATGGCTTTGTCATCACCTGAACACCAACATCAGGTGTGATTTCAGCTCCAACATGAAGACGTCACCAGATCACATTTGATTACCTTCCTCATCTACTAACCTCATTTGTTTGGGAAGGGAGATGTCTAAGTAAATCTCTATGAATGTTAATTTTGAAGGAAAAAAAACTGAATTGCATGAAGTCAATAACAGTACACTTTACTTATAACAATATATATATATATAAGATTTACAAGGATCTAACTGCTTACTGAATTGTGATGAACTCGATGCAAAAGATGCCAATAGATTTGTTACTAAATGTAAGTGTCACCATGCATTACGATATAAAACCAAAGTGTTTGACTGAATTAACCAACTCAACCCATTGCTTTGAATTCAGTGCTCAGTGTTACATACAAGATACAATTTTGATTTCCAATTAAGCCTTGAGTTAGCTATGATATATGGAAACAATCTGACATAATTTTTATATTGTCATTTAGGTAATAATCCTAAATTAAGTATTTTCATTACAAGGTCCTCTAGGCTAACCTAGAAAAATATTGGTCACAGAAGAGAGAGAATTCTAGAAATTATATTCATGTTGGGAACTCTTTTAGAGAAAAGCATACATTCAAACTACTGTAAAAAATCATAAACACCTAAAGGAAAATTGTGCTTTCCCAAACTGGAAAACAGGAAATTTTGTGATTTAACTGATGTCATTAAAAATAAAGAAAATACTGGAATGCCAAGCCAGTGTTAATGTGAAATACTTTCTTTTCTTTTCTTTTCTTTTCTTTCTTTCTTTCTGTTTTTTGTTTTTGTTTTTGTTTTTTAAGATGGAGCTTTGCTCTTGTTGTCCAGGCTGGAGTGCAATGGTACGATTTCTGCTCACTGCAACCTCCACCTCCTGGGTTCAAGCAATTCTCCTGCCTCAGCCTCCTGAGTAGCTGGGATTACAGGCATGCACAACCACGCCTGGCTAATTTTGTATTTTTAGTAGAGACAAATGTTAGTCAGGCTGGTCTCAAACTCCCAACCTCAAGTCATCTGCCCACCTCAGGCTTCCAAAGTGCTAAGTGCTGCGATTACAGGCCTGAGCCATTGCACTGGCCTGCATTTTTTTTTTTTTTTACACATATAGGGTTACACTCTGTTGCCCAGGCTGGAGTGCAGTGGCACAATCATGGTTCACTGCAGCATTGACCTCCTGGGCACAAGTGATCCTCTTACCTCAGCCTCTTGATTAGCTGGGACCACAGCCACATGTCACCATGCCTCGCTAAGTTTTGTAAAGATGGGGTTTCACCATGTTGCAAACTGGTCTCAAAATGCTGGGCTCAAGTGAATCACCTTCCTCGGCTCTCCAAAGTGTTGAGACTACAGGCGTAAGCCACTGAGCCTGGCACAGACTATCTTTTCATTTTTTATTCTCACCAATATCCTGGAGCATGGTTATTTGATATAATCTATCTATTGACTGTTTCCACCTTAGTAAGATTATGTTTCTCATTATGATGACATAAAGACTGTTTCTACACAAACACCAGGGAATATTGAAGTAAAAATGATTGTCTAGAGGTCATAATCTTCGAAATAGGCAGAAAATAAATTGTCAGACATTTGTTATTTTAGAAAATCCTTCATCCTTTTAGTTGGACATTAACACAGCTTATAGAACACCTATAGTAATGTGCTCTTTCTGAATAGAAGTATTCTTCTTGCCTTACTGAATATCCTGAAAACGAATATACAATTTGGCCTTCGAAAAATTTACACTTCCTTTTTTTTAATTTTAAAAATGTATTTATTATTAAAAGAATTCATTTATTAAAAGAATTAGTGATCTTTCTCTGCGTAACTACCATGAATACCAGTAAAAGATGGACATTTAATTTCAAACTGTATAAGATTTGCTGAAATTATTTGTATTTGCATATTGTATTTCTTTGTGTGGTCTTTTTGCAAACCTAAAATAAGTTTAGAAGATCTAAAGACAAATCTCAAAAATACATATGATTAGATTAGCTCATATGTCTGATTTAACACAGTCTACTGTTTCCAAACTCAGAATCTAAGGAGAAATGTTCTTAACATTTGCTAGTATCTGTCCATGCTTTCAGTTAAATCTCACGTGAACAGGTAGATATCTATCTAAGCTCTTTGGACTAACAACACTTAAGGCATTCAATAATTTGGCTTTCACTTATGTTCAGGACTAAGCCTACATTGTTCTATGTGCACTCAAAATTCAGTCAGACTACACCTCCTGATTAGCGTACTGCTTTCCAGCACTGATGCATTTGTCTCTGCTCCTCCTCCCTCCTATAAAGGCCTCCCCGTGAGCACATTGCACATGTTAAAAATCTTACCCACTTTATTCTAAGGCACAACTCAAATGTCTTTTACTCTGCGAAGTATTCCTTGACTTTGAGATTTACCCAGTCAAGTATGATCTCTGTTTTTCTGGACACATAGCATTTTGGCCTTTTTCATCTTGATAAGACCCATGAGACTGGCATCAGGTCTTGTCTATGGTAGGCAAACTAATATATGCTGAATGAATAAATGAACAATTCTGGTGATTCAAACAGAAAATCTCACAACTAGTATGTCTTGTTCATGGCATTAACAGAGTACTTCATCCATATATAATAGTGTGCCTTCAATAAATATTTGTTAGAAGAAGTAGAAAACCATAGAAAAAAAACAATAATTTATCTTTTAACTGAAGAATAGAAATGTATTCAAATGGAAGTGTTAACAGTTAATTACAAGAGAAAAATAATTTTTGGTGAAGCAGTTTTATCAATTGATGAATGGTACTTTGGCTATTACCTTCTTTTGCTCAAAATAAAGGCAATTTTAATCCAGGCACCTGTAATCCAGCTACTTAGGAGGCTAAGGCAGGAGAATCACCTGGTTTTCAAGTGGAGGTTGCAGTGAGCTGAGATAAACCCATTGCACTCCAGCCTGAGTGAAAGAGAGAAACTCCATCTCAAAAAAAAAAAAAAAAAAAAAAAAGTATAGAAACCGAGGCCCAGAGAAAAGAAGAAAAGCAGGAAGGACCGCTAGTCTCATTTCAGACGTCTTATTCCACCAGACTCTATCGCTTCTTGCACATTGATAATGTGTTTCTGAGTCAACTTAGACACAGCACAAATGTGAATCATCTGCCAAAAACTATATTAAAAAAGCTAACCACATTACTTCACTATCGATGAATAATACATTTTAACAACTATAAAAGATTTCCTTTACATGACAGGATGTTTTTTCTCCCACTTGAAAACAAAAGGAGAGGGAGGGTGGAGATAAACTGGCTACACAAACGCATGGGGATCAATTTGTTAAAATCATAAACCAGTCTATTAGTAACTCATTATCAGTAAGAGGCATGCAAGGATAAACAAAATTAGTTACCTAAAAAGAAGTAAATTGGACATTTATGGAGAAACTCATTTGGCCATATTCATTTTCTCATGTAAAAAAAAGCTGCGCAATAATAATCAAAATTATCTACTAGTCTATGGCCATATGTGGCTTTTTCACTGGTGACACTCAATGCTTCTTGAATTTTTTTTCTGATCCCAATAAGATCATCTTTTTATTAATGCAAGCATAAACGATTCACTCATTTATTCCCCCAAAAAGTGAGTTACATTTGGTTTCTTTCTTCAGAGATAAGAAGTTGATGTAACCTATTTCTATATAAATCATCAGAGATCCTTATTCTTCTAGGATTGCTTGCACTCACAATTAAAGAGAGAGAAAAGTGACACATAACACTTATAGAGCTTTGAATAGAAGGGCCAAGAGTTTCACAATTTGCATTTTGGTGCAGTACTGCCATCTTTAAAAGTTTCCATTTTTAAAAAAGACTTTTAGTTTAGGTTCAGGGTTCGAGGGTACATGTGCAGCTAAACTAATGTCATAAAGGTTTGTCGTACAGATTATTTTGACATCCGGTTATGAAACCTAGCACCCGATAATTATTTGTTTTTATCCTCTCCCTTCTCCCACTCTTCACTCTCAAGTAGGCCCTAGTGTCTGTTGTTTTCTTCTTTGTGTTCATGTACTTTCACCATTTAGCTCCCACTTATAAGTGAGAACATGTGGTACTTGGTTTTGTTTCTTCATTAGTTTGCCAAGGAAAATGGTCTCCAGCTTCATCCATGTTTCCACATAGGACATGATCTCCTTCTTTTATATGATTGTACGGTATTCCATGATGTATATGTACCACATTTTCTTTATCCAGTCTGTCATTGATGGGCATTTGGGTTGACCCCATGTCTTCACTATTGTGAACAGTGCTACAGTGAACATATACATGCATGTACCTTCATGATAGAATGATTTTTATTTTGGGGGGTATATACCCGATAATGGGATTGCTGGGTCAAATGGTGGCTGTTTTCAGCTCTTTTAGGAATTGCCACACTGCTTTCCATAATGGTTGAACAAACTTACACTCCCACTAACAGTGTATACATGTTTATTTTTCTCTCCAACCTCACCAGCATCTGTTATTTTTTGACTTTTTAATAACAGCCATTCTGACTGGCGTGAGATGGTATCTCATTGTGGTTTTGATTTGCATTTTTCTAATGATCAATAATGTTGAACTTTTTTTCATATGCTTGTTAGTCTTATGTATGTTTTATTTTGAAAAGTGACAGTTCATGTCCTTGACTCATTTTTTAATTGGGTTGTTTTTTTCTTTTAAGTTCCTTATTGATGTTGAATATTAGACCTTTGTCAGATGCATAGTGCAAATATTTTCTTCCACTCTATAGGTTGGCTGCTAACTCATTGATAATTTCTTTGCAGAAGCTCTTAAGTTTAATTAGATTTCATTTTTCAGTTTGTGCTTTGTTGCAATTACTTTTGGTGTCTTCATCATGAAATCTTTGCCAGTTCCCATGCCCTGAATGGTATTTGCCTATTCCATTGTCTTCCAGTGTTTTTATAATTTTGGATTTTACATTTAAGTCTTCAATTCATCTTGAGTTGATTTTTTTTGTACATGGTATAAAGAAGGGGTCCCATTTCAATATTCTGCATATGATTACCCTGTGATCCCAGCACCATTTATTGAATAGGGAGTCCTTTTGCCTTTGCTTGTTCTTGTCAGTTTTGTCAAAGATCAGATTGTCATGGGTGTGTGTCCTTATATTGGGGCTCACTATTCTGTTCCATTTGTCTACGTGTCTGTTTTTGTACAAGTAGCATGCTGTTTTGGTTACTGTAGCCCTGTAGTATAGTTTGAAGTCAGGTAACAAGATGCTTCTAGCTTCGTTCTTTATGCTTTGCTTTGGCTATTCAGGCTCAGACTGGTTCCATATGAATTTTAAAATAGTTCTTTCTAGTCCTGTGAAGAATGTTATATGATAAGAATAGCATTAAATTTGTAACTTGCTTTGGGCAGTATGACCATTTTAATGATATTTATTCTTCCTATCCATGAGCATGAGATGTTTTTCCATTTGTTTGTGTCATCTCTGATTTCTTTGAGCAGTGTTTCGTTATTCTCATTGCAGAGACTTTCACCTCCCTAGTTAGCTGTATTCCTTAGTATTTTATTCTTTTTGTGGCAATTCTGAATGGGATTGCCTTTTTGATTTGGCTCTCAGTTAGGTTGTTGGTGGTGTATAGAAATGTCAGTGATTTTTGTACACTGATTTTGTATCCTGAGACTTTGCTGAAGTTGTTTATCAGCTAAAGGAGCTTTCGGACTGAGACTATGGGGTATTCTAGATATAGAATCATGTAGTCTGCAAATAGAAATAGTTTGACTTTCCTTCTTTCTATTTTGATGCGCTTTATTTCTTTCTCTTGCCTACTTGCTCTGGTCAGGACTTCCAATGCTGAGTTTAATAAGAGTAGCAAGAGAAGGCATCCTTGTCTTCTGCTAATTTTCAATGGGAATACTTCCAGCTTTTGCTCATTCAGTATGATGTTGGCTCATAGATGTTTGTCACAGATGGCTCTTATTATACTGAGGTATGTTCTTTCAATACCTCGTTCATTAGGAGGTTTTAACATTAAGCGATGTTGAATTTTATCAAAAGCCTTTTCTGTATCTATTGGGATAATCATGTGGTTTTTGTCTTTACTTCTGTTTATGTGGTGAATCACATTAATTTGCATAAGTTAAACCAAACTTGCATCCCTGGGATAAAGCCTACTTGATCATGGTGGAATAGCTTTTGTTGTGCTGCTGAAATACATTTGCAAGTATTTTGTTAAGGATTTTTGCATCAGTATTCATTAAGCATATTGGCTTGAAATTTCCTTTTTTGTATGTGTCTCTGCCAAGTTTTGGTATCAGGGTGAAACTGGCCTCAGAGAATGAGTTAGGGAGGAATGCTTTCTCCTCAATATTTTGGAATAGTTTCAGCAGGAACAGTACCAGCTCTTCTTTTTAGAATCTGGCTATGAACTTGTCTGTTCCTAGGATTTTTTTTTTTTGGTTGGTAAAATATTTATATACTGATTCAATTTTGGAGCTTGATATTGGTCTGCTCAGGGAATCAACTTCTTCCTGGTTCAGTATAATAGGGAGGGTGTATGTGTCCAGGATTTAATTAACCTCTTCTAGGTTTTCTAGTTTGTGCACATAGAGGTGGTTGTAGTCGTCTCTGATGGTTATTTGTATTTTTGTGGGATCAGTGATAATATCCTCTTTGTCATTTCTAAATAGGTTTATTTGAATCTTCTCTCCTTTCTTCTTTATTAACCTAGCAAATGGCCTATTTTATAATTTTTTTTCAATAAACCTACTCTTGGATTTGTTGATCTTTTGAATGTGTGTGTGTGTGTGTGTGTGTGTGTGTGTGTGAGTGTGTGTGTCTCAGTCTCCTTCAGTTCAGCTCTGACTTTCATTATTTCTTCTCTTCTGCTAGCTTTGGGATTGGTTTGTTCCTGATTCTCTAGGTATTTAGTTGTAATGGTAGGTTGTTAATTTGAGATCTTTCTAACTTTTTGATGTGTGCATTTAGTGCTATAAATTTCCCTCTTAACACTGCTTTAGCAGCGTCCCAGAGATTCTGGTATAATGCATCTTTTTTCTCATTAGTTTCAAAGAATTTCTTGATTTCTGCCTTAATTTCATTATTTACTCAGAACTTGTTCAGGAGCAGGTTAATTTCCATGGTAATTGCATGGTTTTGAGTGATTTCTTTTTAAGTCTTCTATTTTGTACTGTGGTCTGAGAATGTGTTTGATATGATTTCAGTTTCTTTGCATTTGCTGAGGATTATTTTATGTCCAATTGTGTGGCCAATTTTAGAATGTGTGCCATGTGGCAATAAGAAGAGTGTATATTCTGTTTTTGGCTACAGAGTTCTGTAAAGGTCTATCAGATCTATTGTTTCAATATTGAATTCAGATACTGAAATATCAGTGTTCATTTTCTCCCTCAATGATCTGTCTGATCCTGTCAATGGAGTATTCCACTATTATCGTCTGGAAGTCTAAGTCTCTTTGCAGGTCTCTAAGAACCTGCTTTATGAATCAGTGCTCCTATGTTGGGTGCATATATGTTTATGATAGTTAAGTCTTCTTGTTGAACTGAACCCTTTACGATTATGTAATGTCCTTCTTTTTCTTTTTTTATTTTTGATGGTTTAAAGTCTGTTTTGCCTGAAGTTAGGATTACAACCCTTGCTTTTTCTCATGCATATTCCATTTGCTTGATATATTTTCCTCCATTGCTTCATTTTAAGGCCTATGGCTGTCACTGTGTGTGAGATGAGTGTCTTGAAGACAGTATATTATTTGGGTCTTGCTTTATTACCCAGCTGGCCATTCTGTGCCTTTTAAAAGGGGCATTTAGTTCATTTACATTCAAGGCAAGTATTAATATGTGCAAATTTGATCCTGTCATTTGTGTTGTTAGCTGGTTACTGTGCCAGCTTGTTTACGTGGTAGCATTATAGTGTCACTGTTCTGTGCCCGTGTGTTTTTATATCGAGTGGTGATGGTCTTTTCTTTCCATATTTAGTGTTCCTTTCAAGATCTCTTCTTTGGCAGGTCTACTGGCAAAGAACTCCCTCAGCATTTGCTTATCTGAAAAGGTTCTTTTTCCTTTTTTGCTTAGAAGAAGCTTAGTATGGCTGGACATAATATGCTTGGTTGAAGTTTTTTTCTTTAAAAATGTTGAATATAGTCCCCCAGTCTCTTCTGGTTTGTAGTGTTACTGCTGAGAGGTCTGCTGTTAGCCTAATGCAATTCCCTTTGTAGGTGACTTGCTCTTTCTCTCTAGCAGCCTTTAACATTCTTTCATTTCAACCTTGAAAAATCTGATGATGTGTTTTTGGAGATGATTTTTTTGTGTAGGATCTTGCAGAGTTTTCTGTATTTCTGGAATTTGACTCTCAGCCTCTTTAGTGAGGTTGGGGACATTTTCATGGATAGTATCCTGAAATACGTTTCCCATGTTGTTTGCTTTCTCCCCACCCCTTTTCAGAATGCCAATCATTTCTAGATTTGGTGTGTTAATATAATTCCACATTTCTTGGAGTTTTTATTCATTTTTTTATTATTTTTTCTTAATTTTTGTCTGGCTATCTTATTCCAGAGAACCAGGCTTCAAGTTCTGAGATTTTTTTCCTCAGCTAGGCCTATTCTGCCGGTAATACTTGTAATTGCATTGCACATTTCTTGTAGTGTCTTTTTTTCAACTCTGTCAGATCAGTTAGTTTTTGTGTGTGTCTGCTGGCTATTTTGTCCGTCGGCTCCTTTATAGTTTTACTGGGGTTTTTATTTTCCTTGGATTGGGTTTTGCCATTCTCCTGAATCTTAATGATCTTTGTTTTTATCTATATTGTGAATTCTATTTTTGTCATTTTGCCAACTCAGTCTGGTTAAGAACCCTTGTTGGGGAACTATGGAGAACGTTTGGAGGACATAAGGCACTCTGGCCATTGAGTTACCGGAGTTCTTGCCTTGCTTCTTTTTCATCTCTGCATGTGGCAGTTCCTTTAACTGCAGTGTAGATTGGGTATAGTCAATAGATTTCTTTTCTAGATGTTTTCACAGGGCTGAAACTTTGTGAAGGGTTTTTATTTGTGGCTAACTTCCTGTCTTTGGTTTTACAGAGTATGTTACCTCGATATTTGGTGTTGAGGCTTTGGGCTGTGATCAGTAGGTGGCGCTTAGGCACAGTGTTCAGTTGGTGAACTCTTGCTCAGTTGTGTGGCTCCTCAGTAGTGTGGCTCAGCTGTGTCTTCTTCACAGCTGCAGCCATGTTCCCTCTCAATGGTCTGAAAGCATGAGCCCCTGGCTGTAAATTGTGGCTTGGCACTCCGAGGCTGTCCACCAGAGCTTTAGGTAAACTCAGGGTTTGTGTTTCTTCCCCAACTTAGAGGCAGCAGAGGAAGGAACCTTAGCAGTGGTTGTAGCCAGTGGTCTTTTATTTGTTTCCTAGGGGCTCCACCCTAAAGAAATGCAGGTCAGCAATCGCTCAGTGCAATCAGCCTGGGATGGGTCTGTGCTGTGGGCCCAAGCCAGGGGTTCCCTTTCCTGCACTCCAAGTTTCTTGGAGGTGGAGCCTCCAGGGGAAACCAAAAGCCTCTCTGCCACTGCCTGTGCCTTTGTTTGTCTGAGGGTAGCAGGGGTAGTACCACTGCAGAGGCAGTGGCAGAGAGGCTTTTGGCTGCCCTTGGGGGCTCCACCTCTGTGAAACAGAGCTGCTCTTACTGGGAGCCTTCAGCCAGTGCGGAGGGGCGCCTGCAGTGCCGGCATGAGCTTGTGGCTCTGCTTGTTTGGGAGCAGGGGGTCAAGGGCTCACTGGGAGGAGAGATTGGTTTCCTCTCCATCTGACTGTGGCATGCTGTTAGCTCAGATGTAGCCCTCACACTCTTTGTTTCTTTTTCAGACTGAGAGCAGCAGGGACAGAACCAGTGGCAAAGGGGCTGCAACATGTCTCTGTAAGCCTCTGCTCAGGCCACTGTCAGTGGATATGTTCAGCCAGGGGTGGAGTGGCTATTCTGCAGTCAGGAGCGAGTGTGGGTTGAGGGCTCCCCTGGAAGAGGGGCTGGGCTCCTCTCTGTATGGTGGCTGTGGTGTGCTGGAGGTGCCAGCATAATGACTAAGCCCTTTGTTCCTTCCCAAGCACGAGGACTATTAGAACTGTACCACTGCAGCTGCAGAGGAGGGGGGTTTGTGGGTTGACTCTGGAATTTCCTCCTTGGAGAGATGCTGAGCTGGCTCTGACTGAAGTGATCGGGCAGGGGCAGGGTGGTTGTGTTGGAGGTTGGGTAGCCCTGCCCAGTAAGCAGTGAGGACTGGGACCTGCATGGGGAACAATCTGGCCACTTTGGGGTTGGTGCTGTGTGCTGGAGGTCTGGACCAGCCCTTCATCCCCACCGACTCTCCAGAGCCTGGAGACACCAAGGGCAAGACCCGAAAGACAGCCAGGATGGCAATCTGCCTCTACTGTGAGGAGCTCCCAGAAGTTACAGAGCTGTTACTGGCTCTATAGCCCCAGCAGAGGGTAGTTGGAGACCCAGGCCAAGAGGACCTACCCAGTGAGGAGCTACAAGATCAGGGACCCACGTAACAGTCTGCCACTTTTCTATAGAGCTGCTGCAGTATGCTGGAGGTCCAATCCAGTCCCTAAGTCTCCTTGAATTTTCCAGTATCTAAAGGTATCACATGAAGGCTGCAAAATAGCAAAGATGGTAGCCTGCCTCTTCCTCTGGGAGCTCCATCCGTGGGAGGTACAGACCTGTTACTGACCTGAATACACCTGCACGAGGTGGCTGGAGACCCCAATTGGGAGATCCCATGCAGTGAGGAGATATAGATCAGGGAACCATGTGAAAAAACCAGCCTGGCTGCTTTTCCTCAGGGTAGTTGTACTTTTCTGGCGGTCTGCTCCAGCCCCTGGTCACCTCGAACTCTCTAATGCCTGAAGGCAACGGTGGCCAAGGCTGCTAAACAGCAAAGATGGAGGCCGGCCCCTCCCTCTGGGAGCTCCATCTCAGGGAAGGGTTGAAACTGCTGTCAGCCAGAAAACACCAGTGGGGGTGACAGGAGGTCCTGGTCAGGAGATGCCACCCAGTGAAGAGAAATGGGATTTGGGATCCACATGAAAGGCAGTCAGCTGCTGCTTTGCAGTGCTGCTGCACTGTACTGGGGGGGTCCGCTCCAGCCCCCTACTCCTTAGAGTCCAAAGGCAACAACTGCCAAGTCTGTAAAACAACAAAGATGTGGCCCACCCCTCCCTCTGGGAGCTCCACCTACTGTTGTTGTTGGTGGCTGGCTGGATTTTCACGCCAGTGGGTCTTACCCCATGAGATGCCGTGGAAGCAGTGCCTGCAGTCCGACTCTGCTCACACCCATGGATTCAGCCCCTTTCCTTTGGGTATGTATGAGGGTCTAGCCTCTCACTTTGCAAGAGTTGCAACTACTTTTCAGCAGGAAGCTGGATATCTACGGCTCCCAGGACTCCACATGTGCCTGAGTGGCTGCTCTGCAGACTTCATGTAGCCCAGCATGTCAGACTGAAGACTGATAGAGTGGGTCCATCAAGGGAATCTCCTGACCTTAGGGTTGCAAAGATCTGTGGGAGAGGAATGGGTCTCTGCAGTCACTTCCTCATTCAGTCAACACTTCCCTGGGCAGGGCTGGCTCCCCTGCTTCCATGTCACTTCTGCGTGGGCAGTTTTCCCACCTTGCTTTTCTCCATTCTCCATGAGTCAAGTTGTTTCCTCGGTGAATCCCAATGTGTGTACCAGGATTCTTCAGTTACAGATGCTGTATTTGCTTACCCCTTCTATTTCTCTTAGATCAGCACAGACTAGTTGCTTTAGTCAGCCATCTTGGCCAACCACCTCATTTTTTTTTTTTTCTAATAATTCTCTGCTATCACCAAATATGATAATAGTCTATCACACACGACACTTTTGACATACTTATAGTGTCCCTTTTGCACTGAAAAAAAAAAATCTGCTTTCTAAAATGGTGAACAATATTTACGTTTTCCCCAAGCACTGCATTGCATAAAATAAAAATTGGTTTCATTTCCCATTTGTATTAAGAGTGAACATCAAACTGTCTTACCAGTTTACTGTGTTCTATCTTCTCTCTGAATAGTTCATCAAATACTCTTCTGCTTTGAAGTAATTTATCCAATCACCTGCCATTCCTGGAAAGATTGGAAATGTATCAGACAAGAACCAATTTAAATGTATTGTATTCATAAAAGAAATCTGCCAGTTTTAAAATAAAATGTGAACATTTTGTATCTCTTGGTGCCAAGATGATAGGGGATTATTCTTAATTTGCTTATCTGTTATTTCTAATTTCTTCTGTAATGGTTGTGTATTATGCAGTTTAAAAAGTTATTTCTGGAAAATAAAGGCAGATTAAAAATACATGAATGCCATAGTTTTACTCTAGCAGGCAAAGTTTCTCATCTAAACTTAATATAATCAATCATAAAGCAAGCACTGTGGGCACAAGGATGTTTCATTTATTTCCTGACTTACGTATCTCCACAGCAGAAGCTGTGCTGTGACGGGAGGGTGGCAGCAATTAGTCTAATTTTAAAGACATTATTTTACAAAGTTGATAACAGAGAGTTGAAAACTTTGCTAGCCCTTCATCTTCTGTCATGGCTGTGGGTTTCCTGAGGCCTTCCCAGCCTTGCTGAAATGTAAGTCAACTAAACCTCTTTCCCTTAGAAATTACCTAGTCTTGGGAAGTTTTTTTTAATAGGTTTATGAAAATGGACTCATTCAGATGAGAAGTTGCTTCTTTTTTTTTTTTTTTTTTTTTTTTTTTTTTTTTTTTTTTGAGACGGAGTTTCGCTCTTGTTACCCAGGCTGGAGTGCAATGGCGCAATCTCGGCTCACCGCAACCTCCGCCTCCTGGGTTCAGGCAATTCTCCTGCCTCAGCCTCCTAAGTAGCTGGGATTACAGGCACGCACCACCATGCCCAGCTATTTTTTTGTATTTTTAGTAGAGACGGGGTTTCACCATGTTGACCAAGATGGTCTCGATCTCTTGACCTTGTGATCCACCCACCTCGGCCTCCCAAAGTGCTGGGATTACAGGCTTGAGCCACCGTGCCTGGCCCTGAGGAGTTGCTTCTTACAGATGAGGGGAAAAAAGCGGTTTTTCCTGGTGGAGATGCTGTGAACATTGTGCAAATAACAACCAAGAATTTAGACTACTACCTAAACTTAGCTGATAAAACAGTGGCAGGGCTTAAGAGAACTGACTCCAGTTTTGAAAGATTTACTGTGAATAAAATGCTATTAGCATTGAATGCCTCAGAGAAATCTTTAGTGAAATGATGAGTCAATTGCTGTGTAAATTCACTGTTTTATTTTAAGAAAATGCCACAGCTATCCCAGCCTTCAACAACTACCGCTCTGTTCAGTTAACAGCCATCAACATGGAGTCAAGACCCTCTATCAGCAAAAAGATTTCAACTCACTGAAGGCCCAGATGTCTGTTAGCAATTTTTAGCAATAAAGTATTTTTAACTAAGGAATGTTCATTGTTTATTCCTAGACATAATGCTATTGCACACTTAATAGACTACAGTATAGCATAAATATAACTTTTTATGCACTGGGATACAAAAAAATTCATGTGACTCACTCTGTTGTAATATTCACTTCATTGGGGTGATCTGGGACGGAACCTGCAGTATCTCTGAGGTATGCCTTTAACTAGACCAGGCACTTTGACCTCATGAAGTTGGTCTTGTTTCCCAATTGGTGCTTTTTAGGGTCAATGTCATTTCCTTACTCTGAGATCTCTATCTATGACAGCAATAGCCTTATGAAACATATTCCTTCAGTAATAAGACCTTGAAAGTTGAAATTAGTCTTTGATCCATGGCTGTGGAATGGATGTTCTGTTAGCAGGCATGAACAGCCATGAAAATAGCATTCATCATCTTTTATATCACCATCAGAGCTCTTGGGTGACCAGAAGAACTGTCAGTGAGCAGCAACATTTTAAAGGACCTTTTTTTTTTTTTCCTAAGCAGTAGGTCTCAACAGTGGACTTCAAATGTTTAATAAATCATGCTACAAACAGATGCGCTGTCATCCAGGCTTTGTCATTCTATTTATAGAGCTGGCAGAGTCAATTTACCCTAATAGTTAAGGGTCCTAGAATTTCTGGAATGATAAATGAGCGCTGGCTTCAACTTCAAGTCACTAGAAGCATTAGCCCCTAACAAGAGAGCCAGTCTTTTCCTTGAAGCTTTGAAACATTGACTTCTCCACTATAGCTATGAAAATCTCAGATGGTATGTTCTTCCAACAAGAGGCTATTTTGTCTGCATCGAAAATCTTGTTTAGTGTAGACACCTTCATCACTGTTCTTAACTAAATCTTCTGATCACTCGCTATAGCTTCTCCATTAGCACTTGCTGTTTCTCCTTGCATCTATATGTTATAAGGACATCTTGGTGAGACTGAGTGAAAATGGCAGAGAGGAAGCAAAACTAGCTTGTAGCTTCCACTCAGACAGACAGAGCAGCATGTGGAGACTCACATCGTGAACTTTGGCTCCAAGAACTACTGCAGGAACATACCAGGAAAAGAGAGAGAATCCACAGACCCTTTGAAGGAACTGGGTCACTGCTGCAGGATCCCTGAGACACCAAAAAACTGTGAGTCTGCTTGCTTTCTCAATGCGGAAGCTCATGGTCTGGGACAAGTTCTCAGTCCTGGTCACCAGCTGCCTGGAAATAGAAATGCAGGGATGGTTTAACATACATAAGTCAATAAATGTGATACAGTCACATAAATAGAATTAAAAACAAAAATCAGGCCAGGTGCAGTGGTTCACACCTGTAATCCCAGCACTTTGGGAGTCTTAGGGGGTGTGGATCATGAGGTCAAGAGATTGAAACCATCCTGGCCAAGATGGTAAAACCCTTTCTCTACTATAAATACAAAAATTACCTGGGTGTGGTGGCATGCACCTGTAGTCCCAGCTACTTGGGAAGCTGAACCAGGAGAATCACTTGAACCCAGAAAGCGGAGGTTGCAGTGAGCTGATACCGTGCCACTGCACTCCAGCCTAGTGACAGAGCAAGACTCCATCTCAAAAAAAAAAAAAAAATCACCTGACCATCTGAATAGACATAGGAAAAGCATCTGATAAAATCCAGTACCTTTTTATGATTAAGACCCTCAGCAAAATTGGCATGGAAGGGACATATCTTGAGGCAATAAAAGCCATCTATGACAAACCCACAGCCAGTGTTATACTGAATGGGGAGAAGTTGAAAGCATTCCCCTTGAGAACTGGAACAAGACAAGGATGCCTGCTTTCATCGCTTCTATTCAACTTAGTACTGGAAGTCTTAGCCAGAGCAATCCGACAAGAAAAAGCAATAAAGGTCATCCAAATCAGTAAAGAGGAAGTCAAACTGCCGCTGTTTTCTGATGATATGATCACATATCCAGAAAATCCTAAAGACTCATCCAAAAAGCTCCTAGTACTGGTAAATGAATTCAGCAAAGTTTCAAGATACAAAATTAATATACACTAAGTGGTAGCTCTGCTATTCACCAACAGTGACCAAGCTTAGAATCAAATCAACAGCTCAAATCTTTTTACAATAACTGTAAAACAAAACAAAACTTAGGAATATACCTAACCACGGATGTGAAAGCCATTACAAGAAAAACTACAAAACACTGCTGAAAGAAATCATAGCCATCACAAACGAATGGAAATAAAACCCATGCTCACAGAAGGGTAGAATCAACATTGTGAAAACGATCATCATACTGACAAAAGTGATCTACAAATTTAATACAATTCCCATCAAAATACAACTATTATTATTCACAAAACTAGAATAAAATAATCCTAAAATTCATATGGGACCAAAAAGAGCCTGCATAGCCAAAGCAAGACTAAGCAAAAAGAACAAATTTAGAGGCATCACATTATCTGATTTCAACGTATACTATAAGGTCAGTCATCAAAACAGCATGGTACTAGTATAAAAGTAGGCATGTAGACCAATGGAACAGAATAGAGAACCCAGAAATAAAGCCAAATACTTACAGCCAAACTGATCTTTGACAAAGCAAACAAAGACACAAAGTGAGGAAAGGACACTGTATTCAACAAATGGTGCTGGGATAATTGGCAAACCACATGTAGGAGAATGAAACTGGATCCTCGTCTCTCACCTTATACAAACATCAGCTCAAAAAGGATCAGAGACTTAAATCTAAGACCTGAAACCATACAAATTCTAGAAGATAACATTGAAAAAACCCTTCTAGACATTGGCTTAGGCAAAGACTTCATTACCAAAAATCCAACAGCAAATACAACAAAAACAATGAAAAATAAGTGAGACTTAATTAAACTAAACACTTTCTGCACAGCAAAAGAAGCAATAAGCAGAGTAAACAGATCACCCACAGAGTGGGAGAACATTTTCACAATTTATACATCTGACCAAGGACTAATATCCAGAATCTACAAAGAACTCAGCAAGAAAAACATCCTCATAAATAATGAGCTAAGGACATGAATAAACAGTTCTCAAAAGAACATCTATAAATGACCAACACACATGGAAAAATACTCAGCGTCACTAATCATCAGGGAAATACAAATTAAAACCACAATGCATTACCACCTTATTCCTGCAAGAATGGCCATAATAAGAAATATAAAAAAATAGATGTTGGCATGGATGTGGTGAAAAGGGAACACTTTTTTACACTGTTGATGGGAATGTAAACTAGTACAACCACTATGGAAAACAACGTAGAGATTCCTTAAAGAACTAAACATAGATCTATTGTTTTATCCAGCAATCTCACTACTAGGTATCTACCTAGAGGAAAATAAGTCATTATACAAAACAGATACTTGCACATGCGTGTTTGCAGCAGCACAATTTGCACTTGCAAAATTATAAAACCAGCTCAAATGCCCATCAATCAATGAGTGAATAAAGAATACTTGGGGTATGTGTGTGTTTGTGTGTGTGTGTGTGTACTCAAGAAGGATTGAAGACTTAAATCCAAGACCTGAAACCATAAAAATTCTAGAACATAACATTGGAAAACCCCTCCTAGACACTAGTTTAGGCAAAAACTTCATGACCAAAACCCACCAGCAAATACAACAAAAACCATGACAAATATGTGGATTCTACATATACATATCATGAAATACTACTCAGCCATAAAAAGGAATGAAATAATTATATTTGTAGCAATCTGTATAAAGTTGGAGACTATTATTCTAAATAAGGTAACTCAGGAATGGAAAACCAATCACATATTCTTACTCATGCAGGAGCTAAGCTATGAGGATCCAAAGGTATACGAGTGATGCATTGTACTTTGGGGACTCAGGGGAAAGGGTGAGGGGTGGTGAGGGAGAAAAGAGTACACATTGGGTACAGCGTACACTGCTCAGGTGATGAGTGCACCAAAATCTCAGAAATCACCATTAAAGAACTTATTCATGTAACCAAATACCACCTGTTCCCCAAAAACCTACCAAAATGGAAAAATAAAGACAGCTTTGTGTTGTAACACGAAGAACAGCTCTATAACATAAAAAAAAGCAGCACTTGCTGCTTCTCTGTCTTTATGTTCTAAAGATGGCTTCTTTTTTTAAACTTCTGCTTGCTCTAAACTTTTCTTTTATAGCTTCTTCACCTCTCTCAGCCTTCACAGAATTGAAGAGAGTTAGGGCCTTGTTCTGGATTAGGCGTTGACTTAAGGAAATGCTGTGGCTGGTTTGATCTTCTCTCCAGAGCACTCAAACATTCCACATCTCAGCAAGAAATCTGTTTCACTTTCTTATTGTTGGTGTGTTCACTAAAGTAGCACTTTAAGTTGCCTTCAAGAACATTTTTTTGCATTCACAACTTGGCTAGCTGTTTGGTGCAAGAAGCCCAGATTTCAGCCTATTTCATCTTTCTACATGCCTTGCTCACTAAGTTTGTTTTTAGCTTTTGATTTAAAGTGAGTGATGTGCACTTCCTTTCACTTAAGCACTTAGAAGTCACTGCAGGTTTATTGATTGTCCTAATTTCAATGTTATTGTGTCTCAGTGAATAGGCAGGCTAGAAGAGAGGGAGACAGATGCAGGAACAGCTGTTTGGTGGAGCAGTCAGAACACATACAACACTTATCAATTAAGTTCACCATCTTATATGGGCACACTTCATGGCACCCATAATAATTACAACAGTAACATCAAAGATCACTGATCACATATCACCCTAACACATATAATAATAAAAGTGTTTGAAACATTGAGAAAACTACCAAAATGTGACACAGAGACACAAAGTGAGTGCATACTGTTGAAAAAAAAAAAATGGCATCCATAGATTTAACCCAAGGTTGTCACAACTCTGAAAATTGTTAAAATAAAATAAAATAAAAACAAATACCAAGATCTGCAAACTGAAATAAAGCAAAGTGCAGTCTATGAGACGTGCTTGCAATTGTCAATATTCTTTGGTCCTTTCTGGTTCTACCTTCTGGCTTCTGTAAGAATACTTCGTTTGACCTGTCTTTTGTTTCTTTGTCTTGTTTTTAACTTGTTCTTTTGCCTTACCAATTTTTTCCCCTTTTTTAAAGAAAAAAATGCTTTAAAATATAGTAATTTTATATGTACGATATGAAAAATTATATAAGTGAAAGATGAAATCAAGTAAATATACTCAGCTAACATGGCTGACAGACCTGCTAACATGCATTCTTCCAGATGTTTTTCTTTGCAGACACACAGATGTATAAACTACATTTAAAAATCACACAATTACAACCTGCTTTTTTTTTACTTATTATACTTTGATATCTTCTAGAGTAATATTAATATGTGTATATATACATACACAAACATACACACACACACACACACACACCTACAATAAGAATCATGGTTCAGTAGAGCAAGATGAGTAACCAGTAGGTCAAAAAAGAAATCAAAAGATTAGAAAATATCTTGAGACAAAATGAAAACACAACATATAAAAAAATATAGAATGATGCCGTGGCTCATGCCTGTAATCCCGGCACTTTGGGAGGCTGAGGTGGTGGATGACTTGAGGTTGGGAGTTGGAGACCAGCCTGGCCAACATGGTGAAACCCCATCTCTACTAAAAATATAAAAAATTAGTTGGGCATGGTGGCAGGCACCTGGAATCCCAGCCACTCGGGATACTGAGGCAGGTGAATTATTTGAAACTGGTAGGCAGAGGTTGCGGTGAGCTGACACTATGGCACTGCACTCCAGCCTGGGCAACAGAGTAAGACTCTATCTCAAAAAAAAAAAAATTATAGAATATATTTGGTGGGTTGAAAAAGCAGTACAAAGAGGGAAGTTTATAGGGCTAAACACTTATGTTAAAAAAGAAGATGATCTCAAATAAACAACTTAACCTTATACCTAAAGGAACTATAAAAAGAATAAACTAAGCCCAAAGTTAGCTGAAGGAAGAAAATAATAACATTTACAGCAGAAATAAACAAAATAGAGAATAGAAAATAATAGGAAAATAGTCAACAAAACTAGAAGTAGTTTTTTGAAAAGTAAACATCATTGACAAAACTTTGGTTAGACTAAAAGTAAAGAGAAGACAAATAAGGCTGTTTGAATTCAAGGCTTGAGTCTACCTTCTACTAGCTCTGTGACTTTAGACAAATTATTCAGGTGCTTGACTTCTCAGCAAAATGTGGACAGCATGAATGTCATCCGCAAGTCTGCTGCCATGTTTAAGATAAAGCAAGTAACGTGCCTGAAACATAGGACGCATTCAATAAATACTAGTTATTCTTATAAAATATTCTATAGTTTTGATGACTTCATAGAAGTCCCTATATGGTTACCTAGTAACAGTTTTTGATTAATGGTCATTTAAGTACATTCTAGGTTTTCACTGTTATAAGCAATATTACAAGATGCATCCAGTCCATACATCCTTCCATCCGCCTGTAGTTCTCCCCCTGACTTTTAATATGTATAGGCCTTGGGACTTGTGACACTTGTGTTCTCACTTCTCACCTTATCTCCATGATGACTATAATTGCTTTTTTATTTTTTAAAGTATTTATTTTCTTTTTATTTTTATAGAGACTGGGTCTCACTATGTTGCCCAGGCTGGTCTTGAACTCCTGACCTCAAGCAATCTCTCCATCTCAGCCTCCCAAAGTGCTAGAATTATAGTCATGAGCCACTGCTCCCAACCGACTTTATTGAATATCAGTTCTATTTCTGACGTGAGAGTAAAGAGAACTGCAGGCAGGCCACAGCAGCTCATGCCTGTAATCCCAGCACTTTGGGAGGCCAAGGCAGGAGGATCACTTGATGTCAGAAGTTCAAGTCCAGCCTGGGCAACATAGTGAGATCCCATCTCTACTAAAAATAAAGAATAATAAAAAATAAGAGAACCATAAGCATAAATTATTTGTAAAGTGAGAAATAACTCTGTGAGCCAACAAGTCTGAATCAATGACTTCAGTCATTTATTTGAAATAATTATTTTCAAATGATAGTTCCCCAACTCCCACCCCATCCAATCAATCAATGACAGGAGCGAACCAAACGGGTTCTGTTGGTTCATCCTCGTGTTTAATGCTGCAACAGGTGCTCAGGTGACAGCCGTCAGTGAGGATGTTTCCACTTGTAACCTTCTGTGATTAGATCCAGCACAAGAAAAATATTAGATAGAATTTCAATACATAGAACTAATGTCTAATTAGTTCTACTACTAGCTACAATCACGTTGGTATGATTTCACCCGAAGATATTTACCAGGGTTACTAGTGCGGCTGATCAGAGATTAACTCTTTTCTTATTAGAGTAAATTTATGCAAGTTTGTAGGATGTGATGTGTGAATCCTGATTATTTTGCTTATCAGAATCTCAAAGAGCAGTGATAACTGGTGTCAACAGTGATACCAAACACCACCGAGCATCAGAACATCCTCATTTCTCACTATCCCCCCCAATCTTTTTCTCTCCTTGTTGCTTATTTTGCCTTCCTTCACCTATCCTTTTCTAAAGTCTTTCTGACTTCCCTTCATCTTCTCTCCCCAACCACTTCTAATCTGTGCCTTAATCCTACCTCTCTCTCCCAAGATCCCACATCATCTGGTCCCCATCCTCTATTCTCAAACTTCTTGGAAGAGTGCCATTGCAAAATTATAACTGAGACAGTGAAAGAGATCTGACCTTACCAACTCCGCCTTGCTTCTAACCTCCAAGCTGCCTTTGTTCATTCCTGGGTGTAGGCTGAATTAATTCGGGGAAGAACTTAGCTTATGGTTTAAAACAAAGACAATAACAGCCGGTTCCCAAAACAAACCTCCTTCTTGCCTGGAGACTGGACTGCCTTTGTAGGACTAACAAATTTGTTGAAAGATTGAGAACTGTGGTTTAGGAGTCACGCAGCTGCAGGCTACAATATTCTGACCCTCCCTAAACTTCTAAGATCAGTGCTTGAGATATTTTGCAGACCCAGCACTGATAGATTAGCTGGCACCACCCAGATTGATAACTGGCTCATCTGATCTTGCTGCCCCCACCCAGGAACTGACTCTGTGCAAGAGGACAGCTTCAATTTCCTATGATTTCATCTCTGAACCAATCGACTCACTGGCCTTCCCCAACCCACCAAATTATCTTTAAAAACTCTCCTTCCCAAATTTCGGGGAGACTGATTTGAGAAAAAAATAAAACTCCAGGCTCCCGTAAAAGCCAACAAACAAAAAACTACTTTGAAGAGTGGTTCTTATTGCTGCTCCCCTTCTTCACATCTCATCCCTTCAAACCCCTCAACCTGGCTTCCACCTCTATTGCTATAGGTGCTGTGCTCTCACAATTCAGGAATGATAACCCAATAGCCGTATATGATCTTGGTTTTCCTCCTAATTCTGGCTGATGTTTTTTTCTTGGCTTTTCTTGGACTGTTTCATTCCCATTGATGTTAGGGTCTGCGGGGCTCCATCTTCTATCCCTTTCTTCACTAGCTCTTCCCACTTGCCTTGATAGCTCCTAAACTGACTTTTCAGCTGAGCTCCACCCAACAGCGATTCCATTGTCACTGCTCCAGGACCCTCAATGTTTCCCACCCCCAGGTTAGAGTGCAGTCACACGATCTCAGCTCACTGCAACCTCTGCCTCCTGCTTCAGGCAATTCGCCTGCCTCAGCCTCCCAAGTAGCTGGGATTACAGGCGCCCACCACTGCGCCTGGCTAATTTTTGTATTTTTAGTAGAGACGAGTTTCACTATCTTGGCCAGCCTGGTCTCAAAGTCCTGACCTCATGATCCACCCACCTCAGCCTCCCAAAGTGATCGGATACCCGCGCCCAGCCACGACAACTTCTTAATTAGACTTTCTGCCTCTGATTCCATCCCCTTCTAATGAGTTTTGTACCTTGACTATTCTTCTTTAGCACAGAGGTCTGACCATGTCAGGTCCTTTCTTTTAGCATCAAACCAAGAGGGGGAAAGAGCTCCCCCTGCTGTTCACCAAAGCTGTCAGGCAACAGTCTGTAGTTTCCTCATTCTGTTCCACACATCATATAACACACTCCAGCCCATGAGACTACCTGCTGTTTCTAGAAAATGCCATCCAATCCTATGGTGGTTCTGAGCTTTTCTTCTTGCTATTAGCTCTTGCTGGAATGTATTTCTTCCCCATCATTTTCCTAGTAAAATCCTGCTTATTCTTTCAGTTCGAGATCCAATATGATCTCACCCTACTTTGCGGGGGTAAAATGATCTCTCTTTTACCCATGTTCTCATCCACATTTACTCATACTACCTCGTATTTCTTGTATTCTCATCTTGTATTACTATCTAAATTATGATCCCCTGAAGGAATGGACTGTTTGTTTCAATTTTTGAACCATAGTTCCTGGAAGTAATCAGGTACTAATAAGTATTGGTTGGATTGAATTCTCAAGTCCCTCAGGCCTTTTGCAACCATAAGGAAATAAAAATGAACCACCAAAAGGGAAAATAATAATTTGCAAAATTAAGACAATATCTGTTCTACATGAGCTAGCAAATACATGTTTTGGGGTAAATTCAATCTAGTGGGGCAAAGAAGGGAAACAAATGTGTATTTTCTGGTTAAAAAAACAACAACAATTTGCATTGCGATTATATTAAAATATTTCTCCCTACTTCTAGATAAAAATTAACAGACTTTAAAACAACCGTATATTCAGACAGATGTACCCAACTTATTTATTTATTTTTTGAGATGGAGTCCTATCTCCCAGGCTGGAGTGCAGTGGCAGTATCTCAGCTCACTGCAACCTCCGTCTCCCCAGTTAAGTGATTCTCCTGCCTCAGCCTCCCGAGTAGCTGGGATCACAGGCATCTGCCACCACGCCTGGCTAATTTTTTTGCATTTTTAGTAGACACAGGGTTTTGCCATGTTGGCCAGGCTGGTCTTAAACTCCTGACCTCACTTGATCTGCCCATTTTAGCCTCCCAAATTGCTGCGATTACAGGTGTGAGCCATTGCACCTGGATAACCCAACTTACTTTTAAGTTAAACCTCAAGAATTAGTGGGAAAGATTTATTCCCTTCTCTTTGTGCTTTCATGCAGGGGCACTTCCTTAGATAGCAATCCCAGCTTTTCTCCTAACCTCTTACTTATTTCTAGAGGGTAATTTTGCAGGTTGGTGAGCTGAGGAAAATGTACCATTTATACTCCTCAGCTCCCTTCTGTCTCCTAAAGAGAACAAGTATTATGGGACTCCCCACCACAGTCTGGTGGCTGGTCCCAGTGGGAGAAAGGCCTGCATTCAATTGACTATAACTAAGTGGGTATCTTTGTAAAATTCAGCGTAAATGATAAGCAAACACACTAGGCTGCAGACTTGAGGCATTGAATCCAATAGCTTTATCATTTCCATCTGTTTGACTCCTGTGTCTCCCTCTCAATTGGTTTTTAACGGGGCATGGAAATCTTAACTCTGGAAAAAATGTAACTCAAGAATTTCATTTAATAAACATTCACTGAAGGGTGGCCATGTGCAATCCATTGCATAAGAATGGGGTGTATGAAGGTGAAATGAGAAATTTAAAAGGGCAAAACGGAACTAAAATGGGTGAGTTCCCTGATCCCCCTTGCAGGACATGCAGCAGGGCTGTGGCTTGCCTGTTCAATTACCTCTGCTACTCAACCCCCGAATAGGAGGGAGAATACATAGACAGGCAGGTGCAGGAGCCGGGGCAAGTGCTCTGGGCTCCAGCCCCATGCCAGTGTCTCAGGGTGGGTGCCTACAGCTCCAGTGTTACGATGATCTTTTAGCTCTGCCATCTGCAGATGGCTTAAGCATTAACCAGCTCAATGACCCCTCTGCCTTTTCACAAGGGTGGAGGGCTAGTGTGACAGTTTTCTGTATCCTGACCTCTTGCCCAGCATCCCGGAAGAATCAGGTAACACACTGGCTTGAAGGATAAATGCGAAGTTTGATTGAGTGGTGGAGGTTGCTCGGTGGGATGGATGGGGAGTTAGGAGGGGGATGGAGTGGGAAATGATCTTCCTCTGGAGTTTGGCCATCCAGCTGCCAAACTCCGCTCCTCCTGTCCCCACCTGAATTCCTCTTGGCATCTTCTCTTTTTCCTTTCTCTGCCACAGCATTCTGCTACCCATCTGCTTGCCTGCTTGTCTCCTTGTCTCCTTGTCTGCTTCTGGAGTCTTGGGGTTTATATGGGTACAGGATAGGGGGGCATAGTAGGCCAAAAGGCAACTTTTTGGGCATGGAAACAGAAATGTCTATTTCCACTTAGGGCTGGGTCTTCAAGCTTGGAATGGGACCTTTGCCAGGGAACCACCCTCTTCTACTCAACATTTCCCTGTCTCCTGTTCATATCAGAACTGCTTCCAAATATAAGCTGCAGACAAAGCACCACATGGCTTTCTGGCTTACCTTTCCTAAACAGCAGGTTCCTGTTAGATGTGAGGGCACAGATGGTATGATTTGGATCATGATTTTCTTTGGCCACGTTATTTTTCATTTCACTAAATGATATTTTCTAAGCACTCTTATTAATGTCAGTGTCATTCACATTTATACCAAGGAAAGTAGTTATTTTCTTTATGCTTTCAGAAAGATCCTGAGCAACAATTGAATTTAAAATATAAGTGCAGCTCTTGTCAAAATGCCAAATTAATTCCCTGAAACCTAAGTCCATTGACAAATTTTGTGTTTTAGCTGAATTTGATTTAAATTTTGGTTGTTGGAACATTAGAAAAAAATTTACTTTTTTATTTCATCATAAAATATAATTCTTAAGTCATTTTTGTACTCTTCTCAGATTAAAATATGATCAAACCAGGATCCACATACAACTGGAAGAAAAGTGAATTTTTCATATTAAACATTATGGCTTTGCATCCCTGAGTTCTTCCCACTTCAGCAAAACATGAGCGCTTTCCTTAGAAGAGCTCAATTTCACTATTGTTTCAACTAAATACAATGTTGTGACATGAAACTGGACAGCCGTATCTTTTATTAAGCCCATTAATTTTTTTTTTCTATTTCTAGTTAATATTATTTTATCATAAACAAAAGTGGTGGTAGAAATACAGAGCTACACATTTTTCCTAATAACTGTGTTCTGATTACTTTGGTTTTTGAAACAAACATTGAGAATTTATCATTTCCTTTCTGAAAGTGACATGCTTTTCATAAGTATAGCTTCAGCACAAAAAGTTTATACACCTCAAATAAAAGATTCTGTTCACGTAGGGATTTATCTGTAGCTGATTTTACCTCTTTCTTATTGGTAAAGGACAGTCTTAAAAAAAACCTCTAGGACTTAAAAGTAAAATATTATCATGTAAAATAATCTCTTCAGCAGTGATGATCAAAAATAAAATGTGAGCAACTTCCTGTCCTTACAAGAAGGCAAACAGCTTGAAAATCTCGAGCATAAAACATAGTAATTGAAAGTACTATATATCCATCATTTCATGCACTCATCATCCAACGTTTAAATTCTAGCTAATGCCCGAGAATAAGAGCTAGTCTGCTAGTGATTTCCTGAAGATCTGCTGATTTTTGATTCACTGAATAAACATTTATTAAGCCATTAGTGTCTGCCAGACATTGTGCTAGACATTTGAACATTAAAGCTTTGACTAAATTGAAGTATAATTAACTCCAAACTAACTGCAGGTTTTCAGGCTTCAGTTTTTGAGGAAATTAAAGGCAAGAAAATAACCATAATGTATTTTTAGAACAAGAATTTCCAGGATGACTGCAGTGTTATTAAAAAGTCAGTACCATTTTCTATCCCTGGGACCCACAAGGTTATGTATGTAATAAGAATTGGTGCTTAGAAAAGCTGTTCTGATATAGCCTTTAGTTATTAGCAATCTCAGGCTATTCCAGTGACTTACACAACACCTTATGTTAGAATTACTTAAATTACCATGTCAGTGATAAGGGGTTTGCCCTCTAAGAATGGCGAACCTTTTCTCAGAAACAAAAACTGGGTAACAGAAAAACTGATCTCTGATGCACATTTAGGAAATTAACTAGTCTTTAGCACCCAAACAATGCTAGCTAAAAAATGTAACCTGCCTCCTCGCCTTGCACCAGCAGCCACAACCCAGGCCTCCAGAATGATGTCACTGCCCGGGATTGCTGAGGTTGTAGAAGCTTGAGACTGTCAGCAAAGCGCAAGCTCTTGTGCCCAGGAGGCTGGGCAAGGATAGAGACTCAGTATCACACTCCAAGGTCAGGAGTACTTGACTCTACTCATTATGTTTTTTCAGTTGAAAATATATTGCAATATGCCTCAAAATAGATTAAAAAAAAAAAACTTTTGGAGCATAGCTTGATTGCAATGTGATGACAAGCTGTTCTGTTACTAATTAATTTATACCCCACCTTGTTCCAAAAAAGACTTAAGCCAGCCAAAAGAATGTAAAGAATTGGCTGCCTGTGTCTTCCCTACTACCACAGGAAAGTGAATGTATTAATATATTTAAAGGCATTTTTTTTTAACAATTTAGGATTTATTTTTTATTTTTTTGAGACAGGGTCTCAATTTATTACCCAGGCTGGAGTACAATGGTGCAATCTCTGCTCACTGCAAATACTGCGTCTTGGGTTCAAGCTATTCTCATGCCTAGCCTCCTGAATAGCTGAAATTACAGGTGCATGACACCATGTCCAGCTAATTTTTGTATTTTTGGTAGAGGGGTTTCATCATGTTGGCCGGGCTGGTCTTGAACTCTTGGGCTCAACTCACCTCAGCCTCCCAAAGTGCTGGGATTACAAGCGTAAACCACCACATCCAGTCAAAAGTTAGAATTTTAAAATAAGCATTTTGGTTAATTTTTAAATTGGAATCCTCATTGTGCAGGTTATTAATAGATCTGTGGCTTTAAAGAAAATGTAGCTACCAAAATAAATACTTGAAATATTTTCTAGGAAATGCTTTTCTTCTGTTAATTACAGAATGAACCTACGACCTCTTGGCCTTTGCCTGGACTGTTCCGCTTTGTGGTCCAAATCCTTCCTGTGCGTGCCCCTGAATAGAGTTGCTTACTCACACCAAACCCATTGTTGATTCGAAGTGAGTCAACAATCTCACTGCTTCCTAGAAACTTCCAGAACTCCCTCCTGCTACAGAAACCAGGCTTGAGAGTCATGGGAATCTACCACTCTTTCCTTCCATATTTCAGTCATAAGTTGACCCTCTGTTCTCTCCTCTACATTGACAGGTGATCCTGACTTTAGATCAACATTTTCTGTGTCATCTCAAGTCTCACCATCAGCTGGAGTGACTTGAATGAATAGTTTCTACAATCCCTACTCTGAGCCTTTTGTGCCTTTCTGTATTCAGTTTCTTTCCTTTGTTCATCCTCTCAACGGTTTTCTTGCCAAAACCTTCGACGTCCTTGTCCCTTACTGCTTATTTCAATCACCTAAAAAATGTGCCCAGTATTGAATTAAAACATGTCACCTTCTTTTCTTCTCTCCATTGCTACAGAGTGCTGCTGGAGAAATTTATACAACTCTATTCACACCAAGGCCATCTACCAAACCTATTTGTCCTGCATTAGCACATTCTATTCTTTACATCAGCTATTTCAAACGTTCCACACTTTCTGCAAACCTTCTGCCCCACTCTTATATCCAATTATAATGAGCATCTTAGTCCTGAGTTTCTGGAAAGTACTCTGAGGATAAGACAATTGTACAGAAAAGCAAAATTCTCTAGGATGAAGTGGCCTAGGAAATAGAGAGTAATAATATAAGACTGGAGATAGAGCTACAAGGAAAAAAAAGAAAAAATTGCTAACATTAATTTCATCAAAATATTACTAAAACACAATTTATAATTACTGTTTAACCTAAAGAAAGCATATTTATATACTACGAGGTAAATTATTTGATTAGATAAATGTAGCTGTCTGGTTTTTTGCTTGTTTTGAGATGGAGTCTTGCTCTGTAATCTATGCCGTAGTAAAGTGGTACAATCTCGACTACCTGCAACCTGCCTCCTTGGATCAAGCAATTCTCCTATCTCAGCCTCCCAAGTACGTGAGATTACAGGCACATGCCACCACATCCTGCTAATTTCTGTATTTTTTTCTTTTTTTTTTTTTAGGAGAGATCGGGTTTCGCCATATTGGCCAGGCTGGTCTCGAACTCCTGACCTCCGATGATTTATCCTCCTCAGCCTCCCAAAGTGCTGGGATTACAGGGGTGAGTCACCACGCCCAGCTGCTATTATACTTTCTTGATATGCAACTCATGTCTATGACTATGTTTAAGATGAATTCAGAATATTATGATGCCTCAGTTGTAAAATAATCTCTTTAGATAAATATTTATTTGCAATATTTTTACTTTATTATAAAACTACTTAATTCTGTGTTTCGTAGAATAATGAGATTTCTATAGCATATTTTAGCCACTACTTAATTCGAATCTCTAAATAATCCTACAAAATAGATTTATTAGTCTTATTTTATATTAGGAATCTAGAACTCAGAATGGTTACTGTGCAGTTCCAACATAGAATGTGTTGCTTTGTAAGGGTAATTCAAACATCGGTTAAGTGTTTTGACAAGATAAACATTAAGGTACCTGTCATCCCTGAAACTTTACTATTCCACTAAGCGTGTGCCATTAAAAAGCAAAATAGATGAGAAACGGGAATTGAAATAGTGTTCTGTATCATTATAAGCAATGAAAAGTGAAGTTACTGCTTCCGTTTATACAGATTTCTTTTAAAAGCTCTAGTGATTCAGTGACTATTCCTGAATGGTGGTGACAGGGTTTGCCCAGGCTGGATCACCCTGATGCAGAATATGTAACAGTAAAATCTCTTCCTAGCTAAGAAGGTGTAAAAGAATCACGTGGCATATTTTTCCAACCACACTCTGCCTCTCCTAGATACGCTGCTATGAGTCCTGATTAATGTGGTGACAACAAAGGCAGATGTTCCCTGAAGGCCAGTGAGTGCCACCAAGTTCTGGTCTGGGCTGGCATTTTTGTGGCTGCAGTCACAGAAAAGTAATCTCTAGAAGAAAAGCTGTCCTAGGGCTGCTCTGCCCTGCCCTAATCAGACCATATCTGCATTGTGCATTTCATTCTGAGCACTGCACAAAAATAGAGATGAGCCAAATCAGAGCTCACGCAGCCAGAAGAGAGAGGTAGCGAACCACAGTGCATAATGACAGTAGACAAAAACAGTGTTTTTTGTCTTGAGGAAAAGCAGACTCAGTCTTTTTTTTTTTTTTTTTGTATATGTATTTCAACTCTGCTTACTCCAAAAATGGAAATGAGGTGGAGTTAGGAATGTAAACTATCTTCAAATATTTAGAAGCCTATCATGTGGAAGAGGAATTAATAATCAGGAGGACTGGGTTTTTTTGTTTTGTTTTGTTTTTTTAGGACGAATTATGGCGCAGTGGTAAGGGCAAAGATTTTTGAGCTGCTACTTGAATTTATATCTTGACTGTTTTCTTTATTAGTTACACATCTGTGGACAAGTTATTTGGCCTCCCGAGGTTTGCATTTTTCTCCTCTGTAAAATAAGGATAATGACATCTACTTCATGGTGTTCCAATAAGTAAGAAATGAGATGTTTGCATGGAATGTAGATAAGAGTGCCTTTAGAACATGGTTAGCAAACAGTAAATGATTGAAATTTTCTTTCTTTCTTTCTTTGTTTTTTTCTTTTTTGAGATAAAGTCTCACTCTGTCATCCAGGCTGGAGTATAGTGGCACAATCTTGGCTCAGTGTAACCTCTACCTCCCCGGTCCAGATGATTCTCCTGCCTCAGCCTCCTGAGGAGCTGGGATTTCAGGCACGTGCCACCATACCTGGGTAATTTTTCTTTCTTTTTTTTTTTTTTTTTTTTTTTTTTTTTTTTTGAGATGGAGTCTCACTCCGTGGCCTAGGCTAGAGTGCAGTGGCATGATCTCGGCTCACAGCAACCTCCAACTCCGGTTCAAGTGGTTCTCCTGCCTCGGCCTCCTGGGTAGCTGGAATTACAAGCAAGTGCCACCACACCCAACTAATTTTTGTATTTTCAGTTGAGATGGGGCTTCAATATATTGGCCAGGCTGGTCTCAAACTTCTGACCTCAGTTGATCCACCTGCCTCAACCTCCTGAAGTGCTGAGATAACAGGCATGAGCCAACGTGCATGGCCAAGAAATTTTTTTAAAAAGTCTCAGCATTTCCAACATAGAATGTGTTGCTTTGTAAGGGTAATTCAAACATCGCTTAAGTGTTTTGACCAGATAAACATTAAGGTACCTGTCATCCTTGAAACTTTATTATTCCACTAAGTGTGTGCCATTAGTTAAAAAGCAAAATAGATGAGAAACAGGAATTTAAATAGTGTGAGCATTGCATATTCTTCTATAGGGAACAGCAAACCTATTTGCTGGTGAGTTACCAATGTTCTTATGTTAAAGCTACACTTGCTGCGACCTCCCTGAAATGAAAATATAAAAGTTTAACTAATTTTCAAGTAAAATAACAATATTTAACATCTACTCTAAGTCCAATAAAAGACGGGATTCTTTGGGTGTGCAGCATTCCTGAATAATTTGTCTTCAAAATTCTGTATCATCTTGGTATATTTATTTTTGTTCAGTGAAAGCCTTGGGAATTCAGAATAGTTTTTTTCAATGTTTCAGACACTACTAGGTGAGGGAGAAAGGGCTGGAGTCAAAGGTTGTGCACAGCGGTAGGGCCAATATGTGTTGTACAGCTTAATCAAGTCACATTTTGTTGTGATGTTTTCAGGATCAGTTACTTTCCATTACTTTTTAAAAAAATAAATACATTTTGTAATAATAGAGACAGGTTTTCTCCATGTTGCCCAAGCCGACCTCAAACTCCTGGGCTCAAGTGATCCACCTGCCATGGCCTCCCAGAGTGCTGGGATTACAGGCGTGAGCCACTGCACCTGGCCTTCATTCATTTTTATAAAATTAATTTTTATAAAATTAAGTTTGAGAAACTTACTTGCGTGTCTGTATTTTTTATTTGTGTTGTTTGATTTTCCAGGCAGGTATATAAAAGGCACATTTCAGACTACCTCTTCAGGTTTCAGCTATATGTATATGCACTCCAATCAGTGAATAATTACTTCACTAAAAAAGGTGGTGGTGTTGAAGGAATGAGTTCTCTTGCTGGGTCCACAAGGGGGCCTAGTTTTAAGGGCAAGAACTTCCCAGTGCCATGCCCCCATCCCATCTCTCTCCATCCAGGAGATTTAATGGTCTCTGTTTTAATTTTCAGCGGGAAAGAGTCAAAAGTCAATCACTCCAGCAGAAGTTCTAAGGAACTCCTTTCATTAGCCAGGGGCTTGGAGAAGGAGGGGTTCCTCCCAGGTTAAAAGCCCCCTTCTTCCACACCCCTTTCGACTCCATGTTTGGATCCCCTTCCACGAACTCTCTCATGGAAGCTGTCTTTCAATCTCCTAGAGTGTCCCGTCTGGGGTCCCCTTCCACCCAGTGTGGAAGCTGTCTTTCCTCTCCTGGATTCCATCCTTCTGGATTCTCTCACTCAGTGTGAGAGGAGCTTTCCTTCTCTGGTTTTCCCCCTCTGGGAACCCTTCAGACTCAGTGTGGGAGCTAGCTATTACTTTCTCTCTTCTTCTGTTTCTCTCTCTCTCTCTAAATAAATCACTTTCTGCAAACACTTTTTGGGTCTGGTATTTACGAGCATATTGCACACCTGCCATGGTCCCCTCTTTCATTCTTGAGAGAGCAAGAGACCAAGAACCTACAACATTCTCTCAGAGAAGCCGTGTACCCCAAAACCCAGTCACAGTATATAAACACAAAAGATGCTTGTACACAGTTAATCTCTGCTTTGAACACCCTAGCTCAGTAAGTAATCACTAATAGGTGCTACCCACAGGTTATAAGAAAGACTGTTGATATGGTTTGGCTGTGTTCCCACTCAAATCTCATTTTGAATTATAGCTCCCAGAATTCCCAAGTATTGTGGGAGGGACCTGGTGGGAGATAATTGAATCATGAGGGTGGATTTTCCCCATAATGTTCTCATGGTAGTGAATAAGTCTCACAAGATCTGATGGCTTTATAAGGGGAAACCCTTCTTGCTTGCCTCATATGTCTTTATCAGTAACATGAAAATAAACTAATACAGTAAATTGGTACCAGTAGAGTGGGGCATTGCTGTAAAAATACTCAAAAATGTGGAAGCAACCTTGGAGCTAGATAACAGGCAGAGGTTGGAACAGTTTGGAGGGCTCTGAAAAAGATAGAAAAATGTCAGAAAGTTTGGAACTTCCTAGAGATGTGTTGAATGGCTTTGACCAAAATGCTGATAGTGATATGGACAATAAAGTGGAGGCTGAGATGGTCTCAGATGGAGATGAGGAACTTGACATCTGGGCTATCTTCACGCAGCTCCTCCCAACACAGGCCCAGAGGCCTAGGAGGAAAAACGGTCTTGTGGGCTGAACCCAGGGTCTCCATGCTGTGTGCAGCCTAGGGACTTGGTGCTCTGCCTCCCAGCCACTCCAGCCATGACTGAAAGGGGTCAATGTGGAGCTCAGGCCACGGTTTCAGAGGGTACAAGCCCCAAGCTTTGGCAGCTTCCATGTTATGTTGAGCCTCTCAGTATCCAGAAGTCAAGAACTGGGGTTTAGGAAACTTCATCTAGATTTCAGAGGATTTATGGAAATACTCAGATGCCCAGAGAGAAGTTTACTGCAGGGTTGGGGCCCTCATGAAAAACTAGGGCAGTGGGGAAGGGAAATGTGGGGTTGGAGCCCTCACACAGAGTTACTACTGGGGCACTACCCAGAGGAACTGTGAGAAAAGGGCCACCACCCTCCAGACTCCAGAATGGTAGATCCACCAACAGCTTACACCATGCACCTGGAAAAGCCATAGAGACTTAATGCCAGCCTGTGAACACAACCAGGAAGTGAGCTATACTCTGCAAAGCCATAGGAGTGGAGGTGCCCAAGACCATGGGAACCCACCTCTTACTTCAGCGTGACCTGGATGTGAGACATGAAGTCAAAGGAGATTATCTTGGAGCTTTAAGATTTGACTGCCCCACTGGATTTTGAACTTGCATGGGGCCTGTATCCCCTTTGTTTTGGCCAATGTTTCCCACTTGGAACAGCTGTATTACCCAATGCCCATACCCCTACTGTAGCTAGGAAGTAAGTAACTTGCTTTTGATCTTATAGGCTCATAGGTGGAAGGGACTTTCTTTGTCTCAGATGAGATTTTGGACTGTGGACTTTTGAGTGAATGCTGAAATAAGTTAAGACTTTGGGTGACTATTGGGAAGGCATGATTGGTTTTGAAATGTGAGAACATGAGATTTGGAAGGGGCCGGGGATGGAATGATATGGTTTGGCTGTGTACCCACCCAAATCTCATCTTGAACTGTAGTTCCCATAATTCCCACATGTTGTGAGAGGGACCCAGTGGGACATAATTTAAATCATAGGAACAGTTTCCCCCATATTGTTCTCATGGTAGTGAATAAGTCTTATGAAATCTGATGGTTTCTTAAGGGGAAACCCCTCTTGCTTGGCTTTTATTCTCTCTTGCTGCCACCAAGTAAGAAGTGCGTTTCACCTTCCACCATGATTGTGAGGCCTCCTCAGGCATGTGAAACTGTGAGTCCATTAAACGTGTTTTTCTTCTCTGTCTTGCTTATGTCTTTACAGCAGTGTGAAAATGGACTAATACAACTGTGAAGAAGCAAACTGGGAAAGAATTTGCTTAGAGAGAATAAAAGAATAATATATTCAGTATATTTCTAAAAATGGTTACCATCTACTTAAACTTTTGGAAAATGCTTACATCTTGAATGATAAAGTTCACCGTAAATTAAAAATAAAAATTATTGTTATAATTACCATTTCCTCTTAGGAATAGCTCTAACATTGTAGCTCCTGTTTCAATATAGGTGAGTTTAGGGTTATCTCTGTAGTAGTGGCATAAAGAAAGAGTTGTGTTTTTTGGATTCCTAATGATGTAGAAAATCTGTTAGTTGTGTTTACTCTTGCATGGAAATAACCCCAGTACAAAACATTTCGTGTAAGAAAGTAGCATTTAAGTTTACCTGTGCAAGTCACAGTTGTTTTGGGCAGCTTCAGCTGATGATTAAACACAGTATTACAAGTTGGATGTGATAGTAATGTTTCCAATCATGCTCACCATTGCATGCTGTACTTGGTTTTTCATTGACAATCAGAATGGGCACATTTTACTTAGGTAAGAAAGTATTTGCTGAATCCCTTTAAAACATAACTCTCTTTCTGTGTCATGTTTATATAACCACCTGATGGGTTCTTTATGCCTGCTGTACAGGCAAAATCAGTTCACTGAGACCATAGCACTGCAGTAGAGAAATAGTTTAATTGATATGAGACCAGTTTCAAATCAATCTTGAAGGCTCAAAAGCTAGAAGTTTTCAAGAATAGTTTGGTGAGTTGGGGCTCGGGAATGGGTATATGGATTGGCTACAGATGAAATCATAGGAGTGTGGAAAACAGTCATTGTGCACTAAGTCCACCTCTGGGTGGGACCACAGGATCAATTGGGTCATGAGTCAAGAGTCTGGGTGGAGTCAGCCTGAAATATATCTCAAATATCCAATCTAGGTTCCATCATAATGATGTCATTTATAGGAGTAATTGGGGAAGACACAAATCTTATGAGCTTTAGCCACATGATTCCTGAGCAATAAGGGATTACAGAAACTATACCTACATCTTAACAGAATTTAGGCCCCTCTCATAATCCTAGCACTGTAGTGTCTATTAGTCCATTTTCATGCTGCTAAAAAAGACATACCAGAGACTGGGCAATTTACAAAAGAAAGAGGTTAATGGACTTACAGTTCCACATGGCTGGGGAGGCCTCACAATCATGGCAGAAGGCAAGGAGGAGCAAGTCACATCTTACATGGATGGTAGCAGGCAAAGAGAGAGACCTTGTGCAGGGGAACTCCCATTTTAAAACCATTAGGGGTCATGAGACTTACTAACATGAGAACAGCACGGGAAAGACCTGCCCCATAATTCAGTTACCTCCCACCAGGTTCCTCCCATGACACATGGGAATTGTGGGAGTTACAATTCAAGACGAGATTTGGGTAGGGCACAGCCAAACCATATCATGGTATTACATTAGTTTTACAAAGGTGGTTTAGTTTTGGAAAGGACTTTTTTCATCCCTGCTTTAAGGTTAAATTATGAACTACGTTTCTCCCAAAGTGAATTTGTTCTACACCCAGAAATGACCAAAGACAGCTTGGAGGTTAGAATCAAGATGAAGGTTAAAATCAATGGTGTCAGATTTATCTTGCTGTAATAATTTTGCAAAGATCGTTTCAATTATAGTCCAGGAATTGTGTGAGTCCACATGAATAACACCTGCTTCTTTTTAATTGAGAGATGTATAAAGGCCACTGTACGCAGGAATGCATAGTCACTGACCCCCAACTCACCTCCAATACCACAGTATCCTCTCCTTATACCAGGAGGGAATTCTGGAGTAACCCCACATATCATCGTTTCTCTAACTTCTCTAGACTTTCTCAGTAGATTCATAAAACCCCAAGGCTCAGGTAGCATACTTTCAAAAATCTACTATCTTAAAAAAAGGAATAAAATGGCATAACTTTAAGCCTAATCCATTTAGTTAGATATATTTATTTTTACAAATAAGAGAGATTTTAGGGCCTTTGGAGAACACCTAAGGTTACATGTCTGTATTATCTAATGGGAAAGACAATGTAACCCATTAATGCCTATTTTGCCACAGACTGTATTCTATGGAATCAGAAGAATTATTGGAGGAGGTTGGGGGACATATAGGGAAGGTAGAACAGGACTCTGTAATGGACTGGGGATCAAATATTAAAAACATCATAAAATGGGCTGGGAAGCATACCTTTCACATCAGAGAGTTTAGAAATACAAAGTAAGAGAAACAAGAATTTGGAAGAAAATATGGAAGGCCAAGTAGGGTTTAGAGCTGGGAGAGAAAGACTGGGAGAGGAACTGCCTATTTGATGGGCCCTGTTAGGGCAAAAGAAGCTTGTCCAACCTGGAAACTCTCAGGCACCAAGCCATCAGTAACAGCTGACAGGTTATCCTCTCAGGGGACAAAACTGGAGAATCTCAGTTCCCAGTATGGGGCGCCCTGAAAGTACTATATCTTAAGGCCGTACCTTCCTTCACTGTGATAGTTTAAAAGTACCCCAATCCTTCTGAGCCTCAGTTTCTTTACTCATAAAAGGAGAAATACACACACTTGTCATTGTTATAACGTATACAAAACACATAGCTTACTATCTGGTAGTCGTTTCTTATCAATGTTATTGCATTACTCTGTTACTGGGCTTACTGGACTCCTTTTCTCCTCAAATCTCTCTCTCCTCTCTGTCTCTATCTGTCTCTCTCTCCTTCTCACCCTGTCTTAGAAATCTCCTATTGGAAACAAAAATGATTCATTGAATGAAACTGTAATCCAGTTAATACATCCTCCCCCGTTCTGACAGATTTACTGGGGACAAAGGCAAACTCCCCCACATTTTACATCTAGTTGATTGTGTTTACTTTCTTCTGCGCAGAAAAGTAGACGGTGTGGACAGAGGCACTGTGGTCACAGAGTTGCAATCAGTTACATGTATGACTGGTAGGTTGTTTCTGTCTTTATGTTTAGAATATGGCTGACATTGTTTGAAGAGGCTTCATTACTGGGAACTTGCTATGTATCCTGATTTTGCTTTTCAAGTATTCTTTCTTTTTTCCTGATCAAAATAGAATTTTAAAATATTCCTCATACATACATCTCTAAAGAAAATAAAATTCAACTCTAATGCCGTACTGTAGACAGTCACTTGGCGCATTGATATATTTATATCTACTTTTTTTTCTTAATGTATGTGTGTGCACATTTTAACTGAATTGAGATTATTTCACATATATGAATTTAAAAACACAGTTTCCACTTACCCTGATCCCATATGCATTTCTCCATGCAAACTTCAATTTGAATAAAAAGTTTTGAAAAGAGAAAGCATCCTTTTAAATTACAATTCACTTTTAAAATAATAACGTGTGTACTTTAGCTGGGTGCAGTGGCTCACACCTGCAATTCCAGCACTTTGGGAGGCTGAGGTGGGAAGATCATTTGAGCCCAAGATTTTGAGACCAGCCTGGGCAACATAACATGGTGAAACCCCATCTCTACAAAAAATACAAAAAATTAGCCAGGCATGGTGGCACACACCTGTGGTCCCAGATACTTAGGAGGCTGTGGTGGAAGAATCGATAGAGCCCGGGAGGCAGAGATTGCAGTGACCCAAGATTGTGCCACCACACTCCAGCCTGGTGAAGGAGTGGGATCCCATTTCAAAAATAAAAATAATAATGTGTACTTTTAAATGGCTTGAGGTAAATATTCTTTGCATTTTTATTACAATTTAATTGTTTTCCTATATAATTCCATGCAAAGACAACAGATAAAATCATTAAAATTTAAGTGGTATTCGCTCTACCTTTCAAGCTGCATAACAGACCAAGAACTCAAGCCTAGTTTTGTCAGCTCCCTGAAGCCCTGTCTTTAGCCGACAGAACTTACCTTGTGTTGCATTTATTTAGCATTTCCAGGTGGCATATCATTGCTCAAAAACATTAGAATTATTCTTCTGACAGAATACAATTTTAGCGCCTCAAATTTAGAAATCTCCCCCAATTCGGTAGGAGATGTTAGAGTAATTCTAGTGTTGGGAATGTTCCCAATGACATCTGCATCCCCGTGAATGCCTTCATGCAAAAATAAAACACAATTTTCATTAGCTGTTACTCTTGATAAAATTTATATAGAAAATTAGCATGTTATAAAAGCGATTAATACATTAATTTTATTGTAAATAAATTATTTAATTTGATTGTAAGTGAAAACTGTGCATGCTATTTCCTCAGCTTGAAATACTCTTCTATGCTATGATTCACCCATAGGCCCTTCTCCACATCACAAATTCACACAGATCTTTCCACGAAGAATTCCTACTGGTCCTGCAAGCTCATGCATCTTCCTCTTTTATAAATTTGTCTCCTGAGTCTCCACCCCTGGGTGGAGTTGCTCATGCCTCTCTGACTTCCCACAGTGTACCCAGCCCCGCTCTTCACTGGGCACACACCAGAGGATAGCTGCATAGCTCATGTTCTAGTCTAGCTTCTCACTCTCCACTTGAAGATAGCCATTGCATCTTGTTTTTGTTTGTATATAGATACATAGCAGTTTTGCAGAAAAAAGCATCTGAACAAAGATCGTATGCTGTATTCGAACATCATTGACATACAAGCCTGCTGCCATGGAATCTGAAAGGAATATAACTTTATGTTTACATGAAGTAAATAGTGGATTTGCTCCTATGGGGTAGACAATAGTAAATTGGGCCAGGGAAATAAACGTTTGCAGGAAGTAGAGTGGATGTCTTACTAATTTGAAAGCAATGTTCTCAAAGAGTTTCAATCAGGCCTAGCCTTCATTTACCTCATTGTAATTTCAGTGAGATACAGTATTAACAAATTTACAGTTAAATAAATATTTAGCGTTTAAACAATGTCCTTATTTGCATTGTATGTTTTAATATTAAGATTGTTTTAAATTATGTTAATAAATCTTAAGTATTTATAATTAAAATATTCATACAAATGTGACTCATATAGTAGTGATAGCTGTATTATTCTAACAAAACCTATTGATTGATTTTGATGAGGAAGAGAGAATATATACAGCTTTGTGCTATTCATGGGGACCTCCTGGTACTTGATGCTTTAGATGGCAGAAGATGTCAAATTATAGGCAGTGAAATTATACAGTGAAAGCCTGTGTTGTTTGCTTTTATATGGTATAAGTTAGCTACCTGCTCTAAGAACATTTTAAATATCATAAATTACTTTCTAAACTAACAGATCCATTTTAGGTAAGACATATTTATTCATAGAGCAAACTAACACATTTCAACTTTACCTTAAACTATTCTAAGGGCAATTATTTAATATTCATTTGCAGCAACATTTTCATATCTATCAAGAAACATAGGTATATGGTTTATATTTATTCTCAAAAAGCATCTGGTAGATCTGGCCCCAGTGGGAACTCTCCATCTTCCCTTAGGTAGGCCCTCTTGGTCCTCAGATAAGGAACTATAATGCTCATACAACTCAAAGGGAGCTTGGCTGTTAGTTACTCATACCAGCAGTTACATGCCCATCCCCTAGCCTACTCTTCTGGAAACAGCAACAGGTAGTTGCATATTACACATCCTGGTCATTTCTCTAAAACAAAAGTAACATAGAACTAATTTTGATTCTCTGTAAAATGATATTATTCATTATAAATATTCCCTCCCTTTATGGACATATACCTATATGTAGGGACAAACTTTGAAGTATAATCCCTTTAACAATAAAAATAGGTATGGTTTTTTTTCATCCAGAAGAAAAAAAATATTTATAAATCTATTATTAAGTATGAATTCAACAAACACTATTTACTTATCATTATGACTTGTGCAAACCATGATGAGAACTCAATAATGTTATAGATACTATGCTTATTATATATATCTATGTGTCTTCACTAATAAAATAGAAAGAAATGTATAGTAAGCTTGAAATTTTCCAACTGAGTTTTAAACAAGGCATACTGTTTATCTCTCTAATATCAAACTTTTAAATTAGAATCAGCTGTGGGAAATTTTTTAAAATTGATGTTTCATAAGAATTATATTTCTTCTTATTGCTTTCCTATATATATATTTTTAAATGCATTAAAGCAAATGTACCAAAGTTTGAAGAGGAAACCAGAAATACACCATTTTCTTTTGCATAAAAAAGACCCAGGGAATTAGGAAGTTCTTCTGAAGACATGGTTGATAAGAGGGCCTCCTTGAAATTATGAAGAATACTTAACTGGTCCTGAGATGGCATCTTTTCATCAACTCTACCAAAAAGTATTTACAAAACACTGATATTACACAAGGCACAGAGCAATTATGGTCCTTACTCTTAACCGTAGCTCAATGTGAAAGTAATCGTAGAATAACTAAGCTAACATTCCAACCAGGGAAGCCCTTTGCAATTCTTCCCAACTCGTTTTTAAACCATAGCCAAGCCAAGGTCTACCGCGAAAATGATATCTGAATTTTTATAATATATATATATATTACAAAATATTTCCTCTAACTGGACATTCAGAATAGTTTGCATACAGAGCTACCGAACTATCATAATGTAATCATTATATTAAGGAACAAAATTAATCAAATTATTTGGCCTAGATAAGGAAAGGCTATTAGTGGCTGTAATGGATTAGATCACTGTGAAAATGATTAGAAAAATTAGATTTATTCTTATTAATATTAACACAGAGATGAGGAAATAGCTAGTTTGCATTTCGAAAAGAAAACCATAAAATGAGAAAAGATAAATATAAGTTTTTCTGGAAATTGGCAATTAAATCTATGCCTACATAAGAACCTTACAGGCAGTACTTTAGATAATACAGAAATGAGGACACTTAAGCCAGAAAAGAAATATCTTGAGCTTTCCCGTAAACAGAAAGTTTTGGGTTGAAGTGTATAAGCCCTTGTCTGAGTCATTTGTAGCTTTTGTCACTAATATTGTGATATTCTGGGTTCAGTTAGATATGGCAACAAAATGCCCAATTATTTCAGTGAACCAGAGTTGAATCTTTGCTGGTCAAACTTAAAGGAATTGAATACTAAAAAAGGACTGAGCAACATTTTAATTGAGCACAAAAAATATAAAGGTCTACTGTGGGAGAAATGAAGAAAACTATTCATATCAGTGGCAAAAACAAAATTTGGAATGATCATATATACAGAAAAATCCAAGGAATCTTCATGCAATTAGAATAAACATGTGAATTTAACATGACTTTTAGATTATGAGTCAATACATGAAAATAAGTTGTATTTCTGTATTCTAGCAACAATCGAAAAATAAAGTTTGAAAAACAATACTATTTACAATAATATTTTAAAATTTTCTGAAAATAAATCTATTACTGCAAAGCATGGAAAACTGCCAAGTATCACTGTGCCTAGTTAAGTAAATAAATAGAAATAAATAAATAGAAAAATATACTATGTTCATGCACCAGATGTATTAATATTATTAAAATGACAAAATTCACCTAATCGATTTGTAAAAGTCAATTTCACTTGATCAAAATCTCAACATGTGCATGTGTTGACAAAGCAATCATTTATGTGAAAATAAAAAGGCCAAGGAAACCAATAAAAAGACCAAGAAAATATGAAAGAAGAAAAAATTCTGTAGGACTTATACTATCAGATTTCTATATTTACCACAAAGCAAATGTAGTTAAGATAGCATGACCTGAGCTCAAGTCTACACATATGGAGTGATGAGAAGACACACACATAAATGTTCATTTGATTCATGACAAAGGTAAAACTTAGTGAAGAAAGTTGTCTTTTAAAATGAATGGTGCTTGTATTTTGGATCCATCTGGGAAGTAAAATGAATTCTACTGTATATCATATCCAAACAAATGAATCAGATAATTAAATTTTAAAAATAAAAAGCTTCTAGATGAAAACATGGGAGAATATTTTTAAATCCTTGGAAAGGTAAAGATATCTTAAACAGGATACACCAAAGCCCTAACAATTAAGGAAAAAAAAATTACAATTAAATGTCATTAAATCGAGAACTTCTGTTGTTTAAAAGTCACCATTTAGAGAGTGAAAAACAAGCCACAGTCTGGAAGAAAACAGGGTAATACCTATTAATATATTTAATATTGTATGCATTTCCAGACTCTTTAAAAAACTCTTATTTATCAATTATTTAAAAATAAAAAAGCTCAACAAAAAAGAGTGAAAGATATAAATAAGCCTTCTAAAATGCATTTCACATTATTTGTCATTAAAGAAATAAAAATTAGCTGGAGAAAGAAGAGGCCAAATAGAAACCTCTACCAATCCACCACCCCATAGAAACACCAAATTTAACAGCTAACTACACACACAAAAAGCACCTTTCAAAGAAAGCACCAAAAATCAGGTGAACAATCACAATACCTGGTTTTAACTTTATATCACCAAAAGAGGCAATGAAGAAGGCGAGAAAGAAAAACAGTGCTCACTTGCTGATGCCACCTCTCTCCCATACCCTGACGGTGTCATGTGGCATAGAGAATCTGTGCACTCAGGGGAGGGAGGGCACAGCAACTGTAGGACTTTGTATGGCCTATAGTGCTGCCAACACTGGGCGGAACTCTGCTGACACCCACAGAGGGAGCATTTAGACCAACCATAGGCAGAAGGGAATCATTTGTCCCAGAGATTCTGATTTCAATTCCAGCAAGCCTCACCTCCATGACCTAAAGTGCTTTGGGGTCCTAAATTCCCCAGAAAGGCAGTCTAGGCAACAAAAATTGCAACTCCTAGGCAAGTTGTCCTGCTGTGCTGGGTTCTGAGCCAGGGGACTTGGTGGGCACATGACCTACTGAGACACCAGCCAGGGCAGACAAGGGAGTGCCTGCATCACCCCTCCCTCAATCCCAGGCAGCATAGCTCACAGCTCCAAAAGAGACCCTCTTCCTTCTGCTTGAGGAGAAGAGAGGGGTAAGAGAACTTGGTCTCGCAACTTGAATACCAGCTCAGCCATTGTAGAATAGAGCACTGGGCAGAGTCCCAGACAACATTTCTAGACATACCCTGGGCCAGAAGGGAACCTGCTGCCTTGAAGGGAACAGCCCTGTCCTTGCAGAATTCATCACTTGCTGGTAGCCAGGTAATACATGCCGTGAGCCTTGGGTGAGACTATGAGATGTGCTGGCTTCAGGCAACAAGCATGCTCACAGCTGTGGTAGCTATGAGGAGAGACTCCTAATTGAGAAAAGGTGAAGGAATAATAAAGGGGACTTCACCTTTATAGGGTCCAGCCCTGTAGGGTTCTGTGAGCCCCTGCCTGTTGGTGCGGAGATGAGAAACTGTAGAAATAAAAGACACAGACACAGAGATAGAGAAAAGAGAGTTTGGGCTCGGGGGCCCACTGCCATTCAAAGTGCGGAGACCTGCAGTGGCCCCAGGTGCCTGGACACTCTGACTTTTACTGAGTACAAAGCAGTAGGCAGGGAAGGTAGGGCGAGGTCATGGTGGTGGGTGATAGGGTCAGGGAAACCATGTGTCTTGAAGATAGGGGGCCCAATTCTTTCAAGTAGCCAAGGTGAGGAGAAAACCTAATGCGTCAGCGCTCTTTGCATATTTGTCAGAAATACCAAGGACACTAAGATTATGTTACTATTGTTCATTCTTATCTCTTAAGAAAAAGAGAAACCAGGTGCAGGAGCAGGGCGCGAGAGCAGACATGGAGCGTGACCGCGGAGCACAGCATCACATAGACGCAGTAAGCCCCCAGATGCCCGCTGGCTCCCTGACAGCCGTCAGGCCTTGCCCCAAGAGCTTGGGGAAGCGGAGTTTTCTCCTAACTTTCCCAGAAGGAGATGTCTCTGTCATTTTGGACGTCTTCTTCCCTAGCTGGCTAAACAGCGGGCGTTTTCACAACGCTGGCGCTGCCGCACAGCCAAGGCGCCCTCCGGCAGCCCTTATGCGGGCGTGACAGAGGGCTTAGAGCATCTGGCCTTAGGGTCACTCTGTTCACAATGTCACCTGAGTTCCGTGCTTCATAACCCAGTAGTCATTAGTAAAATTAAAGGTTATACTGAGTATATATCTTTATGATTGTAAGTTAGTAACTGTAAGATTATATGAAGGAATAACTATGTGCCTACATTTCTAATTCTTTTCTAAATCAATATTGATATGGGAACAGGCTGAGGCTTCAGACTCTTGCCACAGTACTTGCGGGGTTTCCCCTGCACACCTTCATGTTGCAACTCAGCCCCAGTGGGGAAGACCATCCAGTGGGCTTTCAGGACCCTTGATTTCAGGCCTCAGCTCTTGGATGGCATTGCTGTGCCTACCCTGGGTCAGAGAGGAATGCACTCCCCAGAAGGGTGAGTTCCAGGCTCCGCGGCATTCACAAGCTGACCAAAAAGCCCTGCAGACTTAAGTGAGTCTCCGTGGAACCCTGGCAGTACTCCCTGTGGGCCTGTGGTGGTGATGGACATGGGGAAAGGCTCCTTTGCCTGTGGAAAGGGATGGGAAGAGTGGGAAGGATTTCGTCTTATGGTTTGAAGCCTGGCTTAGCGGTGGTAAAATGAAGTGCCAGGTGGATTTCTAAGGTTTCCAACTCTAGGCCCCGGCTCCCAGACAGCACCTCTGGAACCACATGGGGCAGTTACAGTGGGCCTCGGGCCAGGCCAAGTGCTGTTCTGGCTTCAGGTGCGACCCAGTGTAGTACCAGTGGTGGCGGCCACAGGGGTGTCTGTGGCACTCCCTCCCCCAGCTCCAGGCAGCTCAGCACAGACAGAGGCAGACTCCTTTTGCTTGGGAGATAGTAAGAAAAGAGAAGAAGAGTCTCCACATGAAAATCTGGAAAATCCTTCAGAATCTTATTCAAGACCAACAAGGTGGTACTTGTTATAACAAGACTACAAGAACTAGTGCATGAATGGAATCACATTACCATTTCTTGTTGCCTATAAGAAATAAAGTCCATCTATAAAGACATAAAAGACTGAAACTGCAGGGATGAATAAAGATATCCCATGGAAATAGAAACCAAATAAGAGCAGGATGTCACTATATAATGATAAAGGGGTCTATATAGCAAGAGGATATAATGATTGTACATGTATATTCACCCAACACTGAAGGGCTCAGAAATATAAATCAAATGTTGTTAGAGCAAAAGAGACAGATAGACCTCAATACAGTAACAACTGGAGACTTCAACACTCCACTTTCAACATCAAATAGATCATCTAGACAGCAAATCAAGGAATAAACATCAGACTTAATCTGCATTGCAGACCAAATGGTCCTAATAGATATTTACAGAACATTTCATCTAATGGCTGCAGAATACACATTCTTCTCCTCAGCACAGAAGTTATTTCAAGGCTAGACCATAGGTTAGGCCTCAAAACAAGTCTCAAAATATTTTGAAAACTTGAAATAATATCAAGTATCTTCTCTGACCACAATGGAATAAAACTAGAAATCAACAGTAATAACTTTCATCACTCATGTTCAACATAGCAATGGAAGTCCTAGCTAGAGCAATCATACACGAAAAGAAATAAAGTGATCCAAGTTGAAAAGAAAGAAGTCAAATTATACTTGTTTGCAGGTGATATAATCTCATATCTGAAAAAAACCTTAAGACCCCACTAAAAAGCGATTAGACCTGATGAACAAATGCAGTAAAGTTGCAGAATACAGTGAATACACAAAAATCAGTAACATTTTATATGTTAACAGTGAACAATGTGAAAAAGAAATCAAGAAAGGAATGCTATATATAGTAGTTATAAATAAAGTATCTAGGAATTAACCAACAATGTGAAAGATCTCTACAATGAAAACTATAAAACATTAATAAAATAAATTGAAGAAGATACACAAATAATGAAAAAAACATTCCATGTTAATGGATTAGAAGAATCAAAATTACCAAAATGTTTATACTACCCAAAGCAATCTACAGATTCCATGCAATCTCTATCAAAATACCAATGACATTCTTTACCAAAATAGAAAAAAATAGTTCTAAAATTTATATGGAACCACAAAAGATTCAGAATAGCCAAAGCTCTCTTGAGTGAAAAGAACAAAACTAGAGGAATCACATTACCTGGTTTCAAATTTATACTAGAGAGCTATAGTGGCAAAAACAGCATAGTACTGGCTATTTTCGTCTCTACAGGCCATTGTAGAATAGAGCACTGGGCAGAGTCCTGAGGCCCTCATTCGAAGCCCTAGCTTCCAGACAACATTTCTCGACATACCCTGGGTCAGAAGGGAACCTGCTGCCTTCAAGGGGATAACCCAGTCGTTGCAGGATTCATCACTTGCTGGTAACTAGGTAATATATGCCATGGACCTTGGATGTACACATAGACCAAGAGAACAGAATAGAGAACCTAAATACATATCCACACGCCTACAGTGAACTCATTTTTGACAAAGGTGCCAAGAATGTACATTGGAGAAAGAACAGTCTTATCAATAAATGGTGCTGGGAAAATGGGATCTCCAAAAGCAGAAGAATGAAACCAGACCCCTATCTCTTCCCATATACAAAAATCAAACCAAAATGGATGGAAGACTTAAATCTACAGCCTCAAACTGTGAAACTACTACATAAAACATTCAGGAAACTCTCCAGTCTGTTAGCCTCTGCAAAGATTTTTTTGAGTAATACTCCACAAGCACAGGCAACCAAAGCAAAAATGGACAAACGGGATCGCATCGAGTTAAAAAGCTTCTGGCTGTGTGTGGTGGCCCACATCTGTAATCCTAATAGTTGGGAAACCAAGATGGGTGGATTGCTTGAACTCAAGAGTTGGAGACCAGCCTGGGTAACGTGGCAGAACCCCATCTCTACAAACAATATGAAAAAGTACCTGGGCATGGTGGCATGTGCCTGTGGTGTCAGCTACTTGAGGAGCTGAGGTGGGAGAATCACTTGAGCCCAGGAAATCGAGGCTGCAATGAGCCATGATGGTGCCACCACATTCCAGGCTAGCCAACAGAGCAAGACTCTTAAAAAAAAAAAAAAAAAAAAAAAAAAAAAAAAAAAAAAAAAAAAAGCTTCACAGCAAAGAAAATCATCAACAAAGTAGAAAAATGACCTACACAATTCTATGGGAAAAAATCTAATTATCCAACATCAAAAAAGGCAAAAGATCTGAACAGACATTTCTTAAAAGGAGACATAAAAATGTCAAACAGGTTTATGAAAAGGTACTCAACATCACTGATCATTAGAGAAATGTTATTCAGACTACAATGAGATATCATCTTACCCCAGTTAAAAGAGCTTATATCCAAAGGACATGGCTGTTTTGCCCGTTGGATGATACAGTTTCTGCATTGTGTAGATGGTCTTTACCATTTGGTATGTTTATTTCAGTGGCTGGTACAGATTTTCCTTTCTATGTTTAGTCCTTCCTTCAGGAGCCCTTGTAAGGTAGGCCTGGTGGTGATGAAATCTCTCAGCAATTACTTGTCCATGAAGGATTTTATTTCTCTTTCATTTATGAAGCTTAGTTTGGCTGAATTTGAAATTCTGGGTTGAAAGTTCTTTTCTTTAAGGATGTTGAATATTGGCCCCCACTCTCTTCTGGCTTGTAGAATTTCTGCCAAGAGATCCACTGTAATTCTGATGGGCTTCCCTTTGTGGTAACCTGATCTTTCTCTCTGGCTGCCCTTCGCATTTTTTTCTTCATTTCAACCCTGGTGAATCTGACAATTATGTGCCTTGGGGTTGTTCTTCTTGAGGAGTATCTTTGTGGTGTTCTCTGAATTTCCTGGATTTGAATGTTGGCCTGCCTTGCTAGGTTGGGGGAGTTTTCCTGGATAATGTGCTGAAGAATGTTTTCCAGCTTGGATTTACTCTGCCTGTAACATTCGGGCACACTGATCAAACATAGATTAGGTCTTTTCACATATCCATATTTCTTGGAGGCTTTGTTCATTTCTTTTCACTCTTTTTTCTCTAATCTTGCCTTCTCATTTTATTTCATTGAGTTTATCTTCAGTCTCTGATATCCTTTCTTCTGCTTGATTGATTTGGCTATTGAAACTTGTGTATGCTTCTCAAAGTTCTTGTGCTGTGTTTTTCAGCTCCATCAAGTCGTTTATATTCTTCTCTAAGCTAGTTATTCTAGTCAGCCTTTTGTCTAACCTTTTTTCAAGGTTCTTAATTTCTTTGCATTGGGTTAGAACATGTTCCTTTAGCTCAGAGAAGTTTGTTATTATCCACCTTCTGAAGCCTGCTTCTATCAATTCATCAAACTCATTCTCCATCCAGTTTTATTCCTTTGTTGGTGAGGAGTTGTGAGCATTCTGGTTTTTGGTGATTTCATCCTTTTTGTACTGGTTTCTTCCCATCGCCATAGCTTTATCTACCTTTGGTCTTTAAAGTTGGTGACTTTTGGATGGGATCTCTAAGTGGACTTCCTTTCTATTGATGTTGAAACTATTTCTTCCTGTTTTTTAGTTTTTCTTCTAACAGTCAGGCCCCTTTGCTGCAGAACATCTGGAGGTCCACTCTAGACCCTGCTTACCTGGGAATCACCTGCAGAGGCTGCAGAACAGCGAGGATTGCTGCCTGTTCCTTTCTCTAGTAGCTTTGTCCCAGTAGGGTGCCCAGCAGATGTCAGTCAGAGCTCTCCTGTATGAGGTGTCACAGTCTGCCTGCAGAGGCATTGTTGATCTGCCACTGGCTCCGCTCAGCTGCTGTGTAAACTTCCTTGCACTTTTGTTTGCACAGGTAAGGTTAGAACTGCCTCAGTAGTGGTGGATGCCCCTCCCACCTCCAAGCTCAACCTTTCCAGGTTGAGCTCAAACTGCACTGCTCAGACTGTGAAAATCTCAAGCCAGTGGGTTTCAGTTTGCTGGTCTTTGTGGGGTGGGACCCACTGAGCCAGATCACATGGCTCACTGCCTGCAGCCCCCTTTTTTCAGGGGAATGGGTTGTTCTGTCTCACAGGCGTTCTAGGTGCTGGCTAAAATGGCCACCCAGTTTTGTGATGGAAAACCACAGCACTGGTGTTGTAGTCCCCAGTGAGAATCTTCTGGTCTGTGGGCTGTAAAGACGGTGGGAGAAGCGCAGTATCTGAGCCAGAGGGTAGGCGTGTCCGGGAAAGTCCCCAATGGCCTCCGTTAGGTAGGAGGGGGTGTCCTCCAGCCTGTTGCACTTCCCAGTTGAGGCAACCCCCTACCCTGCCTTGGTTTGCCTTCCTTGGGCTACACCCACTGTCCAAACAGTCCCATTGAGATGAACCTGCTACCTCGATTGGAAATGTGGAGATTGCTCACCTTTTGCTTTGCTCTTGCTGGGAACTGTGCTCCAGAGTTGGTCCTATTCAGCCATCTTCACAGAAGTTGTAACAGTTCTTTTATAAATAAAATAAACATACCTGTGCATGTGTATTTATAGTAGAATGATTTATAATCCTTTGGGTACATACCCAGTAATGGGATTGCTGAATCAAATGGTATTTCTGGTTCCAGATCCTTGAGGAATTGCCACATTGTCTTACACAATGGTTGAACTAATTTACACTTCCACCAACAGCATAAAAGCATTCCTATTTCTCCACATCCTTTCCAGCATCTATTGTCTCCTGCCTTTTCAATGATTGCCATTCTAACTGGCGTGAGATGGTATCTCATTGTGGTTTTGATTTGCATTTCTCTAAGAAACATTTAAGGTCTCTAGAAATATTTCTAAAAGTAGACATCAAATGAAGATATATTTTACCCAGAAAATCTACCTAATCACAAGTGTGAGAGTCTTTCACAGTTGAGCTATGGTCTGCTCCCTCCTCCATCATCCCTGGTAACATAACATGGAAGCTCTACTACAAAAAAGTATGACCAAAAATCTGGGACTCCCTCTCCCACACACTCCCTGGCAAGGGCTATTAAATATTACTAGAAATAGCAGGACACAGACATTTCTCATTTTTTGTAGCTCTGTTTTGCAGAGGTTAAATTCTATGTGACTGCAGCAAAGAGGTTAAAAACTCTCTTTCTTCATCCAGCCCTCACCCATAGGATGGATGCTCTATCCTTGGTATTGCAATAAAAATACAAGAACTCTGGTTGCCATTGGCCCAGCTCATACATAGGCCAGAGGTTTTATATCAGGAGAGGCAAACCAAGAACAGAGGTTACTACCTCTTCCCAGAGCCTTGCTCATAAAAAGGGACACCCCAAGATAAATGGGCTACTGTTCCCACTCCAAGCCCCACAGCAGTGGCTTAGAGATTTTGTCCAAAATGAGAAGCTTGGCATAAGGATAGAGTTCTGATGCTCTCCCTAAAGAAACTGACTTTATTTAGAAGAGAATGGGGAAAGGGATATCTTAAGACTAGGGGCTTTGGAAAATAATGGAGATTTTGGTGGTAAACAATTAAAATGTCTAGTAGCTTTATGATAGCAATAAAATAAACTTTAGACCATCATCTTTACCAGAGAGAGTCAGGCAATGAGACAGCTAGGAAGAGATCTTTTGGGTTCAGAAACAAATAAAAAGATTCATTTCAAAAACTATGCAAAGTGGCTAAAATATAATTAGTTCAAACTATGGAGTAATTTATATCCCAGGGTATTGCTGAAAACAATACAACAACCAGCCAGCAAGTAATGGAGTCTAACAGTTTGTGAGATGTACACAAAGACATATCAGTAAAATGTCCAAAGACAAACACAAAGAGAAAAATCTTAAAAGCAGCAAGAGAAAATGGACTTGTCCCATTCAGGGGAACCCTAATTCAATGCACAGTTGACTTTTTTGTACTTTTTAATTGATACATCACAGTTGTACATATTTCTGGGGTACATGTGATATTTTGATACATGTATGCAATATATGATGATCAAATAAGAATAATTGGGATATCCATCCCCTCAAACACTGAACTTTTCTTTGTGTTGGGAACATTACAATTCTTTTAGCCATTTTGAAATATGCAATAAATTATTGTTAACTATAATTTCCCTACTATATTATCAAATACTATGATTTATTCCTTCTAACAGTTGACTTTTTATAAGGAAGAATGAAGGTTAGAAGCACCAAGGTGACATATTCAAAGTGCTAAAAGAATCCTATTTCTAGAAAAACTATATTTCAAAAATGAAGAAGAAATGAAGGCATTTCCAAATTAAGAATAACTGAGAGAATTCATTGGTGGCAGACTACCTTAGAAAAAACCTAAAGTTAAGTTCCTCTGGCTGAAATCAAGTACCCAGATAGAAATTTGAATATATATATATATATATAAAAGAGTACTCATAAAGGGAATTCTGTAGTTATAAAGATATTAGAAATGCATATTTCTGTTTGTTTATATAACTGAGTTAAAAATCAATTGTTTAAAACAACATATTATATTGTCAAATATATAGAAATGTAATATATTTGACAGCAGTAGCAAAAAGGAGACGGATGGGAACAAAGCATAACTGGAGCAAGGAAATGACCACCAAACGATAATATGAATACACAGGAACAAATGAAGAGAACAAGAAATGGTAAATTAGAATGTTACACAAGAAAATCTACTAATGCGTACTTATTCTCCTTTCTTCTCTCAGCTTCTTTAAAAGCATATGATTATGTAAAGTAATAATTATACAAATATATTGTTGGATTTTTAACAGATGTGCCTGCAATATATGTAACAGTAAGGGGAAGAAGAAATACAAAAACACAAAAAGGGGAAGAAGAAATAGTGCTATACAAGACCAATGTTTGTATATCTCATTGGAATTAACATAAATCTTACCTAGATTCTGATTAGTTAAAATGTATAAAGAAAGCCCTAGAACACTATTAAGAAAATTAAAATATAAAGTGAAAAAATAAATGAATTTATTACATGATAAAATATTTACTTGATGCAAAAGAAATAAAAAAGGAAGAGAAAACAAAAAATGCCTAGAACATACAGAAAACAAAAAGTAACATGAAAGATGTAAATCCAACTATATCAAAAAGATTAAATGTAAAGAAATTTAAAACTTTGCTCAAAAAAACAGAGATTGACAAAATTGATAGAAAACAAGTTCCAACTATGTTGTCTACAAGAAACACATTTTGGAGTCAAACAAATATGTTGGAAGAAAAATAACGAAAAAATGCCGGGCGCGGTGGCTCAAGCCTGTAATCCCAGCACTTTGGGAGGCCGAGGCGGGTGGATCACGAGGTCGAGAGATCGAGACCATCCTGGTCAACATGGTGAAACCCCGTCTCTACTAAAAGTGCAAAAAATTAGCTGGGCATGGTGGCACGTGCCTGTAATCCCAGCTACTCAGGAGGCTGAGGCAGGAGAATTGCCTGAGCCCAGGAGGCGGAGGTTGCGGTGAGCCGAGATCGCGCCATTGCACTCCAGCCTGGGTAACAAGGGCGAAACTCCGTCTCAAAAAAAAAAAAAAGAAAAAGAAAAATAACGAAAAAATGTAGACCATGCAAATAGCAACTATAGGAAAACTGGAGTAGTGTACTAATTCAGACAAAATAGACTTTAAATTCTAAAAAAGTCATTAAAGATAAAAAAGAGACATTTGATCATGACTAAATGTCAAGCAATCAAGGAAATACACAATTATAAACATATATGAACCTAAATGCATGAAACAAACTATGACAGAATTGAGGGAAGGAATAGACAATTCAGTGATGATAAATTAAGACATTAATGCCCTGTTTTCAATACTGGATAGAAAAACTAAGCAGAAGATCAACAAGAATATGGAAGGTTTGAAAAACACTATAAACCAATGAGATTTAATAGCCGTATATACAACACTCTAACCTACTACAGTAGAATACACATTCTCCTCATGTGCTCATTGAACATTTTTTAGGGTAGATCATATGCTATGCTGTAAAAAGCCTCAATAAATTTATGAGTATTTAAAATAATACAAAACATGTTTTATGAGCGAAATAAAATAAAACTAGAAATCAATAACAGCAGGAAGTTGGGCAAGTTAACATATACTTGGAGATTATGCAACATATTCCTAAATAAGAATTAGATCAAAGAAAGGTGGATCAAGAAGGAAACTTAAGGAAAATTATAATATACTTTTAGATGAAAGAAAATGGAAAAAAAAAACAAACAAAACATAATGAAACTTATAGAATGCAGCTAAAGCAGTGCTTACAGGAAAATTTCTAGCTATAAACACATATTGATAAAAGAAGAAATCAATCAATGGTCTAAACCCACCTCAAGACACCGGACCAACAAGGCAACTAAACCTTAAATAAATGGAAGAATGGAAATTTTAAAAATATGAGTGAAAATTAATAAAGGGATAAAAAAATACAGAAAATCAATAAAATCAAAAGTTGAATGTTTACAGCTCAGCTAAAAGTTTGTCTTTTGTATTCAAAAACAGACAGAGCATGGTGGGAGCAGGCAATACTACTTACTTTAAGGAAATAAAAAAGTTATAGACAAATACTGTGAACTTTTATTAAATTAGATAACTTAGATGAAATGAACTAGCTCCTGGAAAGATACAAATCATCAAAACTGACTTAAGAAGTAATAGAAAAACTGAACAAACTATAACAAGTTAATAAAGCGAATTTGTAATGAAAATTACTTTACAAGTAAAAGTCCAGGTACAAATGGTTTCAGTAGTAAACTCTCCCAAACATTTAAAGAAGAGTTGACAGTTCTTCACAAACTCTTCCAAAGAATCAAAGAGGGGAGAACACTCCCCAACGTATTCAAAGTTATATTCTGGCCTTAGTATCAGGATGGTAATAAAGTCAGACAAAGTTCACAAGAAAACTACACACTAATATCCGTGGTACAAATGTTCAGTGAAATGCTACCAAACTAAATCCAGTAACCTATATAAAGGATTATGTACCATTACCAAATAATTTTAACTGAAAATAATCTAATGTAAAACAGCACTTAAAAATAATGACAAAAATTAAATAATCATTGTAATATATACAGAAATAAATTTGAAAATTTAAACAGCCCTTCAGAATAGAAACATTCAATCAACCAAAATAGAAGGGAACCGATAAAGGTCACCTACAAAAAACCAACAGCTGATGTCATAGGTAACGATAAAAGACTCAATGCTTTTCCAGCAAGACAGGAGCAAGACAAGAACAGCTGCTCTCATCACTTTAATTCAATTTGGTGCCGAGTTTCTGGCCAGAGCAACTGGGTAAGAAAATGGAGGTTAAAAAGCTATATTTAAAAGGAAGAAGTAAAACTATTCCTATGTACAGATGACACGATCTTGTATGTAGAAAATCTTGAAGAATCCACTAAAATCTAGAACTAATAAACTAATCCAGTAAGTGTGCATGAAAAAGATCAGTATATGAAAACAATTGTTTCTATACATTAGCAAAGAATAACTCAAAAATGAAATTAAGAAAATTCCACTTAAAATAGCATGAAAAGAATAAATCATTTCAGAATAAATTTAACAACGTTTACATCCTGAATACTATAACAAATTATAACACATTGTTGAAAAAAACTAAAGAAGATCTAAAACAGTGGGAACACATTCCATATGTTCATGATTTGAAAGAACTAATATTTTTAAATGACAGTACTCTCCAAATTGATCTGAAATCTGCATTAAATTTCCAGCTGACTTCTGTAAAAAAAATTGAGAAGATGTTTTTGTCATTCACATGGAAATACAAGTGACATATAGCCAGATGACTCTTAAAAAGGAAAAAATTGCAGGACTCACACTTCTGGATTTCAAGACATACAATAAAGCAAGAATCATCAAGATAGTATGGTACTGGGATATGGACAGACATATAGAATCTAGATATAAACCCTCATATTAATGGTCAGTTGATTCTTTATAAGAATCTTAAGACTATTCAAGGGCAAAAGAATGGTGTTTTTAGTAATTACTATTGGGATGAGTGAGTATCCACATATCCAAGGATAAAGTTAGACCCCTTCCTCAAACTGTATCTAAAAATTAACTCAAAATGCACTGCAGTCCTAAATGTAAGAGCTAAAACTGTAAAAATTTTTGAAGAAAACATCTAAGGAAATCTTTCCAACCTCGGACTAGACAATGCTGTCTCAGATCTCAGATACCAAAGGCACATGCAAAAAAAAAAAAAAAAGAAAAAAAAAGAAAAGAAAGAAAGAAAGATACATTGGACTTCATTAAAATTAAAAATTTTCTTCTTCAAGATACCATCAAGAGAGTGAAAATATAACCCATGGAATGGGAGAAAATATTTGCAAATTATATGCCTGATAAGGAACTTATGCCCAGAATATGTAGGAGGCACTTAAAATTCAGTAATAAAATAAAATCCAATTAGGAAAATTTTCAAAGTATCTGAATAAACATTTCTCCAAAGAAGATATGCAAATGACCAATAAGCACATGAAAAGTGGCTCAACAACATTAACCACTAGTGAAATGCAAATCAAGACCACTAGGAGAAAGCATTTCACACCATTAGGATGGCTATAACAAGACAGATAAAAAATGATGACAAGTTGTGGAGAAATTGGGACCCTCAGACACTGCTAGTGGGAATATAAAATGGCACAATTGCTTTGGAAAACAGTCTGGCATTTCCACAAAAGGTTATACATAGTTACCATATGATGCAGCAATCCTTCTCCTAGCCATATACCCAAGAGAAATAAAAACACAGGTTTACACAAAAAATTACACACAAATGTTCACAGAAGCATTATTCATAATAGTAAAAAAGTAGAAACAACTTAAATATCCATCAACTGGTGCATATATGTGTGTATATATACATACATACACACATATGTACATACATACACAGACATATATACACACACATATACAAACATATATACACACATACACACACACACATACATATATATGATGTGGTACATCAATATGTCTTAGTTTCCTGTTGCTTCTGTAACAAATTACCACAATTTGATGGCTTAAAGCAATGTTAGTTTGTGTAAACTACTAAAGCATATACACATATATATAAACATACATACGCACATATATATAAAATGTGGTACATCAATATGTCTTAGTTTCCTATTGCTTCTGTAACAAATTACTACAATTTGGTGGCTTAAAGCAATGCTAGTTTACTATATTATAATCCTAGAAGTCAGAGCAGGCATCCCCAAACTTTTTACACAGGGGGCCAGTTCACTGTCCCTCAGACCGTTGGAGGGCCACCACATACTGTTCTCCTCTCACTGACCACCAATGAAAGAGGTGTCTCTTCCTGAAGTGCGTTGGGGGGGCAGTTAAATGGCCTCAGGGGGCTGCATGTGGCCCGCGGGCCATAGTTTGGGGATGCCTGAGTCAGAGGTTCTAAAATGATTGTTGGCAAGGCTATGTTCCTTTTTCTTGACTTCTTCAGCTTCTAAGGGCTTCCCTCATTCATGGTTTCACGATCCTGCAGAATACAGCCTTCTTCCCTCTCCATTTCTGTAGTCAGATAACCTTCTCCTTAACTTTGCCTGTGTTACATTCCTCTTATAAAGCCCCTGTGATTACACTGAGCCCACCAGATACTTTAGGATAATCTCCCCATCTTAAGACTGTTAACTTAATCAGATCTTCAAAGTCTTTTTTGCTATATAAGGTAACATATTCACAGGTTCTGGGAATTAGTATATTGACATCTTTTGGGGAGCCATTTTTCTGTCTATGATACCATAAAATGGAAACTTATTCAGCAATAAAAAGGAATGAATTACTGGTAGATACTTCAACATGGACAAACATTGAGAATATGATGCTAAGTGAAAGAAGCTAGTCACAAAAAACACATATTTTAAGATTCAATTTACATAACATGTTCAGAATATGCAGATCTATGAAGCCAGAAAGCAGGGTAGTGGCTGCCTACAGCCGAGAGGTTGAAGGAAAATTGACAGTAACCGCTAATGGATATGGGGTTATAAAAATGTTACAAAATTGATTGTGCTGATTCTTTCATAACTCTGAGTATATACTAAAAACCATTGAATTTTGTACTTTAAATGATTCAATTGCATAGTATGTGATTATATAAAACAAAGCTGTCATATTAAAAAGAAAAACCCCATCTAACACTATACAGCCACCAGAATCTCTCTCTTACCAACAAAATATAAGAACTCTAGTTGATTCAAATCCTTACCAACATATGATATTGTCATATTTTACCGACAGGAGTGTAAATTGGCTACAATGTTTTGGAAAAGTATTTGGCAGTATCCTATTTTTCTATTGCTACTAACCACCATAAAGTTTAGTGGCTTAAAAGCAACAATGTGTTATCTTTCACAGTTCTATGGGTAGTTTAGCTGAGTAGCTCTTCCTTCAGATCTCTCAAGCAACTGCTAGCAGGTGGTGGTAAGTACCGTATTCATCTGAAGATGTGATTGGATACGACATAGAAGATGGCTCACTCACATAGCTTACAGTTAATTCTAGCTGCTGACTGTGAGGTTAGCTGGGTCCTAAGATGTAGCTTTTCCATGTGGTTTGGGCTTTTTACAGTGTGGTAGCTGGATTTTGAAAGGGAGTGCTCCAAGAGTAAATATGCCAGGATACGTAAGCAGAAACTGCAGGGCTTCTTATGACCTAGCCTGGGGAGTCACGCAGCATGACATCAGTCATATTCTACTGGTTATATAGGGTTAGCTCAGATTCAGTGTGGACAGACCTGCACAAAGGCATGAATAAAGGGAAGCGTAGTTCACTAGGGCCATCATGGGAAACTAGGTCTTGAAGTCCTCTTGCTTCTAATGATTTATTTTCATTCTACCAGCAAATTGCTCCTACAGCCTTCTCAAACCCCCAAAGTCTCACTGTATTAAGTCACGAATATCAAGTTGTTAAGTCTATGATTTCATCTAAAACAGTTCCAGGTATGAATGGGGCTCCTTGGGACCAGTTTTCTGCTGAAGCACCTTGAATGCATTCTTGGAACATGATTCCTCTCAATCTGAAGACTTATGAATTCAAAAGACAAGTTATCTGCCCTTACACACCCAAGTACAATGGTAAGACAGGGATGAGAGAACTGTATGAAACACTTCAACTTAAAAATGGGAAGATCAGGAGGAACATTACTGTTGGTGGACTATAGAAATAGTGCTGCGTCCATCCTGCTCCCTATAAGTAATTCTCTGTGGTTCTGTTTTTTTTTTTTTTGAGACAGAATTTTGCTCTGTTGCCCTGGCTGGAGTGCAATGGCAGGATCTCAGCTCACTGCAACCTCCGCCTCCTGGGTTCAAATGATTCTCTTGTCTCAGCCTCCCAAGTAACTAAGATTACTGGAATACTCTACCACGCTCAGCTAATTTTTTGTATTTTTAGTAGAGACAGGTTTTCACTATTTTGGCCAGGCTAGTCTCCAACTTCTGACCTCAAATGATCCACCAGCCTCAGCCTCCCAGAGTGCTGTGATTATAGGTATGAGCCACCATGTCCCACCAATTCTCTGTGGTTCTAGGCTCTGTCTTTAGGGCTTTTGATTCTGCACTCCAGGACGTCTTTCCTTTCCATAAGAGATAGCACTGTTAACAGCTGAGCTGATTTCACAGATTTATTCTTGCCTGAAAGTTGGGGCCTCTGTGGGCACTCTTCCTTTTGAATTGCCTCTGTTCCTTTAAGACCAAGTAGATGGGTCGTATGTTTGTTTGAATGTTTCTCCAATGCAGTGCTCTCTAAGATTCCCAGGGAATATTGCTGGTGCTACCTCTGTGAGACAAAAGCCACACACACAAATATCTGCAGGATAGGCCACATTCTCCTTTGGAATGAGCATCAGGTGCTTTGAGACGATGCCAAGATTTTCAGAAACTTTTTGCCTAACAGATAAGGACTGAGTAATAAGCCCTTAAGATTCCTAAAAGCTTTCTTTTCTACCTCAGAGGCCTATGAGGACATTAATTTTAATTTTTCTGAGATATTTACAAGGGCCATATTTTTTACTTCATTTGTACCCTGAAACCATGTGTCACTGTTAGTGCCATGGATATCACCTTTTCTCTGAGCCAATTTCTTACTTTGTGAAAGTTCTGCTAGCTAGAAAGACTGTCACGGACCCTATTTTTCACTAAATTTTAATAAAAGCTGAGCAGTTTCTTCTTTATTTCAACTCTTCTTCTGTTTCATCATAGACACTAGGAGCAGCCAGTCATCACTTTCAACATACTGCCTGGATGCTTTCTTTGTTAAGCCAAGTGTTTGTTAAGTACCCTTTCTATTTTCCACAGGAACTCAGGAGATAGCATTGCTAACTGTTCTGCTATATATAACTCACATCCTCTTCCATCCTGCACCTAATAATAACTTCCTTATTGTTCTTCAAGAGTTTGCCAACATTTTTCCCAACTGTCAAGTTTCCACTCAGCTGCTCAATCCCCAAGTCAATATGACACATTTTAGGTGTTTTTACAAAAACACTTCACATACAGGTATCAATTTCTGTTCCATTATCTATTTGATATATAACCAACCACTCCCAAATGTGGTTTCTTAGAACAACAATTTATTGTCTCTCATGGCTTTATGATGTTACTGGGCTCAGCTGGGCAATTCTCATTTGGAGTATTTCATGGTAGCGGGGACTGAAGCAACCTGAAGATTGACCTGGTCATGCGGATGGCTCACTTACATGGCTAGGAGTTCATGCTAGCTATCAGCTGGGATCGCATCTGGATGTTTACCAGGCAACTTTCCTTCCTACTTATCCTCCTTCTTTCCTTTGTATTTGTGTGTATATAATGATGTGAGCAGTAGAAAGATATGAAAATGTATGATACATGATGTTATAGTTGTATGACAATATATATGAAGAAAGGAAGTAATTTTTTAAAAGAAGTAGAAGATTGCTTCTGACAAGAACAGCAAGCATATTATATAAATTGTGTGAAAATATATACACATAATATTTGTCTAGTTGCATGATGAGATATATAAAAGGAGAGTCATTACATGTTAACGGTGGTTATCACAGGATGAATGGATTTCAAGTTTCAGTTTCTTTCTTCTTCATATATTGTTTGCAATTTTTTTTGCAGGGAGCATATATTGTCCGTCTTCTCAAAAAGTGAAACTATTTTCATTTAAAATTAAAAGGAAGAGGATAGATGAAGGCTAGATAAACTTTTGGAGTAAACACACCTGGGCATAAAAGAGGAACGAAGAGATGACTGGTAGATCATAAGCAGGAAATGTGTTTAGACGCGACACTGGGTGATCCTGCAAAAAGGCCAAGATAGCTTTAATTGTATGGGCAGAAAAACCCCTTCAGCATCATATTCACAGGAGTGCTTCCTTCTTTTCTGAGAAAGGGTTGAGTATCCTCATGGCTGTGGTGACTGAGCCAATAGCAGTGTTGTAATGAGAGAAAGAACATCAACGTGTGTGACAGCAGTGGGTGCTAGTGGACAACTAGCAACCACAACACATGTGTGATTGTCTCCCTCCCTCTGTCTCCTCCCTATAACCCCCTGGGGCCAGAAAGGTGCTGAAGCAGGAAATTAGAGACTTGGAGAGATTGATGGGGAAGCAGGAGGATTTTACTTAACATGAACACGGGCTTAGTGGAATTGCTAAGACTAAGCCCGGTACAAAGAAACTGAGGGTGTTTTAAGCATTTTTGTGATACAGGATGATGAAGCAGGAAGTCATTTTACAGAACCAAGAATGAAGAACAGTTAATTAACCTGTAATATGTTTTGTGATGTACATTACATTTGAAAAATGGCATTTTAAGAAACACATTGTACATTTTTGGGGTGTTATTTTGCCCTGTGACCTTGCAACTGATTAGCATGAAAAACAGGAGTGTTGAGGTGCCTGGGAACTCTGCTGAGAATGTGGGGAGTATGGATAAGGCAGGTTTTACAGGGAGTTAGTTAATTTTAAGCAGAGCTGGGGGTTAGGTTTTATATTGAATAAAACACAGTAAATTGGCTTTATTGTACAGTAATTGCAAATTATTAATTTCTCTCTTTAGTGCACTCTCCACCTGAATCTTGCTGTCTGGGACTCCTTAAGGAAAACTCTAACCTCAAGAATCTGGTTACAAGGCTAAATATGCTAACCTTGATATGCTATAAAACAAGAGTTGGGCAGAATATTAAGGAAATTTTAAAATATTCTCTCAAAATGATAATCTGTTTTACTAGGCTATTGTCTTGTTTTTTTCTTTTTTTTTTTTCTGGACACAGAGGCTCACTTTGCTGTCCAGCCTGCAGTGCAGTGGTGCGATCTCAGCTTACTCTAACCGCTGCTTCCCAGGTTCAAGTGATTCTCATGCATCAGCCACCCAAGTAGGTGGGACTACAGGTGCACAATGGCTAATTTTCGTATTTTTTAGTAGAGACGGGCTTTTGCCATGTTGCCCAGGCTGGTCTCGAACTCCTGACTTCAAGTGATCTACCCGCCTCAGCCTTCCAAAGTGCTGAGATTACAGGCGTGAGCCACCAGGCCCGGCCTAGGCTATTGTCTTGATGCATAAATTCTACTTTCAATATCAAACACGAAAAATTATTTTTCATTATTTTTCCTTTGTAACACTGCTAATTTCCTTTTCCCATCTCTAGTAGTATTGGGGTAAACTTTTTATTCCTGGAAAGTCAAAAGAGGAAAGTACATTAATTATTTTAAAATTATTACCATTGTCACAACAGATACCATTTATATGTGCTTATTACATCATGCCAAGCATTGTGGTAAGTGTTTCATGTTCACTTAATCTTTTTAACAACACTATAAAAGAAATATTAAACCTGTATTTTTTTAGTGATAAGAGATCCAGTGGGATTAAGTAATTTACCCCAGAGTAAATTTAGCTAGAATATCACTGCTATTGGTAAATAAAACTAACCTGAAAACCCATTCTCTGAATCACTGTGATATTCCTTCTAGAAGTTTTTGGGACAGAATGTGTGTGTGTGCATGTAAAAGCAAAATGTTCTAAGTAATAAATCTTTAAATGTCAGGTATTTATATCTACCTTTTATTGTCCTAAGCACTTTCATTCTCTTCCAATTCTAAAAATATCATTTGCATCTTTGGAGCTTTCCAGAACCTTAGACATAATCCCTAGTGGGATATTAAAAATTAAAGCAGAATATGGGACCCATAAGTGCAGTAGAAAAACAAAGCTATGGAAGCTGAGAGGATGGAAGTCACATCTAGTAGACAGATCAGTAACGATTACTAGGGACAGTGACCTTTGCAAAGGCCGGCTTGAAGATGGAAAGGCTTTTCACAGACACAGTGTGGGTGGGCTGTGATTTCTGAAAAGAGTGGGGCTCTAGGAGAAAGATTTTAGGCTTGGAGGATAATGCATAAAAAGTTTCAGCCAAAACAATCTTGGTTGAAGATAGAATAGGTGCAGCAGAAGATGAGGTTAAAATGTCCACCTGGGCCTCTGCCGTGGAAAGTGCCAAATGTCTGAGTGAGGGATCTGCTCCCATTCTGGGGTATAGCCAGATGGAGGTCACAAATTCTCCTCCCCACAGATACTGGGTAGGTAATGGAAGAGAGTAAAGAGTGCTAAATGTATGACAAAGACATATACTAGTTTGTCCCTATTATATACTTAGAAATGGTCTGCATTCCATAAGCAAATATGTAGCCTTCTCAGGCTTTCATTGTTTTATGGTTGAAAGACAGATGAAGTTAGAGAAATATTTCTTTACTCTAAGAAAAACTACAGCACAAGAGTAACATAAATAAGAAAGTATACTTAGCTCCAGCAGGAAGGTAATAGGGAGTGCTGGAGACTCCGGTAACCTGGAGAGTATTTACTTTATCTGCAGGGAGCAGCCAATACTAAGATGTTTACTGCCTCATGGGAGCCTGGGCCCACTGTTTGCAGACCTTTTCGTTTTTATGAGAAGTCAGATTAATATATGAAATCCCTTAACTAACAAATGGCTAAAATTTTTGTTTTAAAACCGAGAAACCCAAACAAACGAAACATATATTCCAACTAAATTAGAACCATAGGAGGCTCATTTGCAATCCTTGCCTAGAAGTCATTCAGATTTTTTTTGATAGAATAAACGGTGAGAATTTACTCCGGGAATATTATCTAGATGCTGTGTGTAAAGTGAATGAAAGCAAAAGGGGAACTTGTAAGCAGGCAACTCAGGCTACGCAAAAAGCTTGGCTCGAACTGACTAGGCAGCCAAGGAAATGAAACGTGTTTTCAGGTTTAGGACTATGACAAAAGAAAGTCTGGGATGTGGCACCAGGATGCAGAGTATAAAAAACAAACAACAACAAGCAAAAAAAAAGAAAAAAAAAAACCCAGAAACATAAAGTACAGCGATCGTTTACAGAAATAATAAATTCAGAAAAGAAGTTATTTTTCTTTCTCCGATTGCTTTGGTACTAGAGATAGGTATGATGATTTTGAGGTCAGGATAAAACAGATTCCAGAACAGGAAATGTTAAGTGACAGAAATCATAACTGATAGAATGAAATCAGATAAGAAGGAGGTTTCAAGAAAGTGTCACTGGTGACACAAACAACGAAGTCATAAGCAGAGATGAAGTGTAGATGTCAGTGAGTATGGAGCTTCATTGTGGTGCTGCTTTTTAAAACAAGTTGATTTTTCTTTTGAAACTCTTTCCATTGGAGCGGCAGCTGCTGGCAGGCCACAGCTAGAAAATACATTCAACATTTTATTCAGCACTTAAAATGGGTCAGATATTATGCTGGCCAAGGGAAATAGATGCTGAATGAGATTGACAGGTGTATGTTTTTATGGAGAGAATTCTAGCTCACAAGATAGAGAATTACTTTTATTCGATAAATTAACAAGAAAATATCAAGTAGTGATAAGTACAATACAGAAATAAAACCAGGGTGATACAGTGTGGAATAATTGGGGGGCTATTTAATATGGATGATCAGGGCAAGCTTCTCTGATGAGGGGCTAGTTTTTATTTTCTGTATTCAAAGGGTGATCCTCTAAAATCTAAGTATGTTTTGTTGTATGAAATAAAAAGAGCTAAAATTAGAAACAGTGGCCACACCAAGTTTTGGTGAGAATGTGGAAGAACTGGAACTTCCTGCTTTCTAAAAGAGTTTGAGAATTTCTTGAGAAGTTAATCTTATTTCTGCTGCACGATTCAGCCATTCCACTCTTAGGTATTTACCTAAGGGAAATAAGAACAAATTTCTATACAAAGACCTGTACATGAGTGCTCACAGCAATTTAATTTGCAATAGAAACAAACAAAACGTTCATCAGCAAGTGAATGAATAAACAATGTATGATATATATCATCTTTACCAATAACAAGAAACAGTTGATATATGCCCTACATGGATGCATCTCAAAATAATTTTGCTGGGTTAAGAAAAGCCAAAGAGCACATGTAGCACGATTTTACTGATAATAAAGATCTGAAAACTGCCAGGCATGGTAGCTCATGCCTGTAATCCCAGCATTTTGGGAGGCTGAGGTGGGCAGATCACTTGAGGTCAGGAGTTTGAGACCATCCTGGCCAAGATGGAAAAACTCCATCTCTACCAAAAATACAAAAATTAGCCAGGTGTAGTGGTAGGCACTGGTAATCCCAGCTACTCAGGAGGCTGAGGCAGGAGAATCGCTTGAACCGGGAGTAGAAGGTTTCAGTGAGCCAAGATTGCACCCTTGCACTCCAGCCTGAGTGACAGAGCAAGACCCTGTCAAAAAAAAAAAAAATCTGAAAACTGCAAACCTGTCTGTAATAACAGAATGCAGATCACTGGTTCCTCAGGATAGGAAGGAAGTAGGCAGAGGCAGAAGGGAGAAAAAACAAAGGGGCATGAGAAATCTTCTGGGTATAATTGGTCTGCTCAATGTTCATTGTGGTTATGGCTTCATGAGTGTGTACATATGTCAGTTGCACACTTTAAATAAGTAGTTTGTTGCATACTAATATACCTGAATGAAGCTGTTAAATAATTGAAGAAAATATTTAAATAATTAAAGCCCAACAGTCAGAAGATGATCATAACGCTCTGTGTGTGTGTGTGTGTCATGTGTTCAATATAAAGTGGGTCTTGAAAATTGTTACTAGAATTGTCTGATAAATCATTTTTTATAAATTGTTTGAAGTCTTTTGCATTAGAAATGTGACAGTAGTCTTTTTATTACTATAAAATCCACTGGAAATATCATGTAATCATTCTGGTGTCTTTCTCCCTAGAGTTACTGTTTTTTAATGTTTTCTTCTCAGTGGATTTGCCCTTACTTTCTCCACCCTCACTGCCTGCCACTTCCTCCTCCTCTCCTGTGTCCTTTTCGGTGTGTTATTTCCTCTCAGCCATAAAAATAAACCACCTCAAAAGGCAAATGAACCAAAGCATGACCGACGTTAAATATCAGCGCTTTGTTTTCTCATTTAGCTGTTGATTCAGACACACTTTATGCAGATGAGACTCAGTGTGGGAAACTATTTTATACCTGGACTGTGGGTGTTTTTCTGTAGTTCAGAAGATTAATTGCTTTTCTGAAGTTTCACACAGGTTTTGGTCCATAGTTACCAAGGAGCTTAGCTATGAATAAATAGGTGTACTGTAGAGATTGGTATGGGAGGAGTTACTAGGTTTTTCAATCAAGTAGATCTTGTTTATTGATTCAACTCCGTTTATACACCAGGCTCACAGGTACATAGGAATTCTCAAAGATTGCTGTGATGGTTACTTTTTTTTTTTTTTTTTTCCTGAGACAAAGTCTCACTCTGTCACCCAGGGTGGAGTGCAGTGGTGTGATCTCAGCTCATTGCAGCCTCCATCTCCCAGGTTAAAGCAATGTCTCAGTCTCCCCCTAGGATTACAGGTGCCTGCCACCACACCCAGCTAATTTTTGTATTTTTAGTAGAGACACGGTTTTGCCATATTGGCCATGATGATCTTGAATTCCTGACCGCAGGTGATCCTCCCACCTCAGCCTCCCAACGTGCTGGGATTATAGCTGTGACCTACCACACCCAGGCAGTGGTCAATATTAAGTGCCACTTTATGATACTTTGGACTTGAACTTTCAGGTTAATGTTGGAATGAATTAAGACCTTGAGGGACTCTTGGAAAGGCATCATTGTGTTTTGAAATATGAGCACATGCAGTTTGGGAGGGGCTAAGAGCAAAATGATACAGTTTGGCTGTGTCCCCACCCAAATATCATCTTGAATTGTAATTCCCATTATCTCTACATGTCATGGGAGGGGTCTGGTGGAAGGTAATTGAATCATGGGGGTGGTTATCCCCATGCTGCTGTTTTGGTGTTAGTGAGTGAGTTCTCAGGAGATCTGACAGTTTGATAAAAGGCTTTTTTCCCTTTTGCTCCCACTTCTCCTTGCTGCCACTATGTGAAAAGAATATGTTTGCTCCCCCTTCTGCCATGATTGTGTTTCCTGAGGCCTCCCTAGCCATGCTGGACTATAAGCCAATTACAGTTCTTCTCTTTATAAATTACCCAGTCTTGGGTATTTCTTTGTTAGCTGCATGAGGATACACTAATGCAGTTGCTAAAAGTAGCACTATTACCAAGTGAAGTCAGTGTTAATTGAAGTACCAAAGATGCAAACTTTCCCTTTTTTCTCATGAACCTTGGAAGAGTGACCTATGAAAAGTTAAGATGGTTTGGGATCAACTATCGGATAAAATCATTGGTGCAAACAAGAACTCAGAGGAAACTGACAAATCAAGAACTCAGAAAGAAAAGAAAATTTAATCAATAAGAGAAATTTCTTTCTTCTTCCCTCCACACATAACCCTTACAATACTTAATTATTCCCAATTAACTGGAAAGGTTCCAGTGAACAATTTAGAAGGGTAGAATTAAACTTTCAGCTCAGTTCCTTTCTTCTTAAGAGCTAACTACTGATCCCAGTATACAGTTTTCTAAGGGAAAAAGAAGATTTCTCTACAATGGAGAATAAGGTCTTTGGAAGATACAAAATCCTGTCACAGAAGGTTTATGAAACGTTATTTGACAATAAAGTTAGAACTCATAAAAATGACCTCTTGAGATTTCTACAGATAGTATACTTCTGCCATCCTTTGAAGGCTTAGTGAATTGACACAGTAACAAGATCAATAAGAAAATTCAGAATAAAGAGTGTATTTTCTTTAAACTGGAGGAATTTTATTTTAATTATAGCCTGTATATTCAGGCCATGAAACCTGTGGATACAAACAAGGCCATACTAAAAATAGAAAATCTCATTTCCTTTGTCTAATACCCCATCAGAATATCAACAGTAACCTTCTTTTGATAGTTTCTGAGGTTTTCCATGGCACAATCCCAAGCAGCCATGACTAATTCAGCTTACCTACCATCCAGTGCCTACCAGATACATGCTCCTCATGTGCAGTCCAACTGTCCCTCACCAGCTGCATGCATGCCCTGCAATACGCTTTGCAATTACCACTACAGTTGATTGTTCTGATGCCACAGATGTGCTAGAGGAGAGCCTGGGGGAAAATTCTCACCCTCTGAACCTGCCTCTCTACCCAGTTTCCTACAATAGTGTAAAAGCTACCCTTTGGCTTAGCATGATGTAGGAAGATTGTTAGCAAGTACTGAATGATACATATGGAAATTAAATATGATACACAGAGTTTCCATTTCTGGTACTGATGACTAGGTTGCCTTAGACCAACTTCCCTATTAAAAACAATAAAAAATAGACAAATTTTAAAAAATCCATTTGAAGATATAAGAAATGGTGAGAATTTTAAAGGTCAAAGTCTAGAAGGAGAGAGAAGTAATGAGAGATGAACACAGCATTTGAGGTGAACTTTTCCTTCAATATACTTGGCAATTTCAAAAGCAAAAAGCATAGCTGAGAACCTAAAAACTAGGCAGAACTTCTCTAGTCTCAGGAGAGTTGAAGAACAAAAATGACAGGCTAGGACTCTTCAAGGAGAAGGGGCTTTCTGTAAAGATACCTAACATAGAAATAACAGTAACCTGGAAATAGACCATATACATAGAGACTGAAGTCTTTATATCAACTAAGTCTTTAAAGAATTTAAGGTGACCCACCTCTCTCTTAACCTTCCTTCAAAGCAAAATAAATTATTCATGAAAGAAGACATAATAATTAAAAGCATCTAGCTATCTTGGTGGTTTTTAATATGCAATTTCTAGTACTCAATCCCAAATTAACTGATAAATTAAAAAATTTGACTCAAAAGCCAGAGAAAAAGCAGACAAAGAAATCAGAAATATAGGAGACCTAAACATTAAGTTTTTCAGACCCATAATTTAAATAAGTATGATAATATATTCAAGAAAAAAATTAAAGAATGAAGAATTTCAACAAAAATTGAATATAATTTATATAAAAATATGGGAAATTTTAGAGCTTAAAATTTTTTAACAAAATTCAGACCTCGCTGAACACATTTAAGAACAAATAACACAGAACTAAAGAAAGAATTAATAAATTGGGAGAAAGGGCAGAAGAAATTATTCAAACTAAATCAGAAACAAAAGGATGGAAATACACAGAAAAGAACACAAGAGACAGATGCCATGCAGTGAAAAGACCTAAAGTTTATGAAATTCAAGTCTCAGAAGAAAAGTTTAGAAAAGATGGGCAGAGTGTTTTGAAGAGCTAATAGGCAGTAATTTTTCTCAGTTTGTATGAATGACATCAAGCTTCCAATGTAAGAAAGGCTACAGCAACAAGCGAAGTAAATATAAAGACAACTGCACATAGGCACACTGTTAAAAATTAGAGACAAATTTAAAAAAAAAAGCAATTGGAAAAGGTGACCCACTTCTAATAGGATAAAGCAGTTCACAACAGACCAGGGACACCAAACAAATGAGTAGAAAATTCAGATCAATTACATCAGCCATATATTTAAAAGCATCAGAGAGTGGTGAAAGCAACAAGGACTTGGAGAAAAATTTCAAAGACAAGAAATCCTTCAGAAGGAAGCAGAAGATCTGAAACTATTTATAAAGGCATTGGCTGATTCTGGGCACTGCCAGGGTGAAAAAATCAGGCTTGTCCCCTGAGAGAATTTTGTTGAGAAACAAAGTCACTGGGGGCAGGGGAGAGATTTTCATGAAGCTAGAGTGACAAAAGATTTGAGACTCTCAAAATAGGTCACAGACCTAAATGTAAAGGTAAAACTGTATATATATATACATATATATATATATATATATATATATATATACATATATATATATATATATACATATATATATATATATATACATATATATATACACACACATATATATGTATACACATATACACACACACATTTTTTAAATCTCAATGTAATTTTCAAATTTTATTCTATTCTTTGTTCTTGTTTTTAACTGACAAAAATAAAAATTATATATGTTTAGGGGCACAACGTGATGTTTTTATATATATCTACATTGTGATAAAACTGTAAATACTGTAAGAAAACATAGGAAAATCCAAGCTTATGGCATGTTTTCTTAGATATCACACAAAATGCACAAAGTGTAAGAAGAAAAATGCTATGTTTCATTTTATTAAAATTAAAATTTCTCTTCAAAAGATACTTAGGAAAATGAAAAGACAGGTGCAAACTTGCAGAAAATATTTGCAATTCATACATCTAAGTATTTCTTAAATACAATAATGGACAACCAACCAAATAATAAACAGGCAAAACATTTGAAAAGAGACTTCACAATACAAGAGATATAAATGGCACATGAAAAGATGCTCAAAATCATTCATCAACATAAACATGCAATTTAAACCACAATGGGATACCACTACACATCCACTAATTCTAAAATTTTTAAAAATAACCCTACCAACTGTTGATGAGAATGCAAAGAAATTGGAACTCTCAAACATTGCTGGTGGGAATGTAAAATGGTAAAACCTCTTTGGAAGCAGTTTGAAAAGTTCTTATCAAGTTAGATAGACACGTACAATATGACCTGATATTGTCACTCCTGTATATTTACCTAAAAGAAATAAAATCATATGTCAACACAAAGACTTGTTCATAAATGGTCACATTATTCATAACAGCCACAAATTGGAAACAAAACACCATAAAAAAGACAATGAATACATAAATTGTGGAATAGTGACACAATGGGATACTACTCAATAAGAAGAAAAATAATTTACTGGCACATGCAGCAACATGGGTGGGTCTCAAAAGTATTATGCTAAGAAACAGAAGCCAGGCCAGACACAATGTGTCTCTCACCTTATGTCTTAGCTTGTTAGTGTTACTATAAAGGAATACCTGAGGCTACATAATCTATAAAGAAAGGAGGATTATTGGACTTGTGGTTCTGCAGTCTGAGGGCCTCAGGCTGCTTCCCCGCATGCCAGAAGGTGAAGGAGAGCCAGTGTGTTAGAGATCACATGACAGGAAGCAAGAGGGGAGGCAGGTGCCAGGCTCTTTTTAACAACCAGATTTCTCAGGAACTAGTAAGAGTGAGAACTCACTCTTGCAGACGTTAATGTATTCATGAGGGAAATGAATAGGATGGAGTAGTTCAGCCATAGAGCATGAACTAACACCTCATATTGGGCCCCACTGCCAATATTGGGATCAGATTTTAACATGAGACTTAAGGGGGCAAACATCTAAACTACAGCACCAGCCAGGAGCAGTGGCTCATGCCTATAATCCCAGCACTTTGGGAGACTGAGGGGAATGGATCACCTGAGGTCAGGAGTTTGAGACCAGCCTGGCCAATATGGTGACATCCCATTTCTACTAAAAATACAAAAATTACTCAGGCATGGTGGTACGTGCCTATAATCCCAGCTACTCAGGAGGCTGAGGCAGGAGAATCACTTCAACCTAGGAGACAGTGGTTACAGTGAACCGAGATTATGCCACTGCACTCCAGCCAGGGCAACAGAGTGAGATTCTATCTCAAAAAAAAAAAAAAAAAGAAAGAAAGAAAGAAAAGAAAAAGAAAAAAAGAAAAGCTATGTAGCACCTTATGATTTCACTTATATGAAATTCTAGCATCCAAAAATGTAACCAATAGTGTCAGAAAGCAGATCAGTGTTTGGGGCAAGAATTTGGCATGATTTAACTGAAATGAAATGAGAAACTTTTTAAAGTGATGGACATAGTCTGTATCTTATACGTGTTGTTGAAATTCTTCACATTGTGTGCTTAAAATGGATCTATTTTATTGCTTTCTAATTTTACTTCCATGAAGTTTATTTCTTAAAAACTACATCAAGATATCATATTATTCACCAATCATATTGGCAGTTAATGCAAAACTTGACAACAGACTCTGTTGGTGAGGCTGTGGGGAAATCAGTACTCTTGTATTGATTGGGGAATTTTAAAAAATTGCTTAATCCCTAACAAGGGGAATCTCAGGCCTCCTAATAAAATATTCTCAGAATATGCTAAACTCCCATTAAAAATATATTAATGGAATATAATCATTGGAGACATCAAACAAAGCCAAATTCAGAGACATTTAATCGGCTTGAACTTCTAGAAAATATCAATGTTAAAGGTGATGAAAGATAGAAGAATAGTTCCAGATGAAAGGAGACTAAAGAAACACGACAATAATGCAACGTGTGATTCTAGATCTGATCCTGGAACGGGAAAAAAAATAACCAAAAAGGACATTAATGAGAAAATTGGTAAAAGGTGAATATGTTCTTGTTATGATATATAAATTGAAAGTTTGAGAGTAAAGGATTATGGTATCTGCAATATACTCTCTAATGTTTCAGCAATAAAATAACAATTAGATTTTATAAAGCTATGCAAAACATTAATGATTGTTGGCTATAAGTAAAGATTATATGGGAGTATTATTTTTGCAACTTTTAAAGTTGATGGTTCTTTTTCTTTTTCTTTCTTTTTCTTAATTTTTTTTATTTTGATGGAGTCTTGCTCTATTAACCATCAAGTAGGCTGGAGTACAGTGGCACAATCATGGCTCACTGAAACCTCAGCCTCCCAGGTTCAAGTGTGCCACTATGCCCAGCTAGTTTTTGTATTTTTCGTAGAGACGTGGTTTCACCATGTTGCTCATGTTGCTAGGCTCAAGTGATCTGCCTGTCTTGGCTTCCCAAAGTTCTGGGATTATAGGTGTGAGCCTCTATACCCAGCCCGGTAGTTCTTTTAAATTAAACATTTTAAATAAATAAATGAAACAAATCTTTAAACAGCTGTTTCTCAACTACCAAACATAAGATGGAAAGCCAAAGTAAGAAAGCAGCGCATTTTCTTTGCCATGGGCTCCTGGAACAGTGTAGACCCCTGCAGTTCTTGCAGAGACTTCATAACGCATTTATAACTTCACTGGTCCAGCAGCTTAGAAAGTAAGAACAGAATATACCTGGGTGGAGAGTGCGCAAGAGGGTGTATGTGTGATGGTAAAGGAAGGAGTCCCACAGCTCTGCTCCTGCACCCGCTCTGCCGCTTGGCCTCTAATTCAAAGGGCTGTAAACATACTCTTGCAACTTTGGCGACATTTGAAAATGCACAAACTATTATATCAGCAAAGGGTGTTGGTGATCACAATAATTTTGAGGAAAAAAAGATGCCTCGGAATTGACCTTGGACCTGGGGTGAGCAACTTTAGTCCAGAATGCCATCCGAAAGATTAAGACTATATCTTAGAGTCACTGCCAGGCAATTATGGGCTGGTGTACCCCAAGGAAGAAGCCAAAGAAGGGAAGTCTGAAACAGGGAAAGAAGGAGGGTAGGGCAAGAGGAGGAATGTAGGGTCTGAGGTGTGGAATAAGCATTTGCCCAGGTAAGACCCAGCTGCCCCTCAAGGGCATTGGCAAGAGGAGGCTTCTTTTGTTCTTATGCTGCCCACAAACCTTGGTCAGGAGGATCCCCTGAAATACAAGGCCTGGTCAGTCATACAGGCGATGTTTAAATTTTTTCCAGCTTAAAGAAATTTGCACTGCTGACCTAGGCCAGGGGTGCCCAATCTTTTGGCTTCCCTCGTCCACATTGGAAGAATTGTCTTGGCCACATGTAAAATACACTAGCACTAGAGGTGGCTGATAAGCTAAAAAAAAAAAAAAAATCACAAAAGAAATCTCATAATGTTTTAGGAAAGTTTATGAATTTCTGTTGGGCCGCATTCAAAGCCATCTGGGCTGCACGGAGCACATGGGCTGTGAGTTAGACAAGCTTATCCAGACAAAGATTAACTTCTCTTCTGAATGTTTGCAGTTCTTTTGTCTAGTTTTCTAACTTGCCTCATGCCTCCCTTTATTTTAACTTTTATCCATGCTTTGTCTCCCTTACCAAATTATAAATCTCTTATAGGCTGAGCACAGAACGTAGTCATTTAGTATTCCTTACAACATTCAGCATAATGCCTAACAATTCATTTTCAATATTTGTTGAGGAAACAAAATTTAAAAACAAACAAAAGAAGCTATCAATATTTTTATTTGACCTGTTGTGTGTTAGAGCCCCCTAGTGTACAAAAACATCTATCTAGAGGAGCATGAATTAACTAGAATTTGAACGGATTGCCAGGGGAGTGACCTCTTGTTCAAGATTACTTTGTTTTCTTCTCACCCTGATTTATTCTTCTGAGGGGAAGGGCCAGTTTTAGAGTATTAGGACACTTCCATTCTCCGTGACTGCATCACTGACTTGTGCTTCATCCTCCTTCTAAAATGCCTTTTCTTTCATCCCAATAATGGAAGATAAAAGTATTTATTAATTCTAAAATACACATTTTTCACATTTTAACATTTCTGAGCTCAGACTGTACCTTACAATTAAAGCTGTCACTATGACTGTTAGGTATGCAGTCTCATGACATTACTGTCATTTCCTATACATATACAAACTCTGTTATAGCACTTCTCAGTCTCACATTAGTTGACTGATGGGCATTGTTTGAGTCATTTTTGTTTAGTTTAACTGCCAGTTAAATATCTTTAAAAAGATGTATTATGATGAACCAACAATTACATATACATATACATGTAGTCTATAGAGTGAGTCATAATTGGGCATTAAGACACAAAGCTGTTGTGTGTATAAAAAGGGAGGAAAATTATGCAGTGAGATGTCAATTGATTACTATAAATCTATTATTTTTTGGAAGAATGACTACATTTCCAGATCATGCTGCAATACAACAACCAAGTTTTCTGCAAGACCTAAGAAAGACACCCAGAAATGAATAAAGCTGTGTTATATTTTATTGCTGAGATTCATGCAAAATTTTTGCTTATCATGTGCCACACAATCCAACTAAAGGCAGAAAAATTCTGCCTGTTAATAGATTAAATGAATTTCAATGGTACCTGTTAATAGATTAAATGAATTTCAAAGGAATGAGATACCGATAGAGTCTATTCATTCATTATGCCAGACTATCAATAAAATGTCAATTTGTTAGCATCTTCCTGATAATTTTGAATAGAAGCTAATGACTTTAATGATACATGATTCATTCAGGGAAAACATGGAACTGGTAAATTAGACATCCTAGCAAAATCCTAAGGTAGAAGCACTCCTCAAAGTCATATGGGCGATGTTAAAGTTATTAAGGAGACCAAGATCATGACTACAAGTTATAAAAATCAGTATATCACCGATAATATACATGATTACTGATGACCAAAAATTATTTCCACATATTTAATTTTAAGGCACAGCATGAAATCTAAGAATGAGAGCTCCAAAAATGCCAGTGCATATAAATGCCAAAGTAATTGGATGGATAAACTGATGGACTGTCTGAAAGTCATTTGGAATTGATATCCAAGAACTTCACACAACCCACACGAAAGTTTGATTTTCAATTCATTTCATGCCCCGTGTATCTTAACAGTTAAAGAAAATGCTCACCAAACACTACATCAATGTGGAGTGTCTTGGCAATTATCAATCCTTTGCTTTTCTATATAAATTATAAAGTAAAATTTACAACAAATTCTGTGGGTTTAGATCAATTTTAGCAGCAATGACATCTTTAAAATACTGAATCTTTCTGTCTATGAATATAGTACATTTTCCAATTAATTCAGGTCTTTTTTATTGTCTTTCAATAAATTTTATAATTATTTCTTAAGAGACATGTACATTGTTTGTTGTGTTTATAATGTCTTGGCATTTCATTATTATTGCTGCCACAGTAAATAGCTTCATTTTTCAAATTGCATTTTCTAGCTGTTTATTACTAGCATTGTAAAAAATGAAATTTACTTTTATATGCTGATCTTGTATTTGGTAATCTTACCAAATTTGTGCATTAACATTACAAACTTCAAATTTTGATAAGTGAAATTATAGATAATTTTTGTTTTTCTGTTTTAAATAGAAGAGTTGTGTTTTGTCTTTCAAATCTTTGTTTTTATTTCTTTTTATTTTATTTTTATGTCATCTAGGTACCCAGAGAAAAATTGAATGATAAGGAATCCTACTCTTATCCTTTATTTTTAAAGGTATGTTTTAATGTTTCACTGCTAAGAATTATGTTTACTATACATTTTTAAAGTAAATATCATTATAAAGTTAGGAAAGTTACCTAAGTTTTTTTAAATCAAAAATAACAATTTTTTTTCATGACCTTCTTTATCTACTGATAGGAACATAAGATTGTTTTTAACCTGGTTAATGTGATTAACTATGTTAATATGTTCTCTAGCGTTGAAGCCTCCTTCTATTTGGAAATAAATCCAACCTACTCAATAAGCAGAAAGTTGAAACAGACTTAAAACTGTACCTAATAGCATAGCTTTAAAATATATTAAACAAAATTAGACGAAACTTCAATTTGACGAATCCATCACAAAGGTAGAACATTTGTCTTTCAATTGGACACTTGTGTATATTTGAATTAATTGTGCTTGCTGATGTATTAGGTCTCTAGTTAACGAAGTGAACTATGCGTTGTCTCCCATACACTCTGCATTTGCCTGCCTTTGCTTGTCTTATTTCCTCTCCTGGGAATTTCTTCCCCTCCACCTCTTATCTTTCTCACTCCATCATAATCTACTCTTCAAGGCTCAGCCTAAACTCCACATTTTTCTGAAAGAATTCCCTGATTCAGGAATGGGAAGTAATTAATCTTTAAACTCATGTAATACATTATCTTTACTTCTCCAGGAACAAAACAAACTGAAAGAAGTAGAAGAAAGAAAATAATAAAGCTCACAGCAGAAATCAATGACGTGAAAAACAAAAAAAGAAAATGTAAGATGACACCAAAAGTTGGTGGGTTTTTTTGTTGTTGTTGTTTTTTGTTTGTTTTATTTTGTTTGTTTTTTGCAAAGAGCAAAACAACTGATAAATCTTTAGTAAGACTTACCGTGAATAAAATAGAAAGACATAAACTACAATTCAGAAATAAAATAGGAGACATCACTGCAGATCTGAGAGAGAAAAAAAGAATAATGGCCAGGTATAGTGGCTCATACCTGTAATCCCAGCACTTTGGGAGGCTGAGGCAAGTGGATCGTTTGAGGCCAGGAGTTCGAGACCAGCATGGCCAACATGGTAAAACCTCATCTCTATTAAACATTTTTTAAAAAGTAGAAAGTAGCCAATACAGAGGCACATGCCTGGAGTTCCAGCTACTTGGGAGACTGAAGTATGAGAATTGCTTGAACCTAGAAGGCCAAGATCGCACCACTGCACTCTAGCCTGGGTGACAGAACAAAACTCCATCTCAAAAAACAACAAAAAAAAACCCAGAATTATTAATAATTTTATGCCAAGAACATAGACAAGTTACACAAATTAATAATACTAGCTTATGGAAATCCTACATAGATCTATACACAGGAAAGAGATTTTAATTATCAATTAAAATTCCTCCCATAAAGGAAAGCCAATGCCCAGTTGGTTTTACTATGATTCTATCAACAATTTAATGAAGAAATAATACAAATCCCAAACAAACTTTCAGAAAGAAGAGAAATGCTTCCCAATTTATTTTGTGGAGTCAGTTTTAAACTGATCCTAAAGCCAGACAAAGACATCATAAGAAAAGAAAATTGTAAACCGATACACCTCATAAGCACATAAAATCCTCAATAAAATACTAGCAAATCAAATTCTGAAACACACAACAACTTTATACACCATGAGAACATGGGGTTTATCACAGAAATGCAAGACTGGTTTAATATATTAACTGATCAATTTAATACACCACAGTAAGAGAATAAAGAAAACAAGAACAATCATTTCAATAAATATACAAAAATACATTTGTAAGTAGTAAAGAATCATTTATAATAATAACTCAACAAACTAGGAACGGAAATCAAATTCCTCATTTTGATAAATGGCATCTATTTTAAAAACTTCAGTTAGTATCCTATTAATATTGAAAGACGAAATTTCACCTAATATCAGGAGCAAGTCACACATGTCCGTTTTCAGTATTTCTATTTGACGTTATGTTTGCAATTTTAGCTAGTTAATTAAAGCAAGAATTAAAAATTAAATGCATTCATATTGAAAAGAAAGAAAGAAATGTGTCTTTATTTGCAGAAGACACCAAAGTCCTTCTCTTTATGCAAAAATACCACATAGTCTTCATCAAAACAAAAATCCCTGGGAAGAAGGATGGGACAGTTAATGGGTACAAAAAAAATGCTTAGAAAAAAATAAGTAAGACCTACTATTTGATAGCACAACAGTGACTGTAGTCAATAACAACTTAATTGTACATTTTAAAATAACTAAAAGAGTATAATTGTATCATTTGTAACTCAAGGGATAAATGCTTGAGTTAATTCTTGCTCTAATTAACTAGCTAAAACTGCAAACATAACGTCAAATAGAAATACTGAAAATGGACATGTTTGACTTGCTCCTGATATTAGGTGAAATTTCATCTTTCAATGAAAGATGGATGCTTGAGGGGATGGATGCCCCATTTGCTTATGATGTGATTACTTCACATTGCATGCCTGTATCAAAACATCTCATATACCCCATAAATACATATACCTATGTACTCACAAAAATTAAAAATAACATTTTTAAAAGAGAAACACCTCTGATGAGACAAAATTAAGAAAATGAATAAAAAATGTATAGAAGAAATTGCAAATCTTATAGCTGAAAAAGGACTTGTATACAGATTATATTTTTAAAAATCTGACAACCACTTCCCCCAAATGTGCAATGTAAAATATTTGAATACATATTTCAACCAAGGAGATACACAAATAGCTTTGCTACAGGTTTTTCTGTTCATTTGTTTTTGTTTGTTTTTACAAATACTTGTTCAACATCATTAGTCATTAGGGAAATGAAAGTTAAAACTAAAATGATATCATCACACAGTCTCCAAGAGTGGTTATTTTTTAAAAGACCACCACTAACAAATGTTGTTGAGTATGTGAGGAAATCAAATCAATCATAGATTGATGTTGGCTGGTGTAAAACAGTACAGCTGCTTTGGAGAACAGTTTAGAAGTTTCTTAAAATGAAAACTTTACCATGAGAACCAGCAATCTGTATACAAACGTTTGCAGCAACATTATTCAAAACAGCCAGGGACTAAAAACAATCCAAATGTAGATAAACCAGTGAATGCATGAACAAAATGTAGTAAATGCATGCAATGGAATATTATTCCACAATCAGAAGGAACAAACTACTGATATATGCAACATAGATGAACCTTGAAAACATGCTAAGTCAAAGAAGCCAGACGTGGATGACTACATACATAATACATATTGTCTTATTCCATGTATATAAAGTTTCCAGAAAAGACAAAGCTGTAGAGACCAAAAGGAAATCCATGGTCAAAGCTAGGAGCAGGGACTGACTCCAAACTGTATTAGAAAACTCTGGGGGTGGCAGAAGTGTTATAAGACTGAACTCTAATAATGGTTGCAGAACTATAAATTTTACTAAAATGAATCAAACTCTACATTTATAATGTAAATTGTACGGAATAGAAACTATCCCTAAAGAAAGTTGCTAAAAATTTATTAGAAACCCATTTAGTTTTAAGTAAAATATAATATTCATCTTTCACACAGATCTGGGGTAACTTGTCTGTTATATAATAATTATAATAAGACAAACAAGCTATTGGTACTTGGAGCAGAAGGGGCTGACTGGAGTCTGGGAAAATCCCAGATGCAATAATGATTGCCTTGACCTGATATCTCCTCCTCTACCAAAACACCACCAGCAACCATTTTGATGGGAAAAGGTTAGTTAAATTAGACCTGAAAAACATAGAGATGAAGGGTTTGTGGTCTGGCTCATAAAAAGCTTGGAAATCACTAGTCCCTTCTAACAACAAGTAAAAATCTAAAGAAACTGAACATTCAATAACTCTTTTTAGATCCATAAAAGAAGTGAGGTCACAGGGCAGACTACTGTCCCATAAACTGGAGGAACAGAAAGGCAGATATAGAAAGTCACAACTTACCTGAGCAGAAACCAATATGCAGAAACAGCTACGGGACCAGTGCCAGGGTAGAAAAATTTAAATAGTAATGACTGAATTGGGGGAGGCTTAGTGTGGACAATTCTTAGAGTTAAAAACTTCAGGGGGACTTAATCATAAGAGAGCCCCAACACTTTGGTGAGTTTTACCTCCAGGAAATGAGGTAAAATTAGCGACTATCAGAGAAAAATCCCCGTGTGTTTCTGGCAAGGAAAGGGAAAAAGGAACCACTTTTAAACAGGCCAGAGCACTTTATTCTTCTTAACAAGGTCTGCCCTCAGGAGAAACCAATCAGAGCCTAACCTACTGGGGTTTCACCTGAGCCTTCATGACCTGGGGGAAGAGAAATCTTAACTCTAGCCAGCTGTAGTCTTCCACGAGGGAGAAGAGAAATGCCAAACTCCAACCCACTTAACGATTCTGTTCCAGTTTCTTTTTACTTTTTTTTTTTTTTTAGGGAGAAAAAATGAGAAGCATTTGTGATAGTCTAGAGGCACCGGCTTTCTGAGGACTGAGACCTAATCATAGAACTATAGGACATTACCCTCCCCTACCACCTTACAACCACATGAATAAAGGATTATTGATAGAAGTTCCTTTTACTCAGTACATTATCAAGAAAATAATGCACTAATTTACATTAGACTGAGGAAAATAACTTACTCAGTCTGGTTATTAAGAAAAAAATTATAAGGTGTACTAGAGGCAAAAAAAAACACAGATTGAGGAGACAAAGCAAGCATCAGAACCAGATTCAGATACAGCGGAGATGTTGAGATTATCCGACCAGTTATTTAAAACAACGTTAACTAATATGCTAAAGTAGACATGAATAATGGATAAAGCAGACAGTGTGCAATAATAAATGAGCCATGAAGGCAGAGATATGAAAATATTAAGAAAGAACCGAAAAGAAATTAAACTAGAGTTCAAAATACTGCAATAGAAATGCAGAATGTCTTTGATGTGCTTATAAGTACATACGACACGGCTAAGGAAAGTATCTCTGAGCTTGAGGACATGTCAGTGGAAACCTCCAAAACTGAAAAAGCAAACAGAAAAAAAAAAATTGGGGGTAAGAAAAAGAGAGAATATTCAAGCACTGTGGGATGACTACAAAAGTTGTAACATATACATACTGGCAATATCAGAAGTAGAAAGGAGAGAGAGGGACAGAGACATATTTGAAACAATAATGACTAAAAAATTTTCACCTAAATGAATGTCAAATAATGAACTACAAACTCGAGAAACTCATAGACCAATAAGCAGAATAAATGCAAGAAAAAAAAAAACGTATCTAGACTTGTAATATTCAAACTGTGGAAAATCAAAGCTAAAACAAATTTTTTTTAAGCCAGAGAGAAAAAATCCTTCTCTATAGAGGAGCAATTACATCTATTTTCTCACAAACAATGCAAGCAAGGAAAGTGAAATGAAATATTTGAAATGTTGAGAGGAAAACAACCCACCAACCTGGAATTCTGTTTCCGGCAAAATTATTTCTCAAAAGTTAAGACAAAATAAAGACTTTCCAAGAAAAGTAAAAATTGAGGGTATTTGTTGCTAGTAGACCTAACTTGTAATTAAAATTTAAAAAGGATTACGTAGGTCAGTATGTTAGTCCATTCTCACATTTCTTCTGCTATGAAGAAATACCAATGACTGAATAATTTATAAAGGCAAAGGTTTAATTGACCTATGATTCCACAGGGTTGGGAAGCCTCAGGAAACTTACAATCATGGAAGAAGGTAAGGAGAAGCAGGCACCTTCCTTGCATTGCAGCAGAAAGAAGTGTCCAGGAAAGGGGGGAAAGCCCTCTATAAAACCATCAGATCTCATGAGAACTCACTATCATGAATACAGCATAGAGGTAACCCCCTCCCACCAGTTCCCTTTCATGGTACATGGGGATTATGGAAACTACAATTGAAGATGAGATTTGGGTGAGTATGCAGCCAAACCGTATCAGTTGCAAACTCGGATCTACATAAAGAAAGGAAAAAATCTAAGAACAAATAGATGAAAGTAAAATAAAAACTGTTTTGTTTCTTAGTTGACCTAACAAAGAAGAGTTTGTTCAAAATTATGATAGCAACAATGTATTTGATTATTTGCATGTATACGCTTATGTATATGTGAAATAAATGGCAGAAATAAAACAAGTAATGGAGGAAGAAATTAGGAATATTTTATTATAAGGCACTATTTGTGAAGCAGTTTAGTTTTATTTGAAAGTGGAGTTGAATTAGTTGTAGCTGTACATAGCAAACTCTAGAGCAACTATTAAAAATATTTTTTTCTGTAATCCCGGCACTTTGGGGGCTGAGGCCGGCAGACCATGAGGTCAAGAGATCGAGACCATCCTGGCCGACATGGTGAAACCCCATCTCTACTAAAACATGCAAAGATTACCTGGGCGTGGTGGCACGCACCTGTGGTCCCAGCTACTCGGGAGGCTGAGGCAGAAGAATTGCTTGAACCTGGGAGGCAGAGATTGCAGTGAGCCAAGATTGTACCACTGCTCTCCAGCCTGGCGCCTGGCAACAGAGCAACACTCTGTCTCAAAAAAATTAAAATACAACTGATATGCTAAGAAGAAAAGAGAAAATGAAATAATGTAAAATGTTCAATCAAAATCACAAAAGGCAGAAAAATAAGGGAAGTAGGAACAAAGAACAGGGACAACAAATAGGAAACACTGAAACGTGGTAGATACTAATCCAACCCATATCAGTAATCTCTTTGAATATCAATACACCAATTAAAATAATAGTGAATGTAAGAAAAGATAAAAAATAAAACCCAAATTGTATGTTTTCTATAAGAAATTTACTTTGAAGACACATAGATAAAAGTAAATGGGTGGAGAAAGATATATTATCCTAACCCTAATTGAAAGAAAGCAGGAATAACTGTATTAATTTCAGACAATGCAGAGTCCAGTGCAAGTGAGGTTATCATGGATAATGAAGGGCATTACATAATGAAAAGGGGGTCAGTTAGTCAAGAAAACATGTTAATCTTTAATGTGTATGCACCTAACAATATAGCACCAAAATAAATGAGGTGAAAACTAATACAGCAGTCCAGACATGGTGGTTCATGTCTCTAATCCCAGCACTTTGGGAGACTAAAGCAGGAGGATCACTTGAGTTTGAGGAGATTGAGGCCAGGCTGGGAAAAGATATTAAGACCCCATCTCTACAAAAAATTTTTTTAATTAGCTAGGCATGGTAGTGTGTGCCTGCACTACCAGCTGCACAGGAGGCTGAGACAGGAGAATCACGGAAGCCCAAGAGATAGAGGCTGCAGTGAATTATGATTGTATCACTGCACTCCAGCCTGGGTGCCTGTCTCTAAATAGATAAATAATTTTTAAAAAGCCAATCAAATAACAAGGAAGCATAGATGAATCTATTATTATAGTTGAAGATTTCAATATTCCTGTATCGGAAATGGCAGATCTAGCAGGCAGAAAGCCTGTAAGAACACAGTTGAACTCACCACGATCAATCACCTGGATATATAGATATTTATAGATTGCTTCATCTAACAGCAGTGGAATATACATTCTCTAAAACTCCTGTGGAACGTTCACCAAGATATATCACATTTTGGATCATAAATCACATCTTAAAAATGTGATTTATGTTCCAAAATGTGATATATCTTGGTGAACGTTTTCACAATTTATGATTGTGGTCTGAGATAAGACCACAATGGATTTAACTAGAAATCAATAATGGAAAGCTAGCTGAAATATCGCCCAAATATTTGGAGATTAAACAACACACTTCTAAATAACACATGGGTCAAAGAAGAAATTTCAAGGGGAAATTAAAAAATATTTTAAACTGAATGAAAATAAAAACACAATGTATCAAAATTTATGGGATGAAGTAAAAGTAGTGCTTGGAAGGATATTTATAGCATTGAATGCATACATTAGAAGAGAAGGGCTAGGTGCAGTGGCTATAATCCTAGCACTCTGAGAAGCCAAGGCAAGCAGATTGCTTGAGCTCAGGAGTTTGATACCAGCCTGAGCAATGTGGTGAAGCTCCATCTCTATAAAAAATACAAAAATTAACCCAGCATAGTGGTGCAAACCTGTACTTCCAGCTGCTTGGGAGGCTGAGATGGGAGGATCATTTGAGCTTGGGAGGCGGAGGTTTCAGTGAGTCGAGACTGTGCCACTGCCCTCCAAACTGGGTGACAAAGGGAAACCTTGTCTTAAAAAAAAAAAAAAAAGAAGAAGAAGAAAAAGAAAAAGGAAAGTAAAGAAAAAAGATTGAAAATCAATGAGTTAAGCTTCCACTATAGGAAATTAGAAAGATCTCGAGAGAAAATTGCAAAAAGACATACCCAATAAAGGAGTATTATTCAAAATGTACAAAATCTTAAAACTCAACAGTCTCACCAATAACCTCATTAAAAATGGGCCAGAGATCTTAAAAGACACCTCATCAAATAGGATATACAGATGGCAAACAGCATATGAAAAGATGTTCCATCATTTTTCATCAGAGAGTGCAAATTAAAATCACAGTGAGAGATAACTACACATTTATAGAATGGCCAAAATCTAAAACACTAACATTAATGCTGGTGAGGATGTGGAGCAACAGGAACTTTGATTCAGTGCTGGTGGAAATGACTGTAAAATAGTACAGCCACTTTGGAATATAATTTGCCAGTTTCTCACAAAATTAAATATACTCTTACCATATAATACAGTAATTGTGCTCCTTGATATTTATCCAAAATAGTTGAAAACTTATGTTACACAAAAACCTGAACTCAGATGTTTATACCGCTTTATATTTATATTTAAATGTTTATTCTTAATTCATTACCAAAACTTAGAAACAACATGTTCGAAGATGTCCATCAGTAGGTAAATGAATAAATCAACTGTGGTATATAAATAGAATACTATTAAGTTTTAAAAAGAAATGAGTGATCAAGCCATTAAAAGACATGGAGGAAACCTTAAATGCATATTGCTGAGTGACAAAAGCCATTTTGAAAAAGGTATACACTATGATTCAACTATATGACATTCTGAAAAAGTCAAAACTACTGAGATAGTAAAAAGATTAGTGGTTGCCAGAGAGTAGGTGGGAGGGAGGAAAAAATAAACAGAACACAAAAAATGTATAGGGCAGTGAACCTACTCTGTATGACACAGAGTAACATATAATAGGGGTGTGACAATGGTGGAAACATGTCCTTATTCATTTGTCCAAACCCAAAGAATTTTATAACACTAAGAGTGAACCATAATGTAAACTATGGATGTTGGGTGGTAACTTTGTCAATGTAGGTTCATTACTTGTAACAAATGTACAACTCTGGTAGAAGATGTTGATAATGGGGGAAGGTCTGCGTGTGTGGGGACAGAGAGTATTTGGGAAATCTCTGTACTTTATCCTCAATTTTTCTGTGAACCTAAAACTGCTCTAAAAAATAGTGTGTCATCTCCACCCCACTTCACCCCCACTCACACGCAAAGGACTTACATAGTTTTGCACATATTAGTGATACCTGGAGCTGCAGATGCTTCTACTCTTAAATCTCTATCAAAATGCTAAAAACTAAATGAAAAAAGAAAGCACCCTAAAATAAAATACCTCTATCTGTATAGTTCAATACTACTAAAAATTATTAATAAAATAGGAATAGTAATAGGAATAAAGCAATTACTTCTAATGATTTATAAATTTTCTTTTATTAAATTATGTACACTTTTTTATCTGCAAAATTGAACATTTTCTTTTTAAAATATGAATGTGGTGACTGTACTTGGGAAGTCACTTGTGCCTCTATGACTTGAAATTGACTCATCTGTAATGTAGAATATTTTGATTAGATAATCTCTAAAATAACCTTGGGTTTTGTTCAAAACCAAAACCCTAGGGTTTCTTTCCCTCTATGAATTTGCAGAGAATCATAGATTTTATATTTATGGTGTTTTGTCCTTACATCAAATCTAATTGAATAAATCAGCAGCATTAGTTGGCTCATCAAGCATTTGAGGACTTTTTCCATTCTACCAAAAGACAAGAAAAAGAAACAAAATGGTATTATTGGTGGCTACAGTGAGTTCCCCTGAAAAATACCATGCTTTAACTATTTTGCATTTACTTCAATAAAGTAGGGGCTCTAGTCTGCTGGAGCGGGGAGGGGAGTCCCTAAAAGAAGTTAAGAGTGTGAAAGGAGAAGCAAACATCACCAGTACTACATTGGTGATGATTCTAGTCAAATTTTCAGAAACATGGTAAACTGGAAGACAATGGGATGATATATTTAAAAAGCTGAAAGGACACCTGTGAAGCTAGAATTCTATAGCCAATAAAAATATACTTCAAAAATGAAAGTGAACTATAGACAGTCTTACGTAAGCAAAAGCTGAGAGAGGCCAGGTGTGGTTGCTCATGTCTATAAACCTTGCACTATGGGAGGCTAAAGTGCGATGATCACTTGCACCCAGGAGTTTAAGACCAGCCTAGAAAACATACGGAGACCCTGTCTCAAAACAAGAGGGGAGGAGAGGGGAGGAGAGGGGAGGAGAGGGGAGAGGGGAGAAGGGGTAAAAGGAAAGAAAAAAAAAAGCAAGCAGAGAGAATTTGTTACCAGCACTATAAGAAAAGCTAAAGGAAGTTCTCAGGCTGTGGAGAAATGGTATCCATTCTACAGAAAGGATTAAAAGCATTGAGATCTGTACATAAAGCGGTATATATACAAAAGTGTATTTTCATATTCTAATTTATTTGAAGGCATCTATGTTTTTAAAACAAAAAGCAACAGTGTTGTATTATGGAATTAATCAAATATATAGTAGTAATATACTTGACAATAGGAAAAGGGATGGGAGGACAGACTAATGTGACTTATACTAATATAATCTTCTTATATGTGAAGTGTGTAATATTAATTCAAGTTATACTGTGATTAAATATAGTTAAAAAATGATTAATTTATAAAAAGGCAAGAAAGCAGTATGAAAGGCAAAAATGGAGGAAACCAATAAAAAACAAAGTTATGCACCATACAACAACAATTCTATCAATAATAAACTGCATTTGCCATAAGAAACGATGAGTTTGTGTCCTTTATAGACACTTGGATGAATCTGAAGCCATCATTCTCAGCAAACTGACACAAGAGCAAAAACCAAACACCTCATATTCTCAGTCATAGGAGGGTGTTGAACAATGAGAACACGTGGACTCAGGGAGAGGAGCATCACACGCTGGGGGCAGTTGGGGGGTTAGGGGAGGGACAGTGGGGGTTAGGGAGGGTGGGGAGGGATAACATGGGGAGAAATGCCTGATATAGTATACACCTAAAGTAAAATTTAAAAAATAATGTTAAAAATAAATAATAAATAATAAACTGCATTTATGACCTTGGTCCCATATTTAGTACAGCTTGAGTGTACATTGTAAAGTCTACAGTAGTGGACAGTAATGTCCTTGGCCTTCACATTCACATACTGATACACCCAGAGCAACTTCCAGTCCCGTAAATTTCACAGTAAATGCCCTACATAGATATATCATTTTTAAATCTTTTATGCCATATATTTACTGTATCTTTTCTATGTTTAGATACACAAATACCATTATGTTCCCATTGCCTACAGTATTTAATTCAGTGTCATTCTGCATAGGTTTGTAGCCTAGAAGCAATTGGCTACACCATATAGCATAGGTGTAATTGGCTATAGCATCTAGGTTTGCATAAATACAGTCTATGATGTTTGCACAATGATGAAATCACATAACAATGCATTTCTCAGAATGTATTCCTCCATTAAGTGACAGATGACTGTAATAAGATGATAGACTTAAACTATCAATATTAACAATTGCATTAAATTTCATAGTGACAAATGCCTCCGTTAAAGGGCAAAGATTGTTGAAATAGATAAAAAAGCAAAACAAGACCCAACTATGTTGTTTACAAGAGATACAGTGAAAAAATATAACTACAATAAGCTCAAAGTAAAAGAAAAGAAAAAGATACACCAGGTAAATATTAACCATAAAAAAGTTTTTAAGTTTTCACTGACTTTGATGTAGACTTCAAAACAGAGTATTAACAAAAGAAAGAAAAATTTATATCATTATTTTGATACTTATTCATATGATAATACATTGTTATAAAAAATAAGAATAAAAGAGTCAATTCATAAGGAAAATTTCACAATCTTCAATGTGTATTTTAAGTAATCAGGTGTTGATCAATTAGGACAATAAGCCAAACTGAAAGCAACAATCAAGTCTTTATTTACCTACTATGACGCTACAAGCAAGAGGGACCAGTTTTCTAGGGTATAGTTTTTCCCCATGGAATGGTACTGGGTGAGAGTTAACTAAATGCAGTGTAGACAGGAGAATTGACTCACTGCCGAGGAATCCTAAAAAAAGGCTCTTTCCCTCTCTGTGGATTTATGGGCTGGGGAAGAAGAGAGGGCAGTTCTTCTAGCAGTGGAAGGATACTGAGTCAAAGGGGAGAAGTGTCTCAACAAAGGCCCCTGATAAAAAGGCCGCTATATGAAGGTGTTGGGTTAGGAATGCCGATATGCATATGAGCATGGCTCTTCTAAAAGTCCTAAGTCCGTGACTCCAACTCACGCTAGAAAACTGATGAATTGGCTATGCACCAAGGTGCGAAGAGGTGATATGGTTTGGATGTTTGTCACCTCCAAATCTCATGTTGAAATGTGACTCCCAATTTTGGAGATGGGGACTGCCTAGTGGGTGGTGATTGTTTGATGGAGGCAGAACACATATGAATAATTTAGCATCATCCCCTTGGTAATAAGTGAGTTCACACTCCAAGTTCACACCACAGCTGGTTGTTCTCTGCTCCCAGTCTTGCCATATGATGGGACTGCTCCTGCTTTGTGCTTTGTCTTCCAACATGATTATAAGCTTCCTGAAGCCCTCACCAGAAGCCAAGTAGATGTTGGTGCCATGCTTGTACAGCCTGAAGAACCATGAGCCAATTAAAACTTCTTTTCTTAATGAATTATCCAGCCTCAGATATTTCTTTATAGTGAAGCAAGAACGAATTAATATAGGAGAGCAGCTTCTCTCCATTAGGCCTGCCAGACAAAGCCTTGTAATTGGCTGTGTTCAAACAGGAAGGATTACAGATAGAGTTTGGTTTGGAAGTCAGACTCCTCAGTGAATGAAACTTACAATAAATTTCAAAGTAAATTCAATAAAGCTAAAATGTATAGAACTAAAAGGAGAAATTGGCATATCATACTTAGAGACTTTAATATACTTTTTTTCTATAGTTGATAGAGCAAATATATAAAACATATCAGTAAGGGTGTACAGTTGACCCTTGAACAACATTGGTTTGAACTTGTGCAGATCCACTTAATATGAGGATTTTCTTCCATCTTTACCACCCTGAAACAGCAAGATAAACCGCTCTTCTTCCTTCTCCTCCTCAGTCTACCCAATATTAAGGTGATGAGGAGGGAGGCCTTTATGATGATCCACTTAATGAATAGTAAATACGGTTTCTCTTTCTTATGATTTTTTTTTTTTTTTACCAGGAGCACGTGCACTTTATTGAACGCCACTATAGAAAAGTGTGTGAGGGTAAAGGGCCGATACAGGATGGGCTGGGGGCAGGGCGAGGGATGGAAGCTGGAGTACCAGGGAGACAGACAGGTCACAGGCAGAGCCCCTGGCCCGGGTGATTCCTCTGGATCTACTGATAGGCTTGCAGAATCAGTATTGGGATGATGATCATCAGAATGGTCACGATGATGCCCAAAATCAGGGCCCAGATGTTCAGGCACTTGGTGGTGGAGGCGTAGGCCTGGGCCCCGGTCAGGTCGCCAACCATCTTCCTGTCCCTAGACTTCACGGAGTAGGTGAACGCTATGAAGCCCAGGCAGCAGGAGTTCAAGAAGAGGGAACAGGGACCAGACGACGTGGTCAGGCACGGAGCCCTCGCTTCGGATGTGGATCACGGTGGATGTTGAGGGTGCAGGGTTGTGGGGCACCCCCAGTGCAGCCACCTCATGCTCCTCCTTCAGCATCTCATAGTTCGGGGGACGGTCGGTGCTGGCGGGAGTGAAGAAGGTTTGGACAGTGTGGTTCATGGTGTCCGGGAAGACCAGCCGTGGTGGGGTTGCTGGGATGCTTCTCTCTCTCTTACGATTTTAACAAAATTTCTTATTTGCTAGCTTTTGTAAGAATACAGCATATTATATATACCTATCATGAAAAATATTTGTTAATCAACTCTTTATGTTATTGGTAATGTCTCTGGTCAACAGTAGGTTATCAGTAGTGATATTTGGGGGAAACCAAAAGATACATGTAGATTTTCAAATGCATGGGGTGCACGCCCCGTTCAAGGATCATCTCTACTTGACCTAATAAACATTTTCAGTACACTATTGCCAACAGCTGCAGAATGGACGTCCGTTTAAAGTACTCATGGAACCTGCTCCATAAAATAAATTCCTAATAAATTTTAGAAAATGAAAATCACACATAGTGTATTCTCTGGTCATGCCAGAATTAAATGACAAAAATATAACAAAAAAGGTATAGAAAATCTTCCATATTTGAAATTTAAAATATAATAACAATTGAAAGAAAATTACATGATAATTAGACAATATTCTGATTTAAAAATGATCAAAGCACAATGTATCACAAGTTGGAGAGCCACTCCTACTTCCATCCCTTGGTTCCCAGATCGAGATATTCTAAATACAGCCCAAATATATAATGGGAGAAACTATTCACTGTGCAAAACATACACCACATCCTGTAAGACGGTACCCCATGCTTCTAAGACATTGTATCTCAGATGGTCCTTAAAATGAGTCTTGCAGGGCACAGTGGCTCGTGCTTATAATCACAGCACTTTGGCAGGCTGAGGTACGTGGATCACGAGATCAGGAGATCAAGACCATCCTGACCAACATGGTGAAACCCTGTCTCTACTAAAATATAAAATATTAACCAGGTGTAGTGGTGCACGCCTGTAGTCCCAGCTACACAAGAGGCTGAAGCAGGGGAATTGCTTGAACCTGGGAGGTGGAGATTGCCATAAGCTGAGATCACACCACTGCACTCCGGCCTGGTGACAGTGAGGCTCCGTCTCAAAAAAAAATGAGTCTCTTTTAGGCCTTGTCAACTTTGTGTAAGGCAGACACTTCTAGATCAGCATTCCTCAAACCTTTTTTTTTTTATCCCCCAAATAAAATTTTAAGAGATTTTTTTTTCTAACCATTATAATATATATAATTTTCTTTTTTACCTCTGTCATTCAAAAGATACCAGGATGGGAAGATAGTAGAAAGGAGAGTTTTATTAGCAATTTTGGTTTGCAAGCCAGGAAGCGAAAATCTCCAGCATAGACCAAAGATGTTTTGTCTTTGCAGAGGGGAAAGACAGGCTGGGTTTTATGCCTCACAAGGTTTGTACAGTTATAAATATTCAGCACATTTTGAGGGAAAGCTGTACATGTTTATGAGGGGAGCAGAGTGCATGCATGATGGATAAACATCCACGTAACATACAGCCGTGTTCACTTTTGGGCTGGGTTTTAGCATTAACATGAGGTGGAATTTTGCTCTTTACATCAAATGGTGAAGTATAAGATGCAAAGAATTTGTGTGTAGCCTTTATAAGCTGCTAAAGCTGGCTTCAGGTCTGGAGTAGCTTATTAGAAGAGAATGTTTCTAAGGCTGGTCCTCTGTCCAATCAGAGTTGCAGTGGTCTGGGTTGTAAATCAGAGTTAGGATAACTTGCCTGAAAGCTCTTATTGTTAAGGAAGTTAGAGAGAGAGAGAGAGAGAGAGAGAGAGAGAGAGAGAGAGAGAGAGAGAGAGAGTGTGTGTGTGTCTGTGTTTATTTGTAGAAATTGAGAAATGTGTCATGCCAGCCAGACCCTGAACCCTCCACCCATAGGTTAACTTTGTTTCCTTAATCTTTAGGTCTGTCCTGATTGATAAAAAGGCATCTATTTTGGTTTCTCAGATCACACCCTCTAAAACCAATTTTTGCCTTTTTAGGGGGCAATATCTCTCCTGTTGATAATGTATGTTTTATATAATATGGCAAAGAGTAATGCTAATACGAGATAATCCCACAGGAACTAGTTCCTTGCCACATTTCTTTAGCCATAAAATGTGTATCCCTCGGTCAGAAGGACATTCTATGTTGTATATGATGTCAGTATGGTAAATAAGTCATTCTGTAAGTATATAGATAGCCATGCTTGCAGAAGCATTGAGGACAGAGAAGGCAAACCTGGAATACATGTCTAGTTCAGTTAGAATAGATTGTTGCATGCTCCAGGATAGAAAGCATTGATAACCACTCCAGAAATTAACCTCACTACCGTAGTCATAACCTTCACAGAGGCCCAGACTAAACAATGTGTTGCGTGGGTATCAGCTGGTCCCCTTTCTCAATTACCCCACTACTTTCTCAGTGGACTTCTATACAAAGTGGTTTCAGCAACAGGTATGGAGGTTATGCATGGAATCAATATCAAAGACTAATGATAATCTGGCTGCCACCACTGCCAAGTGCCCAACCAGCAATAGCAAAAGGCTAATGTTCATCCTTTAGCAGAGAAGCATTCTCTTTCTAGAGATCAGTAACCTGCCTGGGAGGAGACTGATTACAATATTCCCACCCCATGAACACTTGTACCCCATTCCTACTGTCTTCGTTGGCCCCATATGCAAAAGTTAGAATCTCTTTGATTGACATTTATATTGAGACCCACAGATTTTTGATTGCCTTTTAACCTAATTTTTGATTGCACTGTTCATCATGAAAAAGTTCCCAAATATTGAGACTGACTTTTTAATTCCTGCCGAGAAATCATCACTATTGAGAAGGAAAGAATAACTTTTACTCTATCTGTATAAAAGAAACAAAGAACTTGTTTTCATATACTTCCAAAACCTCATAAAATGGAATAATATAAATTATAAATGAAGTCAATCCTCCTACATCTGTAATTATTGATATCAGAAATCTAGCTGTATATCCAAAATAATAAGTTTTCAAGCAAAAATATATCTATGATTTATAATTATCCCCCTTTTAGGTTTAGGGGGAATTCCTGAGTAATTAATGCTTTTGGAGTCTTAATATCTGTTTTTGAATGCTGAGATCGAAACAAAGTAGAAGAGCAGGACTCAGTCAAATCTAGATTTGGGGACTTAATGATAGTTGGTGAAAACAAGTTAAGTCTGTTTTCCTCATATGGTCTGAGAATAGGTTAGGGTAAGCCACATTTATACTAGAGTTCTGCCTTTTCTTCCAAGTGATTCAGCTAAACACCATGTAGATTTTCCATTAGGTAATAGAATGTTCTTTCTTAAAATAGCTGTAGCCCAAAAAGCTATATTTTGTGAGAATGAAGTCAGAGAATTAATAAGGAGATCTGTACAGAGTACCTTGATCAATTTCTGAGGAGCAATGTATAATAAAGGATGGACCAAGTTCACTTTTCCTGATGTCGCTCCCTCTGAGAAAGAGTCTGACAGAACTGGGCCAGCAGAGCCCAAGGGAAATAGGAGTTTGAAGCAATTATCTAAATAATTCAGACAAAAAGGCACACTTGGGCCTTGAAAGTCACCCATATGGGTAGAAGGGGAATCTAAATGTATTGCATCTTTTTAGGAATGTATTAAAGTATCTCTTGGACACACACAGTGATATTGACAAGAAGGAGAAATTTTATCACTGGAAAAAGTAGGCTCATCTACATTAATCATATTAAATAAATGCACAGTTTTCTTTCTAGTTTGCCCTATAGATAGTGCCTTTCATCCACATAAGAAGTGCCAATAGTGTTCTTACATTCTAGCAATTATACTTCAGTATTTCTAAAATGGTTTCCTCACTAAGTCGCATGACTTCTCATCTGTAAGAAAAAAAATATCAGTGTAGCTGATATGGATACTAAATAAAGCAGGAATGGAAAAGGAAAGAGCTTTACTCATTTAATTCTGGAAAATAAAAAGACTTCACAATCTATTTAAAAAATCATTTTATTCACAGGGTACATTTACAAATTTTCTCCAAGTAAGGGAGGTAGAGAAATTGAGACTTACTGAACCTTCTCACTGCCAGCCATAATTACAATGAACACACCAAAGAAAAAGACATGTTTTTACAGCAAACCTCCTCCTATGACATTGCATTTAGATTCTGTGGAAAGAAACAAGTCAGCAGAACCAAAAGAGATAGATACTAATTTTTCTAGTCACACTGCAGAAAGTACCAATTAAAGTTTTCTTTTTTACCTGCAGCATTTTATATGAAACTCTAAGAAAAGTATTGAAGTACACTGATTTTCTCCACACTTTCTGCCAGTGGAGGTTGGCTTTAATAGAAAGAAGCAATTCCATATACCCTTCAAAGGTGATTTCAGTTTTATAGTCTAATCTAAAATTTTTTCCCAGAATTATAACACCCATCAACTACTAGTCAGATTATATGAGAAAAAACAATGTTTAAAATTTTCTAATTTCCAACCTCAAAATTTGCTCTTGGGAAACAGTTTGCACACCTGTGTAATAATATTACAATGTGTCCTAACAGAGTTAAAGAGACCAAAAAGAAACCTTTTGTCTCCAATGCTTTTTAGACCACTATGCTGCATGGCGAATGGAGTTCTAGTAATATTCCAGACTTTCTAAAGATTAAGCAGGCATTTCGATGGAGCTATATTTGTTCTCTTCTCTCTAGTGTCCCTATGATGTACCCTAATGGCCATCAATCATCCTAAGTTGTGAATCCTGTATATTAATTATAAGGGGAGTTATCTGTAGTAACCTATCAACAAGAGAGCCCAACAGTGCTTAAGACTGAATGAAAAACAGAGACAGATTGATTCCTTGCTTCTTGTGTTTGCTGGAGAAACAAACATTAATCCTCTTGCAGTTATCACCTAAGGTTCTACAACTTCAATAAAGGATATTTACATACTATTATCAGACTTCTCCAAGGCCTATATGCTATTGTGCAGTTCTATAAAATAGTCACATTTGTTACATTTATAGGACTTCTTGATGATAACCATACAACTTGGAACAGACATGGTTACATCTCTAAAGTGACAGAGGTACGTGAAGGAAACACATAAGGAAGGAGAGTTCAAGCCGGAAAAAGTTAAGGCACCCGCTGCCAATCCCCACCCTCACTGAATCAGCCAGCTCCCTCTTCATCACGGGAGTAAATTATGTTAAGAGCTTATGTGTATGTGTGTGTGTGTTGTACACTGGAACACAAGGTAGACAATGCATCTAAGTCAGCTGAAGTTATCATGGATATAAAAGCCTGTTACTGAAGAAATTGTGGAGGCAGGGTTAGAACCTCCTGTTCTAACTCTAGCTATGTGAGCCCACTTTCCAAGCATGAGGGTCAAAGTGACACTTCCTGCTATCACTGCCTCATGATGACAGGAGATCTAAATAATAATCTTATTTGGGGAATATGTGCCTAGGTGCAGATGAAAGAGGGCTCTGAAGATGGGAGTTTTGCTTCACTGTGGTCAAACTCACGGGAGAGCAACCCTCTGAAAGGGACAGCAAGAGATGAAGCCTTGAGACTGGCATGGTCCAAGTGACTGAACAGGTGCCACTCTAGTCTCTCCCTCAGCATCTCATGATCTTGCTGTCACACTGCTTCTTCTAGAATCTTCTCTCTCTCTCTGTCTCTCTCTCTCTCTCCTTTGTAACCAGGGAAATGCATGAATATAGTCTCCTACTACCACAAATTAAGCAGTCAGCTTTCCCACATTTGGGGAGATCACAGGAGTCAGCACATCTGGTGTGCAATGAATAAGCCTCACCCAGGGAAAACCATCCATTATTAACCATAACAGCTGAATAACAAGGTATTTCCTATATTACAAAAAGGTTCCATTCTTGAGACTACACTCAAGGTCAACAACCTCTTTCTTGCTTCCTGCTGAACTCTCTTCTGAGATCACTCCCAATCATCCTTTCTAATTAAAACGAAGACTGTCTCTCTTTTGTTTTCATTTTGGTTAAACCTCTTTTTTTTTTTTTTTTTTTTTTTTTTACAATTTTCTGTTTCACTTACTGTGCAGATAAAATAGACATTATCTGATTCTTGGATTTTTCTGCCTTGGATTAAATCACATCTCTTACATGTGTATTGATATTGTGTGAAGCATACATTTTAAAAATAAACAACTAGAGAAAATCTAATTAAATAGAAGCAGACAGAGGCAGGATCAATATATTTGGATATTATTCGATAAAATTCTCAGACAGCTTGGCATCACTGATTATACTCACAGCCTCAATAGGAAAAAAAAAATCAGAAAGAATTTTAGCACAATGTAGAGACCAACAGAAACACAGAGGGGTGACCATAAAATATAATTCCTCTTCTGTGCTTTAAAAAGTATAGTCACGGGTTTTGATTATCTGGCAAATGCTCACAAGTACATAAGTCAATTTATAATATGGCATTTATTCCTTATGTATTAGAGACAGCAGAAATCAGAAATGTTGGCACCAGAAAAAAAAAACAAATTAGAAGGAAACAGAAGCATGTATTTTTCCCTTATTGAAATGATGAGCAGAGGCTGTTATGTTTGAATAAGCTTTTCATTCATGCACTTGTTTCAATCTCTCACCCCTAAAATGTATGTAAAAAATTTAAAAGACAAGTCTGGGCTGAGGGTAAAGCAGATGGTATCCATTTTCTTATGATAGAAGGGAAAAAAGCTACAGAAATTATAGATTCAAGTCTCCTTCCACTTGCAAAACGGAAATTTTATAGTGCTCAACCTAAATATTGTGGCCTCATATTTAGGAGTTTATAAACAGACGCTCTGGGCTTCAGACTTCCTGTGAGTTAGTCTCTAGGGCTTTTAAAGAAGCTATGTAGGAACTGGTGGACTATTCACTATCTCCCTAGCTTCAAGGACTCAGACTATCCATATGAATGAGTGGGAAAGTTCCACTTTAGAATCACTGGCCGGGCTGTAACTAGGTCGGGGTGATTAGACTCTGCCACAGACACCCAAATTTAGACAGCACGAGTTTAAGCAAAAACAGGAGTTTAAGGCAGTGTAAAATTTTGAGCTCCTCAGCAAATTCCCACACTACCTCTCTAATCACAATGCTACTAGCTCAACTCTGGAGCCAAGGCAGCTCTCCTGGGAGAGGACAGAGATCAACGGTGCTAAAAAGCCAAGGTTAAGGGTAGAGACCACTCTGGCCTTTTATATCCTGAGACTGTGGGGATAGGGTCATCTCCTTTCAACTTGCCTCTCACTCCTCCTGGCACATAGTGGAATGAGGCTGCCAGTTACATTTACTGCTGACTTTAATAGAGGCTTTGACCTAGATTCCAAGTACCTTGAAATTGTTAGCCCACTTCTACTACTTCCACCCCTGATGTGTGCACAAACTAGTCATATACCCGAGAGTCGACCTATACGCAGGGAAGATAAAGAAAGAAAAAGCATAGTATGACTCTGTCCTTACTCCTCCACAAGCTTGTCCTCAAGTTCACAGAAATGTCCTTACAGCTCTTGATCTTTGGAATTCTACAAACATAAAGCATATATTACCTGGTGCTGGTGAGAAAGTATTTATACAACACAATGAACATTTCCTAAAGTTTTCAGTGGACTGGTAACATTCCCCTCCTCCTAACAAGGATTTGTCAGTGAAAAATTTCACAAAGTCAATATTTCAAATATAGAAACTGAAACTCTGGATGCCTTTCTATTAATAAATAAATCAAAAATTATATATGATAAAGTTATAAAACTGGAATAGATAGCTGCTTACGAAAAGAAATGTTATCAATATTGCTTCCATTTTTGATCATCTATAATATTTTTGTAAAGCCTTTGACTAATCCAAGAATATTTTTGGCAAATTTAAAATCCCAGGATTTTTTCAGTTATTTTCCATTTTAAGCCATGTTGTCCAGATTGCTTCAGGTACAAGTTATATATAACCTAAATATTTTTTTTTAGCCAAGAGAAAGACATGAGACATCACAAAGCCAAACACAGTACTGTCTGAGCATGTGTCATTTGGAATCATTTACTTCCTACTTTTGTTAAGACAGATAAAAGTGAACTGTACAGAAACAAAATCCAATGAGCACTTCCTTAACTTCTTGTATGAGAAGTATGCAGTTTAGATGCACAATTTTGTATAACTTTTGGCAAAATACTCTATATAAAGCATATGTTTCTGTGAGTCATTGTCTATATAAAAATCTTTCACATAAACATCACTTTTCTTAGTTATGGAATGACTTAATCCTTCACCTATCTTAATTTTACTGAAGTGTGATTAAAATTAAGCAGAGGCCACCCTTAGTCATGATCTTTGGAATCAATGCAGTTCTCAAAGTGAGGCTAACAAAAAAACTGAAATCCTGTCAGGGTACTAGTTTTTAGCCTCTCCACCCTTCCTTTGGTCCCCATGGAGCAACTAATATTCCTCACGACACAATTTTTTAAAATTAGTTTGATGGTACAAAGTGATGACCTCTCTTGGCAAGTGCAAAATCAAAATTGATTAAGTGATTAAAGATTTTCTTATTGAATGTCTTCTGAGCTGAATCTTAAGGACCAGTCATATCAAAATATAATAGACCAAATCTGGAAAAGTACCAGGCCCAATTCTGAAGGTCTTAATTTCAGAAAAACAAAGTAAAATAACGGGAGCTTATAATTGAAAATCTTAATAATAATAGAGTATTTCAAAGCAGTCAACAGGATGGTTCTAGCGCGGTCTTTACTTAGAAACACATAGCACAGTAAGGATAGAGATGCCTAACTTTGTACTAAACACACACACACACACACACGCTCATACACTTCTATCTAACCAACCACAGCAAAAGGCATATATGTATGGCGCACCTATGAGTTGTAATTTACTATAAGAAAACATTATCATTAAATTGTAGTCATACTTTGAATGCTGTGAGCATGTATGTTTACCTTTAAGTGAAGACAAAGCAGAATAATCAAAATTTCATTTTGGGCTAATCCAGGGTGTCTCAACCTTGGTACTACTGACATTTCAGCCAGGATAATTGTTTTGTTATGAGAGGTTGACTTGTGCATTATAAGTTACTTAGCAGGATCCCTAACCTCTACTAATTACATGCTATTAGCGCCCTTGAGTCATGAAAATAAATAATGTCTCCAGTCTCCAGACATTGCCAAATGTGAGCAGAGGGATAAGGAATCACCCCAGCTGAGAAGAACTGTTCTGATCAAACATCACCAGCACCAGCCATTTCTGTTTTGCCTTTCAGAAGCCACATGAAATAGTTTTACAAGTTTGTAAACTAAATGTTATAAGTAAATCTACTGCATAAATCTACCCCAGGCATCATAACAAGATGCAAATTTTTCACATACTATTTTCTTTCTTTTTTCTTTTCTTGAGACAGAGTCTTGCCCTGTCATCCAGGCTGGAGTGCAGTGTTGTGATCTTGGCTCACTGCAATCTCCACATCCCGAGTTTAAGAGATTCTGGTCCAGATAATATTTGCAATGGATCTGTGATGTATAGGCTTTATGGACCTCATTAAATACATTTTAACAATTTTAACAATTAAAGCACTAACCTGAGTAACACATACATTATTATAATATGTGTTTTTTATTAAGCCTTTTACATTTTTAATGGTATACTAGTAAAAATGGATTCTTCTTTTAGGTAACTACTAAATAATAATAGCTCAAAAGAGGAAACATATTCAGTTTCACTCAAAGTGAATATTTAACACAGTTTCTTCATGATACAGTCTCATTACATTTTTGCTGCCATAGAGCAAACCAGTTCTCCAATAGAATTGATACTCAACTTCTTAACTTTCTAAGTAGCAATATAATCTGCATTATCAAGAAGTCATATTTTAAACGCTAATTTTTATAATAACCTCAATATTTAATTTCATTTAGAAATGGCCTACTTCAATTATGTAGAATTTTGCCAAAGCTTTGTTAGGTTGATGTCACGTTAAATTAACCCACCAAAAATACCACTCACTATTATTTACATGGTAACATGGTGTGCTAAGTTTCTACTGTTATAATTAAACTAGAACTTTTTGCTGCAATTTATCTACAGTTTGGTGACATTAAAAATAATAAAGAAATTAAGTTCTAGTGTCTCATTTTAGCTTAAGACATTCCAAAGCATGAAGACAATGAGAGGCTTTCTTTACCTTTCTCTGAAATGTAAACACATTTGGCTACCTGTAATCTGTCAGAGTTTTGTTTTGTTTTGTTTTTTGTTTTTGCTGTGTTTCAAAGCTGGTGTAACAAGCTAAGTAGTCCTATCTGCTACTAAGGAAATAAATAGCTACTAATTCACATCTCTTGACTTGTACAAACTATACCTTGTGTGACCATGCTCAACACCAGGCCCGTTCATGAGATTTTAGGTAAAATCAGGATGAGTAAGACAATTCTTATTCCGGGTAAGCATTTGGGGGTAAGACTCGCATCTCATGCTGCTATGGGAATATGTGCAGCAACCAGTGAGCTCAGTTGTCTTACAGCAGCATGTAATGGACAGCACATAACACATTTGTGACTCTCCAACACTGGTTACAAATTTTTGCCATACCAGGTCGTATGAGTTCAGCTTTTATAGTTGCACAGTAATGAGCTTTGCTTGACTTTGTATGTGTATGTGTGTATGTGTGTGTGTGTGTGTGTGTGTCTACATGTATGTATAAGTGCATTCCTGCACATATGCATACATGTGCTTTCTCTTGCAGTGAATATGTCATGGTAGATAGAAAAGGGATTTGTCTTCTGGTCTGTCTTCTGCAGAGACAAAGCTTTTCATTATTGTGCTTTACTGCTTTTCTGGGCATTAAATTATGAGGACAATTATGCCAATTTACAAATAAATAATGCACTCATACTGGTAGTCTTTTGCACTAAAATAAAAATGACAATGCAAACAGGCTTACATAATGCAGACCTAAAATTGGGTTTATGTCCTAAATTCTGAGGAAGAAAAGTGGCTCCTGTTATCCAGACTATGAATCAACACAGTCTAAATTCAACAATGCTTCACATTGTCTATGTAAACTTGACAAAAGAGGAAGAAGCAATTCTTACGCAAAATTTTAAAAATAGAAGGGAGCTACAGTTAATGTCAATGTAGCTCAACAAATCACAATTACCAGGAATAACATTTTGTATCTTTATTACTCAGGAAGGGATGTTTTTATATCTACCCACCCATTTCCCCTAAAGAGGGCAAAAATAAATAATGATTTTTAAAAAAAATCTTACGGTTCTAAAACCAGTCTTAATAAGACAGGTTCTTATTACTATTATTAAGCCAGTTTGTGTTGACAATCAGCAACACTTTTACCCCAACATTTTCTTTTTTCTACCCTGATTAATTTCTCAGCCTAACAACTCGAGTCTGTCTTGTTTTGAACCGCATCTTCTAGATTTGAACCATGTGCTTTACCAACAGCATTTCACCAGAATTTTACTAGTTGCAAATCTACCATGTGCTATAAAACATTTCACAGGATGTTCATTTCTTATTTGTTTTCCAAGCCAACACTGAAAGTAAAGTTTTGCTTGGGTCTTCATTGTTCCTTTCATGTTTTTTCAAGTGGCCCATGCTAACCCATGAAACAATTTGGCTACTCCCTCTTGGAGTCACATAGAAAACCTAACAAAAATACCCTGGTTCAGTCCTTTCTCCTTCCGATGTCCCTAGGAAGTGGGCTGGAGTAAGGTGTCCTCACATGGGTCCAGCTGCATTCTCAGTGCACCGATTTTATGAAGATACCAGAGTTGGAGAAACTCCTCGGGCATGGCATGGAAGCCAGAAAAGGGTAAGACGTTATCATAGTAGTGGTGGCTGATGGGCTGCTCATGCATATTCACAGAGAAGGGCCAGAAGCCGTAGATGGCCACCTCTTCACAGAGACCCAGAGCTGCGCTCACCAGAAAAAGTCCTGTGGACAGGCGCTTGGCATGGATTCCTCTACTTTTCCAGAACTTTCCAATGCTACGCAGAAAGTTGGGGTTGGCAAACAGCACTGTTTGATTGGCACCAACATCTGACAGTGTATAATAAACCCGCAAAGATGGCTCTGTTCCTGTCTTCATAGAAAAGGCAGGCATGTAGATATAACTGTGGTTATAGATTTTCATGTTGTCCACAAATGTCTTTCTGGACCACAGCAGATTCTGAAACCTATTAAAGAGAAAAAAATGGTTCAATTAAACCTAGAGAAAAAGAAACTCATTAAAACTCACTCTGTTGTCTTCTAATGCCTGTGATAGTTCAAATCTTTCAGTGAAACATATGAAAAACACTTTATTTCTATTTAAAATCCTCCTTGAACTTATCAATGATCTTCCAACAAGTATCCTGGCTTTTTCCCTGACCCCAACTTCTTAAAAGCAGTTAATATTCGTTAATGAGGCTCCCTCTGAACTAAAATGGATTATATATTTGTTCTCTTCCGGAATGTTTTTGACTGAAATGTAAAATGGTTTAATTCTCACAAATTCACACAGGTTGTTGGCTGAGATTTTGGGTTGAGGCTGTTAGGTGGTCTAACATAAGCATAGGACTGGTTTATTCAACTGCAAATCAAAGTAATCACTTCTGAGATAACTCTCCCTACTGAAATTCTGTGATTCCATAAGTATTCAGATTCATTAGTGCTACAACTATAAAATTACATGGAAAAAGAAAGGCTTGTTACTATTATGAAAGGATGCAGCGAGTTGCCCATATTGCTCGCTCCAAAGAACTCTACTTTCCTGTGTTCTTTCCGTTTGGATTACACGAAATTCAAGTGCAGTTGTAGAAACAAAGATACAAATAAATACAATATAATGTTCTAAATACAGTGTTGATATTTGTATAAAGTACTATGGAATGCAGATGAAAAAAACAATTCTGCCTTGAAAGAGGGAGTGTGGTCCAAGAAAGCAACAGAGTGGAAATAACACTTAAATACACTTCCTATACAGAAACATCAAAAGGAACAGCAACTAAACTTGAAGGGACACTTTGGTTATAGGCAAGAGTGCACAGTATACTGAGGCAATGACAAGGATTGCCTGTCCCTAGAATGTGGGAGGTGCTAATAGCGGGAGCAGTGGCTGAAGACAAGGCACTCTTCTTCAAAAAACCCCTTATGTCTATCTTGTTTGTTTGAATGTCATCCTGTGGCAATGGGAAACCTTCACAGCAGTGACTATTTGCAGCGCTCATGACAACTGTCAGTTTCTGTTAAAAAAAAAGGTACTCTAGTAGAATAGAAGATAACCTTGGAAGAAAGAGGCTGGTAGCCTGGAGACCAGGTAAGAGGCTGCTAATATACTCAAGTAAAAAAAGAGGGACAGACAGAGAGGGAGGGAGAAATAAGGGAGAAGAGAGAAAGAGAGGAAAAGGCAACGACCTAGATGAGGGCTTTGCAACTTTTAATTCCTTTCATAAGGGAAGCTACCCATCTTGGGTTATGTGCAAGTGGAGCAGCAGCATCAAAGAATGAACTGAACCACAACTAGCAGAGAAAAGTCTGGCCTGACACATTGGCAGGCTCATCATAATTATGTGAAATTAAAGTTCTGAATACACAAATCCACAGGATTGGACATAGCAATCGGTGTTCTTTTCTCTGCCTGCACAGAAAGGTATGTTTCCCCAGGTCAGAAGGAAGGGAAATGTCTTAAGTTTTCTTCATGTCCTGATCCAGTAGCCTGCTTTATCAATTTTCCCTGGGCTCTGACAGAGAAGTAATAACAGGGTCTTTAGGTAGAATCACTTTAACTTAGAAGAAGCCATAGAAGCACATTCAACCATATCTGGAGCTGGGCCAGCCTCTCCAATACAAATTCCTGCTTCCCAACTTCCAGGTGGGCTCTACCCAGCAACTATTTTCTTCTTTCCATTGCCCACCCGTATCTTCCACCCTCTTCCTAAAACACCAATGCTTTCCCAATCATATAGACACACTGTGCAGATAACCTCCTATTCCACTTGAGCCATTGGTTCTCACACTTTAGTTAGAATAACCCAGAGATCTCATTAATATCATAGCTTCCTGGGTTCTGATAAGAATGATCCAGGGTCTGAATTTTAACCCAGCACTTCTAGGTAATTTTGATACAGGTGGGACATAGTTATTTAGGAGATCAAAGCATTAGTGTAAGCTGTCTGGCTTTCTGCATCCATCCCTCACCACCTTTTTCCTTACATCTTCTAATGTTATCCCTGCTGCCACTCTAAGAAGTGCTCCATCTTCCCCTTTGTATCTTGAGACAAGCTGTTTCACATTTCCTAAGGAACTCATGTTCTAAAGTGGGTCTCTCCTCTTTAAAAACAAACAAACAAACAAACAAACTTCGACCTCTCCATCTCTACTGAATTATTTTCTCTGTCTTCTAAATATGTCTTAGCTTTACTAAGCTGAAGTGGAAAGTTCTAACCATATTTTTTATTTTACCAATAAAAATCATATGTATTTAAGGCACGCAATGTGATGTTTTGATATACACATACATTTTGAAATGATTATAACAAGCAGGTTAGAACTTTAAAAAAACTCTTCTTAATATGCCCACACTGTTCCCAGTGCTACATTCTCATTTTCTCATTTCACTATCAATGTTCTAGAGCAGTTAGGATACCTCTATGGCTTTCCTTGTTGCTTCTATTCCCTCCTTATTCCTGTACAGAATGGCTCCCATTTCACAGGGCTCTCCTGGCTGCTGAAACTGATCCCTGTCTCTGCAATGGACTACATACTAGTGGAGAATTATACCACTTATTAAGTGATCTCAGCTGTTGTTGTAGCTGCTGCGTGTCACCCTGTTCTTAAAACATAACATGCTCTTCCAATTCCTCTTGTCCAGGACAGAAGGATCTTCCAGGTAGCACGCCAACAGAACAAGAGACTCCAATGATACCAGCTTCAATGATGGTGCCATCCAGAGAGGGAGAGGGTCATGGCACATTCAACCACGGCTTCCAGAGGGTTTGAAAAAGGAGCCTTTGGGGGCCCAGCTTCACTAAAGTCAGGATGATTAATTTTGTGTTTTCTGTCTTAAAGCCAACTGATTAGCCTTGAAGGGAGTAGTTTTCCCTCTCTCATTTTTCACTTTGAAAAGGAACACACAGCTTAAATTTACTATAGCCCTAATTTTATTGACACTTATTATTTTTACCTCTCCCATTCTGCAACAAATGACATTATTATTTAATAACTTGATACAAGTCAATAATTGTTATGGCACACCAAAGATGTTTAATACTATCCTGATCAAGAGTTTCATGGGGTTGGTATTGAATTTTATTATATTATTACAAAATTCAACTGGAATTAGAAAAGAGGGGTGTTCCAGTTTGTCTCTCCAGCTTCATACTTAGCTGCTCCTCATGTCCTCACCCTGTGATCCAGCCATCCCTGTGTGAGTATCTGCCCACAATTTTTATTGCATAAATAGATTCATTTTTGCTGACCTAGTCATCGCCCGGGTGAAGTTGTGCATATAAATCCAGACCCAACTTAAGCTTTTCTTTATTAACCTTATTCCTTCTTTCCAACTTAAGCTTTCAAAAGTCTTCTTTGAATTCCTGAATAATAATTGCTCATAGTCTTCAAGACTATGTACTTCTTGAAAATGAGAGACACATCCCATTCATCCTTTAATTTTTACAACCTAGCTTAGAATATTTGTGTACTATATGAATAGAAAATTATTAAACTATAATTTTAAAAAATAGGGGAATGCTGGGAAGATGGCCGCCTAAGAACAGCGCAGGACTTCAGCTCCCAGTGAAAGTGCAGAGGGTGAGTGGACGCCGCATTTCCAGACGAACTCTTATTGCCCACAGACCAGGAGATACCCAGGCAGAGAGGTCGCCAGCGTCGCAGTCCCAGCCGGTGCGGCTGTTTTGGCCCCTGTGGGGCTGATTCCGCCCACGCGGCTGCTATGACCACGTCCTGTTGCTGCGGTTCTCCGTACAAAAGCCACTGGTCTGGGAGCCCTCTTAGCTGGCGAGCAGAGCCCTGAGACGGCAGAATAGCCCATTCATCTGAAATAGCGAGTCAGGCCAGGAGATTCCTAGGCAAAAAATCCGCCAGGAGCCGGCGCCGCAGTTCGAGCCGACTCCGTGAGTAGCAGCACGGGAGATCCCGGCGCCTTTTCAACAAGCGACCGGAACGCGGGGTCCTTCAACTTAAAAGAAAAGACTCTGAGTCAGGGAGCCAGGTGATCAGGCTCGGTTGGTCCCACCCCTCCACCCCCAACAACAACGAAAACAAAAACAGTAATTGGAAACCCTCTGGGTTGAGCCCTTCAAACCAAGCACAGCTGAACCGGGACGGTCTGGCTCCGTGGGGGAGGGGCTTCCGCCATTACTGAGACTCTCCACCGCTATGGAGGCAGGCTGCCGTTGCTGAGGCAACCCGCCGTTGCCGAGGCAACCTGCCACAACAGAGAGAGTCCACCATAACAGAGGCAGGGCCACCATTGCCGAGACAGTTCTAACTACGCCCATATAAAAAGGACTACAGGGAAGAGCTCAGGGCAGCTGGGCGGAGCCCACAGCAGCTCAGCAAAGCCCCTGCGGGCAGGCAGTGGCTAGGCGTGCTGCTAGCTGGGCGGGTCAGACCTGAAAGAAAAATCAAAAAAGGCAGTAGTGCAACGGAAACTCATAAAGCTCCAACTCCCTGGGACAGAGATAGACAACAGGTGGATAAACCCACAAAAATGGGAAGAACCCAGCACAAAAAGGATGAAAACTCCCGAAACCAGAACACCTCTCCTCCTAAAAGGGATCACAACTCCTCACCAGCAAGGGAACCAGACCGGATGGAGAAGGAGGGTGATGAAATGACAGAATCAGACTTCAGAAGGTGGGTAGTAAGAAACTACAATGAGCTAAAAGAACATGTTCTAACCCAACGCAAAGAAAATAGGAACCTTGAAAAAAGATTGGACGAACTGCTGACGAGAATGGACAGCATAGAGAGGAGTATAAATGAATTGATGGAGCTGAAAAACGCAACACGAGAACTTCGTGAAGCATGCACAAGCTTCAACAGCCGAATTGACCAAGCAGAAGAAAGGATATCAGAGGTCGAAGATCAACTCAATGAAATAAAAAGAGAAGGCAAGAACAGAGAAAAAAGCGCAAAAAGGAATGAACAAAATCTTCAAGAAATGTGGGACTATGTGAAAAGACCTAATCTACGTCTGATAGGTGTACCTGAATGTGATGAAGAGAATGAATCCAAGCTGGAAAATACTCTTCAGGATATTATCCAGGAAAACTTCCCTAACCTAGCAAGGCAGACCAATATTCAAATCCAGGAAATACAGAGAACACCACAAAGATATTCCTCAAGAAGAGCAACCCCAAGGCACATAATCGTCAGATTCACCAGGGTTGAAATGAAAGAGAAAATGCTAAGGGCAGCCAGAGAGAAAGGTCGGGTTACCCACAAAGGGAAGCCCCTTAGACTCACAGCAGATCTCTCAGCAGAAACCCTACAAGCCAGAAGAGATTGGGGGCCAATATTCAACATCCTAAAAGAAAAGAACTTTCAACCCAGAATCTCCTATCCAGCCAAACTAAGCTTCATAAGTGAAGGAAAAATAAAATCCTTTGTGAACAAGCAAGCACTCAGAGATTTCATCACCACCAAACCTGCTCTACAAGAACTCCTGAAAGAGGCTCTACACATGTAAAGGAACAACCAGTACCAGTCACTCCAAAAACACACCAAATGGTAAAAAAGCATCAACACAATCAAGAATCTGCATCAACTAACCAACAAAACAGCCAGGTAGCATCAAAATGACAGCATCAAATTCACACATAACAACACTATCCCTAAATGTAAATGGACTAAATGCCCCAATCAAAAGACACAGACTGGCAAATTGGATAAAAGCCAAAACCCATCAGTGTGCTGTATCCAGGAAACCCATCTTACATGCAAGGATACACAAAGGCTCAAAATAAAGGGATGGAGGAAGATCTACCAAGCAAATGGAGAGCAAAAAAAGGCAGGAGTAGCAATTCTCATCTCTGATAAAATAGACTTTAAAGCAACAAAGATCAAAAGAGACAAAGAAGGACATTACATAATGGTAAAAGGATCACTGCAACAAGAAGAGCTAACGATCCTAAATATATACGCACCCAATACAGGAGCACCCAGATACATAAGGCAAGTTCTTAATGACTTACAAAGAGACTTAGACTCCCACACAATAATAGTGGGAGACTTTAACACCCCATTGTCAATATTAGACAGATCAACCAGACAGAAAATCAACAAGGATATCCAGGACCTGAATACAGACCTGGAACAAGCAAACCTAATAGACATTTCCAGAACTCTCCACCCCAAATCCACAGAATATACATTCTTCTCAGCACCACATCACACCTACTCTAAAATTGACCACATAATTGGCAATAAATCACTCCTCAGCAAATGCAAAAGAACAGAAATCATAACAAACAGTCTCTCAGACCACAGTGCAATCAAGTTAGAACTCAGAATGCAGAAACTAACTCAGAATCGCACAGCTTCATGGAAACTGAACAACTTGCTCTTGAATGTTGACCGGATAAACAATGAAATGAAGGCAGAAATAAAGATGTTCTTCGAAACCAATGAGAACGAAGACACAACATACCAGAATCTCTGGGAAACATTTAAAGCAGTCTCTAGAGGAAAATATATAGCAATGAGGGCCCACATGAGAAGAAAGGAGAGATCTAAAATTGACACCCTATCATCAAAATTGAAAGAGCTAGAGGAGCAAGATCAAAAAAACTCAAAACCTAGCAGAAGACAGGAAATAACTAAGATCAGAGCAGAACTGAAGGAAATAGAGACACATAAAAACTCTTCAAAAAATCAATAAATCCAGGAGCTGGTTTTTTGAAAAGATCAACAAAATAGACAGACCACTAGCCAGATTAATAAAAAAGAAAAGAGAGAATAACCAAATTGATGCAATAAAAAACGATAAAGGGGATATCACCACAGAATCCACAGAAAGCAAACCATCATCAGAGATTATTACAAACAACTCTATGCACATAAACTAGTAAACCTGGAAGAAATGGATAAATTCCTGGACACCTGCAACCTCCCAAGCCTAAACCTGGAAGAAGCCGAAACCCTGAATAGACCAATAACATGGTCTGAAGTCGAGGCAGCAATAAAGAGCCTACCACCCAAAAAAAGCCCAGGTCCAGATGGGTTCACAGCTGAATTCTACCAGACATACAAGGAGGAGCTGATACCATTCCTTCTGAAACTATTCCAGACAATCCAAAAAGAGGGAATCCTTCCCAAATCATTTTACGAGACAAACATCATACCGATACCAAAACCCGGCAGAGACTCAACAAGAAAAGAAAATTTCAGGCCAATATCTATGATGAACATAGATGCAAAAATCTTCAATAAAATACTGGCAAACCGATTGCAACAGCATATCAAAAAGCTCATCCACCATGATCAAGTAGGATTCATCCCGGGGATGCAAGGCTGGTTCAACATACACAAGTCCATAAACGTAATCCACCACATAAACAGAACCAAAGACAAAAACCACATGATTATCTCGATTGATGCAGAGAAGGCTTTTGACAAAATTCAACAACCCTTTATGCTAAAAACCCTCAATAAACTTGGTATTGACGGAACGTATCTCAAAACAATAAAAGCTATTTACGACAAACCAACAGCCAATATCATACTGAATGGGCAAAAACTGGAAGCATTCCCTTTGAAATCTGGCACTAGACAAGGGTGCCCTCTCTCACCACTCCTATTCAATATAGTACTGGAAGTTCTAGCCAGAGCAATAGGCAAGAAAAAGAAATAAAGGGTATCCAAATTGGAAAGGAGGAAATCAAATTGTCTCTATTTGCAGATGACATGATTGTATATCTGGAAGACCCCATCATCTCAGCCCAAAATCTCCTGAAACTGATAAACAACTTCAGCAAAGTCTCAGGATACAAAATCAACGTGCAAAAATCACAAGCATTCCTATACACCAGTAACAGACTTCAAGAGAGCCAAATCAAGAACGAACTGCCATTCACAATTGCTACAAAGAGAATAAAGTACCCAGGAATACAACTAACAAGGAACGTAAAGGACCTCTTCAAGGAGAACTACAAGCCATTGCTCAACGAAATAAGAGAGGATACAAACAGATGGAGAAACATTCCATGTTCATGGTTAGGAAGAATCAACATCGTGAAAATGGCCATACTGCCCAAAGTAATTTACAGATTCAACGCTATTCCCATCAAGCTACCAATGACCTTCTTCACAGAACTGGAAAAAAAACACCTTAAACTTCATATGGAACCAAAAGAGAGCCCACATAGCCAAGTCAACTCTAAGCAAAAAGAACAAAGCAGGAGGCATCACACTACCGGACTTCAAACTATACTACAAGGCTACAGTAATCAAAACAGCATGGTACTGGTACCAAAACAGAGATATAGACCAATGGAACAGAACAGAGGCCTCAGAGGAAATACAACATACCCACAACCATCTGATCTTCGACAAACCTGACAAAAACAAGCAATGGGGAAAGGATTCCCTGTTTAATAAATGGTGTTGGGAAAACTGGCTAGCCATGTGCAGAAAGCAGAAACAGGACCCCTTCCTGACACCTTACACCAAAATTAACTCCAGATGGATTAAAGACTTAAACATCAGACCTAATACCATAAAAACCTTAGAAGAAAATCTAGGCAAAACCATTCAGGACATAGGTGTAGGCAAGGACTTCATGACCAAAACGCCAAAAGCAATGGCAACAAAAGCCAAAATAGACAAATGGGACCTAATCAAACTCCACAGCTTCTGCACGGCAAAAGAAACAGTCAGTAGAGTGAATCGGCAACCAACACAATGGGAAAAAATTTTTGCAGTCTACCCATCTGACAAGGGGCTGATATCCAGAATTTACAAAGAACTAAAGCAGATCTACAAGAAAAAAACAAACAAGCCCATTCAAAAATGGGCAAAGGATACGAACAGATACTTTACAAAAGAAGACATACGGGAGGCCAACAAACATATGAAAAAATGCTCATCATCACTGGTCATTAGAGAAATGCAAATCAAAACCACATTGAGATACCATCTCACACCAGTTAGAATGGCGATCATTAAAAAATCAGGAAACAACAGATGCTGGAGAGGATGTGGAGAAATAGGAACACTTTTACACTGTTGGTGGGAATGTAAATTAATTCAACCATTGTGGAAGACAGTGTGGCGATTCCTCAAGGACCTAAAAATAGAAATCCCATTTGACCCAGCAATCCCATTACTGGGTATATATCCAAAGGATTATAAATCATTCTACTACAAGGACACGTGCACACGAATGTTCATTGCAGCACTGTTTACAATAGCAAAGACCTGGAACCAACCCAAATGCCCAACGATGATAGACTGGATAGGGAAAATGTGGTACATATACACCATGGAATATTATGCAGCCATGAAAAACGATGAGTTCACGTCCTTTGTAGGGACATGGATGAACCTGGAAACAATTATTCTCAGCAAACTGACACAAGAGCAGAAAATAAAACACCGTATATTCTCGCTCATAGGCGGGTGTTGAACAATGAGAACACATGGACACAGGGAGGGAAGCACTACACACTGGGGTCCGTTGGGGGGAAATGGGGGAGGGGCGGGGGGGTGGGGAGGTGGGAAGAGATAGCATGGGGAGAAATGACAGATACAGGTGAGGGGACGGAAGGAAGCAAAGCACACTGCCATGTGTGTACCTATGCAACAATCTTGCATGTTCATCACATGTACCCCAAAACCTAAAATGCAATAAAAAAAAAAATCGGGAAACAACAGATGCTGGAGAGGATGTGGAGAAACAGGAACACTTTTACACTGTTGGTGGGAATATAAGTTAATTCAACCATTGTGGAAGACAGTGTGGCGATTCCTCAAGGACCTAAAAATAGAAATCCCATTTGACCCAGCCATCCCATTACTGGGTATATATCCAAAGGATTATAAGATTATAAATCATTCTACTACAAGGACACGTGCACACGAATGTTCATTGCAGCACTGTTTACAATAGCAAAGACCTGGAACCAACCCAAATGCCCAACGATGATAGACTGGATAGGGAAAATGTGGTACATATACACCATGGAATATTACGCAGCCATCAAAAACGATGAGTTCACGTCCTTTGTAGGGACATGGATGAACCTGGAAACCATCATTCTCAGCAAACTGACACAAGAGCAGAAAATCAAACACCGCATGTTCTCACTCATAGGCGGGTGTTGAACAATGAGAACACATGGACACAGGGAGGGGAGCACTACACACTGGGGTCCGTTGGGGGGAAATGGGGGAGGGGCGGGGGCGTGGGGAGGTGGGAAGAGATAGCATGGGGAGAAATGACAGATACAGGTGAGGGGACGGAAGGCAGCAAACCACACTGCCGTGTGTGTACCTATGCAACAATCTTGCATGTTCTTCACATGTATCCCCAAACCTAAAATGCAATTAAAAAAAAAATAATTAAAAAAAATAAAAAAATAAAAATAAATAAAAAAAAATCAGACCAGCCTATGAATTAAGAATAAAAATGAAATCAGATCAGCCCATACATTATTAAAATAGAAATGATTAATTTATAATCAGTATGGGCATAAAAGGATAAACAAAAACAGAATGGAAAGCACAAGAATATACCACATTTTACAAAGGAATTGAATATGTGATAATGCAGACAAAACCAGTAAAATTTTTTAAATTACTTAATAAGCAATATTGAGATAGCTAGCTAACAATTTGAAAATCTGAGAGGGAACAGATTCATACTTCATGTGACAATTCCTAAATAATTTTAAGATAAGTAAGATAAATATTTAAAATCTAGCCAGCACAGTGGCTCAAGTCCACAATCATAGCACTTTGGGAGGTCGAGGTGGGAAGATCACTTGAGGCCAGGAGTTTGAAACCAGCCTGGGCAACATAGCAAGACCCCCATCTCAATAAATAAATAAATAAAATTTCTGTTACAAAAAAGCCTTTAAAAAATCATGTAACTTATCAGACATTTGTAAAATATATTCCAGCAAAGGAAAATATTGACAAAATTGATTATGTCATGATATAAAATTTCATTACCATGAAGAATAAGGTAACTAAAATAAAATTATTCCAAAAAATATTTACAGTAAATATGAAAACATAAATTCATATCAATAAACTCAAGTCTAAATATATTGATCCATTGATATGAAAATGGACAATTAATCTAAAAGTAATTTCTATTAAAAATGTTAAAGTGTTCGGTTACAGTTGCAAGATGCAAACTGAATACAAAGAGGAATATTAATAGAATAGAAAGGAACAGAATAAGGGGTAAGGGTCCAGCTCTCACCTCCTATGAACAATCTCTAGAAATAGGAGAAAATAGGTTTTAAAAAAAATCCATATCCATTCTGAAAATAAAAAAAAAAGCAAACCCTCAGTGGATGCTGAATCTAGGTTATTTCAAAAAAACAATGTTTACCAAAGGAAACCAGAGCATGAAGTATCTTATTGAGCATTCCTCTAAAAGGCAGCAATAGCAGTGCCCTCAGTGCCCTATGCCTGGAGGCAGGAGAAAGTAGGGAACGTGGTGTCTAACAGCAATCAGCAAGGTTATGGTTCAGATTATGGGGTAGCAGAGAAACTCAGGTGGACTGAACTCTAAAATCCTGCACCAATCAATTATCACTGTGTCTATGGAAGGAAGTGTCAGTTTCCAGGCAGGAACAGTGGGTATGTGTCCAGAAAGCTGGCTCAGCCCAGGGAAATGGAATTCTCAACTTGTACAATATCAGCAGTCAGGCTTATAGTTCCCAAGTGGAATACTGACACTGAATAGGCCAAGGAGAAGACCTACAACCAGTGACATTTGGGAACTGCCCAAGAGAAAGCAATGTTGCCACCTTCTCAACCCACAGTGAAGCCCACCTGTTGATAGGTGCAGTCTCTGAACAGAGCTTCTAGTCCAAACAAGAACAGACAGCCAAGCTCAGAAGACACTGATGGATAGCATCCAAGACAAAAGTCAGAGCAGAGGGACTCAGAGGAAACCAAAATCATTCAAGGGGCAGATGAAAACTCTTAAACAACTATAATTAGTTTGCTTACTCCTTCCTATTCATGAATATCACATCTGGACTAGGATGATATAGAAAGAAAAAGCATTTAGGTAATAAGAAAGTGCTGCTGGCAATTAAAAAATGTAACAAATGATGGATTTGGGTAAAGGAAAGCTCCGGAAAAATAGCTATACAGTAGGCCTAGAAAACCATCAGTCAGGTTTGAGTTAAGAGAAAAATACAGCTCCAGATGAATGTCTCAACAGAAACAAACAGTGCCCCAGATAGACCAATGTGCAGCAGTAATGAAAGAGCTGTGGCTCTCAAAGGAGTCCAGAGATGGACTCGTGGCTGCTGCATGGAAGGGCTCTATGCTCTCTGGGAGAAAATTTAAACTTGAACAGGATATAAATTCCTGTAATAAGCTTTTTATCTCAGATGTGAACTACACTTAGTTAGGCACTGACTATTGATTTGATTATGATATATCTGGATTGAGAGGTCAGGAAAGTATAAGTTTTATAGGGTACACAGGCATTCTGTGAGGAGCACATAAAGAGAACTCTATCAATTTTTCCATAAGAAATCAACAGACAAGTTGAAATTTTAAAAATTGTAATTAGGCATGTCGTTTTCACATGTAAAAAGGAAGAAATCAGCTGAAGAAGTTGAAAGGTATAGATTTCTTGGAACATAACTTGAAGGAGTTGGGAGTTCTGAGACAGGAGATTGCTGCTTTTCACTTTGAGCTTTGTCATACGAGTTAATTTTTCCATGTATGTATATTATTTTGGTAACAACAGAAATTTAATTTTTTTAATTATAAAAAAGGTAAAACAATTTATATTGACCAAATGCACAAGACTACCAAAATAATAATAATAATAGTAAGAAACTTTGTGTGCCTAATGATAGTTTTTAAAAAATATAGCATAATCCAATAAAAACTACAGATAGACATTCACAAATCCACAATCATAGTAAATCTTCAATATAAAAATATACTGTTTAAAACACATAAAATAGAAAATTTCTTAAAATGGCTGCAAATTATGTTACAAAAGAAAAATCAATAATAAAACAATTATCATCAAATGGGCCAGACTATCTGATTGAAAATGTAGTAAAACTACAAGTCAACAGCATAAAAGTACACACACACACATACACACAGCACTAGAAAAAACTGTTAAAACATATTTCAATTATGTATATAAGGAGAAATCTGTCAATATTTGAAGATGTTATAATTACTTATCTAGAATATACAAAAGAACCAACTGAAAAATTATTTATTGGAGCCAGTAGAGTCTTAGGCTTTTCAGCCTCCCTACACAGCAGGATTCATATATTAAAAGAATATCATAAAACAAAAAGTTCATTGTTAATAGCAACGAAGCCCCCAAACACCTTGAAATAAGCCTAAAAATAAACACAGCATTTTTATGGAGACAATAATGAATATTGAAAGACGTCTCCCCAAATAAATTTGTAGGTTCAAATCCAATCTCAACAAAAATACCAACATTATTTTAAAGTCAAATTTGAAAAGACGATTCAAACTTTGCATGGGAGATATGAATTCTTATGTATACTGACAATAATTCTGGACAAAAGGATAACACAAAAAACTTAACTTACCAATGTCAAAACTGATCATAAAACTATAGTAATAAAAATACCATGGAACTCATGCAAGAATAAACCACATATGATTGAACAGGAGAATGAGTCTAAAAATGTACCTAAGCATTTTTGGAGATTTCCCTTATGCTAAAAGTAATATTTCAAATGAATTCATAAAAATCTACCATTCCATAAATTGTACTGGATCTACTGGCTATTCAATAATAGAAAATAAGATAAATTCCTACTTCACACTGTCCAGAAAATTAAGCTCCAGATGGAATGAACATATGCCATAAAATTAGAAGAAAATAGGAGAAAATGTCTTTAAGACCTTTAGGACACAAAAGACATTGTAAACGTGAGGCAATTCCTTAGCAAAATCCATTGAAGAATGTTAAGCATGACCGCTTTAAAATTAAAGTCTTCCACAAACATATTTTGAAAGAGACAAGCAGCAGATTGGGATGAAAATGTTTACAACATACATGACAAAGGGTAAGTATGCAGGACACAAATGATAGAAATCAGTAACAAATATGGCAAATAGCACAATATATCAAGACAGTAGTATCCAGAATACAAACAATAAAAATTAATAACAAACATGCAAATGTCACAATGGGTAAATGAACAACGATGTAGAACTGCCAAGTCTGAGATGAGAAAATTCAAAGGGCCAATATGCATACTAAAATAAGCACAACCTCACTAGCATTCAAGTTATAACAAACTATAGCAAAATAAGTTTTCCACACATCTGACTGGTACAAATTAAGGAAACTGATAATAGCAAAGAAACCTGTGAGAAACAGGCACTTTTATGCTTCAAATGGGAGTATAAATTGCTACTGACATGTTGGAAAGTGATTTTGCATTTCAAATATGCACACCTACTGACCCTGCACTTCCAGTTCTCAGCTGGTGCCTTTGATATTTGCAGGGAACCATCCATTACTTCTTTTAGATCTTGGCTCAAGTGAAAGCGCCTCATAGAAGCCTTTACTGCCATCTACTCTCTCATTTTTGTTTTCTTTCTGTATATTTTTTACATCTTTGTTGTATTTAAAAAAAATTTTCTTTCTTAGATGTGTTTTATATATACATCTTTACTGTCTGTTATATTTCCTCTATCATACATAATATTTTATTACATATGCATGTCTTCATTTATGTTTGTTTCCTCTTACATGTATACCAGAAGGATTATTTTGTTTACTATTAAATCCTCGGAACCAAGAAGGGTGCCTGGCACGTGGCACTAAATAAATATCCATGAACGTTTGCTGGAGGATGCAGAAAATTGGAAACCACCTGAAGACCATCACTAGCAGAATGCCAAATAAATTATGTTATATCCATATCAGGATACATGGCAACTTTTTAAAATGACACAACTCTAATTTACGTTGAAATGGAAATATTTCCAAGACAAAATGTCATATAGAAAAATGAGGAAGTTGCAGAATTACTCCTACTATTTGTATAGTGGATTATCATACATACATATCATAAAAGATAAAGACAGAAATTTTCTATAGTTATGTGTATGTATGTCAATGCATGGGAAAATGTTGAAAGGATACACATAAAGCTGAAAACAATGGTTACCTCCAGGGAGAGCAGTGGCATGGAGGTAGTGGCAAGGGTCTCTGTGTAAAATAACAAATTCAAAGTGCTTTTTCTGTTCTCTCATTCAATACCAATCAACACAGAAAACTTGGGCAACCTATATGTGGGTTTTATCACCCCACACCAAACAAGCAATGAGATCTACAGTGGACACCAGCTGGGTGTCTTCCAAGTGAATTTCAACAATATCTACCTAGAGATACTGTCAGATCCCACAAGACACCCCTCAACCCCTTAGACATCAGTTGCAAGTCTGGGCCTCCAGAACTTCTGACCAACTGGCTTCAAATTGAGGTTCCTGCAATCCCTACTTTATGCTGGATTAATTTGCTAAAGTAACTCACCAAACTCAGGCAAACACTCACACTTTCTGGTTTACTATCAAGAATATTACTGTTAAATTAAGTTTAGTCTAAAGCTGCCTATTTACCTATTTTAGGTTCAGCCTAAAGGTTTCTCTGTACACAATGAACTGTAACTTAACAGGATGTGTAAACAGACCATAACCTATTCTTGTACCAATCACCAAGATTTAGCCAAACATGGCCAACTGTTCTAGCTGTGTTCAAGTAAGGCAAACACCAAACTGTAACCAATCATGCCATTTCTGTACCTCAGTTCCATTTTCTAGATGTCAATTTCCTTTTTCTGTCCATAAATTCGCTCAGAAAACACAGCAGTATGGAGTTGCTCTGAACCTCTTCTGACTCTAGGGGCTACCTGATTCATGAACCTCAATTAAGCTCTGTTAAATTTAATTTGTCTAAAGTTTTCCTTTTAACATTACAAAGGATACAGAGGGAGAGATGCACAGGGCAATGTATGGAGGAAGGGGCGTGCAACTCTCCAGGAACTTTCACGTTCCGCTATCCAGAAGCTCTCCAAAACCTGTCCTATTAGGTTGTTAATGGAGGCTTCATTACATAGGCATGACTGATTGAACCACTGGCCATTGGTGATCAGCTCAACCTTCGGGTCCTTCTCTCCTCCCTGGAGACTGGGGGGTGGGGCTGAAAGTCTCAGTCCTCTAATGTGCCTTGGTCTTTCCCGTGATCAGCCCCTAGCCTGAAGCTATCTAGGGGCTATCAACCATGATTGTATACTAATGATTGGCTAATCAGTAGCATCCAAAATACATCACCTTATGGAGATTCTAAGGATTTTAGGAGTAGTATGTGATGAAATCGTTTAAAAGAGGAAATATGTATTTCACAGGGTCAAAACCTTATCTTGTAATGCTTTTAAGTTTTTAGAAGGTGAATATATACATGTAACTTGTGTTATTAAATATGTTCTTTTAAAAGGTTAGGCTCCTTAGTAATCATATAAATGCAAAGTAAACTAATCGAGAGTTTCTAATTTACTATTTTCTTTTCTTTTCTTTCTTTTTTTTTTTGAGACGAAGTCTTACTCTGTCGCCCAGGCTAGAGTGCAGTGAGTGGCATGCTCTCAGTTCACTATAAGCTCCACCTCCTGGGTTCAAGTGATTCTCTTGCCTCAGCCTCCCAAGTAGCTGGGACTACAGGGACCAGCTACCATGCCTGGCTAATTTTGTATTTTAGTAGAGACGGGGTTTCGCCAAGTTGGCTAGGCTGATCTGGAACTGCTGACCTCAGGTGATCCACCCACCTGGGCCTCCCAAGTCCTGGGATTATGGGCATGAGCCATGATGCTCAGCCATAATTTACTATTTTCAACACAACAATAAGTGAGGATTATGGTGTACTTTTATTCTTTTGATTTTTTTTATTATTGTACTGTCTGTGCAGTATAAAACACATTTATAAAAAGTCAGTCATAAATTTTCAAGTTAATTTATCTCCTAAGCATACTGCATTTTAAAAGTCCACTAGTTTAAAATAGAATATTTATTCTACTTTCTTTTGTATAGTAACTTTAATTTGAACACTTCCTTTATCTACTTCTTGTTCAAATGTTTCAGCAATTTTCCAATGGATTAATTCATTTCCTCATATTATTTACTTGCTTTTCTAATACTTGGGGACCATTTTCCATGCTTATGGCTGCTTACTGTCCTTCTTCTGTCTCTTTGAGCAGCTGTTTGTTTACCCAGCTGTTACTTCCTTTCCTTCTGTCAATGAATGTTAATTTTATGTTGATTTACAATAGTTTTCTCCTCCGTACCCTCTCATTTTATGGGTATGTTTCTTTCATAGAAAAATATTTTACTAGATTGCAATGAACATTCTATGTCAAGCTATTCCTTTGATAGATAAGATATGAACTGCCTTTATAAAAATATAAGAGTGAGAGAAATCTAACATAAATGGACTCCATCTTGCTTTTCATCTCACAAGCTATCTGCCCTTGCTCATTCCTGAGCACAGCTTAAGCTAACTATAGGAGAAATTTAACTTATAGTTTAACTTTTAAGCAAGGATGATAATAGTCCCTTCCCCAAACTGATCTCCTTAGGGGAATGAAAGTACCTTTGTAAAACTATGGTGGGGCCTGAATTCTGTAAAGAGGTAGGCATAGTTAAACAATAACCAGCCACTGTTCCCTAGCTTGCTTTTCTATAACTGCTCACTGCTCAGTAATTATATAGTCAGAAGTCACAAGATTTGTAACTTTCTTAATTGCTCCTGTATAGGCATCACTACTGTAAAACCTAAGACTGGTCTTTGAAATCTTTTTCAGACTTTTGCATTCTGGCAGACCAACTGATGCCACCCAAATCCATGACTTATACCAAAGAACTGATTCGACAGGTCTACAGGTCCTGTTACCCACCTCTACCAGCCAGAAACTGACTCAGAATAGAGGATAGTTACAACATCCTCATGATTTCATTCCCAATCAATCAGCAGCACCCATTCCCTAACCCCCTGCCTGCCAAATTATCCTTAAACACCCTAGCCTCTGAGTTTTCAAGGGGGTGAATTTGAGAAATATCTACCATCCTACTCACTTGACACCCCACAATAATCAAATTATTTCTCTACTGTAATATCGGGTGTTTCCATGTATTTGCTTTTTCTGTGCAGCAGGCAAGAAGAACCAGTTGGGCTGTAACAATAATAAAATATGACTTACAAATGCAAGCTTTTACAATACTTGTGGCATGGGGGTTCAAAACGTAGACTGGGAATGTTACTAAGAGAGAAGAAATTTAGGGCAGGCCTTTCAGATATGCACATATCTGAAATGAATTTTGAAGAATGAGTTGAGTAAAAGGTAGCTATGCAAATGGAGTTGAAGGAGAAGAACACTCTTTACTGAAAGATCAGCATGGGCAAAGGCATGTTGTAAGAGTAGGTAGTGCCTGGGAATATGCAAACAAGTTAATATAGTAAAGTTTAGAGCCTTGGGAGCAGCTAAAGAGGTAGCCAGCTTGATGCACAGGACAGAATAAAGGAAGGATCTATGCCTCTCAAGGTTGAGATTTTACCTTCAAGGAAAATGAAAACACATTTGCATGTGGATAGTCCACAGTGAAATGATCTTACCACAGGGGCAGTAGGGGCTGACTTTGATAACTGAATGAAGAGGGCTGATCTTTCGTTGGGAAGCAATGGTGAGGTGTACAGGGCACTGTCCAGTCTCATTTAATGCCTATACTGTGCCAACTGTTGAATATTTATGACTTCTAAATGTGAGAGTGGTTTCTGCTTGGGGAATTGAATGGCTTGAATTTCTGGTGACTGCTTTTACTGTGATATGTAACACAATAGGAGAAAAAGATTTGAAGAGAAAGACTATTATCTAAATTTGGTCATGTTGAGCCACAGACATGAGCCACCCAGAAGAACAGTGAGCTAAAATAAAAACACTGACAATTATCACAGTGAAATGGTGGGCAAAGGAGGCAGAGCTGTAGCGAGTAATAGATGATAAAGGAAGGTGACAGGAAATAGAAGAAAAAGGAGTTTCAAAAGTTTATCAACAATGGCAAATGCTGAGGATAGCTCAATAAAATAGAGGCAGGAAATGCTCTGTGGGGATTTTGCAACATGGGAGTCATTAATGGTATGAGATACTTTATAGCAGAAATCACTGGTAGAAATTACTATGATATTGATTTTATAGTAGAAATGAGTCTAGATCATGAGTTGTCTACAAGGGCCAAGTAGATTGGCAAATATGTGAAGAGATGAGGCAAAAGACAAGAGGGAACAGACCCGGAAATGGAGGGTTGCATGTCCCATTTAAGGATTTCAGATTAAAAAGAAGAAAAAAAAAGTTACAGCCAAGTGAAATAATTCTGCAGGCCAGATTTGGCCTGTTGACAAAAAGTTTGATGTCAACCCTCAAAACTTATTCAAAATTCCAAAGGACATGAAATCATGAAATCCCAAATCCTTTTGGAGCAAACAAAACAAAAAATATATGTAATAGTTATGGTCTCTTGTTACTTATGACACTAGTGATAATTTGAGATAAAAATCAAAAGATTAAATTACAGAAATAATCAACAAACTCCATCACAAGATTCTTGCTGAATGCATGTTATGTCATTTAAGCCTTGCAGTAACTCTATGAGGAAGGCATTATCCCTTTTCTGCTGCTGAGAAAATTAAGGATCAGGGCAGTTAAGTATTCCAGTAAAATTTCATAGCACAAATGTAATAGACTCTGGCTTCCAACTCAGATCAACCTGACACTTGATCCAATGCTCTTTTAACTATGCTGTGTAACTTTCCCCAGAGTGGAAGACACATCCCTCCTGCCCTGTATGAATTCATTCTCCTGTAGTCTGGGTTCCTTCTCACCGTCTGCAGGCCCTGGTCCACATCATTCTCTTTACTCTCTCCATGTCATTGGCCCCTTCCTCCATATAGGCTCTTTCCCAAGTCTCCCCCAACTGAAAACTAACATAACAAAGAAAAATTTGCTCAGAAGTACATCTTTCTCTAGTTACTTCCCAGTCTCCTTCCTTTTCTCAGTGGCTGATTTCTTCTCTCGTGTCACCCGTACTCTCCAGAAAACCTTATTCCACTGGCCAATTCCATTTGGATTCATTCACACTCTTAGCAATTATTTATTGAGTACCTATCATGCACCAGATGCTGTTCTATGCACGGAGGGATGTAGCAGTGAGCAATACCAACAAAGTCTCTGCTGTCATAGAGCTTTCATTCAAGTTAGAAGAAACAGCCAGTAAACCAAAAAATGAACAACAATATGTGGGAAGTGCTATGAAGAGAATAAAGTGGGATAATAAGAAAATAGAGAGTGAGAGTGTTGCTATTTTGTTTAGGGTGACATTTTAACACAGGTTTAAAGAGAGTCAGTCCTGTGGAGATCTGTGGGAAGCATCACAAACTCCCATCTTTCCTCCAATATCTATTGCAACAACCATATTCTTTGCATGAAAAGATTGCGCAACCATCCACCAGTGAGTCAACAAAACTAAAAACATATATTCTGTCCTTTCCTGCAACTTCTACACCCGATTGGTCACAAAGTTCCATTTTCATAGCATAGCTTAAGTGTATCTTTTCATTTCTCTACCTATTATAGTATTACAGGCTGAGCCACATAAAACGGTCATTTTGCAGGTCAAAGACAGTTGTGTCCTCAGTCTGCAACAGCAGAATCCTCTGTCAGCAATCACAGGATTTATTCAAGGACTCTATAGCCCTAATGTAATGGTGGAACCACTGGATGGAAGAATTTGGAGTCCATAAATGACAGTGTGGAATAGAACCATTCCCCTTCTTTGCGTACCCTCAAATTGTATCAGGATGAGAAAGAACATTTTACTGTATTAAGTCATGAAGGCTTGGGGAAGTTTATCATGGCAGCTGGCCAATTCTAACTAATGCATATCTTCAGTACCACAATTTAATTTCAGGTTACCATCAAGCCTCTTCATATTATTTGTAATAGCTCATTCTCCAACACATAATTCTCAATGCTCCCCAAGTAACTGTCCCAAGTCCCCATTTGACCATGTCACTTCTTGTCAAAGGGGGCGTTCTTCAAGGACTTCTCCTCATCTTCAGGTAAAGTCCAAGCAATCTGGATATTTAAAGGGCTTGGTGATATAATCCCTGCCTATACCTTCAGCCTTTCTTCTTGCCACTGCTCATCAGCAATCCCTATCCCTACCCTGCCCAATTACTTGGTGTTCATCAAAAGGGTCATGCTCGCTGAAGCCTCTAAGCTGTTGCACATGCTACTTGTTCTGTCTAATGCCCCTTTGGCCCTGTTAATTCCTACTAATCTTTCAGGACTCAACTCATGGCATCTACTATAAAAAGTTTTCAATGACCCTGAGCCTGGATTAGGTATCTAACTTTGTGCTCCCTTAGCACTTTATTTTTATCAAGGTACTTGTTACCTTGCCATATCTTTATCTCTTAATTCGTAGATCTCCTTTACTGAATTCCTTCAGAAAAGATTAATGCCCTTTACCTTGGTGGGCCCTAAGGCTAATAGTATGCTGGACACAATGCAGCATCTAATAAATATTTGTTGAATAAACAAATTCATAATAAAATGAGTGAATTTCTAAGCATTTTTGTATCTTTGTCACAAAGTGCATTTAATTCTTACCAAAATATGCCATGGGAAAAGCAAAACATGCCATTTCTTTTTTGAGGAATACCAAGATAACATAAGAGATACTTTTGATTGCCTCCACATTTGTCATGCAACATTTTCTATAACTGGCTTTCATGCAAGCTATTTTCCTGCCTGAAACCAGAAAATGGGTAATTAGGAACTGAATAGCACCCTTAAATACAAATCACTCATTAGATGCTAGTTCATTTTCTTGTAAACAGAATATGGTAATTTCTAAGAAACATCAAACTTTCCACAAATCACACAATCATTTTTAATTTCAGTAATTATTTAGAAAAATCTCATTTTTTTCCAGGACAAATAAAACTGTACTTGCTCTTGTTTTGACCATAGGTGTTTATCTCTTATGGTCTCTCCCTTTTGAAGTTCTCAGAAAAGCAATTTATTTAAGTTTCTTGATATGAAATTAAAGCCATACTAAACTTTAAAAACAGATATTAATTTATTTTGAGACATAAAATTAAGTGAGCTATATTCTAATCTACAGACTATTACCATTTAAGCAAAAAACAATGGAGATGATGGCATAATGCAATATCTTATATTTTTAAAAGTAGACTGTATTTTGGAGAAGCCATTGATTTTGCCATGTGTGTATCTATGGCTAATACAGATGATTGTCTCAAATGTGGTTTCAAATTTTAGAGAAGGCATTTTGAGAAGCCTGTATGTTCTGCCTTTTCCCCAGGCAAAGTGCACAATCTTAAGCTGGTTACTTCATTTCTTTATGCCTCAATTTTCTCATCTGAAAAAAAAAATAGCATCTAGTTCATAGGGCTGTTGTGAGAACTAGATGAGTTCATATGTATAACACACTTAGAAGAGGGCCTGGCACTTAATAAGCCTTACAACTCCTAGCTTTCATCATCATCATCATTGTTACTCTCCTCTTCGCAAGAGCAAGTAATGAAAATTTGAATCTTAAATGAACCTTTTCAAAGAAATAAGCATTATCTCCAAGGAACCAAGTTATAAATTAATAGAAAACCACTTCCTAGGCTTGGTATGACTGTACATTTATTTATATAGGCCTTACCGGAATAGTGAGATGAACGGTAATGTTCATTTCTCATTGTTTTGTGAAATAAAATTTAAACACGTGACTGATATTCCAAACTGTCAGTGAACACTTAGAAATAACAAGAAATAGGCCCAGTGACTCATGCCTATAATCCCAGCACTTTGGGAGTCCGACAGGCAGATCACTTAAAGCCAGGAGTTCAAGACCAGCATGCCCATCATAGCAAAACCCTGTCTCTACAAAAAATACAAAAATTAGCCAGGCATGGTGGCAGGTGCCCGTAATCCCAGCTACTCAGGAGGCTGAGATATGTGAATTGCTTGAACCTGAGAGGCAGAGGTTGCAGTGAGCAGAGATCATGCCATTGCACTCCAGCCTGGGTGACAGAGTGAGACTCTGTTTCAAAAAAATAAAATAGGCTGGGGGCGGTGGCTCATCCCTGTAATCCCAACACTTTGGGAGGCCAAGTGAGGGGATAATCACCTGAGGTCAGGGGTTCGATACCAGCCTGGCCAACATGGCAAAACCTCGTATCTACTAAAAATGCAAAAATTAACCAGATGTGGTGGCAGGCAACTGCAATCTCAGCTACTTGAGAGGCCAAGGCAGGAGAATCACTTGTACTGGGGAGGTAGAGGTTGTACTGAGCTGAGATTGAGCCACTGTACTCCCCCCGGGCAACAGAGTGAGACTCAGTCTCAAAATAAATAAATAAATAAAATAGAACAAAAAAGAAATAACAAGGAATAATAAGTGCAGGGACCGGTGAAAATGATGAATTTCTTGTGCTTTGGCAAAGACTCATTTAGAACAGAAAGGGAATATCAAAGTATCTCTTTTCTATAATCAAAAAGAAACAAGGTAAATATAAGCAGAGTTTTATAAGAGAATGGAATTCCACCAAAATATTATAAAATGTATCATCTGTATTTTATGACAAAGAACTTACCTGTGCTCTCTCTATACTCTAAAACAACCGATGGAACTATTTGCATTAGCATTGAAAGTTTTAATATATTACACATTTATTATGGATATCACATTTATTTAATTAATGATTAATTTCATTATATAATTATTTTATTAAAAGTTCGTGCCAATAATATACCACAAATTAAATTATACCATATTTTAATTTTATTATATTTCTATAGTTATATGGATAGGATATCGCTATAATCTCTTTGATTATCCTTCAAGTTAAAAGTTTGGGAGTAATTTGGAATTTTCTTTAGTGCCATAAACTCAAACTGAAAAACCTGGGAAGGGTGTGAGGATGGGAATCCTTCTCTTGGTATGCAGCAGTGGAAGGGGGCATCAGCTGCTCTTGGAGCAGGACAGGGTGGAGTTGAGGGCACTTGAAACCATTTCCCAGGCCTCAGACTACATGTGAAGGAACAAGAGAGAACTTAATATTCCACTCACCTTGCCTCTGGTCAGGTCACTTGGCAGGTTGATTGTTGGCTACTGCAAGCCTAATTTGGGGAAACTTGTTGTGGAGGATTTCTTAAAATGAAATCATCATGAACTAATCATTTACAGGATCTTTAAAGCTGCTAGAGAGGGTATTTGCTAGTTATGGGAAAGCAAATGGAGATATCTCACTGGCACGTGCCTGCCACCTACACCTTGCAACGACTACTTTAGGAGGCTGCTATAACACATCATGCCAGGGAGTCCATGATCCATCTGCAATAAATTTCCATTGAATTTGATGTGATAAAAACTTGACCCACATAGAGAAATCATTATTTTAAAAAAGAACCAACTACCAGATTTGACTGTGACTTTCACATGAACCTTTCTAATCCATTTTTGGTATGATCGCTTGAGTCACAGTATCAAAACACTCTGCCAACTTGCTTCACTTCTGAAGATCAAAACAGAGTTCTGGTTTGTATGTAACCATAACATAGCTTAAAATTGTGAATGAAAAGGCTTGTATGGGAATAAGTTCTATGTAACCCTAGCAAAACCATTCCTAAAAACCTCGGAACTTACATTTAACTAACCTCAAAAACATATACTGAGGAACAGAAGAGTCAACTCCAAGGCCTCTTTACAACTCACATGGTGGGACACGTATCACTCAAATACCACAGTGAATGGATAGGATAGATTTATTTTTAAATAACAGTGAATTATGTCTTCCTCTTCACAAAAGTAAAACAGAAATATTTTATTTGTAGAGGAATTTAGAAATAAAAATAAGCACCCAAGGAGTATGTTTGGCAGAGGGACAATGTTTAATAAATGTATGTTGAGTAAGAGAGAGAGAGAAGGAAAAGTAAAACAATAACCCCCTAACAGTTCCACCATTCAGAGTTAACCTCAATTAACATACTGATTTCTGTCTTTCATATACACACTCCTAATAGCAGAACTGAAAATTTATACACAACTCACATGTGCAAAAGCCTAACTTTTTCTCCCTGCAACTGCCTTCATCTTGCTCTAAGGCTCCCATCCTCAGGGATGGCACAAAAAGAACCTTAAATTTGTCAGGTAAAAGCAATTCAGTGTCTTTCAAAGTAAAAATAATGTTGGAGGCAAATATTTCATTCATTTAAAATGCAAACTCCATCAGTGCTGGTTTTTCCCTCCCAGGTGGTCTCTCCCCTTCCTCTCCCTTCAGGATCCTCACAGAAATAGTGGATCCTTATGTTGTCTCCAATGTGGTGGAGTTGATCTGAGCTTGTCCTTGGGACCTGGCACCGGTAGTGTCTGCAGGGCTGGTACGTTTGTTTCTTCTGGACACCAAGCTGACAAGCAGAACTCTGGACCTTCTCTGTTGTCCCAGTCATCCTTGGCTATCTTTTCTCTGCCTTGGGCCCTTTCTGCTCCATCAGTACTTTTGGTGTTTTTCTACATATTGGAAGTGTGGAAATGTCACAGTTCCCAAAATATCACATGCAGGCTATGGAGAACTGGAGGTAGCATCTCAAGTCCATCCCTGGGAATTCCCGTCAGTCATTTTTCATTCCCTCCTAGCACCAAGATGGCTCCCACCTAGGCTGCCAGTCTCCTTAGAGAAGCATGCAGTTACTCAGACACCCACCCTGCAGTACCACTATCCAGCAATACCACACCCACCCTCCAGCAATACCACTATCCTAACTTTCCAATTTACACCATCACTTGGAAAGAAAAAAATGATGAGTGAGGACAGATGGAGAAGAAAGGGAAAAAAGAGAACACAAGAATAGGAAACAAAAGGACAAGAGGAAGAGGAGATAAATCAAAAAGTATTACCAAAAACAATTGCGAAGATAAAATAGGCAATCAAAAACTTGTGTGATAAAGAGGTTGAGACACAAAAAGAAAAAAAGAACAAAAATCATTTTTCTTCCTATCACTCATCCCATTATTTATCTGCCACAATGAACAAAGATGAAGAGAGAAATAGCAAAGTGTGGAAAATGACAAAGAAGAGGAGGTGAGAAGAAATGTCTCACTTGCTCTCTTCAATTTCAAGGACTAAATTATACAATCATTTCACCTTCAATTCTTTAAATCATGAGCTGCAAACAGCCCCAAACAAACCACAGTAGACTGCAAAACAGTTGATTCACTGGCTAAGTAAAAACAGACCCTAAGAGTTAATTATATTACAGTTGTTGAAAACAGAACATCTATTTTCATTTCACGTTGTGATTCAAGTGTTAGTGGATTACATCAGCTTTTAAAATAAATCTTTTCCTTGCTTATACCTATATTAGATGTAGGGCAAATAGTAATTTCTTTCATTTCTATGTCTCCTCAGTTACTGTCTGCCTAGACTAAAAAGTATTTTGAATAATGAATTTCATATGTTACATGTATACGCGGTATTCTCCTATCTCTCTAAAATATCTCTCTAGAATACCACCATTCTTCACTCATTTTTCAAAAATGGAAAAAAAAGTTAAAAAGCTACTCAATACAATGCACATTGGAATATTTATTTATTTACTTATTTGTGAGACAGAGTCTCACTCTGTCGCCTAGGCCGGAGTGCAATAGTGCCATCTCAGCTCACTGCAACCTCTGCCTCCCGGGTTTAAGCAATTCTCCTGCCTCAGCCTCCTGAGTAGCTGGTATTACAGGTGCACGTACCACCATGTCTGGCTAATTTTTGTATTTTTAGTAGAGTCGGGGTTTCACCATCTTGGTCAGGCTGGTCTTGAACTCCTAACCTCATGATCTGCCAGCTTCAGCCTCCAAAAGTGCTGGGATTATAGGCATGAGCCACTGCACCTGCCCTGGAATCTTCTTAATAGTGTGTCCTATAACTGCAATGTGTTAGGATAAGAAACCAAATATATTTATAGTAAGAGAAAATTTCAAAAAAGTGTATTAACTTATTTAACAAATTTAAGTAAGTAAATTAACTTACTTAACTTGTTTTATTATTAGGTAAATTTTACACATTAGTCCACAACTTTTAGCATCACACTGAGGGAATTTCTTGTAATGAGGTGGGCAGTTAAATCATCCCCCAGAGGTCAAGGCAGGTAGATCATGAGGTCAAGAGATCGAGCCCATCCTGGCCAACATGGTGAAATCCTGTCTCTACTAAAAATACAAAAATTAGCTGGGCATGGTGGCATGTGCCTGTAATCCCAGCTACTCGGGAGGCTGTGGCAGGAGAATTGCTTGAACCCAGGAGGAGGAGGTTGCAGTGGGCCAAGATTGAGCCACTGCACTCCAGCCTGGCGCCTGGCTACAGAGCAAGACTGTCTCAAAAAATAATAATAATAATAAAATAAATCATCCCTCATATCTCCAAGGGAATTGTAGTGCTGGATCATACACTAAGTTGAAAAGCTTGGTCCATACAAGTTCAGCAAGAGAAGCTGTCTCATGAAGAAAAATTGTGGAAAATAATCTTTTGCTCTACTGGAGTATTTTTATTTTAGTAATGGATTTACTTTAGAAAATCTCTAATTTTCCAAAGCGAAAATCTCTAACGCTTATGGAAGTGAGAGAAAAGACATTGAAGAGCTTATTATTTTTATCACAGTTGACAAGCAGTAAAAAGTATTCATTCAAAATACTGATGACATTTTAATTAAAAGTAGAACTCTATATGAAAGAAATGTAAGTAATCTTATTGACAGTTAACTAGAAAAAGACCATATATATTTATATACTCTCTTTATACATATACATTGTATCTCTGGGTTTTCATTTTGTTTGGAAGCAATCATTGATTTATTTGTGATTGAAAAATAAAATTAGTTACTTTACACTTTAATATTAAATAAGATTCTAAATAGTCATATACTTTAACAGAAATATTATATACACACACACATACATTTATAGATTACCCAAGAGAAACACATAAATACACAAATACCCCTAAATTCAAGTCTAAATGACTAGCCTGTGCTACCTATGGTATTTCTTCAGCAGCTACAACTCATGGCTGATGTGAAAAAGCCAAATTTAGAGGGAAATTAACAAGCCTATTTGGATCTCTTCAAACCCTAAAACAGCAAAAGAAACAGCCATGGATATATTTATTTTCTTTTCATTAATGTTCTCAATACTTATTTATTTAACAAACATATGGTTGGTTGTTTTGATGGGAACTGAGAATTATAAAATTAATTTATGTTCATTTTAGGAAATGTAAAAGGTATAATTAAGAAAAATAACAACTCCTATAGTTTCATGCAAGTGTTTAATACACTGACATAGTTCTCAAGTGTTTTGTTCTCTATATATTTTTCATAGATGAAATCATCAATTATATATGCTTCTATTCCATGATTTTAAAAAAAATGTTCAATCAAAAGTATTTCTGAGTCATTTAAAGCCATTGAATACATCTCTTATAATTTGAATGTTTAGAGTATCGTGTGGATATGGGCTGGATCACAAAATATTCATTTCAACCTCTTTATGTGTCTTCCTGTAGTCCAAAGTGGGAAAGCTAAGAACTGCCTTTCTCAGACTTCTTTACAGGTGGGGTTCCTGCTGTGATGCTGGCTTAGCCAATGGGACGTACGTGTGTGTCTTGACTTCTGAACTGGGTTAAATGAGGAGACAGAGATCCATTTTTCAAGCCAGATTCTGATTCAAGCAGCATGAGTCTGGAGGGAGCAGCTGAAGTTGTGGCTTCCCAATGTGGCAGGGATTCTGATTCTGACTGATTCTGCAGTCTATTGATTGCCAGAGACGTTCTGTCGTTTGGCTTTTGGAGTTGTTTTCCATTTCCTTAATCAAGAATCTATTTCTTCACCCTCTCAACAGCTGTAAAATCCCTTTAAATAAACCCCTTTCTGCTTATGCTAGTTAGAATGAATTGTATTCTCTTTAATACCCTTCACAATAGAATGTTTCTAATTGTGTCAGATAATAGTTCTGTTATATCTTCTTTTGCTTTCTACATCTTTATCCTTTATACATTGCTAGATTATTACTTTCTGGCTTTTTTAGAAGTGTTATTGTGAATTCAAAAGGTAGGAACATTTTCAAGATTCTTGAAGTATGTCAATTCTTTTGTTTTCCTAAAAGAATGGTTGTACTAATTTATCCTCCCATTAGCAGTGCATGAGAATATACAGCAGCCTTGTTATCATTTCTTTTTATTTTTGCTACTTTGGTAGTTAAAAATAGATAATTTCCTTCCAGCTCTAATGTGAATATAGTTAATTATTAATATGACTGAATACTTACTACTTTTACAAACCATCTGTATTTACTCCTTTGTGACTTGTCCACCTCTATATGCAATTATCTCCCGAGACTACAGTATTTTTCATACCTTTTTTACATATCATCTTTATAAATATATAAAAAATATATTTATACTTTTTTTTTGAGATGGAGTCTCGCTCTGTCACCCAGGCTGGAGTGCTATGGCACAATCTCTGCTCACTGTAACTCCCTCCTCCTGGGTTCAAGCAATTCTTCTGCCTCAGCCTCAGCCTCCTGAGTAGCTAGGATTACAGATGCCTGCCACCACGCTTAGTTAATTTTTGCATTTTTTAGTAGAGATGGGGTTTCACCCACGTTGGCCTCCCAAAGTGCTGAGATTACAAGCACTTGCCACCACACCTGGCCTATTTATACTTTATCTTGTTATATCTGATGCAATTTTTTTCCCAAATAATTGTTTGTTTTTAGATCTTGTTTATGTTTTTGACAAGAACAAATTTTAAATTTTTGGAGTCAAATGTATAAATCATTTTTCTTTGATTTCTGCCAGCAGAAAGTACTCTATCTTCAAGACCAGTAAGCATTCACACTAATGCTTTTTATTTTTGTGGTACGTTTCTTACATTTAATGTGTGAATCCTTCTCTTGGGTCAAATCTTGTACTGGTCCCCACAAAGTTCACATCCACCCAGAACTTCAGAATGTGACTTTATTCATAAATAGGATCTTTGCAGATATAATAGTTAAGTTAAAGTGAGGCCATAGCACATTAGGGTGGGCCCTGATCCAATAACTAGTAGCCTTGTAAAAAGAAAACACAGAGACACAGATCATACCTAGGAAGAATGCTGTGTGAGGACAGAGGCAGAGATGGAGTGCTGAGTCTGTCAGCCAGGAAAGCTACAGACTGTTAGACACCGTCAGCAGCTAGGACAATGTACGGAAGGATCCTCCTCTAGGGCGCTGGAAACTTCACAGACAGCCTGACCTTGCTGACACCTTGATTTTAAAATTCTAGCCTCCAAAATTCTGGGAAATTAAATGTCTGTTATTTTAAGCCACTTGGTTTGTGATAATTTGTGGTATCAGCCCTAAGAAATTAATAAAATGATTATACACTTAATTTGGTATACAGCTTAAGATGAAGATTTAGGTTATTTTGTGCTCAAAGAGTGAACTAACTGGTCCAGGTCCTAAATTATTAGGATCTAGATCCTACTCGTAGCTGGATCCTAGTAGGCACGTGAGGACCACTTGCTCACTTCTCTCCTGTTAAAGTAAAATTAAAATGGAGACCAGGGCTGAGGAATTCCTGAGCAGACAAAGCCAGTGAGAACTCATAAGCAACCTTAACCTTGCTTGATTTGCAAACATAAGTGAAACAAAACTTGGGCTATTAATATTTCCTATAAATGCCTATATTAAAGAAAAACAAAACTTAAGTTTAATTTATCAGAAGCCACCAATTAACAAACTTAGGGTTATATAACTAAGCACTTTCTTGCAGGACAGACCAAAAAAGGCAACTGTCTAACTGTTACTAATCAAATGTTCTCTTGCTTTATTTTGGCATTCACCCTATAAAAGGCCTTCTCCTTGCATTCCCACTGCAGAGCCTGAAGCCACCTTTGGTTTAGTGCTTTGTGAAGCAAGAACCACTGTTTGCTCAAATAAACTCCTAAAAAAATTTTATTGTACCTCAGTTTACCTTTTATTACTCACCAACTCTATATTAATATCACAATGATAGCTTGAACTGGCCATGGGGGCAGTACTTACACCATGCATATCAGCAAACACTACGAATGAAGGCTTTCCTCCCCACCCCAGAGCTGGTTTTGAAGTATTTACCAGCACACAGTATCAATCTGCATACTTTGCATTGTTTTTGAATTACTATCAGTATCTTATACTGCAAATTTCTTATTCTTGGGCATTTGGCTCTCAGCTGTAGTGACTATTCATAATACATATGTATATAGTACATATTTTATATTCAAAAAATTTAAGAAGAGTATTTGAGAAATAACCTCTGAACCCTTGTATTATATATAAATGACAACTTGGCTAGATAAAGAATCATACCCTTCACATCTTGGTACTTACCATGACATCTGTCCTGAAATTTAGTAATAGGGAAAACTCTGAAGCTACCTCGATTCTTACTCCATTGTAGGTAAATCATGTTTTTCTGATTGGATGCTTGTAGAGTTTTCTCCTTATCCCTGAAGTGTAAAAATTCATCACAATATGTCTAAATATGGGTCTTTTTGCATTAATTTTACCTGGAATGTAATTAAGTACTTCTGTCTGTGGACCCAGTCCTGTTTCAGCTCTTGAAAGCCTTTTGGCTCCTTTTTGGGAAGAAGATAAAATGGCTGAGTAAGCATTAGATTGTAAATCTAAAGGCAGAGGTCAAGGCCTCTTTTTACCTTGGCCTTTTTATTCAAGATGATTTCTCATGTTGAATTGCAAATTCAAAGAAGCAGCTTCAATCCTACTGGGGATTCTCCTGCCTTTCTCCCCCCTACCCCGCCTCCAAAAACAGAAGTAGATTGAAGCCAGTTGATTAGTGTGTTTACCTGTTAACTAAATTTTCGTGGGTTTGAGTTCCACCAATCTAGCAAGGGCTTAGCTTAATTAAAGTGGTTGATTTGCATTCAATCAATGCAGAATAGAATCTCGCAGTCCTTTGGCCTGTTACAGAAACTAAGTATAATTAACTTACTAAGGGCTTTGAAGGCCCTTGGTCTTATTTAACCTACATTTCTAAGTTACACTTAGTATTAGTGGAGAGATGGGTAAGAGGAGGGTAGAAGAAATAACAAGTGGGGGGAGGAGTAGTATGGGTTTTGTGGTTTTGAATTGTCATTTATGTTCATATTATTAGATGTAGGGAATATTGTCACTGAGATGAAATAAATTAGACGTATATAAGTAATAGATTGGTCCAATGTGAAGTCAGGTGTTCAGCAGAGTGATTGGAATTTAAGATAGATGTTGAGCTTGAATGCTTTCTTAATTGGTAGCTGCTTCTGGGCCAACTATGGAGGTAATATTTTCTACTCTCTGTAGGAAGGTTGTTTCCTGGGGTCTAAAGAGCTGTCACTTTTTAGAGTAACAGTTGAACTTACAAGGAGATTAAGTATATCTGTGGGTAAGTTTAAAGTTGAACTAAGATTCTATCACGGACAACCAGGTGTCACAAGGCTCGGTAGCCTTGTCACTGCTACTCATGAATCTTCCCACTATTTTGGCATGTAGGTGGGTGTGCTCTTTCAAGTGTTCTGGAGTAGCTTGTCTGGTTTGGGGGCACTTGGCTATGATTCTCTGGGTAAATTTATTTCTGGTTAATACATTATGCAGAAGGTATAAGGGTTTGTCTTTGCTTTTTAATGCTTAGTTCAGTTCTTTCATCTTTACCTTACGTTACTATGTCTACTGCGCCAGGGTAAAAATTTCTATCACCTATACTTTTGTCTAAGGTAAATGGTTTGATTAAGATGGTTTGTTAGTATTTTAGCAAGGTTTGGGGCTAGGGTTGGCTCAAAGTGATGAAATCTTCCCGATATAGGCCGGATGCTTTGGTTTGTCCAAGCACACTTTTCATTACGCTTCCATGTTACAACTTACCTCCTCTATATGTACGTACAGAGTTTTTAGTAATAGTAATTTCTGGAACGATATTGAGGAGGGTGACGGGCAGTGTGTGCATGCTTCATGGCCTTATTCAACCAAACACTCTGCTCTTGGTTTACTGCTAAATCCTCCTTGAGCCTTTAGATTTCATAAAGGTTGTCGTGAGATTTTCTGGGTGAAGAAAATGTAGCCCATTTCTTTCCACCTCATAAGCTACACCTTGACCTAACGTATTTATGTATGTACTTGTGCTTACTGTATAGCCTTTTTGGGGTTTACTGAAGATGGTGGCTTATAGGATGGGGGCAAGAGGTGGTAAGGTATATTGGGCTTTATTGATTATAGAACAGGCTCCTCTAGAGGGATATAAAGCACCAAGTCCTTTGAGTTTTAAGCTGTTGCTTGTAGTATTCTGGTGAGTGGTTTTGTAAATGTAACTATTGGAGTTCAGGGCTAAGCATAGTGGGGTGTCTAATCCCCGTTCGGGCTTTAGCTATTGTGTCTTAGGGTATTAAAGACACTTTCGTAGTATATTTTATTTCAGCTGGAGTTTTTTACAACTTAAATGGAGTTTAGTTTTATTGAAGGCAGGTCTTAAACACTCTTTATGCCGAGTTCTGTTAGCTTGGATTAATCATACAGCTGCGGTGGCTGGCATGAAATCGACCAACTCAAAAGAGCCAAAAAGAACCAAAACATTTTTTTCAACATTTTTTTTTTCTTCCTGGGTCTGATAATACCTTTTTTATTATTATTATTGTTTCTTGATTCTTCTTCAGAAAACTTGTCATCTTTAGGATGAATCTCCTTTCCTTTTTCTTCATCTTTTTTCTTATTATACTCATTATAGTCTCATTATTTCTCATTATATTCTGAGATTTTTTTTCCTTGACATTCTTAAAGTGGAAATATTATGGGTTGTACTTTTTGCACTGTAACTCTGCTCTTTGTACCATCTGACATGAACTTTATTGCTTTACAATTCTGCCTGCTCTCAGCCATCTCTCTTTCTATATCAACTTTCAGCTCATCCTTTATTCTTCTAACTATTCTGTGCACCTAATGTATCAATTCTTATTAAGTCATCAAGCTACAGCTTTGAAATTTTTTTCTATTTCCTCTGTGAAAGCATGTTTATATGAGTGTTCTTCCTCTGAATCTTTAAGTCACATTTCCTGTGTCACAAAACGTTTTGAGGCGTTCTGTGCCAAATATTTCTTCTATTAGTTCTCTTAAATAGTAGAAAAACAAACATAAAGCAAAACATTTGTTCCAGAACCATATTTGGCTTCAAAAAGGTATACATGGTATCCTTTTATCTTTAGGTGCTAATCATTTGAGTACTCGTTTATTTTCTTTCTTGACCTAGACTTACAAAAAAATGCCACAGTGCCAAGTCCTGAGCCTGGTTTCTTGTGTCCAGCAAACAATCATCTAAAATTTCTGCTAAACTGAGGGAAGATCTTCTGCTCCAACGGACAGGTTGCCTGATGGCTAGGGAGTCATATGCAGAATTCAATTCTTCCTTTAGTGATAGAGATAAAAATTGCACCTCCAGCTGCACTGTGCTAAGGGTTCTTCTTCTCATCTTCCCTCCTTGGCTTCCTTAAGTCTTCACACAGCTCTGCCTGCAAAGTGATACTGCCTCTACTTTTCACTCTCTACCCATGGCAGTGCTGTGTATTATGAAGTATAGTTGTCAAGTGGACAAAGACAGAAAAGAACTGATAAAGAGAAGAAAGGGCATGGCCCTAGCCAGCTAAGAAAAGAATTCACACAGCTTTGGGATTTTCTATGTTTCTTTGCCAGTGGATAGAGTGGGGTTGAGTCACCGTCTTTTCCCATCTTCTTCCCAGATTTCTGTGCTATTCTGGTTCAGCAGGCTTAGTTTAGGATTATGACTCTCAACCCAACACCCTCCTTGCCGCAGTTAGTGGAAATTCCCTGCAGATTCTAGCATTTTATTTTTCTCTTATCCTTATTTTTTAGTTCTGTTGTCGATTTTTTTGTCTATGTGTTTATTTACCATAATTTAATTTAAAAGTTGGAATATAACATTTTGCCAGAATGGCACATACTAACCCAGATACTTGCTAATGACTCACTGTGTTAAACACGCTGCTAGATACTGAGACTAAAAAGATAAAAAGAGATATAGTCATCGCCTTTGGAGAGCTAAGCCTTGTAAGGGACAATACAAAGAAGAACTCTTTAGGCAAAGGACACTGCGTGTGTGCAGGGTTACTGGTGAGTGTGGTCCCTACAGAGTGACAAGTGACACTGGCATCTGAGGCAAATGTAGGGTCCAGCCCTGCTGGGTCTAGAGGGTATTCTCTATGGGTGCGGAGACGAGAGACTCCGGTAGTGGCCCCGAGTGTCTGGACACTCTGATTTTTATTAGGTACAAAACGGGAGGCGGGGGGCGAGTAAGTAGAGTGAATCTTCAAGCAGATCACGTGTCTAAGGAACAAGGCACCCAGGACTTCCAAGTAGCCAAAGCAGGGGAATCAAGATGCGTCAGCACTTTATGTTATACTTGCCAAGTAAGAGCAAAGGCTTCAAAAATTATGCTACTTCTTACTATCTTCAAAAGAGGAACCAGGTGCAGAAGTAGGGAGGGAAAGCAGACACAGATTGCAACCAATATAGCACAGCGCCACACAGATACAATTAAGTCCCGGATAGCTATGGGTTGGGCTGACTGACATCAGTCCTTCTACAAGAGTGTCGGGGAGCAGAGTGTTCTCTGACTTGCCTAAGGACAGGGAATGCTCCCTTCCAAGGTCTGCTGCATAGTGGGTGCTTTCCCAAGCACTGGCGCTATGGCAGAGATGTCAGATGCCCTCCAGCAATCCTTATTCGGGTGTGACAGAGGGCTTGGTTTCAGCATTCAACAGGTTATCTGCTGATTCTACCAATCGATGTTACACAGGTATTAATGCTCTTGCCTCGTGGCCACATCTCATAGTGTCCCTTATCAGACCCTGACAACAGCAACCCGAAGTTCCTAGATAATTATGCATAAAGTTCAAGAAGGCTTTAATCAAGGCTTAATATTCAGTAAGACTAATACCTAATCACTCATGATACTTAATATTCAATAAGACTAATAGCTAATCACTCATGACACTTATTCCTAACTAGATTCTTCTTTCTATATTCTATTTATTAAACAGGAATCGGCTGAGGCTTCAGCTTCCTGCCTTGGCACTTATGAGACTTTCCACCCACAGGCAAATGAGACAGTAGTGATGATGACCTGAGATTCCATTTAAAAAGTAATGGGAATCCAGTGAAGAACACTGATTTTGGATTTTAAAAATCCAAAAGGTGAGCGGTGTTGAAGGAATATCTTAGGACACGATTTCCAGCAAGGGACTAGAATAGCCTGAACAAAGACAATGGCAGTTGAAATAATGAGACAGTAACAGAGTTAATGGAGAATGTAAAAGTGATATTAACAGTGTTTTGTAGATGAATATATAGGGATAATGATAGTGAGGATGTACAAGAATGACTTCAAGGGCTGAGCATGGTGGCACATGCCTGTAATCCCAAAACTATGGGAGGCTGAGGTGGGAGGATCACTTCAGGCCAGGGATTTGAGACCAACCTGGGCAACATAGAGATAACATGTCTCTACAAAAATTTAAAAATTACCTGGGCATGGTGGCATGTGCCTTTAGTCCCAGCTACTTAGGAGCCCAGGTGGGAGGACTGCTTGAGCCCAGGCAGTGGAGTCTGCAGTGAGCTGTGATGGCACCACTGCACTCCAACCTGAGTGACAGAGCAAGACTGGGTCTCAAAAAAATAAAAGAATAGCTTCAAGGTTATCCACCATGGTGACTTGACAGATACAGTGCCAATAACTGTGATGGGGACTACAGGACCGAGGATGGTTTGATGGGAGACAAATTCCTCACTTTAAGAACATATGAAACATGAGGTACCTGTGGGAGTTCTAAATGGAGTTGGCCAGCAGACACATAGCTGTCTGGAGCACAGAAGAGAATCAAGGCCTGGGATAGATCTGAACTAGTGGTAGTTCAACATTAGGAACGTGGACATTAAGGTGGCAGATGAAGGGAAAACCCACAAAAGAAGCTAACAAGACACAGTAAAGAGAGGTGTGTTGGGACATAGGGTGAAAAGAATATCAAGGATGCAGAAACCTGTATTAAGTGCAGAAGAGAGCAAGTAATGTAAGTACCAGTAACCACTACTTTCACTCTTTCAGGACTTTAAATCTCTGTTTCAAGTATTTGTTTAATAACTTTTCAAACAAATAATGGCAAGCTCTTATCAAAATAATGCTCTTACACAAATACTCTAATCAGAAAACTTTTCCTCTAATGAGAATCTGTGTTATGAAACCTTTGCCTTCTGGGGTTTTAGTGATAAGAGGCACATGTTACGATCTAGCACATATTTGAGGAATGAAATCTCTTTGTTGCAGAGAATTGTTGCCAAGAGAAGTAAACCCTGAAAAAGGCAACCTTGTAAGAGTCTACAGTCTTAGGGGACAGCTGTAGACTCTCTGAATCCTGCCCTCGATGTGGCTTTGTAATACAGAAGAGTAGAATCTGTTTCCCATTAGTTCTCCAAAAGCCGTCATTAATCTTGTGGTAGCAAGGTCAGCCCTAGGAATAACAAGCTGTATGAATGGAATGATGCGAAGAACATAAAGGATTCCTTTCCAATCCCCCACCTAAAATCCCCTCCACAGCCCCCACTCTCAAAACAGTCAAAGTGTCTGCGATTCCTCTAGGTAAAGAACTATTCTATGTTTTTAAAGCACTCAGTTTCTTCCGGGTGGCTCCAGTTAAAATGTAAAACCACAGAGAGAAGTAAAACATTACCCCTTATAAACTACTAACACTTCAACAAAGATATGTTTAACAGATGACTCACTATCATCTTGAAAAGAGTAGAGACTAGACACTGAGTTGAGGCGATTTGAATCACAGGGCATTGCTGGGGGAGAGGGCTCTCGGACCCAAAAAACACTGCGTCACTGGGAATAGGAGCAAGGATACCACAATAGGGGAGTGGGCAGTAAAAAGCAGCATTCCCAAGACTGTTGTTTTTAACCCAAATTTATCTTTAACAAACATTAAGATCTCTGGGGCCACTGCCTCTGCCGTTTCTGATACACTTCCCAGGGAAAATAGGACCTCTTCTAAGAATCGCATCTCCACATACCCCAAACAACCAAAAATATGTTGGCGAGCTTGATGTTTTGTAATTTGCATTCTGAAAATAAGTGACTAGGGGTAGTTATTTAATTATATACTTTATAGATATAATTATACCAATTGTCTATAAATACATAATAGATATAAATAATACATATATATTATATATTTAAATACTCATATTTGGAAAATTTAATGAATTTCCAAATGAATTGAATGAATAATGCTGCATGTAATTTTCCAAAAACTGATGCACTGCTGGAAATCATGATTGTAGCTGTTCTACAGTCTACACTAACGCCTTGATTCCAAAATAAATAAGACGCCTATCACTAACGCCTTGATTCCAAAATAAATAAGAGGCTAATAATCGTACCAAATTAAACAGAATAAGCTTTTTTTCTGAGCTGAAGAGCACCACAGAAACAACTGTAAGATGAAATAAAAATTTAAAGCAGAAAAACTAGCCCATGTGGGAAGAAACTGCCTGGGGAGAATAAAGAAGCATAAGAGTGTGGGATGGCCAAAGATAAACTAATTATTCTACTTTGTGCTGATGCAGTAAGCTTTATTCTTAGACTGGGATGTTGTGGTTTTACAAATGCCAGAGTATTAAAAGACAAGAATAAGAATCTCTATGTGTGTGTTGACTGGTGTAAAAGCACTGGGAAATGCTGCCAGTTGAATTTAGTACTGCTATGGAAAGGAATGATTGCTAGAGTTATTCTCATAGGAACCACAAGGAGACAGGAGACCCACAGGACACCAGCAGGAAGGAACAAATCCATTTCCCCTCAAGCCTCCCGAAGTGTCCCTCTAGTGCCCCTAATTGGAAACTAGCTGGCAAAGGGGAAATGTGATTTGTAAAATCCTGGTTTCTGCACCACAAATCAGAGTATGGTAAAGTGGTTTTGCAGCGGAGGGGCAATCAGCTACTGAATAGCACAGTGGTAAGGTTAGAAACATAAAAACTTGTTGGGGGATTACTGCAATTATTCAGGAGACACATGGACCAAGGTAGTGACAGTGGAGGAGGTGAATAATGGTCATAAAACAGGAAAGTAGATCCACCATAATTTAGAAGTGGATTTAATAAAATAAGCCAATTCAAGGTTTTTGAGCTGAGCAAATGTCCATTTTTTGAGATGGGGAAAATGACAGAATACACAGGTTTGCAGAAAAGGGGAAACAGGCATTCTATACTGGTTATTTTAGTTTGATATTCATATTACATACCCAAATAGATTAGTCAAGCTAGGAGTTAGGTATATGAGGCTGGAGATAAAAGAATAGATCTCAGAAAAGAGTACAAATTTTAGAGTCATCAGAGGATATACATATAGTATTTAAGCCCTGAGACTGGATAAAATCCTGTAGAAAGTGAATAAAATAGAGAAAAGTTAGCAAAGTTAGCAGATAGAGGCCTGGACCACTCCAATGCTTACAGGTTTGAGAGATAAGCAGAAACCAGCAAAAGCTACTAACAAGTAGTAGCTTTTTTTTTTTTTTTTTTTTTTTTTTTTGGAGACAGAGTCTTGCTCTGTTGCCCAGGCTGGAGTGGAGTGCAGTGGTGTAATCTAGGCTCACTGCAATCTCTGCCTCCTGGGTTTAAGTGATTCTCCTGCCTCAGCCTCCCAAGTAGCTAGGACTACAGGTACATGCCACCACGCCCAGCTAATTCTTATATTTTTAGTAGAAACGGGATTTCACCATGTTGATCAGGCTGGTCTCAAACTCCTGACCTCATGATCTGCCCACCTCGGCCTCCCAAAGTACTGGGATTACAGGTGTGAGCCACTGTACCTGGCCAAGAATTAGTAGCTTCTAAAATAGCAAGAGACAGCAAGTGCAGTGGCTCATACCTATAATCCCAGTACTTTGGGAGGCCAAGGCAAGTGGTTCACCTGATGTCAGGAGTCCAAAACTAGCCTGGCCAACATGGCGAAACCCTGGTCTCTACTAAAAATACAAAAATTAGCCAGGCATGGCAGCACAGACCTGTAATCCCTGTAATCCCAGCTACTCAGAAGGCTGAGGCAGGAGAACTGTTTGAATCCGGGAGGCGGAGGTTGCAGAGAGCTGAGATCGTGCCACTGCACTCTAGCCAGGTGACAGAGCAAGACTCTGCCTCAAATAAATAAAAATAAAATAAAATAGCAAGAGAATCTAAAGAGTGTTGACTTGGAAACTAAGTGAAGTAAGTGGTTAAAACAGAGAAAAATCAAATGTGTCATGTGTTCCCAGTAGGTCATATAAGAGAACTGACAACTCACTACTGCAATTGGCAAAGCAGAAATGAAAGGACATAAGCTTGCAGATTGAAAAGGTCCACCGCATGTCAGCACAACGAGTGAAATTAACCCAATCACTAGGCACATCACTGTCAAATTTCAAAACATGACCTGAGGAAGGAGACCAGATTAGAATGCAGGGGTAAGTAGAAATCCAGGTCATACACAAAAGATCAGGAATCACAATGACATCAGTTTTCAAAGAAGCAACACTGAATCTAGGAAACATTGGAGGAACAGCTTCAAAATGCTAAAAATATTGTCAAAGTAGAAATAAAATCCCAGCAAAAATATCAATCAAGTATAAGAGTAGAATACTGTGGTGGTGGTATTTTTGTTTGTTTGTTTGTTTTAACATTTACTGAGCATGCATACCTTCACCCTTTCATATCTTCCGTTACTGTCAGAATCTTTGAAATACAGAGTACAAAGTCATCAATCACTCTTTTTTTGCCTCCCCAGGAGTTTCACTCAAGTATCTCAAGTCAATAAATCCTCCCTTTCTCGTTTAAATGGTAAACTCATTATTGACCTCTTGAAATTTTCTTGTTTTCTCTTCTCTCCCAGTAAAACATGACTAAGCTGCAATACCAACCATAACCCCCTCCACGGTATCTCTCCAACTACTTCTCAAGAAGAACAAAGGGTCCAAAGACCTAGGTTCAAGTACCTAATCTGCCGCTTAATATCTGATTGAAGCAAATCAGCCGTCACAAAAATTTTCACTGAAAAATCAGGATAATGCTAATACATACATTACACGCCTCTCAGTGTATCAGTTCTAGGCACCTCACGGTTGTGCAGTCCTTAGTATTTTCTTTTCTTTTCTTTTCTTTTTTTTTTTGAGGCAGAGTTATGCTCTTGTTGCCTAGGCTGGAGTGCAATGGCACAATCTCAGCTCCTGCAACCTCCACCTCCCAGATTCAAGTGATTCTCCTGCCTCAGTCTTCTGAGTAACTGGGACTTCAGGCACCCACCACCATGCCCAGCTAGTTTTGTATTTTTAGTAGAGACAGGGTTTCACCATGTTGACCAGGCTGGTCTCGAACTTCTGACTTCAGGTGATCCACCCGCGTCAGCCTCCCAAAGTACTGGGATTACAGGCAGGAGCCACCATGCCCGGGCTAGTATTTTCTTTTATGTGTCACACTTCCTCCAAATTTTCTGTTCTATTTTCTATCTAACCATTTTTATTTCAGAGGAATTGGCAGATAATGTTTATTTAAAAGAAGTTATATTTTATCCAATATAAGATATTATTTACTAACTACAAAGAAAAAAAGCCCTGTCAATAAAACCATGACTCAATATTTTTATAATACTATTGTGAATAGTCCTGTACTGTCTCTTCTTGCTGTGGCATTTTTCTTCCATTCTAAGGAACATGACAATTTTTCCTAGACAATCATTGTCTAGACAATCATTTTGCACACATCTTAGTAACTACTTAAAATAAACCATCATCTACTTGTGATTTTTTTTTCCTTTTTTTATGTTGCTTTACAAGAAAATACAAAATTGCTTCTATTAGTTCCCTGAAGTAATTCGCTTACAAATCAAATTTACACACCACTGCTTTGTTTCCATCTTTATACACAATAGATATTCAATCTTTTTGGGGATGTTTTAAATGCCAATCAAACTCAAAATGTGCAGTACCAACAACGTACATAATTTAATCAGGAGGACAGCCACGAGCAGCCACGAGCAAGGTGACAACTATGTACTCGCAGTGCCAACTATGCCTCAGCTTCCAACTGGACAAGAGAGGCTATAAGAGGCAGCTGTTTCACAGCTGTTAAAATATTAAAAACTGTGCCGCTAACAATCAATAAAATATGGTAATTTAGTCACGTGGGTAGCACATCCTTTCTCTGCCTTTTTCTTCATTTGTATTTGCAATAATATTTATCAAATATGATATCTGTCTCATGAATTTATATTCTGCCCTTGTCAATAATTTGCATTGTGATTCTGATTCTCCTCTGTCTCATTAGCATGTGTATGTGCACATGTGTGTGAATGTGTGTATTGTGTGTGTGCAGGTGTGTGTCCAAAGAGATCCAGATATGAAAGCTACCAGCAGAAACTTCGGTTAAAAATGCATATCAAGATTTATAAATCCAATAACACTAAAGCTCTGATTTTTAAAATTCTATTAAACAAATTGAAGAAACTTAGTAACAGAAACTTACAGAGATCTGTTCTTATAATTCCAGTTGGAAAGCAAACCTTTTTTTAATAAAAATTTTGTTTTAAACAATATATAATCAAATGCAATACAGTTATTAATCACTGAAACTACATTCTATTTAATCTACATGGTTCATATTCTCCAATAAAATGAATTAAAATATAAATTGAACAATAAAATCATTTTTATTTTAAATAGAAATATTCACATACTAATAAATATTGCTGTCTTATCCTTTTTCATGAGGATAATGAAGAAAGTTCATTAATAGCTGAACAATCTGAAATCGCTGAATATATAACAACTCTGTGCCATGACTTGTTCACAGATGGACCCCTACCATCTTGCTCAGAGGCTCTTGGCATATATGCAGTTGGTAAGATAATCAGCCAGTTTCACACTTTACCCTTAAGTTTGCCTCCCACAGTTAAGCTGGGGCACAAATGCCTTGGCTATAACAAAATAGCTTTGTGAGTCAAAGGTTGTCTCTACATTCTAAAAGGGGCATGCAGTCACTATAAAAGTGGTGTTTCCCAGGATTTCCATCTGAACATCCTTAGGAGCATTACATTTTCAAGGTCCTCTCTGTCACCTCAGTGCCATTATCCAGGAGAACAAACCATGTTGATTCCAAACGAAGGGAGCACATTCCCTTCATCACACACACACACACACACACACACACACACACACACAAACACACACACACACACACACACGTGTACATACACATGCTAATATTGTATACAAAACTGACAAAAATACATGGCTATGTTAGGAATCTGAAGAGTCACAGAAGTTGAGAGAATGAAGGGGAAATAATTTCAGGACACACACGTTCTAAAAAACAACTTAAAATTGATTTTAGACATTTCAGTTTATTTCTAGTCAACATGCCTAAGTTTCCCAAAGATTTTTCTCCTCTCCACCTCGTCTCCTGTCTCTAGACCTTCTTTCTTACTCAACCCCTCTCTTTTGGCTCATCCCGACAATTCTACACTCACCTATTACTCAGATCCAACTCTGGAACCAACACAGGCCCTTGAGTTTCTCCCTACAAGTAAGCAAGAAATAGTTCCATATACAGACAGCACACTTTCAAAACAAAATTCTGGTGCTGATTGTTAAATTTTTCTGCCACGTTCCATGCAGAGAGTGGTTGAACAATTTTTCAACCACTAAGCTAACGTTGTCCTATTAGCTTACAGAAAACCCTCTGCACCTTTTCTCTTTCACTGAAATTGTAACTCACTGACATTGCACTGATTAGTAAAAATATTCAACTGAAGCACACACTAAAAAGAGAGTTAAGGATGGGTGGATGGGAGAAAGCGCATACAAATTGCTGACCCAGTGGTCTGAGTACACTGCATATCAATATAAGTCCTGGGTAAAGATGCTCAACCCGGTACCCTTGCTGGGACCTCCCCTAATGTTTCTTCACTGGGTGCAACCCACTCTCAGTGGGCCTGCATGAAAATGCCACGAGAACTCGGGCTATTCTTGTATTTATTTATTTATTGTGTGCTAATTTTGCTTTTATAGTAATCTTTGATCTGATCTGCTATTTAACAGTGAAGATTAGAGCTTCACAAAGGAAAAGAAAGAAACAAAGGGACATTTATGTATGCAGTAACGACTGTGTGTCAGGAGCTGGCTTCTTGGTACTATGCTCACCTCTGCTGCTCGCAGGACAAGGTGACTGGAAAGACGTAGCGAAAGTCTGACTCTGAATTAAATAAATAAAACTTGGGAGTTCAAGCTAATCTCACTTAAATCTGGAAGAGCAGGAACCCACACACGAAATCAGGGCTTTATTCATATTGCCTGCTCTTTCAACTCAAAAGGCTGCTGTATTGTCAAAATGAGTTAACATTAGGAGAAATTATTAAATAACAAGGCCTTACCTTTTTAAGAGATGGGGTCTCACTCTGTCATCCAGGCTGGAGTACAGTGGCAAGATCACAGTTCACTGCAGCCTTGAACTCCTCGGCTCAAGTAATTTTTTATTTTTTATTTTTGTAGTGATGATGTCTCACTATATGGCCCAGGCTGATCTCAAACCCCTGGCCTCAAGCAATCCTCCCACCTCAGTCTCCTACCTCCCAAAGGGCTGGGATTACAGGTGTGAACCACTGTGCCCAACCGAGGTCTGCTTTTTAAATAATTTTTTTCTTCATTATAAAGTTTTGCAACTTTGGAAAACGTTGATTTATTTCCTTAGAGATTTTCTCTGAATATAATTATATATTTTTATATATTTACATATTTATATATTTTTTTCATTTAATATTAGAACATTAGCATTTTACCAAACCATTTATGTACATTAACCTATAATACCTTTGCATAATATACCACCAACATGGGTATATCATAAGTTACAAAATCACTGGTGCATTTTTTACGTTTAGAGATATTATTTTGTTCACATTATCTATTTATGATGTACATAATACATTTGTGTATAACAGAGTTTTTTCTTGTTTTTTTTTTAAGGATGGATTTGCAGAAAAATGATGAAAAGTCTATTTTAAAATAATAATTATTTATTTATCAACTTTACTAAAGGTTTGTCAATTGCAGTAGACTTTCCAAAGTATTAGCTTTGGCTTTTTGGACACACTCTGTTGTATTTTTGTTTTCAGTTTATTCTTTTCTGGTTTTTGTTGTTGTTCTTCTTCTTTCAACCTGTTAAAAATTCTGGATTTTAAATTGATGCTGTAATGGGACATATCTTCAGGGTCTTCAGGAAGGGACTGAGTTTATTTTGAATATGTAAGGAATATAAATTGTTGTGACCTAATGACAGATTATATTTTCTGCTGCAGGAAACTGTGGCAGATTGCATTTTCCAGAGATGGCCACAGCAAATCTCCTACCATGCGTACTCTTCTAATAATGTTACTTGAAAACTCCTCCCATCAAGAGGTGGATCTGTGCCAGAACTCTTCTACCTTGTGCCTGGGTGGGACTTTGGTGGACTTTGTGATTGCTTCAATTAACAGACTATGATGAAAGTGATGCTAGGCCACTTCCCATGTAAGGCTATTAAAATGTCATGCACTTCCAATTGTTCTTTATGGACACTAGCTTTGGGAGAAGCCAGCTGGGATGTAAACAGTCCAATTTCCTGGAGTCTGTCATGCTGTGAGGGAGCCAACACTAACTCGCAAGGAGAAACTACACGGAGAGCTCTGAGACTACAGGAAGGGAGATGTCTGGTCAGTCCCTACTGCTCCAAGCCTTGGCCGTTTCAACTCCAGCCACCATGTGACAGATCATGAGACAGGTCTGCTCAGCCTAGTTCTTCCTGAATTCCTGACCCAGAGAAACAGTGAAAGATACTAAAATTATTGCTGTTGCTGCTTAAGACAAAAGGATGACTTGTCACTAAGCAGTAAAAACTGAAGAAGAGCTAAAAGCACTTCCGTCTCCCCCTTCTAAATTATGCAATGTCACTTTCCAGTATTTTAGTTGTCTTTTTTTTTTGATCACACAAATCATCTGCAAAAACAATGTATGATAGTAATTATTTTATACAGATAAAATTGTTTAGACTTATTAATATGCTTAGTAATTCATTTGCATCCCAGATTTTGTTTCTGGAATAACGCACTCTTTTTCTGAGATATATTCTTCAGAATTTCTCTCACTGAAGGACCTTTGGAGGTAAAAAACCTGTGTCTGTTTTTCAGAAAATGTTTGCTATTGAAAAAATTGTTGAAGAAATAGATTGCTGAATATGCATTTCTATGTTGATAGTTTCTCTCTCAGCACTTTGAGGATATTTTTCTACTGCTTCCTGATGTCCATTTTTACTATTAGAAGTAGTTCATTTTTAGTATAATTATTCTTTTGCAGGTGATCTGTCTTTTCTTTCTGGCTACTTTTATAAGCTTCTTACTACCTTTAGTTCTATTTCACTAAAATTGTCTTTAAGTTTGCATTTTTAATTTTAATTGATCTGCTTGATACTTTGTGTTTCCTTTACTTATGGATCACATTAATCACGAATTCTGAAAAAGAATTCTTATCTCTATTGTATAGCTTCACAATTCCATTTTAATACAGTCCTTCTCATTCTATCCTCCATGTTTCTGTCTTGCCTTTACATTTTCCATAGCCTCATCTCTGGAAAATTATTTTCTCTGTCCTCCAATTCACCAATTCTCTCTTCAGTTATGTCTAATCTGATGTCTTTCCATTTCAATGATTATACTTTTCATTTCTAAAAGTTCAATTTAGTTCTTTTTCAAATTTACTTACTTAATTCAGATATTCTCTTATTGGCTTCTCATTTTTTTCTATAAAGATTTTATATTTAGTAATCTACTGTATCTGACAATTCAAATAAGTTGGAATTATTTTCGTTCCAGGCATTAAACCCATCTGTTGCTTTTTGTTTGCTTTTTGTCTCTGATGGCTTGTGTGCATTTTGAGTGTTTGCTTATGAGCTATCATTTGTTTGAACATAGTGTATGAGAATTCAATGAGCTTTTTTCCAGAATAAATTTGTGTTTGCTTCTGTTGCAAGCCAGGGACTGCTACTGACCTGGAACCACAATAGGCTCCTTCTCAGGACTTAATGTGGAACACCCATTAATATGGTGAGTCCAGAAATTGGTCTCCTTTCTAAGTTTTGGTATCTGACTTTTATAACTTACAGCATTTGGTCTCATTTTTGCTCCCTCATTTTCTGTTTTTGTTTTTTTTTTTTTTTTTTTTTTGGTGGGAAGGTAGACAAGCAGATATGCTTGGAGAGTTCTCTAAACTTGATGAGTACAATAATGCATTTAAAAATATGTTTTATCCAAGAACAAAATGTATTGCAACAGGAGAGTCCTCTTGAGTAGTTACTTTGATACTATTCTAGCTGCATCTAGTAGAAGCTATTCTAGTCAGCTACATTATCTCATTTATGTCTCTCAACAGTCCTCAAGGTAAATAATTTTATACTCAATTGACATATGATACATTAAGTAACTAAGGTTACATAGCTAGTAGATAGAAGCACTTACTAGCACTAGCACTAGAATTTGAAAACAAATTCATTCTAAGTCAAAACTTGTGTTTTTCACTACTATGTAATATTTTCTCTCAGACACCAACTCCATGTATTCATATTTTTAGGGGCTTTTCTTTTCTGTCTCCTACTTGCTATCTCTAGTTTCAGTTTTGTTATCTGCCTTCTAACGCCCTTATTGCCGAACAGTTAGAATGAATAACTATCAGTGACTTCCAAGCCTTGATACAAACATTGATAAGCTGTTCTGAGTATGGAGAAGAAAAAAAAAAGAAGTCATACAAAGTCATACAGCAAAAGAGATATGTAAGTTTTAGGAACACAGTTTGAAACATGTATGTACATTATATGTACATTAAGTTGAATGCAATTTTAAAGATAAATTGCTATAATCTTTTTGGACTCAAGTTGTTTTCCTCAAAGCTCAAGTTATTCTATTAAAAGAACATAAATAACATAAACAATTACTCCTCTGGCTACTATTTCTACATTCTCAATTCCCTTTATTAAACTTAGAGACACTAACTACTGAATAAAATCTCTTGCACTTGTATGGGAAGATATTACTCAGGTTACACCTAAAAATAAGTATCTAGGTCTCATATCAAGTCACCTTACTGAATTAAAAGTTATGCATTTACAAATTTTAAAAGGTTACCTCCACCATGATTTTTACTCCATTTGTTCTAAATATCTTTCTGTTTCCTAATTCATACCAACTGTTTTTTAAACAGGGTCTTGCTGTCTTGCCCAGGTTGGAGTGCAATCATGGCTCACTGAAGCTTCAACTTGCTGGGCTCAAGCAATCCTTCCATTTCAGCCTCTCGAGTAGCTAGGACTACAAGAACATGCCTCCATGCCCATCAATTTTTTATTATTTTTTGTAGAGAACATTTTTTTATACTTTCAGAAGGTAATATGTTTTGTATCTGTGTCTGCACTAAAATCTCATATTGAATTGTAATCCCCAGAGTTGAAGGTAGGGCCTGATGGTAGGTGATTGGATCATGGTGATGATTTTTCATGAACGGCTTAGAGCTGTCCTTGGTGCTATCCTTGCAACAGTAAGTGACTTATCACGAGACCTGACTGCTTAAAAGTGTGGCGGCTCACTCGCTCTCTCTTGCTCCTGCTCTGGCCACGTGATATGCCTGCTCTCCCTTTGCCTTCTGCCATGATTGTAAGTTTACTGAGGCCTCCCCAGAAGCTGAGCAGATGCCAGCATCATGCTTCCTGTAAGGTCTGCAGAACCATTAGCCAATTAAACCTCTTCTCTTTACGAATTACCCAGTCTCAGGTATTTCTTTATAGTAATGTGGGAATGGACTAATACAGAACGGTTCCCTGAAATTTTTAAATTCCCTTCCGTGGCCACTCCAACATGGGTATGCATGCTTCTGGGAGCAACTTCAGGGCTTGAGGCCATCTCATTCAACTTTGTATGTCCTGTCCAAGAGTAGACTTCAAGAAATATTTGTTGGCTCCTATGTTATTCCTCCTTCTCACCATAAATTTCCAGACCTTCAAATTCCATATGTACACTTTTTAAAAATATATTTGCTCAAGACCAATCTGACAGTCTAAAGAACTCTCTTTTCCAAATTCTACTTCCATAATTTTTCTTTTTCTACTTCATAAAAGAAATTCATGCCTCCTATTATCCCAAATGTTATAATGATGCCTTGCCTGAAAGGATAAAAACTGCTAGGTCACCAAACATTCCAAAATACATAGATTCTGAGAGAATATCCCCTGAAAAAAAAAGCAAAAATTTATTTAAAAGAAGTAGAAAGGAGCTGTGCCTTATTTCATCCAGGGGACAAACTCTCTTGACAGTTCCCCATACTGTATCAGTCGAATAAACCTCAGAAGTGAGATGATTATATTAAGTTATAATGTAACACTTTAATTAAAAAGGTAGTCCATCTTTTCTGACAAGAAGTTAACTTAATAAGTTAATTTGACAAAGAGCACTGATTTTGCCATGAGGACATGTAACATCTGAAGAGCTCGATCTGCACTATCTGACAATATATATTTAAAGCATAGGTAAATAATGCCCCAAAAAGTCTATCCTTAGCAACAATTTAACCTATGCCACAAAAAAATAGGTTAATTAAAAATAATCAAGGGGATCATGGATTTAAAAAAATTTTTAAAAGATACTTGAACACTAACTTCACTACTATGCAATATAGCCATGTAACAAAATGGCACTGTATCCCTTAAATTCAGACAAATAAAATAAACAGTACTTGTATAAAAATGTTTGAAGAACAAGGGCTACAGATGGTATTTTGATAAAAGGTAATGCTATGTATGAATCTTTTGCCTTCCACCTGCAAAGGCCAGCAAAGGAAGAAAACGGATAGTAGTAAGGAGTTTAAAGATCCAGCTGCCAGATTAAAACCACCTCTTTTCTCCTCAACCATAAAAATGTAATCAGAGGATAAATGTGAATGCAAAGCCCCTTCTAATCTTATGTCTCAGGCACCCTAACTAATCTTTTTGCTCTAGGTACTGTCAAGAAAAATGTGCTCCAAACAAGCTATCCTAAAAAAGGCTGTAGCAAAGCTCCTTCTTACTGGGAATTTCGTTTCGATACCGCAGTAAGTATTACCTTTTCTAACTTTCTTTTTGTCACTATAATTATGTATGCCTCTCATATATGTATACTTCAGTTTTCTAAAACCTGTTTCATTCTGTTACTGATATTTTCTAAGAGAATTTTATAGTGAAAACTCTTCATGCTTGTAACTTCTGAGAGAATATTTCTAGGAGAATCAAGGTTTTGGAGACAGCTATGAAAATTAGCATTTCCACTGCACATCTTTGCCCAATGATTTTTAATTTTTCATCACATGAAAGTTCAGGATAACTGCTGATGTCTTGGATTTGCACAGCTTTGAGAGAAGACTATGAGATATGAATAAAATATCTAATATAAATAGGATAATATTCTAATATAGAAATACTGCCTTTCTCACTTCAATATTATTTCTTTCATTTTAGTGTGCCATTCTAGTATAGCATCCTCTATATTTTAATCCTTATATACAAATGTTTGCACCCTGTTTGCATATACTGCTAGCCACATGAAGAAGATGCTATGAATGTAGTCTCAGCTGTATTTAACCAAAAGTTTCCAGCACTTGCTGGATCCCTTCTATAAAACGAAAAGTTGACCATTGATGGGTTAAAACATTGTATTCCAATTTGAGAACAGAGCTTCACAACACTGACAGTGGTGCTGATAAGGCTCTAACTACATTTCTATTCAAATCTTTTTATTGGCTGGGTGTGGTGGCTCAAACCTGTAATCCCAGAACTTTGAGAGAACAAGGCAGGCAGATCACCTGAGGTCAGGAGTTGGAGATCAGCCTGGCCAATATGGTGAAAGCCCATCTCCACAAAAAATACAAAATTAGCTGGGCGTGGTGGCACATGCCTGTAATTCCAGCTACTTGGGAGGCTGAAGCAGGAGAATCCCTTGATCCTGGGAGGCAGAGGTTGCAGTGAGCCAAGATCGTTCCACTGCATTCCAGCCTGAGCAGCAAGAGTGAAACTCTGTTGCAAAAAAAAAAAAAAACAAACAAACAAACAAAAAAAACTATCAATCCTTATTTTCCAGACACTGAGATCTCTTTTATATAAAACGTACACTCTAGTATACTTCTCTGGAGCTCAATTTTATCAAAAAAGCAAACTGAGAACCTTTGAAATTAACTATAAATTGTACAGTTTTCCATTAGTTAGCATAGTTTTTTATGATGTTTTTAATGAAGTATAAACACTGAAGAGAGCATCTAACATACATGTGCAGCCTAAGAAATCATTATGAAGTGTATATCCATGTTATACCAGCCTGGCCAAGAAAAAGAACACTTCCAGCAATCTAGAGGTCCCATTATTCCATACCTGAACCCAGTACTCTTCCTACCCTGAGAAGTGACTACTTATTGTTCCTTATAGTTTTATTTGCTATGTCTGTGTCCCTAGCCGTATTGTTAGTTGGTTTAATTTTTAATTTTATAATCATTATTTTAGAGACAGGGTCTTACTGCCACCCAGACTTCAGTGTAGTGGCACAAGCATGGCTCACTACAGTCTTGACCTCCTGGGCTAGAGCAATTCGCCTGCCTCAGCCCCTCAAGTAGCTGAGACTACAGCCATGTGCCACCATACCCAGATCATTTTGTAATTTTTGGTAGAGACTGGGTTTTGCCACGTTGTCCAGGTTGGTCTCAACTCCTCAGCCAATCCACCAGCCTCAGCCTCCCAAAGTGCTGAGATTACAGGCATGAGCCACCATGCCCAGTGGCTTTATTTTTAGGTCTTAACCACCTGAAAATAATTTTTGGTATAAGTTATGAGGTAGAGGTTTAATTTAATTTAATTCAATTTTTCCCCATATGTAATCTAAGTATCCCAACAAGTTTTGAAATTTATACTTTTTTCACTGACCTAAATATGACATCTGTCATATATAATGTTTTATATCTATGTGGAAATATTTGGGAGCATCCTATTCTGTTTCACTGCTCAATTGGTTTATCCCTGCACTAGACCCATATTATCTTAATTATAATAGCTTTATAATAAGTCTTAACATCTTATAAAGCAACTGTGCCAATCGTTTTTTCTTCAAGAGCTTCTTTGCTCTTCTCAGCTCTTTGTATACCATTTTAAGTTTAACACACACATACACATGCATGCATCATTAGGATTTCTATTGGAATTTCAATGAATCTGTAGATAGATTTGGGTAGACCTGGTGCCATTACAATACCAAGTCTTTCAATTACGCACATGGTATTATCAGTACATATAATCAGGTTGTCTAAAATGCCTCTCAGTAAAATTTCATATTTTTTCCAAAGAGGACTTGCTTTCTTGTTTAATTAAGTATATCATATGATTTGATGCTATTGTCAATGCAATTTTTTCTTATGTCACAAAATGGAATTGGTATGCGCATATCGATCTGAACAGAAACCTTGTTACATTGAATATATATATATATATATATATATATATATATATATTTTTTTTTTTTTTTTTTTTTTTGAGATGGAGTTTCGCTCTTGTTACCCACGCTGGAGTGCAATGGCGTGATCTCGGCTCACCGCAACCTCCACCTCCTGGGTTCAGGCAATTCTCCTGCCTCAGCCTCCTGAGTAGCTGGGACTACAGGTACACACCACCATGCCCAGCTAATTTTTTGTATTTTTAGCAGAGACGGGGTTTCACCATGTTGACCATGTGATCTCTTGACCTCGTGATCCACCCGCCTCGGCCTCCCAAAGTGCTGGGATTACAGGCGTGAGCCGCTGCGCCCGGCCTGAATACATTTTTTAAAGTGAAGAAACTTTCATTCACTTTTACAAAATGATTTATAATCTGTGAAAACTCTACTGTCTCCTTGTGCAATACATGGATTATGGAGAAAGATCAGTGGGTGTGATGGTGTAATATTATGACATATTTACTTGATCTTTAACCTAGTTTTCTAGAATGTAACGCCTAAAATCTTTAGGAACTCCGGAGTGATACCTTTTTGGATGTTAATCAGTTGACTGATGGCAACCCTATGCAGCTTCAGAGTAGGGGCTGGTCATTGGAAAGAATCAAGGCAGGATTCTAGGTTTGGGAGTTTCCGCCCCACTCCCTGACCTCTGGTGAGAAGAAAAGGGTTACAGGTTAACTTGATCACCAGGGGCTAATGGTTTCATCAATCATGCTTGCATAATGAAGCTTCCATAAAACTTCAAAAGGACAGTGCTTGGAGAACTTCCAGATAAGAAGGTGGAGGTTTCTGGAGGGTGTTGTGCCCAGGGAGGGCTTGGAAGCTCCATGTCCCTTCCCCCATACCTCAACCTGCGCGTTTGCATTTCTTCATCTGAATCCCTTGTAATACAATAAACCAGTAAACGTAAGCAAGTGTTTCCTTGAGTTCTGTGAGCTGCCCTAGCAAATTAATCAAACCCAAAAAGAGAGTTGGGGGAACCAACTCTGGTTTGGGGGTTGGGGGGTGGTCTTGTGGGACTAAGCCCTCCACCTGTGGGATCTGACACTATCTGTAGGTAGTGTTGGAATTGAATTGGAGATTCCCCGTTGGTGTCTGCTGCAGAACTGATTGCTTGCTGGGTGTGTGTGGGGAAAAACACAAACACATTTGGTGCCAGAAGTCTTCTATGTTGATTATTCTGGGAAAACTCTATTGTCTCCTTGTGCAACTCATGGTTTACATAAAACAATCAGAGGGTGCGATGGTGAAATATCGTGAAATACGTATTCGAGAGCTTCGATCTCATTTCCTGGTATGCATCTCCTAAAATCTTTAGAAACCCTTCGGTGCCATCTTTTTACATGCTAATGAGTTGATTGAGGCCCTTTGCCACTTCACGGTGGGGGCTGGCCACTGGACAGAGCCAGACGCCCCTCCCCACCCCCCTTAACCCCCTATGGTTCTTTTCACCATCTTCTGTGTTGTAGTGTGAGAACAGAGGAAAAAGCAGTTTGGGGTTTTTTTCTCTCAGAGATGGTCACTCGCTGGGAGCATGGGCTTTGGAATAAGAGAGGCCTGGGTGAAGTCCCAGGCGATTATTAGCGGCTGTGTGTATGAGCAGGTCCCTAGGTTCACCACATCGCAGGTTTCTTCTGTCAAATGCATAAATTAAAATAGTTCCTGACTGTTAGATTGTTTTAAGGATTAAGCACCAGGTTCTGCCTAATAAAGAGCACAGAACCTGGCACATATAAATGTGAACTAAATACTTACCAATGTTGGTAATAATTCTTGTTTGTCCATGCTTGTTTTCTTCATAGTGAGCTTAAGTCTTAACCAACAGTTTACTTTCCTCTTCAAAATTTAATTTTTGGCCCTGTCCTTCCTTCCTCTGTATTTATATTTTTTCCCTAAAACAAATCTCTCCCTTTCCCTCCCTTCCTCATTTCCTTCCTCCCTCTCTCCCTCATCTTGTTCTAAATCTTGCTCTGAACATTTTTTCTTCACATTCCTTTTTAAGTCTTATACCAACTCCACATATTCAGGTAGAAAAAAAAAACAGAATCTTCTGCTCCTGGATACAATATATTGAACATTTCATTCCCCACCAAAGGAACATGTGTTCCTTCTTAAAAGTTATTTTATTTCCAAATCAATAATAGCCACAGATGTCACCTTTGGGGGAAACTAGGCAAAGACTACATAGAACCTTCTTGTAAATCATTTTTTGCAATTTTCTATGAATCTATAGATATTTAAAAATAAATTGTTTTAATAAAAAAATTTTCTTCTGTTCTCTTATTTCTTCTTAGCACTTTTCTGTTTAATTTCTTATAATGACATATATTTGTGTTTAAAAACAATAAAATTACTCATAAGAAGAAAAATAAATACATTTACATGGATTAAATTTCTAAATATAAACCATAAATGCATTAGAAAACTTCAGGATTTTTTTTTTCATGGAAGGGAGGAGCATCAGGGTAAGAAAGATCATCCAAAGAAATATTGTTTTTATACAAGAAACCATAAAGGAAAATACTAACAAGTCTCATTGCATAAAAATTTTAAATTACAATAGAATATAAGTTAAAATATGTGTGACAGGCTAGAAGAAAATATTTGCTACAAAGACTTAATATCCATAATATAAAGAGCTCCTCTATAGCTACAGAAAAATATTTTTTAAAAGCAAGTTGAAAGTAGGCCAAAAATACAAAGGGGCAGAAGAAAAAATACTAATAGTCAATACCCACTCAACTCTTTTTATATTCAGAAAAATGCAGATTAAGTAAAGTATAATGTATCCTTTTTTTTTTCACATATAGTATTGTTTTCCATATAAGTAACAAGCAGTCTTATCCATTTCTGAAGATAAATGGTATATTTGGGGAGGGTAATTTCACAGTATCTGCCAAAATTAAAAGCTGATTGCATTTCTAGATATCTATTTTGTGAGAATTCTTATGAACAAAAACAAGTAGTGCCACACTGTGAATAAGTGAACATACATATTGTTCATTATGACAAGGGCCTGGATCCAGAACATCTGGATATTTCACTCCTACTTGCTAGGGACACAGGAGGGCCTAAAGCAATGCTTGATTCCTCTTTCCTCGGAGAGGGACTCATTCTCTGCAATGAACAGTCCTTGGTGAAACAGCTGATAGCTCGATGATGCACTTCTTCAACTACAGACTGACCCACCCCCCCACTCCCGAAGCTCCCACAGCAGCCTCAAAGATTCCAAGCAATTTCAAAATTTCCAGAATTGACACTAGAACAAGAATTTTACATCCACTCCCCCAAATATGACTGAATATAATGTAATATAGTATACTATAATCACACATTCTTGTACATTCTGACAATATTGCTATTTTAATGCATGCATACGCAGTGGATTGGCCATTGCTTTGTTTTTATTCTTGATATTAATTCGGTTCACAGTTGCCAATCAACAAATTGGGACTGAAGCCAACAAACTGAAAAGTAGCAGTAATGAGTAAGCAGAATATTCTGCTGTTCTTTAAGCAAAACAATTGATCCTCATTTACTTCTACCATCTCTAAAGGCAAGAAACAGAATCTTAGAGGAAGCATAAATACTGTTTGGATTCCCATAATCCTGCTTTCTTTATTTACAATTCCCTTCTTCATCCTTCCTGCCTCTCCAGATGGTTTTCCTCTTGATTTCCCAAACTGAATTATGCTCACTGCCTTTGAGATGCTAAGTACTTGAGAGGATTTCATCTTCATTCCTCAGAAACAGAAGTCATAAACTCTTACCTCTGCCGAATTATGCTGGGATTTGCTGTCACTAAATGACTTTTGGATCCAACATCTTTAGTGTATTCACTTGATAAAGGAGGGAGATTGCATCTAGAGGAACAAGAACGAACATTTTTGAAATGATTTGCATACTTTAAATCATCAGTTAGAATAATATGTATAGGAACTTTATTAATGCTAACTCAATTCACAAGTAACTGCTTTTTTTTTAAAAAACACCTCTCCCTTTTAATAGACATTAGATGAATAATTAACTATCAACATCTTCCAAATGCTGTCATAAAAACTATTCCTGTTTAGGAAGAAAGGAAATGTCAGCCAAAGGGGCAAATGATCTACAAAAAAAAAGAGACAGTAACTAGGGGGTATTTATCCCATTCAAAATATTTTTGAGAAGGTAGGACAGACATTCTTATACCTGAATTAGAGCTCAGCAGAGTGTGGTACACTAGAGGACAGAGGACCTACAGTACCTCTGCACACACATAAACCTCAGAAGACAAGGAGGAATTAATATATTGTTGGGAGGTTTTTCTTTATTTTCCCACAATCTAAATTATAAGAGTGCTTTCAGGGCCATGTGCTATTCACTTAAATCAAAGTATGTCTGACTTGTGTGTGTGTGGTCACTGCATAGATGGGTTACCGGTGAAGGCATAATGGCTCATCATGCAAAGAAGTGCAGTGACCTACAATCCCAGCTCAGCCAAAGAGTACAGGTGATGTTTCCCTGGTGATGGAACAGCCACCCTACTCCCACCCACAAACACCACCCTGCCCCTGTTGCTTTCCTTGGCCACAGTGTCTTACGAATGCTTACAATGGGAAATATGACCACTGCAAATTCAAATCCCATGACTTTCTGCCTGTGGAACATTAGGCAAGTTAATTCATTTGCCTGACTTTAGTTTCTCCATTACACAAAATAAGGATAATGATTTTTCCTCTTTTACTGAATTGTTGTAAGGACTAAAAAAGGTATGTAATATAAAAATTCCCTAACCTTGATGTGTACACTCAATAAATATTCAAAAAGTCACAAATCAGAAATGGCATACAAAAATAATTAAATATACATTTATTATCCATTATTATCCATTTATTATCCTGTAGTTTCCATTATATTTTCTTTTGTTGCTGAGTCCTCATTTCTCTCCAACCGTATCTCTAACTTGATTCCTACCACATTAGGGCACCTGTAACTTTTTCTTACTTCAGTAAACTAAAGCCTCATTTATTTGTAGGTAAAGATATCTTACAAATATTGCAGTCTCTTCTAGTTCCCCAACTACTAAATTTTCCCTGCAAATTGCCCCCAGTATCCAGGCATCCACTCAGCTGACCAGCTCAAGTTCTCTGATTTTTTCTCTTAGTTACCCTGTGACTATCACATCAAGGCATCCTGGGTGGAAACGTGTCTCAGTTGATTTAGAATCTTCCTTTTATCTGCTCTTTGGTGATAAGATACTGGTTTTTCTGGCAGCTACCCACAGGCCAGTTAACCAGTCGGTGGCTTTTGCTGAATACCCACTGAAAGCAAACACAGTGGGCATTATGGGGACTTTGGGGTGGAGCTCAAGTCACAGAACCTACTCTTGAGGCATCTACAGTCTAGTGTTCCGCATCCCATGCAGTTTCCTGAGGATTCTCATGAGAGAATGAGTTCATGCATTAACAGCCAGGCTCATCAGGCTGTGGTAACTGACTGTGTGGTCTTGTGATCTAATTGATCTTTGTGCAGAGGAAGATGACTTCCAGGATAAAACACAGACTAAAATTTGGATACTTGTCTCTTAAAGAAGCTTTGATCTTAACTGCCCTTGGAAGCACGTGAGAATCAGCTATGTTATGCTACAATTGTAAACTGAGTATTGATGGGGAGTGCTGTCAACACGTTTTGTTGTTAAACAAGCTGGTTTTCATGAGTAAATATTTTGTTTTCCTGTGTGTTCCATGGCTCATGTGTCTGGGTCTGTTCATATCTACTGCCACAGAGTAACAGCTCAAGAAAAACTTGCAGGTGTTTATTACCTTCTATAACAGAGAGGAATGCTTAAAACCATAAAGATAACATTTTATGTAAATTTTGATGCATTTCCAGAAAATAATCACAATACATTTTGGTGTAAGTTCTTCTGGGTAAACTTATTCTTTAAGTGCAAATATCTGCAACACTTTCCTGTATCTCTTCTCTTAGGAAAAGCACATAACTACAGTTCCTCAACTCCTAAATTGCTAATTACAAAGATGTACACAAAAGGCACATTTAATAAAGTCAATTTGTTTTAATAAAGCATAATTGTGATGTAAAATAAGTTTCAAAGTTTACATTATCACTTGTTGGCACAATTAACAGATAATGGCTAAAGTGTCTTAGCAACTGTGCTCACAATCCTAAAAGAGACCTGATCAGATAATTAATGAGAAATAAATATTCTTTGAATCGGGATGTAGAAGTAAGTGGGAAATGGGCTTGATAGAAAGAAGTCTTTAAGTAGAAAAATCATAAAATTATTTTAAATGCTTTTTGCATATGTGAGTATGCATTTGTGTATAATTGAAAAGGAAAATTATGTTGCCTCATCCATGTTCCTGAGTCAACCAATTCCTCTTAAGGATCCAATACCTTTTACATTTGTCTGACAGCCCTTCTCAATAAATTGAATTCAACAATATTATTTTTTAAAGTATTGCTTTTGGTTACAGAGCAAATATTTACTTTGAGAAATGGGAAATTGATTTTCATGTGTTTGAATTTAAGCAAAGAAAATTATGAAACTGTTACATCCTAGTCCTAGAAGACATTTTGAATTGTAATCTGGTATATCACTGTGTACACACAGGGCTATTTTTGGATGTTCTCTCTTCCTGAATCTGTCCATCACATACCCTATAGTGTTGGACCAGACATATGATATGCTTTCTAATCTACGCTTATTCATTAACTGCTTAATTTAGAATATATAATATTATCTCAATATATTAAGCATGTCCCAAAATGCATATTAGGCAACCATTTATTAATAGATCTACAAATGGTGAAATAATTTTAAAACAATCTATCAGCATTTATTACTCCTATAATTTAAACCATACATAACGCTTTTAAAAATTAAAATATGTCATGAAAACAGCACTACTTTTGAAATTAAATCAAAGGCATATGCATACATAGTGCTAATTATGGTGCTACCTTGTTTGAATTCTTTCAACCCTCATCTTCACATATTTTATAAACATTATACTTAATACTGTGCTAGGCACTCTAATCAGAAGTGCTCATTAATTCTGAACCTGAATATGTCAACACCAGATTGCATATAAGGCTAAAAAAATCTTCTTTGCTTGTGATAAATATGGCCCACAAGAAATAATAGATAACCCTCTATGGTACTTAAGCCTTGTCTTCCACACGTTGGTAAATGTCCATCTTCACAAATGGATGACACACACACATACACACTCATGAATAATACAAGAAAACATTTATTATACTGCATGAAGTGCATTTATACTTCTACATGTATCAAGGCCACCTGAAATCACTTAACTTCTTTCAGTCTATGAGTTGAATACTATCTATTCCTTCTTCCTTACATAATTTTTGGAAGGAGCACATAAACTAATAATACTCAGGAACGATTTGAAAATCTAAAGTAAACTACATAAAAGGTGTTACAATGATACAGTATTCACACAGTCTTCGATACAGTAAGAGTTGCCACAGTGGTAGGGCCTGAGGAATTGTCTACACCCACTTCCTCCTACAATCTAGAAAGCTAGGCCCCAGCAAGGGTAAAACAGTGCACTGTAGGTCACAGACCTAGTCAACAACAGCAAGGGCCTGTCTCCTACCTCACTGTCTTCTTTGCTGGCCTCTCAGCCTCACCTAATGCCAAAATACTGGAGAGGGTGCCTAAAAGTGGACCAGGGCTCTGCTCTTCTCACCTATCCATGCTCTCTAGGTGATTTTCTCCACTCCTATGCCTTAAATACCTCTCTGACTCCATCTCAAGCCATTCTTTCCACTGTTCATGACACTGCAACAGCACTCGCTGTCTTTCCCACCTTGGACCCTTGGGAAAAAACCCAGGTTGTTTCTCCGCTTAGGGTGAAATGAACAGAAGACTCAGCTCACACACCACTTCTCTTGAGAAGCTCCCATGTGTCTGAATTCCCCCATGGTAGCAAGCACATCTTTAGGATACAAATCCATTACAGAATTGTTCAACGCACCATTCCCAGACCCAGCTTAAGGCTCATATGTCATGGGTGCTCAATGAGCAGGTGTTGCATTGACTGGAACTAAAAGAACTACATTTGTATTTTTTCCATTTTTCTATTGTTTGTATATATTGAAAAGAAAAACTGCAATATAGCGGAAAAATACAAATGAGGGTACCTGGACAAAGGAAAGGTGAGTATAGAAGGATCTAGACTCTCCTGCAGGCGTCACCAAGTGAGAAAAAGTGTTTTTCAAGGAGACCAACTGTGAGAGTGAACCTAGCCCCCACAACTACATGGCTTCTCCTAAAACCCTCTTTTAAAGTCTTTACTCTTCCCGCCCCCACTTAACTCAGGGCTCAGAGGTGGCTTAGCATTCTCTTGGCTACCTTTTTTCCACTCCTAGACTGTTACTCACTTATACTTAAAAATAAACAGGAATGCAGAATCTCGCTCAGCTTTCTACCCTTGGTGTTGCTGCCGTCTTCACCCTTCCTGGCTACGGAGTCTGCTGGCACTTGGTTCATAATCATTCCCACCTCAGTGATGCTTGAGGGTCCACCTGAAAGGCCCTTCAGAGTCTATCCTCAAGGTTCCCTTATTTGCTCAGTAATGAATATTTTCTTTTTCTACAACATGTCCACTCATCCGCCAGATACCCTGAGCCCTGAAATCTTACCCTCCAGAAAGCCATTCTTTGACTTTAGCTGCTGCTGCTTCTATTTCTTTTTCATCCATGGCCAGGAGCCACCCTTACCTCATCCCTGCTCTGAATGACCCCATCATCTGCCCCTTTCTTTTCTCCTTACCTCATCTCAGAGCCTTCTTTTTGCCCATCCCAGATTTCAAGGTGTGTCACTTTACACCCTCTCTAGCCAGAGCCCCCCATGTTGTCACTCTGTGTCCTTCTTCCCTCTCACCCAGATAATGCCAAACCTATCCTCATCCAATCACTTGCTGTCGTTCCTTCTATACCTGGCTGGTATGCATGTACCTTCTATACCTGGTCTGGGCAGAATCACCCAGCAGCGCAGGCTGCTGCCACTACAGTTTGGCAGTCTGCCTCTGGCTGAATATGTCTCAGCAATCTTTTTTCATGCTCCCACGGGGGCCTCCTGTTTATCTTGGAACTGATGTGCACATCACCACTCTGCTCAGTCCCTTTACCAAGCATCCTCCTTGTTTGAAATTTACCCCTGCTCCTTTGTTCCAGTTTTCCTACCCACTCAAATATTTAATCCCTCTTCAGATCCCACTTGCTACTTACAAATGCTTTGGTGAAAAAAACTAAGAAGAATAGGAAATAAAATAAAATGAATCCATTAGGATATTTATTCACAGAGAGTTGGCCTTAAGGAAAGGAATAATTGAAAAAGTCAGAATCACCTGACTCTACCATCCAAAATGAGAGCTGAGATCTTCCACTTTCCGCTGCTGCCTTTATTCACAGCAGAGTGGGTATCTCCACTGAGTCTTCTTGGCTTTGTCCTTTCTTGGGGCATGTTCCCCCTTACCCCTTTCCTAAACTCACTTGTCTAGGAGCTGGAAGTAAAGCTAAGGAGCATGCTATAACTGATTAATCACAATTGACTAGTTTTGAAAAGCCCCAGGGCTTATGGGAGGGGTCGGGAAAAGGAGAGAAGGCAGAGGCCGCGCTGTGGGTGCTCTCTCTTACCGCATGACAAAATTTGCTTCATCTATTTGACGGCCACAGCCACTCTTCTTCAGAATCCCACCATTTCCCACCACCGCGCATTTCTTCAATGGCAGCTGGAATGGGGTTGCCTAGCAACAGAAAACAAGGCGGGTTTTCACTGCAAAGAACACACAACCACTCACAAAATCATTGTTTACAGCAGACCCTTTGGAGGAATTTGACTGAAGACTGGGTCGAGCAAAAAAAAGAGCATGTGAAAAGAAAGATGCCAAGAAGTTTGTAAGGAACACACTAGTCTGTTGCCTTGAAATTTAAAAAGCAAAAATTTTTAAAACCGTTCCTGAAGTGTATTTAAATGTAACATTTATTTTTTTTCATCTACAATTGGCCATGCACATAGCGGAAGGTGTTCACTAAGGAAAATTAAAAAGAAACACAAACTAAATATAGGATTATTTTTAAAACCATTAAGCTGGAAACAAATGAGCTCTATTCTCCCATGTGATTGCAATTTCATTCATTCATACAATCAGCCATTCACTAGACAAATGTTTCTGAACATTTTGTTTGCTAACTGTTGGGGATAGATACATGCAGACACAAGTCACAGGCCTGAGGGTTCACAATTTGGTATGTGAGTAGACAAAGGGATGATAAGAGTGTGAAAATACATACGTAGGTAACAAACTCTATTATAATGCTGAAGTTGCTGCCAAAGAGATATATAGGGGATGCAATCCATAAGGAGGAAGAAGGCATTTCTACTGAGCCAACTCAGGGAAAGCTTTCTCACCTGGGATGAAAACTTAAAAATGTGTAGGATTCTTCCAGGCACAGAAAGCAGCATAAACAAAGGCACAGAAGTATTTGCTGAGAGTAATGCTGTGTTTATGAGCAAATAAACACTCTGGGTGGGTCTGTATAGAACTTAGGAGCCACTAAGGGGCAAGTGACTTGCACAGAACCAGATAGCATGTGACTTTCTTTCTGGCAACACTGAACTGGACTGCAAAGAAAATGTTCAGTGTATCTGAGTGTTCCCTGATGTGCCATTTATAGTTTGAATATGAAAACCCAGCAATAGCCCCTGAAAGTGAAATGCGTCATTCGGCCACTTCTAGCTGGGTCAGCAAGAACTGTCAGGTACAGAATTTCCTGCTTGCTGAAACCATGCAAAGCAACTGGAGTTCTTTAGGGAAAGACCTTACATATACACAACTGGTATCAAAAATAACCACCCTAGATGAATCTCAAGCAAATAATATGTGTTATTCTGAAAGAATAAATGAAGTTGGCCACCCTAGCTGGATCTCAAGGAAATAAGATGGGTTATTCCAAAAGAATAAATGCAATAAGTATGTAAATATACACTGTGGGGCCTCATATAGGCAGGAAGGAGGTAAACCAAAAATAAAATTCCAGGAGTTTCTGTGATCGTTGGTAGCTGAGGTGGCCACTTAACGCAGCATGAGAGGAGGATTTTATTCCTTTGATTTTCTAGTTGTCAAAGGAACAGGCAGAGCTATGAAACTACTGTTGATAAAAATACAGTACAAAAAGTGTAATGCCTAAGCATTTGCCAGCAGAGAGTTAAGAATTTCCTGCATTACTACACCAGAGACCAGTCCAACAAACATCAGAGCAGATCCAGAGAGGAGAGATGGGCAAGAAACAGAGGAGGGCTTGGAATCAATACTGGAAAAACATTAGTTAGAGCTACAATTTCTTGGATGAAGATTTAAAAAGTAGCTGTTTGTTTATTCCAAAAGTATTTACAAAGTGCCTACTATGTGTCAGGCACTGACCTGGGTGACAGGGACATAAGTAAAAATTCCTGTTCCCACAGAGATTATATTCTAGTGTGGAAAACAGAAGATACGTAAAGATAAATGAGAAAAATGAACGGTAGGTCAGATGGTAACATGAGCTCTGGAAAGAGTGAAAGCACTGGCATTAGGAGATGCTTTTGGAGAAGAACTGCAATTATTATTATTATTATTATTATTATTATTATTATTTTGAGACACAGTCTTGCTCTGTCACCCAGGCTGGAGTATAGTGGCAAGATATCGGCTCACTGCAACCCCTGCCTACCGGATTCAAGCAATTCTCCTGCCTCAGCCTCCTGAGTAGCTAAGATTATAAGCACATGCCACCACACCCAGCTCATTTTTATGTTTTGTTTTGTTTTAGTAGAAATGGGGTTTCCCCATGTTGACCAGGCTAATCTCAAACTTCTGAATTCAGATGATCAGCTCAGCTCTGCCTCCCAAAGTGCTGGGATTACAGGAGTGAGCCACTGCACCTAGCCCCAGGAACTCCAATTTTAATAGGGTGATCAGGGAAGAACTCAAAGAAGGCATGTGAGCAAATACCTGCAGGAGATGAGGTAGTGAGCCATACAGATCTCTGTGGGAACCCTTGGTGCAGAGACCCTAAAAGAAAACATTTCTGGGATAAGGAAGGGGGAGCAAAGAGCCTGTTGTACCTGGAGATGAAGAAGCAAAGGAGAGAGGAGTAGGAAGGATATCAGAGCGTTGACTAATAGGGAGGTTGGGAAATACATTCTGAATGGCCTTGTAGGGCATTGTAAAGACACAGGTTTTTATTCTAAGATGAGAATCAAATCAATGTTGGTTGTACAAAGGAGTGACATTATGACATATTTTGGAGCAATCCCTATAGTGCTATGAGAACAGGCTGTAGAATGTCATGGGCAGAAAGAGAGAGACCAGATAGGAGTCTCTTGTGAGAGATTTTGGTGGCTCTTGGACCAAGGTGACAGTGATAGGAGCAGTGGGAAGAAGTAGCCAGATTCTGGACACACTCTGGAGAAAGAGCTGACTGGCTTTGCTGATACAATGAAAACAGGGCAAGAGAAAAAGAGAAATCAAGGATGATGCCAAGAGTTCTGGCTTGAACAACTGTAAAGATAGACTTGCCATTTACGGACATATGGAAGATCACAGGAGGAGCAGGTTTCTAGGGAACGATTTGGAGTTCAATCTTAAATATGTCAAGTGCACGACGTCCTTTCGATGCCCAGGCGGCAATGTCAAGTAGGCAACTGAATATACGACTATGCAGTCAGGGAGTTGGTCTTTCCTAAGGAAAGAAAAGAGAGTGATCAGCATGGATATTTAAAGTCAAGAGACTGGATGGTGAATGAGTGCAGATGGAAAAGAGAAGAGGTCTAAGAATCGTCCAAGTTTTAAAAAAAAAAAGTGTCTCAAGAAAAAGGGAAAAAAATTACACCAAATGCTATTAATAGATTAAGTAAGACAACGGCTGAAAATGGCCACTGGACTTTGCAACAGGAAGGTCACTGATGACCTTGAAAAAGATAGATTTATTTCAGCAATAAGGACAAAAACCTGAACTGAGTAAGCTATACACATACATTTGCATATCTATTTTCATAGAGCTTATTTGAAAAATCTGGGTTCACTCATCCTCAACTACTATCTAGTTTGTTTTATAAAAGCCAATTAAAAATCTCTTTAGTTGTTGTCAAAGAGCGGTTCTTGCCTGAAACTATTAGACTTGCAATTTCAGGTTTTCCGGCAGGAATCTGGCCCCAAAACAAATAGATTTTTGAAGCAGCAACATAGTCCTGGATATAAACATTATCTCTTTATTTCCAAATTGTGAGACTATGGAATTGGAGGGTGGGCTGTCAAACCTCTCTGTATTCTGCTTCCTGTCTTGGAAGGGGGATAACTTCACACAGGCTTTCATGAAATTATATGAGCTTGTGTACAGAAAGCATCTAACCAAGCCACTGGCATGGCAGTCCACTCATCTTCCTTCCCTTTTCCATTTCTTACCTCCTTTTAGCAGTTTCCCTGGCTTGTTCAAGCCATGAAATGCCTAGATTTCATGGTTTTTGTAGAACACGGTAAAATAGTAACTTATCACCTCTATCTTAACAATTAGTAATAATTTCATTAACAGAAAACTTAGCTATTATATCCATGCACTATTAAAATACCACCCCCTGACGCCCTTAAACAAAAATCCAGGAGTTTAAAAAAAGCCATTTGACTTTTTATTATTGACAAGCAATTTTGTTTCATTTCAATAAATATTTCTTAAATGCCTGAATGCACTCTCTGGGCATTATAATACATCAATGACCAATAACAGCACACCAAAGCTTTATAGACAAAAAACTTAACTGAGAAAATATTATGGATTTTTTAAAGTAATTGAGCTAATACTCTCATTAATACTCAAAGAATACCTTCTCAATTTCTCATTTTGGCAGTGGTCAATGTTTTCCAGAATGATGTATGAGCAAGATTTCCTTTCTAAGTATGCTTATATAGAAAGAAGTTTGGTCATCCATTGCCACATGAATATTACTATTCTAACAGAAAATATTTTTATTAAGGCATTGCATGCTGTCTTTTCAAATGTGTCTCCTTGTACCTGTGTAAGAAAATAATCTACTGGATTTAAGAATATACTATAACACTGTTGGTAACACTAAAAAAACCTACTGTAAAGGCAAGGATAAATTGGATTAACTAAAGTAATAAGCTCAAAGGCTTTTTTCTTTTTCTTTTTTTCTTTTCTTTTCTTTTTTTTTGAGACAGGGATAGCTTTTTATCACCCGTGTGGAGTACAGTGGTGCCATTACTGCTCACTGCACCCTCGATCTCCCAGGTCCAGGCAATCCTCCTGCCTCGGCCTTTCACCTAGCTGAGACTACAGGTGTGTGCCACCACACCGGCTATTTTTTGTATTTTTCATAGAAACGGGATTTTGCCATGCTTGTTCAGGCTGGTCTTGAACTCAGGTTCAAGCGGTCTGCTCACCTCAGCCTCCCAAAGCGTTGAGATTAAAGGTGTGAGCCACTGCGCCCAGCCTAAAAAATGTTCTATTCCTGCTCAGCCACTAACCATCCTATGGATCTTTGTCCAGATTTTTTCATCTATAACTGTTCCATCTGTTAATGGCCATCTTATTAATGACTATATTATGTTAATCATCTGGATTGAGATTCACATTTGCCAGGCCCCTCTACCCCTCAGTGCCTCACTGGAAACAAGGCATGATAATAACTATCCGTTCCATCTTCCAACACTATTTTGAGAGTTAAAACAAGGTGAGGCATTGAACATTATCAGGAACCTCTGAAGTCCCACATAAATATATTATATCAATGCATTATAATATACTAACAAAATTGCATTCCTTAGGGGAAAGTTAGTATTTTGCTAGACCACTGTAATATTTACTCTATATTTGTGTGAGATATTTTCAATTTCAAAGATTTATATAGTTTTGTTTGTTTGTTTGTTTGTTTTGAGACAGGGTCCCACTGTGTCCCCAGGCTGGGGTGCAGTAGTGCAATCACAGCTCACGGCAGCTTCAGCCTGCTAGGCTCAAGCGATCCTCCTGCCTCAGCTACCAGAATAGCTGGGGCTATAGGTGCATAACACCATGCCCAGCTAATTTTTGTTGTTAGTTGTTGTTGTTTTTGTTGTTGTTTTGGTATACACAAGGTTTCACCATGTTGCCCAGGGTAATTTATATAGATTTTTTAAAAATTAATATATTTGGTCATTGGTCCTTTGAGGTTATATTTATTAATACAACTTCTATCAAGTCATGAGTTTTAATAATGGATATTTTTGTAGAAATCATTGCAGGTATCCTATCTTTTTTAATCAACACTCCACATCTGGACTAAGTAAAGATGAGATGATCAACAGTTAGTTCAATAATTAGCTATTTAGTCACAAATGTTTCCTGGAGCAACCAATCCAATCTTAGCAGTTTCTGGACCTAAAATGGCATTTCCTTATGTTATAATGAATATATAAATTAATCTTCAAATTTGAAGAACAAGCATGAGCCCCATCACTAAATATGCACTGATCAGTAAGGCCATTCAGAGCCTTGCTTCTGAGATATGCTTTATCCTCCTTTTCCACTGGCTGCATCATTTGTGCCTCTTCTCAAATAGCCCTGATACCTAACTTCTCTGTTCATTCATCAACTATTCATTGGGCAACTTGTATGGAACAGGAGCTGTTATGGATGCTGAAAATGTGATGGTGAACAAAGTAGACATGTACCCCATTCATGCAGCTTACATGCTAAGTAGAAAAACAGAATTCAACAAACATGACAGCAAGGTGCAGAGTGCTGCAAGGTTAGGGAGAATCTCTCTGAGGAATTAACATTAAGTTAAGATCTGTAGCTTTAGGCATATGAAAGTAGTGGAGAGTTCTGGTCTGTTAGACAATATAAGAAGGTGAAAAAAAGACAAAAATTGGGGTCTTTGGTGTTTTATAGTATGCATGAGAGTGGAAAGACTTGTTTCGGGCTAGAAGACTTTTCAGAAGCAAACTACAAAGTGCCAGCTGCAAATATATTCCTGACAAAGTGATTTCTGGAAAAATGCGATTCAAATCTGAAGAATTTAAACCCTGTTTTTTGTGCCCATGTAAATAGTACTGGAGCATCTCAGAATGGTTTTTATAATTAAGTGAACAAACTGTCATTTACCAGAGTCATTTCCGAAGCCCACCTCTTCCTCCTCTCTATGTGCAATCCACACAAAGCAACAAAGAGCTGGGACTGCACCCCCAAACCTGACAGCAGAGCCAGCACCGACCTCCACCACTGGCACAAGGAGACTTTACACCTACTCATCTTCCATCCCACAGATATAACTACATGTCTTGAATGATAATTGCATGACCTCTAGAAGCACATAAGTTAACCACCATAAATCATTAATTGTCGCAGTGTCTGAACTGGTCAGGGCAAAAAGGAGGATGTGCATGGAGAAAAAGAAAAACTTAGTAGATAAAGAATTGGATGCAACAGCAATTTTCACAGGAATACACAACATTTTATTAAGAGTGCTTCTGATTACAAATTAAGTTACAGCAGCCCTTGAGAGAGACCGCCTTTGAGGCATGTCTACAATTTTAAAAATCAGCATCACACATTGATGTAAAATCAAAATCTAACAATTCAAAAGAAGTTCTTTAAAACCACTAAAGGGCAGAACAAGAGATTGGTGGCAGGCTGCAATGTCCCTACATCTATGTTATAAAAAATAACTAACCTTAAATATAGATTTCTTGAATCCTTTTCGGATTCTTTTTGAATCTAAAAAACTTCAGAATCCCTGAAGCAACCAGCTCACCAGGATTCTATCGATACTGGAGTTCTGTCAGAACTGACCTAAGACTTGAACAGATATGAGGAGGCTCTGAGGCTCTGGGATTTATGAGAATCGAGTGCTAGATTGAATCAATTTAAGCAGACTAGCGACCAATTAAGTATCTTTAATTTCAACAGTTATCTAAGCAACAAACAAATATTTGAAATGTTCTCTAGCTTCTGAAGATGACAACAAGAGCCTCCATGTTTTAAGTTTAATACAGAATCTATCAGATTATGATGATCACCCTTACCATACCTCACTGCTTCCATTTAAGTTTCTGAGATCCCCTGAGTAATTTTCCACCTACTTCCTTGTGATCATTCTTCCCCTGGCTCCCTTCTGCCGCTCCCCAGTTCCTCTTCTACCTGCAGCCTACATTTGTTGCTTTGTTGCTTTTATATGTTGGGAGGATGCCACAATTATCTATGAATACGTGTTGTTTGAGAAATTTAAAATGATCAGGCTACCATAACTAAGTTTTGTTCGTTTTGTTACACATTTATGTACCCTTTTGGATAAAAGCGTGATGCTTACTTTCACACTTGGCAATATAAAGAAAAATCGGGTTTTTGTTGGTGGTGGTAAAAGGGTTTTGTTGTTCTTGTTTCAGAGTTTGCTTCCCCTCCAAACACTTTCCTCTTTGACAGGAAGGGGGAGCAAGTCTTCCTTGTCATGTAGTTGTGTTGTAAAGCTAGAAAAATTATCCAGCCACTCAGTATTTGGAATTGTGGCACCAAGTGCTACAATTAAGAAGAATCAACAGCAGTGTTAGCTGCAGGTCTCAAATCATATTGGAAAAGCAGAGAGTTTGCTTTGCAAGCCTTCAGAATGGTCTGAAAGGCTGTTACTACAGGCCACCTGCTACCAGTGATGATGTCAAAACATATGTTTGCCCTTCTTAACGAAAATTTCAAGTTTTTGTCCATAAGAACATCAACTCACACATCTAATTGCACTCTGACCCATTTCTTTCTACATACCCTCACCCATGTATCCTCATGGACTCCCACACATAATTATCGTTCACCCATACACATAATTTAATTTCTTGTCCATATGTTAATTATATCCTCAACTTAGGCATCTAAATACACACCCCTGCTCACATTTAATTACAGCCCCCCCTCTTACGAATGTAATTATATCATTAAGCCTCCCACCTAATTATGCCCTCCTTAACATATTTAATTGCACTGCCCTGCTCAAGGACCTAATTACATTCTAACTAGTGCACCAATTAAGCCCCCAACTCTCCAACTATACTCCTCATATGAACATCCCTTTACCTCTGAACCCCATTTGCTTTATTACTTCAACTAAGGACACGCAACTTCCCACAAGCGAATTCCTAGCGAGCATGGTGCCCAGCTAAACAAACAAAATAATGACAAGATGCAGCCAAATCAAAAGCAGCTTTGGTTCCTTCCAGTAAGTAAACAAACACGTATTGGCTTTTTCAGTCATTTAGCCCTTTGGAAGTCCAAATTAAAATTTCGGCTGTTTTCTTACTTTGCATACGTTAAGCTTTTTATGAAGAAAATATCTGGTAATTAGTTCACTTATTCCAGAGGAAAAAATGCTTCTTATTATAGATATTTAATTATTAAACCCTTTAAAAAATTATCCAAAATTTTCCCTGAAGATATATATTTGTAAATGCTAATTATAGAATATTTGCAGTTCCCTACCACTCAAGGACTTTTAACTGTTCCGCAATTATATGAAAACAAATTTCCAAAAAGCTGCTGCTAAGATTTGTATTCCCCATTCTATTAATAAAATTGTGATTTTAAAAGGATAACTTCAGTGTGATGCTTTCTACACAGGATGCTTCTTTGGAAATTGAATGATGTGAATATTTACATAGTGGGTACTATTTGCCTATTAAAATTTCTTAATCTATTACAAAAGATAACATGAAAGCACTCCAAAAAGTGTTTTGTATGTTGTACATATGATCTGTTATTCTGGATACATCCTCATATAGCATCAGTTCATGTGCCCATGCAGCAGATTTATTAAACATTTCATAGTCAAGTTCCAATGAATTGAAATTTTTTACTGATGTTGATTCTGAACCATAAGATGACAAAGGCTGACACTATACTAAAGGTTTGCCACAGTTTAAAAGTTCTCAAAACTGTCTTATTTTCATGGTCGAAAGGGATGGAAATATTAAGGGCATGGCCACCATTTCAAAGGTAGTATCAATCATCTTAGTATTGGAGCAAAAAATGGAAGAAGCAGAAGCAGAGAGAACTAAGCCTCATGCCATCACTAGACATCATATTTGCAACCCCTTCCTTGGGAATACCACTGAAAGATGCTTTTTCTCCAAATACAGAAGCCACATCATCATGCTGATGAGCATCATCCAGTAGCCTGCCTGCCTGCATCCAGTGCCTGGCTTTAATGTTTCTCTATGACCACTGGCAAGTTATTTAACCTTAGTGCCCTGGTTGTCTCACTTGTAACAATTGTACTCACTTCTTACAGTTGTTGTGATGATTAAATGACTTATGTCTGGCACAGGGTAAATGATCAATAATTGTTATTTTTATTTTTAATAGACCAACATTTTCTCAGCAACACAGGCTAGAAATCTCAGAGCCATTTTTGCTCACCTCTCTCTTAATATCCACCTAACACCTCCCTCTGCTGAGGCTCTTCCATTCCTCCCTTTCTGCCCTCATTGTAACTATTGTTTAAAATGGGTTAATGCTATCAGTTGACCTCTAGTTCTTGCCCATCATCAATCCTTCACTCTTATATCCCAATTCTTCTAAAACAAAAGCTGGTAAAAATCACTTTTCTAATTTAAAAAAAATGTATCATGTTATCCCTTGCCCACAGACAAAAACATCTGGAATCTTCATTGAAGCACCCACCCAGGACCTCTCAACACCATATACTTCCTGTTCATTCTTTTCGACCACTTCATTATCTATGCATATACCCTGTATTCCCTCCACACCATTTTACGCACCTGTGTTTCCTCAGACACAGCCTGAATTTCTTGTCTCCCTAACTCTGTAAATGCTTCTTCAGTGGCTCACCCTACCCCTTCTCCTTACTTTCTCTATTCTATTATCTGCCTTCCAAATTATTTTTCAACCTTAAGACCTGTGAAGGGTCTGCAGACATAGTGTCCAATAAAATTCCCTACAGGTGCAAGGAATGCTCAAAAACTCAAGCAGACAAGAGGCACACTGGAATTCATTTATGCCCCATGAGTCATGAGAATTATGTATTAAAGCTGTGCACAGTGGCCTGTAAATACACATGGAATTGAATCAAATCATTTCTTCAATTCTTCAGAGAATTCCAAACTTATTACTGTTGCTATTGTTTTCTTCTTTGCTTCAAAATGGAAGCCTTTATTGTTTTTTAAACAAGGTTATACCCAGAAAACTCCTATTAAAACACACAGACACACACACACACACACACACACACACACACACACACACACCAGACATGGTGGCTCACATCTGGAATTCCAGAACTTTGGAAGGCTGAGGCAGGAGGATTGCTTGAGGTCAGGAGTTTGAAATCAGCCTGGGCAACACAGTGAGACTCTGTCTCTACTAAAAAAAAATTTTTTTTCAATTAGCTCAGCATTGTGGCACAGACATGTAGTCCCAGGTACTTGGGAGGCTGAGGTGGGAGGATCTCTACAGCCTAGGAGTTGGAAGCTACAATGAGCTATGATTGTGCCACAGCATTCTAGCCTGGGTGACAGAGTAAGACCCTTTATGTTAAAAAAAAAAAAGTGCATACACACACAAAAGTATATATATACAAACACACATATATATACTTTTGTGTATATGTGTGTATATATATATATATATATACACACACACACACAAAAGAGAAGATGAGGTAAAGTGGACACACTTCCCAAATTTCTAGGTCTATTTCTGGAAGTGACACTTAGATACCCCAAAGAATTTGATGGTGTAAAAAACCATGAATCTATTCAACTCAATTTTTTTCAGAAATGAAGAACTACAAATACCAAGCAAATTTCAATTAAGAACATCTGGCAAGTATTTACTGAGTGCCAGCCAACTATATACCAGTCATTATATGAGACGCTGGGTCCCAAACTGTGAGCTTGAGTTCAGTATCTGCTACACTTAAAGGTGGTGTGAATTAGGATATCCATTTTGTTTTCAACTATAAATAGTGTGCAATTACTCAGTAATGCAGCAGACTGCTAAACTGTTAATCCAATTTAACTGATTAGGCACCTGAACTAGTAGGACCAGACTCAATTGCCTGCTAATTAACTATTATTTGCATTTAAAAAAAAGCATGTCCATGATTGATTGTCTTATATACAACTATTTTATTCCATTAAAATACAAATAAATCAAGGAGAGAATATTCTTTTTGGGAATAACTGGCGGCTGCTGACACTTTATTTCCCCAATTTCATAAAATGTATCTGCCATCCTTTCTTATTGATAAAAAGAACAGTAAGTTATTTCCAGAGCATCCCTCTCTTCCCAGTATTCCTCCCTTAATTACCTCCCAGGACGCCACATACAAGCATCCAATCAGCTGAGTTTCGTAGCCTCTAAATTTCCTTCCCACGTTCCTACCTTTACTTATTTCCCCTGAACTGCTTGGCTTCTCTTCTCCCCCTTTTTTCACAAAATAACACACATATTTCAGAATCACATGGAATTCATATTAAAGATGCATATTCTTGGTCCACTTCAGCCCTCTAGTTGTAGGATCTCTGGGTAGACCTTAGAAATCTGAAGTTGCCCTACATCATACAATTTACATGCACAGTGATGTTTGTGACCCACCCGATCTGCCAACTTGCAGATATGACCTGAGGTCTTCCTTCCCTAGAACCTTCCCTGACCTATGTCATCTTCTGGGATTGGCATGCACATTCTGTCCATTCCCACAGAAACACCTACTGAACTTATAGTCAGTCTCACTAACCAGACATTTTAGGCTCTTGGTATTGGGTAACAGTTTACTAGCTACTGATGTGTACAACCATCTTCCACAAGCATAGACTTAGCCCCTCAAGGGGATGAACCATGTCTTGTAACTCTTAGTGCCTTCAGAGCCTACCACATAGGCATACAGATGTTTTCATTAATTAATTGATTTAATCCATCCCCAGACTATCTCGAGACATGCCAAGAATCTATCTAAGCAAATGGAGCAAATTTGTTCACGTTTTCAGACCACTGAATGAAAGGTTAAGGAAATTGCTAAATGATATGCAGATGAGCTTTTTAGATTATTTTAGAGTTAGTAGACAAGGTGCAAAATCAAATGCCTATACAATTCAAGCAGGTAACATAAATGAATGGAAGGAAAGCAAGAGGAACGGCTGGAGACTATGGCAAACAAAAATCACGTGACCAAATGTATTAGTCTGTTTTCACATTACTAATAAACACATACCCGAGACTGGGTAATTTATAAAGGAAGAGGTTTAATTGACTAACAGTTCAGCATGGCAAGGGAGGCCTCAGGAAACAATGATGGCAGAAAGGGAAGCAAACATGCTCTTTCTCACGTCGCAGCAGCAAGGAGAAGCGCAGAAGCAGTCCAGGGGAAGCCCACTATAAACCAATCAGATCTCATGAGAACTCACTCACTATCACGAGAACAGCGTGAGAGCAACCGCCCCGTGATTAGATTACATTCCACCAGGTCCTTCACATGACACGTCGGTATTATAGGAACTACAATTCAAGATCGGAGTTACGTGAGCACACAGACAAACCAAAATCTTATCCCCAAAGCAACAGGATCAGAAGCTGCTCATACCCTACTCATGGGTGTGGGAGCCAGGATTGCCAGATAGTCTGATTTTTTTTCCAAGTGATACTAAAATTCCAGGTTTTAATGTAAAATCTCCTAGTTTTTAAAAGTTGGCATACAGTTCAAATGATTCTTTTTTTTAACAGTAAAGGCCAAAATTTGAAGATCAGATTTGTCTTAACTGGTAGCCAATTTGCATATCCTACTATACACAGGCAGGGCCCTAGCAGACTTAATAAATAAATTTATTCCAAGAATAGGCAGTTAGAGAAGAGTGCATGTCTTACATTATACAGAAAGACATAATAGGAAAATACAGGTTTTCAGGAAATTTAGCCAAGGATTGGGAAAGACTCCATTCTCTGTGCCAGGTTTAAATGAAATACAGGGTTTTTTAAAGTAAGGCAGTTAGTAAAAAATTCAGGATTTTAACTGACAAAGAGAAGCTCAAAGGCTTCAAAAAGTCTCCCTTGCTTCTTTTCAAAATAACATTAAGTAATATTCAGATATTAACCGTAATGATTTCTTAGCCCTCTGTTGCTTGGACTTCTCATCCTAAACGGCTTGTTTTCTAGTCAAAATGAGGTCAGATGATCCCACGTGCATACTGTTGTAATGTGCATTTTTACTTAATATGATATCATGGATATCCTTCCATCATGATTTTAATATCAACATGGTATTTAACTGGATAGGTGGTTCATAATTTAACCAATTCCTTAATATTGAATATTTTAGGTCTTTCTCAATTTTTCACTATGATAAACAATACTGTTATAAACATCTCTTAATTGTAACAGATCTAAGAAGGTAGATGAGAAAGGGGAGTATCAGCTCACTCTAATCTCTCCTTTTATATGGAAAATAAAGTTTGCTTAATTTTATGTAAAATACCTTACATAAAAGGGGTCTTATAGAGACAGAACCCCCTTTTTAATAAGCTCACCATCACTAACCCATTCCATATAGAAGTCCTCCTGCTGTTACTTACCTGATACATATAGCCTGGAGCACTTGTCCAGTTAATTCCTTAAAAGAAATCCTTAAATATGGAATTGCTAGGTTTAAACAATTTGGGTCACATTACTGAAATTAGCAACTAAGTAAGTGTCTATCATTTCCACAAGAAAAACAAAATGGGAATCTCCTTATACACTATTATAGGTATTTTAGACATATCAGGAGAGATACTTCACTAGATTGTAATCATTTTACAGCATATTACTTAATTTGAAAGGAAATGCAATGCAGTTTAAAGGGCTAAATTTGCAGATGTTAGCTTCAACAGACCTCAGTTTGAATCCTGACTTGGCATCACAGCTTGGAACCAGTATCTAGCTGGGAAATCCCAGGCAGGTCACTTAGGCTCAGCCTCAGTTTCTACATGTAAAATGGAGACAATAATATGAGTATCATATGTTGAGATTATCAGATAATGCATGCAAAACATTTAGCAAAGAGTCTAGCACATAGTCTTCAACAAGCTATAGTTGTAGAGTATATCCATAAAATCTAATCAAATTGCAAAAATAGAACTAACTTACTCTTTGGTAGGTTTTCTGTAATACATTTGAGTTTCATTAATATTTCCTAGACACTTTCCTTAAAATGTCACATTTTGGGGAATTGAGCTAATTTTTTTAAACTAACTTACTTATTATTTCCAATTTGAAAATAAAATACTGAATCAAAACAAAAATACGTTCAATATAATTTTTCCTCTAAATAGACAGGATCTATTTCAATTAGGAAACTTTTATGTTGACCTAGAGTGTGGAAAGATAGACAATGGGGACTCGGAAAGGTAAAGGGGCAAAAGGGGGCTGGATAATGAGAAATTATTTAATGAGGACACTGTACATCATTCTGGTGATGGAGATACTAAAAGCCCTCACTTTACCGCTCTGCAGTATATCCATGGAACAAAATTATACTTTGTACCCCATACATTTATACAAATTTTTAAAATAGGAGCAATAAGAAAACTGAAATTTTTAAAAAAGAAACTTTTTACGGAGTTGTACACAGTTTATGTTAATTGCATTATTTGTACAGGTGGTCACAAAATCATAATTAGTAAATCGAAATATATTTAAAAGTTCATTAAGATGTGCCTTTTTTCCTATGTATTTGGCCATACTCACTTACATCTGCTCTTTATTGCCACTCCATGTCTCTTGCAACCGTGGCAGTCTTTTACATGAGGTAGGTAGTTTATGTCTGCATTTCCCATTGGCACATAGATTTCCTTTTTGTTTCCAATAGGAGCCTCAAGAAAATGAAGCTTTGGTTGTTTCATCAGCAGTGGCTTTGATGAGCATTTTGGCTCACATATCCATTAACTGACTCAGTAAGAAAAAATCTGCATTAACAGGATGATTTTCAAGGCTGGAATGACTTTCTTATAAATGTACTAAACAAAATGCCAAGCCCACAGGAAGCACTGGCAATAAAAAGTTTGGGGTTGGCCAATTTCATCCTCAATGCTTCTCAAGCACAAGTTAGTTGAGGAAAACTTCAGAGACAGATGGAACAATAGCATATGTAAACCATATATGAATATATGTAACATATCTAAATCATTCCTCAGTCATCTTCTAAGTGCCCAGGTCATGGAGAATAAAATGGTTATTTACACAATTACAACATCAGAGGCTTCTGCCATTTCCAATATACTTTGTGATGGGTACTTAGCCTCAGCTTCCTCATCTATAACATGCGGTAAAGGGAAAGGTAAGAAATTACCTCCATAGAGTCATTGAAAGAATTAAATAAAATGGTGATTATAAAAAGTGCCAGGTCTGAAACTTAGGAATCATTCAGTCAATAGGAGCTATTAATAGCTATAAAATATGAGAGCTCCAATCACCACATCGCTCTGGTGGCTTCCCTGAGCCATGTAATTTTTCTGCTGCTCTGTGCCCTACACCATCCTTTCCTGTCCCCTTGTTCTCTGCATCCCTCCACTGTTCCTACATCTTCTCTCAACCATGTGCAAAAGTGAAAGGAAATTTCTATATCTCAAGATCCCCATGGTCTGACATAACCTAAAACATGAAATTTATATTTCCTTCGGGTACTCTCTTTTTAAAGACATGACATAATCTTTGACATTTTATTACCATTATTTTATTCATATGATAACAGTTTGCCTTTTTTCCCAAAGGTTTCCTGGCCCTTACTTCATCTATCTTAACATCCTATAAATCCTTACCACTGAATGCTTATTTTCAGAAGCCCAAATCTTTATCTTCTAAATCCTTTCTTGCCTCTATTTGTTCATGATGCAATAAAAGGTCAGCAATGAAATTACAAAATGCCTTAAGCGAATGTTTTAAATGAATGACTATCATTTACTTTTTAATTTTCGACCTGTTACGGTCTTACTTTCAAATATTGCAGAGAACACTTTGCTACTTGTTTTACAGCGCCATTTCCTGGAAATGTGATTACAAGCTGAAAAAGAAGACTTACGGGATTACTTAATGTATGTCCTTTACTAATTCCAAGAACAGTCAAAAAGTTTTCAACTCAAAGGATGATTGTTCAAACTGCCCACACCAACCAAGGTTTAGTGTCCATAATCTGGATGAAACCTTTTTCCTGTTAAGAGTTCAAGAGTTTAAAAAATTGTTTCTGTCTCTGCCAAAAATTTGGTTGGGAGCTATATCAACTGGCTTGTTTTCTAAACATATTGGCTCCATGGTGCTACAAAAACTAAAAAGTGTTTTCATCCAGCAGCTGGGCCAAGATAAACTGAAAACCAACAGGGAGACAGTATTTCAATTTCAAAGATACTGGTATTATAATAGCTGTGGTTTCCAAATACAAATCCCACTCATTCACTTTGTGGGAAAACTGGTACAAGAATATTTGATGGCTGAAAAACTGAAGAGCACCAAGGCCGCAACGCAAGAGCTGAGAGTCTGGAGATGCCAGCTCCTGGCAGGGAAGAGACCTAGGAACCAGTTCAGATTTTTGCTCTGTCACATTTAGTTCTGGCTGGGGACAAGGCAGAGACTGGCTGAGGTGACATCTCTGACTACGATTTTTACATCTTCAAAAAGAGCAGCAATTTCTCCATTATGGTGTCCCTTCAGATTGATTTCATTGCAACACCTGAGACTTGTATTATCTAACGACACAAGGATGATATGGTAACAAAAGGGCTTGCTGTCACCCTGTTTGATTATCTTCACAGTTAGCCCTAAAGGCTTTAGTCTGGGACAGTTATTCTGAGACTTCTTACTGATAGTGACAGGAGGCAGCCAAATGACTAGATAGATTGGGGCAGGTCCTGGTGAAACCCCACCTCCAAGCCGCGGACAGTTTAAAGCCTGAAAGTCAAGCTACAAGTTAAATCCTCGGACCGGATTGAGACTCCACATGCTTGTTTGGCACACTTTCCTCTAATCGGTCCCCACCCTTCACCTGTTTTGCATATATTGGCCTTCTACACTGTTGAGTCAGCCTTTGAGTGGCATCTTCACTTTAACTTTTTGCATACTTACAAACCAATCAACACAAACTACCTATTCTGAGCCCATAAAAAGCCCCAGGCTCAGCCATATTGAGAACTTTCCCACCTTTGGGTAAGGGGACCAGCTCTGTGTTTCCTCCCTGCTAAAAGCTGTTTCATCATTCAATAAAACTCCCTGCCTTGCTCACTCTTCCAGTGTCTCTGTGCCTACTTCCTGATCGTGAGACAAGAACCCAGACCTAGCTGAGCTAATGAGCAAAAAATGCCTCATCATTATGCTGACTGCTTCCAACTCAAGGATTTTCCCCTCCACTCTGTTAATACACTCCAAGTCTCTTTATATTTATACCAAAACATAGGCTCTAGGTACACCAGGATACACTTCGTGATTGTATCCAGCAAAACCAAGCAGCTCAACTCATTCATTCATTCATTCATTCCACTGAAATGTACTGAATTTCTGTCTCAAGTGCTATCCTACAAACTGAGATACCTAACTCCCTATCCTCCAAAATTAAACACTATCCCTGGGGAGGTTCCCAGCTGGTGAGAGAAGGCAACTTGACTCAAATAGCTATACAATTGAATATGCAGTTGAAAATGAAAGCTACCTGGTGCTCTGGGGACCAGCTCCCTCCTCCCCAGGAAATGATTCTCAAACAAGATGTAAGGGATCAATGTAAGTTAATTAGGTAAGAGGAGGCAACAGTCTTCCAGGAAAATGGATAGAAGTTTCTGTTGAAAAACCTGTACAGAAGGAGAGAGCACAGTATTTGCGAGGATACAAAAGAAGGCTAGTAAAGCAAGGTATGAGGGTGAAAGGGAACATTTTGGAAATTGATGCTGGAGCCACAGGAAGAGATCAGGTCTTAAGGAGTTTTTCTTTATCCTAAAAATCAGTGGGAAGACCATCAAGGGTTTTAAGCACAATGATGGCATGATCTGATTTGAATTTTAAAAAGTTAACTCAGGCTACAATGCGGTAGTGGACTGGAAAAGAGGCCAAATTCGGTACAAAAAGCCCAAAAGATAACTTTTTTAGAATTCCAGGCAAGAGACCATTATCACATGAAATAAGATGGTAAAGGCAATGGTGGAAAATAAAAAATGGTTGCAAGAAAAAGAAATTATCTTCACAAGTGTCAAAATGTCCTTCAGCTCCATCCAATAACAATTTCTTAAGAATAAAAGAGAGTAAGAATAGTGAAAGAAACAAAAACAAAATAACTACATGTCCAGAACCAATACTGTGGCTTGACTTTTAAATTGTATGATCTTGTCGTTTGAAGATTAGGATGAAGTCCTGCACACCTAGAGGGTGACTGTCCACATACCATCACACATGTCATGCACTGTCGTGAATATCCAGGACCTTTTCTTCTTCCATCACTGTTGCTTACGTTGACCTAGGTTGACCTAAGTTGATGCTATGTGGGTGCAAAGGCTTTGGAAAAAGCAGTCACCCATTTGATCATTCATTCAGTACATTTTAATTTTCCACCTGCTATGTTATGTGCCAGACCCCGTCTATGTGCTGCCTTGACGGGGCTCACAGTGTGGTCGGCAGAAAGCATGTGAGCCATTAATTGTTATTCAATAACAATGTTGACAATTCAATTATTGAAATGTTATACAATAATTGTTATTCAATTGTATTAAGAGAGACATATACAAATTTGGGGGAAATAGACTTTTAATCAACATTGCTGGGTGGTTGCGACATGGGAATGGGAAATGCAAAGGTTTACAGAACCTATGATGCTTTAGCTGTATCTTAAAAGATAAACAAGAATTCATCAGATAAGGATAGGAAGGGCATTCTGAGCAGAAGGAACAACATGTACAAATGTGAAGATGAAACAAAAAACCAAGAATTGTTCTGGGATATGCAAGACACTTAATAAAAGTAAAAAGTAATGAGGAGCTAGGGCCAGGCACGGTGGCTCTTGCCTGTAATCCCAGCAATTTGGGAGGCCAATGGGGGCAAATCACTCGAGGCCAGGAGTTCAAGACCAGCCTGGCCAACATGGTGAAATCCCATCTATACTAAAAATACAAAAATTAGCCAGGCACGGTGGTGCACTCCTGTAGTCCCAGCTACTTGGAGGCTGAGCCTTAGCTGGGGTGGTGGGGGGACAGAGGTTGCGGTATGCCGAGGTCTCACCACTGCACTCCAGCCTAGATGACAGAGTGAGACTCCGTCTCAAAAATAAAGTAATGAAGAGCTGGAGGAAGCAGATGGATGGCAGTTGATAAGCTTATATTAGCTGACATTTTCAGAGCTCAGAGCGTTCACATCTTAAAAACCTTGTGTGCCACTCTAAGGGGTTTGAACTTTATCACAGAGGTTGTAACCAGGAAGGATGAAAGGATGAACCTGCTCAAGATCGATTCCCTGCAGACAGGCAAAAGAAGTGGCCTCCTGTAGCGCTGCAGGGAAACCAGATGGGGCTCAGAGCTTAAGGTCCTCGATCCTCATCAGTAGCAAGGCTTGGATTCCTAGTATTCTCAGCAAGCCAAGGAAGAGACTAGCTCTTCTGCAACCATAAGCTGATGCAATAAATCCCATTTGTGTTCTGTAGCCAGGGTGAGGTGCTGGCAGTGCTCCGGGAAGTGGGCCTGAGCCGTCCTATTCCAGGACGGCTGTGAGTCAGGGGAATGGTATGGAGGGAGGATCCAGTGCAGCAGCTTCCAGGCAGGATTCAGCAAAGCACTGGGGAATGATCCTTCCCTCCAGCCTTTGCCTACCGAAAACTGGGGTTGTCACTGGGAAGACAGAAAACATCACACAACCCAGCAACAACAACAAAAAACTAGTCCTCTTAGAATTTCTTGCACTTCGATTTTTTTAGGGCTTGTGCCCTATTTCACTTGTAGGGTATAGAATGCTTGGGTAAAAAGGAGATGCCCCAATATTCAAAGCTGCTAAATGTTCTCTTTGCCAGAAAGACTCCATGTAACTGTGTGAACACTTGGGATTTTTCTCCTCTGTCCCAAGGTTATCTGTTTTCTTTTTTGGGTTTCTTTCTAGAAGATTGAGAAGTTCCTCTGACAGCAGCTGAGAGCACCCACCAAACACACACGTTCTCGGCCACAGGCAGCTTCTCCACAGCCCCAGCTTCTCCTTAGCCCACAGACTCCTGGAGGGCTGCCTGGGGGAGAAAGCCATGGAAGTACCAAGGGGGCCAGATGGTTCCAGGACTATAATGTCTTCATTTGTAACTGTTTGCCACTGCCACCCCCACCCCCACCTGGCTCTGGAGTACTGCCTGCCTCAGACAAGCAAGAGTGAAGTGGGGGGGAAAGCACTGACTCCCAGTCAGTTGGGGGGTTTCTAACTGAGCAGTAGATATAGAAGGTGTGAACCTGGGAATGCTTTTATACATTATTTTCCTTATAGATTTTATTCTTTAATTTATCTTTGTGACCTGCCAGGGAGAGAGAGCAAGAAAGAGATGCTGTTGCGCACATAACATAACAAAATAAAACAAAATGGAAAAAAATGGCCACCGTTTCTGGCCACCTATGCCATTCAACTGTATATGCAAGACTTGTACCTGAGTCACCCATCATAGCTACACTGGCTTTCCATTCCCTGCAAACACTAAGTTGATAAAACAGCCCAAAGCCAGGATTCTGCCCTATCTTATTAAGTATGTTACAGCTCAGTCTCTGAATAGCACTGGGGAAGGTCTGGTGCATCCCTAATTATGGGACTAAAAAGCCCAGCGTAGTTTCAGGTTTCCTTTCTTGGAGGGTAGAATTTCCTTATTTTTAATAATAAAACACAACAGCGTTATCTGCTAGCTGCTCCTTGTCCTTCATGACTTTCCTCCGTGAATGCTGCTCCAGCTGACCTGGTGAGTGGGCCGTTTGGCGACTTGCTCATTTGCATGGCAAGTAGTGAAGAGTAGCTTAAGAGACATCACACACACCAATTAACATTTTATAACAACAAAATTGCCAGAGGGTGAAGGATGTCACAGGAAGGCAAATTCATAATAGTGAAACTTTTTTTTTTTTTTTTTTTTGAGATGGAGTCTTACTCTGTTGCCCAGGCTGGAGTGCAGTAGTGCGATTTCAGCTCACTGCAACCTCTGCCTCCTGGGTTCAAGCAATTCTGTCTCAGCCTCCTGAATAGCAGAAATTACAGGTGCCCAGGTGCCCACCATCATGCCCAGCTAATTTTTGTATTTTTAGTAGGGATGGGTTTCACCATGTTGGCCAACCTGGTCTCAAACTCCTGACTTCAAATGATCCACCTGCCTCAGTCTCCCAAAGTGCTGGGATTACAGGCATGAACCACTGCACCCGGCTGTGAAAACTGTTTTGAAAGTTCTTGAGTTAGTCTAAATAACAGATGATAAACCTTGACCTAACCCGGCGGCAGTGAGGTAAGAAAAGAAGGGATTGATTCAGAAGATATTTAAAAAATAAACTTGGATTTGGACAGTGAAATTCAAACGTAAGATCCTGGTGTCCAGTTCAAGTGACTGAGTAGATTATAGTGTCACTACCTGAGATCAGGAATAGATGAAAAGAAGCAGGAGAGAGGGACAGAGCTGTGAGCATGTGAAAGGTAAGGAAGCTTTGGGACACTGAGGACAGTATCCAATAGGTGTAGGACCGGATCTGTTTTTACTCACTAGCACAGTCCCTACAACACAGTAGTAGTTGCTCAATAAGTACTTCATGAATGAGTGGTTGAACACTTACTTTACTTACATAGAATCATCAAAATTTCAGGAAGGTGTAGTTGTGCTGGCGGCAGAACATATTTACTTAGGTGACAAATCCAAGCAATGTGAAAGGCAATTTTCGATGCATCAAATCCTTGCTTTAAATTTAATTCTAACCTTGATTTTATTTTGTAGATTTTTGATTTACACTACATTTTATAGTTCATATAGAAATACTGTATTTTTTTGAGTCCATAAATATTACTGGACTTTGGATTTTAAAATATCCTCAAATAATCTCCATGTCAGGTATCTGGAAGCACGTACAAACTGTAGCAACTTCAGTCCTTACTGACCTTGGGTGTTATAGTCAAAGGAGTTTAACAAGAAAAGACAATCAGGAAATTTATAAATCATGGCTCCAGAACTAACCATACTTTTGAATACACTATCCTCGAAATAGTATATTAGACCCAAGATCTATATAAAATCAGAGTGGACTGAACTCTAGAAACAGAACAATTTAAGCAAAATAATCAGATGATACATATTGTATATGGTGCTGTTAGCCAGTGCTTCATTAACTACAGACCACCCCAGGTGAAGTGATTATCAAATTAATTTAATTTATAATTGCATTTCTCTCCGTACTTATTTTCCTTTTCTTAGCAAAGAGTTACCATTCTGAAATCTCTGAGTCTGAATAGACAGGAAAAATAAAACAGCAAGAAAAAAATTATATGCATAATAATTTTCAGAATATAAAATATTGTCTTACCCCCAAAAAGCACTTTTGTTTCTTTACAATCAGCAGATCTTGACCCCCCTGACTCTAAATTTTCTCACCACACTTATCCATTTAACTATTTTTCTGACAAGCTGCTAATATAATTTACTTACCTAACAATTTTTCCAAATCCCCTCCTTACACTTAGTTTTTGCTCTCTCTGTACTATCAGCCTCCACAGAGTTAGACATCGGAGACAGTAAGAACCTAACGTTTTTGTCTGAAAAATTCCACTCATTTATCTAGCCTACTTCTCAACCTCTATATACACCCTGAACCTACAGCTGGGACGACTACGGATTCAGACTGAGCCCTGGGCAGTGTGGGTAAATCTTGGCTTTTAGGGGAATTATTGGAGATGGTCATCTGAAGCTATAGGCAACACTATCAAGTTACACTTGTGTTCTGGCCCTGGCTTTGAGGTATGGCTCCAGTGATTTGGTTTATGACTTAATTTCAAAACATAACCCCAGGCTGCCCTTCCGGATCCCTGCCTCCCAGCTCATACCAAGTTCCAGTAACTGTGTTTCAGCCTTGCTTACAAAAACAGTCCCTAATTTTGGCCCCAATGCTGGGACCCTCACCTTGTTCACTTGTGTTCCTGCTGTGATAAATGATGAGTTCCCAAGTCTCTAGAAGGCTGAAGTTCTGCCTTCTTCTGACGAGTACCCTTGGAGGCTACCAGTTGTCAAAATCTCCAGCCTAGAGACTGGTAGCTTGAAGTCAATTGTTTTAACCAGGTCTCTGGGTATAGTTCCATCCATCCCCACTTTCATCTCTGCATCCTCCACACTAGCAACACATCATGTTATTCCTTGTTGTCTTCTGGTTATTGCCACCAGTATCCCATAGTAAGAACTGCAATACCCCTTTCTGGCTACTGGGTGGACTTCCTTTTAGCCCCCAAAGCTATGTCCACTCCCCATCCTATCTCTACCCAACCCCCTTCCCCACTGTGTTGGGCAAGTTAGCTTTAGGACTGGTCTCTTCAATCTACTTAGAAGTTCTGAACCCTGAAAATAACAGGGCATAGTTAGTCAGGACATGAGTGATTACAAATACGTTGTGCTATCTCAACTGTGATATAAGAATTTTTGACCATCAATGGAAGGAAGACAGTGAATCAGAAGGAAGATAGTAAATTGATCTGAACACAGACACTCAGAATACGTTCTCTGTACCTATTCACACCTCCTGATTGATTATTTGACCAAATTAATTAAGCCAGAGAAAATTCAAGGTTGAAATGATGCCTTTCTTTCAATCAAATATTAACTGACATTTAAGCTACTCCTAATAGAGTTTAAAAGTACAAATGAACATATTCATAGAAATGAAACAAAGGCTTCCTAGTATTCAAACAAATGCTCAAAACTAAATCAAAATCTGATGCAAATTCCTTTTTACACTTGGACTTTTGTCTGTAAGAGAGGTCACGATTAAGAAACTAATCAAAGGAAAAATAAGAGAAACTAATCAAAGAAAAAAATAAAGGTATACCAGCTTTCTCTGCAGGGAAACACCCTGCAGGTCACCAAACCTAAGAAAATGTTCTGTGGAACAGTAACACCTCCTAAGAAAAGCCATCAATCCCGACAGGCCTACTGGATGAGAGGTGACTCAGTGGTAACTGGTGGCATAAATTCTTTTCAGTTATTTTCAGGAAGCTAGAATCCTGAGCCATAACCAGTCTTTCTGTGAAATTTTACACACCATCAAGTAATTTAGAAGATCTATGCCATGGCAAAATGGAACATTCCTTTGTTTTTCATTTTGTTCTCAACCACAGACAACCTGCAAATTTTCATTAAAGAAAAGTCTTAATTTTTAATTATTTCTAAATTTGAAAAATAAGACATCTTATCATTCCTGTCAGCTATTCTTTTAAGCAACTACATTGCACTACCTCACTTCTAATCAATTGTTCTCCTTTTCCTATGAAGAAAACAGGTATTTGGATGTCCAGTGATGCTCCATTCTCCTCTTCTCAGTTACAGAGAAATGTGAAGAACGGTGGATATCAATTCATTGTTCAGATCACAATCTTAATTCACTGGAAGTTAATAATTTACTTCACCTTGCACTTTTACTTTACTGTATTATCCAGATACAATGAAACAAAGACTTAGCATTCTCCATTACTACTACATTTTCCTAAATCCCTGCTTCAACATCTCTATTTCTTTTCACTGTCCTGGAAAATTGATTTGACCCCTTTTTTAGTGGTGTTTTAGTTTTTGTTTTGCTCCATGGGTTCCTGGCATTACCCAAATGCCAAGGCAATGCTAAAGTCCATAAACACTTTGAGAGAAAATAACAGTAATAATATTATCATATCCTTTTACAGTGCATTCATTACAAAGCACTTTTAAACCCATTATCTCGTTTTAACTTTGTTACTCAGAGTAATAATACTGAAATATAAAGACCAAGTATTATTTGCCCCAATGTGCAAATTATGAAATTCATCCTGAGAATGGTTCCACGACTTGTCTGGGATCATAAACATCATCATAGAAAGGCCAGGCTTAGAATCCAGATTTTTAGACTGCATACCCTACATAGTACTCTAGTATTAGCATTAGGCCAAGAATGGCAGGGCGAATTACCTGAATTATTCAACAGTAATGGAGCCATGTTCTAGATTCATATAATAAAGAAGCAGTGAAAGGTTTCCCCTTTATAAAAATCAAAATAATGTAAATGCTCTTATTTCTCCTTTCGTCAGGGACCACCAGGGAGCTCAAAGCCAAAGAGAGACTAGAGTATTGTATGGAAACTAGGGTCTTGTATAGGATTCCATATACTGTATATTTACACTCTATTTTTTCTCCCAAAAAGTTGCAAAATAAATTTCTTGGCCAGGTGTGATGGTTCACACCTGCAATCTCAGCATTTTGGGAGGCCAAGGTGGGTGGATTACTTGACCCCAGTGGTCCTAGACCAGCCTGGTCAACATAACAAAACTTTGTCTCTACAAAAAAAAAAAAAAGAGAAAAATTAGCCGGGCATGATGGCACACACCTATAATCCCAGCTACTTGGGAGGCAGAGGAGGGAAGATCATTTGAGCCCAGGTCGAGGCTTGCAGTGAGCCATGATCATGCCACTGCACTTTTAGTTTACCAAACAGAGCAAGACCCTGTCTCAAAATAAAATAAAATTAAAAATTTTTTTTTAAATGAAACTTCTCCATTTCTTATAAGGGTATTTTTATAAAATAAGTGAAAAACCTTAAAATGGTTTCAGGTTGACTGTAACGAGAATGAACTAATCCACTAGAACCCATGTCTTCTAAGGAAATAAACTGGAGAGTAAACACTGAAACCTTTGAAATTGGACAGGCCAGGTTTCACATCCCAGCCCTTCCACCTACCAGCTCTAGGACCCTGAACAAGGTATTTAACCCCTCTCAGTCTTAGCTTCATCCATGAAATGGAGACGATAATAACAGCCACACAGAGTTGCTGTAAAGCCGAGGGAGAAAACATATGAAGAAACTGAGGCAGCCCATATAGTTGACAAACGCAAAGCCATTTGCCTGATGCTGGAACACAGGACTTTCCAGGCTTCCTTGAAATTAGACACACCCATGTGACTCAGTCCTGATTAACGACACATGAGCAGGAGTCTGTCCAAATTTCCTCTTCTGTTTACTGTTTTTTGCTGGGATCCTGAACCAAAACTGCAAAGTTCCTTGGCCATCAGCTAAGGACGTTTGAGTAGGAAGACAGAGGTCTAGGAGCTTGATGGTGCTATGTAGCCACCACTGAGCCTGAACTACGCACCCTCTAATTCCTTATTGCTTGAGATGAATAAGCACCTATTTGGTTCTGTGCCCTATCACGTTTCTGTTATAAAGCAGTCACATGCAAGCCTCCCAACAGAAACTAACAGAAGTCCAGCAAAGATCGATATCCACGAGACATTAGGCCCCTTAGTTCCTTCCAGCCAAAAAGATCTGCATCAGGGGAAATGAATGCACAAGTGTGAATAAGAGGAAAAAACCTACCAAATTCTGTAGACTATATAGTATGATCCAAATTTTATTAAAAGAAAAAAAAAATTGCTGTGAGACTCAGGGATATCTAGGAGCTCAGAGAATTCTATTAGCACACTACCGTGAAGAAAAAAAAAAGTGTGTATTTTCATTTTAACAAGGCTATTTTGACAAACTACTTCAAAATGTCCTGCTGGGTTTCCCACAGGCCAAGGACGCTGCAGTCCAGGCTCAGTGGAACATGACAGGAGCCTACAGCGGACCTAGGAAGCTGGAAATGAGTTTCTGTGTGGGGTGCATTAGTGATGTTTATTGATGCTTTACATATGGCCTTGGGTGAACATGCTGAGGAGAAATGAATAGTCATTTGTAATTTATATCACAATGTAAGAGAATGCAGAGCTAACCATGTTTTTATAACACCAAAAGGAAATACTTTTCAGATTATATCAGCACAGCCCAGTTGTGACTTCTAACATTCCTGCTACTCCCTCACTCATTCCCATGGAAATTTGTGTTCTTCCTGGGCAATATATCTTAGGCCTAAGGAGAGTTTATTCAATAAGTCCTGCAAACACTGGACCATGCCGGCTTAAAAGGGACAGTTCCTGGCAGGAAAGAGCTGGTCCCAACCCAGGAGATTGGGAGCAGCTATTCTCAAAATGGGACTGCTGATACCACCACACTTTCCTCCCCAAATACAAACACGCACATATATGTCACATGTTTTAAAAATCCTGTGGGAAGGTTAAAAATTCAGCCCTTCATGCCTAAGAATATTGAACAAATAGTTCACCAAAATACATTTATAGAGCCCTTTGGAAACAGCCACCTCTGAATGTCCTGCTTGGTTTCCTATAGTTGAAGCAAGGGCACTGCAGGAGTCTAGCCCAAGTGAGACACAGCCAGGGAAACCCCTTGACAGACATGAGTGGTTGGAAATGAGTATTTACACTGAGTGGGAAGCATTGCAGTGGGCACAAAAGTGAAAACCCTCTTGTTCCCAAGAGCTCACAAGAGGGTACTGAGATAGAAGGACTTTTAAACCCTGTCATATGCAGGTATGAAATTACATGCATAGCATTATGTGGCAGAATACATTTGAAAATAAAGTTACAGAAAGTTGTAGAAGGTCCAAATAACGAGGAACTAACTAACTAAAAGGAGTTTGCTGTGGCATCTCAACGTACAGACATTTCAATAGTTACCTCCTGAGGATAACCGCCCCAGCCCTTACAGGACCTGTTGATATTCTCTAATGTACCAGAGCATCTCCCTTCTTACACTGCGTTGGTACCAATGACACAAAAACAATAGCTAAAAGTAGGCAAACGAATAACGTTGATAATGATAGCTAACATATACTGAGCATTTAAGGGGCAAGTGTAAAGGTACACATGTAGAACTGAAGTTGGAAATGAGTGACTTAGCATTATTTCACTGAAACTCAGGGAAAGAAGCAATGCTTTGTTCATGCTGAAAACGTTGAGCCTGGCCCACTCACCCGCATTTCTACCTCATCTGCACACACTATATTTTCTTCCTGCTGGGAGCATGCATGAAGCATACCAATTAACGGACAACCTTGTTGGCTGGTAACAAACTAGAAACATTTTGCTAAGAAAGAATAATGAATGAGAGCAGAGGGAAAACACCATTTTTTTCAGTGATGCAAACTGGTTTACCAAGATTTCTATGAATCAATTAGTTATTTCAGATTCTTAGCAGGAAAATACATATGCAATGTTTTTTTAAACCTACTCATTGAATTGGTTCTGCCTTTTGCAATGGCTGTGTCCATACACAATGATGTGATGACTTTTGATTCCCAAGAAGAAAGCATTCTTCCTTTATTATTCGAGGATGTTTCCTTGGTCTTAAAACGGGCACAAAGAGGCACAGAATTCATTTGCACACACTTTAAAAAGTAAATGCTTCTTACAACCCTATTGCTGCAACTGACAGATATGATAGGAAGCTAGTTTATGTACCTTTAATCATCCCTTTAAACCCATTTTCTAATACAAAGTTAGAAGTCAGTTGGTGTAACTAAAAGTCCTCATCCACAAAAAGGCTACTTTGGATTTCATTTAAAACATTTCTATGTGATGAGCTGTTAAAGAAGATTGCTTCCTTATCTATTCCTCACGCCACAGCTAGTTGGTAGCAGTTTCCATACATAGAAGGTCCTGTGGATTGGCTTGCTCAACCCTGTTCCACTCTCTTTCCAGCTTCCTGCTGAAGCGTGATAGTTAAAAACTGGCTTACTAAATTTACTAACTGACTTCTTTGCAACTACTGTTCTGTATGCAAATTATTTCTTCATTAGAAACATTTGAGGAAGATTTGAAAAGGGGAGGAGAATTGGAACCCATCTTTCCTGTTTCTAAAGGAAGCAGCTGTGGCTATGCTAACAGCAATGGAAGTTGGGGCTTCCCAGCCCCTAGACCACAATTACAGTAGTAGGTTCTTGAACTCAGTAATTCTAGGAGCCACCATTTGGCTCCCATTTCTCCATTCTTCCAGTGATTTTTCTAAATGTCAAATTCCCTGTATAAAATATATTTCTGCTAAAAAATATCTACAGAGATGTCTGTACCTTGCCTAAACAATTAATTCTATTCTTCATGCTTCAGCCTCAAGATACTAAGTATGAATCAGCACATTAATACCAAACATATAATGCTTTGTAGTTTATAAAGTACATTTATATGCATTACAGTGGGGCGCAGTGGCTCATGCCTGGAATCCCAGCACTTTGGGAGGCCAAGGTGGGCAGATCACTTGAGGTCAGGAGTTCGAGACCAGCCTGGCCAGCATGGTGAAACATGGTCTCTACTAAATCTACAAAACTTTGCTGGGTGTGGTGGTGCATGCCTGTAATCCCAGCTACTCAGTAGGCTAAGGCAGAGTGACTTGAACCCGGGATGTGGAGGTTGTAGTGAGCCAAGATTATGCTACTGCACTCAAGCTTGGGCAACAGAGTGAGACTGTCAAAAACAAACAAACAAACAAAAAAAAAACGGACATATATATGCATTATCTAAGTTGATCTTTTCCACAACTCTGTAACATAAATAAGACAAGTGTACTCTAGCCATCACAGAGACAAGACAGCTGAATCTCAGACAACTTAGGTAATTATCCAAGGAATTTAGTTAGTAATAGATGGAGACAAAAGTCAGTTCCATATATTATGACTCTTAGTTATTTCCTTTGACACTTGGAAGCCTCCCAAGGGCAGATGAAGAAGAGAGAGAGAGAGACAGAGAAAACATGTAGATGCTGGCAATAAACTAAAGATTCTATTTCCTATTTCAAAAATTAAAAGAAAAATTTTATCACTACATTTTAAAACCATTAAACTAGACTGAAACATGTAAGGATGAGCGAGTCAGCATGGCTGTTTTATAGAGTATGACTTTGGATCTAGCAGAACCCGTGTCTCAACTTCGTAGGATTCCTCCTTCAAAGTCTCATGGGCTATTAACAGAGATGCATGAAAGGTTCAGTCCCACTTTCCAACGCTCATAAATTATCTTTCTGAACAATCATCTGAGCAAACTAAGGGTGGCTAGAAGTCTTGGGGAGGCCAGGATTCATTTCTGAATTTTTCCCAGATTGCAATTTTACCTAAGATCTCCCTCCCCACAACTAGGGTTCCTTAAAATAAAATTTCCCTTTTCTCCCCACTTGCTGCCTGCATGTATGTTAGAAAAACATTTTATTTCAATGCTCAGAAAACCAAGAAGAGAGATTAAGTAAGCAAAGCTTGATTTAGACCACTTCAAAAGTGGTCAAGTTGAATTATCCCTCTTCGAATTCACTACTGCTCCATTTCACAGCAGTAATCTAACCACAGGGTTAACATTCAGGAGCTCTAAGAAGCAACCTTCTAACCATATGGTCCCCACTCCTTGAACAACATCAGTCCTAAGAAAACATTCCAGCATCACACAAATCCTCACCGTCATGCCACAGCCAACCTCAGAACACTGGAATTCCACACGTTCCTGACCATTCACTTTTTGCTTCCTTCAGTCTCACAGGACTCAAATTAGAAAAGCTAGGAAAACTGTAACTCTATAATATCCTACATCCACCCTTGCATCAAAACACTATGTGATTTATTCACACACACAAGGATGACAGCTATAAAGAAAAACATTTAAGAGAGAAGAAAACAAAAAGTCGATCTGATGAGTTAGGCAAACTCAATTATCCCTTTTCTATGACAGCAAGAAATTTAAGAAACTATAATGAAATGCAACAAACACTATACTAACCTGAGGGAAGAGAGAATAAGTTGAATTGTCAATGGTGAATGAGTATAAAAACTCCCCATCGTACCACATGCTCTTCCCCATAGGGGAATTCATTTTAGTCATTGCAAAGAGATGGGCAGGGTCGCAGCAGTCTTCCATTTGTTTCCTAGGAGAGAAAACAGAGAGAGAGAAAAGAACAGCAGGTTAAATAAGGAGCAGATTCATTCACTTGTCATTCTCACAGAGATGCACTGCCTTACCTCAGTGCCAGCTCACAGAAGCATAGCATCTCCAGGGTGATCAGACTACTATTAATTCACTCTTCCAGCCACCAACATGCGTGACTAGAATATTTCACAGTTAAAAAAAAAGTTTAAGAAAAATATATCAGATCTCAGATTCAAGTGAGCTATGTCAAAAGGCATAAATAATCATCACGGTCACAGATGTACCGATTAATTCAAACATCCAGGTCCAGGAAAGACTTAGATAGCTACCTCTGGAGACTGTTGAGCACTTCAGCTACAGGAGAGGTGTATCTCTATCCTCATTAACAATCAGGTGGTTAAGTTCAGTGAAAAGACACTTTCTGTGAGCTGTATGGAAAAGAGATACACAGAGCGACCCAAAGAGGGTGTATTCCCCCAAACTGGTGACAACCCCTTAGAAATCTTTTGAGTAGAAATAGAATAAAATAAATGATGTGATCTCAGACACTGGAGAGCAACCTACCTTCTCATTGTTAAACCTCATAGGCCTTTTTGGTTCTCACTTCGTCTAGCCTCTCCGAAATGTTTGACACTGTGAGCACCATGACTCTGGTGGAAGTTTCTCCTAGCTCCCTCAGTATCTGAAGTGCCAGCATCACTGGGGTAACCTCACCCTTCTGGACTGGCTTGCAGGCTACTTCCCAGCTAGCCCCTCAAGTCTGAGCCATGTTCGTTCTATGGGACAGTCTTTATATGACCCTTCAATTAACAGTCTGTCAGAAACAAATTCCACTTACTCATGAGAAAAAGAGTTTATTCACCACCTCTGCCTCTAGGAAGGTGAACCAAACAAGTTGCTGACATAAACCACTTCTGAATGGTGACCTCACACAGAAATGCTTGCTCAGACATCTTTAGCCACCCACGGTGCAGAAGCTTAGGAGCTGAAAGGGCACGGTGGAGTGGCGGACCTGACTTCAAATCCTGCCTCTGCAGCTTACTAACTCCATGACTGGGCAAAAAGACTGTGCTGCAGAACCGCCCTATGAGACTCTCATTGAGAGTTCACTGAGAACATACCAGCAGGGCACACAGTTCAATATACAGTAGGTGTTCAATACATTATTAGGTGTTCAATATGTGGTAAGTGTTCAATAGGTTCAATACAGAAAGTTCAATATGTGGTAGGTGTTCTCCTTATTGTTACACTGTCCCAGCCTCATTGTTGCCTTGAATCAACCTAGTCAGTAAGGCTGCAGCTGCAGGGGCCCCATGGTGTGGGCAGGCCTCCTCAGCCCACAGGGACGGTGCTCTTCCTGCCACACTGTGCTTCCCTTTGCACCCTCTGAGATCTTGGTTGACTCTGCCTTCATGAAGGTTTTAAAGGAAAGGAGGACAGGAAAGAAGGGCTCAAGGTGGACAAGGGGAGAAGAGCTCGGGAAGAAAGCTTGCATCTTATCAAAGTTACTGGAACGAGTCTCTTCTTGCTCCTGTGCTATCCCTCCATTTCTCATCAGCTGCCTCTCTCTTTCCTCCTCTTCTCCACCTTCATTCATTTTTATTGGTGTTTTGCCACTCAAAAGATGGCTTCCAGAGATGGCAAAGTTTGCCTTTCTTGTTTGTTGTTGTTGCTGTTGTCTTTGTTTTTTGAAACAGGGTCTCACTCTGTTGCCCAGGCTGGAGTGCAGTCACTGCAACCTCAAACTCCTGGGCTCAAGCGATCCCCCCACCTCAGCCTCCCTAATAGTCGGGACTACAGATATGTGCCACCATGCCCGGCTAAGGTAAAGTTTTATACTGGACTGCATGTATTTTGTCAAAAGCGCATCTAGGCACATATTGAGTCAACAGAAAACACTGGATGTGGCTTAAGATTGTCTTTAAAAATGAGAATTATCATGAGCACGATACTAAACTTTGGGGGAGAATAGACTAAAGTTTTAGTTCCTATCTCATGTCTGGTGATATCTCATATTTTTTAGTCCTTAGAGCAACCGTAAGAGATAATTAACGGAATAGTCATTATTAGTATTATTCTCATTATTACTCCCAATTCTCATCTGAGGAAACAGGCTTAGAGTGGTTCCAGGACTTTCTCAGGCCACATGGGGCAGAGCAGGAAGCCAGGTCTATGGAGTTCAGGATTTCTCCTCTTTGCAGGCTACCTGCTCAGAAACATTTTGATTTATCTATGTCTTTCTCTGCCCTAAAAAAGAAATGCTGTGTAAACACTGGCCAACTGCCTGCTGTACACCTGGTGCCTTCACAGATATTTTTCTACTTAATTCTCATGGTAACCCATGAGCTGCATGACTTTAAGATTCTTTTCTCAAGTAATTTATCTCATGTCGCATAGCTAGTGAAACGGTGGAACAGGGCTTTGTTCCCAGGTCTTTGGACCTCATGTCAGGTGCTTTTTTTCAGCCAGACCATGGCTCTGGCCTCCAACCAAGCTGACCTTGCCATTCAGTGCAAAGTACTACAGGAGGTGCAGAAGAAAAAATTATCACAGCCATATAATAGCACCTTATGGTGCCTAGTACCTGGCAGCTTGCAAATTGCTTTCATATTTGTTTCCTCTTTGCATTCTCCAAATAGCCCTAAAAAGACAGGTTACATTATTCTGAATTTATGGACAGTGAAACTGACGCTGAGACTCAGAGATTTGTTTAAGTTCATTAGTTTAGCAAATGTTTCCTTAATTACTGATAAAATATGTATTAGATGATGTGGAATCAAATTTGCCTCTCCTCCTACAGCATTACCATGCCAGGGCAATCATACCTTTAGTGGGGGACACCAAATACCCCATAGAAAATAGAAAGTGCCACGTATATAGAAATATTTTAAAATCCAAGAGGTATAGTAAATTCACAGCGATCATACCACTATTTGCAATATGAGTGGTTTTTCTAACATAAACTCTTAAATTTTTCTTTTCATCCAGAACACCTCCACATCTTCCCTCTGCCATGACCATCTTGGGAGGGTGGCTGAAAAGGGACTACAGTGTGGAAATGTGCATGCATATCCCCCATGCATGAGTGGGGTCCACATTAGCTCACCAGCTACACTGAATATGGCAGAAGCAGCAAAAACAGGAATAGTACTAGTACTCCAGTACTACGAGCAGCAGTACTAATAATCGTAGTCATATTAGAAGTAGTAGTAGTGATTTTTACTGAGTTCTTACCTAAAACTGTGCTAGGTTCTTGGGATATCAAATTGAATTTAAAACCAGATCTTCCTTCTAAAAACATAACCAAGAAAAGGGGCAACCAAGAAGCAAGTGACTTTCTGTGTATGCAGGGAGATGGGACCAAAGCCACAGTAGAGATGTGCACAGATATCTGCAGTTGTTCAGAAAAAGGAAGACATTAAGTCACATCCAGAGTTTCGGGAAGGGTTTCCTGATCTGAGATTTTCATCCCATTGTTTGTGATGTATAGAAATTATCAGATTAAATAATGGACTTCAGCTTCACCCAACTTTCAGGTAATTCTGATGCAGAGCTATAGACCAGCTTTTGGAATTTTTAGCAAATTTGGCTCCTACCTCCTTTTTCTTTTTCTTTTCTTTTCTGTTTTTCTTTTTGAGACAGAGTCTCACTCTGTCACCCAGGCTGGAGTGCAGTGGTGCCATCTCAGCTCACTGCAACTTCCGCCTTCCGGTCCAAGTGATTCTCCTGCCTCAGCCTCCTGAGTAGCTGGTATTACAGGCACACGTCACCACACCCGGATAATTGTTTCTGTATTTTTAGTAGAAAGGAGATTTCACCATGTTGGTCAGGCTGGTCTTAAACTCCTGACCTCGTGATCCACATGCCTCAGCCACCCAAAGTGCTGGGATTACAGACGTGAGCCACCACGCCCAGCTCCTTACCTCCTTTTTCATGCTTTGCACTGATGCTGTGTATTATTTGCTTTTCTTTTGTGGCACACAATAAAATCAGAGGATTAAAAAAGCAAAAGGAATTCCTTTCTCATATTCAAGTTCAAATTGCCAGATCATTAAGTTTCAGTTGTGTGTGAGTTGAGTGCTGGAATTAACAACTAATTGCCTTTTATTCGAATTCAACCTTCAGCAATAGTCATAGCTAATGATGCTATAGCTGCAGCATGAGGGTAAATACTTTTGAAGCCTGGGAGCCACTTGCTAGAACCTCACTCAAGTTCTCATCCCTCCTAATGGAAGTCATAAGATCAATTAAGCCAAGAAGCCCTCATTTCCTGGGAGCCGCTTGCTAGAACCTCACTCAAGTTCTCATCCCTCCTAATGGAAGTCATAAGATCAATTAAGCCAAGAAGCCCTCATTTCCTGGGAGCCACTTGCTAGAACCTCACTCAAGTTCTCATCCCTCCTAATGGAAGTCATAAGATCAATTAAGCCAAGAAGCCCTCATTTCCTGGGAGCCACTTGCTAGAACCTCACTCAAGTTCTCATCCCTCCTAATGGAAGTCATAAGATCAATTAAGCCAAGAAGCCCTCATTTGTTGATTATGTCTAATGACCAGGAAGACAGATTCTGAGGAAACTTAACAAGCAAATAAGAGTAAAAATCCAACCAATCAATTAATAATGCCTAGGATCAGAATGAACCTTGTTATAACCCTTTCAGATGCCATGTTCAGCACTTTGGTCACCACACAGGAAGAAGGTTGGGAGCCTGCCACTCCAATGAGTGATACTTTGTGCTCCTTCCAAGGGATAACTGAATTTGAGACAGGAGGGGTGACCAAGAATTCTACCTCAGTCTCAATATCTGACCAAAATCTACTGTTAAACTGTAGCTTTAGACTTATCTTTGGGAAGGTTAAACAGTGAGATAGAGAAACATCCAAATCAATGTCATTGCTCACATCCCTGAACATGTATGTGAAAAATGATCATGTGATCATGAATGTCTCCTTCATATCTAATCAGGATATCAATGTAAGCTGCACAAACACGAAGCATCATTAGAGTTTATTGTTTGTACCCGAATACGCAATCTAAAATTCTTATATGCAATCTAGGGGTAAAGAGTGACAACCTCTTTATGTGCTTTCTTTTTTTTTTTTTTTTTTGAGATGGAGTCTCGCCCTGTCACCTAGGCTGGAGTGCAGTGACACGATCTCAGCTCACTGCAACCTCTGTCTCCTGGGTTCAGGTGATTCTCCTGCCTCAGCCTCCTAAGCAGCTGAGATTACAGGCACTTGCCACCATACCTGGATTTTTTTTTTTTTTTGTATTTTTAGTAGAGATGGGGTTTCACTGTGTTGTTCAGGCTGGTTTTGAACTCCTGACCTTGTAAGGGATGAGCCCACCTCGGCCTCCCAAAGTGCTGTAATTGTAAGAGTGAGCCACCATTCCTGGCACCTCTTTATATGCTTTCTATGTTGAAATTCTATCAGTCAGGTGAAGTGTAAATGAATATTTAATATTGCAAGAGGAAAATGATGAAATAATAAATTTATTATGAAAGCTGTTAAAATGCCACATCATTATTCTGCCAATGAATATTTATAAAATTTTAAATAATATAAGGCAGAAAATATTAAATAAGTCAGATCTTCCTAAAATCATCTCACATACTGGAACACAAAACATTAGATAAAATAACCTTGAATAACTATAATTAATTTTCAGTTATTTAATTCCATTTAGACAATGAGATTTTCAAGAAAAAAAAAATCCTAAATTGGAACTTTACACATCTTGATATGAAAAACCAAAAGTTAAATGTTAAATATGCCCCCAAAAAGTTCCATGGGGAATAAATACTCCAAAAACCAATATCATGAGAAATCATCTTTGATCCAATCACAATAGAGAATTCCTCATATCCCCCTTCCCTGCTTTATTCTTCTCTATAGCACTTAAAACTATTTATATGCTATATATTTAATTTATAGTCTTGTTTATAGTCTATATCTTTATGGCCCAGAATGTAAACTCCATGAAGGGAGAGACTTCTGTCTTCTGTTCACTGTTGTATGCCCATTTCCTGAAATGCTGGCTAGGACATTAAAAAGGTGCTTAATAAATATTGACAACCTAGATGATCATCAACAGCAGATTGGATAAACAAAATGGGATACATATGCAGGATGGAATATTATGCAGCCATAAAAAAGAAGAAAATCATATCCTTTGCGACATGGATGCAGCTAGAGGCCAGTGTCCCAGGTGAGTTCATGGAGGAACAGACAACCAAATACTGCAAGTTCTCACTTATAAGTAGAAGCTAAACACTGGGTACATAGGGACATAAAGATGAGACTAATACACACTGGAGACTACTAGAAGGGGGAAAGAGAAGGCAAGAAAAGAAGTGAAATGACCTGTTGCATACTATGCCCACTACCTGAATAATGGAATCATTTGTACCCCAAACCTCAGCATTGCACAATATACCCAAACCTGCACATCTACACTCTGAATCTAAGTGTTAAAATTATAATAAATAAATAAAGACTGATTGAATAAGTAAATAACAAATAGGAAGAAAAATGGCAGTGTTAGAGAAAACAGAGAATCTCAATGTGCATTTTGCTTCCACAATCAAAATTCAAATTTAAGAAGTCAATTCCTTATAGTTTTCATCTGTGTTGTCTGTTTCAAGACTAAGAAACAAACACTTGTCAAAATAATTGCTTTAGACTGGCAAACATTTTCAGTAGCAGAAGATCCAGGATTTGGGGTACTTGCTGAGCAGTGAATCCCGGTTCCCGCCAGTGTGTGCGAAACATTAGTCCAGTTAAAGTAGGCATGTCTGTAGGACTGCAGACACGCAGCACAGAGGCCACGGGAATAATCCACCAGTGGATGGTGCTGAGAAATTATTTTTCCTTCACTATATTGTTAAACTTCCCAATTTTGACTTGTAAAATGTTTAGTAAGTTTTCAAATTTAATCTTGTCTCCCCACAGTTCTTTCTATTCTAGTGATACCTGACTTGGCAATTATTGATTTTAACATTTAGCTTTCAGCCAAAATGTGTATCTAATGCATTTCCTCCAGACAGCTAAATCAATAGTCCTTATTGTAAAGTGTCCTGAGCTGAGTTCCTAAAATTCCTTTTAGACTATGATATGTTGACTCCTTCGGTTAATGTCACAGAGCCTCAGATTCATGACTGAAAGTGTGCCCTAGCCTCAACATCAGAGGATGGTTTTGAAATTGAGGTAATATATATAAATCACTTAGCGCATTATATGGCCTCAGTAAGTAATTTCATTCTCCTTCTTAATAGTTAGAGACCATACAACTTTGTTTGCCTCACACAATAGTAGTTTATAACATTTTTCTGGCCATTATTTTTAATAGTTACCCCTTCCATTCTCAAACATGCCCCTATTTGAATGATAAATTATATGTTCATGATATAGGGTAGAAGCTGAAAGGTTAAGCATCTAAGAAAGGGGGGGTGGGTTTCTTTAAGTGAAGAATCTGGTAGTCTAGACAGAAATCAGAGAAGTTTCTTATTCTAAAAACCAAGTGGCAGATTTCATAGAGATCATGGAAGTAGAGTTTGGGTCAGCATAAATTTGTTTTTTTCCTCTGACTTAAAGAAATCTGTCTGAAATAATCAATTTTGAAGCAGGTATTTTTTTTTTTTTTAAATCACTGTTGGTCACTGTTGACTGAGAGCCCATATTTTCTATATGATCTAGAACAAGAACTGGCAGAACCTGCTCTGAAGAATTTCAATGATATTTATTTTCAGTATCCCTGTTTATACCTACTGGTCTATGTAGCTAGAAAGAGTCTAATATTGTGCTTTGAGAATCGAGCAGCAGGGTTTTGCTCATGGAGGGGGAATGGAAGCAAGTGGTGACAATACTGCCTCTGGAGCAAAGACAATACCTTTGCTCTGGGTACTGGGGCAACTGTATTGGTTCCCTGCAGTGGCTTACATCATTGACCTAATAGGCCAAAATACACACTTTATATAGGGTAGAGATTCGTATTCATCTTTTATTTTCCATCAAAATCTCTTAAACTGTTTGAAGGAGAAATACTTCTGTTAGATTATTGCTTTAAAATAATGTTTTCTACAGTTATAATACAAAGTCTTTCAAAGATTAATCTTCTGGATAATTTGCCAGAACTACAAACACAGAGATAAACAGCTCTTATCCACTACTTAAGCCAGTAAGTAATCTTGTATTTAGCAGTATTTTATTCTTCATATTTGAAATGACTGCAAGATCAAGGAAATGTATTCCAAAGAAAGGGAGTTTAGTGCCATGTATAATTGGCATTTCTCTAGAACAGGTAGAGAAAATTGAAAGAAGGAACTTTTGAAACATAAATATTCCAAGGATGATCTGTTTTTTCTAATACATATGTTTTTTGTGATTTATTGAACAAGTAGACATAATTATTTGGATTAAAGAATATCAATGTTTCAAGGAAAGATTTCAATGAATGCTTACTTTCAGTCTTCCTACTCAGGCTTACTGGTCTATACAGCTAGAAATATTCTAATATTATCCTTTGAGAATCACTTATTTGTTATTTTAGTAGCTGGAAGTGACTGGGTCCCTTCAGAGGGCACTTATTCAGTCAATCAACAAACATTTGCTGAGCAAATTCTATGTGCCTAGTGCTGTTCTAGGCACAGAGGATAAGGCAGTGAATACATCAGGGGTCAGGGGTAGAGGTACACCTTGCCCTCCTAATTCTGATGGAGAAATGAGAAAAACAAAATAAATAATTTACTTGGGTGAGTTGGGAAAGATGCAATTTTTAACAGGATGGCTAAGTCAGTCCTCATCAGGTGACATTTGAGTAAAGACTTGAAGGAGGTAAGAAGAAATTCATGTGAATATCTGAAAGAATAGTATAGCAGAGTAAAAACTCTCTCTACACTCATAGGGTCCTGGCTGGATCTGGGGATTAAACTGATATGTGATAGACTAACAGGAGAAAAGTTTTAAAATTTATTTAATGTAAGTTTTACAGGATATGGGAGCCCTCATAAGAAAAGCAAGATCCAAAGACATGCCAAAACTTCCATGCAGGCCAGGCACGATGCCTCACATCTGTATTCCCAGCACTTTAGGAAATCAAGGCAGGAAGAAAGCTTGAGCCCAGGAGTTTGGGATCAGCCTGAGCAACAGGGTGAGGCTCTGATTCTACAAAAAAAAGTTGTTAATTAGTCTGAGGTGGCAGTGGAAGCCGGTGGTTCCAGCTATTTCGGAAGCTGTTTGGAGGATTGCTTGAGCCCAGGAGTTTGAGGTTGCAGTAAGCCATAATCATACTACCGCACTACAGCCTGGGAGGACAAAGTGAGACCCTATTTCAGAGCAAACAAAAAGAACCTACACGATTTTGTATAAGGTTGAACAAAGAGACACAATTGTGGAACAGTAACTAAACTACGGCGCAACTGAAGGAAAGCAAGATTTATTTTAACAAAGTCTGCTTGTAAGGAATTCTCTCCGTTATGACTCCCCATCAAAGAATCTTTCTTTTTTCCTGGCATAGGGAAGGCAGCTTTCACCTGGGAGTTTTTTTACCTCCTGCCTTCAGGGAGAAAAAGAGAAGATTAGAAGTCCTTCTTGTATCTGCTGTTCTTCAAGTATCTTTAGCTTGAAGTCATCCTCGTGTGGTAGTGGCATGTTTTGCGGGGGCATAATCTGCTGTCCTTCAAAAGCATTCCAGATAGAACAAACGCCAAGTGCAGAGGCCTTAAGGAAAAGCGTGCCTGGTATGCTGAAAGGCCATCAAGGAAACCAGTGAAGCTAGAACAAAGTGAGCATGGGACAGACGGGTGTGTTGGGGGAGCGGCTCACACAATGTGCAATTTGGCTTCAACAGGATTCGGTGCATGCGGCACTTACTCTGAGTGTAAAGGAGAAGAATCTGCCCCTCCTTACAGATCCTCAAGAATAAATCCAACTCCAAAAGCACAGAAAGACATTTAAATTTGACTAGAAGTTGCAATAGAGGGAGTGGGGCCACTGCACAGCAGAAGCTTCACAAAATCTTCCAGTTTATGTGTTTCTCTCCTGGACACATTTCTCACATTTCCTCTAACCAGTCCTGTCAAGCCACTCTCTCTCACTCTTATCTCTGTCCTATCCACAGCAATGTATCCCTCTATTAGACTCTCCAATTTTGATTTCTCTCATAACTACTTAACACCATGCTTAGATATGAGAAAACCCACTATACAAACCCTTTTTTAAAAATTTTTTTCTCCTTTGAAAAATGAAGGAACATGAAAGACTAAGAAAAGATTCTTGTTATACATGAATTCATTCCTTTATGAATAAAATTCTGTTAGTCTGTTAATGGCATCACAGAAAAACAGGGAAGTGAGTATCTACCACATCTGGAGGGTGTTTTTCAGTGTTCTGAAGTTTAAAACATGTGTCTGGAGAGATGCACTCAATTCAATTCTGGAGGCTTGAGCAGGAGCATAGGGGTGGGCAGTTGCATCCACTCAGAGAAACGCAGTAATCGGGCAGTCATCATGAGAACAGCTGAAAATATGGTCCAGATCAGAAGCACCGGTCCCCACATGAACCCCTATACTCCACTGGGCTTTTAGACATGTGCCCAAGTAGCAGATGTTCCAAACTGCAAGCACTGACTTATAATTGAACCGCTTCTCCAATAGAGTATACACGTTTACACAGCAGGTTGGGAAGCAGCAGGGATGTTTTTACCTCTTTACCCAATCATGGCTCATGGTGCTCCTGAATAGCACTGGGGAGGCCAGACATAACACAATAGATACAGGAACTCCATCAGGAAACACTTCCTTTCTTGTTGTAATGACACCTGGGTCTGAGATTATCTCTGTGAAATATAGGGAGAAGTTTTTGAAAGGCGACGCAAATGAAGAGAAAAAAGATACAGAAACAGCATTATGATTTTCTAAATTACACAGATTTTTTAAGTCAGGGAACTGAACCAGCAAACATTAAGATGATCAGGGAAGTGACATACTTCAGAGGGTAAGATCCTGGAGTCAGCTCTGTGTACTCATCCCAGCTGCACTGCCTACTAGATTCAGGACTGGATAGTAGCATTTGTCCTGAAATTTTACCAGACCCTAATTGTCTCTTTCATGATTCATGATAGACACTTCCGGTATTTCTGTGAGTAAGACTTAAAATTATTTTCTGAAAAAAATTTTGGCTTTGTGCTATGAACCATTTTCACAGAATGGAATTCTGTGTAAACACAAGTCAAAGATTCTCAATTTTCTTCACAGAATATTAACTGTGCCACCTGCTTGTCTAAAACATATGGGTCTCTCTTTACTCAGCACAGAATATCAGCATTTCAGGTTGTCAACAACCTTTAACTGACTGTCATCCAGTTCCCATTAAAGAACATGCTAGCTGAATCTTATTCTAGGAGCTAGAGTCTTTATATTTGTGAAATTATGAAATATATATTTGGTCTTCGACCCTGTTTCCTGGCATACAAATCTTAAAACTTTTAGAAACTCCAAAATGATGTATTTTTGTATGCTAAGGAGTTGACTGGTGGCTAGAGGCCCCTAGGTAGATTCAGGAGAGGGGCTGATCATGTAAAAGCCCAAGGCAGGATTAGAGGTTTAGAATTTTAAGCCCCATCCCCCAACTTCTGGGGAGGAAAGGGTGGCTTTTCCTGAAGGTTAAGTTGATCACCAGTGGCCAATGGTTTAATCAATCATGTCTACATAATGGAGCCTCCATAAAAACCCAAAATGACGGGATTTGAATTGCTTCTGAATAGCGGAACACCTGGCGGTTCCTAGAGGGTGATGTGCCGAGTGAAGGCATGGAAGTTCCACACCCCTTCCTCCATATCTCACCGCATGCATCTCTTCATCTGCATCCTTAGTAATATCCTGTACAATTAACAGTAAATGTGTTCCCCTGAGTTCTGTGAGCTGCTCTAGCAAATTTATCCAACCCAAAGAGGAGGGAGTAGAATCCCCAATTTATAGCCAGTCAGTCAGATGCACTGGTAAAACAACCTGGGGCTTGCCACTGGCATCTAACGTCAGAGGCAATCTCAGGGACTGAGTCCTCATCCTATGGGATATAACTCTATTTCCAGGTAGATAGCGTTGAAATTGAATTGGAATATACCCAGCTAGATCCATTGCAGAATCATTGCTTGCTTGTTGGTAGGGAGTAAATCCCCATGCATTTGGTCACAGAAGTCTGTGTTGATTGTTGTTGAGTGAAAGAATAGAAAAAGCACTTCAAGTCTGTGCATGTATTTTTCCTACTCTCAATATTCTTTCTCTATATCAAGTCAGACCATGAGCAAGTAAGCTATTTGTATCACATAAAGGTAACCCTTTTTAAAAATCCACCCTATAGAAGCTCATAGACATGAACATAGCTATTTTCCAGGTCTAGTGTGTCAAGTCAGCTCCTCACCAACATATGGTGAAAACAGTCAGGCAGGCACTGCCACCTCATCTACCCATCATCCCTCATCTTGCTGTGTTCACTGCATTTGTACTTAATATTGTTTTGTGAATATCACTGGCCATCTTGATAGAAAAGTGCAGAGGTATTGAGAGAGTTGAAAGCAACAGTTAAGGAGAAGCATAGGCTTAGAAATGAAAACAAAAAGTAGAGATGTTTTTAAACTTGGAAGAGTTGAGAAAGTAAAGGATACTACAGATGTAGATGGAATGAATCATTTAACAAAGAGTGAATAAAGAAGCAACAACTGGCAAAAGGGAAGGAAAATGAGAAATGAAATGAACTTTTTTTTTTTTTTTTTTAGTTTGCTGAGAAGATAAGCAGAGGCTGAAAACTAGAGACCAGGTAAACTTGCTATGATATACTCAGTGCTTAGAGAGTAACAAGGCTGCGTATAACTGAGAGAAGTACAAAAATGTTTGAATGTATTCCTAAAGAAAAGGCATAGATTCAAATGCCTATTAACTCATTGATAACTCAGGGTAATGATAGGGTATTATTGAAAAATTTAAAGGAGAGATGTGCAAGTACTGCTGATGCAAATGTTTCCCTTCTATTCAAAGCCACTGTGAATCTGGACATAGAGGGAACAGTGCCTGCTAAGGAACTCTTTACAGCATTTGAGGGGATCATCAAGCAAATGTACTTACTTGCCTCCAATTCCTTCAATATAGACAAAAACTAACCATTTTGGGAAAATGTTACCTATTCAGCTATAAACCAAAAAGCAAAAGAACATGCTTTCAAAAGATACTTTGAAATTCGATTTTGAAATTCTCATCACAGAGTATCTTCAAAGATTCTATTTAGTGGAAATGTTATAGAGAACACAAGATTAAAATCCTCTTGGTCATTTTAGACTTAAAAGCAACTTTGGAACTGTAACCCATGTAAAAGTTGAGAGGTCTCTGAATCAACTAGCCATTCTATAGAAAAGCCTCCACCAAATTATAGTACTAAGTTACTATTTTATGAAGGATCCATTTAAGAAACAACTACATCAAGAATATTGTTCAGCCCCCTGTAAAACTGAAGTTTAAGATAATGTCTATTATCCATCCTGGAATTACTAATTTGCATGTTAATTGCTCTCTTGAATTTAATGTCAGAAATTTTTTTCAAATATTTAAAAATATATGCATCTACTTATCAATAATCAAAATTATTTTGACCCATTAAACATCCCTTTCATCTGGTCATCAGGAAGTTCAGAACTAAACATAGTACAGTTATAAGAGTATTTCATCCTCAATTCTGTGGGCTACTATCCCTCTCCTGTTTACTAGTGGTTGCTTTAAACATGTTAATGTAAAATACTAAATTTAAATACTGATAAAATTCATGAAAATTTTAATTTTACAAATTTATAATTTTTAAATGTTAACTTTAGAAATTTTCAAAAATATAAATTAGAGAAATAGGCAAAAATATATAAAAGAGATCTAATAAATGGGCTTAAAGAATAAAAGTGCTTAAATCAAATGCTTTATCAGCAAAAAAGGAAAGACTAGTCAAATGCTTTTTCAAGTATATATGACTTAAATAAAATCTTTAATAAATAAGCTAGCTTTAAAATTATTAGTAATGTAATATTAGAAATGTCTTAAGAATTACCAGCATACATTTTTATTTGCATTTATTGATCAAACAATTTCATACTTGTATCAGAAAAAGAGGAAAGACTAGTCAAATACCTTTTCAAATGCACATGACTTAAGTAAAATCTTTAATAAATAAGCTAGTTTTAGAATTATTGGTAAAGTAATATTAGAAATGTCTTAAGAATTGCCAGCATACATTTTTGTTTGCATTTATTGATCAAGCAATGTCATACTTATCCCTGCCAAATACTATAGGATGTCAAAATTGGCATAGGGGTTACAAAACTATAAACCCAGTCCAAAACAGAATGCTTGTATAATTTTAATAAATAAGATATTGATATTGGTTTAATGCAAAGAGCTACATATTGAGTTATTTAGTAAAATTACTGTAACTTCTAATCTTGTGGCTTTAGGCAGTCTAGTCCACAGGCAGTAAGGAGGTTTCTTTTGGGAAAGGACTGTGATCATCTTTGTTTCAAAGCTAAACTATAAACTAAGTTCCTCCCAAAGTCCAGGAAAGAACAAAGACAGGTTGGAAATTTGAACCAAGATGGAGTCAGTTAGGTCATACCTTTTTCATTGTCTCCAAATTTTGTAACGGTGAGTTTTGTAACTTCAAATGATGGCTATCAAAATTTTCATAAATAATTTAGTTAAACAATGAGGAAAATGTAATTGGATAAATACTTGTAGACAAACTTGCCATAATTTAGAATCTAAAGTTATATTAAATTAATAGACATTTCATTATTTTGGTATTTACCAATAAAAATATGCTGTAGAAAAAAATACTTTCTAAAAAAGTGTCCTTTTTACAGAGGTGAATAATTTTTGTCTAATTCAAAGCTTATTTAAATGCCACATATAAAACACGGTAAAAGGAACTAGAAAATAAGACAGATGTAAAAAAAGTTACAGAAATAAAGACGTATTTTTTGGTAAGAAAGCGTAAAGAGAAATAATTTTAAATGAGAAGGAATCTTATGTGGTAAATTTAGTCCTAGAATAAAATGACTAGTTGTTTATGAAAGAGGGATGTTCAGGACAAACCACAAAGTCTGAGCATGTCATGAATGGTCTGAGTAAGCCCAATAAAAGGATTATTAAACGATGTATAGAGTATAAATCCAATAAGATGATTTATTTTTAAAAAAACATTAAAAACTTTCATATGATCAAGTTGTCTATAATTAAAGGGAAATTATTCTGGTCTTTCTAGAGATTGGGTTTGATGTAAAAGAACACTAATACATTAAAAATTGATTAGAACAATAAAATTTTCTTAAGGGATTGATTTACACTAAATAAATTATCCAACCTTTTAATTTTTTTAACCTAGAGTTCAACTTTTATTGCATCTCAACATTTTCAGTTTTCTCTCCCCTTTTAAAACCCACAAAATTGCTGAGTGTGGTGGCTTACACCTGTAATTCCAGCACTTTGGGAGGCCAAGCCAGAAGGATCACCTGAGGTTGGGAGTTCAAGACCAGCCTGATCAACATGGAGAAACCTCATCTGTACTAAAATACAAAATTAGCTGGGCTTGGTGTCACATGCCTGTAATCCCAGCTACTCGGGAGGCTGAAGCAGGAGAATCACTTGAACCCAGGAGGCAGAGACTCCAGTGAGCCAAGATCACCATTGCACTCCAGCCTGGGCAGCAAGAGCAGAACTCTATCTCAAAAAAAAAAAAAAAGCAAAGGCCACAAAATAGTAACACTCTCCATCAACTCGTTTTCAGCTCATATAAGGTTTTTTCCCCTTCAAGTTGTTTGTTATGGCCTGATAATAACAATGTTTATTTAAAAGTCTAAAGGAAATTATTTCTTCCAACATAATATATTCTGTACACTGCAGAAGTTCTTTCTTTTGCTTTTTGGTAACTGGCCTAACAGAATTTATGTTTTATCAAAATTATTCCTATGCCATTATTATTAAGTTTTGGGTTGCTTTGAAAAAAACTAAGATTTAAAAGAATTATTTTTTAATTAAGGTTATTACATCCATGTATCTTTCTTTATGTGCTTTTAAAGTCCTTGTGATATTGAGTTACAGGGTATTGACTCCTGGGTCTAAAAAGGACACCAAGTTCTACTAAATCTTAAAAACTAAAAGCAATTAAAGCCTCATCTCCGGGCCCACTAGAAGATGCCAATCAAAATAAACTGCATTTCAGAGACACGGGGCCAGAAATTAAAGCTATGCAACTCCTCAAGGCCCAGGGACTATTGTGAAAGAGGTGGGCATGTGAGATTGCAAGGGCTGATGTTGAGAGATGAAATAAGTTCAGTTTCTCAATAAATTAAGCATTAATGTTACAGGCACACTAATGCAAGACCAGCATATGGGCACCTGTATCAGATTAGCAAGGTTTTCTTGAAGCATTAACTAACTCTTAAAATAGCCTAAAAAAGTTAAAAAAAAAAAAAAAAGGCTTATGGAAATTATATCTTGGTCAAGATTATAATTTTATAGATTGTTTATAAAATTTTGAGAAACAATTTTAATTGGCTTCATGCTGTTTTTATTGGGGCTTATTATTTGGAAAATTAAGTCTCCTCTCTCAAAGACAGATGGTTTTTGCCTTTTATTGAAATCCTTGAGTTATCACTTTAAGTGGATGACATTTTACAATGACCTGTGATCCCATTTTGTGAAATGAAGTGCCTTAACCTTTGATAATTGACAAAGTTTCCAAAATCAAGTTATAAGTTATGTCTTTTTCTGACCTAATTAATCCTTTAAGATATTAGGTTTCCTAAAGTGCAAAATTGACATTTTTGACTCATTTGGTATAAAAATTATATAGGAATCACTGCCAAATATGAAATGGTGTTTGGTTTTCTTTGGGCTGTATTTGTATAAACATGTTATTGGTATGTTTTCCAAAACTATGGGAAACTCCTATCATTCTGATATGACTTATTGTACATTTTCAGTAATAATTATAATTGTTATGATAAATTATTGTGTGCCACATAGGTAACAAATTTCCCTGTCAATTGTGTCTTTGCCTATAGCTGCCCTAAAACTTCTTGTCGTCCAGGGACAATTGTTGTCTTATTTTGGTCCCCTTTAGAAGGTAGTTTTATAATCAACTATAAAACTCTAACAGGTGCTCTTGAATGAGGGTGTCTGACAACTTTGGAGACTGTGACATCTGAATGAATGTAAAACTTTCAGGACTCATGGAAAGTTGAAATGTCATGAATATCAAGCAGAATAGGTATTAACTGCATGGAGTAAACTAACAGAAGATTGAACTGATCTTTTTCACTTTCTGCTTAAAACATTGCTGATCTTTGTTTTGTTTTTCAGAATCAAGAAAACTTTTCTTTTACGCTATTGACAGCTTTTAACAATTAACTATACTCCTATGAACAAAATTTGGAGCATATTTCTTTCTCTCTACCTGATTCCTCCAGATTTAAGAAACTATGAGTATTCTTACCTTATAGCAATACAGGTATTTGCATAAGTCAGTAAGAATCTTTTCATTTGTGACGGGACACAATTTAGAAACTGGTTATTTTACCAAGGCTTTGACTGGGATGATGTGCTTTCCTTTGAGGAACAGAAGTTGGCTTAGAAAGCCAATAAATGCCTCTTGGGAAAACTGGCCTCTTACCTTGTCTATGCAGCTCCCGTACAGGGTTCCTGACCCATGGTAAGTAAAGAATGTCACTTTCTGATAGGCCCAGGAGCCCTAACCTATTAATATCTTGGAACGTCAAGAGGAGAGTAATTCATCCAACTCACAAGTATTTGATGGTACAAATCCATGGCTGGGCTCAGCCTTTAAAAAATCTTACCTGAGATTCCTTCTGTGGAACAAAGTTCCATCAAAGTCAATTATAAAAGCCTATGTGAAAATAATTATTCTTGCTGTACTTTATACAAATAATCTGGCCAAGTATAATAAAGCAAATCAGTCCTACTATGATTTGTCTTTAGTGAAAATAGGAAGCTGGAGAGAGAAAATTATGTTTCAAAAACTATAGTACACCTGATGTTAGATTCCAGTCTTGTCTAATGTTTTTATGGTTTTTATTATTTTCTATAGTCTGAACTGAATTCTAATTTTTCCTGGCTACAAGTATCCAAAATAATGTTTTCAATTTTTTTCTTCTTTGTTTCCCTCCCATCCCCCATTTTTCCTAATTTGAAATCATTAAAAACTATAGACCACATTACTCTGAAGTCCGTATAGTTGAATGTTGCAGTTTAAGAAAGCAGTGCTATCTTAAAGCCCTGCTAACTGACTTAAGACAACTTAAACATCAGAAGGAAATAACAGCAACCTATTTACACACATAGGCCACTTTCATACCTGCCTGCTGACGTATGGACTTCAGAGTAATGGAGCCTGTATCGATTTTCCAGAATTGTTCTTTTGTTTGTTATTGTTCCTCTCCTTTCCTCCCCCTATTTTTTCTTCATAGAACGTGAGATTTTTCAACCTGCTAAAACTGAGCTTTCCTAGTAACTCGGGACCTACCTGTATAGAAATAAACCATCCTAGTCATGAGAGATCAGATAAACCTGAGACCAGAGGCTCACTTTCTTGTAAAATGCCTTCTCCAAAAATTTTAGAAAAGAAAAGGGAAGAAATGTGAAAGGAAAATAAATCTCGTAGCCCCAAAATCACTAAGCTAAAGGGAAAAGTCAAGCTGGGAACTGCTTAAGGCAAAGTTGCCTCCCATTCTATTCAAAGTCATCCCTCCCCTCACTGGGATCAATGCGTGTCTGATTGCTATCCTTGGAAAGGCTAATCCGAACTCAGAAGGCAACCTTTTGTCTCCCACCTACCTGTGACCTGAAGCCCACTCCTTGCTTGAGTTGTCCTATTTTTCTGGAGGGAATCTATGTACGCCTTACATATATCTATTGATGTCTCATGTCTCCATAAAATGTGCGTAAAACCACACTGTGCCCAGATCACCTCGGGTACATGTTGTCAGGACTTCCTGAGGCTGTGTCATGGGTGCATGTCCTCAACCTTAGCAAAATAAACTTTCTAAATTAAATGAAACCTGTCTCAGATATTCAGGGTTCACATTTTGGTAACCACAAAGGGATTCTGAGTGGAGGTGCCTCTAACCTTTGACAAATCTCCTATTGGTGTTTGGTACCAGCTTGAGATATCTTTATGGCTCAAACCAATAGGACAATTTCCTGAAGGCTGGAAGCACCCCCTCCAGAGAATCCCTGATGTCCCAAAATTTGGTCAAGATCTAAAGTTTATATTGCCATACAACTCCTTTTTCTTTTTGGAAGTTTCCTTGCTTCCAACACAAGGAAGGTAGGTTTTTCTTGCTTCCATAACAATGGAAGTTAGGTTTTTCTTGCTTCCAAGACAATGGAAGGCAAGTAACTATTTTATGAAGTCTGAGCTGTCCTCCAACAGAGAAGATGAACATGAGATTTTTCCTGCTTCTAGGATGGTAGAGAGCAGTCTTCAGCCTGAGACCCATTCCTAGATGAGCAACTGAACTGGGGTTTGTCTTGGTTACTGTTAAGATTCACAACCAGCTGGTTTTAATGCTCCTTATTAGAACACTCAGTAATTGTATAAATTCTGCCATTGTTTGTCTGCCTGTTTGTTGTTGTTTGTTTGTTTCTGTTTTTGTTGTTGTTTCAGTCTTTTCCCATTGGGTTTGATCAACTCTATCCAACTTAATCAAATTGGAAGGAAAGTTCCAAATTTTGAGAAAAAAGGCCTCTGAGGTGGCCAAATCACACATACAACACACACACACACACACACACACACACACAGAGGTGGTGTGGTATGGGGAGAAAAACAAACAGCAAAACATAGGAAAGACTTGATTTTTGACTACTTAAGGGCCTTTATTTACATAATAAGGCCACCTTTTTGCTAGCCAGGCCAAACCGGAAGAGCAATGGCTATCACCCCATGCTGCTGTTCCATAGTTAAAGATTCTGCCATTCTCTTTTCCACCACAACAGCCTGGGTCTGGTTCCTAAATCAAGCCCTTTCTGGTTTGATACTTGGTACTTCTAAAATAGCAGTAATTTGTTCTAGCTGAAATACAGTAATAAGATTTAAAAATATTTTGTTAAAGGAGCTCAATGGTGAAAAGTCAGCTTAATTAAAAGCTAACATCCAAAGTGTGTGTGTGTGTGTGTCTGTTTTAAAAGGCCTTCATGTTGGGTTTTTTTTCTCCTAGAACCTTGTCTTGTCTTTGCTTTTTTGAGCAAAAGTTTTTTTCTTCTCAGATGACTGAATTCTGTTTTCTTCATTTACTTCTGCTGTCTCTCCTTTCTCTTGCACCCTCTGCTGCCTGAGGAACCTAAAATAGTTTATAACAGCCTTAAAGAAAACGGAGAAGGTGCCAAACTCCTTTTGGGGAGAGAAACATGTTTTTCCTTATGGAACCCCAAGAGTATAAACAGACAAGATCATCTCAGCTCTTAAACTGCTTGCTTGTATATTTTGCTATTTGATTTGACTAACATAGCTATTGCAACAGAGGCCACTCTCGGGTTTTTAAGGAAGAGCGTGGTTCAGACACTCAGAAATGTCTTTGTTTAAAAAGAACTTTTTTTAAAGTGCACTGTAAAAGCATCATGTGGTCTAGACTCGTAATTCTCCCTTTTTGCAGATCCAGGATTCAATGTGGGCTCTGCCCAGAGCTCAGATGCAGTTAAAAGATTAGTAGTTCCTATCTAAATAAAATTGTCTCCTCATACAATCCTATAGTAGGTTTGTATAATTTTGTGTTTGATGTCCATATATAATCTCCCTCCAACACTACTAGACTTTTTCTCTCTGTATCTTGAGATGTATATTTTGCTATCTGATTTTTCAGTAAGGGTTGTTTCCTTCAATCTGAAGATTTAGGGCCATTTAGCTGACAACTGCCAGGGTGACGAAACAGGTTATCAAGAGTTTGCATTTCTAAGATAGGAAAAAAAACAAAAAAGGAGGTCTTAGGAATCTAAAAACGTACTTCTAGCTGTATGCCTAATACATCTATTTATGTGTTGTGTACATAATGTTTCACTACCAAAAATATATAACAGAGTTCTAATATATGGGCTTAAAGAAAAATAAAAGTGCTTAAATCAAATATTTTATCAGAAAAAAGGAAAGACTAGTCAAATGCTTTTTCAAGTGTACGTGACTTAAGCAAAATCTTTAATAAATAAGCTAGCTTTATAATTACTGGTCAAGTAATATTCAAAATGTCTTAAGAATTGCCAGAATATTTTTTTTTTTGAGAAAATCTTTAATAAATAAGCTAGCTTTAAAATTACTGGTAAAGTAATATTAGTAATATCTTAAGAATTGCCAGTATCCTTTTTTTTTTTTCTTTTGAGATGGAGTCTTACTTCATCACCCAGGCTGGAGTATAATAGCACAATCTCAGCTCACTGCAACCTCTGCCTCCCAGTTTCAAGCTATTTCCTGCCTTAGCCTCCCTAGTAGCTGGGATTACAGGTGCCTGCCACCATGCCTGGCTAATTTTTGTATTTTTAGTAGACACAGGGTTTTGCCATGTTGGCCAGACTAGCCTTGAACTACTGACCTCAGGTGATCCACCTGCCTCAGACTCCCAAAGTGCTGGGATTACAGGTGTGAGCCACTACACCTATCCCAGCATACATTTTTGTTTGTGTTTATTGACAAAGTAATTTCATACTTACTTCTGGCAAATACTACAAAGTATCAAAATTTGGCACAGGGGTTATATAACTATAAACCCAGCCCAAAACAGAATGATCTTTGCTGTGTAATTCTTAATAAATAAGACATTGATATTGGTTTAATGAAAATAGCTACATCTTCGATTATTTAGTAAAATTACCATAACTTCTAATCTTGTCGTTTTGAGCCGTCTAGTCCACAGGCAGTAAGGAAGTTTGTTTTAGGAAAGGACTGTTATCATCCTTGTTTCAAAACTAAAACTATAAACTAAGTTCCTCCCAAAGTTCAGGAAAGCTTGGAGGTTAGAAGCAAAATGGAATCAGTTAGGTCACATCTTTTTCACTGTCTCTTACCTCCACTGTATCGTGGAGGCTCCCTGCCTGCTTGAGTTCTCCTGACTTTCTGGATGGAACCAATGTACATCTTACAAATATTGATTGTTGTCTTGTGTCTCCCTAAAATGTAAAAAATCAAACTGTGCCCTGACCACCTTGGGCATACACCATCAGGACCTCCTGAAGCTGTGTCATGGGGGTGTGTCCTCAACTTGGCAAAATTTATTTTCTAATTTCACTGAGACCTGTCTCAGATATTCAGGGTTCACACCTTGTAATTCCTTTCTTTTTTTAGTACGCTCTCATTTTGGAGTAGCACAGAGTGTATTTCTTTCTTGAGAAAGGGTACAAGCAAATTACATTTTTTGAGGCCTTTGAATGTTAAAAACACTTCCTAGTTTGGCTGGGTAACAAAATTCCAGCATTGTGTAGAAATAATTTCCCTTAGATTTTGAAGGCATTATTTATTGTTTTCTAGCTTTCAGTGTTTCTATTAAGGTAATCTGATATCATTCTTAGAATAACCATTTTATTATAATGATTTTTCTTCTTCAAACATTTGTAAGATGTCAACTTAGGAATTCTGAAATTTCACGAATATGCCTTGGATATGTCTTTTTGTATTCCTTGTGCTGGACACTTGGTGTTCCCTTGTACTCAGAAAACAGGTCCTTCAGCTCTGGAAACTGCCTTTTATTGTTTCTTTAATATGTTCTGTCCTCTCTTTTAAATTTCTGTTCCTGGAACTCCTATTATTGATACTTCTCACCTTTTCATCTCTTTTTTCCTTCCTATGGGCTCAGGAGTGATTTCCTAAACATTATTTTGCTAATCTATTTATTGACATTTAAATTTCTACTATCACATTTTTAAGAACAAAAAGTTCTCTCTTAGCTTCAAAAGGGTCTATTTGCATAGATTCCTACCCTTTGTGAATGCAAAGGTCTCACTATGTTGCCCAGGCTGGTCTCCAGTTTGGAAGGATCCTAACTATATTATTTGTTATGTATTCTTCTGCCTCCTGATGTTCGTTTTCTGTGTTTTTTCTATTGCTTTGTTTGCTCTCTGCTTTTTTACATGAGAGGCTTTCTAGAAATACTTACTGATCCACAGCTGTCCATTTACATTTGAGAATGAGGCACTACACAGCTGACTGAAAGCTCTTTATGCTTGGGTGGTAATTACCAAGCACTGGGCTTCATCAGAAGCTGCTCCACTGGGACTCAGCCCTTTCACAAATGTCAGTCTCCACATATCAGTAGTCTTTTCTCTTGGCCTAGTCAGTCTCCCCAGAACGAAATTCTCCAATCTCTTGGTGTGGTTTAAGCCTAGTCGCTAACATTCTGTGAGCCAGGTGATAAGCAGGGCTGAGGTCTCTCTCTTCAGATACAACCATCCCTGTCTTCAGCTAATGTCCCAAATCCAGTGCCTCCCTGTTTCATCTCCAGTATTCTAACAGATGGGCAAGGGCAACTCCTTGTACCTGTGAGTAGGGGGAGAGTAGACACACTTCCAGTCAATCTTCCTGGTTTTAGTGACATCAGCACAGTCACCTCTAATTCCTTAGTGTTTCAGGAATTTGCAACAGAGCTGACTTCCTTTTACTGCTTCCCGTGTTGTGAGTACTGAAGTTGTAGATTTCTGTACTCTCCTAGTCAGCTATTACTAGGCCATCTGTTTTTGATCTCCTAATATTTTGTTGATGTCTTTTGTCTGCTATTTTATTCTCTTCCATTATCTTCATTCTTACAAGTTGACGCCTGTTTACATTCTTCTCTTCTCATGTTATTAGTCTTTTAAGAGGCATCAGAAAGTCATAAGCCAGGTGGCACTATCCTTAAAAAGGTACTATCCTTTTTTAAGCTTAACTTCTTTACTAACAAATTTTCAATGTTTTCTGGATTTTAAAACATATGCGTATAAAAAATTACTAAAGGACTACCAAGAAAAAAAACTTATTTTGAGATGAGAGGTCTCACTATGTTGCCTAGGCTGGTCTCTAACTCCTGGGCTCACAGGATCCTCCTGCCTCAGCCCCCTGAGTAATTGAGACTACAGGCACGTGCCACCACGCCCAGCTTACCAAGTAAATTTTTGATGGTGGTTGCTTTAAAGAAACAGAAATAAAATATTAGGGCATGTGGGAAGTTACAATTTTTATCTTATATGTTTCTGTAGTTTCTTAGTGTCATGAACATGTTTTATTTTATCACTTTAAATCTGCTTAACTTTTAAGAGCTGTTGAACATTGGAAAGTTATAGACGCTTGTTATAGAAAATCTGGAAAATATAAGAGAGAACAAAGAAGAACTTAAAAGTTAAAAAAAGAACACAACCATACAAAGAAAAATATCACTAATGGTTTTCTCAGTGAGGTCTTGACATTCGATTATCAGGCTTTCTTCAAAATTAGCACACACCTATCACTTATCTCTGCCTTCTGACATCTTCAAAATCGCCTTCTTAACTAGATCTTTAATTTTTGCCCATGAAAATACTTATTTCTGAACTAAAGTAAAATGTTTTCAAATATGACATCTCTTCAAGATTAGATAAAATCTCTCTGATTTTTACAAAGTCTCAAAATAATTACTGTCTCTATTTCCTCACCATCCTTATTACTTTCCTCCAGCCCATTACCTCTACTGAAATTGCCCTCTTCAAGGTCTTTAAAGATATTACAATGCAAATCACATGGCCTTTCCTCATTACTTCTCCTGATCTCTCTAGCATTTGACACAGCTGATGAAATTTCTCCTTCTTATAAGCTTCCCTTCCCTGATATCCATGGCAGTCTCACATCTTACCTATCATCGACTCCTCCCTAAGTGTTTTTTCTCTCTCTCCTGATAAAACAGCACTTTTTCCTCCCATCACCTATATATGATCATCTCAAGGCTTACACCTTGATCCTTAGCATTTGTTATTCTAATCGTAATGAAGGATTGAGTCACAGCCACATTCCTTACATCCATCCCAAGAGAACTAATATCTCTGAAAGAGATACAAAAGAGAACAGACCCAAGATGGACCATCAGGAGATGTCTAATATATTGTGTACTAAAGATGAAATCCTAAGCTTCCCAAGTAACTGAATGGACACCTTCATGACCAAGGGGACCCCAAGATAATCCTGAAAACTAAGTTCTTGGCCATGATGTGGGATAGGAAGTCGGACATGCCTTGTTATACCTCCTCCCTCACTAACCACCGTTAGTCTTTCTTCCCTAAAGACTAGAGAGAAACCGTCCCTTTCAAAGGACTCCACCACTGATGTCCACCATCCATCTGACACTGCCCCTTTTTGCCTAACAAGAGACCACCAACTATAGAGTGGTTTGGACCAGTCTATAAAGAGTGTACAGTAACAGTTTTTGTGTCCTCTGCTTCACCTTTTGACATCAGAGGGCCAAACACTCCACCCTCAGATCAAGCTAACACCATTATTTTTTGCACATAAGACCCAGGAAGGGGCATGAAGCTTTATTTACTGCATGTATACACAGTTCTCCTTTCATTAATATGCATGATTCTTCCTATAGCTTATTGAATATGTAGATTTGGCCACTCTGCTCAGTATAAATTCTTGTTCCCTTTGTCCCTCTCTCAAAGTGTCTGTTTCTGGCTTCTGGTGGGAGGCTAGGCTTCCAAGCCTGGCAGAATGGCCACTTGCAGAGTGCAACACTTTACGAGAAATAAAATTTCCCTTTCCAAATTTATGAACCTTATCATTCTTTAGTTGGCAGTAGAAAGATAGGGCTGGGTCACTGGAGAAAGGAGAGCCTACAGGAAAAAGAAGACATTTAAAAAATGTATTTCGTTCTTACTATGCACAGGATGCTATGCCATGTCCTTTCATATATATTACCTATATTTCATCCTCAAAATGTGACTTAGGTACTTTTATTTTTGTTACAAGAGTCAAACAGCAGCACAAAACCACAGAGGTATGATCCAGGTTATCAGAGAAGGAAGCCAGACTGATGTGATGGAAAAAACAGACGCTTGGAGATTACACGGCTTTGATGCTACCATTTACTGCTCTATGGCATCAGTCAAATACAACTCTCTGGTCTTCAGCTTTCTTATTTATAAAACAAGAGCAAAATTAGTTAATTACAAATGAAAGATTTATAAATAAGGTGCATAAAGTACCTAGTACATAGGAAGTGCCTGTCAATAATTTGTAATTGTTGTTATTCTGACTCTATCAATATGGGTTATTTTCACTAACAAAAGAGAACAACACTAGGGAAAGCAAGGCAAGAAAGTTTCAAAAAAAAGAACTAATGTTTCTTTCAAGGCACAGACCCAAGCCCAACTGATGCCCAGGTCTCTAGTGGCTATGCAACCTTGTATCTATAAGGAGCTTGTCTGTGAGAAAGACAAAGGGTCAGGTCCCCCCTGTGACTTAGCAAGAGTCAGGGCAATAACTCATCACAGTCATCTTGTGAGCTGGGAAAAATGTTCAACCCAGTAAATTGATTGCCTAGAGACCATATGTCCACAAATGAGAGAGCTCAGTTCACCACTGAATCTTATGAGAAGCTGCATCTATGCATTCTGGATATGTTGTTTTGCTTTCAAAAAATGTTTAAGGCAAAAACAAGTGTGGTTTTTTAAAAAGAAACAATAACAACATAAAAGCAAAGTATCATAAGCCTCGGTGGATTTAGAAAAATTAGACTACAAAAAAATGCTGACTTTCCTCTACACTCACTATATAGCATGTCTTACAATATTATACATTCCTTTTCCCATAAAAATAAAAATGTGATAATCAACACAGCAGCCCAAAATGAATTGACTAAAGAAAAACACAAGCTGACCAAAAGAGCTGAGAGAAGCATTGCCCCTGTGTTTCAGATAGCAGCTGCAGACTGTTCCCAGACACTCTGATAATGGAGAACATAATGAGTTTTCTTCAGCAAAGAAAAACAGAAGAACAGATGAGGTCAACACCCATAAATTAATTCAATTTAATTAATATTAGTGTTTGTCTCAATAAATCCCATGTGCTCGACACTGCGGGTCACAGAACACGTGCAAAACACAAAGAACAGGCAGGACATCCAGGTAATCACTCATTCACTCCTTCACCTACCACTATTGTGCACTGAGTGTGTGTCAAAGGCTATGTGCCAGACTTTGGGAATGAAGGTGAATAAGAAGCAGTTTCTGTCCACAAGAATCTCATGGTCCTGTGGCAAGAGACAACAGCAAATTACCACAGCACATTTTATCAGTACTTGGAAGAGGATGCACAGACTGCCACCAAGAGATAATTGGAAGGGTGGGTGGGGTGCAAGACAGCAGTTGAAGGGGGATGGAAGACTTTCAAAGGTCAAGGTGCAAACTGAGAATCGAAGATCTAGGAGGATTTATTCAGACAGGCAACAGGATACACTACATCACTCCCAAACATCACATGCCAGTGTCAGTCCATAGCTATTTCCTCACCCGTCTCTGACAAAATGAGGAAAATACAGGCAATGTGTGGGGTTTTCATAATTTATTTTAATTAGTGGCCTTTATTCTGAGATGATGTCCTTTCTTTTGATGTTAACATAATAAAGGCTTTAATGAAATGGTGGTATTTTATAATTGCCTTACTTGTTGTAATACAACATCATCAACGCTGTTCATTTTTTTATTCATTTGGGAATGTTCTAGCCCATTAAATCCTAAATTTGGGAAACTCTGTGCATGATGCATCAACAGAACCACTAGTACTTGGCATGATCAATCAGCAGAGTATACACAGCAAACAAACAATAACAGTTTATGTAGGAGGTCAAATGCATGAAGTAAGCAGGGGCCCCACTGCAAAAGACTTTAAATGGCTGGCTAGGAAATTTAGGCTTTATCCCAAGGTCGAAAAGGATGAAGGTGACCGTCAAAATTGAGAAATTACTCAGTATAATGCCAGGCAAGTGCCCAACTCCTCCTCTCCAGTGCTCCTTTCTAAAATGTTGATGCTGATAAGCACCCAACCCAGCAAGCTTTGTGGGTACATAAACCACAATCGAGATGAGCTGATGATGTTCCCGATAAATTCTAGCGTGTTACCCTAGAGGTAGAGGGTTAACATTAATAACATTCTCCCTCACCTCTAAATAAACTTATAAACTAACCAGCTGTTAAAATCTCCCCTCCTAGCTTTTTCTCCTGGATCACCTTTGGCTGGAATACTGCCTACCATAGGATTCATTCCTAGAACAGGACATGAAGAAAACCGAAAGATACTTTTTGGGTTCCAATAAATGAACAGCATATCTTTCCCAGGACTTGTTTTTTTTACCTGTGAGGGGGGACCAACTACTAGCAATCTACTAAGTTAATTTTAAGAGTTATTAAAATTCGGTATTCAAACACTGGAATTGCCACATTTGAGAGTTTACCAAGAATTCTCATTCAATATTCTCCAAAGAAGCCTGGCTGCCGAGCAGCAGTTGGCAATATAACAATGCTTCCTTTGTGCAGGGACACATGCACAGTTTGGAAATTCCCACAATTGTCAGAAAAGACATGTTTTATCAGTGCATCATTAGTGTTGTGGGGACTTGGCTATGATTTTCAATTGCTACTGCTCTTGTTAGTAAATACCAATTTTAGTCATTGCTGGATTAACTAAAAGCAGATTGTTCCTATTTGGTATGCCAACCAAGTAGGGGCGTCACAGAAATGAAAATAAAGAAATCAACAAATTTGTAAAAATAACTTGATATTTAAATTCCTAAAAGCATTAAAGTGGTCCTGATAGGCACATGCAAAACTTTACTAAACTGAATATATACCATATTCTTTTCAATGCTGAAGTTCTCTAAAAGTTTTCATCAGAACTTTTAATATTAGCTTAGCAAAAAACTTTCATTTCTTGTGAATTACTGATCTAACCCTTTGGTATACAGAGACGAGAATTTACATTAATATTGTATGGTATAACCCCTTTGCATGGAAACTCACATTTCTCAACCAGTTAGGCATTAGCAGTAGCAGCAAAAAGGGCAAGAAAGCTCAGTGCAGTCAAGCTACCAAATAAACACACTTGAGTTTTGCCAATGAAGAAGACAGGAAGAGCACAGAACAAATGTTCGAGGAGTTATTTCTACACAGAAACCATGAAGCATAGAAAATGGGACAATATCCAAGTACACTGAAAATGAGAAGAGGATTCTAGCTTGTGCCAAAGGGCCTAGGGAAACATTTGTCCACAAATGTCACCTATCTCAGTGAATCTAGGCAACTAAACTGAATACCCTCAATGTTCAACAACAAAAAAGAATCACTGGAATGCACACTTAATTGTACTCATATTGATGAATTTCTGCATAAAGCCAGTTTACCAATTTTTACAGTAATGAATGATTATAACTTTCACACAGGTACTGTTGTATCTAGAACGTGCCAGGAATGCCTGTGGAGCCAAAAGCGTGTGTTGCCAGCAGGAAAGTGCCCCAGGCCATATGGACTGACCAATCAGTGGCCAGATACCTGACACTGGCAGATATGCTCAATTTATACCCTGATATTTGCTCATAATATAAATTTAGAAATTTTCATTCTTCAAGATGTCTATCTCTTTAAAAAATATTTTGGTTGCATTTGTTCCATGTATGTGTGTGTGTTTACGTTTGTTTGTTGCAGGATAAGGAGTGAATCTGGAATAAGCAATTTGTGGTCCTTAAAGCTGTGAGTTGGTTTGTCAGAGGAGGGACAAAGGAGGCAAAGAAGGATGTCAGGAGGCTGTTTCTCCCATCCATCCAGACTCATGCTAGCTTAGTCCCACCAAGGTGTACAAACAGTTGCTACAAAGCGGGACAGGACAGAGAAACTGACAAAGTGGCTACATGAAACCCTGCACTCTCGCCCTCCTTCCATGCTCACTGGTACTACTCTTCATGGTACATCTTTAGCCATCAAAGAACTCTCAAACATGATTATCCCATATGGCCAAAATATGTTAACCCAGAGAAAAGAAAGCCAGCCAGTATGCCTCCTAACACAATGTTTAACCTCCTCCTCAATTTATGCCATATGGTGATAGCTTTAACTTTTCAGTCACCAGAGCATCTATTGAGGATCACTTGAAGACAATTCAGTGCATAACTGATAAAACTAATGGGAACACATCAAAAATCCTATCTAACAATGTAAAGAAAACAATGCAATAATAACTGGCTCAATTAGCAAAAGAAAACTCAATTGCAGTCCAGATTCCATGATCTAGAGCAAGAGTACCTAGATAGTGTCAAACCTGTTCGCCCAGTTTTGAATTGCATATCTTCCTTCTCTTCCATGAACTTTACAAAATCACTTCCTTATTCTGGAGGGTTTCCTGTTGTGTCTGTTAGATCCACCCATTCTATGTCATTCCCATTGTTTGCACTCTAGACTGGGCTCTCAGCATGACTGTTTCTTAACTCACATCCCTGGCTCCAGGCATGCTCCTAATCACAGTTACCAGGTTACTTACATACTCCAAAGCTGACGGTGGCTCTCAAACTCCTACTGAAGTTCATCTTAACTGCCCCAGCTTTTCTTTCATTTCTCCTACTCACATAATGCTGGTCAAACCAACCATTCAGCTAACTCTCAACTAAAAACCATTTCTCAGGTTTTTCTCAAGCTCAGAATATGCATGACTGTTTCTCTGCCAATTCAAATCCCACTCACCCTCAAGATTAAGTTCAGCACTCCTCTCTGCTACCAAGTACCAACATTTAATTATCTGACCCATTAGTTACAATCACTTCGAGATCAGAGACTATACCTTATACTTTCTTTATATTCTCCCTTGAAGCTGTCCTCATAGTAGAAACTCAATAATGACTCGTTGAATTAAAAAAAATGTGCTAAGCAGAGTTGTAAATTCTATCACTTGCAAATAAGAAGCCACTATTTTTGTCATTTTTCCTACTCCTTATTCATCCTCATTCCAACCACCCATCACAGACCTGTGCTTCACTGACAGCGGACTTGGTTAAACCAACCATTTTTTCTCCCAGTAAGATTCATGTAATCCCACTGCTAGAGAAAATAGAGCAAAATTAACGCATACTGATTTTTTAAACCTAGAGAAGTTTCCTTTCTGAACAGAACATCTATTTTGCCTCTTGCTTTCCATTTCCCCTAGAAGAATCTAAAGTATTTTCTTTCTCTACCTCCTGTGCTCCCTCCTAAAATAATGACATTTCCAGAAACTGGATTCATTTGATTTAAGTGTCTCAAAGTGAGCTGTGTTTCCTTTCAAAGTGAGAACCTTATAGTGAAGGGCAAGAGGAGAATGTGCAGCAGCAAACCTTGAAGTAATGAGGGAACTAAACAACTCTGAACAATCCAGAAGAGATAAGAGTAGTTAGGGCAAACATATAAATACATTCACAAACCCCTTACCCCACCTCCTCAAAAAAAAAAAAAAAATCCCCTCACAGAGACGATGCTGTATGATCAAATCATTGTTCTTAAAGTCACAAGTCCATCAGGATTAATAGCTAATGCCCATGGGGCCTAATATTTAGGTGATGGGTCGACAGGTGCAGCAAAGCACTATGACACACATTTACCTATGTAACAAACCTGCACATCCTGCACAGGTAGCCCAAAACTTAAAATGAATTAAAAATTTCTAAAAGATAGAATTTTTGAAAAACTAAATACTCTTTTTGTGGAAACAAAATGAGAATTAAATTTATGAGAAAATATTCTTAAATAAGAAGTTTCAGTTTTTAATAATATATAAATGAATGCAATTCAAATAAAAAATCTCAACAGAAATCATTTGAACTTGAAAAACAATCTTAACTGTATCTGAGAGAGAAATATGACACAATAGCAAAGAAATTTCTGACAAAGAAACAGTGACTGCCTTATCATATATTAAAATTTACTATAAAGCTACAGTATGGCTTAAGAAAAGAACTAGGGAGACGTAATCATGGAAGAAAAGTGGGACTTCTGAAATAGACCCTCACATATTCAATTATCTAGTATGGATGAACTTGGCATTTCAAATCACTGGGGAGAGGTGAATTTTTGTTTTTGTTTTTGTTTTTGTTTCAGTAATGATGCTAGAATATCTAGTGAAAAAAGTTGGAGCTCTACCTCACTATACTAAAATCACAGATCGATCTCAAATTTAGATGCAAAAAGTTACATCATAAAAAATACCAGATGAAAAGGTTTTGGGCTACAGGATTCATGGCACAAAGGCTCAAAAGCTATAAAAGAAAAAATTGATGAGGCTGATTGCCTGATAATTTTTAAAATCATTATGGAAAATAAAAATTTTAAACATAAACATAAGTGGTCATAAGATGAAGTGGGAAAAGTATTTGCAACAGATGTGACAAAAACATCTGCTACATTCCCTTAAAAAATAAGGAACACTTTTAGTATCAAAGAAGAAAAGATGAACAATCAAAGAAGAAAGTAGGTAAGAGACATGAATGTGCCCCTCCCAGAAGACAAAATCCACAGTGATAATTATGCATAGGTAAAAGAGAGCTCAGGCTCACTGATCAATACAATTATATTTTTTCACCTATCTATTTGGCAAAATTATTTTGAGTTGGTGACATTCAGTATTGGAAAGACAAGCAGGCTTTCTTATATACTCTTCATCACAAAACAGATGACTTAAATTGGAAGACAATTTATAAATATCGATGTAAATCTAAATGTGCTGTCTCATGACCCAGAAATCTTTCCTGTAAGAAGCTACCCTGTGGAGATAACTGCAGAAGCAAAAATCGTATTTCCAAGTATTTTTAAGGCAGAAGAAAGAGAAGAAGAAGAAGAAAAAGAAGAAGAAAGAAGAAAGAAGAAAGAAGGAAGAGGAAGAAGAAGAAGAAGAAGAAGAAGAAGAAGAAGAAGAAGAAGAAGAAGAAGAAGAAGAAGAAGAAGAAGAAGAAGAAGAAGAAGCAGCAGCAGCAGCAGCAGCAGCAGCAGCAGCAGCAGCAGAAGCAGCAGAAGCAGCAGCAGCAGCAGAAGAAGAAAGAAAGTAGAGAAGAAGGAGGAGGAGGAGGAGGAGGAGGAGGAAGAAGAAGAAGAAGAAGGAGGAGGAGGAGGAGGAGGAGGAGGAGGAGGAAAGAAGAAGAAGGAGGAGGAGGAAGGAGGAAGGAGGAGGAGGAGGAGGAGAAGGAGAAGAAGGAGAAGAAGGAGAAGAAGGAGAAGAAGGAGAAGAAGGAGAAGGAGGAGAAGGAGAAGAAGGAGAGGAAGAGGAAGAGGAAGAGGAAGAGGAAGAGGAAGAGGAAGAAGAAGAAGAAGAAGAAGAAGAAGAAGAAGAAGAAGAAAAGGAAAAGAGAAACATTATGGTCAACCCTAAAATAATTTTACATTTTATCTATTTTTAAAAATGAAGCAGAATTGCTTTTTACTACACATACTAAGTGGGGTATCTACTGTTAGATGCTGTGGGTGGAAAAGAGGATACTGTTCAAAACAATTTATTAGGTGATTTTATTTTTTATTTAATGAATATGAATGAGTTATCTATTATGATATAACAAATTACCACAAACTTAGCAGCTTAAAACAGCCAAAACTTACTTTCTCACACAGTTTATTAGTGCCAGGGCTATCTCAGCTGGAGGGCTCTAGCTCAAAGTCTTTCATGAAGTCTCAGTCAGGCTGTCTGCTGCGGCTGCAGTTATCGGAAGCTAAAGGACGCACTTCCTAGTTTACTTACGTGGTTGTTGGTGGCCTCAGTTCCTCACTGGCTGTCTACCAGAACCTCAGTGTTTTGGCACACGGTCATCTCCACAGACTGCCTGAGTGGCCTCACAGCATGCAGATGGCTTCCCTCACAGCGAGTAATCCAATAGGAGAGAATGAGGGCACTCAAAATGGAAGTCACGGTCTTTTCATAACCTAATAGCCAAAGTGGTGTGCCATCCCTTCCACAGTATCCTATACTATTCTAGCAGTGAGTCACTAAATGCAGCCTACACTCGGAGGGAGAGGATGGCACAGGGCATGAATGCCAGCAGTGGGGATCACTGGGAGCCATCTTAGAGGTTGTGCATCACCATAAATAACACGTATGTTGAGTGTATCTAGATATTTCTATAGATATAGCTATGAAAAATCATACACAGTAGGAAGATTATATAACCAAGTTTGTTGGAAACAGTCTTAGTTTGTGCCTGTTGTCCTGGCATAATTACAGCATTTTATCTCAAGTATACCAGTTTAAATAACAAATTATACTCTAAATAGGAAAACATCTGGAAGAATAGACATCAAAATATTAATATTGTTTATCTCTAGAAAATGAGACTGATAAGGCTTTTATGTTTGATTAATACAAGTGCATTATTTAAAAAAATACACATTGGATTCTCTCTCTGAATAACTCAAAATATTATCACATACATTCCACTTCAGAGACAGTGACTGGAGCCAAAAGGAAAGTCCAGGGAGACTTCAGCAATGGAGAAAAATGAAAGAATCACTTCCCTTTTTGGGTGCGCAGAAAGTCTCCACATGACTCACTGCTCCAATTGTTTCTCCGTTATACAGGAGATAGTTTCCCTGACTGTAGTATGGCTGGCGTCTTTTCTAGGCTTCTACCTTGCAGATCAAAAGGGGAGTTAAGCAAGTGGGCTGTGAGAGCTAGATAGTCAAGAGAGCAAACAATCCTAAAGTTAAGTCACTGGGATGAATCAGAGATGTTAGGCAAGGAGAGAAAGAAAAGAAACATCCTCCTTCCCCCTCTTTTCCCCACCTCCTTCCCAAGCTAAGCCACTGGGATGAATCAGATATGTCAGGCAGACAGAGGAAAAAAAGAGACATCTCCTTCCTCACTGCTTTATTTGTAGGGTCCTTGAGGAATGGGTGATATACCAGCCTTTGATTTTAACAACAGCAAAATAGAATGAAGTGTTAATTCGCCGCTACAGAGTGAAGCTTTACCATTTGCGATTCATTCCTTTGTGGTAGGACACCGCAATATAAGAAGCTATCAGGCTTTGATTTGAACCTGGAATGTGAATGTGGATCTTACTGCGAAGATTCAGCACAGTAAGGAAGTTTGTGAGTACTAGAGCCAGACTATTTTCTAACTATGTACACCTAAGCAAAGTCCTTACGCTCTTTGTGGCTCAGTTTCTCCATCAAGATGGTCTTAACATCCACAAACGAAGAGCTGATGCACAGTAAGCATTCATTAAATGCTATCTCTGAGCTGGGTGCAGTGGCTCACGCCTGTAATCTCAGCACTTTGGGAGGCTGATGCGGGTGGATCACAAGGTCGAGAGCTCAAGGCCATCCTGGTCAACATGGTGAAACCAAGTCTCTACTAAAATACAAAAATTACCTGGGCGTGGTGGCATGTGCCTGTAGCTCCAGCTATTTGGGAGGCTGAGGCAGAAGTGCTTGAACCAGGGAGGAGGAGGTTGCAGTGAGCCGAGATCGCACTGCTACACTACAGCCTGGTGACAGAGTGAGGCGCCATCTCAAAAAAAAAAAAAAAAAAAAGCGGGGGCGGGGGGGAGCGGCCGCGGTGGCTCATGCTTGTAATCCTAGCACTTTGGGAGGCCGAGGCGGGTGAATCACGAGGTCAAGAGATCGAGACCATCCTAGTCAACACGGTGAAACCCCGTCTCTACTAAAAATACAAAAAATTAGCTGGGCATGACGGTGCGTGCCTGTAATCCCAGCTACTCAGGAGGCTGAAGCAGGAGAATTGCCTGAACCCAGGAGGCGGAGGTTGCTGTGAGCCGAGATCGCGCCACTGCACTCCAGCCTGGGTAAAAAAAGCGAAACTCCATCTCAAAAAAAAAAAAAAAAAAAAAAAAAAAAAAGCTAGCTCGCTCTGGGCACCACTGTCTAAATGCCCTTATGCAAATAATTATTCACAGCCTGTTTCTTCGTAAAATAAGGATAACAACATCTTCATTTTGCATTTGCGAATGTTAAATGATAACACTGTGTAAAGTGCTTAAAATAGTGCCTAGCATATGGCAAACACAGAATAAATAAATAGCAGCTCTATTACTAAAAATATCATCATTACTGTCTAAAAAATGGAGCCAATCTAGGGTTAAATTGACTGGTAAAATCTGCATTAAAGCGTCTAGCACAGCGCTTGCACACAGTTGGTACTCAATAAATGTTCACTAAATCTGAACTTAATTTTCCATACTGCATCTCTGTTTTAAAAGTCCAAAGAGAATTTTCTGGACCACTTATAAGTTATAAATCTTAACATCTGATATACAAGGAGCAATCTTCTGGCTTCTTTATCAGTTCTTTCCTTTCGTAACAGAATGTTCAGTGGGATTTTATGCTGGAATTATGGTTTAAGTGCAAGGCTGGAGATGCAGCTGCTGAGTATCCGGCATGAGTTGGAAGAGCCCCTGGACAAGATGGCCCTCAGCAGGGCTGGAGGAAGAGTCTGATTGGCAGTCCAGCACCACCACCCCAACTGCCCCTCACCTTGGCCAACATGAAGGGAAAACTGGGAGCAAGAAGAACCTATTGAGAATGGGGATTCTTCGCTTCCCTGAAGAAGAGAGAGGACCCAAGAGAATCAAAGTTGGAGCTATCTGGCCAGAGGAGCGTCATTCATTGTTCCCTGTTTGGAGTCTGCTTAGCTAGGGGATGTGTTGATCTGAGCATGAGCTTCCTAAGCAAGAAGTAAAGGAAATTTTTTAAAAAGCAGTGAAGAGTGATTCTAAATGGTGAAGAGACAGTTTGAGACATTCATGGTAAGCCCCCTAAGCAGGAGGTGAGGGGCTTGGGCATCTCATTTGTAATGGGAAACCTTGATTTCTTGCTCAAGAGGAAACAGAGTGGACTCAGTTGAGCATTTCCCAATGACACAGATCTGCAGAGATTCTTTAAAAAACAGTGTACAATAGATTGGATCTCTACAAATTATATGAATGTATGAAATTATCACATGTACCCCAAAGCTATGTACATCTATAGTGCATCAATTTAAAGAAAGAAAAGAAACTTAGTCAGTGTACAAAACTTAAGCTTCACGGGGGTTTAAAGGCTTATCCAGGGGATAAGTATAACAAAGTGTGAGGATTTTTCCCTCTTATCTGAGAATTACAGTCAAAGCCCCACCCTGAGGCCAAGGTAGACTAAGTACCCCATCTTTCATGGTTACTACTCCACAGGTTATCTAAGTGGACCAGTCCTGTCATCACCCAGCTGATTTATACTGGGGAAGGAGCTGCCTTGGGAGTGGTATGCTTTGCAGTGAGGCCACAGCCTTTCCACCCCCACAGACAGGGAAGACAAGGGCTCTCCTTCCCTGCCAACACAGGAGAAGGACAGAGGAAACTCCAAACTAATCACCTGTAAAGAAGTAGGACCGGGTGTGGTGGCTTATGCCTGTAATTCCAGCACTTTGTGAGGCCAAGGTGGGAGGATTGCTTGAGCCCAGGAGTTGAAGACCAGCCTGGCAATATAGGGAGCCCCCTTCTCTACAGAGATAAAAATTAAAAATTTGCCAAGCCTACAGTCCCAGGCACTTGGGAGGCTGAGGTAAGAGGATTGTTTGAGCCCAGGAGGGCTGCAGTGAGCTATGACTGCACCATTGTACTCCAGCCTGGGTGCAGAGAGAGACCCTGTCTCAAAAAAAAAAAAAGAAAAAAAGAAAAGACAAGAAAAGAAAAACAAAGAAGGAAGAAAAGAAAGAAAAAAGAAGAAAGAAACAAAGAAACAAAGAAAGAAAAAGAAAGTCTGCAGAACCAACCAGACACCAAGCACTTCACTTCTGCACTTCATTCCTGGATCTTTCATCTGGCTGTCCCTGCACTATGAAGAAAGGGGAAAGGTAAATGAGAAGAGAGATGGTGAGACTGAGAGGGGTAGGCAGGAAAGAGCCCTTTGGCGTGGCAAGAATAGGGGATCTCCCTGTGGATGGAGTGTTTATCAGGACCCCACCTAAGAAGGTTGCCCGTCAGGCGAAAGAACCAGAACACTTTGCCCTTACCAGACTGGGCAGGCAGGCAGGGTTCACAGGGTTCACAGTTTCACCATCCCCAACAGAGAAAGGGACTATGAATACTCCCCTCCTCCCTGCCCAAACTGAAGCAGCAGCTCCTAGAAGAGGACAGAGTAGGCTCCATCTCAGAGAAGGCTCTCCTCGCCCTCCACCACAAGCTCCTAGAGGTTCTAGAGCCTGAGCAAGTGGAGATAGACACCAGAATTCTCACTGTGCTTTTAAATAAACAGCTAAATAGCAGAGTGAGACTGTCCCAAGAATCAAAGTGGATAAAAAAAACTTAATAAAACGTGACCAAGTTGTTCAGAGACCCATTAGAGCCAGCTAGTTGGGGTGGGGGTGGGGGTCAGGAGGTAGATTTGACATGGCACATTTGGAGCAGTAATTAGGAAACAATAAAGTAACTGTGTTTTTACCCCAAATTGAGACTCAGCTCACTGCTTACTGATCAGCTCACCAGAGTCTTGCTGCTGGCTCCTCCAACTTCCTCTTCTTTGCTATTGCAGGGTGGCAGGTTAAGTTGAGAGAATAGTTGCTTACAAAGTGAGCAATCCCCATCCAAGCCAGCCTGCCGCTGTCTCTTTGATTCTTCCAGTAATTGAGCTTTATGTTTCCCCCATGGGCTCAGGTATCTTTCAGTAAGGTTTTCAAGTGCTTTTCCTCTCCAGCATTGCACATGTTGCATAGATTAGCAAGAGTCCAAAGATATCACACCACTGAACTAGAGGGAGACCCCTGGCATCGCAATCATGATTCAGGCCCCACACTGAATGGACCAGAGTTGTGATTGGGACCTTTTCTGGACTGAATCAAATATAAACAGAGACAGCTGAGTTCTGAAAGCTAAGGCAAACCTGTGTTTGTTTTTCCCTCTATAGAAAGAAGTGGAGAGACTGAAGAATGTTTCTGCTCCTTTCACGACGTGTGCTACGTGCTTATTTGTCACATGGGGGAAGGCCTGCGTCCTCTTGGCTTACCACTTGTGTTCTCAGTAACTAGCACTGTTCATGGCACACAGAAGGCATCAAATACATATTTGTTGGATAAAGGCATGAAGGAGTGAATAAATGAACTGGTAGTGAACATTTATTGCCTAGAGTCTTAATAATAGACAATAAATGAAACTGCCCCGAAAAGGTATTCAGATAGCGGTCTACCAGACTTTCAGACAATCTGATGTTTTCATTCATCCAGCAAATGCTCATTAGACATTTAGTAAAACTGTGACCAGGGCCTTGAGACAGACAAATATCAACAAGACTCCATTTATAGCCCCAAAGCACCAAAACAACAGTGTGTAGAGCCATTTCACACAGGTGAAAGGGAGTAGAAGGACCCAATGCAGATTATATCGGGCAATGTCATCAAAGTCACCAACACCTGACTTCCAAAACATCAACCCAACAAAATATCATCATGGAGTTTCACCCACCATCAGGTGAGTACGATCTGCTCCAGATTCATGCTCAAGATGTTTAATTTTAGTAAATAGGAAAATGACTCTCAAAATTAGGGTTGTGAAATATATTTCCATCTTATTTAAGACATTTTTCCCTTGAAATCTCTACCTTATCATGAAGTAAAAGTTCATTTTCCTTTTTAAATCACAGTTTTATTTCATTGCCAAAGTCTTAGAAGAAAGAAAGGTATTGCTTTTTAAATGGAGATAAAACACCATGCTAATTATCAGCTGTACTGTAATGGAGAGGATAACCATGAAAAATAAAAGTACATGTACCACTGCACTAAATAAATTCCTGATAGCAGGGTCTCTGCAATGCTGAATGAAGGGTTTAGCTGTCACTGCACATATCCAGTTGCATGGGGATCTTTTTTCATTGCCTGACCTATTGTAAATCCACCTAAGGGAAATTTTATTATTTAATTTAACAATCATAGTATGTCTGCTATTTATGCAATCATTATGCACCCTTAAAGACGGAAAACCCCAAATCTACATTTAGCCAAAGCCAAAGATTTTCTATGAACAACCAAAGATGCCAGATATAAGAATTGGTGTTTACTGTTGGTGGGGGTGTAAATTACTTCAACCATTGTGGAAGACAGTGTGGCAATTCCTCAAAGACATAGAGGCAGAAATACCATTTGACCCAGCAATTCCATTACTGGTTATATACCCAAAAGAATGTAAGTTATTCTATTATATGTTCATTGCAGCACTATTCACAACAGCAAAGTCATGGAATCAACCTAAACGCCTGTCAATGATAGACTAGATAAAGAAAGTGTGGTACATATACACCATGGAATACTATACAGCCATGAAAAAAATGAGATCGTGTCCTTTGCAGTGACATGGAAGGAGTCGGAAGCCATTATCATCAGCAAACTAACCCAGGAACAGAAAAACAAACACCACATATTCTCACGTATAAGTGAAAGCTGGTCAATGAGAACACATGGACACATGGGGGGAGGAGCAACAACACACCTGTCAGGGGTAGGGGAAGGTGGGGAAGGAAGAACATCAGGAATAATAGCTAACGAATGCTGGGCTTAATACCTGAGTAATGGATGATGTGTGGAGTAAACCACTATGGCACACATTTACCTATGAAACAAACCTGCATATCCTGCACATGAACCCCTGAACTTAAAATAAAAGTTGAAATAAAAAGAAAAAACTATTATAGAATTAAGTCAACTTAAAGTTGTGAAATGACAGTGTTATTATCATAAAAATAGTAAATAAACTAATTTTCCAATGAAGATCATTGGTTAAATACATTTAATGATATTCACATGATAGAAAATTATGCAAGCTTTAAAATGCATGTCTGGGCTAATGTTTAATGGCATGGAAGAAATGCTTGTAGTAGCATTCATTTTAAGTGAATAAATTCAAGAAACAAAAATTTTAAAAGAATAATTGGTATTTAAAACTAAAAAATGTGAAAACATTAATTCTAGAAATTTATACCAAGAAAATAAACAGGTAAGTGTTTAAGATGTACATAAAAGGATGTTCACCACATCATTATTTATAAAAGTGAGAAACTGCAATATAAATATCCAATAATAGTAGATTAATTAAATAAATTTGTATCTATCCTAACAATGGAAAATCAGCCATTAGAAGAGATGATGTAGACTGCACATACTATTACTAGAAAAATATTTGCAATGTACTGTTGAGTTCATTATATTTTTTTTTGTTTGTTTGTTTTGAGACGGAGTTTCGCTCGTTACCCAGGCTGGAGTGCAATGGCGCGATCTCGGCTCACCGCAACCTCCGCCTCCTGGGGTCAGGCAATTCTCCTGCCTCAGCCTCCTGAGTAGCTGGGATTACAGGCACACGCCACCATGCCCAGCTAATTTTTTGTATTTTTAGTAGAGACGGGGTTTCACCATGTCGACCAGGATGGTCTCGAACTCTCGACCTCGTGATCCACCCGCCTCGGCCTCCCAAAGTGCTGGGATTACAGGCTTGAGCGGCTGCACCCGGCTATATTTTTGTTTTATTTACACACACATTGGTATAATGATCCAAAGACTATAAATCAAAATATTAGCAATATTTCGGTTTGTTAAATGTCACTTTTACAAATGAAAATAGTGTTGCTTTTATCCTTTAAATACCAACCTTGCGAAAGTACAGATTTTTAAAGATGCTTTTTAATTTCCTACGTTCAGCTATTCCACAAATACATATGAAGAAATTGCTCAAAAAGAAGTCTAATGTAAATTTGTCAGCAGCATGAATAATCTTTTTTAAAAGTGTTTTTTATGATAACACTTGGACAATGAATAGTTATTTTTCCAAAATAAAAAATTATAAAGCTATTTTTTCACAAGTTTGTATATTAAAAAATATTTAATTGTATGAGAAAATACTAAAGGTTTTGATTGAATAAAAGAGGATTTAAAATTAAATATACAAAATACATACAATTTAGTAATACACACATGCAAACAAACATACACAAAAGAGACTGTTTACAATGAGTATTTCCAAGTGAGGGAATTTGAGCAGGCTTTTTCTTCTTTTTACTAAACTTAAAATTTTTGTATAGTAATTATGTATTCTTTCCAAAATTGGACAAATAATAAACGCTATAAATTGTTTGAATGAACACGGGGGACATAAAATCATGTACTATGTATGTTAATTTTATCAATAATGAAAACACACGCTTTATTCTAAAAGGCTCTTTTCTCATTACAGTCACCTGGAAATCTCTGGTAGTGTCCTCTGTGCTTAACATCTGAAAAATGGAGAATGTGTGGTTCTGAATTTATTTCCACTTCTTCCTGGCACCTAATTAGAGCAACACAGTTCTTACAGTCTTGGCTGCTTCCCTCTCATGCAATGCCACGGCTAGAAAACAGCTCAACTGAAAAGGGGGAAAAATCGATGGCTTCAACTCATTATCATTATCCAAAACAGATAAACTACAACCAACCCTTGGAATCCCACATTACTCAATTTCTTACTGAAAACTAGGAATCTCTTCTTATCTGTGGAGGATACATTCCAAGACCCCCAGTGGATGTCTGAAATTTCAGATGACACCAAGCCCTATATACTGCTTTTTCCTATTTTTTCCTATACATATATACCTATGATAAAATTTGATTTATAAATTAGGCACAGTAAGAGATTAACAATAATAGCTAATAATAATATGGAACAATTATAACAATACACCTGCATCATGTCTCTTGCATTTTGGGGCCATTATTAAAGTAAAATAAGTGTTCCTTGAACACAAGCACGGTGATCCCACAACCAAGATGGATTAGGTGACTCATGGGCAGCAAGTGTCAACAGTATGGAATCGTTGAATGAAGGGAAGAGTCACATCTCAGGCAGGACATAGTGGGAAAAAGCGAGATCTCATCACACTACTCAAAACAGAGCACAATTTAAAACTTGTGAATTGTTTACTTCTGAAATTTTCCATTTAATATTTTTGGACCAAATTAACCATAGGCAACTGAAGCGATGGAAAGCAGAACCATAGATATGGGAAAACTGCTGTTAATTAGCCTATAAATTTTATCAAATCAGGGACCATGCCTTGTATTGATCACTGTATTGCCAGCATCTAACTGGTACACAATAGGCATTTAGCAAACGTGGTTGAATGAATGATTGAAATCAGTTGATTTACTGCTGGGCTCTTCTGCCTTCCATAAAATTTTGCAGGCCATAATACAGCACCCTCAACACTAATGGTAAAAAAAGAGGGTGTATCACAAGGTCACATTTCATTTTCAGATATCCTTTTACTGAAAGTACAATTAATAGGCATAGAATGTGCCCAAAGACACAAATTTTCTCTTCATTATGGACTAATAATTAGCAATTATTCAGCATCTAATCCTCTCAAGGTAAGTACTGCCACCTGTGGCTAAGGCTCAGGAAGACCATGTACATTGTTCAATGTCACAAAGTTAATAATAAATGACAGAACCAGGATTAGATCCTGATCTCTGGGACTTCAAAGTCCAGACATTTTCTAGGTGGGAACAAGCTTCCTGTCATCCCACCCAGCCAGGTGAGAATGGCTGTGGATTCTACATTAGTTATCTGGTTTAATTATCATCAGAAACCTATGAAGTAGATTAGCACATTACACTCATTTTTCAGATGATACAACAAAGGTACAAAGACATTAAGTAACTTGGCCAAGGTCACACAGCTCCCGAAAGAGCCAGGTCAGAATGAGAAGCTAAAATAAATTATTTTCCCAGAAATCTATCAAATCCATTATGAGAGACTGCATTAATGATACACAGTCATCATTATTTCCAAGATGATTCACAACTTTGTCAAAAGACTAACTGGTCATACTCTACACTAACTTGCATAATTATTCAATTGATCCGACTAGTTTCCTAAAATTCTTTGCTCTCAAATGAAGGCTGATGGACTCCCAAGTTTCCAAAAACAAAACAAAACAAAAAAAAACCCATTATAATTTTCCACTTGAGTATTGACTATACAGTACAGACCAAAAACTCTCCAACCACCTCCATTTGCAAGGCAGAGAACAAAAGCACAACTGTATCTAATATTGAGAAGTTATAATCAAACCAACAAGCTATAAAACATGTTCCATTCTCCTCCCTGGACAAATATACCTGCATAACAATCTGGAATGCCAGATTCAAATTTAGACTTCTGAAACTCCCGGAAATTTGGTCCTGCAATCTAGGGACACAGGGCAAGCCTCATGTGCATATGTGGGCTCCAAGGCACCATATCAAAGTTCCTTTCACAATGTCCCCTTCCCTCAAAGAGCTTTCCCTTGGCCATCCCTTGCGCCCTCTGGTGTGTGGTATAGGACTGTACATACCGGGGGTGAAAGGGAAAGCCACTCTCAGGGAGAAGATTGGGGAAAATGCTCCACACAGGCAGGCAGGCTGGCTTGGGTTATTATGGCAAAAAATTCCAGGTTCTAGAAATGCCCTATTAAGACACTGCCTCAAAGGGTGAAACCAGAGAAAAAGAAGGATGTGGCCCCTTAAAGTATAGGGCAAAGGCATTAGTGTTCCCCTTTCACCAGGGGAACACTAATGAAAATCTTCAACAGCTCTTACATGTACTTTCAACAGAGGCGTTAACTTAAATAAATACCCTAAAATGCCTCCCCTCTCCTGACCCTCCCCTGACCAAGACCTATTTATCAAGTACAGTTCATTCAGTCCTCTTCCAGGAGGACTTCTCTAGCAACTCAGGCCCACAGAGACACCTCCTTTCACTAAACAGTCATAGCATTCACCTTGTAGTTTCCAAAGTTACTTCTTAATTACACGTATTTTCAAGGTTTCTTAAATCCTGTCAGTTGGGCAGGTTTTGTTTCTGTAAATCAGTGGTTCTCAATCAGGTGCAATTCCGCACCCCCCCCCCACCCACGGGGTATTTTGCCAAGTCTGGAGACATATTGGGTTGTCTCATTTAATGGACAGAGGTCAGGGAAGCTGCTGAACAGTAGACAATGTGCCGGACAGCTCTCCACAGCAAAGCAGCGCGCAGCCTAAAACATCAAGACAGTTGAGACTAAGAACCTCTGCTATAGAGTAAGAGCTCTTTGAGAATACAGAGGATGCTTACTCCTCTGATCTGCCACACCGACAAACACAGTGCTGGACACACAGCAGGTCTCATTAAATATTAGTCGACCAAATCACAATGAGATACCATCTTACACCGGGTAGAATGGTGATCATTTAAAAAATCAGGAGACAACAGATGGGGGAGAGGATGTGGAGAAATATGAACACTTTTACACTGTTGGTGGGAATGTAAATTAGTTCAACCATTGTTGGAAGACAGTGTGGTGATTCATCAAGGATCTAGAAAGAGAAATACCATTTGACCCAGCAACCCCATTACTGGGTATATACCCAAAGGATTAGAAATCATTCTATTTTAAAGACATATGCACACATATGTTTACTACAGCACTGTTCACAATAGCAAAGACTTGGAACCAACCCAAATGTCCATCAATGATAGACTGGATAAAGAAAATGTGGCACATATACACCATGGAATAGTATGCAGCCATAAAAAATGACGAGTTCATGTCCTTTGCAGGAACACGGATGAAGCTGGAAACCATCATTCTCAGCAAACTAACACAAGAACAGAAAACCAAACATTGCATGTTCTCACTCATCAGTGGGAATTGCACAATGAGAACACATGGACACAGGGAGGGGAACATCACACACTGAGGCCTATCAGGAGGTGAGGGACTAGTGGGGGGATAGCATTAGAAATACCTAATGTAGATGACCAAGTGATAGATGCAGCAAACCACCATGGCATGTGTATAACTATGTAACAAAACTGCACGTTCTGCACATGTACCCCAGAACTTAAAGTATAATAAAAAAAAAAAAAAAACAGTTGTTGACTGATGATTGGGTGGCCATCTGGTTCCATACCATCCTAAGCATTCATTCACATTATATTTAAGCAAAATTTGGTATGCCAGGGACCATCCTAGGCTTTGGGAATGCAACTATGAATGAGGCACAGTTCCTGCCTGTGAGAAACGTAAAATTTAGCAGGGACGGCAGGCAAGTGCACTTGCATTTTTAATACCACAAGATTAATGCACCTGTTGCTACCAGTTATTCGCATATAACTCTGTTTATTTTCTGTCTCGCATCATTAGCCTATAAATTCCAAGAAAGCAAAATTTTGTTCAGTTCAAGCTACAGACACAGCATCTCCTATAGTAGACACAGAGTGACAGGTATTTTGGATAACTGAAAGCATTACAATCATATGTAACATGGTATTAAAAAAAAAAGACAATAAGCTTCTAAGCCCAGCCTGGGAAGGGAGGAAGGAGTAAGGGAAGCTGCCTTGAGAACTAACAAGGACTGAGCATTCATTATATGCTGGAAATAGTTCTAAGCATTTTCAACATATTATCTAATCTAATTCTTATAACAATCCTATAAGAAGCCGCATTCTACAGACAGAGAAATGAGCAGCGAAGGCTGATTTGCTCAAGAACACAGCAAGTGATGAAATCAGGATTTGAATACAGCTGACTTCAGAACCTGTGCTCTTAACCACTATAATGCACTATCAAGAGATGAGAAGCAACTGTCCAGGAAAAAGGCAGGAAGACGTGGTCTTAAAGTCAAGTCATTCCAGGTGGAGGGGATAGCTAGAGCAAAACCAATACAGCCTGGCCTATTTCAGGAACCAGAACGATTCCAATATTAGCAAAGATTAAAAAGGAAAACTGATGAAAGATGACATTGGAGAAGTAATCAGAGCCAAATCATGAGAGAGATGTATACAGCATTGCTTTGTTTATCCAAAATTAACAGGGAACAAGCATGCGGTTTAGAATTAAATAGCTCCAGGTTGGAAATCAAGCTCCATCATTTTGTTCGTGGATCTCTCTAAACGTCCATATCCTTATCTGTAAAACAAGGAACATACACAAACTTACTTTATAAGGTTGCTTTGGGGACAAAAAACGTATATAAGTGCTAAGAACTGGGCCTGGTATATTTTATGTATCCAATAAATGTTAGTGATTGGTTTTTACGATTATTAGGGATGGAATTTTTCCGCATTTGTAAATTTGCAACATAATTGTAGCGTATTTTCTTGAGCACCAAAACTCATTCAACCATCTTTTTCCTAAACTACCTTTTCAAAGTGAATTCCACAAATCCCCAACTTACAAACACTAAACTTACATTTTATCTGTACAGATGGCTGCACGTACACTCATACCCTCCATTCTCAATGCCCTTCTCCTGCCACAAGGACAACTATGGAAATTTCTGAGCTTTTATCATCCCTGGATTCAAAAATAGGGAAATAAAAGAGGCCACATGAAGGTGGAACTGCTGAAAGTAGTCGTTTGGTCAGAATTTTGGAAAAGAAAGAACCTGACTGCTAAGAGTAATGGTTACTACCCAGTGAGTCAACAGAATTTTCAAAACAACTTCACTGTGTTAACCTCTATCCTGTTTCCCAAACCCACCGGTAACAGTGATGTGTCATCTCTGCTGATGGCTAACCTGCAGCCAGTACCCTCAGATCCTTGATGTTTGTCCATTTCTAATGAGCCACATCTTAAGTACCTTCAGAGATTCCTGGCTTCATCTTACCACCCAACCGACTTTTCTATGGTGGTCTGCATGGGTGACTTCATGACTTTCCATACAATAAACACACCAGGCACTTCAAATCTCTCTGCCTTCACCTTGGCTGGCCTCTCTTCCTGGAATATACTACTATCCTCGCCTCTTATCACCATGCCACCCTACCATCATTCGAGGCTTACTCCAACCACCACCTCCTCTCTGAAACCCGATTTCCCTCCCTTCAGTAGAATTAAATGTCATGTTCTGGGAATGTCCCCAGCGCTTAGCTGGTGTTTCTATTGTTAAAACAATCACCTATTAAACAGAGATATGTGGCAAGCATCATACTAGGTGCTGTCTATATGACAGCATGTAATTTTCACCACAAACTTATAAGACATTTTTACAAGCCCCATTTTACAAATGGAAGAACTGAAGCTCTGAGAGCTGGACTTACCAATGATTACACAACTAGAAAGCGATACAGCCAGGTTTCCAACCATGTTCTCACAGCTCCCAAGTCCACAAGATTTTCACTCTGCCATTTCACTTTCACAAGGTTTCCTCTCTTTGATAGCCTTATTTCCAGTTAGTTGATTATATGCATTACTTGTCTCTTGCACGAGATTATAGCAACTCTCTTGAACACCAGGGCATGCTCATTTTCATAAATGTGGATAATAATGTATCCACTTATACAAGATTCTTATGAGGATTAAATGAGACAATACATACTAGCATAGCATCAGGCAGAAAACAAACACCTAATAACTTGTTAGTTTAATTGTTACTATTATTGTTACCATGCCAGGTGCCAAGAATAAAATCTTGCACATAAATTCTGAGTTCAGGTTCATTTCTGAGGAGCAAATGAAATGGGTGAGGATCTGATGGAAGAAACTCACAGTGCTTTGGTTTGGCATTTCCCACTACCACTCAATCAGAAGCAACAAGAATGAAGACAGTTTCTACGATAGGATCTATTGATTTCTTATCTATTACCATATCAACATTAGGAAAACTTCCTGTTCAGTTCAGAACTCTGTATTACAGCTTTCTTACTTTCTTTCTGCCACCTCCTATGCAGTTTGACAAGGTTCTCCTCTGAGAATTCAGTACATATCAAGTTCTCAGCTAGAAGAAGAAAATTACAAAAGTAAATGGAAGCACAGAGGGCAAAATAAAATCTGAAATTTTGGTGTTTATAAACAGAGTAAACTCTTTTCTCTTCACAGAATTTAACTGTATGTTAAGTCATTGCATTTATTTAATCATGTGTCAATCATCCTCTACTAGGAGGTAAACTCTTAGTAGAGGAGGCTATCTATCCATCCTATTCACTGCTCTCCCTCAGGGCCTAATACATCAGGGCCTAATACATATCATGAAATATTGGTTGATTGATTGCAATTATTTGTATTCATGTACGTATACACATATATATTTTTATGCATATATGACATCATTCCATGACTTGTGAATAAATGGGCATATATCTCCACATATAAGTGCACCTTGTGCATTTGTGTGCATATATTTGTATTTATGCAGAAGATGTTTCAGACTGAAGAAAAACAGATGCTTGTTTGTCAAAGTTGTGTCTCCTTAACATGATAATGGCTTCTGACGGACCTGTCTAATATTTAATATACACTACTGCCATATACTAACAATCCAAATGTTAAAGAACATTAAATGTGCACGTAAAAAATAATGAACTTAAACCAAGAAACTTCTCCTACCTTTCATAAGTGTATCTGGCTGGGGAGAGAGGTAAGGACCAATAATGTTTCTCTGTAAATATGGCAGGAGAAACATTCCAAATTCTCACAGGCTGGCCAGATTTCCTTATTTAGGTTGTAACATATACCAGAAATTATAATTTATAACAATTATAAAGCAATCATTTTCTGGGTATGCAATGTGCCAGATACTCGGCATCAGTTTTTATTTAAAATTTAAACTTTATGGCCAAGCACGGTGGCTCACGCCTGTAATTCCAGCACTTTAGGAGGCCGCGGTGAGCAGGTAACAAGGTCAAGAGTTCAAGACCACCCTGGCCAACACGGTGAAACCTCATCTCTACTAAAACACAAAAATTAGCTAGGTGTGGTAGTGGGTCCCTGTAGTCCCAGCTACTCGAGAGCCTGAGGCAGGAGAATCATTTGTACCTGGGTGGAGGAGATTGCAGTGAGGCAAGATCGCACCATTACACTCCTCCAGCCTGTGCAACAGGGTGAGACTCTGTCTCAAAAAAAGAAATTAAACTTTAAAACTATTCTGCAATGTAGATAAACAAGAAAGCCAGAACTCAAAAAATATAGTAACTTGCCAAAGATTCTCTGCTGTTTATCTAGTGACGGTATACTCAGTACACATATTTAGAATTCTACTCTGAAGCTCAAACTTGTTTCAATAAGCAATGGTGCTTTTTACACGGTTTTACGGACACTAACTCTGAGGGATATGTGTTTAGGCAGTTTTTATAGTGTATGGGTTTTAACAAGTAATTCTCTGCACATAGAGACCAGACCAAATAACAGCCAAACACACTGACGATTACTCCAGACTACAGAAAGCAAGAAGCAAATGTGTCTCAGAAACGATCAGCCTGTGTTTCTCAGAATATGAAGCATTTTCCACTTGATTGTGTCCTCTAACAAGAAATCTATTCTCTAACAGGGCTTCATTATTCCTCCTCCTATATTAAAAAAAAAAAATGGACTCTTTCATTGCAAACCAATGGGAAGTTCTTAACTCATTTCCTTACATCACTTGAAATGAAAGTGCTTTCTGTCTTTAGAGAAAGGCATTGCTGGATGTGATGCCTTCTGCCAGCTTTTGAGTCCCACAATCAATACTGTGAAGGAAAGAAAAAATTAACCCTTAGATACTTTTAGGAAGAGTGGGGTTATTTTTAAATTCAATGATGATAGAGTTCTAAAAAGACAAGGAAAGCCCTTCCTTCCAAGGGGAATGCAAACTGGCTCTATTATCTTTCTAACCCTCTTTCCAGGAGGAGGTCTGAGGAGGAGAGGGAAATCTGATGTTTAAAGGTTTTTTTAAAAAAATATATAGATGCTCCTGAATATTTGTAAATAACTGCAGTGAAAAATGTTGATGTTGGAACTCACCTGTCCCTGCACTGATTAGAAAGATCCTCTGCAGAGCAGAGGAGAGCATTTCCCACCCAGACCACTACAATCACAGGAAGAAGCCAACCACAGTATTTTCAGCCCCAGGGACTAAAGGTGAAAGGGGGCACCTCGCAGTGGTGGAAGCACCAATGTGTTCCCTCAACATGTCTGGGGAGGTGGAGAGAAAGGGGAAGCAGTTCTGCCTTCACTTCAATCTAAGTACACAACCTCTGCTGCCAGGAACTTATTTTTGGACATTTAATCTAAAATTCCCAGAAAGGAAGGGGATCTACAACCTCTGAGTGATCCACAGAGTTCTGATTTCCAACCTGGCTTGGGGGTTTTATTTGTGTTGACTTCAAGAGCCTACCTGAAGTACATCTCCTGTCTTCCAGAGGCATCCACAGTCTAAGCCAGTAAAAAGAGCTGGGAGCTTTGGAGCTTTAAGTGATGAAAATTCCAGCCCCCGCAGGTCAAAAGTAATGACCTTGGGGAAGTTACTCATCCTTCTAAAGAATCAATTTGTGGTCAACAAGATGAGATAATAACACTGGAAAGTTGAGATTTCAACACAAAAAATTGCATAGTAACGTCTCTTAGTAGGACGCCAGTAAGTGCTAGTCATTTGCTGTGGGCACACTGCACAAAGCTGCGGGATCTGTCCATGTTTCCACTGCCCATCACTCCCACATTGGGGATTTATGTTACCGAATGTGCACCCTACCTCAGGGAGATGTCTTTTACCTGCTTTTTGTTCTCTACAGCTTCAAATGTGTGCAGAGCCCAAGAGATAAATCCTCATTAAGTGCAAAAGACTAAGTTATACTGGGTTCTCCTTGCCTCTGGTTATCCGCAAATTGCTAAATACAACTCCGGCTTGGGAAGAAATGCGTAGAGTCTTTACGTGCGCAAAGCAGGTGTCTGCATATCTCTGGGGGTCTGGGATGGGAAAGGGACCCTGAATAAGTCTCCAGGTTGGGAATGGCACAAATGGAGGGAAGGGACAAGGAAGAGCGGCTGAAAGGGACGTCTCTGCGAGGCGGTGCAAGGCAGTCCTCGCAGGTGACCCTGTCCTCTGCACACCGGGAGGAAAGGACGCTAGAGGGGAGGAGCCGCGAGGGCTGGAGTACCTGAACGCTCTGGCCGCGGTCTGGTTCCTCCTCCACGCCGTGCCCTGTTGCAGCACCCCCTGCACGATCTCCTTCTCGTTAGGCAGCCGGTAGACCGGGAAGATGTAGAGCCAGCAAAGGACCACGACACAGAGGGCACTGGCTCCCATGGGCAGCCGGGTCCGCGGGAACTTCCACGCCAGTACAGCCATGGCCCCTCTAGACGTTTGTCGCCGGGCCCGCCCGCAAGGGCTCATCTCAGCCCCGGCGTCCCAGGGGCGGGGGCCGGGGCCTCAGCACAAAGCTAGGCGAAGTGGCAGCAGAGGGTCCCCCAACTGCCGGCCCCCCATGCACACACACCTTTCGGTTTCCTGCTTGCAAATGCACGCACGCTTCTTCGGCCCCGTCGGCCCCAAAGGTCAGAGCAAGGATTTTTTTAAATGCAACTTTTCTAAGGATTTCTTTCTAGGGGAAGTGGCTGGGGGGCAAGTCACGATCTATGGCCATGGTCGTTTCCCCTGCAGAAGGCGGGCGCTGGGGTCTCCAAGAGCGCAGAGAGCGGCGGCGGCGAGTCGCTCCTGCCGGTTCTGCAGCATCACGGTCGCCCTCGGCGAGGGTCCGGGAAAAAGCTCTGCTGTCTCCCAGACATTTGGCCCGTGGCGTCCCCTTGTCCCCTTCCGAGAGCGATGCTCCTGCGCCCTTCGCCGCCTCCCGCGCTGCTGCGCCCCCAGGAACCCCACCCCCCCTCCCCACTCCAGACGCGCTCTCCGCGCTGCGCTAAGTCCTTGGAAATTTCCACGGCGGCCCGGGACCGCTATCCTGCCCCGGGCTCCTCCGCCTTGCCCGCCAGGACCCTCGTTCCCCACCCCTCCCGGAGAAGAAAAGAACTCGCTCTCATCAGTTAATTCAGCGGCGCGCCGCAGCCTTCCGCTGCGCCCCGGACTTCACAGACAAACGCCCGGGGATTGGTGGAAATCAAGGTCTCCCCCTCCCTCCCCCACCCGCAAAATTGCCTCCTTCGACCCGCTGCGAGCCGCGACACTCGCCCAGAGCGCGCACCCCTCACTCGTGCCCTTGTTCTTTGGAGATAACGGCAGACAATAAAAAACAACAGCACCCCGCCAATAGAAATAGATCCGTCCTCAAGTGTGGCGGAGACTGGCTAATATCCTGACCCTTCGACACGCGGCCGGTGTGCCCAGGCTGTCACCCTGCTGCCGTCACCCTCGTCTTTCTCTAACTGGTTGGGTATTAACCCGCAGCAAGGCGCCAGGAGGCTGGCGAAGATTTATTCCTTCCTGGGCCCCCACCCCCATTAGCCAGTCCCGGAGCCGCGGCCCGCGTGCGCGCGCGCGCGTACACAGACACGCGCGCGCGCGCACACACACACACACACACACACACGCTCACAGGCTCCAGCGAGCGCGCGCACGAGGCGGTGCGTGCACTCCGGGGTTCGCCACCTCGCTGGGAAAGGCACTGCTGCATCCAGATGTGCAGGCAGCTGGTGCCCAAACATTAGACCTCAAGATTTCACAATGCCTTGGAGGCGCGCGGCCTTTTAGATTAAAGGACCTATGATTCTTAAATGTCCTTCTCGCTCCGCCGATAAGCTTATCGCAAATCCGACCTTGGAAAAGCGCCACCAGCCTTGACCCACCGAGCGGAGGGAGGGAGTCACTGTTAGCCATTTCTGATGGTCCGGGAGGCCGACGCATAGCTCGGGTACCTCCTAGCGGTCGCCTATTCTATTTGCTTAAGCATCTAGTCAAGCATAAAGTGTGTAAGGACAAAGAAGAAACCTGGTCAGCTTAGTCATCACAAAAACAAAATCTAAGGCTCTAACTCCATATGTTCAGCCGACCACGTTGCGGTGCCTGTTATCTTTTTCTAGCATCCTTCTCCACTGAGAGATGAAACTTGAGAAGTTGATGCAAAGTTATTTACCAAAAGCGAAGTAGCATCCCAGATGACCACCTTGGTGTCATATTCTCAACAATACTGTACTCTCTAAGTTGAGTGACCTACTGCCCTCCACTGGCAGTCATACCCAAGAAATCCTCGTCCTACTTAGGTAAATCACTAGAGACAGGGAAACCTTGAAATCCCAGTCACATCTTACCACAGTGGAGGCTATTACAGATTCTTTAAAATGAAGATCATCTTAAGTCCTGCAAAGTAACCAGCCAACTCTTCTATTCTGGAAAAGGGTTCGAAGTGAAGGGGGAGCTTTTCCTACTTTCCAGGGCTTTGAATAAATCATCTGCCATCTTTAATCGTATAATTTAAATAAAATACAACCAGCCCCATTTCTTTCTTCCTCAAGTCCAAGGGTTACTTGTAAATAACAAAGAAATAAACTGAAAAACAAAATAAAAGCATACTACACTTAGAAAGGGGCTATGTAAATATTTCCTCATTTAATATTATACGTATGCATTAAAATCATGCTTTATATGAAAAGATCTGTGTGACACAATGTGCTGTTTTTCTTTCTTCTGCAAACTAAGAATTTTCTTACGCTGGTGGGCTTTTGCCCACCCAACAATTCAAACTTATTCCCTGCTTTTTCTTCTTCTTTTTATTTATTTATTTAATTTTTATTGTACTTTAGCTTCTAGGGTACATGGGCAGATCATGCAAGATTGCTGCATAGGGACATTCATGGCATGGTGGTTTGCTACCTCCATTCCCCCATCACCTATACCTGACATTTCCCCCCACGTTATCCCTCTCCTCCCTCCCTCCCACTGTCCCTCCCCTACCATCCCATCAAAGGGCCCCAGTGTGTGATGCTCCCCTCTCTGTGTCCACATGTTCTTATTGTTCATCACCCACCTAGGAGGGAGAACATGTGGTGTTTGATTTTCTGTTCTTGTATCAGTTTGGGGAGAATGATGGTTTCCAGGTTCATCCATGTCCCTACAAAGGACACAAACTCATCATTTTTTATGGCTGCATAGTATTCCATGTGTATATATGCCACATTTTCTTTGTGAAGTCTATCACTGATGGGCATTTGGGTTGGTTCCAAGTCTTTGCTATTGTAAACGGTGCTGTGATTAACATATGTGTACATGTGCCTTTATAATACAATGATTTATAATCCTTTGGGTATATACCCAGTAGTGGGACTGCTGGGTCAAATGGTATTTCTATTTCTAGATCCTTGAGGAATCACCACACTGTCTTCCACAATGGTTGAACTAATTTCGCTCCCACCAACAGTGTAAAAGTGTTCCTATTTCTCCACATCCTCTCCAACATCTGTTGTCTCCAGATTTTTTTAATGATCACCATTCTAACTGGCGTGAGACGGTATCTCAATGTGGCTTCAATTTGCATTTCTCTAATGACCAGTGATGATGAGCATTTTTTCATATGTTTGTTGGCTTCATATATGTCTTCTTTTGAAAAGTGCTCATATCCTTTGCCCACTTTTGGATGGGTTTGTTTCTTTCCTTGTAAATCTGTTTTAGTTCTTTGTAGATTCTGGATATTAGCCCTTTGACAGATGGGTATATTGCAAAAAAATTTTCACATTCTGTTGGTTGCTGGTTTGCTCTAATGATAGTTTCTTTTGCTGTAAAGAAGCTCTGGAGTTTTATTAGATCCCATTTGTCTACTTTGGCTTTTGTTGCCAGTGCTTTTGGTGTTTTAGTCATGAAGTCCTTGCCTGTGCCTATGTCCTGGATGGTTTTGCCTAGGTTTTCTTCTAGGGTTTTTATGATGTTAGGGTTTATGCTTAAGCCCTTAATGCATCTGGAGTTAAGTTTAATGTAACATGTCAGGAAGGGGTCCAGTTTCTGCTTTCTGCACATTACTAGCCAATGTTCCCAACATCATTTATTAAACAAGCCCATTGCTTGTTTTTGTCAGGTCTGTCAAAGATTACATGGTTGTAGATGTGTGGCGTTGCTCCCAAGGCCTCTGTTCTGTTCCATTGGTCTATGTCTCTGTTTTGGTACCAGTACCATGCTGCTTTGATTACTGTTGTCTTGTAGCATAGTTTGAAGTCTGGCAGCATGATGCCTCCAGCTTTATTCTTTGTGCTTAGGATTGTATTGGCTATGCAGTTTCTTTTTTGGTTCCATATGAAGTTTAAAGTGGTTTTTTCAAGTTCTGTGAAGAAGATCATTGATAGTTTGATGGGGATAGCACTGAATCTATAAATTACTTTGGGCAATATGGTCATGGCTTTTTCTTAACAATTACACCAAATCTAATCAGGCCATCCCTCTTACTCTTCCAAGTCACACTATATTGGTCCATTCCCACACTACTATAAAAAATGCCATCAAGACTGGGTAATTTATAAAGGAAAGGGGTTTAATTGACTCACAATTCCACATGGCTGGGGAGGCCTCAGCAAACTTAACAATCATGGCAGAAAGTGAAGCAGGAATGTCTTACATGGTGGCAGGCAACAGAGAGAATGCATGTGTAGGACATAGTGTCAAACATTTATAAAACCATCAGATCTCTGGAGAACTCACTATCATGAGAACAGCCTAGGAGAAACAGCCCCCATGATCCAGTCATCTCCCAGCAGGTCCTGCCCGGGACACGTGGGGATTATGGAGATTACAAGTCAAGATAAGATTTCAAGGGGGACATAGAACCAAACCATATCACACACAGGTATCAGTTCTGTCACAGTGTTGTGATCTGCTCATGGGATGTGTGTGTGTGTGTTTTTCCTCCCTATGTAAAAATCTAGTGAATTATTCAAGACCAAGCCAAGTAGCTAGAAAGTTCTCATTCAATAATGTGTTCCCAGGTCACCTAAAACACAGGCTTTACGGGAACTCAATAACTATTTGTGGTTTCTGCTTCTATTCTCTTTGACCTCCTGATCTGATGTCATAGTATTTGCTGGCTCTGACAGATGATTAAACACTTAGTTGTGTTCTGTTGCATTGTATTGTATTGTATTGCTAGTATTTTTCATGTATAACTATGGCTCATCAACTAGGCAGGAAGGATATTTGGTCTTATGTATTAAGTGAAAAGCCTGTGCTTTTGATTAAATTAGGACTCCACATGGCATGGCTTAGTGTCTAGGGGAAGAGCAAGAACAGTATTTCACATTTTTTTCATGTTCCTCCAGGGACCAACTCAGGCACATACATCTCAACAAATAATTGTTGCTTGGTTTTATAATGAGATCCTCAAACTTATTCAGGCTATTACCAAGGCATTACTGTTTAAGGAAAAGTATGAATTCCCAAGTTTTAATGTTTTAAATGAAATATTTTGCCTGATATTTAGCCATCTTGTTTGTATGACTTATAGTAAGTAGTTTGGGTATTCTTTTATGTCTCCACATCTGAGCATGCTTAGAGGACACAAACAGGATTTGCTCAGGGACTAAATAACTTTTAAAACTCTATAAATGTGTAATAGAAAAATGTAAAGGCAGGAGTCCAGATTAAACAAAATTGTCAGTGATTTGAGATAAAAATTTTAAAAGGCCATTCTTCTGTCTCTGCTCAAGTTCTTCTTGTCAGAATGGCTTGGAATGGCCAGTCAAAAGCATAAAATGATGCCTGTTTCACAACCAATTATACCACCAAAGTATATAAGGTTGTAGACTGAGAAAAGTTATAAATATAGTTTATCTGAATAAATGCATTTCTTTGTCTCCACCCTCTATTGTGGCCACTAAAAGAACAGTAACGGAGTAAAAGGGAAAAAGATTCAGAAGAACAAGAGAAAAAGAAGGAATATAAAAGCAGACAAAGGATGTAAAAAAGTTCACAAGCAGGAAAGCAACTAAACACGTGTTAACTGTCTTACCAGGAAAGGGAAAGGTGTGGAACTTCAAGTAGTTTGTGTGTGTGTGAACGTGTATGCGTGTGTGTGTGTGTGTGTGTGTGTGCAAGCACATGCACAGACACACAGAGTAGAGGAGCATAGAGAGAAACCAACAAGAATTAAGCTAATTTCTACTACAGTGTTCTTGAAAGGCTCTGAAATAAAGGCAACCAGGACCTCTGGAGGTGGAAGTAATGAGTGAAATAAAGAGGTTTGCTTGAAAATCTTTTAAAAGGAACAGTTGAAACCTCTAGATCTTATTCCCCAGCTTGGCTTAAAACAGAAGATTAACTCTCTAGACACTGACCAGCACAAAAGAGAAGACCTACAGATTGTGATATGTGCAAGAGATCTCCAATCTAATGGCCACATCCCTGTCTAACAGCCTCTAGTAAGACCTACCAGTTCTGCCCACACAGAGTTTCTTAGCCTCTTTTTAAGGCCTCCTTCTTAAATATGAGTGGAGAGAAAAGGATTCCGGGACATTTGAAGAGAGTCTCCAACATGAAAGCAGAGAGAAAACAACCAAACAATCACACACAGAAATCAACACTAGGAAAAAAAATGATAATGCAGGAAACATAAGAAATCTTCAATAAAAACCATAATTAATATTATCACATGGGCCAAGATACAATCCAATGAACCAAGAACAAGAGGAATATTCAGATGACCAAAAATAAAGTCCTTTGAAATTAATAATATCGTAACAAAATCTATAACACAATTCATAGAAAAGTTGAATTACAAAGTTGAAGAAATATCTCAGAAAGTAGGCCAAAAATATAAAAGACGGTAAAAAAGATAATAAATTATACACTCGAACAAAAAATAAATATCCGAACAACAAGAAATAAAAAGGAGACTTTCAAAGACATACTAAAAAGACATCCTAAAATTTAAGCGTTCATTAAGGACACAATATAATAAATTTTTAAAACCCACACCAAGGGTATATAATAGCAAAATTTTAGAAAATAAGAAAGAGAAAATCATGAAAGATTTAAAAAGAAAAACACATACAAAAGATTGGAAACTATGTTGGCCTATATTTATTTAAAGCAAGAAGGCTGAAAATCAACAACTTTACTTGAGTTCATCAAAAAACTAAAGTTACAAGGCAATTCCCCCCTCCTCCAATATGGAGAAATGGACAAATCCAGAGCTAGAGTTGAGATATCTTTATGTGGAGCAGAAGATGTTGGAGCCATAAACTGGTAGGAACACTTAAGTGGTCCTCTGGAATTATAATAGTGGAATTGCTGGAGGCTGAATATGAACAAGGGTGAAAATGAGAAACTCCTGGAGATCACAGTCAAGTGGGCCTCCATACTTTTATGAGTTTTGCCTCCAGTAATCTCACTGATACAGAATAGGGGGCAGGAAAGTGCTGGATAAAGAAGGGCAATGTCCCTGGAGAGGGCTCCACCCTCAGGCCTGTGCCCACAGACCTAAGTGAGAACAGGCACTTCTATTTTCATGCCCAAATGTTGCATTTTCCAAGATCACTCTGGCCCACCACATTCCCCATCCTGTGTCCATATAAACCCAAGGCCTTAGCAGGCACAGACACAAGCAGCTGAATGTTGAGCAGAGTAGAGGAACACATCTGCAGACACTAGCACACTGACAGACCAGTGGAACAACATGGCAGAAAAAGAGAGAAGGGAGGGATATCTGGATGCCAAGGGGAGTTCAGCCGGGGATGGTTAGAGAAGAGTCTGGCTGCTTGGCAGCCCAACTCCAGAAGAAGACCACCTTTCCACTCCATCCCCCTTTTCCAGCTCCCCATCCATCTTGGTGAAAGCCACTGCCACCACTCAATAAAACTTTATGCTGATCCTTCCAGCCCACATGTGATCCAATTTTTCTGTACAATGGGCAAGAGCTCAGGATACAAAGAGCTGTCACACTGGCCCTCTGCTCTTGTAATAAGGCAGAGGGTCTTTTGAGCTGATTATCACAAGCCATCTGCAGAGAGCAAAGCTGAAAGAGCACTCTTCACAGGCCTACTTGGGCTTTGGGAGTCGCAGATACTCACCTCTAGATGCTGCCATGGGGCCAGAGCCCCAAAGTGCTCTCACAGCCTCTGCATCTGCTCATCTGCATGCTCCCCCTAAGAGTCTGAGCAGTTGGGCCACCGAAGGAGCAAGCCACAGCCCCGCTGCATATCCTATGAGGGGAATAAGGGAGCTCTCCTGTTTCATCACCAGGTTTATAGGAAGAGGAACTGAGAAAGATCACCTTAGGGCTCTTGCGTGGGTAGGGAAGAGTAACCACTGTGAAATATTAAAGCCCTATTTTAAGGAAGAAAACCTTACTATATCATTATCTCATCTCAGGAAAGGACATTTCTTTCATTCCCGTCTCCTCTAAGCTTTCTGTCTCTCCTAAGCTGGGAAAATAAAGTCAAGAAGTACCTGCAAAGTTCATTGTCCAAGGACACAGGGCCACTAAACACTAAAATGTAAAGATAAGATTATAGGATATTTCCCCTCCCCAACACCTTACCACCACACCAGTATGGCTCTGAAATAATATCAGTGGATTATAGCTGAAAAAGATACAAGACACAGATTCTCCCTGGGGAGAAGTACTTAGACTAGCCCAGACATGAGAGACAAAAACTAGAACACTGGAGAAATTTGAAGACTCTGATACAGCTATAGCGAACATTAAACACAGCCCAAATCTTAGCCAAATTAACATAAAACTTCACACTTGAAGGCCTGTTTACCCTTGCTTGTATTACCCAATACATCATATCTGGCTTTCAACAAACAATTACAAGGTAAGAAAGAAATTCTGAAGAGACAAACCAAGCATCAGAACCAGTCACAGCAAAAAACATAAAGCATACATGTTGTAATTATTGGACAGATAATTTAAAATCACTATAATTAAGATGTTAAAGGTTTTAATAAAAAAGTAGACAACATGCAGGAACAGATGGCTGATGTAAGCAGAGACATGGAAACTCTAAGACAAAATAAAAAATGCTAGAAATCAAAACCACTATTAACAGAAATGAAGAATGTCTTTAATGGGCTCATTACAGATTATATATGGATAGGGAGAGAATCAATAAACCTGAAGATAGTTCAATAAAAATTTGCCAAGCTGAACCACAGGACAATTTCAAAAGGTATAATTTAAAACTAATTGGAATACCAAGGGGAAAAAGGAACATAATAAATATCCAAAGTGGTAATAGCTGAGAATTTTCCAACGTTAATGACAGACAGGAAACCACAAATTCAAGAACCTCAGAGAACACCAAGCATGACAAATCACACATATGCACACATGCAGACCACACATGGGTATATCATATTCCAACTACATAAAACCAAATACAAAGGAAAAGTCTTGAAAGAAGCCAGAGTGGATAAAAACACCTTATCATAGAGGAAAAAGTTAAGAATTACAACTGGTTTTTCATCAAAAACCATACAGATAAGCAGATAATGAAGTGAAATACTTAAACTGTTGAGGGGAAAAATTACAACCTAAGATTCTATATTGAGTGAGATTATCTTTCAAAAGTGAAAGATAAATAATTTCTTCAACAAAAACTGAAGTGATTCATCACCAACAGACTGACCCTGAAAAACTATTGAAAGAAGTTTTTCAGAAAGAAAGAAGTGGTACAGGTGAGAAACTCAGAGCTACCATAAACAAAGAAAGATCATTAGAGAAGGAATAAATCGAGGTACAAGCCAGGTTCAGTGGCTCATGCCTATAATCCCAGCACTTTGGGAGGCCAAGGCAAAGAGATTGCTTGAGCTCAGGAATTCAAGACCAACCTGGGCAACACAGTGAGACCTCATCTCTACTAAAAAAATTTTCTAATTGTCTGGGCCTTGTGGCATGTGCCTGTAGTCCCAGCTACTCAGGAGGCTAAAGCAGGAGTGTTGCTTGAGCCCAGGAGGTCAAGGCTGAAGTAAGCCATGATAGTGCCACTGAACTCCAGCCTGGGTGACAGAGCAAGACCCTGTCTTAAAAAAAAAAAATTAATTAATTAATTTAATTAAGGTACAATGGGTAAAGTATTAAGGTAAAATGGGATAAAATATCAGTAGTTAAAGGGGTCCCATCATCCTTACTAGGACTACTGCCCAGTCACCCCTGATAGATGTTTGGATGCAATGATAACTTAACCTGATGGCTCTGGATCAATACATGGTGCTATCATTTGGTTTGTTTGACCCCTCCAAATTTCATGTTGAAATTTCATCCCCAGTGCTGGAGGTAGGACCTAATGTGAGGTGTTGGGGTCATGGAAGTGGATCCCTCACAAGTGGCCTGGTGCTGTCCTGGCAGAAATGAGTGAGCTCTTGCTCTATTAGGTGCCTGGAGAACTGACTGTCAAAAAGAGCATGGTCTCCTCTCTTTCAATCTCTCTCTTTCTTTCTCTGCCTCTCTCTCTCTCTCTCCCCCCACCCTCTCTCTATCACTCCTCTCTCTCACCATGTGATCTCTACACAGTCAGCTCCCTTCACCTTCCACCCTGAGTAGAAGCAGCCTCAAGCCCTCACAAGAATCAGATGGTGCCCTGCTTCTTGTACAGCCTGCAAGTCATGAATCAAATAAACCTCTTTTCTTTACAAAATACCCAGCCCCAGGTATTCTTTTACAACAATGAAAATAGACTAAGACAATTGGCTTTTGAAAAATCTCTTTTATACAATGTAACATATTTGATAATGTCAAAACCAGATGAAGTCCCTAATTATTCCTTCAGCTCTCCTGACAGAAGTAGAGGCAATCCTGCATTATGAGAAGGACAGATAAAGCCTATTCAAGTGTTTCTCAAACTTTAATGTTCATGATTCACCTGGGGAATCTGGTTAAAATTCAGATTCTGATTCAGAAGGTTTGGAGTGAGGGCCTGCCATTCTGAATTCTAAACAATGATCCTTAATTTGTCAAAAACCAACCAATTTGTACCACACAGGATATAAATGCCTTTTTAATTTGTGGCACTGTGAGTGTGATGAAACTGATAACAAAGATATCTAGTGATTAGTGACATCTCGCCATAGTTTAGGCTTCTCATAGTTCCCTTCCAAATGTATCCTTCTAGCCTGAAACTTCATTATACCTGGGCACTGGTCTGCAAGTATATCACATTCTATTGCAAGCAACATGCCAAGGCTCAGGTCATCCAAAGATGTTAGCAAACCTAATTCTCAGTGTGTATGCTAATGGGCAATATTCATTTGCATATTTCTTTATCATCTTTCCAGACCAACTGCCAAGCCCATGGCTGTTCCTCTAGTTGTCCTTATCTGACTTAACAGGTCTTTCCTATCACAATGGTGAGGCTCCCAAAGAACTGTCATCTCCACTTGTCTCCACATACCAAGCCCAATTACTACGATCCACAAGCCTTTTTTAGCACATTGCAGCCAATACTGGTTAAGGGACAACAAATGATGCCACTGTGTATTTGTGGTGTGGGTTAAATTCAAGAATTGTGTTATGTGAACCTATGCAACTCTTAGATACACTTCTGAGTAAGTTATAAAATTTCCATAATTATCCTTTTTGAAGTTCCAGGGATGAGTTATCTGTGATATAGGATAAGCATATCAAGCCAGTGTTCACTGTCTGGGGCACAATCCCAATCCTATCAAGACAAGCTTGCCTAGCACTCTGTATTCACATCTGGTATTGTCAAATGAGCAAAGTAGACCCTGATGTACAAGGCAGACAGCAATACAGCAAGTCATCTCTCATCATACACAGTTGCCTTAACAGGCTGTCATCTTGGTTCATGGCAATGCACAGTATCGCTACAGATGCCAAAATCACAATGTATCCTCCAGTTCAAAGAAAGGTTTTCTCTAAAAACTATAAGAGAATAAATACAATAAATACAACCAACATAACACAACCCAAATGGCAAATGCAACCTGCTCATATTCAAGAGTCATCAAGGGATGCTAATTAACATATTTTCTCTAAACTTCCCAAGTATATTCTTTGAGTGAATCTTACAGTATGGATCCAATCCAATCTTTTTTTCTCAGGGAAAACAAATCTAGGGGCTTTGCCTAGCATTGGCCATGATTCCACACCACATCTGAGACAGCTAAAAATATTATTTTCCTGCTGTGAGATGTTGTCTCAAGAAAAGAATGATGGTTCCCTTTCCTAGCATTGATACCAGTTAAACACACCATTCCTATTTCCCACAATTTCCACTTGTTTCTATTTATTACCTAGCTTCAGCTTCCACGGGTGGGAGTTTCTGTCCCATCATAAGGCAGGTTGCAGGCATAGCCTTGCTTGAGCTTCCTCTTTTATCCCTGTCCGAGAAGGAAAAGTAGTGTTTATAAAAGGGGGGAGGGATATGGGACTTCTACTACTAAACAATAAACGGCACATACGATCAGGCACCAGTTAGCCATACGACCGGAAGTCACTATCCAGCTCACTGGGCTCTAAGAATACACTGAGTCAAATTTGGAGTAATTATGAAATCTGTGTGGTGTTGGTGAAAGGACAAACATAATAATGATACGGAATAGGAAACCCATAAATAGATTCGAAAAAATATAGGCAATTTTTTTTTTTTACAAAGACACAGTGGAAGTTTAATGTAGCAAAAATAGTCATTTCAACAAACGGTGTTAACACATTCATATGCAAAAAAAAAAAAAAAAACACATCACATATCTCATATCTGATTTTAAAAATTCACTCAAATGGATCATCAGCCTAAACGTAAAACATAAAAGCATGTAACTTTAAGAGGAAAACAATGGAGGAAATTTTTGTGACCTTGAGTTAGGCAAAGATTCCTTAGATATGACACCAAAAGCACAAGCCATTTATCTAAAAAGTTGATGAAATTGGTAACCACAAAATTAAATTATTTTAGCCTCTGAAAGACACTTTTAAAATAAAATGAAAGCCACAAACTGGGAAAAAATGTTTACTATAAATTGTACTACTGACAAAAGACTTGTATAAAGAGTAAAGAAGGTCTGCAGGCAAGATGGCAAAATAGAAACAGCTCCAGTCTGTTCCCAGGGAAATCAACGCAGAAGGTGGGTGATTTCTGCATTTCTAACTAAGGTACCCTCCTCATCTCATTGGGACTGGTTAGACAGTGGCTGCAGCCCAGGGAGGGCAAGCCACAGTAGGGTGGGGCATTTTCTCACCTGGCAAATGCAAGAGGTCAGGGCACTTCCTCCCCTAGCCAAGGGAAGCCCTGAGGGACTGTGCTGTGAGGAAAGGTGAACTCCAGCCTGGACACTACATTTTTCCCGTGGTCTTTGCAACCTGCAGACCAGAAGATTTCCTTGGGTGCCTATGCCACCAGGCCCCTGGGTTTCAAGCACAAAATTGGGAGGCCGTTTGGGCAGACACTGAACTAGCTGTAAAATTTTTTTTCATACCCCATTGGCAACTGGAACCCCGGCAAGACAGAACCGTTCACTCCCCTGGAAAGGGGCTTGAAGGCAGGGAGCCAAATGGTCTAACTCAGGGGATCCTACCCCCAGGGAGCCCAGCAAGCTAAGATCCACTGGCTTGAAATTCTCGCTGCCAGCACGGCAGCCTGAAGTTGTCCTGGGATTCTGGAGCTTGGTTGGGGGAGGGGTGTCCGCCATTACTGAGGCTTGAGTAGGCAGTTTCCCCCCAACAGTGTAAACAAAGCCACTGGGAAGTTCAAACTGGGTGGAGCCCACCACAGTTCAGCAAAGCCACTGTAACCACAGTGCCTCTCTAGATTCCTCCTCTCTGAACACGAGACTCTGAAAGAAAGGCAGCATTCCCAGTCAGGGACTTATAGATAAAACTCTCACCTCCCCAGGAAAGAGCACCTGGGGGAAGGGGCAGCTGTGGGCATACGTTCAGCAGACTTAAACATTCCTGCCTGCAGGCTCTGAAGAGAGCAGTGGATCTGCCAGCACAGCGCTTGAACTCTGCTAAGGAACAGACTGCCTCCTCAAGTGGGTTTCTGACCCTTTGCCTCCTAACAGAGAGACTCCTCCCAGCAGGGGTTGACAGACACCTTATACAGGAGATCTCCAGCTGAAATCTGATGGTGACCCTCTGGGATGAAGTTTCCAGAGGAAGGAACAGACAGCAATCTTTGCTGTTCTGCAGCCTCCGCTGGTGATACCCAGGCTAACGGGGTCTGGAGTGGACCTCCAGCAAACTCCAGCAGACCTGCAGCAGAGGGCCCTGACTGTTAGAAGGAAAACTAACAAACAGAAAGGAATAGTATCAACATCAACAAAAATGACATCCACACAGAAACCTCACCTGAAGGTCACCAATATCAAAGACCAAAGGTAGATAAATCCACAAAGATGACAAAAAACCAGTGCAGAAAGTGAATAATTCCAAAACCAGAATGCCTCATCTCCTTCAAAGGATCACAACTTTTTGCCACCAAGGGAACAAAACTGGACAGAAAATAAATTTGATGAATTAACAGAAGTAGGCGTTAGAAGGTAGGTAATAACAAACTCGTCTAGCTAAAGGAGCATGTTCTAACTCAATGCAAGGAAGTTAAGAACCTTGAAAAAAGGTTAGAGGAATTAGTAACTAGAATAACCAATTTAAAGAAGAACATTAATGACCTAATGGAGCTAAAAAAATACAGCATGAGAACTTTGCAAAGCATACACAAGTACCAACAGCTGAACCAATCGAGTGGAAGAAAGGATATCAGAGACTGAAGATCAACTTAATGAAATAAAGCATGAAGACAAGAATAGAGAAAAAAGAATGAAAAGGAACAAACAAACCCCCTCCAAGAAATATGAGACTATGTGAAAAGACCAAACCTACATTTGATTGGTGTACCTGAAAGTGATGGGGAGAAGGGAACCAAGTTGGAAAGCACTCATAAGGATATTATCCAGGAGAACTTCCCCAACCTAGCAATACAGGCCAACATTCAAATTCAGGAAATACAGAGAACACCATAAAGATACTCCTCAAGAAGAGCAACCCCAAGACACATAATCATCAGATTCACCAAGGTTGAAATGAAGGAAAATATGTTAAGGGCAACCAGAAAGAAAGGTCAGCTTACCCACAAAAGGAAGCCTATCAGACTACCAGAAAATCCCTCTGGAGAAACCCTACAAGCTAGAAGAGAGTGGGGGCTAATATTCAAAATTCTTAAAGAAAATAATTTCAACTCAGAATTTCATATCCAGCCAAACTAAGTTTCATAAGTGAAGGAGAAATAAAATCCTTTACAGACAAATAAATGCTGAGAGATTTTGTCACAAATAGGCCTGCCTTACAAGAGCTCCTGAAGGAAGCACTAAATATGGAAAGGAAAAACTAGTACTAGCCACTGCAAAAACATACCAAATTGTAAAGACCATCCACACTCTGAAGCAACTGCATCAACTAACAGGCAAAATAATGAGCTAGCATCATATGACAGAATCAAAGTCACACATAACAATATTAGCTTTAAATGGAAATGGGCTAAATGCCCCAATTAAAAGACACAGACTGGAAAATTGGATAAACAGTCAAGACCCAGCAGTGTACTATATTCAGTAGACCCATCTCATGTACAAAGACACACATAGGCTCAAAATAAAGGGATGGAGGTATATTTACCAGGCAAAGGGAAAGAAAAAAAAAGCAGAGGGTGCAATCCTAGTCTCTGATAAAACAGACTTTAAATCAACAGTCAAAAAGGACAAAGAAGGGCATTACATAATGGTAAAAGGATCGATGCAACAAGAAGAGCTAACTGTGCGAAATATATATGCACCCAATAAAGGAGCACCCAGATTCATAAAGCAAGTTCTTAGAGGCCTACAAAGAAACTTAGAGCTCCACACAATAATAGTGAGAGATTTTAACACCTCACTGTCAATATTAAACAGATTAATGAGACAGAAAATTAACAAGGATATTCAGGACTTGAACTCAGATCTGGACCTAGAGAACCTAATAGACATCTACAGAATTCTCCACCCCAAATCAACAGAATATACATTCTTCTCAGCACCACATCACACTTATATAAAATTGACCAAATAATTGGAAGTAAAACACTCCTCAACAAATGCAAAAAGAACGGAAATCATAACAGCCTCTAGAACACAGTGCAATCAAATTAGAATTCAGAATTAAGAAACTCACTCAAAACCGCACAACTACATGGAATCTAAATTACCTGCTCCTGAATGACTACTGGGTAAATAACAAAATGAAGGCAGAAACAAATAAGTTCTTTGAAACCAATGAGAACAAAGATATGACATACCAGAATCTCTGGGATACAGCTAAAGCAATGTTTAGAAGGAAATTTATAGCACAGAATTAGAAAAAACTACTTTAAATTTCATATGGAACCAAAAAAGAGCCCATATAACCAAGACAATCCAAAGCAAAAAGAACAAAGCTGGAGACATCACGCTACCAGACTTCAAGCTATCCTACAAGGCTACAGTAACAAAAACAGCATGGTACTGGTACCAAAATAGATATACAGACCAATGAAACAGAACAGAAGTCTCAGAAATAACACCACACAACTACAACAATCTGATCTTTGAAAAACCTGACAAAAATAAGCAATGGGAAAAGGATTCTCCATTTACTTAGTGGTGTTGAAAAAACTGGCTAGCCATATACAGAAAACTGAAACTAGACCCCTTCCTTACACCTTATACAAAAATTAACTCAAGATGGATTAAAGACTTAAACATAAGACCTAAAATCATAAAAACCCTAGAAGAAAACTTAGGCAATACCATTCAGGACACAGGCATGGATAAAGACTTCATTACTAAAACAACAGCAACAAAAGCCAAAATTGACAAATGGAATCTGATTAAACTAAAGAGCTTCTGCACAGCAAAAGAAACTAGCATCAAAGTGAACAGACAACCTACAGAATGAGAGAAAATTTTTGCAATTCAACCATCTGACAAAGGGGTAATATCCAGAATCTACAAAGAAATTAAACAAATTTAGAAGAAAAACACAAACAACCCCATTAAAAGGCGGGCAAAGTGTATGAACACACACTTCTCAAAAGAAGACATTTATGCAGCCAACAGACATAAGAAAAAAAGCTCATCATCACTGGTCATTAGAGAAATGCAGATCAAAACCACAGTGAGATACTATCTCACTCCAGTTAGAATGACAATCATGAAAAAGTTAGGAAACAGCAGATGCGGGAGAGGATATGGAGAAATAGGAATGCTTTTACACTGTTGGTGGGAGTGTAGAACAGTTCAACCATTGTAGAAGACAGTGTGGCGATTCCTCAAGTATTTAGATCTGGAAATACCATTTTATCCAGCAATCCCATTAGTGAGTATATGCCCAGATGATTATAAATCATTCTGCTATAAAGACACATGCACATGTATGTTTATTGCAGCACTGTTCACAATAGCAAAGACTTGGAACCAACCCAAATGCCCATCAATGATAAACTAGATAAAGAAAATGTGGCACATATATACCATGGAATACTATGCAACCACAAGAAAGGATGTGCTCATGTCTCTTGGAGGGATATGGATGAAGGTAGAAACCACTGCTCTCAGCAAACTAACACAGGAACAGAAAACCAAACACTGCATGTTCTCACTCATAAGTGGGAGTTGAACAATGAGAACACAGGGACACAGGTAAAGGAACATCACATACGGGGACCTATCGGGGATGGGGGACTAGAGGAGGGATAGCATTAAGAGAAATACCTAGTGTAGATGACAGGTTGATGGGTGCAGCAAACCACTGTAGCATGTGTAGACCTATGCAACAAACCTGCACATTCTGCACATGTATTCCAGAACTTAAAGTATAATAAAAAAAAAAATTTTAAGAAAAAAAAAGAGTAAAGAACTCTCAAAACTCAGCAATAAGAAAATTAAAAACAGTTTAAAAATAGGCAAAAGATTTTAAGACAGTTTAGCAAAATGGAAAATGAACACATGAATAAATGTACATTATCATTATTCATTATGAGTAATTATTTTAAACTACAGGAAGTTATCACTAAATGCCTATTAGAATAGCTTTATTTATTTATTTACTTTATTTGATAAAGCCCATTAACAATATCAAATGCTGGTGAGGATGCAAAACAATGAAAACTCTCAAACACGACTGATGGAAATGCAAAATGGCACAGCTACTTAAGACAATAGTTTGACACTTTCTTATATAGCTACAGATTAACTACCATATAACTCAGCAATTTCATTCCCAGTTATTTATCCAAGACAAATTAAAATTTCTATTCACACAAAATCCTGTACATAGATGTTTATGGCAGTTTAATTTATAATTACCAAAAACTGGAAACAGCACACATGAGTTTAGCTTGTGGATGGTAAACCAACTGTGGTCCATCCATAAAAAGGAATATGATTCAGCAATTTTTTAAAATACCCAACTTGATACCAAACAAAAATACATCTCAAATACATCACGTTAGGTGGAAAAAGCCATAGGCTACATACTATATGATGCCAACTATACAACACTGTGGAAAGGGCAGAACTACAAGGAAAGAGGACAGATCAGTGATTGTCAGGGGTTGGCACTGGAAAGTGACTGATGACAAAGAGATACTGAGAAATGTTCTTTTGATGATGAAACTGTTATGTATCTTGATTGGGTAGTGGTGATCCTATGACTCTATGCATGTTTCACAATTCAATGAACTGTACACTAAATAGTAAATTTTACTGTATGTAAAATTAAAATAGAATCAGACATACATTTTAAAATAAATTAAAATTTAATCTTGTTGGATTCTATTTCCATGTAGTTTTTAACAACCCAGTGTGGTTTTGCCTTATATCTAGCCACAATTCTATGACTATAGTATAAGTGGAAAACAGACTTTTCCGGATAATCAGTAGACTCTGCCATATAAAGTTTAATTCTGCATGGAATTATTCTCCAGTGCAAACCCTTTCTACATAGATCCACAAATAAAATGACGTGAAGATTAAAAATTTGCAGGTAGCAGAACAAAAACATTGTACCAATTCTGTCCTCTATGTAGAAACTTGGTAAGACCATTGCAGGCTGTTTGATAAACTATAAAGAGATCGGAAAAACAACTGCAAGGGAATAGAGAGAGGAAAAAATAAAAGTACAAGGCAGAGTAAAAGAGAAGAATACAGTATAAACACAAAGGAGAGGTAGGATTAGAAAGGGAAGACAAGGCCAGGTGCAGTGGCTCATGCCTGTAATCCCAGCACTTTGGGAGGCTGAGACGGGGGGATCACGAGGTCAAGAGATCAAGACCATCTTGGCCAACATGGTGAAACCCCATCTCTACTAAAAATACAAAAATTAGCTTGGCATAGTAGCGTGTGCCTGTAGTCCCATCTACTCGGGAGGCTCAGGCAGGAGAATCACTTGACCCCAGGAGGTAAAGGTTGCAGTGAGCCAAGATGGTACCACTGTACTCCAGCCTGGTGACACAGCAAGACTCCATGTCAAAAAAAAAAAAAAGAAAGAAAAGAAAAGAAAAGAAAAGAAAAGAAAAGAAAAGAAAGAAAGGGAAGACAAGATAAATGGTGAATAAAATATGAAAAAATAGAGAGGGTATGAAACTTTTATATCTTTCTTATGCAGAACAATTTTTCACGGTTGTAGCTATAAAGCAAAAAAGAAGTCAATCAGGAACTATGTGTTACTTTGTTTTGGTAAGTGAAATTAAGTTTCTCACACAATTAAACAAATTACTGAAGTCTCCCGCATTGCAAAAATGTTGCCAATTATTTTCCCTTAGTGCTAGCTTACAAAATATTACTATCTCAGAAAATGAAATTGTCTAAATGTTCTTTTATGAGTATGTCTGATTCTGGTTCTCACATCCTTTAATTGTAGAAAAACTACTTTCTCCATAAATGTTAAACTGCAAACAATATTGAAATCAATTTGTAAGCTAGCTGAAGACTAACACAAAGTTTCCACAAAAGTACACTCGCCTCACGTTGCTGATGTAAACATTTAACATAAAAGGTTTACATGTGCAATTCTCTGGAATCTCGCTCTAAAAGTCAGCAACTCCTATCCAGCCCAAACAACCAGAGAACCACCTATCTGCAAATCTGAGTGCAGTCTGCTTTTCTGCTTTCTACTATACTCACTGCCATTTTGGTCTCTCTCATGACCTTCCGTTTTGTGTTGAGAAGCAGGACCCCTCTGCCTCCCTCTCCATCAACAATATCAAGGTAAGAGAAGCATTTTTTAAAGTTTCTACTTGGGTCAGATTCTCCATACCACAGTATATATTTGAATTATGACATGTGTATCAGCGATTTTCAACCAAGGAGATTTTGTTCTCAAGGTTTGGCAATGTCCAGGGACGTTTTTTAGCCATGATTACTGGGGGAAGGATGCTACTGGCACCTAATGGGCAGAGGTCAGGAGTGCTGCTAAATTCTACAACTAATGCACAGGACAATCTTCCACAACAAAGAGTTATTCTATTCAAAATTTCAGTAGTGCCAAGGTTGGGAAACCCTGATCTAACTATCTATCTATCTATCTATCTATCTATCTATCTACCGACCTACCTATCTCAACATCACCTCCTCATCTGTATCTATTTTTAAACCAAGTAGTTGTTTGGGGTTTCTGATAGTTTTTGCAATTAGGGATGTGTGTGGAGTTTTCTGATAAGCATGTTGGTTGATTAATTAATTAATCTGATAACCACCAGATTAATTAGCAGACTCACGGGAGACCTTGAATAATGCCTTTAGGAATACTGAGCTTTGGGAGTGTGTTTCTGAGTCAAGCTGCAGAACCCTAGTTTATGTAGCCACATTAACTCTGAAGAGGAACAGACTGTCTTGTTTGGAGTGGAAACTTCCACAGTTCTGACGTTTGCACTCCCTGCCTCCACAAGGGGAAGCATACTATTCTTGTGGCACTTGTTAAAAAACCATACCAAAAAACAACAGAAAAAAAAAAAAAAAAAAAAAAAACAAGCTTTAAGCATGAAATACCAGCGTAATTATACTTGCAGATACTTGGACAATTGCTACTTTTTTACCTGGCATTATAGCACATTAATAACATAGCAGTAAATTTAATTTACCCTTAAAGGGATCCTTAGGCTCAAGTAATATTGTTCATCTCTAAAAGGCACTGGAAGTACAAAGCAAGTTCACCCAGGTAAATGGATAAATAATTTATATTATAAAATAAATCCAATAAAGTTCTTTACGTCTTCTTTAAAACTAAGCAAGTATTAAAACACTTTCATCACTCTGACAAATGCAGAGCAAATGAGAGTGAAGCAGAAAACTAGTTTGCAAGTTCCAAATCCTTCTGTAAGGGTCAAAAGATAAGGTTAACTTTTGAGGCATCCTATCAACACCTTAGACACCAGTGCTGGTGTAAGTATAATTTTTAAAAATATAATCATTATGTTGTTTGATATGTTTAAAATTTTTTTCATTTAAAAAAAATTTCCGTGGATACCTTTACAGACGTATTTAAGAGTCTTTTTTTTTTTTTTTTTTTTTAGACGGAGTTTCACTCTTGTTACCCAGGCTGGAGTGCAATGGCGCGATCTCGGCTCACCGCAACCTCCGCCTCCTGGGCTCAGGCAATTCTCCTGCCTCAGCCTCCTGAGTAGCTGGGATTACAGGCACGCACCACCATGCCCAGCTAAATTTTGTATTTTTAGTAGAGACGGGGTTTCACCATGTTGACCAGGATGGTCTCGATCTCTTGACCTCGTGATCCACCCGCCTCCGCCTCCCAAAGTGCTGGGATTACAGGCTTGAGCCACCGCATCCGGCCGTAAGAGTCTTTACAAGAAAATTCATTCTATTGGACTTATTGGACTGTAACATAATGTTTGTTTAAATATCTGGAAATTTTCATTGACTACATTAATACGTTTTTATGTATAAAGAGTCTGTGAATATTTGGAAATACCTAGATTAAAGCTTAAACAGACATTACCTGACATACAAATAAAAGTAAGGGGATAAAGTCCTCCTTAAAACTTTTAAGTTTTACAAAATATTGAGACAGCGAAGTAAAATGGGGTTCTGGAAGACTCTCCCACTGTCCTGCAAAGTGGGAGGACGGGGTGGAGCCTCGGGAAGTTCTCAGTGTCTTAGGTTTGTCCCCTCCAAGGCATCGGTCAAGAAGTTGTTCACTTTTGGCTAAGGAAACTGAGCTCTTGAGGATGACTTTAAGGGCTGGGTGTGGAAGTGGCATACATAAGTTCTGTACTCACTCTAATGACTAAAGTAGACATGTCCCCAACATAACTGTAAGAAGTAGCAGGAAATACAATCTGCCTGTGGGCCCAGAATAAAGAAAGAATTTCTGCGAGCACAGAGCCAGTCTTACCTGTCTGCCAGTGGCCCCACAGCCCTTGAGCGGTGAAGACAAAGTCACAGGTCCTCAGGGTTCAGCAGACCCTCTCAGAGCAACATTCGCTTGAGAGCTTGGTTTTCCCCTCCGGGTTTCTGCCTTCTCCTCCACGGAGGCCTGGCAATTGCTTTTCGTGTCTTCTCGTCAAGGCCTTTAAAATGATACAACACGCCGGGCGCGGTGGCTCACGCCTGTAATCCCCGCACTTCGGGAGGCCGAATGGAGACGACCATCCTGGCCAACACGGTGAAACGACGTCTCCGCTGAAAACACAAACAAAACCACCGGGGCGTGGTGGCGCGCGCCCGCGGGCCGGGCTGCTCGGGAGGCGGAGGCGGGAGAAACGCTCGAAACCGGAAACGGAAGTTGCGCTGAGCCGGGGTGGCGCCGCTGCCCTCCCGCCTGGCTGTAGGGCGAGACTCCGTCTCCAAAAAAAAAAAAAAAAGATACAACAGCATTGAAGTGTGTTCGGCATTTGGGTTCTTCTCAGCAGGTGTAATGGTCCCGAAACGCAACCAGACTGAATTCCAGAAATGAAAGCCACATAAAAAATGCGCCATTCCCTGGGCTTTGCAGGGCTGTCACTCTGCATGTGATTCCCCGGAGCTTAACTCCCCTAAATTAAGTATTTGTTTGGAGCGGGTAGGTATCAGGTTCTTATGCTGTAAGTCTAAACAGCACTTATCTATACAGATAGGGTAGACAACACTACGTGAGGTTTAAGTGATCTCACATCTAGGTTTCATACCATTCCTTTCCGGAAGAGCCACTTGGCCTTTCTAGGTGAGAGGGGACTGCCTGTGGCCTTACCCTTTACCTATCTGGGGCAGAGATTATCTATTTTTCCATGAAGCTAATCACGATTGCCCATTCTAGCCTGCTTTTGCCTCTCCCACTCTGGGGCATGGCTTTGCTTCTCCAGTTTTTCTCTGACAGTCTCTTTTTAAATTGATTTTGTCTGCTTGTCTGTGGTCAGGGTCTGCATGTGCAGGACAGGCATGGGAGAAGGCTACTGGCTTGCTGAAGGTCAGGCACCTCACATCAGCTCTTAGTCGGAGTAGCATCCTCTTGCCTCTCACTTGTTTTTCCAGGCTTCTGGAATCTAAGCTTGTGTTGCCTGTTGACCAACTCTGCTAACAGATTTTTTTCTTTTATTAATTTCATCCATTGGACATCTCTCTCTCCTTTTATGAAAGAATGTAAGAAAGGAACAACTAAATCTCAGCTTCTTTCCTAAACAATTCAGAAGCCACAGAAGCTGTGGCCTCCAGCCAACTATCCTAAGCCATGTTATTTTTTTCCCATTGCTTAAAATGTTGGTGGCATATAGGTATGATGCCAGATTGCTTCTATCAGAGTTTATCAAGGCCATCTATACCTCGACAGATTTATGTCTAAAGTAGGAAAGTAAGTAATTTAACACCTAGTTGCTTTGTCTCAGTGACATTTTAAAATTTAGTAAAATAGACTTCTCTTCAAATAGTGAGGCTTATAAATGTCTCAGAGACATTTAATCCAAATAATATTCTGTCTTACTTGGCATAGATAATGTAGAGGCAGAGCTTTTAAAAAGAAATGTTTTGTATGCTTTGGCAGTGAAAGTTTTATGAATCTATTGAGTATCTAGTTCAACTAGAGAAGCAATTTTAACGCTGTCTTTAAACACAGATTTTTCTTTGAATGTAATTTATTTGTATAAATTTCAGTGACTTAGGCCAGGATTGCTACTAAGGAGAAAGATTTTGGTATGCATTTTAATAACATTAGTTAAAAATAAGAATTTATGAACCAGTTTTGATACTAAAGTATTTTTTTCATAATTAGCCCTTTTCTGTAACTTTCACACATACAATATGTATTTTTCATTTACTATTTTAAAGTGGAGAGTCTATTTTTTCACAGTAAGAGGAAGTAGGCCTTTTTGATCCAGATTTTCTGGTGTGACCTGATCCATTTTCATCCACGCCAGCATGTAGATACCTTGGACAATTTACTTCCTGTGCTCTGGTTTCCTCAGCTACAAATTGGGTTTAACACCAGTAATTCACATCATAGAATTGTTGTGATATTAAGACAGTCAACACACATAAAGCATTTAAAACAGCTCCTGGTGCACCATTAGCACTAAGAGTTATCAGTTCATATTAACATAAATATCATTTTATTAACCTTTTTGTTTTGTACAAGCAAGTTATTAGCACCGTAATAAAACAATTTTAAACAATAAGTTATGTTCCCAGAATCACAGGTCTCAACCTTTTTGTTGTAACAATTCATCTATCACTCGCCACCCATTCAAACCTAAAAAAGCTCCTCAATCTCACCATATCACCTTCTTTTTTTTTTCTTGAGAAGTTTTGCTCTTAGGTCCAGGCTGGAGTTCCACTATAATCTCAGCTCACTGCAACCTCCGCCTTCCTATTTCAAGTGATTCTCCTGCCACAGCCTCCCGAGTAGCCAGGATTACAGGGGTCCACCGCCACGCCTGGCTAATTTTTGTATTTTTAATAGAGACAGGATTTCACCATGTTCCCAGGCTTGTCACAAACTCCTGACTTCGTGATCCACCCGCCATGACCTCCAAAAGTGCTGGGATTACAGGCGTGAGCCACCGCGCGCCCGGCCTGTTGTATCATTTTAAAGGACTTGATGAGAAGACATGAAAAGCAATTGCCAGGCCTAAATCTAGGAGAAGGCAGAAACCCGGAGAGGAAAACCAAGCTCTCAAGCGAATGTTGCTCTGAAAGGGTTTGCTGAACCCTGAGGACTTGTGACTTTGTTTTCACCGCTCAAGGGCTGTGGGGCCACTGGGAGGTAAGACGGAGACTGGCTCTGTGCTCGCAGAAATTATTTCTTTATTCTGGGCCCACAGGCAGATTGCATTTTCTACTACTTCTTACAGTTATGTTGGGGACATGTCTAGTTTAGTCATTAGAGTGAGTACAGATTCCACTTTATGTATGCCACTTCCACACCCAGCCCTTAAAGTCATCCTCAAGAGCTCAGTTTCCTTAGCCAAAAGTGAACAACTTCTTGACCGATGCCTTGGAGGGGACAAACCTAAGAGAGCCATCTGACTCATGTCTATGACATGAATGAAATAATACATTTTTATTCTCTTAAGCCACCAAGATTTTGGCTACAGCAGCAGGTGAACATTAAGCTGACAAATTCAGGAGACTGCAAAGAGTCCCTCAGCCCCATAGACGTGAAAAACTGCATCAACCCACTCTATGGACCCAACCACAGAACACAACAAATGTTATCTTAGTTGAACAGAAAAGGGAAGAAGTGGAGATACATTTGAAAAACCACAAACAGAAGTGAGTGATCACATGGGTGATTAAATTGTGTTCCCGTTTTCTGGACTGTGTAAAAAAATTCAAACTGGGAATTTAGTTTAAAATTGTCTCAGATTATAGTATAGCCTAGAGTCTGGCAAATGCAAACACACATCGCTTTGGTAGGAATTTATCTTTATCCCAGGCATCAAATAACTTTCACAAATAATTTCACAGGAAAAATACATGGATCACAACCCCAAACCACTGAAAACAGCAGGAAACAAAGCAGCATGAGCAAAAATGGCAGAAACAGCAGGCAGCAGGGACAGACAGGAAAAGAGATGATGTATTGGAATTGACAGAAATATAATTCCATAATTGCTATGCCTAAAAAATAAAAGACTAATTTTGAAGTATCTATAAGAATCAGAGAACTATAAAGAATGACCAGGCCGGGCACGGTGGCTCACGCCTGTAATCCCAGCACTTTGGGAGGCCAAGGTGGGTGGATCATGAGGTCAAGAGATCAAGACCATGGTGAAACCCCGTCTCTACTAAAAAATACAAAAATTAGATGGGTGTGGTGGCATGCACCTGTGGTCCCAGCTACTTGGGAGGCTGAGGCAGGAGAATTGCTTGAACCTGGGAGACGGAGGTTGCAGTGAGCCAAGATTGCACCACTGCACTCCAGCCCGGTGCCTGGCAACAGAGCAAAACTCTGTCTTAAAAAAAAAAAAAAAGAATGAGCAGCAGATTTGAACAGGGTACAAATAGAACTTATTCTATGGAAAAATGTAATACCGAATTTCATAAATATAAGATGCATTTATTTTCTGGCTATTATTTCCTTGTAATTGAAAGGCTCACAATCTATGGCAATATTGATTCAAAGAAACATGGTCATTGAAATAAAAAGTCATTGGAAAGATTTAACAGCAGATGAGACAAAGTTAAAGGGACAATTGGTGAGATGTAAAATGAGTCAGAGGGAACCATCCAGAAAGATGCACAATGAGGAAAATAAATGTAAAATGTGTTTTTGTTTAAATTATGAAGCAGGGAGGAGATAGCAATTCCAAAATTATGGAATAAAGATCTATAAAAACCAGCTCCCCCAAAAGAACAAATATTGTCAAAGTCAAATTTTCAGTAATGCTGGAAACTGACGGCTTGCAACAATCCCGGAGTTATTTATTCAAGAAAAACAGCTGAATTTTAGAAATACTATTATAGTGAGTCCTGTGATGTTTGAACTTGCTCTGGTCTCATCTACCTTCTCCAGTTCTGCAGTAGCCTTGAAAGCCAACAGCCTCACAAATGTCATCGCTGTGAAAAACATAACCTAGCAGCCCTGGGAGGGGACAGAACAGGTTTGGAGAACCACAAAAGCTCCACACTCAGAGAATTGTCAGTATTTGACCAGTCCATAAGCTCCCTGAAAACTTTCTTTCTCATAGCTTGGCGTGCGTAACTATCTTAGGCTATTGTCTTAAAAACAATCAGCAGTAGTTATTTAACACTACAGTTGCATGAAGCAGTGACAACAGTTGGGAATAATAACAAGCTGACCAAGAAATTCAAAAGGAAGAATTGGGAATGGGATGTCTGTAGGGGGCATTGAAAAGCTCTGACAAATTTCTAGAAATCTAAAAGGCAACATGCATGTGCTGAGGAAGACCTGACAGGCCCTGATCGCTTACCTCTGGCAGATCTTAAGGCTCTGTGCAAGCAAGAAGAGAAGGTTAAGGCAGAGTTGTGAGTTACCTGCTGAGGACTGAAAACATGTTCCAACACACACTGAGAGATTCTTAGTAAAGACTGGTGTACTTATTGGTTTAAGGCATTTAGGGAAATAGTGTTGAATCATTACCTAATCAGTAAGTTAACAGAAAAGAGATTTTAATGACTACACACAGCAAAGAATACAGAGTCCACAAATTTAGTCCAGGAAAGTCACTATACAACCAAACAATAGCAATAATAGCATCAACAAACAGCAACAACTAACACTGGGGAGGTACAAGGGGAAGATGCAATTTCCAGGGTTGTAACATGGTATTATTTTAAATACCCAGTTGTATACAAAAAACTATGAGACATGCAACAAAACAGAAAAGTATGGCCCATACACAGGAGGGGAGAACGTAATAGAAATGGTCCCTCAGTATACCCAGACACTAAACTAGAGAAAGACCCTCAATCAACTGTTTTGAATATTATCAAAGAAATGGAAATAACCATGTCAAAGAATTAAAGGGAATTATGAGAAAATGTTTCAACAAACAGACAATATCATTTAAGAGATAGAAATTATTTTTTAAAAAAGGAACCATAGGGAAGTTTTGCAATTAAAAAAATTAATTGAAATGACAATTCACTGGAAGAACACAACAGCTGATTTGAAATGGCAGAAGGAAGAGCCACCAAAATTTAAACCTAGATTGATTGTTGGTTTCTAATCTCAGAAACAGAAAGAAAAAATAATAAAGTAAAAACTATGAGAAACCTCAGAGAACTGTGGGAAAGTTCCATCAAGCATAGCAACATACACATAATGAAAAAATCAGGAGAGAAGAGAGAAAAAGGGAAAGAAAGAATGTTTTTAAAATAATATTCAACACCTTGCATGTTCTTCACATGTACCCTAAAACCTAAAATGCAATTAAATAATAATAATAATAATATTCAACACATTCACACATTTGATGATGTCTCATCAGAAATCATGGAGCCAGGAGGCAGTGGGAAAATTTATTCAAAGTGTTGAAGAAATAGACTTTTGACCAAGAATTCTATATTCTCCAAAACTATCTATCAGAACAAATGAGAAATTAAGACATTCCCAGATAAACAAAAATGGAGACAATCCATTATTGGCAGACCCACCCTACAAGAAATACAAAAAGGAATCAGCTGAAATGAAAGGACACTAGATAGCAGTAACTCAAGTCCATATGAAAAAATAAAAAGCATCAGTAAAGGTAACTATACTTGATAATATAAAAGACATTCTAAGTGTATTATTGCTCATAACTCTTCTCTCATTGATTTCAAAGACAACTGCATAAGGTGCTAGTTATAAAACTGTGTTGAAAGATTTATGATGAAAAAGATATAATTTCTATAACAATAATAGCACAAAAGATCAGTGAGGAAAGAGAACTATATTGGAGCAAAGTTTTTGTATGCAATTGAAATTAAGTTGTTACTAATATAGATTGTTTTAAGTGAACGTGTTATTTGTAATTTCCAAACAACCACTAAGAAAATAATTTAAATAGATACATATGTTTATACTTATCTATAATAGGTATTATATGCATAAACATAAATATATGAACTAGTTTTTAATACATGAAAAGAAAGAAGGAAATTAAAATGTTATACTACAAGATATCAATTTAACTCAAAAGAAAAGTGAAATGGAGAAATATACAAAGACACAAGATGTAAAGATAAATGGCAAAATTCCAGATATAAATCGTACATTATCAACAATTGCATTAAATGTAAATGGATTAAACCCATCAATCAAAAGGCAGATTGGAAGAATAAATTTAAAAAGCATAATCCTGTCATAAACTGTCTACCAAACACATTTGATATTCAAGATACAATAGGTTGAGAATAAAAAAATAGAGAAAGATACACTATGCAAATGGTAAGTAAAGAAAGCTAAAGTGGCTGAACTAATTTCACACAAAACAAACTTTAAACAAAAATTATTACTTGAAACAAAGGACATTTTATAATAATAAAAGAACTAAACCATCATCAAGATTCATTATTCATTCATGAAATGAACAAATATATGTATTTCAACATGTGGAAAATATTTAAAAATATATATGCAGCTAACACCAGATCCCCAAAGTACATGAAACAAAAACTGACAGAATTAAAGAAAAAGTAGACAATTCAATAATAATAATTAGACGCTTTAGTATGCTACTGTTGATACTAGATAGAACAAGGCAACAGACAAACAAGGAAGTACAAGATTTGAACACTCTAAGCCAACTAGCCCTAACAGAACATCTATAGAACATTCCACTCAACAACAGAAGAATGCACATTTGTTTCAAGGGTTTGTGGAACATTCTGCACCTTAGACCATCTGTTAGATCATGAAGCAAGTCTTAATACATTTTTAAAAATTTAAACCATACAAAATATATTCTCTGGCCACAGTGAAATAAAACTAGGAATCAATAACAGAAAGAAATTTGGGGAATTCACACAGGTAAGTGTATATTAAATAGACTACTAAGTAACCAATGGGTCCAAAATAAATGTAAACTAAAAGGTAAACTAAAATATGTTGCTAAGTAAATAAAAACATACCAAAAATTATGGGATGCAATGAAAGCAGTACTTAGAAAGAAATTACTAGCTATAAACACCTACATTAAAAAAATGAAGAAAAATCATGAATCAGTAGGCTAACCTTACACCTTCAGGCTAGAAAAAGAAGGGCTAACTAAACTGAAAACAAGTAGATGGAAACAAATAATAAAGATTAAAGTAAAAATAAATGAAATAGAGAACAGAATAGAAAAAAAAAACAACATCAACAAAACCAAAGTTGGGATTTTTTTTTAAAGCTTAACAAAATGAACAAATCTTTAGCTAAACTGAAACCAAAAAAAAAAAAAAGAAAGAAAGAAGATTCAACTTAATAAAATCAGGAATGGAAACAGAGACATCATTACTGATCTCATAGAAATAAAAAGAATTCCAAAAGAATACTGGAAGCAGTTGTATGCCAATAAATTAGATAACCTTGGTGAAATAGACAAATTTCTAGAAAGACACAAACTATGAAAACAGATTCAAGGAGCAAAGAACACCTGAATAAGCATATCACATGTAAAAAGATTTTATTAGTGATCAAAAATCTCGCCACTCCCAACATACACACACAAGTCAAGTACCAAATTGATTCAGTGTTCAATGATGAATTCTACAAAGCAACTAAAGAAGAATTAACACCAATTCTTCACAAACTCATTCAAAAAAATAGACCAGGAAAGAACACTTCCCAACTCCTTCTGTGAGGCCAAGATTATCATATTAACACAACCAGACAAATATGTCACAAGAAAAGAAAAGCACAGATTAATATGTCATTATGGGCTGGACCCAGTGGCTCATGCCTGTAATCTCAGCATTTTAGGAGGCCAACACAGGTGAGTCACTTGAGGCCCAGAGTTCGAGAGCAGCCTGGCCAACATGGTGAAACACCGTCTCTACTAAAAATACAAAAATTAGCTGAGCATGGTGCTGCATGCCTGTAGTTTCAGCTACTTGGGAGGCTGAGGCACAAGAATCACTTGAATCTGGGAGATGGAGGTTGCAGTTGGGCAACAGAATGAGACCCTGTCTCAAACAAAAACAAAAATCATTATAAATATAGAGGCAAAAATTCTCAATAAAATACTAGCAAATTGAATCCAGCAACATACAAATAGGATTCTATACAACGCAAATCAAAACTACAAGGATTTATCACTTCACACCTGTTAGCATGGCTATTACTTGGAAAAAAAAAAAAAAAGATGTTGGCAAAGTTGTACAGAAACTGGAACATAAGGGTTGGTTGGAATATAAACCAATGTGGCAACTATGGAAAACGGTATGAAGATTCCTCAAAAACTAAAAATAGAACTACCATATGATCCAATAATCTCACTTCTGGGAATACAGCCGAAAGAATTGAAATCAGAATCTCAAAGAGATATCTGCACTTCTCATGTTTATTTCAGCACAATTCATAATAGCCAAGACATGGAAGCAGCGCTTAGGTGTCCATCAACAGATGAATGGATAAAGAAAATGTGATATATACATACAATGGAATATTAGTCAGTCTTAAAAAGTAAGGAAATTCTGCCATTGCAACAATGTAATGAACCTGGAGGAGACTATTCTAAGTAGAACAGGACAAACACTGCATGATTGCACTTGTATTAAGTACCTAAAATAGTCAAACTTACAGAAGCAGAGAATGTAATGGTTTGTTGCCAAAGGCTGGAAATAGGAGAAATTCAGTGTCGTTATTGAAAGGACATAGTTTAAGGTATGCTAGATGAATAAACTCTAGAGATCTACTGATAACACAGTGCCTATAGTTAATGAAATGATATGGTGTACCCCTCCTCAGAAAAAAAAAAAAACAAACTCTGGGAGGTGTTAAATATGTCTATTACCTTGATTGTAATGAGAATATTATGGGTGTTTGCATACGTCCAAACTCATCAAATTGTATACAATAAATATGTGCAGTTCTTTATATATAACTATACCTCAATAAAGCTCATTTTTAAAAGGATTATACAACATGTCCAAGTGGAATTAACCTAATAAATAATTCAAGATGATTAACATCTGAAAATCAACCAATGTATAATATCCTATTACAAAAACCAATCATTTCAATAGACACAGAAATATCATTTGAAAAAAATCCGACACTCTTCATAATAAAAACACCCAATAAATGAAGAATACTTTTAAAAAACGTTATCAGCCTGATAAAGACCATGTATAAAAATCGCATAGCTAATATCATAGTTCATGTTGAAAGGCTAAATGCCTTCCCCCTAAGCTCAAGAACAAGAAAAAAATGTCCATTCTCACCACTTCTGTGCAATTTTCTACTGAAGGATCGATCTAGAGAAAAAATGGACAAATGTCTCTACAAAAAAAAAAAAAAAAAAAAAAGATTAAAAAATTGCCAGGTATGGTGGCATACCCCTGCAGTTCCAGCACTCAGGAGGCTGAGGCAAGAGGATCACTTAAGCCCAGGACTTATAGGCTACAGTGAGCTAAGATCACACCACTACACTCAGACTGGGTGACAGTGTGAGACCCCCAACTCTTTAAAAAAAGAAAAGGTAAAAAAATAAAAAGTTTAATGTATCAGAAAATATAACAATTTTAAATGTATTTGTTTCTATTTACATTAATACAAAATAAAGTAAAATTTTTACATAACTATAAGAGAAAGTTAACACACTCACAAGAAGAATAAAACTTTTTTTTTTTTTGAGAAGAGTCTTGCTCTGTCACCAGGCTGGAGTGTGGTGGTGCAATCTCGGCTCACTGCAACCTCTGCCTCCTGGGTTCAAGAGATTCTTCCACCTCAGCTTCCCGAGTAGCTGGGACCACAGGCGCATGCCACCACACCAGGCTAATTTTTGTATTTTTAGCGGAGACAAGGTTTCATCATGGCCAGGATGGTCTCAATCTCTTGACCTCGTGTTCCGCCTACTTCAGCCTCCCAAAGTGCTGGGATTACAGGCGTGAGCCACCATGCCTGGCCAAGAATAAAACATTTTTTAACAAATCTACCTCAGTACCTAATAAAATAAAGCAAAACAAGACGATAAGATATTTAAGTAGCATACCCTACAAACTTCAAATCACATTCTTTGAAATAAACATAAACCAATTACAAAAACTGATCAATGACTTGGCCTCAAAACAGCTTCCAGATAATTTCAAAGTTTTAAAGTCATAAAGATGAAATACTATGACTATAATTCAATTAACCCGGAAGTCAATAACAAAAATATAACTAGAAGATATTTCATGTTTAGAAATAAGTATGTTTCTAACTTAACTGTGGTCCAATAAATAAATCATAATAGAATAAATTATAAGAAAGTACTCTCTACTGAAAATGGAGGGGAGGGAGTACATGATAACATAAAAGAAGAAATGGAGTAAAAAATCACTTGAAAATATAAAAAGACTTAGGAAAAGAAGATGCTATGTGGGGGAAATTGGGAATATATTTAGAAACAATACAAGTAAGCATAAAATAAGAACTGAGAAATTTTATAAAGCAAAGCAGAGTGTATAAAATGTATCTTAGTTTTTAAAACTCAGTAAAGTAGTAATATATGGACATTCACAAACACACAAACACCACGCATAGATTTGAAACTAGTCTGATTGACTTACTATCAGAACAGAAACAGAAGAAAAATACACACACACACAAAGGGAAAACAGGATTTGATTGAAGGAAGAAAAGTATTTTCTTAAGAAAAAAGGTTGTCTGGATGCTGTGGCTCACACCTGTAATCCAAGGCTTAGGTGGGTGGATCAACTGAGGTCAAGAGTTCGAGACCAGCCTGGCCAATATGGTAAAACCCCATCTGTACTAAAATTACAAAACTTAGCCAGGAATGGTGGTTCACACCTGTAGGCCCTCCAGAGTCTGAGGCAGGAGAATTGTTTGAACCTGAGAGGCAGAGGTTGCAGTGAGCCAAGATCATGCAACTGCACTCCAACCTGGGCACAGAGCGAGACTCTGTCTCAAAAAAAAAAAAAAAAAAAAAAAAAAAATGAACAAAAGAAAGATAAAGGGCAAACTGGAGGGAAAATATCCCCTTAACAATATAAAACTATAAAATTTCTAGGAACTAACCCAACAAAGAATATGTAGAGTTTTATGAAGAACTATTTTTAACTCTATTGAGGACCTAAATAAGACTTAATAATGCAGATTTAACCATGTATATGGTTGAAAAACATAAGAGTGTTAAAATGCTTTCCTCCAGGCTGGGCGTGGTGGCTCAGGCTTGTAATCCAAGCACTTTGGAGGCCAAGGTGGGCGGATCACCTGAGGTCGGGAGTTTAAGACCAGCCTGACCAACATGGTGAAACCCTATCTTTAAAAAAAAAAAAAAAATGCTTTCCTCCATACACAGATACACACACATAGCCTATAAAGTCTTCATTATTTCGATGGACTATAGGAGAGAATGATAAAGATATTCTCAAATTTAGATGAAGAAAATAAATGAAGGATAAGTGAGATGATTTTGAAAACGAAGACTGAAAACACGACTAACACAGGTAGTAGCCTACACAACTATTTTCCCATTCTTTCTATTTAGCAGAGGTCTTATTTTGTTCCCTCCTTCTATGCAACTGAAGGAATGACCCTATTTCGAGTTCCTCCCCAGCGTTTGTTCTATGTAGTCTGATGCAATCATTGTGGGCCTAATCTCTTTGGCTGAAGTTGGGTTAGATATGGACATGTGTGTGATCTGGCCAAGGACGTATGAAGAGAAGCCTACTGAAGGCCCTCTGCAAATGTTTCTTCATTCTTAAAGAGACAAGTAAAGACAGCCCCTCTTTTAATATTATGCTTTGGCCTGTTGGAATATGATCCCTGCTCTCTTGCAGCCATTTTGTAACCAGGAGGAGAAAGCCAACATGTCAATGACAACCATACTCAGTGGGAAAGAGTGGGATATTTGATGATATTGTTGAATCTTTGAATTAACCTGCTCTGGACTTTTTGTTCATAGCATAATAAGTGGTGCTTCCTTGATGTATAAAAAAAAAAAAAAAATGGAGTGACAACCATGAAAAAGGGAAGAAAATAATGGCATTTGCAGCAACCTGCAGGGAATTGGAGACCATTATTCTAAGTGAAGTGATTCCAGAATGAAAAACCAAGCATAGTTTGTTCTCACTCATAAGTGGGAGCTGAGCTATGAGGATGCAAAGGCATAAGAATGATACGATGGACTTCAGGGACTTGGGAGAAAGGGTGGGAGGAGGCGAGAGATAGAAGACTACACATTGGGTACAGTGTACACACTGCTTGGCTGATGGGTGCACCAAAATCTCAGAAATCTCACTAAAAAAAAAAATGTATTCATGTAACCAAACACCATCTGTTCCCCAAACACCTATTAAAATATTGTTTTTAATGGAGGGAGATGGAACATAATGCTATGAAAATATGTTGAAACACATTTTAAATAGGAAAAATATTCAAAATAGTATATAGAATATGATTTCTTTTGTGTAAAACAAAAATTTATATGTATTATTTATACTTGTAATATGCACGGAACATGTATATCCAAGAAAACAAAATCTATTAACAGGTTTTACTTCTGTTGTATAATTTCAAACTTTTGCTTTATATACTTTATAATTTTTAATGTTTGAATGTTTTTTATCCTATGTGTTACTTTAAAGGAGGTAAAAAATTAGAAAATGTTGATTTGTCAGGTGCCGCGGAGAGATAAAAGGGAGAACATAGTTACTGAGAAAAACAAAGAAGCATGAATGAAAACCAAAGAAACAAAAATTCTGGCAAATTAAGAGTGAAGTCTGAGGTCAACATCTGGAAGTTGACCTAATTTTAGGCTGGGTTGATACTGTTGCTAACTGAAGCATCAGTTTCAGTTACAGCCAATGCCAGCTGTTGCCTTATGTTCTGGGACAGTGGGGAAGGAGAATCAAGTCGGGATGGCAGGGGCTCTTCTCTTACATGCTCTCAGCTAGTTGAAGAAGGTTTTATGTTCAGAATCTTGGTTGATCTCATAGAATGCTCATCTGCATTGTTTGCCATAAAACGGATTTCGTGCTATAAGAGGCAAGTTTTGCCATTCTTAATTATACCAGATGGTGATGGAGGACTTATTAGACAATAAGTCTGCTTGGAAAACATCAATAAGTGAATTCAGGAAATAGCGTCTATCCATATATCATTAGGGACAGTCATTAGTTTTTCCACAGTAGGTATCAGTCTTTGAAGTTGGTTGCATAGTCGTAAATTAAATTATCTAGAAATCCAAATAGGAAATTACAATTTTTAGAAAGCACATATTCCCAGAATACTAAATTTTAGGAGGAAAAGAATAAATTAACCCTTTTTATTTGAATAGAAACACAACTCCGTGTAATACAATTAGAGTGCACCTATTACACCATGAATTCATAGGGAATAGTTTCAAGCATCTCAGGCTCCTTCTCACTGGTTCTTACAAAGTGTGCTTGTCTGGGTGGAGCAGGCTGGCGCTTTAGTTGAACCCAGGTACCTTTCTCTTTGGGCTACTTTCTTTTTCTGATCATTTTCCTTCACGAGTTTCAGGAAGCTGTCTCAGCTCTTAGAGTGCTTGATGTGCTCAATATGCACATTAATTCTCTTGGCAAGAATCTTGCCCTTCACCTGTTTGTTTATAACAACGCCAACAGCATGCTAGGTACCACTGTAGACTCTTCCAGTTTTGCCAGGGAAACACTTGTCGGGCATTCCTTTTTGAATAGTACCCGTTCCCTTGATGTCTACAACATCACCTTTCTTATAGAGTCACATATATGTGGCCAAAGGAACAGCTCCATGTTTTCTAAAAGGCCTAGAGAATATCCATCGGGTGCCTCTCCTCTTTCCAGTTGTGTTCTCCATTTTGGTGAATTACTGGAAGACGGTGGTTCTGGCCCAAAGGAGGAAAACCTCATTTTTAAACCTGTATAATAAATTCATTCCATTTTAGCCAGCTTAACTACACAAGATTATCTAACTCTCTTCATATTACTCTTTCTCTCTCCCCCACCCCTATTTCTATGTCCATGTAGTTTTTGTCCTTTATTTTCCTCTTTTTCATTTGAAATAACCTTTAACCTCTAAAAGAGAACAAAATAATTATTTCTTTTCCTCAACAAACAACATATCCTTGTACTTTATAACTTGTCTTACCAAAACTAAATCTTACTTTTCTTGTATACTTAATATAAATTTGTTTTTCTTATTATTTCTAGTGGTCCTAATTACATATATTAACTAATTATTAATTCTTAGTAACCTTAATTTCCAGCAAAAATGAGGAAGTATGCTATTGCATAACTATGAGAAAGCATAGTAAAATTTTTTTTTTTTTTTTTTTTTTTTTTTTTTGAGACTGAGGTTTGCTCTTGTTACCCAGGCTGGAGTACAATGGTGCGATCTCGGCTCACCGCAACCTCCGCCTCCTGGGCTCAGGCAATTCTCCTGCCTCAGCCTCCTGAGTAGCTGGGATTACAGGCACGCGCCGCCATGCCCAGCTAATTTTTTATATTTTTAGTAGAGACAGGGTTTCACCATGTTGACCAGGATGGTCTCAACCTCTTGACCTCGTGATCCACCCACCTCGGCCTCCCAAAGTGCTGGGATTACAGGCTTGAGCCACTGCGCCCAGCCCTCATAGTACAATTTTTAAATATGGCACATGTTTACTTACAAATTCAAATATCTTTAGTCTCTCTGTAATAAGAAGCTACAGAAGAGGCAAAATTTTCTCTCTCTCTTCTCTCTCCTCTTAGAGTTTTCAGCTGAGCCTGAGAATCAAGTTGTTGTTCATACAGATTTCCCTTTGCCTCAACTTTGCATTCTTGACAAGAATGTTACTTTCCTTCTTATAAGGTGAGAATATCTTTCATGTGGGAATTTTATCTTCTGCTTTTAAGAAATAGAAGGCAAATCAGAGTGTTTTTGTTTTTGTTTTTACATATGCTATTTTTCACGTGCCTTTAATTCAAAGTAGTTAATACACTGATGCAGTATAACTTGGGGACAGTGTATTCCGAACTCCTTCAAAGCTAAAAGTAAATAAACTTATGTTTAGCAATTAATGCTTTTATATTTTATCTTATTTGGAAATGATCTAGATAGTGAATGAATATCCATCATTTCACTTAATGTAACTTCAGAGGTGTAAATTACTGAAAACATTTGGGAAACTATCTTTAAGTAGATATAATTACTGTTGAAAATTTTATTTATATACTTTTATTTTACTTACATCTATCTGATTTGTTTGTAACAATTATGCTTGCTTAATATTTATGAGACATTAAATAGCCATCATAGTAAGTTATTTTTTTAACTGGCAAATTTTTTAACAGAGATAACAGGAGCTTATTTTATTAGTAAACACAGGTAAAAAAGTTGCGTGTCTGTATTATATTTAATGCTGACAACACTGAAGACGTATCTGATGTTTTTCTCATTTGGTTGGCTTTATTTATTTATTTTTTTTTTAAGATGGAGTCTTGCTCTGTCACCAGGCTGGAGTGCAGTGGCGCAATCTCGGCTCACTGCAACCTCTGCCTCCTGGGTTCAAGCAATTCTTCCACCTCAGCCTCCCGAGTAGCTGGGACCACAGGCACGTGCCACCATGCCTGGCTAATTTTTGTATTTTTAGTAAAGTCGGGATTTCACCATGTTGGCCAGGATGGTCTTTATCTCTTGACCTCATGATCCGCCTGCCTCGGCCTCCCAAAGTGCTGGGATTACAGGCCTGAGCCGCTGCGCCTGCCCTGTTTTGCTTTTTGTTTCAACGTTGATGATGACCCTGTAAATAGTAATATACCATGAGGCTCCAGTTAAGAATGTCAACAGCGGTGTGAATACAGAACCAAGAACGTGGCATGGCAGACTCAGTAAAAGATTCATTTCAGTTTGTACTACAATGAGGAAGTTCTGACTTCTGCCAACAGTTGGGCTATAAGCCTGCATCTCATTCTTACATCTAAGGAGGCAATAGCTGCTGTGAAGAACAGAAACATAAGACAAACTGCCCAAGTCCCAGAGAGAAGAACTAAACTACAGTACTGACGACATGCCGCCTTCTCAGCTTCCCTGGAAAGCAAGAAGCCTAGATTTATTAGTGCAAGCTGGGGTCAAGCAAAGTCTTCCATAGAAATCAACTGACCAAGACTTAGTATTTATATTTGTACTTAAATACGTACATTAATACAGATTACGACTTGGTAACAGGGTTTTGATTCAAGAGGTAGTCGTCCCAATATTCTGTGAGACACTTGAGAGGAAACCTGGAAATAGGAAGAAGAATTCGGACCTGACCCAAACCAGTTTCCTTGCTCGTGGATTGGGCATTACCAACAGCTCCTTAACCAGGAGTGGTTAGAAAGATGTATTTTTTCATACCCTTTATAGCTAATCCCCTATTATGGCAGTGCAGGTACAGCTGCTCTCAAGAAGTCTTTTTGTAAAAGTTGTTGTAAACGTATGACATAAAAGAAAAATGTGTTGTGACTTTTGGAAACTAGGGTTGGATTAATTCTATGCACTGGTCTGTCAAGATTCTTACAGCAAAACAGAAGCAGCACTCTTTAAAGAAATGTCTTAATAAGGCTTAATTAGGAAAAGTGCAAGTATTTTAGGGTACTATGTACTTTTTTTTTTAGTGTTTTGAGTTTAAAAATTTTTTTTATTACAAAGAAGTAATAGTAATAACCAACACTTACATAGCACTTAATATATGGCAGTCACTTAATATACGGCAACAGTTGCACTGCACTTAATATATGGTGAGTATGCTTTATACTTATAAAGTGTCATATGTTGAGCATCCCTAATCTGAAAATCCAAAATCCAAAATGCTCTAAAATCTGGAACTTTTTTGACACTGGCATGACACCACAAGTGAAAAATTCTACCCCTGACTTCATGTGATGGGTCAAGACAAAACTGTGTTTGATGAGGCATGGTAGCTCACACCTTTAATCCAGCATTTTGGGAGGCCGAGGTGGGTGGATTGATCAAGCTCAGGAGTTTGAGACCAGTCTGGGCAACATGGCAAAATTCCTGTCTCTACCAAAAACACAAAAATATTAGTGAGACATGGTGGCACATGACTGTAGTCCCAGCTACTCAGGAGGCTGAGGTGGGAAGACCACTGGGGCTGAGGAAGTTGAGGCTGCAGCGAGCCATGATCATGCCACTGCAACTCCAGAGTGAGACCCTGTCTCGCAAACAAAGAGTAATAATTCAAAAAAGATACAACTTTGTTTTTGTGCACAAAATTATTTTTAAATATTGCATAAAATTATCTTCAACCTGTATATATAAGGTGATATGAAACATACATGAATTTCATGTTTAGACTTGGGTTCCATCCCCAAAATATCTCATAATGCATATGCAAATATCCAAAAATCCAAAAATAATCCAAAATTCAAAATCCATCTGGTCCCAAGCATTTCAGGTAAGGGATACTCACCCTGTGCTGTAATCGTCCCATTTTACAAATGAGGAAATTTAGTTACAGAGATACCGTAATGGCTAGTTTTAGGAGTCAACTAAACCAGGCTATATTACCTAGCTATTCAAATGCCAGCCTAGGTGCTGCTGTGAAGGTATTTTGTAGATGTGCTTAAACATCTGTAATCAGTTGACTTTTAAGAAAATTATCCTCCATAATGTGAGTGGGCCTGATCCAATCCATTGAGATTTTCCTGAGGAAGAAGACATTCTGCCTGTGGGTTGCATTATAGGTCAGCCAGGCTGCCCTATAGATTTTGGACTTGCCCAGCCAGGCTGCACAATCACATAAGCCAATTCTTTGAAATAAATCTCTTCGTGTGTGTGTGTGTGTGTGTGTGTGTGTGTGTGCCTACACACACATATGCTACCTTTCTGTTTTTCTTGTAGAACCCTGACTCCTAGAGACATTAAGTATCTTGGAAGTAGCTTGTTCCCAGGCACACTGCCAGCAAGTGGTAGAACCAATACAAGGACCTGGGCAGCAGGCTGGGCCTTGAACCAAAGCCTTACCCCACCACTCCCACACTACCCTTCCTATAAATTCCAGTCATTAGCAGTCTAAAAATGTAAGACGTGGCCCTGTGGGAAAAAGCAAAGAGAAAGAAAAACAAAACACACAAAGAGAAAGAAAAACAAAACACACGTGAATGAAAATAAGTCCAGTACAAAAGAGTTCACTGTGTATAGGGATCTGCAGAGTATGGAGAAGAGATTTTTGAGTTCTGTTAAGGAGTGAAAATGAAGAATTTGTATTTGCTTAGAAGAAAAGGAAAAGAGCATCTCCAGCGGACTGCATGACATAGGCAAAAGTCCAAAGCAAATCCTGTAGAATTTGGCTATGGCAACCTGTCAGAATGAAAGTTAATGAGCAAAAAGCATGAAATCTATATTAGTTCCCAATAGCTGCATAGCAGACTGAGGGTTGGAATCAGCTGAAATTCACTATCTCATGTCTGGCAGCAAGGCTGCTGTGTGCTGAGACTGTAGCTGGGGCTGACGGCCACTTTATGTGTTTTCGCATGAGCCAGCTTGAGCTTCTTGAAAACATGATGGATAGCTTTCCAAGGTGAGTGTGGAAAGACGAAGAAAGAGAGAGAGAGAGTGTTAGAGAAACTGACTCTCTCATCTCCTAAGACCTAGCCTCGGAAGTCGTGCAACGTTTCTTTTCTTTATTTTCTAATCTATTTTCTATTTCAAGTGGAAGACACCTACTCCACTTATTGGTAGGTAAGGTGAGGTTCTTGAAAACTATGTGGGGCTAAAAATATCGTATTGTCAATTTTGAAAAAAAAAAAAACCAATCTGCCACACAGTAACTCATGGGAGATTATTCCGTTGTGAGTTAGTCCAATATCTCTTTTAAATGCCTGTTGGTAGAAACTCAGTGGGGAGAGAGAAGGATGTATCACCCTCCAGCTGCTCACAGTCCCATCACACTCTGCAAACAGTGATCTGGGCTTTGAAGCCAAACTATTGCATTTCACACCTAAACCTCAGAGATACGCAAAATGTGTATAGACACTCTCTGTGTTTTGTTATTTCACAAGTTGGGGAGAGAATGTTCAGAGCTGAGTGAGTGAGCTCAGCCTGGGTGGCCAATACTTGGCTTGTGGCATTTGCTAGAATTAGAGCTAGGACGAGGTAGGTAAGCTCGTTTTCATTCAACACAGAAAATGACTTCAGTTCAAAGCAGAAGCATGAACAGAATGTGAATATACATGTTGACTACTCTTCCTGTCAATGGCACATTAGCCCGAAGTTTCTACTGTCTTTAGGTGGTGCCATGATGGAAAGTGCTATCACCACCTTGGCTCAAATGAAGCTTAAAAAGACAAGAGACTTTTCAGTCTAAGGACATACCATTTTGCTCTGATTTAGAGCTGTTGTCTATCCCTCGCACAGTCTCCCCTAAGTGCAGCTTCTATGCCTTAAGCTAATTGAATCTTGGCTAGCTGGGTCATTCCATTTTGCATCTGTATACTTACATTACCTTTCTTCCAGAAAGACTGTGCTGACATACCCACTTGGGAGTCTGACTTCTCTGACTAGAGAAACTGATATTTCCAGGTATTTTCTGACAGCAATAAACACATTCTTCCCATCTATTGCTGTGCCAATCTATTTCTTCAGTGCCGGTTACCAAGCCACATTGAGTGATTTATCTATTTTGTCAATTACTTCTATCCATTGCTAGTGTCCTGGTAATCTAGTATCAAGAATACGGTAGTTTCAAGAAACTAGGAAACAAGACAGAGCTGAAAGGGGGGAAAAGCATAAAAGGCACTTTGAAAATCATAAAACACCGCTATTAAAATAATTATATATATATCCATACATATATATATAACTTTTTAATCTTTTGTAAACTTGTAGAAATATTTATTAAACAGCTAAAACATGAAATATATCCAATCAAATACCAACGTAGGTGTTGCTATGAAGATATTTTGTAGATGTGCAGTGGTGAACAAGAGACACATCATTGCTACCACCCAGTGTTTAGAAACAGAGGAAGCAGAGACACTGTGGGAGAGTGGAAGAAGCTGATGCCAGAGAAGGAGTCAGGGGCTAATTCATACCGGACCTTGCAGGATTTTCATTTCAGTCTCCACGTAATGAGAAAACGTGGGATGGTGGGGGTTAATGGAGGGGGCTTGATCTGGAGAGCTCTATGATCTAGATGTTTCTATACAATTGTCTCTGGTTTGTTGTGGACTTTTCAAAAACTTTTCTCTATATTCAATGCGTGATAGAATTTTAAGATTTCTCATGGTCTTTGGACACTTAAACCTCAGACCAGTTTTGGAATATCCTTCCCTAACAACTATAACAAAAGACAAGTTTAGTAGAGAGACATCTCTGGGTGACCTCCTGAACCCCCTCCCGACATGTGATTCTGTACGTCTTCTGGAAAGCTTCCATATGTGCGATGCCTAGCATCTAATCTCAGAAGGATTTCCTGCAATTGGTAAGTGGTGTCTTTCATGCTCTTAATTGGGAAATAGATCTCCATTTTGAGCCTAGCATTGATACACGATCATAAGCTATGCAGACTCGCATTTTAGCAGTTGATGCACTAAATAAATCTCTTACTCATCTTCCATTTTACTTGTTTGTCATTCATCTAATAATGAATTGTGTCAAATGTTTTGTCAGTTAAACTTCCCTAACTTGTTGTTTTTCTTATTTCTTAAGCTTTTCCAAAATGTTCAGTGCCTTTATTATTATTATTATTTCGAGACAGAGTCCTGCTCTGTTGCCCTGGATGGAGTGCGGTGGCACAATCTCGGCTCACTGCAACCTCCGTCTCCCCGGTTCAAGCAATTTCATGCCTCAGCCTCCTGGATAGCTGGGATTACAGGCATGTGCCACCAAACCTGGCTAAATTTTGTATTTTTAGTAGAGATGAGGTTTTGCTGTTTTGGCCAGACGCCTGACCTCAGGTGATCTGCCCACCTCAGCCTCCCAAAGTAATGGGATTACAGACGTGAGCCACCGCACCTGGCCACCTTTATTATTTTTTTTAAAAAAGCCGACCAGGAGCAAAGAGATTGTTTGAAATGCTCATTGTATGAATTAGCATACACGTGGTTTAAAATATAAAAGGTGCTTAGTTCTCTATAATCTAGGATTCTAGAAAGCTAGTTTACAATAACTAATCCGTCTGGAAGAGGGTGGCTGTTAGAACTTCTGGGGCTTTGCCATTTCAAAGGAGAAAATATATTCTGTTTATAATTGCATGGCATTTTCAGTGGCTGCAGAGATACCAATAAATAAGTACCTTTGATTATAATATTAACAAAAAGTTTGGCAGAGTACTCAGCAGTTTTTAGTAAATTTAATACATTCGGAACTAGGAAGATAGGATGAGTATTGCTGAACTGTTCTATAAATTTTGAAATGGACTCCTTTCTAATCCTCCTTTGATTCTGACCTGAAAGTAGAAATTCGAATTATGCTTGCAAGATTCCCACAGCTGTGTGAACCTTTAGCACCAAGCCAAGCACAGGAAGGACCCAAGGGAAGTTGAAGCCAGCTTCTCTCTGTGCCATGTAACCAAAATGAAATCTTTCCCGAAGCAACAAACTACAGTACATTATCTGTTCCAGGATGGTCAAAAAAACAAATAAATAATAAAGCAAGAAATGTGATAATTTTAGTTAATAATGTACGCCATTGTTCTTACTTGGTTCTCTGTGGAGGGTCTTATAACCTAGGGAAATAGACAGGAAGCAATTCATTACAATGGAGTCAGATACTTGAGGTAACAGAATAACGTGTGGGAAACAAAGTAGAAATGGATCTCAATTTTCCTTTTTCTAGTTTCATTCCTTTCACTGATGTGCAGAAGATCACTGTATCCAAGACAGAGCCTCCTGTAACACAATACAGGTCAATGGATAGTAAATATAAGGCCACAAAGATTAATTGGCATAAAAAGTGATATTTTTATCTAGATGATATGCAACTATATGAGTTATCTGGTGAATTAAGGAATTGCTCCCCAATTTTTTAGACATTGAGTTGAGGCTTTATAAAGGAGCAATTCTGGCCAGGAGTGGTTGCTCATACCTGTAATCCTAGCACTTTTGGAGGCCACGACAGACGGATCGCTTGAGGTCAGCAGTTTGAGACTAGCCTGGCCAACATGGTGAAAGCCCCTCTCTACTAAAAATACAAAAATCAACCGAGTATGGTGATGGGCGCCTGTAGTCCCAGCTATTCTGGAGGCAGAGGTGGGAGGCTTGCTTGAGCCTGGAAGGCAGAGGTTGCAGTGAGCCAAGATTGCGCCACTGCACTCCAGCCTGGGCGACAGAGTGAGAGTCCATCTCAAAAAATAAATAAATAAAAATAAAGGAGCAATTCTATGGCTAGTCACTTAGTGACCATTCTGCCATTTTTGGAGACACAGGACCCTGTGTCTGAGCACAGAAAAATCTTAGTTGGCAAACATGGTTTTTCAGCATCTGCCCATTGGGTCACCTGCTGCCAAGCCAACTCTTCCCCAGTTGGCCTGAGAGTCCACCACGGCCATAACTAGAGGCCTGCTCTCTAACTGGAGCCTCTCACCTTGGCAAAGAGTCCGGAGGTTATTCCTTCTGCATGTCCTGGGAATTAGGCCATATTGAGGCTAAGAATACCTTTCTTCCTGTGTGTAAAGCGTCTCATTGTTCTTTTGTCTCTCTAATGACAGTGCTCTGTGCACTGTATCTAACGAGCTGCAGCTGGGAGACAGAAAGGGGTCAGCTACATGTGGCAAGAATCCTCACCCTTCAATCATCCCCTGGTCAATTGTCTAATAGAATAGCTGGGTGGGATTCTTATTGTTTGACATGGAAATTTAAATCCTTGAATACCAGACTGAACAGAGTACTTTAAATAGTTCACTAAAATTATACATCCTTACATGTATCAACTCCAGCCACTTACAAAGCATGTATTTTTTTTTTTTTTTCAATAAGGGTTCTTAGAGGACTTCTAAGCCAACCTCTTAATTTTCTGAATGGAAAAAATGTAGCTTAAGGAATAAACTGGTTTGCCCAAGGACACGTAAATTTAACAAAAGTCGTATATTCAAGTACTTGAAAATTATTTATTTATTGAGTGCCTGTACTAGTTCATCCTCACATTGCTATAACAGCTACCTGAGGCCAGGTGCAGTGGCTCATGCCTGTAATCCCAACACTGTGGGAGGCCAAGGAGGGTGGAATACCTGAGATCAGGAGATCGAGAGCAGCCTGCCCAACATAGTGAAACCTCGTATCTACTAGAAATACAAAAGTTAGTGGGCCGAGTCAGGAGAATCTCTTGAACCCAAGAGGCAGAGGTTACAGTGAGCCAAGATCACACCACTGCACTCCAGCCTGGGTGACAGGGTGAAACTCTGTCTCAAAAAACAAAACAAAACAAAACACCTACCTGAGACTGGGTGATTTATAAAGAAAAGAGGTTTAATTGACTCAGCGTTCCACAGACTGTACAGGAAGCATGGCTGGGGGAGGCCTCAGGAAACTTAAAATCATGGCAGAAGGAAAAGGGGAAGCTGGCACATCTTATATAGGTGGAGCAGGAGAAAGAGAGGGAATGGGGAGGTGCCACCCACTTTCAAACCACCAGGTCTCCTGAGATCTTGCTCTCAGGAGAATAGCAAGGGGAAAGTCTGCCTCCATGATTCAGTCACCTGCTGCTAGGCCCCTTGTTCAACACGTGGGGTTTAGAATTGGATGTGAAATTTGAGTGGGGACACAGAGCCAAACCATATTAGTACCTATAACCCTTATTTTTTTCAATTTTAAGATGTTCAATTTTTCACATTTCCACATCTCAAATTAGGGTCAGTCTTACAGTTGCAGTCTGCCAGGCATTGATGGCCCATAAACATCAAAACTTGAAAGAATGAATGTCACCATCTGGGAAGAAAATCTCAAAGGCAATAAGAGAGTAATATTTTCAGAAATTCAGCTTCACCAATACTCTTGATGGCATAACCAATGATATCATGTTGAAATACCATATATAGACAACTTGTCATTGAAAATGCTGAAGAGGCTGGGCACGGTGACTCAGGCCTGTAATCCCAGCACTTTGGTAAGCCAAGGTGAGCAGACCAATTGAGCACAAGAGTTCAAGATCAGCCTGGGCAACATGGCCAAACCTCATCTCTACAAAAATACAAAAATTAGCTAGGCGCAGGTGTGGTAGTGTGCACTTGTAGTCCCAGCTACTCAGGAGGCTAAGGAGGGAGGATTGCTTGAGCCCAGGAAGACAAGGCTGCAATGAGCTGTGATTGCAGCACTGCACCCCATCCTGGGTTACAGAGCGAGACCCTGTCTCCAAAAAAAAATTTAAAAAAAGAAAAGAAAAGAAAGGCCGGGTACAGTGGTTCATGTCTGTAATCCCAGCACTTTGGGAGGCTGAGGCGGGCAGATGACCTGAGGTCAGGAGTTCAAGACCAGCCTGGCCAACATGCTGAAGCCCTGTCTTTACCAAAAATACAAAAATGAGCCAGGCGTGGTGGCAGGTACCTGTAATCCCAGCTTATTGGGAGGCCGAGGAAGGAGAATCAATTGAACCTGAGAGGAGAAGGTTACAGTGAGCCAAGATGGTGACACTGAACTGTAGCCTGGGAGACAGAGCAAGACTCCATCTCAAAAAATACATATAAAAAATTTAAAAAAAGAAAGAAGAAAATGGTGAAGAATTTGACTTGAATATAGCTTAATTTCAGTAATTAAGCTTAATCAATATATTTTCAGGAATAGAACTTAATATATTCTGCTTACACTGTATCTTCACTTTTAGAGTGTACAGTAAGATGTGCAATAAATCTACAGCTCTTTGCGAAGTTGAGGCAGGCAGATCACAAGGTCAGGAGTATGACACCAGCCTGACCAACATGGTGAAACTCCATCTCTACTAAAAACACAAAAATTAGCCAGGCATGGTGGCGCATGCCTGTAATCCCAGCTACTCAGAAGGCTGAGGCAGGAAAATCACTTGAACCTGGAAAGCGATGGTTGCAGTGAACCTAGATCATGCCACTGCACTCCAGGCTGTATGACAGAGTGAGACTGTATCAAAAAAAAAAAAAATCTCTACAGTCTTAATTCCCCAACATAATGATGCATCTCACCATTGATGCCACTTTGGATTCAATGAGACATGGTATATTCCTAGCCCTCTTCTAGATGCTGGATAGTCAGCAATGACAAAAGATTAATAAAGTCTCTAAAGTTTAGATTCTAGGAAGATAATCAAAAGAAACAAACAAGAAAAATACCCAGTAATGAGCAATAAGGGTTATGTAGAGAACTAAAATTAGGGATGTGAAAGGGAGTGACTGGGTGGCTATCTGCATTATCAAGGTTCTCATCTTCTGGAAAAGGTAACTTCAAACGGAAGAAGTCATAATACCAGATGCGTGGAAGAGCCAGAACTATAAGAGTCTCCTGAATATCATCATTCTTGCCAACAAACCTTGGCGCTTGAGAGTACAATCATTGTGCCAAAGCCTATTTACAGTTTCTTATTTCACTCGTGGTATAATTCTCATTCCAAAGTGAATGTGGGCTTTGAAGGAAACTACTCTTTCATCTGGTCATCTGAAGTGGAAATGTAACTGTTGTACATGGGTGGTATTCTATGCAACAAAACACATCCAAGTTCTGATCTGATAAATGACATAGTGAGAATGAATTGAAAATCCTTGTGAAATGCAAACAAAAAAACATAAATGCTTAATGTCGGCTTTCTTACTCTTCAAAACTTTTGCCAAAGCTTTAAATGATTAGACAAAGCCAACATTAGAACTGAAGAATGTATCAATTTGGGGTTTGGACCAAGGGATAATTGACCTCATTAGAATTTTTTTTTCCTGATTGATGGCTGTTTAAATAGCAGGTATTTAAAACTAGGATGTTTATGAAGGGATTAGTCAAAAGATTCTTGGCCAGTGACCCTCGTTTCAAAATATCAGGTTGCAATTCTGAAAAACAAGCCTCCAGAATAATTAATATTTGAGAAAGAAATGATATATCATTTTAAAAGATTCTAAAACATTGGGAGCAAAGAATAATATAATATCAAAACACCCTCCCTGACACATACACACAAACAATGTAATGCAAACTCAAATAGGATGATCTTAAAATGGCAACAGGCCATTACAGCCAAACAAGCATTAGGAAAGTTAACTGATTTTTTGCTAAAATGGCTTTATGCTTAACAGTATATCTTGGACCCTAAATAATAGCACTTTATTTTTTTTTTTAAAAAAGATAAACTTTTTAAAAAAATATATTTGTATTATAAATATTTACTGCACCCTCATTACATACCAGTCTCTGTGCTGGTAGTGGTCAAATCGTAATACACCAAGATCAACTGAAGCAATACATAAAAGCAACTGTGAACAGGTTATTAATTGTTTAATAACTAAAATCTGAGGGTAAAATGGTGCCTGTGTCCATTGCAGTGAGTCTCCAGTCGAGGAAAATTGGTCTATACTTAGAACCCATTAAGTGGAGATCCTTTATTTGTGCCCCCGGAACATGATAAGAATAAATATAAAAGGCTTTTCTGAAAAATGCCGAAGGGGACAAAAAGCAATCAATCTACAGAACCCAGTCCCTCCTCACCTTCTTCCACCCATTAAAAATTAAGGCTTCAGCTGTTATTTCCCTCATTCCAACCACTTCAGTAAATGAGGTATTTGTGCCAATGTGTGGAGTAAAACCTCAGAGACCACTAAGTATTTCCAATATCTATGCTGGGAGTCAATAATGACTGAGTGGAGAATTTCAAAGTGGAGAATTAAGAAACTGATCAATTTGAATTCTGAGGAGGTCCATCCAACATAACTGGATGTGAAGAGGTAAGAGTAGAAATATTTTTTTTCCTCAATTTCAGACAGTGACAAGGAGATAGGAATGACATCTGTAAATAGACCAGTTTCTCTAAATAAGCCTAGAAAATATCACCTAAGGCAGACAAGAATAACTTAATGAGGCTACTCTGCTGTTAAAACATATGTGTGTGCTTATTTCTCATAGAATATGGAATCGTTACCTTCAGCCTTATGCCAAAAACAATCCATCCTGTTCCCTCAACCTGATTCTAGCAGTTTCTTTGAAAATCTTATCTGTGAGAATAAAATATTGTTTGTGACTGACTGCAATACAAAAGGAGGAGAAAAACTTTTCTAACCATTATAGATGCTGGGTCATTATTCATTCTGAACTTCAAATGTCATTTTTTGTAAAAATTTCATCAATTCCCTTGAACAATCTCAAGTAAATTATTTCCTTTCAAGAAAATGTCACCACTAGAAATATGAAGTTTTCCAATTAACCATTTATATTTGAACCTACTTCAAAAGTCATCACAATAAAAGCACTATATTGATACTGCAGGCAAATCTTCAAATATACAATGTCTATTTCTGCTGTGACAGTACACTTTTCTTAGTATATGTTCTTTGAATTGATGTAATTAGTCATAGTTAAATCATAAAAAGTATGTATTCTGAACAAAAATGAAACTAAAAATCAACAACAGAAACATACGTGGAAAATACCTAAATATTTGTAAATTAAACATCATCCTTTTAAATACCCATGTGTCAAAGAGAAAGTTAAAAGGGAAAATATAAAATATTTTGAATTGATATAATTAAATTCCCCAGAGAAGAGTTAAGATGATGAAACATAATAAAATGATTCCATTGTTTTAGCAAGGAGAAATACAAAGCCAACCTTATCAAATATTCAGAATCATTTGACAAGCACATGACCAAATTCAAGAAGTGGATGTAGATTTAAATTAGGATTGTGGAAATGTTTCTTAATTCATAGTAGTTATTTTGTGTTTACTTAATATTAAGAGTTGGTTTTATTTGGGAGGAAGATAGAGACAGTCTAAGTTGTTAGATGAAACTTGTTAGACAAAATATTAAAAACAAATGGAAAGATGTGGGTCAAAATGAACAAAATTGTAGTTATGTAGGATGAATAAGGCTAGAGATCTAATATACAACATGGGAACTATAGTTAGTAATAATGTATTGTGTACCAGTAATTTGCCGAAAGAGTAGAGTTTAGATACATTTACCACAGCAAGAAAGAAGATTATTATATGAGATGATGGGTATGTTAGTTTTTTTTTAACTGTAGTTAACATTTAGAAGTATCACGTTGTACATCTTAAAAATATAATTTTGACTGGGCTCAGTGGTTCATGCCTGTAATCCCAGCACTTTGGGAGGCTGAGGCGGGAGGATCACAAGGTCAGAAGTTCAAGAGCAGCCTGGCCAATATGGTGAAATACTGTCTCTACTAAAAATACTAAAACTGGCCGGGCGCAGTGGCTCAAGCCTGTAATCCCAGCACTTTGGGAGGCCGAGGCGGGTGGATCACGAGGTCAAGAGATCGAGACCATCCTGGTCAACATGGTGAAACCCCGTCTCTAAGAAAAATACAAAACATTAGCTGGGCATGGTGGCGCGTGCCTGTAATCCCAGCTACTCGGGAGGCTGAGGCAGGAGAATCGCCTGAACCCAGGAGGCGGAAGTTGCGGTGAGCCGAGATCGCGCCATTGCACCCCAGCCTGGGTAACAAGAGCAAAACTCCGTCTCAAAAGAAAAGAAAAGAAAAAACTAAAATTAGCTGGGCATGGTGGTGGGCGCCTGTAATCCCAGGTAAACTCAGGAGGCTGAGGAGGCAGGAGAATTGCTTCAACCCAGAAGGCAGAGGCAGCAGTGAGCCGAGATCGCACCACTGCACTCCAGCCTGGGCAACAGAGCAAGACACTGTCTCAATAAAAAAAAAAAAAAAAAGGAAAAAGAAGTATAGAAGTATAGTTTTATATATAATACAAACTAAATAATGACACCCCCCCCCCCCCCGCCAGCCCCAGAGATATCTATGTTCTAATCCCCAGAACCTGTGGTTCTATGGCAAAGGATTTTGCAGATGTGATTAAATGAAGGATCTTGAGATGGAAGGATTACCCTGCATTATCTAGGTGGGCCCTCAATGTAATTACAAGTGTCCATTAGAGAGGGAAGGAGAAGGCAATTTGATTACAATAACAACAGGTAACGTGATTACGCATCTGAGGCAAGATGCTAAGCTCTGGTTTTGAAGATGGCAGGAGGGACAGCGAGCCAAGACGTGCAATAAATGACGCACTAGAGACTGGAAAGGAAATAGAGTCACATCCCCTAGAGCGTCTGGAAAGACCACAGACCTGCTGACACCCAATCTTGGCTCAGTGATACTGCTTTCAGATATCTGGTGTCCAGAATATAAAAGCATAAACGTGCTTTGATTAAAAGGACTGTATTTGTGGCCACTTGTTACAGCAACCCACAGGACCCTAATACAACATATTTAAATATGGAGTAATCACTGAAAGAATACATACAGAATACATGACATATTTTCATGGAACACTTATGCCCCCACTCATGTTTCCAGGTGGGATTTTTATTAAAGTAATACTTCCGGGCTCTCAGGCCACCCAGTCTCACTTTTCCCTGATGGAGACAAAATGGCTTTCTACATGGTGGTTTGGGAGAGGCAGCTGAACACTTTGCACAGACCCTTCTAACCTCCTTTCTCTTCTTGCCATCTGTTTGCCAGCAGAGAATCTATATACTGCTCTGCTCCTCCCTAATGAGTCCTGAAATTTCTCACCACTGCTAGTGACGAGGTAACTCTGCCTAACTCAGGGATAATAGACTTAAAGTCAGATTGTCCAATGCTTTGCTCCCTCTCATTCATCTCTCAGTTGCTCCAGAACATGCAAGTGGAAAAACATGATATTACATATTAGTTTCTTGAAACCTCAATTTTCAAATAGTAAAACAGAAAAACAAAACTAAAACTTACTCAGTTCAACGGAAAACAGAGAAAGAAAAAAAATACCCAAAGAAATGGTGGAGAAAATATAAGAGGCACAACCAGAACAAAAAAAGCAAAGATAATTTAAATATAATTGGTTGGAGAAAAAGTGTACCAGGCAAAAAATTATTCCAAAGGAAACTGATGTTAATGCTTATAATAGAACTGCTTAAAATAGAAACGTGATTTTAAAAAATATATTAGTGGAAATGTTAAATACATTTTAAAAATACAAAGTGATTTTTAAAATACATTTAACATTAGTGAAATACATGTTTATATTGCTAAAGGATATAAACAACAAAGATGATATCAAAATTATAAAGTTACATGCATCTAAAATCATGGTCTCAAAATATAAAAAGTAAACATGCCAGAATTATAAAGACAAATTGACAACTATGTAACTACAGTGTTTTATGCTATATATCAGTTAGTTAGTGCTTCATTTAAAAAATTACCCCCAATCTCACTGCCTGAAAATAATTAACATTTATTATTGTTCACAGCATCTACTCATCAGTTAACTAATTCAAGTGTAAGACAGGCACAACTGGGATGTCTCATCTATGTTCCACAAAGTTTCTTACCTTCTAGCAGACTAGGCAGGGCTGATTGGCATGGCATAACAGAGGTTTCATAGAGAAAGAATGCAAAGCATGTACAGCACCTCTGTGATCCAGGCTCACAGTGGGCACATCATCACTTCTATGTAGTCTATTGGTTAATGCAAGGTAGAAGTCTAGCTGAAGCTCAACACTTGGGGAAATCAATGCCACCTCTTGATGGCAGAAGCTGCAACATAACATTGCTAAATATGGGAAGCCCAGGAGTTTGAGACCAACCTGGACGATATGGCAAAACCCTGTCTCTACTAAAAATACAAAAATTCGCCGGATATCTTAGTTCACACCTAAGGCTACTCGGGAGGCTGAGGCATGAGAATCACTTGAACCCAGGAAGCAGAGTTTGCTGTGAGCCAAGATCACACCACTGCACTCCAGCCTGGGTGACAGAGCAAGACTCTATCAAAAGAAACAAAAAATTAGTAAGACTATGGAAGACTTGAACAACACTATCAACTAACTTAACCTAATTACCATTTATAGAAAATGCCACCCAACAAAAGGAGTATAAACATTTTTCTAAGTACATATGGAAAATCCAATAAGATAGGTTATATTCTGAGTCATAAAGTAAATCTTAATAAGAGATGTGAAGTCATAAAAAATAAGTATGTCCTCTGAACAAAAATGAAACTAAAAATCAACAACAGAAATATATCTGGAAAATACCTAAACATTCGGAAATTAAACATCACCCTTTTAAATACCCATGTGTCAAAGGGAAAGTTAAAAAAGGAAAATATAAAATATTTTGAATTGATTAAAAATGAAAACACAGTATCAAAATGTGTGGTTTTAGTTAAGGTAGTATATAAAGGGGAATGTATCACATTAAATGCTTACACTAGAGAAGAAGAAAAGCCTTAAGTAAATGCTCTAAGCTTCCACCTTAAGAAACGTTTTAAAAGATCAAATTAAACTAAAGGCATTTAGAAAATGGAAATAATAAACATAAGAGTAGATGTACGTTAGAAAACTTAAAGGAAATGGGTGAATTCCTGAAAACACAAAACCTCCTGGGATTGAACAAGGAAGAAATGAAACTCCTAAACAGACCAATAATAAGTAGCAAAACTGAATCAGTAATAAAAAAATCTCCCAACCAAATAAATCCCAGGGCCAGAGGGATTCACAGCCAAGTTCCACGAAACAAAGATGAACTATGAGCAACCTTCCTGAAACTATTCCAAACAATTGAGAAGGGAATTCTCCCTAATTCATTCTATGAGGCTAGTATTACCCAGCCAACAAACATATGAAATTGCTCAACCTGACTAATCATCAGAGAAATACAAATTAAAACCACAATGAGATAGCATCTTATACCAGTCAGAATGGCTACTGTTAAAAAGTCTAAAAACAGCAGATGTTGGTGAGGATGTGGAGAAAAAAGGGAATGCTTGTATGCTGTTGGTGGTAATGTAAATCGGTAAATCCTTTATGGAAAGTAGTATGGAGATTTCTCAAAGAACTTAAAATAGAACTACCATTCAATCCAGCAATCCCACTACTGGGTATATACCTAAAGGGAAATAAATCACTATTTAAAAAGACATCGTACTCATGTTTATCACAGCAGTTATTCACAAAAGAAAAGATATGGAATCAACCTTAGTGTCCTTCAGTGGAGGACTGATGTGTACATGTATATATATATACACACACACCATGGAATGCTACTCAGCAGTAAAAAATAGTGAAATTATGTCTTTTGCAGCAACATGGATGTAACTGGAGTTACATTGCTCTAAGTGAAATAAATCAGAAACAAAAAGTCAAATATGGCATGCTTTCTCTCATAAATGAGAGCTAGACAATGGGTACACATGGACATAGAAAATGGGATGATAGACATTGGAAACTACAAAATGTGGAAGGTAGGAAGAGGAGTGAAAGGTGAAAAATTACCTGTTGGGTACAATGTTCACTGTTTGGGTAACTGGTACACTAAAAGCCCAGACTTCACCACTGTGCCATATCTACATGTAAGATGTCTGCACTTGGGTCTTCTAAATATCTTTTTAATTAAAAAACAAAAAAGCAGAAACAAAACCAAAACAGAGAAAAATAGGGGGAAAAAAATCAATGAAATCAAAAGTCAGTTCTTTGAAAATATCAGTAGATGAAATGAGCTTCTATCCAAATTGACCTGAATGAGAAAAAAAAAGGAAGACACAATATCAGGAATAATAGCAGACATAACACTATAGTTTCTACAGATATTTTTAAAAATAAGAAGAGAATATTATGAATAAGTCGATGCCAATAAATTCAACAATGTAGTAAAAAAGGGCCAAATTCCTTGAAAGACAGAACTGCCAAAGCTTATACAAAAAGAAAAGGATAACCTGAATAGCCCTATATTTATTAATGAGATAAATTCATAAAGATCTATCAACAAAGTTAACTCAAGTATTGGATACCCTAACTGGCAAATTCTATCACACATTCATGGATCAAAGAGCATCAATCGCTAGCAGAGCTCCAGCCTAAGAAAGGGGGTACATAAGGTGGTCTCTATGCCATGGCTCCTACAAAGCATACTGCCCACAAATCGACTGCTGGTAAAGCACCCAGGAAGCAACTGGCTACAAAAGCCACTGGCAGGAGTGTGCCCTCTACTGGAGGGGTGAAGAAATCTCCTCGTTACAGGCTTTGTACTCTTGGCACTCCGTGAAATTAGACTTTATTGAAAGTCCACTGAACTTCTGATTTGCAAACTTCCCTTCCAGTGTCTGGTGCAAGAAATTGTTCAGGACTTTAAAACAGATCTGCACTTCCAGAGAGCAGCTCTGGGTGTTTTGCAGGAGGCAAGTGAGGCCAATATGGTTGGCCTTTTTGAAGACACCAACCTGTGAGCAATTAGGCTAAAAGACATCCAACTAGCACACCACATACATGCAAAATGTGCTTAAGAATCCACTATGATGGGAAACATTTCATTCTCAAAAAAAAAAAAATCCCTTCTTCCTGTTATTAGTAGTTCTGAATGTTAGATATTTTTTTTCCATGGGGTTAAAAGGTACCTAAGTATATGATTGTGGTGGAAAAATAGGGGATAGAAATCAGGTATTGTCAATTTTTCCATTTTCATACGTGTGTGAATTTTTAATATATATGCAGAGACATAAGCATTAATGCAAGTTAAAATGTTACAGTGAACAAGTTTAAGCAGTTCAACTTTAAAAATAATTATAAAAAAACCTGTTAAATTTTTCTGAACAATGCCAGCATTTGGATTTTTTAAAACAAGTAAATTTCTTTTTTTTTTTAATTTTTTTAATTTTTTTTTATTGCATTTTAGGTTTTGGGGTACATGTGATGAACATGCAAGATTGTTGCATAGGTACACACTTGGCAGTGTGGTTTGCTGCCTTCCGTCCCCTCACCTGTATCTGTCATTTCTCCCCATGCTATCTTTTCCCACCTCCCCACCCCCCCGCTCCTCCCCCATTTCCCCCCAACGGACCCCAGTGTGTAGTGCTCCCCTCCCTGTGTCCATGTGTTCTCATTGTTCAACACCCACCTATGAGTGTAAATTTCTTATTGACACCAGAAAAAATCAATTATATTTGTATATGCTAAAAATAAAGAAATACTGAAAATTAAAACTAAAATAGTACCATTTACAATAAGACCAAAAAAAATCTGAAATAGGTATAAAGCCTCCAAAGATGTATAAGATTTGTGTGCTAAAAACTATAAAGCATTGATGAGAGAATGAAATAAACAGAGGGCAATACAATGTTTATGAATTGGGAGACTCAATTTTGGTAAGTTGTCAATGCTCTCTGAACTGTTCTATAGATTCAACACAATTTCAACCAAAAATGCCAGCTTCAGGGGTTTTTAAAATAAAAATTATAAGGCCTATTCTAATTTTATGGAGGAAAAAAAAGAACAAAAAAACTAGAATAGCCAAAAAAATTATTTTAAAAATGTGAACAAAATTAGAGGATTTACTTTCCTTTATTTGCAGACTAACTGTAAGTTTCAGGAATCAAGACAGTGCAGTATTGGAAAGGGGATAGCCACGTAGATCAGTGGAACACAAGACAGACTCCAGAAGTAAATTCATACAGATGTGGCCAAATGATTTTCAACAAAGATGTCAAGTCAAATCAGTGAAGAAAAGCTAGTCATTTCAATAAATTGTGCTGGAGCTACTGAACATCATATGCAAAAACAAACCAACCAACCTTCACCAAACCTGACACCATATACAAATGTCATTTGAAATGATCACACACCTAAATGTAAAGCCAAAACTCTGAAACTTCCAGAAAATCTTTGTGATTCTGCATTAGGCAAAAATTTCTAAGATGGAACACAAAAAGCATGAACCACAAAATTAAAAAATGCTAAATTGGACTTTACTAAAATTAAAAACTTATGTTCCTTAAAAGATAATGGTAAAAGAATACAAAGACAAGTCACAGATTGAAGAAAAATGTCCACAAAATGCATATCTTATTTTAAAAAAAACTGATATGCAGAATATATAAGGAACTCAATCAAAATGCAAATCAATTTAAAATGCAAAAATGGTCAAAAGACATGAACAGACATTTCACCAAGGCAGAAATGTGGATAGCAAATGGAGCATGTGAAAAAATACTCACATTATTAGTCATTAGGAAAATGCAAATTTAAACCACAATGAGGTACAACTACTAGAATTGCTCAAGCCAAACTGAAAATACCAAGCACTGGTGAGGATGCAGAACAAAAAGAACCCTCATACATTGTGAATGGGGATGCAAAATGGTACAGCTACTTTGGAAAGCAATTTGTCAATTTCACATAGTTAAGCATTTACTTATCATATGACAGACATGATAAACAATCCTTCCCTTAGGTATTGATCCAAGAGAAATGGAAACTTATGCTCACAAAAAGACCTGCACATGAATGCTTGTAGGGTTTTATTAATAATCTCCAAACACTGGAAACAACCTGGTGTACACCAGTTGGTGAATGGATAAACATATTGTACTGCTTCCATCTGATAGAACACTACTCAGAAATAAAGGGAGGAATGAACTGTTAATACATGCAACAACACAATGAATCTCAAATGTATATGCTAAGTGAGAGAAGTGGACTCAAAAGGAAGCATTATGTATTATTCCATTTATATAACATTTTTGAAAAGGTAAACTTAGGAACAAAAAACAGATCAGCAGTTTTGAGGGTTTAGGTGCTGGTCGAGGGGATTAATTACATAGGGGCAGGAAGGAACTTTTTTGGGTGATAGAAATGTTCTAGATCTTGCTTACAATGATGGTTACATAACTACAAGTGCTTTTCAAAACTTATGGAGTTCCATACACAGAATAGGTAAAAAGTTTTGCATATAACTAGACCTCAACATACCCCAATATATTTTGACATTTTAGTAAGGAAGAATTTATTAAAACAGAAGCCAACAGACATACAAAATTGAATACTTAAAAGATTAATAAATTTTACCACATAGGGATCAAGGCAGACAGGAGGCAGGACTACATTGCACCTCCAGAGAGAGCAGCATGTGGAGGTTTGCATTGTGAATTTTAGCTACAGATTGGCTGCAAGAACAAACCAGCAATCCTGAGAGGACCCACAGACCCTCTGAGGGAAGTAGACTGCTCCTGCAGGACCTGGGAGACACCCCAAATACTGTGAGTGCCCCAAATGTAGAAGTGGTAAAGGGAGATCCTCTTCTCCTGAACACACACACCCATTGGAGAAGCTGAAGGTCTGTTTGTGGGAGAGGTTTCCAACTTTACCTGGAGCCGAGTCAAGTTAGAGAGCTAATCCAAACAAAGTGCAGGAGTAGAGGAAGCAGCAGAAAGGCCCTGAGGGGAGCTTGCCGGGTCCCCAAGCAACCTATTCATGCCTGGGAACACAGGGATCCATCGGGTGGGTGATCAGAAAAGAAAAGAGTAAAATGCAACAAGAAGAAGGAATTCTCTGACCAAACTTTGTAACAATTTGAACAGGGTGAGAAACCTCCTGGCCAGGACTTGCAGGAGGGTGCGAATCTGGCATGCAGACTTCACAGGCCAGGTAAGAACTAAAGCCCTTTTCTTCATAGCTGGGAGACGGAAAGCCTTGGGCAGATTTTCAAGCCTGTCTCACCCTCTGCCTGGAAACAGACTCAGACTGTTGTGGTAGGCACAGTGGGAGTGAGACCAGCCCTTCAGTTTGCATGAGAGCTTCCTTGACAACCTGCATGACTCAACAGAGGCAGTCACAATCCTCCTAGGTACACAACTCCAATGACCTGGGAATCTCACCTCCATGCCCCACAGCAGCCACAGCAAACCCATCCAAGTAGAGTCTGAGCTCAGACACACCTAACCCCACCCCCATCTGATGGTTCTTCCCTACCCATCCTGGTAGTAGAAGACAAAGGGCATATAATCTTGGGAGTTCTAGGGCCCTGCCTATTGCCAGTCTCTCTCTATGCTACTACAGTTCATGCTTTCTGGAAAGTGCCACCTCCTGGCAGAAGGCCGACCAGTATAAAAATAGAGCAATAAACCACCAAAGCTAAGGACCCTCGCAGAGTACATTGCACCCTCTGCCACCTCCACCAGACCAAGTGTTGGTATCCGTGGCTGAGAGACCCAGAGATGGTTCACATCACAGGACTCTGTGCAGACAACCCCTAGTACCAGCCCAGGGCTGGGTAGACTCTCTGGGTACCTACACCCAGAAGAGAAACATCACTGCAGTTCAGCTCACAGGAAGCCACAACCACAGGAAAAGAGGGTGAGTACTATATCAAGGCAACAACCCGTGGGACAAAAAAATCCGGACAACATCCTTCAGCCCTAGACCTTCCCTCTGACAGAGCCTACCCAAATGAGAAAGAACCAGAAAACCAACCCTGGTAATATGACAAAACAAGGCTTGTCAATACTCCCCACAAAAATCACACTAGTTTACCAGCTCTAGATCCAAACTAAGAAGAAATCACTGACTTGTCTGAGAAAGAATTCAGGAGATTAGTTATTGAGCTAATCAGGAAGGGGCCAGAGAAAGGCGAAGGCCAATGCAAGGAAATCTAAAAAATAATACAAGAAGTGAAGGGAGAAATATTCAAGGAAATAGATAGCTTAAAGAAAAAAATCAAAAATTCGGGAAACTTTAGGCGCACTTTTAGAATGTGAAATGCTCTGGAAAGTCTCAGCAACAGAATTGAACAAGTAGAAGAAAAAAATTCAGAACTTGAAGACAAGGTCTTCAAATTAACACAATCCAACAAAAACAAAGAAAAAAGAGTAAGAAACCATGAACAAAGCCTCCAAGAAGTCTGGGATTATGTTTAATGACAAAATCTAAGAATAATTGGTGTTCCTGAGGAAGAAGACAATTCTAAAAGCTTGGAAAACATATCTAGGAGAATAATCAAAGAAAACTTCCCCAGCCTTGCTAGAGACCTAGACATGCAAATACAAGAAGCACAAAGAACACCTAGGAAGTTCATTGCAAAAAGATCTTCTTCACCTAGGCACATTGTCATCAGTTTATCCAAAGTCAAGATGAAGAAAAAAATCTTAAGAGCTGTGAGACAGAAGCGCCAGATCACCTATGAAGGAAAATCTATGAGATTAACAGCAGATTTCTCAGCAGAAACCCTACAAGCTAGAAGGGATTGAGGTTCTATCTTCAGCCTCCTCAAACAAAACAATTATCAGCCAATAATTTTGTATTCAGTGAAACTAAACATTGTATCTGAAGAAAAGATACAGTCATTTTTAGACAAATGCTGAGAGATTTGCCATTTCCAAGCCACCACTATAAGAACTGCTAAAAGGAGCTCTAAATCTTGAAACAAATCCTAGAAACATATCAAAACAGAATCTCTTTAAAGCATAAGTTATACAGGACCTATAAAACAAAAATACAAGTTAAAAAGCAAAAATAAAAACACACTCACACAAAAACCCAAAGTACACAGGCAACAAAGACGACAAAGAAAGCAATGGTATCTCACATTTCAATACTAACATTGAATGTAAATGACCTAAATTCACCACTTAAAAGATACAGAACTGCAGAATGGATAAGAACTCACAAACCAACTATTCGTTGCCTTCAGAATACTCACCTAACACATAAGGACTCATAAACCTAAAGTAAAGGAGTGGAAAAAGGCATTTCATGCAAATGGACACCAAAAGTGAGCAGAGCTAGCTATTCTTATACAGGTATTGATCGACTTACAACCTATGCAACTTATGACCATTCGACTTTACCACCACAATCACTAGCCATGTCTGGCAGCACAAACGTTGCCCAGCTGGGCGTATGACAGTGTGGACCAGCTTCTGGCAGCACTATCATCTCCGCGTGCACCATTTCAACTGTACATATAGCTTACTCAACTTACGACCAAATTGTGTTATGACCGTTCCGTGGTCCCAAATGTGGTCATAAGTCGAGCACTAGCTGTATCAGACAAAACAAACTTTAAAGCAACAGCAGTTAAAATAGACAAAGAGGGACATTATATATTGATAAAAGACTTTGTCTAACAGGAAAATATCACAGTCCCAAACATATATGCACCTAACGCCTGAGCTCCCAAATTTATAAAATAATTACTAATAGACCTAAGAAATGAGATAGACACCAACAAAATAATGAGTTGGGGGTGGGGGGCTTTGATACTATACTGACAGCACTAGACAGGTCAAGACAGAAAGTCAATAAAGAAACAATGGATTTAAACTATACCTTGAAACAAATGGACTTAACAGATATATACAAAACATTTCATCCAACCACAGACTACACATACTATTCAACAGCACATGGAACGTTCTCCAAGATAGACCATGTGATAGGTTGTAAAGGCTCAAGAAATTTAAGAAAATCGATATTATATCAAGCACTCTCTCAGACCACAGTGGAATAAAACTGGAAATCAACTCCAAAAGGAACCTTCAAAACCACACAAATGCATGGAAATTAAATAACCTGCTCCCGAGTTAGCATTGGGTCAAAAATGAAATCAAGATGGAAATTTAAAATTCTTCCAACTGAATGACAAGAATGACACAATCTATCAAAACCTCTGGGATATGGTTAAGGCAGTGCTAAGAGGTTTATAGCCCTAAATGCCTATATCAAAAAGTCTGAAAGAGCACAAACAGACAATCTAAGATCACACTTAAAGGAACTAGAGAAACAAGAACAAACCAAAACCAAACCCAGCAGAATAAAGGAAATAACCAAGATCAGAGCAGAACCAAGTGAAATTGAAACAAACAAACAAAAATATAAATGATTAAAAGCAAAAAGGTGATTCATTGAAAAGATAGATACAATTGATAGATCATTAGCAAGATTAACCAAGAAAAGAAGAGAGAAAATCCAATTAACCTCAGTAAGAAACAAAACAGGAGATATTACAACTGACCTCACTGAAATAGAAAAGATCATTCGAGGATACTATGAACACCTTTACACACATAAACTAGGAAACCTAGAAGAGATGGATAAATTCCTGGAAAAATAAAGCTCTCTTATCTTGAATCAGGAAGAATGAGGTACCCTGAAAAGACCAATAACAAGCAGTGAGATTGAAACAGTAATTTTAAAATTACCAACAAAAAAAGTACAGGACCAGATGGATTCACAGCAGAATTCTACCAGACACTCAAAGAAGAATTGGTACCAATCCTTTTGACACTATTCAACAAGATAAAGAAGGAACCCTCCCTAATTCATTCTATGAAGCCAACATCACCCTAATTCCAAAACCAGGAAATGACACAAACACACACACACACACACACACACACACACACACACACACACACAAACTACAGACTGGTATCCTTGATGAAGATAGATGTTAAAATCCTTAGAGAAATACTAGCTAACCAAATCCAACAACATATCAAAAAGATAATCTACCATGATCAACTGGGTTTCATACTAGGAATGCAGGGATGGTTTAACATATGCAAGTCAATTAATATGACACACTACCTAAGCAGAATTAAAAACAAAAATTACATGATGATCTCAATAGCTGCAGAAAAAGCATTTGACAAAATCCAGCCTCCCTTTATGATTAAAACCCTCAGCAAAATCAGCATACAAGGGACATACCTTAATGTAATAAAATCCATCTATGACAAACCAACATAATATTGAATGGGGAAAAACTGAAAGCATTCCCTCTGAGTACGGGAACAAGACAAGGATGCCAACTCTCACCACTCATATTCAACATAGTACTGAGTCCTACCCAGAGCAATCAGACAAGAAAAAGAAATAAAGGGCATCCAAATCAGTAAAGAAGCAGTCAAACTGTCCTTGTTTGCTGATGATATGGTCATTTACCTTGAAAACCCTAAGGAATCTTCCAGAAAGCTCCTAGAACTGATGCAAGAATTCAACAACATTCCCAGATACAAGACTAATGTTCACAAATCAGCAGTTCTTCTACACACCAACAGCAACCAAGTGGAGAATCAAATCAAGAACTCAACCCATGTTACAATAGCTGCAAATAAAATAATATACTTAGGAATATACTTAACAAAGTAGTTGAAAGACCTCTACAAAGAAAACCACAAAACATTGCTGAAAGAAATTATAGATGACACAAACAAATGAAAACACATTCCATGTTCATGGATGGGTAGAATCAATATTGTAAAAATGACCATACTGCCAAAGCAATCTACAAATTCAACACAATCCCCATCATAATGCCACTATCATTCTTCACAGAATTAGAAAAAACTATTTTAAAATTCATACGGAACCAAAAAAGAGCCCACATAGCCAAAGCAAGACTAAACTAAAAGAACAAGTCTGAAGGCATCACACTACCTGATTTCAAACTATACTACAAGGCCATAGTCACTAAAAGAGTGTGGTACTGGTATAAAAATAGGCACATAGACCAATGGAACAGAATAGAGAACGCAGAAATAAACCCAAATACTTACAGTCAACTGATCTTTAACAAAGCAAACAAAAACATAAAGTGAGAAAGGATACCCTTTTCAACAAATGATGCTGGGATAATTGGCTGGCTAGCTACATGTAGGATAATGAAACTGGATTCTCATCTCTCACCTTATACAAAAATAAACTCAAGATGGATTAAGGACTTAAACCTAAGACTTGAAACTATAAAAATTCTATAAGATAACATTGTAAAAACCCTTCTAGTCATTGGCTTAGGCAAGGATTTCATGATCAAAAACCCAAAAGCAAATGGAATAAAAACAAACATAAATAGCTGGGATCTAATTAAACTAAAGAGCTTTTACATGGCAAAAAGAAAAAAAAAAGAAAAAAAGACAAGTAAAAGAAAAAAAAAAAAACAGCAGAATAAACAGACAACCCATAGAGTGGGAGAAAATCTTCATAATCTACACATCTGGCAAAAGACTATATCCAGAATCTACAATGAACTCAAACAAGTCAATAAGAATAAAAAAATCCTATCAAAAAGTGGGCTAAGGATATGAATAGACAATTCTCAAAAGAGGATATACAAATGGCCAGCAAATATATGAAAATATGCTCAGCATCACTAATGATCAGGGAAATGCAAATCAAAACTACAGTGTGGTAACACCTTTCTCCCACAAGAATGGCCATAATCAAAAAATAAAAAAACAGTAGATGTTAGTGTGGATGTGGTGATCAGGGAACACTTCTGTAATGCTGGTGGGAATGTAAACTAATACAGCCACTATGGAAAAGAGTGTGAAAATTCCTTAAAGAATTAAAAGTAGAACTACCATTTGATCCAGAAATCTCACTACTGGGTATCTACCCAGAGGAAGAGAAATCATTATTCGAAAAAGATACTTGCACATACATGTTTATAGCAGCACAATTCACAATTGCAAAATTGTAGAACCAACCCAAATGGCCCATCAATTGATTGGATAAAAACCTGTGGTATATACATATATGCAATGGAATACTACTCAGCCATAAAAATGAATGAATGAACAGTACTTGCAGTGACCTGGATGAGACTGAAGACTTATTCTAAGTGAAGTAACTCAGGATTAGAAAACCAAACATCACTGTTCTCACTGATATGTGGGAGCTAAACTATGAGAACACGAAGGCATAAGAATGACACGACGGACTTTGGGGACTTGCGGGGAAGCGTGGGAGGGGATAAGGGATAAAAGACTACAAATATGGTGCAGTGTATACTGCTCAGATGATGAGAGCACCAAAATCTCACAAATCACTGCTAAAGAACTTACTCATATAACCAAATACCACCTGTGCCCCCGAAAACTTATTTTAAAAAAGTAAAATAAAAAATAGACATTTATAAATAATAAATTTTACCATATAAAGATCCTTTTAATTTGCTCTAAAATATTAACTGTAATGAGAGGTACCAGCAAGCCCTCTATTATCAGAAAATCATCCTGATTTTGCTAAACTCCCTTTAGAAGGGTGCGTATGAATACTTTGGAATTTCCTGATATGATTCCTTTTGGGGAATAAGGGAAAAGTCCCTGGAAGCACTTGAGGATATGGCTATGAGGTGACAGACCCTAGAACTAATTATGATAAGGAGCCTCTGGGGCTTCCTGGTCCTTTGGGAGGCAGCTGTGAATGAGAACTAGAGGGCTGAGCACTGGGAACTGAACCTGGGCAGGCTTTCTTGGTTGGATTAGGCATAAAGAACCCTGGAAGCCTGTGCAGTAGTTTTGGTTAGTATGGCATCATCACCTGGGGAGAGCACGTACTTCTCCGATCTGTGTGGAACTCATTCCAACAGCACCACCGTGTGATAGCAAGAAGCAGACGCAACAGTGAACGGAGAAGGTTCTTAACTCTGTATATACATAGCCCTTTGGGTGCGGAAGCCCTTAACTCTTTGGGGACTGCATTGAGCCCTGGAATTGTTGCACAATTCTAGAAGTAGAAAGGAGCTTACAGGCAGCAGATTCTGGACTTCTGCTAATTATTCATATGGGTATACAAAAAATTGTTTGGAAAAATAAGAGAGATAACTGTGCTTGCACCTTGAATTTGTGAAGCATTTCCTATAAGATGCTTTTATCACAAATAGCACAGCTGTATGGTAATTTTTTTTTTTTTTGAAATAGGGTCTCATTCTGTCTCTCAGTCTGGAGTGCAGTGGCACGATCTAGGCTCGCTGCAACCCCCGCCTCCCGGGTTCAAGTGATTTTCTTGCCTCAGCCTCACATGTAGCTGCGATTACAGGCGGGTGCCACCATGCCCAGCTAATGTTTTGTATTTTTCGTAGAGAGGTTTCACATGTTGGTCTCGAACTCCTGATCTCTAGAGATCCACCTGCCTCGGCCTCTCAAAGTGCTGAATTAGAGGCTTGAGCCCCAGCGTCCGGCTTGCTATATGGTAATTTTATACTTTATGTATCTCTACAGTTGAACTTGTATTGGAATTTGTGTTTGTTTCTTGTTGCTACTGCAACCGTAGTGGTTTAAACAGCACAAATTTATTACCTTAACAGTTCAGTAGGTAAGAAGCAGCATGGGTCTTACCAGGCTCAAATCAAGTCATTGGCAGGACTGTTCCTTTCCGGAAACTCTAGGGGAGAACCCACTTCCTGTTCATTTGAATTTCTGACATAATTCCGTTTCTCCTAGTGCAGAACTGAGATGGTTTCTGGCTGTCGGCTGAGTTATTCCCAGAGTCTAGAGGTCACACACATTTCTGTTTTTTGTTTTTGTTTTTGAGACTAAGTCTCCCTCTTATGGCCCAGGCTGAAGTGCCATGGCGCGATCTGTTTACTGCAACCTCCGCCTCACCGGTTCAAGAGATTCTCGTACTTCAGCCTCGCAAATAGCCAGAATTACAGGAGCCCACCACCACTCCTGTATTTTTGTATTTTTAGTAGAGACGGGGTTTCGTCATGTTGGCCAGGCTAGTCTTGAACTCCTGACCTCAAGTGATCCACCCACATCAGCCTCCCAAAGTGCTGTGATAACAGGCGTGAGCCACCTCGCCCTCACAGCCAGCAGTGTTAGGTAAGTCCCACTCACATAGAATCTCTGACCTCTTAGGCCCTCTCTTTCCACTTTTAAGGATTCAGGTGATTAGATTCTGGGATCCTCCCAGATAAACCAGAATAATTTCTTCATCTCAAGGTCCTTAACCTTGATCACATTTGCAAAGTTTTTGACCCGTTGTGTAATATATTCACAGGGGATTAAGTCGAAGACATCTTTTGGGGCCCATTATTCTGCTTACTGTAGCTATTTTGAGGTTTTTAATATTTTAAAATATAGTTTTTAAATATCTCCAATGGACAAATGTTTATTTTTTTACAGACAACACTCTTACTTTCAAAAAGCAGAGGAACCATTTTTATATGTTTATTTTTTTATATTTAAAAATATGTTGGAGAGTGTGTGGAGAAAAGGGAACCCTTGCACACTGTTGGTAAGAATATAAATTAGTACAGCCATTATGGAAAAGAGTGTGGAGGCTTCCAAAAAATTGAAAATAGAACTACCATATGATCCAGCAATCTCACTATTGGGCACATTTCAAAGGATATGAAATCAGCATGTCAAAGAGGTATCTGCATTCCCATCTTAATTACAGCATTTTTCACAGTAACCAAGTTATAAAATCAACTTAAGTGTCCACAAACAGGTAAGTGGATAAAGAAAATATGGTATCTATACATGATGGGATCCATTCAGTCTTTAAAATGAATGAACCTGGAAGATACAATGTTAAATAAGCCAGGCAAAAATGACAAATACCACATGATCTTACATAGCATATGTGAAATCTTAAAAAGCTGAGCACATAGAAGTAGATATTAGAATGGTGGTTGCCAGAGGTGGGGCATTAGCAGATGTTGGTCACAGGATACAAAATTTCAAGTAGATAGGAGGAATAGGTTCAAGGGATCTATTGTGCAACATGGTGACTACAGTTAATAATGTAATGTGTTCTGAAAATTATTAAGAGAAGTGGATTCTCAGTGGTCCCACCACAATGAAAATGGTGAGGTAATGCATATGCTAATTAGTTCAATCTAGTCATTCCACAATGTATACATAATTTATAACAATTGTAGAAGATTAATATCTGTAATCTTTTGCTATTCAAAAAACTTCAGGCCAGGCACAATGGCTCATGCCTGTAATCCCAGCACTTCAGAAGGCCAAGGTGGGTGAATCACTTCAGGTCAGGAGTTCAAGAGCAGCCTGGGCAACATGGTGAAAACTGTCTCCAGTAAAATTAAAAAATTAGCCGGGCATGGTGGCAGGCACCTGTAATCCCAGCTACTCAGGAGGCTGAGGTACTAGAATCTAAGAAAAAAAAACCCTCAAAAAATTATACCTAAATATATAATTATGTATCTAATTTATATAAATTATGACTATAGGTATATTATATATAATTTTATATCATATATATCTATACATAAATGTTATATATAAATATATTTATTAAATTAATAAACTACATATGTGGTAATAACTGACAATATTAACTATAATATATAATATGTGGATTTATATTAATTATATATATTTATAGTTTATATTATATATAATTATTTAGTTATATATAGAGAGAGACAGAGAGTGTAAGAGAATCTTTATAGTGCCTTGGCTTTTCTATTAGAAAGAAGCCAAGCTTTTTAGGATAGTATTTATGCAACCACTCCTAACATTTCCCTCAGCAAGTTTCCTTATTTAGCCTGGGGTCAAAGAAGTGGTTTCAGTAAACCTCCTGAAGTAGTACATTAAAGTTCATGTGTATACTTATTTTTTGGACAAAAAAGATCCAGCGCTTAGATCAGATTATCAAGTGCTCTGTTAAACACCCTCCTCTAAAGAAAAAAGAAAAAGACAGTTTGTAAATAAAAATGTGTTGCTTCCACACAACACACATTTTTATGCTTCCATGTCTTTATGTACCTGGTGCCATGAGATTAGGCAGCGTATTGGAAAGAGGATAGGTTTTGATCTCCAGACTTCTGACTCAACTCAAACTGGCTAAGTAGTGATGCATTTATGGAAATAAGAAACAGTACATTTTTGTTGATGGAGATATACGGACATGAGTACAATTCAAGATGTGTGAAAATTGATGAACCTTCAGGATGGCTCCCCCAAAAAAAATCAAGGAGAGAAAATAAGTCATTCTAACTAAGAACCTAAAAAAAGAAAAGATAGTCATACCGTCCATAACAAAATGTATAGATATTGTAAAAAGTCACTGTAAAGATAGACAACAAAAGGGGAGAAATTGTCGCACACAACAGATTAAATAAACAAGAAAAAGTCAAATCCATAGGACAGAAATTTTGATTTTCACAAAAAAAGTGCAAACTCAAATGCAAAATAGCTCTATTATTCCTATAGCCAAAAACGTTGTCCATGCATGGATGCATCTCAAAAGCATTGTGCCAGATAAAAGCTGCCTCGCACAAGATCCCATTGACACGAAGGAGGAGTAGATGGACTGCAAAGGGACACCAGGGAACTTTACTGGTGATGGAAATGTTCCGGATCTTGGCTATATGATGGAACTTATTTGCCAAACTCAAACTATACACATAAAATAGATGAATTTTGTTGAATTTAAATGATACGTAACAGATTTTTCATGATATGTAAGGATACATACTGAGTTATTAACATGGAATGGGAGGGATGTGATGGGGAAGAAAACCAGGTAAAAAGGTAAAAAGTAGAACTATTTAAACATTGTTTATATAATCCCACTTATTCCCTTATGAAAAAACTGTATGCATTAAAAAAAAAAATTGCCAACTACTTATTACTGCAATCCAGTACTTACTTTTGGTTGTTCAAATTCAGGGGCAGAACAGGTGATAAAACTCAGACGATAATGGATCATGGAAGAGTAGGAGGTGCAGGAATTGAGACAGTGAATTCGTTTGAGTAGTTTCTCTTCGGAGTGGCGATGAAGGATGAAGGGCATGTTAGGTCTGCTGTAAATGCTGTAACTGGCCTATTTCAAAAAGACTGTAAGTCCCAATATGTCCATTCCGGATGCTCATGTTTCAGGGGTAATCCAAACATAGTGAAGAGCAGCAGCTCTTTCGGTGTAGAGTAACAGCCTTTCTGGAAGGAGCCAATCTTGACACAGATGATTGTGCTTTCAAAGGTAGCCCACAGGAGCAAACAGGCCTATGCGAGTAAATAGGCAGCAAGTGTGGGTGGTTAAGGAAACTCCAGCTTTTCAAAGAACTCAGTCTGGGTCTCACCTTGAGTATACAATTAATCATATTAAAAGAGAGATAATGCCACCTGGCTTCTTTTATGGATTAGGCATTAGCAATAATGTATGTACACAGGACATGACACAAAACAGCCACTTAATTAGCAATAGCTGCGTTATTATTATTTCTTTGCCTAGAAAAGACTCTGGAGCACACTACGCAATCACTTAACAGGTGCTGGACCGACAAATGGCTGGATGAACGGATGGATGGATGAATAAACTGGGAATACCCAATTCCAGTGAACTATTTTTCCTGACTGAGCTAAAACATCGTCTCCTTTGGGAAGTTCCTCTATTCCAAGCTACACTCACATTTTCTCACTTACTAGTGTAGGTTTTACAGCCAAATTGCCTGCACTTGAATCTTGGTTCCACTATTTACTGTCTTTATGGCAACTCACACAAACTCTCAATTCAGCTTCCACAACTATAAACTGGTGCTTAACAATAAGGTTTCCATAAGGATTAAAAGAGTTAATACAAAAATATTTTCATTAGACTGCCTGGCCATGGTAAGCATTCAATAAATATTAGCAATTGTTAAACTACTACATTACCACATCTTATAAATTATTTCTTTGTCTAAGCACTGACTGTAAGCTCTATGAGAGTAAGAACTTACATGTGTTTTGTTCACTGCCTAAAACTGTGCCCTGCCATCTCGCAGGCATTCAATAAACAGCTGTTGAATGAACACCTACCTACCCTGAAACAATGAAAGAGCCAAAATTACACCTACACACCCCTCCAAAATTAAAACTTGTATTTAATAGGTGCTCAATAGATGTTTGTTTACTAGAGAAACGAATGGAGATGATCAGATGGAAAGTGATTCAGAAAACTGACAGTACTACATGAGGGAGGTAAAAAAGAGATTTAGAAATGTTCCAGTTTCTTTTTATAAACTTTTTATTTAAAAAATAAAATTATAAACAAAATACAGAAAAATATTGACACCTGTGATAACAAGGAAACAACTCTTAAGGGCAGTTTGTTGTCGTGGAGGAATAAAATCATGAGTTTTGTAAAGAAATATTATTGTGTAAAGGAGGAATGTAGTATTTAAGGTTCATTTACAAGGGGCATTTGGCATCAACAGAAAAGGTATTTCTATGTATACATTCAACATCCTGCAGCATATTTACATTCAAGTTACATTTCCAAATTCTATGCCAAATACAGTCTAATTCATCATCAAAAATCCCTCAGATATTGTCAAAATCCTGTTTATTTGGTAGGAGTGCAATATTAACTTATTAGAAAATAATTCTATGTTCCTATTAGATCAACTGTATTTTTACTACTTCAACAAAATTCACTGACATTTTCTTCCCGGTTGAAGTCAAGCCTCTTTTAGACAAATTCAGTACTAACTCAAATGTTGCCAGTTACCAAATTAAATAATAATTTTTTCCTCCTTCCTTAGAGACAGTATTAAAACTTTCAATGAAAGGACATCAGCTATTATAAATTTTCTTTTACAAGAGTTAGGATGTATTACAGATACATTGAAGAATTTTAACTTGTTTTCAAAAGACGGCTGAAGCACTTTTTCTTTCCAGTTGTTACTGAATTCCTCATCAAAATAAAACACATTCAGAAATCTACATAGTAGTTTTCTGAAAACTTTTCTCCATTGTCCCCACACATTTCTAAAATCAGACTGCATACTCATTAACAACTGGCAAATCTCTTGCTTAGTCTTTCTAAATTACACTACAGTAGCTATCCTCATTTCCTGATAATCTTCCCATTTCATTTTTTAAATTATGATTTTATTAAAATCAACATAAATTACAAAGTTTCCATCTTTGCTACAGTTCTCTTAAAAATTTATCTTAACTTACTGAAGGGTCAAGATCCCACATGGCCTGTCTGTCTAGAACAGGCAAACAAAATGTCAAGAATAGAAAATTCTCATGCCTCCAAAAGACTCCAGGCAAATCAAATCTATTCAATTCTTCCTTATTTATCTCAAATTAAGTTCAATTTTAAGTCTAAGAAGGTAAGTAATGACAAAATAACACAGACAGATGAAATTTCATTTAGCTGAGCTCTTTTTTCCTAATTTTCCTCAGGTTGTAACTTCACTTTCAGTACATGATGATTGGCAGTTGGCAGTAGGTTGCTGAGTTGACACTACTTCTAAGTCAGATTCACGAACAAAAACCACTGCGTCGCCACTTACATTGATAAGACACTGGGCCTATAAGAACAACAAACAGGACAGGTTCGGTTATACCCAACATGTTCATATTCTATTACACAAGGGGCAGTGCTGTACAGCCGAAAAAGCACAGGCTTCTAAATTATTATGAGAAAGACAGACAATCCAACAGAAAAATGAGAAAAGGGTAAGAGGGCAATTCACAAGAAAGAAAACTCAAAGAACTCCTGTGGACATATGAACACATATTCAAGCCCTCTATTAGCCAGAGATATACAACTAACATGACAAAGAGACACCATTTCATATATACTGGCAAAAACTGAAAAAAAGCTGGATGTTACCAAGTATTAACAAGGACATGGGACAACAGCAACACACTTGAACACTGCGGTGGGAAGCGCAACCATCTAGAAAAGAACCATCCCTTAAAGGAGAAAGAGAACACACACTTTGTGACCCATCAGTTCCATGTATATGTGTTCCCTAAAGAAATCCTGGGCATGTATGCAACAAAGATTCATAAGGAACTCTGCGCTGCATCATGTTTACAATAGCAACATACTAGAAACAACCTAACTGCCCATCAAAAGGGAAATGAAAATGAACTGTGGAATATTCATGCCTGAAATACTATATGGAAGTAAAAAATAACATAAAGCTTGATCAATAGAGTAAATCTTACGATAAACTGACAAAAACAATTTGCAAAATGAGATATACAATATGAAATCATTTATGTAATTACATATACACATATATATTTATATAAAGAATGTGCAAAATATCTCAATGGAGGGGAACTTTGGAAATCTCTATGGAAATTACAAAGGTACTACTCTGACCTAGCAATTCTGTTTTAATGAATTTTCCCTATAGAGATGCTCACACTTGTGCTAAGCACTTACGTATCACATTTTTTTGGTAGCACTGTATGTATTAGCACAACATTTACTGAGAGCAACCTAAATGTTTATCAGTAGGGGACTAATTAAAAAAAAGCTGGTCGACCTATACCATGGAGTGTTATGTGGTTGTAACGAACAGTAAAGATAATCTTTATGACCTGAAATGAGAACGTTGCCAAGAAAAATTAGGCGAAAGAGCAAGCTGTACTGTAAAGCTTCCGCTTAACTGGGAGATAAAATACTACATTTATATATATATTTTCCTGTATGTATCTAAAAGCTCTCTGGTCACATACTCTGGAGTGTTACATCTCTAGAAGTTACCAAAAAAATAAAAATAAAAATAACAACCTAAAAAATTTGGTTGCATGTGGGGCAGAAAACTGGCTAGAACAGCAGACAGGGAGAGACTTTTCCATTCATACGTTTTTGAATTTTGAATCATGTACTACCTATTAAAACATTTTAGATACCAAATAAGACTACAATTATTTTTTTTAAGATATAAAGGCATGCATAAGTATGACAACAAAATTAAGATGGTTCATTCAGTTAAAAGAGGAAACAGGCTCACTGAGGCTTCATCCATATTTTTCCAAACACCCACCAAAAAGAGGGTGGAAACAGTATCTCAGGAGCACAAATTCCAGACATGATTAAGAATAATACCTAGTCACCTGAGACGTCAAAACAGCATGTATTGACTGGTGACTATATATGACCATGGTTATTAATAAATTCATTAAAATGTCTTAAGCATCTAAATTCAAAGAGCTCTAAAGAACAATTGTCACTGAAGGACGTTAGGGCTAGGAAGCCATGGAAGAAATTCTCAGGTTCCTGCCAATCAGGAATTTTTAACTGCATCTTACCTGGTTTTTATTTGGATTCTCCATGAAGACACACTGCTTCATTATGTAGGAGACAACGGCATTCCCTCCTAATGCAGCAACATGAGCTCTCACCATTGCAAATACTTCAGCAATAAAAGCATGGAGAAAACCACTAACTCCTCCTTCCTAAATAATAATGCACACAAAAAAAATCATACTGTATATATATGTGTGGATATAGCAATGTATACAATATGTCAAAGAATATATATTAAAACATCCTAAATTATCTTCATATAACAAATAAACTTCCTTCACAATGGGAATTTACTGCATGAACGAACAAACATTTACTGAACACATGTCCAGACAAGGATTCACCATCCTTACTTTACAGAAGATAAAGCTGAAGCTCAAAGAATTTTTTTTTTTTTGAGATGGAGTTTCGCTCTTGTTACCCAGGCTGGAGTGCAATGGCGCGATCTCGGCTCACCGCAACCTCCGCCTCCTGGGTTCAGGCAATTCTCCTGCCTCAGCCTCCCTAGTAGCTGGGACTACAGGCACGTGCCACCATGCCCAGCTAATTTTTGTATTTTTAGTAGAGATGGGGTTTCACCATGTTGACTGGGATGGTCTCGATATCTTGACCTCGTGATCCACCCGCCTCAGCCTCCCAAAGTGCTGGGATTACAGGCCTGAGCCACCACGCCCGGCCGTTCAAAGAATTTATAATTTGCCCATGACTATCTATGATCAAATAGCTAGCAAGTAAATAGCAGGGCAAGCATTCAAATTGTGCTTCCACCTTCAATATCTCCATCAAATCATGCTCGTCATCGTTAAAACAAATTGATGGTAAGCCTAAACAATAAAACTTACCTGCTATTCATATCCCTCATTCTGAACCTGAATCGTGTTCCAATCAAACTTGTGTTTTTTTTCAGTTTCTTAAATGCACAAGCACTTTTCCTGCCCCAGGGTCACTGCACATGTCCTGAAGACTTTTCACTCAAGTTTTAAGAAGACAACTCATTCACTCCTTAGTCCCAATTTACATATGTCTTCAGAGATAGATACCTTCTCTGACTGTGAACTCTAAGGTAAATTCCTCTATTATATTCTCTGATAGCCTCTGTTCAGTTTCTTTATATGACTTACTTTCCCTTATAATTATATACTAATTATATGAATAACTGTTTATGTCCACCATGCTGCAGTTCTACTAGACTGTAAATTTCATTAGGTCAGGAACTGTATCTGTTTTGCACAAAACTATATGCTAACATTTAGTTCAACAGATGCATATAATAAGAATTCCATATATAACTGCTAGGAAATAAAACCCAGTATTTCAGAGTAATTGCTCCATATTCAAAAACAAGCAAAACAGAAATTAAAGGCCAGTCAATAGGTTAAAATTCTTTTTAACCTATGTTTCCACAAATTCTGTTGGGACTTACTTATAGTCTAGGAAAAAAATTCCAACTCTAAACTCAAAGTTAAGGGGGAAAATGACTGCAGTATTAGAAAACCATTTTATTAGATCACATCTTTCTGAAAACCCTGAGGATCCTACATATAGTTTGGTAAAGATAACTCTTTTTGTAATTAAAAAATTAAGGGAGTTGCTTCAGCCTGCCTCTAAATCATAGTTCAGTATATTTTTTCTTTGACTTATTAATTTCCTCCTGTTTATCAAATCAATAAATTCTGATGACACAGTAGCTACAGAGGGTTAATTTTAAAAATATTAATTCAATGTAAGAAAACAACTCAGGCAATTAACATATTTGGGATATTGTGCTTCACAGTTAATATTATAAGTTTCTGTTGAAGGAAAATCTAACAAGAAGCCACATTTTGAGGTACGGGAGCTTAAGCAGTCAAAAAGGCTTAGGAAATAAAATGTTATGGATTCAAAATAATGTAATATCCATGTGCTACCAAGAGCAACTAGAAAAGGTTAATTCGTAATATATGCCAGCTTTTCACACCAAATCTGTCAAATTTAAATGGTTGTAGAGGTATCATCTATTTTAATTCTCTATCAAAAGGTCTTTGAGAATATCTTGATAGTTTATTTTTCATCTTAACATAATTAGAATGATATCCAAACAAATGTATCTTCTTTTTTAGGGAGGAGACAGAGTCTCACTCTGTCACTCAGGCTGGAGTGCAACCGCACAATCTCGGCTCACTGCAACCTCCACCTCTCAGGTTCAAGCAATTCTCGTGCCTCAGCCTCCCAAGTAGCTGGGATTATAGGTATGAGCCACCATGCCTGCTAATTTTTGTATTTTTAGTAGAGAAGAGGTTTCACCGTGTTGGCCAGGCTGGTCTTGAACTGCTGGCTTCCAGCAATCTACCCGTCTTAGCTTCTCAAAGTGCTGGGATTTACAGGCGTGGGCTACTGTGCCTGGCCTAATTTACCTAAAAGAAAACATCCACCTAATTAATTAAATAATCTGTCAGGAGCTATTCATTCCTTTACATAAAAATATACAGTATTGTGTTTACTCTGTATGCTAGGCACAGAATGGTGAGCATATTAAAGAGAGTATGCAGGATATTATTCCTAAGAAAGTATAGAAACTGCTGGTAAAAAAGCACAGCTAAGTCATCTTCATAATGAAGATATTTTTTAAAAATACAAACTGCCCCTAAAATAAAATTTGAAAAGGTTATTGGATGTCACACCTCAGTAATTTAAAAATGTCCCTATTCACAACATTAATGTGCTTGGTAGCTCTGTTCCGTAACGTATGACACAACATAATTTTTCTTAAGTTTAAATTCCTGTGTTATAAAAGATATAACTGGCTGACTCTGATTCTGAACTTTTCCCACATCAAATAAAATATTACAAAGTTTAATGATACTCAGTGTGAGATAAGACTGAAGAAATGTCATCCTCATACACTACCGGAGAGAGTGAAAAATGAGCAGCTTCATTCCTTTCTTGGGAGGAAGAAACAAAGGGGTTAAATTATATAAACTATCTGCTTAGACATATATCTATAATATAGTTCTCTACTATTTCTAAATGTGATGTGTCAAGAATTTCTTAAAATATATATAACGGGCAATATATATATTTTCAATATAACATCTAAAATCACTACTTCAATGATAACAGGCAAATAACCAGTGAAAAATTTAAGTTGTTACTTCAGGGCATTTTAAACTTCTATTCAAACACAGATATTTGTTTATTTACTATATGATAAGGTTCTAAGATTTCTAACAATAAAACTAACACAATTCTTGTGATAATTCCAGCTGCTAACTGAAATAAATCTAATCTAGACTCAAGCCAGATAGATGATTAAAATACAAATAAATATTTGTAAATTATTTTTGGCAAAAAATAACAATTTGAAACTTGTTTGGTTTTGTTACTAAATCTTCAATCAGAGAAAATTCAAAAAAACAATGAAATAACTTCTATAAAATTACCTCCCGAAGAGAAGTAGTCTCTCGAATAAAAAACATGTTAATTATTCCAAGATACTTAGTTATTTTTGCTCCAGGAATGAAAGAAAGAGGTGTCATCTTAACAACCCCAACTGTGGAATTTGCACAAGGTGGAGCAGAACGATTCCGGAAATTTCCATCACCCACTGGACTTGCTTTTTCAACTGTCACAGCTAAAATTGGAGAAAGAGGAGAAAACATTTAGAACAGACGCTGGTAACACAATTATTCCCTGAGGTTTCCAAGTAAGTGATGACAACATTCAGCTGTCTGTGAGGCTAAGCCATGTCATGAAAGAAAAGAAATTATCATGCACTGCATGCAATTAAAAAAGAGAGACAGAAAACATGAGAGGAAATGCTGGAATGGAATTCTTTTGGAAGAAAAATGGCATTCCTGCAAAAGAAAATGTTGATGCAGTATAGCTACACACACAGTGATTGGTTATAAAGTGAAGAAAAAGAAAAAGCGGCAGAGCATTAAAATTATCTGCTGTAGGAACAAATTATTACGAGGAGAGTGTGAAAGTTGTTATATTTCCCAGTGCAATTTTCCATCTTTTTCAGACAACTTCATCATTGTCAACTTGTAGATAAACCTTCTATTAACTAATTGTAAGGTATTTGTTTTGCAAACCTTTTTGATAAACCAACTCATAATTTTAAAAGCTTAACATAATGACCTTTGCTAGCTAAAAGTTGTTTATAAAGTAAAAAAAGAAAAAAATAGCTACCGCTTACTAAATAACTGCCATTAAGCCAGACATATATATATATATATATAATCCTTACAACAAGCCAGCAACATAGGTTATCATCATCCCCATTTCATGCATGAGGAAATGGAAGGTTAGAGAAGTTACTTAACTTGCCCAAGGTCTCACAGCTACTAAAGTAGCACTTCTAGGATTCAGAACCAGATCTGTCTGGGTTTTATATCCTATATTCTTTCCCTTGAAATGTAGTTTTTTCCCCTTTTAATGTATGGTAAGCTCTTTCACTCAAATATACTGACCTCAAAATTTACCCAAACACACGGCATATAGATAGCATATAGGTAAAGATTCTGATCCTAGCAGTACGGTAAGAAATAAGTACTTTCTCTCCAGAAATTCTTTATTCGTTTAGCCCTCTGCATATCGCACTTAATAAACCAACAGATGCCACATATTAAATAGTACCTTGGGTCCTGGATGCATGTCTCTTCAATAAAAGAGTTGGTAATTTCCTTCCAACTACAATGATATAGTATCTATTTATAAACTTTTAATAATACCTGCACAAAAAGGAGAATTTTAAAAACACAATTCTATAGGTAAAATTAATAAATCTAAAGGCCTCTCAATAACTTTGTCTAAATGACCATTAGAGTCTGCAGCTTTCACACTCTAATATATGATGGATTGGCAATGCTATTACTGGGTAGTAAGGTCTAGCTTTCACCACTGGGAAATCAGGGATATGTTTCTCAGATTATCATAATGTGGTAGAAACATCCGCCTACTTGTCTTAATTGATCCACGCCTTATGGTCTGAGCTTTCAGTTTAATGAGCTCTATCCAGCTGCTGCATCTGTCTGCAAAGGAACTGTAATCAACTGACGTTGCTGAAAACACAGACAGAAAACAAAAGAAAAAACAAAGAAAAAAATATGGATGATGTCTCTTACTCGTCTTAACACTCCTTTCGATGATGTAATTTAACTGTAACTCAGAAAAAGAATGGTCCTTTTCAAGTCAGATAAGAGACATAGTAGAGAGTCAAGCTTTAGACACTGATTTGTCTAAAACCAAGTTCTTAGTTAGCAGGCTTAGCATTTTTGATGTCGTAGTTATGAAGTCTTTTAGGGAGAGCCTGAGTGGGGTCTAACATAAATGTCTATGAAAGGACCACATATTGTGCTTTAACTAACGTTATTTCCCATTCTTTTAAATTTAGAATATTTTCGTTGTTTCTATTTTAGAACTTTAAAACAAAACTTTGTGAATCATTCCTTTCCTTAGTTTTACCCTGATTTTTTTAAAAAAGAGAATCAAAGTTGAAGAATCCATTTCAAAAAGTCACTAGCCCATTTATCTGTTATTAAAATATCTTCTTTCTACCATTAGTAACAGGAAAGCCAAAGGGTCATTTTTGTTAATGTTTTGCTTCCATGTGTGATTTTCGGCAACAAAGCCTCTGATAACATGGGGTTGGGGGAGGTGTGAGCCTCACAAGTTCCCCTTTTAAAAAGAATAACTTTTAGTACTGCCAAGCTGGAAAAAAAATTTTAAGGAGCTAAAATTTTATGCTTAGAAACTGGGAAACCATTAACATACTAAAATTTTAAATATTAGTTTAATTGATGTTTTTTAAAAGAACATATTCTACCTACAAAAAAAAAAAGCCAGATTTCGGCATCTATTCCATATCATCCAGTGCATTTCTTTTACATCTACAATTTTATGCACCACCAAACTAGAATTTTACACCTTTGGTGACTATTTGCTTAATTAGACAAACTCACCTCTCTGTGCAGCTGGTATACCTGAGTTAGAACTTGCACTCTCCAGGTGTTCTAATAAGACAATATGAACAACATTAGCTCAGACGCTAAGTACAAGCCAGCACCTCTTCTTTGTTATTTGTTAATATCTTCTATAAGCCAGAAGAATAGAAGGAAATCTTTATGGCTTCATTGCAAAAGCAAACCAAATAGAAGTATTTAGGTTTAAAATGCAGTTTCTATTGATATATGAAAACTAGCTCAGTTCATAAATACCATGCCAAAGAAGGCTACTTGCTTACTATAACACAAAAAGAGTTTCAGAAACTTTATAGTCACAAGAAAATATAAACACAGTAACAAATGTGAGTATGATGAAAGCAGGATGTGAGGCTGGGTAGAGAAAAGTGTTAATGTGTTGGGAAGAATACTTGAAATGGAACATGGAAGGGAAATGTTTGCTGTGGGGAAGAGCCTATAAAATTAAAATTTACAGACAAGATAATGATTATGCTTCACAGATCAGCATAAGCTGCTCCCTAGTCTTAACTCTCCTTACCACCAACTTCTTCATTTGAGGACTTCAGTATCAACAGCTCCCTCTGGTGGTATCAAGACTGTGAAACTAAGAGTGATCAGAGATAACTAGGAATCCCAAGCCAGCCTCGCTCCCTTTCCAGTAACCTCATGACAGCATCCAGAATTTTCCCTGATATTTTTTGTTACAGGTATTTAGGTACTGTACAAATTTAAATAGCACTATAAAAAAAAACTTCACAATCTATTTTAATTCTCATATTCTATCCACATTAGAATATTTAAATTTTTGTTTCAAAGAACTTTACAACTAAAAGAATAGTGTTGCCAATTTAGAAATAACTCATGAAAACCACTGAGAATCATTTGGGTTGGTCAGTTTAAATATATGTATGTATTTGCTTAGTATGTATATTTTTAGTATCTGTTCTCATCTCTCATATTGAGTGGAAAAAACAAGGCACATAATGATATGTAAAATACTTTTTTTTTTTAAATGATGAATAGAGTATCTTTGAAAGACAGATGGTAAACTGTTCAATGCAGCTGCCTCTTGGGGAAGGAAATGGAGAAGGGAGCTTTACTCTGGACTATGTGATTTTTGCAGTATTTGAATTTTTCACTATATACGTTTATTACTTTTACTCCCTACAATTTGTAAGGGGTGAAGAGGGAAAAAAAGAGAGGGAAAATGTTTATTCCTTGTCCTCAAATATAAATCATCTGAATAAAAATCTGAAAAACCAAAGTGTTTAAGGGAGATTTTGATTTCACTTAGGGAGAACAGGTTCATCTTTTAACATGCTTACTATCTTAATATTTCTCCCAGGAAAAAAAAAGGCTGAAGAGGTCCAAGGCCAGCTGGTCCCGGCAGCAGACAGACACCAGCACCTTGGACTGGTCTGAATACCTCAAACGTCTGATGACCTCAGACTCCCAGACCCTCTGCTCCTCCTGATCACAGTTTGGTTTCCCAGGTGATAGGCTTTTCAAAAGAGAAGGTACTGAAGATATATGCAGTCTGGCTCACTGACAAACCAGGAGTTCTGGTTTAAAAGAAATAAAACAATATGCAGTCTCTAGGCTAATACTAAATTTAAATCATCAGATTTCACTATTCAAGGGTAGAAATCTCCTCAAAAGACTTTCAGGCTTTGCTGAGTTGTACTCAGCAGTGTGCCATTTGTAGATCTACACAGAAGAGTTTGAAACAAATGCCTCTAATACTAGATCCCCCTTCTAGCTGCAAACAGAGTCTCAAGCCACACAACAGTCCACTTATAATGTGGTTTCCCATCTAATATAAGAAGATTATTTTGCATTTTTTTAGAAGTCACTATTAAGTGATAACCTCACAAGCCCCAAATAAACAACCCTAGCAAAGCAAAACAGGACTATGGTTTTATTATTCCCCTAGTGCACTCTAGCAGTATTTGACAAGCCCTATGTCTAGTGGTGTGGGAGGGAAACTAACCCAGGTTAAAAGAAGTTTAGTGGAAATGAGCATAGTGACAATAAGGATTATTCCTCCCTCAGACATTCTCCAGTACATCTAAAGTCAGACTTTTCCATTCTTCTAAGTAACTCGTCATAACCAATGACAAAGGTATTTGTTAGCTGCTGCTATTATTTGAATGTACCTCCCCTCTACGACTCATTGAAATTTAACTGCCATTGTAACAGTATTAAGAAGTAGGACATTCCGGACGGGGGCAGTAGCTTACGCCTGTAATCCAAGCACTTTGGGAAACCTAAGTGGGCTGGTCGGTTGAGCTCAGGAGCTCGAGACCAGCCTGGGCAACATGATGAAACCCCATCACTACAAAAAAATACAAAAAATTAGCCAGCTGGTGCCGGTGGTCCCAGCTACTAAAGAGGCTGAGGTTGGAGGATCACTTGAGCCCAGGAGGTGAAGACTACAGCGTACCAAGATCACAGCACTACACTCCAGCCTGGGGGAGAGAGTAAAACCCTGTCTCAAAAAAAGAAAAAGGGGGGGAAAAAAAGGCCAGGCACGGTGACTCATGCCTGTAATCTCAGTACTTTGGGAGGCCAAGGCAGGCAAATCACTTGAGGTCAGGAGTTCAAGACTAGCCTGGCCAATATGGTGAAACCCCATCTCTACTAAAAATACAAAAAAATTTAACTAGGCATGGGGGCAGGCACCTGTAATCCCAGCTACTAGGGAGGCTGAAGCAGGAGAATGGCTTGAACCTGGGAGGCAGAGGTTGCAGTGAGGAGATCGCACCACTGCACTCCAGCCTTGGCAACAGAGGGAGACTGTCTCAAAAAAAAAAAAAAAAAAAAAAAAGGGTAGGACATTTAAAGCCTGATTAGTACAGGTCTCCGCCCTCATGGGTGGGATTGATGCCATTGTAAAAGGGGGGATTTGACATCCTTTGCCTCTCTTTTTGCCCTTCTGCCCTGTTATAACACAGCAAGAAGGCCCCGGCCAGATAGATGCTGGTACACTGATATGGGACTTCCAACCTCCAGAACTGACAGCCGATAAATGTCTTTTCTTTATAAACGGCGCAGTCTCAAGTGTTTTGTCACAGTAGTACCAAAGAAACTAAGACAACTACAGTAATAAATATCTACACTGATCAGTACATCTTTTGACTATTTATTCACTTTACATCATTAGGATTTACCAATCATCTTTGCTCTAGATAATTAAAGAATATTTGAGAAAATCTTATCTGTCTTCTAAATATTACTAAAACTAAAAAAAAAATCCTGTAAACTTGGAAACGATTCTCTGGTAGGTTAAAATATATGCAATTGGGAATCATTATAATTTACATTTTATTTTCCTATTTAAACATTCTCAGTTTTATTATGATCAAAACTGGGTTTTATGTTTCTTTAGGAATCTCCATCAATCAATAATGCTTTGATTAGTTATGCCCTATAATTACAAAATCTAACTTAATGACTGAGGTAGACAAATGATATCTCTAAACATTCGGTATAAAACTGATCTATGATGATTCTCAAATATTAATGAATTGATGAGGAAATTGCCATATTACATTTGTAAATTACTAAGGCACAAAGACAGACAGAACTAGCTTCAATTTGGACAGTTTACAAAGGAAAAATTCAACTGTGATACCTAGATAGTACATACATTAGATAACAAAGACAATTAACTTTCCTATTTGGGTCATTTAAGTTTCTAATTAAAGGTGTACAACATCTGTAACCATTTCTGCTTCAGTCCCCTTCTTAGATTTTCCTGCTTCCATTTCCAAGTATGCAATCCCCCTCTCACTCCTATCTTTTTATAGCTTCTCTTCCAAATAATCTCTGTTTTCTGTCAGTAACTCAATTCAATTTTCTTTGCTTTTTACTCCCTCTTCTAACTGTGGATTTCACTGTCCTCAAGCTGCTTTGAAGAAGCTACAGGGATAAAGATTCTTTATTCCTACTTCTCCATCAATTCTCTTGCCTGCCTGCCTGCCTGCCTTCCTGCTGCCTGCCTGCCTGCCTGCCTGCCTGCCTCCTCCCTCCCTCCCTCTCCTTCCTTCCTCCTTCCTTCCTTCCTTCCTTCCTTCCTTCCTTCCTTCCTTCCTTCCCATTTCTTGGATGAGTTTTTCACACATTTTCCTCTAATTAGTTTCTATTTTTTGCATTCTCTTCCCCCGAGCATCTCTTTCCTTTTAAAACTAGCCATTTATTATTTGGCTATCCAATAACATGGAGAATTTTAGCAGTTTTTTATTGTTGCTGCCACTTGGTCATAGTGAAAAAATATACTTTAAAAATATAGAAACAACAGAGCTGCAATGGACTATTAATATATAAAAATGCTTTTAATTAGTATAAGGAATTATATATAGTCATAAGAATTCAAACCATTAGTTGGCAGGAAAAGTAAAAGCTAACTTCTGTATGTTTTACAAATGTACACTTTTTTCTTTTTAACAAATGTACACTTCTAATTGCTGGCTTAAAACAGTGTTGGCAAGACATTAAATTGAAACAGTTAAACTATAATCTAGAAGTGAGACTGTCTCTAAAAAGAAAAAAGTCTAATTTGGCTTAACAAAAGAAAAAGTAACTCTTCTAGCCTCCAATAAAAAAATTCTAATGTAGACACCTAATTTTGAAGTACAGTGTATTGTGGGTATAAACCAACTTGTTTTCTTTTATATCGAATTTCAGATTTTAACCTCTGCTTGCCACAGCACTCAGCAGCTCATGTAATAAATGGAATATTCCTGCCAGCCTACAGCTTATGCCACCGAATATGAGGAAAGTACTCTAGTAAAGCAAAACAAGAAACAAGGTGGGTATTTAAAAAAAAATGTCTTCTATACAGTTTTACTCAACAATACTTAAAACTAAAATTGACCGAATTAAACCTTTTTAAAGCTTTAAAAGATCAGTGTTTTAATGAAAACTATTATCCTATCTTAGCTAATATTTTTTAAGAATTTAAAATATATTTAAAGTGGTACATGATTTATACGCACTTGTCTAATATAAGTTCTTAAGCCCTACAATAGATGAACCAGTAGCTCAAGGTATAAGCCTTTAAATATTTCTCTAAAGTAATATGCTACCTTTTTATAAAAATTACATGTATAAAATTCTTGAGATAAACTGAAGTCTATGAAAAAAATCTTGCTGATTTTTTTTTTACTCTTCTCCCAGATTACCTCCACCGACTCCCACTCCATTTTGCTCTTTTATATATATATATATATATATATATATATATATATATATACACACACATTATATATATGTATATATATGTATATATATATACACATTATATATATATTTGTATATATACACACACATATATATACAAATATGTATATATACATTATTTTTAAAGCCTATTAAAAATCATTTCAGAGGAAAACTCAGGTCTGGATATCAATAAGGAGAAAAAAACATAAAAATTTTATTAAAATGTGCTATAGCTATCACTTTTCTCATAACACTTTTCTCTTGTATAAACACAAGTAATTCATTTTGATACCGTATCATCTATCCTTTAATAAGTTATTTAAGCTCAGCACTAGTTAATATATCAAATCAGAAAAATCAAGATAACCAGCAAGGTAACACCAAATCAACCATAAATTTGAGACACACATCAAACTACTTTGTTACTTTTAAAAACAAAACCAAATATAATAAATGATGGAAGGAAAACATTCAACATGGATGGACAATTCAGGCCCAGGCTTACTCTACACAGTGAATTAAGATACATGTTACTGACGCGTTTCTTTACATGACATCCACCCATTTTCAATAACACAAAAAGATAATGAAAGGTTTATCTACAAGTAAAAAGATGGAAGTATTAATAAACATACTACACTTGGCTCTTAAAACTACTTCCCCAGTCAATATAAAAGGAAATAAAAAATTTTAACAATCATCCTATTTGTGATTAAAAACATGAAATATAAACTGGAATTCAAAGTTACCGAAAGTAAAAAAAAAAAACTATCACCTTATCTAACTTAACAAAATGATTTAAAAACTATACTTTTGTTTATCAGTATTAGTAGTTGACTTTTAAGCCTCCTGTTGCTGCATATTTTAAAAATCAGAGAAGTCTTCTGAGCATTTATCCCTAACACTCTACCTTCCTCTCTTCCTATTTCCACTAAGTTGCTATGCTTAATTTTTCAAAACATTGCCTTCTTTCACGTTACAACATTCGTTTACTCCATTTATGTTACAAGACTCTACTATATTTTTCAGGCCTTTTCAAAACCTATCTTACCCTCAATTTTCCAAAATATTTTGAGATAACTTTAAAAACTGTGTTTAGCCCACATCCTCCTGAAAAGACTTGAGGAAGCACAAGACAATAAATAAGCATGCAACATAAACCACAATTTACAAACTATAGAAATATTTACAGAAAGGTACAAATACACTTTTAAGTGTTTACTGATGATTTTACAACGCAATCTTCAAGGAAAAGCACATAGGTTTTACAGTTAAGCACTTAGTATATCAAGTTTTACATATATTCATATTGGATGTGACGGTTTGATGAAGATGATGACAACAAAGGGTGGCATGATCTGAATCAACGGTTTTCAAACTTTTTGAGACCCCTTTCTTCAGGTGAAATCACATACAGAAGACGGATATGTAAAAACATGGAATTGGCCAGGTGTGGTGGCTCACCCCTGTAATCCCAGCACTTTGGGAGGCCAAGACAAACAGATCACAAGGTCAGGAGATTGAGACCATCCTGGCTAACACAGTGAAACCCCATCTCTAGTAAAATACAAAACATTAGCTGGGCGTGGTGGCACCTGCCTATGGTCCTAGCTACTTGGGAGGCTGAGGCAGGGGAATCACTTGAACCCCGGAGGTGGAGGTTGCAGTGAGCCAAGATCGCGCCACTGCACTCCAGCCTGGTGACAGAGCAAGACTCCATCTAAAAAAACACATGGAATCAAAGCTGCTCTGTATCAAAAAAGTAGGGGATCCAGGGACCTACCCTGTCACTCCCGTCGTTCTTTGTTCCCTTTCACCCTGCCTCCTGGAAGGCCCTGAGATACCTCTGACATGGTATGTCATGGTTCGGAGGAGCAGAATTTAAAATTAAAATTATTGATTTAATTGGTTAAAAGTTATTTGAAATAATTTTTTGAGACACAGTCACTCTGTTGCCCATGCTGGAGTGCAGCGGCATGATCAGAGCTCACTGCAGCCTCGACCTCCCCAGGCTCAGGTGATTCTACCACCCCAGCTTCCTAAGTAGCTGGGACCACAGGCATACCACCATTCCTGGATAATTTTTCTGTTTTTTGTAGGGAAGAAACTCCTAGGTTCAAGCAATCCACGTGCTTCAGCCTCCCAAAGTGCTGGGACTACAAGTAGGAGCCACTGCACCCAGGTAAACACTAAATACACAAGCTTGGTGTGACCTTGGGGACTAATTTAGCTTTTGATTTACTTTTTGAAAATGTAAATATGTTAATAATTGAAGAACCATAAACTACAGAAACCCAAGGAATTTTAGAGATTAGAGAGAATCTTAATCTTTTCACATTTTACACATGAGGAACTGAAACTCAAAAAGGTTACACAATTGGCCCTTCAAGTTCTCACACCTAATCAGTAGCAGAACTGAGAAAAGAATCCAGGTTAGTTGCTTTTTCACCCTACCTCATGGTCCCTCTCTATTCTCCCTAAAATGAGTTGCAAATATTTTAGGTACTGTTCAAATATGACTTACTCTACTCAAATTCTTATTTTCTTGTTTTTTAGTCCACAAAGTATCATTTTGCATACCATATACTAACATTTGCATAAGCACCAGTTTTAATTCCTTTGAAAACATTTTGAAAGCTACTGCAGAAGTGACAAGTTGTCCTTATAGACAAGGCAAACTTAAGAGATTAAATCTGATATTCTGCAGAATTCGGTAGGTATTAACAACATAGCAAAACACAGCTAATAGGGACCCCAGGTCCACAAATATCTATTCCTACAGATTAGCAATCAATCAAACCTTTGTTGGTTTTACGATTTTTGGCAGGGGGGTGGGGGGTGGGTGGGTATTGCAGAATAAGGATAAATGAAATTATACCTAGAAGTGATTTGGAACTAACCCTGAATAAATACAAGTTTCAGTATAAAGTAGATGTTAGATGTTAAAGGAAAAAAAAACTTGCTGTATAGTGAGTCCAAGGAAGACTTATTTCTTTTTAAGAGAGGGTCTCTCCCTTTCCCCTAGGCTGGAGTACAGTGGCACAATCACAGCTCATTGCAACCTTAACCTCCTGGGATCAAGCGATCTCCCACCTCAGTCTCCCAAGTTGCTGGGATCCAGGTGCACATCACCACATGCAGCTAATTATTTATTTTTTGTAGAGTAGAGGTCTCTCCCAGGCTGGTCTTAAGCTTCTAGATTCAAGCGATCTTCTAGCCTCAGCCTCTCAAAGTGCTGGGATTACAGATTTGAGCCAACAGGCCTGGCCTAAGGAAGACTCTTGACAGTTCTGCTTTCTGTCTAGAAGATGTATTTAATTCATAAATCTAAATTCACATTACCTTTGAATTTGATTTTTCCTCTCTATTTTTTCAAGGACATTGAGATATGCTACAATTCTCTATAAAGTTCTAAATCAGAATGTTACGTGATGACAAAAAGGAAAAAGGACCAAAGATACCACATTACCAAGTTCAGAATCTGGAAGCAGCTTATTTTTCATCTTCAAAATATGAGACCAGATCTGTTTATCTACATAAACAGATCTTGTACTGATTTAATAAAGATTCTATTGACATATATGCAAAGTGAATATAAAACTATTCTGCATTATACATCATTTGATATCAAATAACAGTTGAAATAAAATAATATCAATTATAAGACAAAATTTAGAATAGCTGATTGCAAAAACTATCTTTCTCAAATTTCATGAAAAACACATCTAATATATAATGCTACAAAATAAATAGTAAATTAAAAATTTTATAATAAAAACTTTACTAAAATCAGATGAGAAATGAAAAACAAAGGTTACCTCTCACTTTTCTCCAAAGATTATGCAGATCAAAATAGATTTATTGCTATTAAATTAAGGAGCTATCAATTTGCACTGGAAAAAAATGGCACTGTCTTATATAAGTACATAAGAATGTTCTTCAATTATCACCACAGCAAAGACAGGAAGCTCATTCCTTTCTCACTTGTACTACTCCCACTCAAAACCTCTTCACATATCTTCTGGAGAAAAAAAAATTCTGTTGTCCATGAAAATTGAAAAATTTTTGTGAAGGTTTAATTGGTTGCTAGAAAACAACCTTACCAAATATAATATAAATATCAAGTGTTTTATGTGTGAATGGTTACTTGGGAAATTCAAATCTTTGAAAATAAAGCTTTAATACATTAAGGTATGAAAATGGAATATCATAAGAAAAATTTCCTTAATAACTTAAAAGGAAATTACTTGAGAAATTAAAATAAGAGGAACATTAATTTCTCCCCTTTATGAATATGAAGAAACATATAATGAGGGAATGAAAGACATTTTCACCTCAAGGTTAGTAAGATTTCCTATAATGAAGAATCAAGTGAAAGGAACTAGAAACTAGGATTTGTGTTTGCTTTTTCGCTTACTTAACCAACCTTTAGCTGGTGGTAAAGGATGTGAAGGAAGTGAATCTGAACACAGTTCCAGTGGAAATTGTAAAAGTTCTTCATTATCTGTAGAGGCTAGAAAGGCAAGAAAAATAAGTTACTTAGTAATGATCTATTATTAATTTTTTAAAATTAAGAATCTGTGACAACATACATATACATATTCTCAGCTCTATCTCCCCACCCCAATTTATTGTGGTTATTTTCTTCTTGATTTCTCCTACGGAAACCTTCCATCTACATGATGCTGTGAGTGGTGCTATCTTTCCTGGTATGACTCTTGTGAGACTTTAAGAGATTAATACCAGCAAATCACTTAGCACAGTGCTTTACAAATAATAAATGCTGGATAATAATTAATATCCTACACTTTGTCCATTACTAGTATTTTATAATACTTAAACCAGTTACATGACTTCTTTAATAAGTATCTGAACATATAATCATTTACTATATCTCCCTGACATTAACTCATTGCTCAAATCTTATCAACGCCATACATGTAGAATGCAATCAACTTTTAAAAGTTTAGGACTAATCATGGAATATCACAGAAAAAATTACCTTAATTACTTATAATGAAATTACTTGAGAAATTAAAATAAGAGGAACATTAATTTCTCTCCTTTAGGAATATTAAGAAACGTATAATGAGGGAATGAAGGATAAATTTTCACCTCAAGGTTAGTAAGATTGCCTATATTTCATTTAGCCAGTATGTCATTTAAACTATACAAAAAAGTATAGTATCCCCCCTTATGTGTTTTTCAGAACACATAATTTCCAATAATCTGAATTTCTTCAGAATTTATTTAGAATAGCACTTTCTAAATTTTACTGGATTAAGGCCACCTTTGTGAATCTGTTGAACACAATGGAACTTGTCCTGAGAACAATACATAGGCACACAATTTTGCCTTGAAGACCTTGCTAGAGATCTTAGTGTAGAAACTCCTATATTACTGCAGAATTAATATGCTGTAACTTAAGTCTAAATAACCAGCAGCATTCCCTATGTAAACACCAGTCAAATACCACCTAGTTGTGTATGAAAAAAATCAAGTCAGACACATGCTTATCCACACAGTTACCTCAATAAAGATCAACAGAAAAAGCAGCAAATATTCTTCAAGAAACAAGACATTTATTGAATTCACTTGTCGTCTGTATTTTATCACTGAACTGTAACACAGACAAACACAAACTGAACCTCCTATCCATTAAAGGTTTACCTCTTTGCAATGATTTTTCAGCATGTGTTTTGGTGGTTTGTAAAGCCTGATTTTTGTCAAAAGTTATTGCGACTGCTGTGACTGTAACCTAGAATTACAGAAACAATATGGTTAGCACAATAATCACTGCCAAAATTAAGTTTCTTACATATTTTTTTCAGTACCATGCAACAACCTGTACCAAATACCTTTTCTGGTTAAAATCCTCAACCAGAATTAAATATAAATTCAGATACACAAATTACAACTATGCCAAACAGGTATACCTAAATCTAAGTATTTCAGAAAGAACTCAAGAACCTTCTCTTAAAACATGGGAACTGGTGAAATCCCACATATTGAGTACAGGTCCTACTGTATACGTGCTAGGGCATACGTGTGCTTACCCCCTCGGATAACTAAAATCCAGAAAAAAGAAACACACATGGCCTAACGCATACTAACATATTTTTTAGTATTGTGAGGTAAACTAGTATATGCTTAAGTTATTTAATTATGGCAAAATTATAATAATTAAACAGATAATAAAAATAATAGATCAGATAAAGACTATTCTCTAATAATGGACTAAATCTTAATTACCTGAATTAATTCATCTTCAGGCAGAGATACTGTAAAATTTACATGGCAAAGGCAGCAGGGGATCATAGATCGTAGTTTAAAATACAGGCTCTACATAAGAAAATATCAGTAATGTCACTTTTTTATTTAAAAATTTATAAAGCTGATTTTCTTAATGTACATAATATTATAGCAAATGGAGAGTTAAAAATTAAAACAAAACAGGTCCACTTTTGTTTTGTGTATTCTTACATTAAGAATCTATTTTTTAGCATTTAAGAAGACGATAAGATTTAATCATTTGCCAATAAGTTACAAAAAATAAGTTTTTAAAAATTTACACATATACAATAGATTTTTATGAAATTTAAAGCTATTAACTAACTTAAATTATATTTCTTTTATAGTGTGATATAGTAAGGGGGAGAGGACAACTTTAGTATCTCATCCGATGACAGAAGTAAGATAAGTAGGTAGGAATGATTCAGCCCACAACTGTGTAAGATATTACAGATAAGACAGAAAATAGCCACTTTTCAAATTTCATTATCTTAGATGTTTGAAATAAAATTTAGTCAGAAGGTTCCTACCTTGAGTAAATTTTCACAGAGATCATTAAAGTTCTTATTGAGAGCTTGATTAGTCAAGTTGAGGCTGCTTAATCTGATTACTCTTACTGAAGTGAACATCTAAATGTGGGTGACATAACATGTCATTTTATTATTTTTAACTAAATATTTGAACAGTTGATAAATTGCCAAATAATTAACAATTTAACTAATGCAGTAGAATAAGGATGATATTTTAATTGCAATAAAGAGGTCAAAAAGAAAACAGATGATGGAACCTACTAAAATAACTTACGTGTTATTTGCTTAAAATTAAGAAAAAAAAGTTTACCTGAATTTCAGATGTCCAATTATTTATACCAGGCATAATTTCTGTATTACAACTATAAAAACCTGTCAAAATAAATTATAATCAAAATATATGATGATATTTCATTGATTTTTCTGTTAAATGACATTTTTCCATTATTACATGAAATTCCAACTATAAAACCCTTCTTTTTTTCCTTCTAAAACTATACCTGCAGGAGACTTTAAACCATACTAATAAATTATCATAGGGATTCTTTTACATGTATAAATATAAAAGGACTAAAAATCACTTCCGCCATAGTTCTAACATAAACATTTTTAACTTATGTTTTTCTACCTTGGAGTAGCAAGTACATGACAAGCTGTGATAAGTTCTTCCTTTAAAGTAAAATTAGTACTGTAACAAGTATGAGCTAAAACATTTATATGTAAAGCTAGTTTCATCCCAAAAGTAATTTTTTTGTTCACCTGACGGAGGAGGAACATCAGTAAGTAGAGAATGGACATCTTCCATGGCATCTGTGTCATCGATCTTAAAATAAAGAGATTAAAACTATTATATAAGTAGTAAATGCATAATCATTTCACATTTTTGAAAAAATGTTGGCCGGGTGCATCCCAGCACTTTGGGAGACCGAAGCAGGAGGATCATGAGATCAAGAGTTCAAGACTATCCTGGCCAACATGGTGAAACCCCATCTCTACTAAAAATACAAAAATTAGCTTGGCCTGATGGCGGGCACCTGTAGTCTCAGCTACTCAGGAGGCTGAGGCAGAAGACTCGCTTGAACCTAGGAGGCAGAGGTTGCAGTGAGCTGAGCTCCAGCCTGGCGACACAGCGAGACTTCATCTCAAAGAAAAACAAAACAAAACAGAAAAACTGTTTATTTATTAGAGTAAAGAAAAAGTAGACTCATTTTTCCCTAAGTAAAAGTATAACAAGAAAAAAATTCTAATATCAGTAAATTCCTCCACGGTAATAACCAAATACTTCTAAGTGAAATATTTTACATACAAAGTACATTAAGTCAAAAAAAAAAAAAAAAAAAAAAAAACTAGTTGTTTCTCAAGCCTTTATAAGAATGTTTCTAAAGACTTACAAAGACATCATAAGCAATCATTCCAATTTGTTTAAATTAATAAAGTGTAATCAAATCCTTTGACTAAATGCAGAATTGCTTTACAATGGAATTAGATAAATTTAAAGGCATATCTAATAATAGGTCTAAATTCTATTTTTCTAATAAAATGAATAGGTCTAAATTCTATTTTTCTTACCGTATTCCACTGTGAATAATAAATAGGGGAAATATCCAGCTGGACATGTACTGACATGCATCTGCACCTCAGTTTCTAAGTCCTAACTGCAGCCTTGCTAAGCTTCTTCTCGCACCACCCTCAGGACTTCAAGAACCACTTTCACCTCTAATTCATATGGCTACCCATAGTTACAGCCATACCTCAACCCATTATTCCCCAAAACACTCCACACCCAGGATCTCGAGCATTCTCTAACTACAGTCCTGTCTCTCTGTCCTCTCTTACTGAATCTTCCACTAGCCCTCTGTCCATGTTTGAAACACTTTGTTCTCATGTGCCTCTCTACTTAGCCAGGATCCCTAGATAAGAAATATCAATAATGCCTTAGGATCAAACTTCAGGTAATGTTTGACATCACCTGGAAAGTTTGTTAAACAGATTCCTGGGCTCCACCTAGAAATTCTCACTTACTAGGTCTGAGGTAGGGGCCCAAGAATTTGTATTTCTTACAAGCTCCCAGGTAGAGCTGACTGACGCCACAAGTAGTCACATCACACTTTGAATAGCACTGCTCTGAAAAGTACCCTGGAACTTTTACCCTCCTTGACCTGACATATTTTCCATTCTCAGGCTGTAGAGAAATGTGGGGGAAAAAGTAGGGTACAAAAAAAACCCATATAAGTTGCATTTTTTACAAATTGACACTCCCACCTTGATTAGGCCTAGTGTGTCTCCCACAGACCCTTGGTACAGACACTGGCACTGTCCCTGACTCTTTAAACCTCCAATCCCATCCCAATACAATGCTACCACGAGCTTCCTGCTACACTGAGATCAAAGCATCTATTTTTTCTCTCTCAACTTACATCTTACTCATTTATTTTCCCCTTAAATATGAAAATGAAAAATCTTTCTCTTTGGGAACTAACCATTCTACAGGAGAGTGCAGAGGAAACAGATCTGTGAGGAAAGAGTCTTCATAAACTTTTCAAGTGACATTTACTCTCTGGGGAAGTTACTAAAGTGTTCTTAGTATCTTTTTATGAAGATGGTTCAATTATATCTTTTGAATTCGTAAGAAAATATGATACTCAGAATTCATAGTGATTATATGCAAAAATGTAACAATTATAGTAACATAACATACAAAGGTAGTAATTACAATAAGTTAAAGAATGACATTTTAATTTCTTATTTAAATTCATTCAACTTTACAAAAATAACTTCAAGGTTTAATACTATTTTGCCATTATGTCAATCCATACAGTAACTTTTTCAGAACCATCTGCATTATTTTATCAGTTACCTGGTATTGAACAAACATGTTACCAAGTTCTGTTATTTTCAAGTTTGTTGTAATTTCTACAATAATTTTTAAAATATTTATAACAGTTGTAATAATACAAAAGTATATTAATTTAGCATAAATGAAAAAATGTGTATGTTAGCTTCCAAAACCTTTAAGACATTAGTCCAATACAACATTACCTCCAAAACAAAAGCATCTTTTTTCCCATGTGAAAGGTCTAATTCTGTAACTTCATCTGAGCTTTCTGATTGCGATCTTAGAAGTCTTGAGCGCTGCCTAGGTTCTGGTATGGGTGATCCTATAATCTCTTCAGATATCTCCTGAAAGAAATATAATTGCTTTATATGAGATTGTCTTTTCCAGTTTAAATTTTACATCTTTATATTAGTAGATACCTACTTGTGGAGAAAACGCCTGTAAAATATACTCAGTGAAGTCTGTACATAAGTATAACCTTTATAACTAAACTTTCATAGAGGATATGGCAGCTTTAATGATACACGAATCAGAAAAATACATATAACTGTCACAGATACAACAAGATAAAACTGACATCTAGTGTACATACAGGACAATACAATGTGTATGGAATTAGTAGGCCTTACAGCTCAGAAATCCGGTACTCCTGGCTGTGTATATTTTCTATTCAGTATTATCAGAGTCCTAATACACCATAAAAATTTAAAGGTATATGTTCCTAGAAAGAATTTTAATCTTTTACATCTTTTCTTATCCACTGGTAATTTTTCAAAGCTCCACGTGGCAAAATGTGGAATATGATAAATGTATAAGCATGAATACATATATACATATACTATGCATGTATTTGCTATTCAATTTATTAAGCTAAATAAACTTTGGTAGTTAGTGTAAACTTTAAAGTTTAAGTGTAAACTTAAACTTTAAGGTCAATGTATGGTGCAATACTGTATGGCTCAATGAGCTTTTTGCTGTTACACAGCCCAATATCACTAGAGGTTCTAAGGATCTGTTGGTCACAAAGAATTCTGGAAGAATGTGAATATGTGAATACAAAAGCAAAAGGCATAGACTACTGCTAATGAAACAGTTATCTTTTTAATAAACAAGGAAATTGTTCATAAAAGTTTTTCAAAAACATATCATTTTAAATGTTTATTGCTAGTACATACCTTCAATAAAAGACTACCACAACAGCACAATTTCATAATGTTATAATCTACGGACCACTTTCACATCCATTTATCTTATTTGTACTCCAAATTAATCTGCCCTCTATAAAGTTGATATGTTACACATTATAATGACTACAAAATGGAAGAGAGTTGAAATTCAGAAGTAAATTAGTAGTTTGCCTAGATATGAAAACAAGAAAGTGTAGAACCAGTCTAGGTCAGTCTTTTGACACACAGTGCAGCGTTATTCGCCCTAGATACCACACTACCTTTTACAATTTTACAGTAGTTTAAATTCTGTTATGCCTTTGTTCACAATACCACAGACTTAATAAATATAACTGTCTGGTATTTAATATGTTCTAAATTCATAATGAAATTTCATCACTAGTATTGTTATTCTAAGAGATGTGAATCTTATTTTGATATTTTAATAGTGTAAAATATTTCTATTTTACACTACTTTTTCACATTAAATCTTTAAAATCCAGTGTATATTTTATACTTACTATATATCTCAATTCAGACTAGTCACAAATGCTCAAAAATCACATGTGGCCAGTGGCTACCACAGGGAATAATAAACAGTACAATTCTAGGTCATAAACTTAACAATTCCTCCCAAATTAACAACTATGCTAGAATAATATGATGAAAGCTATATATGAGATGCAACAATCCAGATACACTGTTCCAGAAGACCAGCCACAATTTTAGATAAGACATTTAAAGTAATAAAAACAATAATAATAATGTTATTCAAATACTTTTCTTTCATGAAAGTATTTCATTATCAGAGTCTCATAAAAACAAATAATTTCATCCTAACTCCAACATATTTTTCTTTCAATTCAGACTATTGCCTTAAGGCATCCACAGAGGAGGAAGCACCTTAATACTTATTGCAAAGTTGGTAAAAAGATTGATTAAAGAAAATGACTGGGAGGAGAATTGTAAAAAAAGAAACTGTAACTGAAAAACTGTTTTCTTTCACATTTTCACCACAGTAAGAACCTCTTTTTACTAACAAAGAACATTTTAAACCATTTATTTCATCATTCAACAAATACTGATTAAGAAACTACTACCAGGAGGAAGTTTTCTAGGCATCAGAAATAAAGCCTTCAAGGAGTGTCATTCTACTGGTATTGACAGGCAATAAACCAACCACACACACACAAATATGAGCTATAGAAAACAATAAAAGAGGGAAAGGTGATAGGAAGAGCCAAAAATGAAGTCATAATTTTTAAATAGGATGTGTTTAGAGTACGCTTACCCGAAAAGGAGACAGTTGAGCAAAGACATAAAGGGAGGTGAAAGAGTGAGTAATAAGGAGAGCTAATCTAAACGGTGAAAAAAAATACTGTGTCCTAGATAAGATAACATAAAAATATACTAATAAACAATAACTGATGTATTCACAATATAGGTTTGTTTTACTTACTGGAGGATTGATTTCATATAACTCTTTGTTTTTAGCAATTGTATCATTTATCTTCTTCTGCATATGAGAGATGTGCTGTTCATACGAGCCATCATTAGGAGTCTTCCCAGCAATCTGAATACCACCAGGAGTTGGTAAAGCTGCTAAATATACACCTGTGGCAGACTTGTAAAAATAATAGGGAAATAATCAGAAAAAATATCTATAGGATAGCTGTCCTTAAGTTTTCACATTTAAGAATGTGGTCAACACCAGGATGCAAGGGCTCACACCTGCAATCCCAGTACTGTGGGAAGTCAAGGCAGGCAGATCAGTTAAGGTTAGGAGTTCGAGACCAGCCTGGCCAACATGTTGAAACCCCATCTCTAATAAAATTACAAAAATTAGCTGGGTGTGATGCTGTACATCTATAATCCCAACTACTCAGGAGGCAGAGGCAGGAAAATCACTTGAACCCAGGAGGCAGAGGTTGCAGTGAGCCAAGATCATGCCACTGCACTTCGGCCTGGGCAATAGAGTGAGACTCTGTCTCAAAAAAAAGAAAAAAACAAAACAAAACAAAAAACAAGAATGTGGTCTTTGCCCATTAGGAAAAATATAATCAGCATCAGTTTACATATAAGACATATCTGGAAAGGCACACAAAAACAACTGGTTAACAAGGGCTAGTTTCTTTTGGGGAGAACCCTGGGTAGGTGGGAGACAGTAAGGAAATGGGGATTTACTTTTCACAGCATACCCAACTATATTTTTTATGATTCTACCTCACAATTTTTTTTTTTTTGAGACAGTTTCATTCTGTCGCCCAGGCTGGAGTGCATGGTGTGATCTCAGCTCACTGTAACCTCCACCTCCCAAGTTTAAGCAATTCTTCTGCCTCAGCCTCCTGAGTAGCTGGTATTACAGGTACCCACCACCACACTCAACTAATTTTTGTATTTTTAGTAGAAACGGGTTTTCACCATGTCGGCCAGACTGGTATCGAACTCCTGATGTCAAGGGATCTGCCTACCTCAGCCTCACAAAGTGCTGGGATTACAGGCATGAGCCACTGGGCCTGGACCTATCTCATAATTTTTAAAAATACAATTAGAATTTAAAATAGGCCGGGCGTGGTGGCTCAAGCCTGTAATCCCAGCACTTTGGGAGGCCGAGGCGGGTGGATCACGAGGTCAAGAGATCGAGACCATCCTGGTCAACATGGTGAAACCCCGTCTCTACTAAAAATACAAAAAATTAGCTGGGCATGGTGGTGCGTGCCTGTAATCCCAGCTACTCAGGAGGCTGAGGCAAGAGAATTACCTGAACCCAGGAGGCGGAGGTTGCAGTGAGCCGAGATCGCGCCATTGCACTCCAGCCTGGGCAACAAGAGCGAAACTCCGTCTCAAAAAGAAAAAAAAAAAAAAAAAGAATTTAAAATAGCAAAAAAAAATTAAAGGTTGCTAAAAAATAAATTTTTCATGAATGAGCAGACACAATACCTTTAAAGGTGGCAAAAGTGAAGAGGAAACACAAAACAAGGTAACATTTATATATATACTTATGTGTAAATATGCTAATATAAGCAAAGCAAAAAAATAGAAGTACAAACATCAAATGGTTAACATCAAAGGGATGGAATGGGAAAGAGAAACGACAATTCTTTTAACTCTAGATATCTGTGTATTTTTTAATTGTTTGAAGTGTTATTATTTTAATTAATCATTGCCAATTTTATAAACATAAATCCTAAAAAGGGATTGATGAAGAAGTCTGCATAGCAGATGAAATTGTTCCTCAAGAATGCTTGCTCCTGGTTTGTGCATTAGTATTCACCACTGCATAGATGACCCAATCTCTAATACTCAACCAGGGAACCTCCACTTCTCCATGCCATATGAAGCCTTAGTCCAACATCTCTAATGCGATTTTAGTTCCATTCATAAATGAGGCAACAGCCCTGAATGCCTTAGAACACAGACTCTGGAATCAGATAAGCCTGGATTTGAAATCGAGTTCTAACACATGTAACTACATCACTTTGCAGTCTCAACCTATCATAGCACACATTTTCTCCTCCTGTAAAGTGAAGATAATATCACAGTCTTTCTGTAATATCTTAGTGCCAGACACCTAGTCAGCATTCATCTGAGATTACCTAGCACAGAAGATAGTCTTGAGACCTTACAATTTAGGTGCACAAACTATAACAAAGCACAAAGATGAAATGTCAAACAGTGGTAATTAACAGCACTAATGATCAAGAAGGAAAATATTAGTATGAATCAGGAAAGCAATATTTGAGGCAAGTCTTGGATTATATCAGTGTCATAAACTAGTTTTCTGGAGCTCAACCATCAAAAATGTTTGGTATAGCTAGCAGAATGTTTTTTAAACCTCTCAATTTGAATCCAGCTCTTGACATGCATAGGCACCCATCAATCATTACAGTCTTGCATCACGCACAAATTATACATTTATGTTATGTTCTCACTAAGCATGCAAATTTTAGACCACTGAATTAAAATATGCACTTTTCCCGAAGTTACTCTAAGTATAAAAGAGAATTTTTTTTTTTTTTTTTTGAGGCAGGGTCTTGCTCTGTCACCCAGGCTGGAGTGCAGTGGCACGGTCACAGCTCACAGCAGCCTCAAGCTCCCAGGCTCAGCGATTCTCCCACCTCAGCCTCTCAAGTCACTGGGACTACAGGCACATGTTGCCACACCCGGATAATTTTTGTGTTTTTAGTAGAGACAGGGTTTTGCCATGTTGCCCAAGCTGGTGGTCTCAGAATCCTGGGTTTGAGTAATCTCCCCACCTCAGCCTTTCAAAGTGCTGGGATTATAGGCAAAAGTTACTGTGCCCAGACTAAGTATCAAATATTTTAATATGAACCAGGTTACTTAATTATTATAAATTTCTATTGTTAGAAAACTGTAATACCCAGTTTATCATCATCACACAATTATCCTCTACATACAAAATTTTACACATGTGCTCTTACAGAAAGATGAAGTAGGAAACAAATGTGCATTTGACCTATAAACGTATACTGAGACAAAAAAAAGTCAAATTCTATAAATTTCTTAAAATTAAATGTCTATGCGTGTCTCAAAAAGATGGCAAGAGAATTCAAATCTGAAAACTTCCAGTAACACAAACAAAATGCTGGTTAGCGAAATAACTAGAAAATGAGAAAATTTCCATAAATGTGGTGGATCAGATTCCATATGATCAATGTGCATTTTGCAGGCACCTGGTTCTCTGAGTCCTACGCTACTTATAGAAGCAGCAGTGACTTTCCTCATTAACATCTTTCCAGTCAGAACTTACCTGCTAACAAGCCACGGTGAATATTAAGCTGAGACACAACTTTCTCTTTTCTCATATTTCATCAGCACTTAAAAACACACATTTTTTTTTTTTTTTTTTGAGACAGGGTCTCACTCTGTCACCTCAGGTGGAATGCACTGATGAGGGCTCACTGCAGCCTCAATCTCCCAGGACTCAAGTGATCCTGCCACTTGAGATTCCTGCCACTACACCTGGCTAATTTTTAGTATTTTTTATAGAGACAGCAGTCTCACTCAGGCTAGTCTAACGCCTGGGCTCTCCCCCCACCACAGCCACCCAAAGTGTTGGAATTATGGGTGTGAGCCAACACACCTGGCTAGAAACACCTATATTTTATTACACATTCTACCACTGGCCATAGGTGCACAATTTATGATAAAGCTTAATTGTCTGTCCAATAGTGTCTCCCATGTTGTACTTTATCTTCTCCATCAAAACTAAAGATTATTTTAGCACATGGTCCACATCATGTGGGGTAGCACATGCTCTGCCCATCAAGGGACATTCGGCAATTTCTGAAGACATTTTTGGTTGTCACAACTGGGGAGATGCTACTAGCATACAGTAGGGAGTTGCCATGGATGCTGCTAAGCATCATACAATTAACAAGACAGTTTCCTACAACAAAGAGGTATCCTGCCCTAGTACCAAGATGGAGGAACCCTGTTTTAGCAATATGTAAACAGTAATGAAGTCCAGAAAAACTGTGGCCAACCTATTATGCAAGCTACACCTGATAATTTTTAGAAGTAGAATTATTAAAGTTAGATCACAGTCCCTTTAAAATATGTGAAAAACTATCACGTTTTTTTTTACTTCTTAAAATCTACTCATCCCACAAAGGTCTTAATGTCAAATTCTTTATGTAAGTCTTTGAAAAAGTCTCTTTGAATCACATAAAATAGAGTCTACTATAATTAAGAAAATCATAAAACAAAACCAAAAACATCTAAACTTACCGCTAAGCCCATCAACATATTTTCACCCACTGTGATCTGAATTCTTAGTCCAAACAAAGCATTCATTCCTTTGAGTTTTAGTTTATTCATTAGCTGAGTATGCACTTCATATTCCATAAATGGCAAGAGATTACTGATAGCTGTAGCATTTGCTTCTGCCTGTGCTTTCTTTTTTAAGCGACATAACCTATAAAGGAAAGTAAGTCAGTGAACATATTCTTGGTATCATCTTTAATAATCTCCAATTTTGAAAACTTTCTAAAGGTACGCTGAATAAAACATTTACTTGCTTCTAATGGACTTACTGAGTTACAGCAATAATCTTTTCTGCTTTTCGTCACTGTATAAACTTGCACTAAAAATCATATTTCATAACGGGTACAAAAAAGTAGAACGAATGAATAAGACCTAGTATTTGATAGTACAACAGGGTGTCCAGAGTCAATAATACTTTAATAGTACCAGTTAAAATAAGTAAAAATGTGTAACTGGATTGTTTCTAACACAAAGGATAAATGCTTGAGGGAATGGATACCCCATCTTCCATGATGTGATTATTATGCATTGCATGCCTGTATCAAAGTATCTCATGTATCCCATAAATACATACACCTACTGTTTACCCACAAACATTATTTTAAAAAATCATATTTCAATAAACAAAAAAAATCTCCAAATCTCTAAAAATGAAATAATGACCAACATCACTAGACACTATCAATTAAAATCTTAGGTATTGTAACTGCATGTGTTCCAAATAAATGCAAAGCGGAAGAAAAATGTTACTCATTAAAAAAATACAAAAGTCGCTTGAGCATCTACTTCGTACCTGATAGACTACATTCAAAGGGACAGTAATTAGACTAATAGATTATTTCTCAACAGTAGAAATGAAAACCAGAAGACAGTGGTAAAAGAGTATCTTTAATGTGCTGTAAAGAAACAGTTGCCAGTGCAAAATATTTTTTAAAGATAAAAGTAAAATAAACACATTTTTCAGACAGACCAAAAAAAAAAAAAAAAAGTTTACCACCAGCAGACCCATCAAATATATATATATATATATATATATAAAAGCATACACTTAAGGCAAAAGGAAAACAATCCCAAATGGAAGGTCTAAGATGCAAGAGGGAAAAAAAATAAATGGATCAGAAATACACATTAGAAGAAAAATCAACAGACTTTGTAATAAATTTGATGTGGGAGGTTGAGAAAGAGGATAGTGTCAAGTATCAACTTTGGCATGAAGAACTGGATAAAGGTACCATTTATGAAAATAGAAGAGGCTAATAAATGGAGACAATCAGGAGTTCAACGTGGAACAAGTATGAGATGCCTATGACATATCAAAATGGGGATATGAAGTAAACAGATACATGAGTCTGAAGCTCAGAAGAACGTTCTGGACTACAGTTATAAATCTGGGAATCACAGACACATAGATAGCATATAGATCTATATGAGTTGATGAGTTCAACTAGGGAGAGAGCTTTGAGAAGAGGGCCCAAACTCATGGCTCTCAAGGAGCAAGAAATGAGAAGTCAAGAAAGAGGCTGCAGATTATACATAAAGGTAGGAAAACATAGAAAGCATGGCATCATGAAGTCAAAGGAATTTTGAGGCGAAAATAACTAATGGTGTCACTATTGCTGAAATGTCAGAAGTAAGATGAGGACAGAAGTACCTGATAGATTTGGTAACCTGGCAGCCGTTGTCATGACAGCCCCAGTTAGAATTTCCTACTCCCGTGCATTTTAAAAGAAACTCTTACTAGCTAATTAAAGTAGTAAAAGAAACACTTCATGGTACTATTCTTTAAAATAAAGAAAGAGATTCGATTTCTAAAACATTGTTACATATTTAATGTCATTGTAGCAGTCTCTTCTTAGTCACCTACCTAGCCTGTAGCAGGTTAATAATTTCCATAATAATATATATTTGTATAAATGTTAAAAACTGCTTTTGCGTACAAACTTATTTGAGTTTTCCAGAGAGGATTTTTTTTTTTTTTTTTTTTTTACATGCAATAAAACACAAAGCTCCAACAGAATTGCCCAGTTTGTTCAGGATCAAACAGGTAGGAAACAGCAGAACTGGTACCTGAAAAGAGGTTTATGGCTTCGTATCTCATACTTTTTCAGGAACACCAAATAATGTTTTCACAAACATACCTTGCTTGAATAAGACAACCTTTTCCAATTACTGTTGCATCTGTTGGAAGGTCTATAGTTGTAAACAGAACATCAGGAACTTTTTGTTTCCTGCAGTTATAGCAATATGTGAGATGAGCTGGAAATGGCATATTCAGTTCATCATATGGTATATGGCAAAATCCACAACGTGTAGGCAAATTTTCTTCAAGCCTATATAAATTAAGAAAAAAAAAAAGACATTCTTTAAAAACGTACGAATTTTTTCAAAAATAATTATGTAACTGATATTACATACACAACACTTGTATACAAACTATCCAACTTCTACCACGGTAGGCTACAAGAGCACCACTATGACTGATAAGAATTAAAAACGACCATGAAATCAGAACCATACATTTTTCCTGTGAGAGAAAAGACTTATCAATTGCAAAGTCATTTTGCGCCAATCTATCTGCTTGATGATTTACCACCTGACAAACACCACTATTACCCCAGGGTTTTTTCTCTGGGATACAATATTTTTTAAAAAATGGTTAGATGATAATGATGACATTTTCCCACTGGTTGACAAATATAGCCACACAAAAAAAAAATCCCAAAGAAAAAAATATTTTGGTTACCAGAAGCTGGGAAGGGTAGTGGAGGGCTGAAGGAAGAGTGGGGATGGCTAATGGGTACAAAAAAGGTAGAAAGAATGAATAAGACCTAGCATTTGATAGCACCACAGGGTGACTATAATCAATGGCTTAATTGCACATTTTAAAATTACTCAGAGTATAACTGGATTGTTTGTAACACAAAGAATAAATGCTTGAGGGGATGGATACCACATTCTACATGATGTGATTATTATCCATTGCATGCTTATATCAAATTTTTCATATACAACTACTAGGTACCCCAAAAAATTAAAAATAAAAAAAAATTTAATCAAACATTTTTTAATTTAATGTAAAAAAGTATTAAAAAAGAAAAACGGTAAGTCAAAAATAGGCATACTCTAAGATTTCTAGTTTCCTATGATAGTTTTAACTTTTTTGAAAAACCAAAACATCTATTTCATAAATGTCATACATATCATACATAAACTGCAAATGAAACAATCATAACCTCCCCACCCATTGCAAAATGCTTGTTGTATTATGCTGTTTTTGAATTCATTCTAAAATGATAAAGCATTTTTTCATTGAGGACAATAAGGATGGAAACAAGAGAGAAGCTCCATGAAAAACTCCATACTTTCACACAATTGTATCTTCCAGAGCTCTGGAAAGATGTGAGTCAATATTCCCTAACTTAAAGTAACCCATTAGAAGTTGAAACCTGGCAAACAGAAAAATTTTAAAGGAAAAGGAAAACTTAGATATACCAGGAAGACAATAAACTTTTTTTTTTTTGGATATAGGGTTTCACTTTGTCACCTAGTCTAGAGTGCAGTGGTGCAATCATAGCTCACTGCAGCCTTCAACTCCTGGGCTCAAGTGATCCTCCTGCTTCAGCCTCCCAAGTAGGTGGGACTATAGGATTTTTAACCGAATCTTCATTACACTTTAAATCACATTAAATTACTCCCAGATGCCATTATTTTACTGTGAAGATGACATTCTGGTATATTAGAACTAACTCGAGAAGTGAGACATCTGAATGGAACTGTGTGAACCTGAACAAGTAGATTATTTAACCTCTCAGAACCTCCTTTATAAAACTGACAATGTACCTAGAGAAGTTTGTGGGTTTCTTTGGAGATTAAATAAGAAAAACTATAGCTAAACACACTCACCTCCCCAGTATAATGTTCACTATACAGCAGCAAATAGTTCCACTTAGCCTGAAACCAATCTGAGATAACTTGCTAAGTCACACTAAGCACTAACTAGCAGGCCTCATGTTTGAATTTCAGTTTGTTTGGATCCAAAACCAATGTGTTATAAGGGGGTACAAAAGGATGAAAACTGAAGCAATTTTTAACTAAACAGCTCACACAAATTTCAACATTAGTGGTATATATAAGGCATAAAAATAAAAGTATTAAAATTTATGAAAGCATTTTGAATATGAAATATACACAGGGATTATCAATAGTGAGATCATAAGGAATCTTTTCTTCCGTCTACTCTCCTACATTCTCCAATTTTTTTCTAATAAGCAAAAGTCATTTCATAGCAGAAAGAAAAGATATTTTCCTTTTCTTTTTCAACTAGGGATGGCAGCTATTTATAACTACCATATAAGAAAGAGAATGTACTGTATCCATCCAAGCCACAATACAGAAAAAAACCAAGCTACATGGGAAAGGTCATTTGTTAAATTAGGCTTCCTATCAACTCAACAATGAAATCTACAGACATGTAAGAACTATATTGCATCACTAGTACAACTCACTGCCAAAGAGAGTTTTCTCAACAGAACATTCTAATTATTTAGTGTGCTTCAAAATGCCCCACCTTCACTTTACTATTTACAATGACCTTTAAGGCTATGGAATTTATAATAGTCAATTTCCATTATAATACTGACAAAAGAAAGTGACCAAGTTCCTCTTGTGAATACCAGAACTAGAGTATCTTAGTTATGAATGCTTGCAAATTTACATTAAATTTGACAAGACACAGAATTTTTTTGCTTCCTTTTTTTTCTCAGATAGTCTCACTCTGTTGCCCAGGTTAGAGAGCAGTGGTGCCACCTTGGCACACTGCAAACTCTACCTCCCAGGCTCAAGCAATTCTCCTGCCTCAGCCTCCTGAGTAGCTGGGATTACAGGCACCCGCCATCAGACCGGGCTAATTTTTGTATTTTTAGTGGAGATGGGGTTTCACCATGTTGGCCAGGCTGGTCTTAAACTCCTGATCTCAAGTGATCCACCTGCCTCAGCCTCCCAAAGTGCTGGAATTACAGGTGTAAGCCACTGTACTTGGCCTTGCTTCCTTTCTTAATACATACTTAACATATTAATACTGGGGAGAAAAGTAAATATGCACACTGTGGAATAAGGAGTAATTAAAATCTGTATTATTCAGGTAGACTTAGGTACCTGGTACCTAACTGATAGACAGTCTGCCTTCCATATCCATGGGGCTGGCATCTGTGAATTCAACCAACCATAGGTTGAAAATACTCAGAAAAACACTAAAAAAGCCCACAAAGTTCCAAAAAGCAAAGCTTGAATTTGCCACATGCTAAACATTACACTGAATCCATGAAAATGAAATGATGAATAGGAATTATATCAGGTATTATGAATAATTTAGAGGTTATTTAAAGTATAGGTGAGAATGTGCATAGGTTACACGCAAATATACCATTTTATATAAGGGACTTGGGCATCTGCAGATTTTGGTATCTGCAAGAGGTCCTGGAACCAATTCCTTATGGACACGGAAGGACCATATATATTCTATCTATATATAATCTTGATAAAATACAGTACTTTTATTAATTTGTAAATTAAGAATTGTTTTTATAAAAACTGTTTCATAACCTCTTTGTTTTTGGAGGTGAGGCAGAGGGAAAAGAAAGGAAGAAAAAAATCAAGAGATATTATTTCTATATCATGACAAATGAAAAAAAAGTACACTTGAAATTCTTCAATTGGTAACCATACATGCTACTAGGAACAATAAACAATAATGTGTGCCATATAGTGCAGAATCCAATACTTCTCTGTTACTATGGGTTAGTTAAAAACGAGTCAAGTGCTCGCTCCTGATTTTTACATTGTACTACTGTAAGCCACACTACAGAGAAGAATTATCCCAACTCTGAAAAAAAAAGTCAACCTCTCCCTTCTCTGCCCTTATGAAAAATAAGCCAGGCTGCCATGACAACCTCTGTTCCAAACAGCCTTCCAAGGTGCCATCCTGCAGAAATCTAGGATTCAGTACAGCCGCTGTGCCAGATGCAGATAAAATGCAGACCTCTTCACTATAAAGGAAAAAACACAAGCAAGTTAACATTTTCAAACAGTGTAACTTTGGAAAATGCTAAATATCAAAATGATTATTATAACAGTGACAATTTAAGTTCAAGTTAGACTCTACTAAATAATAAATAATATTGATAAGATTAACCTCCAACACCTAGCCTAAAAAACAGAAGTAACTTTATTTGAATGGAGAGGGCAAGAACTCCTCATAAATTAAAAATTGAAAAAAAGATAAAGTATTAATATTAAAGACAATAACTTCATTTAAAATATGGCAAGACTGAAAGAATGAAATCTTTCAAAATATAACCAGTAATAAATTATATTGCTAAATCTAGCATTAATCAATTAAATTATATTAAAATTATCTTTAAATGTATACTGTTTTATTAAAATTATTCTAAAAGCATAACTATGTAAATATCTCTATATAGGTGATTTATATAGCTTAATCTAAATTTAAATAATTATAAAAGTTTCTGCAATACACAAAATATACTACATGAAGCTTAAACCATATTATCATATAACAGAAAACTGATATCCAAAATAATTTTTAAATGTTTATTATATGTCACCCAATTTGAAAGCTAAAAATTAAACAATCAACATAATCATTGAATGAGATCACCCAAACAAATGAGAAAAGTAGCAACCTAGGGATGAAATGCTGAAAACAAGCTAAAAATAAAACAAAAGCCTAAGAGAACAGGGAAGGAACAGTCACTTGAACTGTAAATAAATAAGGGGAGACCAGGCTTAAAGTGTAGGCAGGAATTAAGGATGTTAGAAGGAGTAACATGGAATCACTGAGGCCTTCGAATCAGGAAGCTACAAGAGCAGAAGTGTGTTTCAGAGAGTTTAATCCAGTAACAGAAAGTAACATGGGTTGGAATAGAAAAAATTTAAATACAAAGATTTCTTTGAGGTCTAGAAAGGAAGAAAATCTGTCAGATGAACTCAAACTTCTAAGTAAGTTAATTCATTTGGAGACTCCTCCATCTACGACCTATCTTCAGCCATCCTGAGTATACATCCTGTGGCCTTCTTTTTTTTGCTACTCTTTCAAGCGTTGAATGCATCTATTAAGCTTTGAAACCTCTCCTCATGCCTCTTTTTATTTATATAATTCATATTCACTCCCCAAAATCCAATTTAAGCATCAGTTACTTCACTGACAATTCTACTTCAAGCTTTTAGCCCTCTAGGATACCAAAGCATCCTATAACTCATCTTAAAAATTATTTTACATCATAATTCTCCAATGAATGTAAATATGATGCCAAGAACTGTCTTTTAAAACTGTATCCCTGGCCAGGCACAGTGGCTCATGCCTGTAATCCCAGCACTTTGGGAGGCTGAGACAGGAGGATCACCTCAGGAGTGGTAAGGAGTTCGAGACCAGCCTGGCCAACATGGTGAAACCCTGTCTCCACTAAAAATACATAAATTAGCCGGGCATGGTGGCAGACACCTATAATCCCAGCTACTTGGGAGGCTGAGGTGAGAGAATCACTTGAACCTGGGAGGCGGAGGTTGCAGTGAGCCGAAATCACACCATTGCACTCCAGCCTGGGTGAAAGAGCAAAACTCCATCTCAAAACACACACACACACACACACACACACGCATCTCTAAGCCCTGAAAGTTTATGACATTAAATCCATGAATGCGGGAAGACAACCAGGGAGTAAGGCAAGATAAGCATGACAAAGTTAGTAGTTAACAAGAGTAGAACCGCTACCATGGAAATAAACAGTCCAGGAGTATAACACGTGATCTGCAAAGGAAAAGAAAAGCCCACAGAAGATTAAATAATATGGCTCTGTGATGCCCGTATTTACTACAGTTTAATGATTTTTCCCTAATAAGGATCACCACAAGAGCAGAGGATCTGAAAGTAAATATCTAAGAATAGATAGTAGACAAATAAGACAGCAGAAGGTTAAACAGTTTCTGGATAATATCAATTGTAAACTTTTGAAGGGGTTGAAAGTAGGGTTCAAAGATGGCAAAAGAACAAGAAAAGCCAGAACCTAAGTAAGGAGCTGAGAAAACAACTGGTTAAGATAAGGTTCAAAATAAACTAGACATAAAAGAGCAAATGATATTGACAGAAAAACGTTAAGGTGTGATCTGAGAGTAAAATTTTTTAGTTTCAAAATTTTAAAGCGGAAGTTTCAAGAGATACTCAGGTCCAAAATATGGCTGAAAGTTAAATGGGATCAGAAGACTTGAGATTAAGAAACTATAATGCCAGCTGCTAGAATGAACATAATCATATGTAACTGGAGGAGATAGCAGAGAAGTAACTAAGAAAGGCAGGAAGAATGCTTTGGAGGTAGCTAATCAAACAGTAGAGTGGCACACACTTCAAAGGAGAAGACATGGTTAAAATGAATCGAAGGAGAAAAAGTTACACAAAACCAAGAGTATGAAAGCCCCTTCCTAATTTGTCAGTGTTAGGAAGAATGATTTGTTAGCAGGAGAAAGTTACATTACAGTAGGTGAAAGGAGGCAGAATGAGTTTATGGACGAACTTTAAAGACACATGGCAATTTATTTACAGTAGATCAAGGGTTCCAAATGTTCCAGTGGAAAAAGTTAATACAGTTATCCACACTATAGTAAAGTAAGCTTAGAGTTAATATTTGCTATGTGCCAGTATTATATTCTCATTTAATCACTGATTTAAATGATTAAGTGATCTGTGGTATTATCTCCATTTTAATGTATAAATTGAGGCTCAGAAGAGTTAAATAACTTCCTCAAAGTTACGCAGTCATTAAGTGGCGAAGACGGCATATGAACCTTGATCTAATGTACTCTAAAGCCCATGTTCCTCATCACTTTGCTATTCTCTTTTATTTTATTTGCATAAAGCTTTTTCCCTTTCAGATGACAATCTAAATTACAGTGTCTAGAAAATCAAGTTGTTATTATCATTTACCAGATGCTAGTTGATTCACTGTAGCCCACTACAGCATGACAGCCTAATGCTTTAGCATGTGATTTTATTTCTTGTCTGATTTCTGCCCACCATGCATCTCGAGTTTCTGGTTCATCTGAAAAATAAATTTTAAATCAGTTTGTTACTCAGTAGCACATTATCTATATGAACATGAAATGTTTAAAATAAACATACTATGGGAAGTAAAGATGTATTGTCCTATAATGGATTTTTTAACTTCACATCATTAAAATGCTACTTCTCAAAAGGCATACGATTTAACATTTTAAACTCAATCACTGGAAAACAAACTAGCTATCTGCATTTGCTTTATTACTTGGATACTTATAGGAATGTATGATTAGATATAATTTTAAATGTAGACCCAGAGTTTCCAAATTCTAATCTTAACTATGATTAGAATTTAAGAATTAGACTAAGAGAATATTCTACGTCTCACTTCACTGAGTGAACAATTTATGTGTTATATCCATAAATTTAATTTTAATTCTGATTTCATTTCTTGGTACCTATTTTTTTATAACTCACTATATTCTGGATTCTTTCCAAGGCAAAGATTTGTCAATGTTAAAAAGAGAAAGCTATCTGCAAGCCATCCTTCTACAGAGATGTAGGTCTTTAGGCAAAGTACAAGAAATAGACTAAACTAATTCAAAAAAAAAAAAAAAAAAGAAAGTAAATACACTTAAAAACGTAACATAAATAATTTGTCAACGTATATAAGGGCCAATTTCAGATAGAACATTCCATGTATTAGTCTGTAATTTTTAAAAATGATTTAGAATCACAGAATTGTATCTTATTACCAAAGAGAAGTCCAATATTGCTTGTAATGGAGCACTGTAAGTGGAGCATCTGTCATACATATTTTCCTAATCACTTGCAGTTAGCTGCAAACTGCGGGTGACAGCAGCTGCAAATTATAGTAACTTTTTATGTACAATTATGTTAAAAACAGAAACAGTCTATAATTAGCGTATCATGATTTATTTCTTTTTGTGACCAATTCTCATTTGGGAACAACCTGAGATAGAAAAAAAAAATCAATTCTAACTAGAATGCTAAGCTCTTACTGTAAATTTTCCACATAAAAGACACTATTAGAAATCTAAAAACAAAAAAATCCAAAGTTTCTATTATTGAATTGTAATATATATTCATTTTTCAAAATGTTTTTTAAAATTAGTAGAATAAGTAGAATTATACTCACTAGTAAAATAGTGAAGACAGCAAAGTAAAGAAAGGTTAAGAGGCGTGTTATAGCTCACATTCCTATGATGAAATTTTTGTTTCCTCCACAGGGAGGAAGATCAGCAAAAGGGAGAAATAAGGAGATAAAAGCCAGAACTACAAATGATGCCAGCCAGTTCTTGAATTAAAGTTTTGGTTCCAAGACAGTGCTACCCTAAAACTTTCTTTCAGAAGAAAAGAAAGTAATGCAGAATTCAGGAAACTGAGGAAAAGATCAAAGTACAAGATAAAATGAAGAAGAGAAACAGGAAAGACTACAATATGGTATTAGCAATCAATCTTATAAATTAAGAAATGTGTGAACAATTATGTGACCCTATTTTACACAAATACCATTTGTGTTAAAGAATTTCTTCACATTCCTAAATGAAATGTATGTATTAACAGCAAAAATACATCTCCAAATCCATACTCTCTTTTTCTTCTAAGACACACACACTATGAACCAATCTGAACAACCATTTAACATTAGCCTTTCCTAAAAGAGAATTTTTGTATTCTAAGATAAACTATTATTCAAGTGGTTGCCCTAATCTATTAAATTATTTAAGATTCTGAGAAAATCATTATCACAAATAACTACAGAAATGTATCTAAGTTTAGAAAACACCTATTTTCCCAAAAGACTGCATGAAATAAAAAGTCTAACTTTTCTTAAACTAATACAACCTACTATTTACTTTTTAAACCATTCTAGAAGTTGAAAATATTATTTTCTAAATCAAACGACTATGTACTATGTATTTTTTAAGAATAGATTTTTCTCACATTAGGTTTGCCTACATCTGTAAAGTAATACATAGCAGCTTTACTGATTTAAAAATGAATTTTACAGAAAGTAATCCAAAAACAAGTGTTTTAAAAATTAATGAAAAACGGAGGAAGCTACTTAAGTTATACATATATTTATTTTTAAAAGGCCAGCATGTCTAAATGGGAAAGTATGTTATAACAATTCCTATGATATACCACAGAGAATACAAAGTTCATTTACATTAAACTTACCTTAGTATAACACATAAAATAATCAAATAATTAAAACCAAACACTATGAAAGAATAAGTGGCTGATTCAAAAAACAAACAAACAAAAAAGCTGAATGCAGCGCAAGTGGAGCATTCATATTCTTCTGACAAATTCACAAGCAGCCTTTATTTTAACACATGAGCCACACAATTGCACATGGGGATGCCATTACTGTATTTAATAAAGTATTTACAAGTTTAATACAAAGCTAAAGAGTTACATAACATGGGAGCTAAGGAAGCAAATGGCATATGTCCACACTCCAGAAAACTTCTAAATTTGGTTTTTGGCTAAAGCGAAAGCTCAAAGAACGAAGGGTTTGCAAAGCAGATTCAGCATACAGGAGCCAGAAACAGTGGATATTTTGGCGCATGCTTGGATCAGGTGACAGTACAGACTGAAAACTATGGCAGCTCACTGAAATGGTTACAGAAAGTAATGGCCCTAGATTCTATGTGAAAGCAAGGCAAGCATACAGTAGGGAGCACTTAATCACAAACTGGTAATTGTATTAACAATTATCTACAACTGTAAGCAAGAGACTAAAGGAAAAATTTTGGCTACTAAATTTAGGTGGTATTTAATTAAAACAAAATTAAGATTAATTTATTTAATATTAAAGAAAAGTTAAATTTATCTTCAAAGCTTATTTTATACTCACACCAGATATGAGCTAGAGAATCCTCAAGTAGTAATTATGATTCAGCCTAACCTATCATAGTATTTAATCCCTATAATAGAATGTTTAAGGTTTAAAAACTGATAACTACAGTCTTATAGGAATGTATTGTATTTTCCCATAAGAAACACACTAATGAATTTGAATTATTTTACTCACCCTACAAAAGTACAAAATTGAGGATACTATACTAATATAAAAGCAAATAGGTCTGGTTTAAAACTTTATGGCAACTATATATGCCACACACGAAATGATACAATTTAGGTATTTGAAGAATATACAGCTGAGATGTGAGGTCACATTTAATAAACATTTCAAAGATGTAAGAATGAAATCTCTTCACCTTAAACACCATGTTTCTCCTGATAATTTACAGAATTATTTATAATTATAAAAGGTTATCATTTTAGGAGAAATAAATATTTAATTATTATACAAATTATATTTTATACTATTTTGTATTTCTTCTATGAGTTAAAACTCTTTGTAGATAATATCGCAAATCTTTTAATATATCCTCTTAATTGCAGGCATGAAATGAACTCTAAATCAATCCTCACTGATGTCTCTTTAGGGACAATGTCAGTACACTTGGGTTGATGTCAACATTCATTCATTTTTCCTATGTTACATTTCTAGAGCATGGCCACAGCTTGATATCTTGCCATCTTTCTAATATTTTATATTGATTTCTGAAGCGCAGGTGAAACTAGTAAAATTCTAAAATGGCAGTTTATATCTCAGAAAATAACCATGTGAACAACTCAACATAATATTTCTTTATTAAAATCAACCTCTTTGAGATTTTAGGCAATCACATATTTGGCAACTAAGAAACACCAACTATGTGAAATGTTAAGTTCAATCCATTTTTATATAGCTCTGGGAGAGAATAACTCTGCCTTGCAGATTCTTCTAATATTGTTCGAAGAAAAAAGAAATTGTTCAAATGTTTTAAAGCAGAGTGACTATAGTTAACACTGTACTGTATATTTCAAAACAGCTATGAAAGAACTTGAAATGTTCCCAACACATAGAAATGATAAATACTCAAGGTGATGGATACTCCAAATAACCTGATTTGATCATTACTTATTCTATGCATGTAACAAAACAAAACATGTACCCCATAAATATAAATATTATATATCAATAAAAAAGTATTTAAAAAATGGACAGTTATTCAACCTAATTTATAAATCAACAAAAGGAGATAAAATGTTAGGTTGGATCTAAGGGTTTTAATACATTGATAATCTAACATGTAGATTGATAATCTATCATGTTAAAGGACAGTATAAAAAGCTATATTCCCATTTACCTGAAAATAACATTCCAACTGCTAACCTCTTGAAGAAGATAAATTTCCCCTAATGCAAGAGAAATTAGAGTTCAGGTTCAAGGGAGTATATAACCTTAAACTGGGTGAGGATCAGTGGACTAGGAAGAAGATTCTCATTACAGAGGAAGTCATGTGCAAATACAGAGCAAACATCAAGACCTAGTAATTTGGGATGTTAGGATGAAGCTAAGATATAATCCATGTTGGACCATACTGGAGTCTCTACTATCTGTAAATTTAGAAAGTCAAAGGTGTAATCTACTCCATAATTGTGATATTTCACTGCACAGACACACATGCACAGACACACAATGGAACTGGATTTTCATTACTCTAAAAATTACTGGCAATATAGAAAAGCTCACATATCACACACGCTGTATATACGCCATCTTGGATCTTGAACTCTTATTTATCTAATTCCTGAAAACCTTATCAAAATACTGAAAACCAAAAGCTGTGTAACTACTTTAGGTAAAGTCTGCACATCTGCTCATAAGTATCTCTCAGAAAAAATAATAATTGCTGAGATTATCAGCAGAATTTAAGTTCCAAGAGAGCCTACCACCTATCTCCATTTAACTAATACACACATATCCATACACCAAAATAATGTAAGAATTACCCTAGGCTTGTACGTACAGGATGTCTGCCTGGCTTAACAATGATGTTTCAAGTACCCAACACAGTGCTCAACACATGGTAGGCCCTCCACAAACATCCACTGAATAAAAACTTAATCAAACTGAAACTTAAAATTAAAAAAAAAAATTCATTCAGATGAGCAGACTGATATGTACATTCTATAAATATATGCTTATATAATCAGATGACTCACAATTTCGTTACCACTAAATATTTTTCAAGTAATCATTGTACTTATTTTTTTTTGTACTTATTTTTATAGGACATAACTACTCACTTTTGCTCCTAAACTAAAATGAACTTTTGAAACAACTATAATTCTGATGGCTAACAAAAGAAACTAACATTTTCGAATTTTGAACCATTAATCCAAAGCTTGCCTTATTACTAACAAAAGTTTATTATATGATTGAGAGAATCTTAAGTATAATATGTCCTAAGATCTACAATCTGCCTGAAATAAAATTTGTTTAAAAACCCTTTAAAAATATTCTCAAAAACAAACGAAAGGCTATCTAGTGTTAAACAACGTGTTTTACTAACTCAGGACTTAAAATATCAATTCAAAAATTTTGTCTAAGTTCAAAAGCTATCTTCAACTCTAATTACATTTTGATACCATACTATATAACTACTTTATTTCTTCTTGCCACTTCCTGAAAAAATATCTAAGCTGATATGCAATCTATACAGAGAAAAAATAGCAAATTATCTGCAACTATCAAGATTATCACCGATTTTAAAATTATATATGTGAGCAACTCAAATACTTCTAGTGGTAACTCCGGGGAAAAAAATAAAAGATCATACTCATTTCAAAAATGAGTTAGGACTACTAAAATTTACTCTTTAAATATTTTCTCATCTCAACTTTCAAATAAACTTGAGTTTCCAAAGGGTAGAACTCAACTGCTAAGTATAATTTTAGAGCTGTAGGTATGTGGAATAATTCCCCTTTCTTTCTCTTGCCTTGAAAGCAGAGAAGAACCTGCTTCATTTGCCATATTTCACTAGTTACTAGGTCCTGCTGTTATTATATTCAAAATGTTTCATTAATTTATAGTTAAGAGCATAGGTTCTGAAGCCAGAGTACTCAGGTACAAACTGTGGCTCAGCCACTTTCTAACTATTCACCTTTGGAAAACTACTGTTTCACTTTGCTCACCTACAAAATAGGAAATTAGTGCCAACCTCATAGATCTGTTTTGGGGATTAAATGGCCTACAATTATAAAGCACTTAAAAGAGTACATGCCACATAGTAAGTTCTTGATAAATGTAGCTCTCCTATCACCACCAAAACCTAGGTTACCTATGTAGCCAAGGTCACCACACAGTCTACTAACCTGTCGCCCTGACTCTAGTCTTATTGCCTTTAAGCCTATTCTCCACTCTATAGTCAATGACCTAATGCAAATGTGACCATGGGCTACCCTTATTCTTATGTGCTTCCATTCCTAGAATGTCACACAAAAGATTTGTAAATGCTGCATCCTCCTTCCTAGCAGCAACATTCGCCTGCCTGGCCTTTCTCAAAGTCTATAACCAAGCCAGAAACATAAGCAGCATGGTAAGAAAAGGCAACATTTTAAAAATAAATTCTAATATTAGTTCCCTTCTTCCTGCTCTATAAAAACATTTCTAATGCTGTGTGTGGTGGCTCACACCTGTAATCCTAGCACTTTGGGGGAGCCAAAGCAGATGGATCACTTGAGGCCAGAGTTCGAGATCAGCCTGGCCAACATGGTGAAACCTCATCTCTACCAACACACACACACACACACAAACACAAATTATCCAGGCATGGTGGCACACGCCTGTAATCCCAGCTACTTGGGAGGCTGAGGCACAAGAATCACTTGAACTTGGGAGGCGGAGATTGCAGTGAGCTGAGATCCCACCACTGTACTCCAGCCTGGGAGACACAGCAAGACTCTATCTCCAAAAAAAAGAAAAATTTTAACACTGTACACTGTAGTTAACACAAACTAAGGCAGCAAAGCAGAAGAAAAGAAGACAAAAAAAAAAAAAAAAGCTAAACCAACCAAGATATTTCTTACTCAGTGGGAAGCAACCTAGTAAGTATGAAGTAACTATGTAAACATCATCAAATAAGTACTGGCTAGGATATCATTTTGTAAATGCTGGAAGTTTCAAAACCATACTCAAAGTATGTATAAACATGGGTCCAAAAACACTGAAATATAAATCTATGTGATTCTCCCATGTATCCTTCAAATATGAGCTCAAAAATTACCACTTCTATAAGCTTCCCTCATATACAGAGTTAATCAAGGCTTCCTCTTTAACTCTTTGTCTTGTATCACACCATACCACAGAGTAAATTATTTAATGTTTTTCTATCCTCCAAGAATATGAGCTTCATGAAGGCAGGGGGACTGGCAATCTTTCCACCCTAGTACCTAGCAAATTGCATAGCAAAAAATAAATTCTGATAGAAGCTTGCATAATGTGTCATATTTTATATAACATGACTGTATAATATTTTCCTGTATCTTTCCACATTTTAATGTTTCTGAAATAAGAATGTCTAATGATTAATAGGTATGTTTAATATGGTGGTACGTATTTTTCTTTTCTCTTGGAAGGTTATTATTAAAATGATGATGCCTCATATAATACATGGTGCGAAGAAGCCAGGAAATAGTGTGAATGAGTAATTGTAGCCCTAATAAAAATGATATCTCAACAATTATTTTCCTAACATGGCCAATTCTTGATTTTCCACATAGGAGAACAATGGCTAAATATTCTCAAATTACAAAGAATAATACATAAACAATTTGCATATGTTTACCTATCTCAAATTTTTCTTCAGAATTATTAAGTTATTTTTCCTAAACAAGTATGAAAATCAGTTTTCTGAAGATATACTAGCTCTTACCAGAAAGATACCAATTACTAAATGAAAAGCACACTACGAGGGGTCATCATTTATGTTCTTTTAACATTCTATAACTTATATCCACCTTTTTTCTTCATACACGTCCTACCTAACATTATTTTAAATGATGGCAAGATATACTGCTTCCTCAACCATGTTTTTCTTTGCCAAAGTGTAACTTGGCTTATGTGGGACAATGTCTTTGTAATATCTGTAAGATTTAATTATTATTATTTCCAAGATTGTTCCATCATTTGACCAACACACGTCTCACCCTAAACATCTCTGCCCTGACAAGATATCAGTTCCTTATATTATTAATGATGAATCTGCTCTTAATGTCCTTTTTCTATATATCTTTCCGCTGTATTAATCTGCCTATGTTTTAAAATTTCTTATTTTTAAGAAATTAACCTAGCAAGGTATTTTTTAATTTCTCACTAAAATCCAATTATAAAATATTACACTAACAAATGATCCCTTTAATTGTAATCAGTGACAGCATGCTGGTAAAAACTTGAATAGGAAATTTCCCTGAGGATTTACCGATTGATATCAATCTACAGCTGCAAAGGTTGGACTTAAATGGTTTACCAGACTGAATTTAGGTTAATCTACATGATGAACATGATTTATTTCATAGTCAAACATGCATTACTTACATCAAAACTTATATCTTGAACTCCTAAGAACAAAAAAAGTTTTCAATATTGAAAAGATTATGAGATATTATCTAAAATTCTGAGCCCCTTGGTGCTTTTGCTTTTCTGTAAGATATACTTTCTGAGACAAACAACCGAAAAATTTCTTTAGGCAACACACCAGCTTCTGACACTGAATCAAAATGGTTGTATTATATGAATCTAAAAAATATAATATAAACGATTAGAAATATACATTATTGTTTTTATCAAAAAGAAAAATTAATTGCTTTGACTCTAAAGCACATCATCAGCTGTAAAGCTCTCTTTGTCTGTTTATTTAAAAGCTACAAACTATATTCATATGTAAAGTTACTTTTTAAAAATTATATTCACAAGTGGAAAGGGAAGGAGGAAAGTTTAAGAAAACTGTTAATCCCCAAAAAGTCTGTTCTCAGTTATCAAACCTTGGAACACTTCTAGAATTATAAATAAAAATTCTAACAGTTATACTTTTACAATATTCTATAGAACACTAAACATATTCTATTCAAATCTAAATATACTTTAGATTTAAGAAAAATTACTTATAAATATTTAACAAATATTTGCTTAATTATAAAGTTAACGCCTACATCATTTACCTGATATAAAAAACCATCAAAAATGTAATAAATATAAATTTAAATGATCATTCTGAAGTTAATCACCTAAGAAAAGTTATTGATAATTTATGATATTGCTATGGCTTTCATTAATTCATTTTCGTTAACACATTTTTTATTTGTATTTCCACTGAAATTACAAGAGTTATTACATACACAGCACAGAATATATCTGTATAACTGAATTGACCTTAAACCTACTTCATCTAGAACATTTCTAAAAACTTCACTGAGCTGCCATAATTTTTGTCAGCATATGTAGTACTGAATGACCATTAAAATACCTGAATTGAAACTATTCCAGTCTAGCAGTTTGTAAGATCTTGTGTTACCCATAATTCCGACAAAGGCTGAGTTCAAAACAGCAAATTAGTAGATCAGTTTTAGGTGCAGAATAGTAGGAATAAAACAAAAAACACTACAAACAAGAACGCAATTGACAAACACCACTCGACAGGAACTGGAAAGACACAGACAGCAGAGTTAATAAGAAGTAGAAATAGAAAGGGGAGAAGAAGCATGCTATAGTAATCTAACATTAATTATTTAATTACCTTCATTTTTAAAACCACCCCATTCTTTCCCTTGTCGTAGTCACCTGTTTGCTCAATATTTACCAAAGGAGGGTGTTCTTTAAAAAAGCTTCCAACCAATAATCCATAGTTGGCAGGTGGTAGTGGTTTTAAAATAAGATTTTTTTCCCTTCTATACTGAGCATGAAACAAAAATTTCCCATATTCACTCGTCAAAAAATAGCTGCAAAATTCATTTGAGAATGCAAACACGGCATTTTCAACATTAGCACATGCATCTCAATCTGCTGTTAAGTTTCTCTCAGCAGAGTACCTCAGTGTCACAAAATTAAAACATCATTAGAGTAGATGTTAATCTAGAGTTTTAAGATTCACCTTTTCTTCAATATATTAAAATTTCTTCATAAATAATTACTTAAGAGGCCTGGAGATTAGTAAATGTTCTTAAGAAAATGTTCCTTTTTAGTGCATAATACATAAAAGAATCTGAAGAATGTGACATTTTATTTTATTTTTTGAAATGGAGTCTTTCTCTGTCACACAGGCTAGAGTGCAGTGGCACAATCTCAGCTCACTGCAACCTCCATCTCTAGGGCTCAAGTGATCCTCCTGCCTCAGCCTCCCAAGTAGATAGGACCACAGACATGTGCCACCATGCCCAGCTAATTTTTGTATTTTTGGTAAAGAGAAGGATTCGCCATGCTACCCAGGCTGGTCCTGAACTCCTGAGCTCAAGTGATCTGCCCACCTTGGCCTCCAAAATGCTGGGATTACAGATGTAAGCCACTGTGCCCAGTCAGAATGTAATACTTTAAATCAAAATAATGTAATATTGGAACCATTAGAATAACTATATGTATTTAACTAAAAATAAAACAAAATGAAAATGTAACTCATACACCACTGAAAGAACTTATATGTATGTCCATGATTTTTTGGGAAATAATCCATTAATAACTGAGAATTTCTACATGTAAACTGAAAAAAATGCTCTAAACTGGGAGGAAAAGAAGAGAATGGGTGAGCTGGTAATTATAATACACAAAATACATTCCATAATAAAAATTATTCTTTTCTTCCTTGGGATTAGATTCTTAGATTTCTTGCAAAGTTAGCATGAACTGGCAGGTAAAATAAACCCCAAAATGCAATTAGTTTTTTTTTTTTTAAGTAGTAACATTTTAAATACAACTTTATATTTAAGTAAACTTCATTTGTTCTCCCAGACTCTATAGCTTACTCAGAGTACATGGAAGCAACAAAATAAAATTTAATTTTTTTTTTTTTTTTTTTAGAGACAAGAGTCTCACTCCATCGCCCAGGCTGGAATATAGTGGCGCAATCTCAGCTCACTGCAACCTCTGCTCCTGGGTTCAAGAAATTTTCTTGTCTCAGCCTCCTAAGTAGCTGGGACTACAGGCGCCTGCTACCACGCCTGGCTAATTTTTATATTTTTTAGTAGAGACAGGGTTTCACCTTGTTGGTCAGGCTGGTCTCAATTTCCTGACCTCAGGAGATCCACCCACCTCGGCCAAAGTGCTGGGATTACAGGCGTGAGCCACCATATCCGGCCCAAAATGTTTTTCAGTAAGCAGAAGATATCACCAGTAATTAAATACATTCCTGAAACCATGTTTTTAACTATCAGATCAGTGGGTGTCATATATTAGAATATTTAAGACAATGGTCCATAGAAACACAGGTAACTAGTCTTGGGTCACAAGGTTGATGTCAGGTATCTTAACTGAGTACTTCCTTGCATTTTCCAAATAATTCAAGTTCCTTAACACAAAGATGTAGAATTTGGCATAGTCTTCAAGATCCCAATATGTTAAACTGGCATCAGTCTGAATTTTTCTTTAAGTACTATACACAAATACTACAATAAACATCTTATATTGTCCACAAAAATAAGAAACAGGAGAAAAAAAACTAAAGAAGGAAAAAAAAAAAAAAAGAGAAAACCAGTGCTTAAAAGATGTATTTGCCCAGCTTTAGAGTTAAATAATCCTGACTTGCACTCTTTTTCTGAAATCTCATTCAGGGTCCAGAGAATTCTAGTCTTCTCTGTAATAAACTCAAATGACATAAAACTACAAGGCATAAATTAAACTTAAAAAAAATGTTTAATAATAATAACACTCTGTATCCTCAAAAATAGTCATTATCTACAATGTTTTGGTCCAGTAACTTCAAAGCATTTTACTCTTCTTTTTATAGCTGTCAATATAAGTCTCACTAAGAGGTTACTTGATGTCACAATTTAAAATTTTCAAAAAATACATATGTATATATGCCAAATAAGAATACTAACATAACTTCAGGTTTAACGTGTGTTCATTGAGCATCTAGTCAATTAGAAATGCAAGAACACATTCCATATGGAAAGTTTCCACTTATCATGCTTGTTTTACACGTAGAAAAATCACCAGAGTATTTCTGATCCAAGAACCTGAATCCACTGGGACTTTCATTCCTACTTGCTGTTATAATTATGCTCCCATATTTTAAAGAAGTGAGCTAGTATGCTTACTGGTTTGCTTAAACAGAAAAAAATAGCTACATAAAAGAAACTGTGGGACCAGATGTTGGTTGCTTTGTCTGTTTTTCAATTCTTAGATACTCTACACAATGTTTACAGTTACTTTGTTGCCCAGGCTGTATTCCACCCACGACAGAGCAGAATCCCAGCACAGTGCTGGGATCTGGGTTCTATGTCTCCTGAGGGGCTGCCTGGGCAGGCTGGAGGGGACAGTCCCAGTGTGTTCAAGTTACACAATGAGCTCTAAGAAATAACAGCTCCAGTTGCCTGCTCAGAAAGAGGGTCTTTGACCCATAGACTCATCTGGTTCCCTCTGCTACCAATCTGTTATGACACCCACAGTGTTCACATAGGTCTCATTGTGTTGCCCAGGCTGTTGCCCAAGTGTGTTGCCCTGGGCTCAAGCAGTCCTCTTGCTCCAGCCTCATGAGTAGCTGGGACTACAGGCACATGCTACTGTGCCCAGATTTACAGTTATATTTTTTTCAATACCTGTTTTAAGAACAAGGAAATTAAGTTATCTACAAAGAGCTACTGCTAATGAAAAGAATTAACATCTTAAACTAATGGCCATAATAGTCAATTTATAAAATTTTTTATCTCCCCTGGGTCAAAGAAAATAGCTGACAAAAGTTATTTAAGGATTTCCTTAAAGTGATTCTGTGAACAAAAATAAACAAAGATTGTTTTTTACAGAAAAGTAACTAAAATATCCTTTAGTTTGATTATTTATAATTAAGATTACTCCAAATACATTTAAGTAACATGCTAGTTTACACTTTCCTGTCTCTTTTCAGATACATTTGGCCTAAAAAAAAAATCATAAACATCAATTTTAATAATCACAGTTTAAAGGAAACACTGAAACTTTTTAAGAACATACCAGGATTGTGGATACGATCCAAAAGCTTCACAGAACGTGCACTAACTACACCCCCAACGTGTACAAGGAATCCAGGAGGAAACGCCGTCAAGGTAAAAAATGGAAATTCCTGGTGGAAAGAATACGGGAAAAATACAACTCACCATGTGTAAAGTGTAAAAAAATTGCTTATTAAAAAGCTTGTCATAAGCAAATGTATTACATCTCTTGAAATAAAAGGCCACCCATTATATATTATACATGCTTTGTAATTAAAAGTTTTATTAAATGTTTAGAGTTCTAAATCCATTTTCCCATATATAAAATGTTATACAGAATCCAAAGACCCATTTCATCACTTCTCAATGAGGGGAAAAAAAAGTGTTCTTTCAATTTATTTGAAACACATTCCTCCTTCCTCTCAATCCAACTCTGATTCAACTTCTCAATGAGATGAGAAAACTACCCTATCCCTATACCCCATTTTCTATTTCTCAGTGGTATAGACATCGCCTTCACATGAAAACCCAATCTAAGACACGGGTAAAGATGCTAAAAACCTGGGGCCAAGAGACCTAAATGAAAGGGGAACTAAGGGAGGGTAAGTAAGAGGATAAGTAGTGTGGGTTAAGAGAAAGAGGATAGGGGCAAGTATCAAGTTGAAGTGGGTAGAGAATCATTGTGTGAAGTTATTTACTCTCCTTACTCTATCAACACCATGGTGGCAGGAACAAATCCAAGTGCATAAAGATATATTAAGGAAAGGTGAAAGGTATATAGATAACAGATAGGGAGGGAATAAAATTCCACAAGTTCTTGAATGCTTTATTCTCTCCTTCTCTGTCAAAGACATGAAATTCATCAACTTAGAGATAAAGAGAAACACAACAAAGAGAAATGGAAAAGCCAAGAAAGGAAATTCATTGAAATAGCACCCAATAAGGAAAGGGAGCTCCTGTGAAAACGTGGAGGCCCCTCACATTTACATACTGGATGCAATTAAGGAAAACTTGATGTTTGACCTGTCTGGCTCCAAGATTAATGTACCTCACTTAACTGAATCACTTAACAGTAGCCTCAGCTATTTTGAACATAATTGAGAAAAATAAGCAAAACAGGGCTCTCAACAGTCAAAAGAACTGTTACAGTCTCAAGCACTAAAGCTCACATACTTTATTCATAGCAGACTCCCACAGATCATATTCATACTATAATATTATAGTAGTTACAAATATGTATCTTAAGAACATAAATTCTAAAATTTATCATGATCTTATTTTCAAGACCACCACAGATTAAATGCAACCAAAAAAAGCTGGTAAAGAGCTACATACAGAATACTACCAGAAGCAGGCACATTAAAAGCAGCAAGAATTATTCACTGGCTGCTTCAAACATGGAGAATACAAACTCACAAAAGCATAATCACAAAGCACAGCAACTTGGAATCATTTAGCACAAAAGCAATCAGTCCTGCACACCTCAGTAACCCATGAAGGTTGAGTATAAACAAATGTGTGTGTGTGTATGTGTGTGTGTGTGTGTGTGTGTGTGTCTACACACACACATATTTAGAAATAAATTCAGTTCAAATTTAGAAGTAATCTTTAAACAAGAGAAAGAAAAATCTAGGCTATATAGGAAAAAAGGGTAAAAAATTAGTCTATGAAAGTGGTTAGGTTTGGCTCAGGAGACTACAGGTAGAGGGAAAATAAGGAAGAGGATGGAAGGAGAATATGTCACTTATAATAAATGTATTACAATATGTTTAGTCAAATGCACCCTTATTTCCATTTAAACTTTTTTTTCTGCCCTCAAAGTTTTATTTCTGGAAATCTAATGAAAACTGTACAGACTAGAAGATTACCTTATAATAAATTCATATTTATTGTCAGGAAATTTTAATGTAAATGAAGTTTTGAGCCATAAAAATATGTGAATGGATTTATTGTTAGGTACAGCACATATGGGGTAATTATACAACAAATATTAAGTGTCAAAAAATTTGGGAAAACAGTTTGGTAATCACAGAGCAAGTCCATTTGAACTCTGTAAATGTGAGTTTTAAATGAGAAACGTATAGGTGAGCTTATATTATTAGTAATGTACTAGATCTTTCAGTTTTTTTTTCAGTGTTCGGATCACTTAAATTTTAATATTTCCTCAAACTATTTGAGGCATGTGGTGGTCTCAAAGAATAAAAAAATCACTTTATATGTAATCTTTATACTTAAATCTTTTAAATATCTAGGCAAGAGACACTGAAAATAACATTTTTGTAAGCTAAATGGAAGACAGTACTTCCTTCTTCATTCTAAAAGAAATAAAATAGGTAAATTATATATTAGAAAACATTTTCATATAAGATTTTATGTAAGTATGAAAAAATGAAGCTAAATGACTTCTCACTTCAGGGTTCTTTACCCTTCTCCCCAAGGTTTCTTTGTTTGAGATAAAGAAAGGAGGGAAAGCATCATATCGGAGTTGGTCAGAAAGAAGCACACAGGGCAATGGCTGCCCAAAGGTGCCACAACCCACTCTGCCGACTTAAACTCTACCTTACAGGTCACCAATTCACCTAATCAGCACACCACTTCACTTTAAAACACAAAATTTAACCTATAATGAATTAAAATGTCATTTTATTTAGCCAAAATTCCATCTTCATACAATTCTCTCATTAAAAGGGCTACTGCTGAAATCTATAGCAGATTGTTAAGTACCTATCATCATCACCATAACGGCAATACTGTCGAGTGCTTTTATGTGCCAGGCTCTGTGGCCTATGTTTTACAACCTTTCCCATGAGGGAAGTACTATTATCTTCATTTTTTTATATGAAAAACTGAAGTCAAGAGGGTCTTTTATTCCTAGACTCTTCCTAAGCAACAAACTTTATCATCTGGTTTCACTGTCTAAATTTAGAGTTAAGGACTTGATTTTATTACACCTGATGAATTTATAGACTTTCCTTCTGTGTAAAAGAATAGCTTCTGCTGGGTGCAGTGGCTCACGCCTGTAATCTCTGAACTTTAGGAGGCCGAGGCAAGTGGATCACCTGAGGTCAGGAGATCAAGATCAGCCTGGTCAACATGGTGAAACCCTGTCTCTACTAAAAATACAAAATTAGCCAGGTATGATGGTGGGAGCCTGTAATGCCAGCTACTCAGGAGGCTGAGGCAGGAGAATCGCTTGAATCCGGGAGGTGGAGGCTGCAGTTAGCCGAGACTGTGCTACTGCGCTCTAGCCTGGACAACAAAAGCAAAACTTCATTTCAAAAAGGAAAAAAAGAAAAGCTTCCTTAAGATCAGCCCAGGCACACCCTGCTTTCAACTCCTAGATGTGAATTTCAGGAACTGCAGAAGAAATTTTCTCCAGAAAGTCTTCATATTTAAAGCAGCTTTCCCTGTGGTACCTACATAAACTTGACATGCTGATGCTTTGTCATAAGCCAAGGGCAAGCAGCATAAAAATATTTAATAACGTGTGCTCAAAGACACGGCCATTGCAAAATCATCAGAGAAAAATGGGAGTATTCTTTTAAAAAAAGATTTAAATAGGATTTTTCTTAGGAGATAGTTTATTCTTCAAATCAAATATTCTTTTTATTATTGTGAAAGACCAAACTTTCTAGGTATAAAATCCCTAAGAGATTTCTAACGTGATTTATTGTGCAATTTTACTCCCACTTCTGAAAAGATCAAAATTCTCCAAGAGTTTACCTTATATAAATGTTTTCCAAAGTATGTTCCTCACTAACAGGTATTTTAAAAGAAAAGTTCTATGGTAGAATATATTTAGGAAATGCTAAGTTAAACTAAGTTAACTAGGTTTCTTTGCTAAAGGAGCTAAAAAAGTACTTCCACGTTTTCTCACAGGTAAAATAAAAGTCTTATTGAAAAACAAATCTGGTTGAGCATGGTGGCTCACGTCTGTAATCCCCACACTCTTGAGAAGCTGAGATAGGAGGATCACTTGAGAACAGGAGTTTGAAACCAGCCTGGGCATTATAGTGAGAGCCTCTCTTCTAATTAATTAATTAAATATCTGTTTACTTTACATCAAAAAATTCAAAGGTGGAACTCAAATCTAAATAAAACTTTTATCTCTATTTCTCATCTCCCAAAAACCTGGCAACTATTGCCAAGATCTTGTCAACCTTTTTTTAATGTTTCTGTTTAATTTTGAGAACTACTACTTGGAATAATCTGTAAAAGAGATTGGACAAATAAAGTTTATCTTTCCTCAAGAAAAAAAAAAAAGCCATACAATTGATTAAGGGTGGTTTACCAAGGGATAAAAATGAAAATTAAAGAAATAAATATAAAACATCACATAAGTAGATCATGTCAATGACATAATCTAGTGTTCAGGCTGGCAGAATTAAATCATATCTGAACACATAAGGGGAGAATTCTTCATACTCCTTGTTTTTCCCAAAACAAAAGCCATACTAACAGCAGTCACGAGTGAATAGGAAAGCCAAAGATGATAATGCTTTTGCCGCTTCCTTAAGAACAGTTACTTAAGTAAGTTAGACGATGTAGACGTACTGCCAACTCAGGACTGACAGTCGCAAATGAAAACTATAGTTCTCTACACCTTTGCTGTTAATTCCATGAAGATTATTTAGTAATCTATGTCCAATGTGTAAATGCGTCCAAAATTTTAAGAATGTTTAAATGCATATTTGAAAACACAAATTTTATCCAAACTAAATTCAAAATGCTTTTCACTGATTAATATTTTTTTCCCTTAAAGTGAGATGGTTTTTAAAGATTCTTGGTACAGGTAGTAAAGTCACGGGTACATATCCAAGTAAAATCTTATTATATCGAATTTGAAGGGAACCCACATTTTTCTGTTGATGTAAATTCCAGAATGGTAATTTGATTACAAAAAATCATATTCCTACTGTGAAAAACTCTGTAGAGAACATAAAAATGGGACAGGGAAAGAGGTGAGAGCATTCTGGCCTAAAAAAAAATGGTAAGCAGACACACACAACTTCACTCTGACACTCTTCAACATTTTCAGTCTTTTGTTACATTTGGTTTTAATAGTTGATTTGAATGTGTAGGTGGGCCTTTTGGTGGCAGTTGTAGGTTTGCCTGCAAGGTGCGAGAGTAGCTGAAAGGTAACTGCTGCTGATATAGGGCATGAAGCAAAAAATGAGCCAAAGTCTCATCATTGTTTAGTTCAGCTCTGCTCTCTCCAGCCTTGTCTAGGTAAACAGTGCATACACAGATACTGTCAGCATAAGGAGGGAAAAGTCTAGAAAAATAAATTGTACCAACCTCTAGAGGAGAAATACCTTTATTTTACGAAACGTATCCTTTTACAGGTATTTACTCTTTCACCTTTTTTCCCCCAAATGCTAGTGTAATACAGAACATGTAAAAGAAAACTCTGTAAATGCTTATAGCTTCCAAATCAGACATAATGAAAGCTATAGAACTCTCTTAAAATTATTGACATAACATATATAACCATGCACCATATTAGTTAGTAGAAAAAAGAACATGAGCCTCACAGTGCTATTAAATTTAAAAAACAAATAAACTTTGCATTATGAAAAGAAAAAAGCTGTCAATATTTGCTAAAAGCTTAAATAAAACTTAAATAACCAAGATTAAAACTAGAAAAGCTTTCAGTACAAGAAATAGGCTCTCACACATTTTTCAGAAACATACCCGCCTTCTACAGAACCTATGAGGCGATCCTCCCTTAGCAATGAAGTTTATTTAAAAGAAAAGAGAGAGAGAAATCATCCAAAAACTGTAACTACTTCTTTTCCTAATCAACAAATATAAATGTTAAACTTACAATAACTAAAATAGATGCATTATACTGAATAACCACATTATTTTTTTTAGATACTGCAGTGAATGCAACCATATTATTTATATAAATCTTTAGAAATACAGAATCTGGACATTTTTTATTCCTAAGAGATTGGCCAATGATAAAAGTAATCTCAGTGAATAAATATATTAATATACTAAGGAATTATTTTTAATATAATAAAATGCTACTGGAATTTTTTTTTCTGCAAAAATGTTTACGATCTCCTTTCCAATAATAAATGTAATGGAAAATGACTTCAGCATTCAATAGGTATTCTCAAAAATAGTATTTCTGATAAAAGATTGGAGGACAAAACAAAAATTTTTATATAATTATTCCAAATCAAAAGTAGTTACGCATAAACAAATTACTTTGATACCTTAACTACATTTTGGACTTCAAAACAGCAATATTATAGATATGTAATCAAAACAGTTCATGAAAGCATGTAAGTACATGGAAGCATAAGATAACAAAGTCATATTCACAGTGTAAGAATATAGTGAATCTTACCCTCTGTTCCAACGCTGACTGAGTCTGTTGTCTTAAAAGAGCTTTAAATGGCCCCCCTTCTTTTCCAGCACTACCACTTCCCATTCCTACAGAACATCAGTACATAAATAACAACCAAAAAAAAAAAAACAACTATAGAAACAAAGTTTAATTGCATTCATCTTCATAAACATCATGAGTAGAAATATGATAAAATGATCAAAACATTTAAAGCATTGGAGATGACAACTAAAGCACATATTTTACTCTATTTTTATTCACAAAGTTTTCTACAGATGCAAGATGTCAGAGTCCTACTAACCAAAGCTAGTTTGGGACTTAATTTTTTTCTGAAAATTATTTTAAAAATTATGTTAAGGTGATGAATCTTTGCAAAATATTCCATTTAAAAGCTGACTCATAATTTAAAAAATCAAGATAACAACATTACTAAGCTAACAATTTAAGAATACTAAAAAATGAGAAATATTAAATGTCTGATTAAATGTAAATATCGAGACAAAAGCACTACTTGTGCTCACTTAAAATATTCCAAAATTCTTTAAAGAGCATAAAATTTAGGTGACTTTGAAATAGTCAAACATATTTTCTTGTAACTTCCCATTTCTAAACATATCATAACAAAACAGTAATTTCATACTTGTCAATGCTCATTCACAAAAATCAACAAAAATTTGTTTAAAATAAACAAAAAACCACGGACATGTAATAGACACATCACAAATGTACACAGTTATGGATGAAAAAATTATCTTTCCCAAGCTCTTAGATGTATTTTTTCAGGCTTAATTTTACATTTCTTTCCCTACCTTATTTTACTGTTCTGACCATACCAATAGATCAACTATCATCAAAGAATCACAGAAAGCAGGGGACAGGTAAGAAGCCAGTGCTCTACAGACTAGAGTTAATCCCATCCCTTTCAAAATTGAAGATGCATACAGCCAAATTTACTACAATGACTTAAAAAGGAACTAATTAACTTTTACATTTTTAGCTGTTCTTGGATAAGGAAACAAAGGTTAGCATGTGTATAGTCCCACTCGGTTCTTAAAAACAAAAAACTGATTTTTCTTACTTTAAAGTAACCTGAACATTATTTTCAGAGACTATACAATACTAAACATAGAAATGAAACTAAGATCTTTATATGAAGAATATTAAAAGCCAGAAAATAAAAAGTAAATTTGTAGTGATAAGTGAAATATCAGAATAGAGCAGAAAAATTTAATAATTAATGCAACAGACAGAAAAAAAGATAATCAAAGAATATCACCAAAATTAGACTTAAACTGATTCAAACAGAATAATTTATTAATGTAATCGTATGGTTTAGCAACATGATGATAAAGGTCCAATGTGAATGGAGTTGATATGAAGGAAAAGAAAGTAAAGCATCTAAAACAGAAACTCTAGTAATAAGAACCCAATAATATTGTAAATATCCATATCTATGTCCTTAGACACGTATTTTTTTGATACATAATTTGGTAGAATAGTCATTATTAGCCATCAAGTAATCCTCAATCATATCCTTATATTTCCAATTGTTTAACTCCATCTACCAGTAAGAAAAATAATAGAAATGCATCTTGTATAAAATATCCAATAATTCTTTATAGCATGAAAAATAAAGGGATTAAAAAGCTGACATAATGTGATCCTACCAGAAGCAGCCAGGAACAGCTCTTCACTGAAAGAAACACTTTTCCTCAGAACTGGGCTGACAAGGCTAGAATGATGAGGGATAAGGCTAGATTCCGAGAGGAGGAGACAGGACTTTTTAAGATGAAGGGAACCACAAGAGAGAGGGGGGGAGCTGGGACACAGGTAAATCCTAGGTCCCTGTGGGTAAGGTGCTGTGGAGGAAAGTAGCAGAGAAAAGATGCAGATTCAGAAGATGATCAGAAAATGCAGGCTAAGGAAAGCAATGATGAGGCAAAATATAACAGTAAAAATGAACTTTAAAATGCATAGACAAATTACACTAAGCAAATGAAAAGTCACTAGCAAGACCATCTATCCCACATAATGTAAATAAAAGGCATAGTCTAAAACTTAAAACCTTTACAAACTTCACATTCATTAAAATTGTTTAAATCACTAACTTAGGATTTTACGTGATTCTAGTAAACTTTAATTGACTTCAAAATACTTAACTTGCCTGCACTTTTGGCTTAAGAATTTAAGATTAAAATGTACCACATTTTCAAATTTTTAGAGCCAGAACTTGATGCCTAAAATATAAACACTTATTTAAAGTGATAAAGGTGCAGTACTTCAAATGTTACTAACTAAAAGACAGCATTTATGGGCACTTTAATTGAATAGCCATAAAAAACACTCCGTATTGGATTAGGTAGACAGTTGTCAGTATTAATTTTAACTTATTTCTGTCCAGTTTTAAGATGTATATTAGTACTTTTCTTTTTCCTCTAAAATGTTTAATACTTTACTCTGATCATAGTATTATTTGCATTTATACTTTATTCTGATCATAGCATTATTTGCATTTACAGAGACATGAGTACACTAAGGGTCAAATACCCTCTATAAAAACTATACATAGTCAAAAGCCTGGCTAAAAATAAATTAGCTAAAATCAGGTGTTAAATCAATATTCTAACACTAGTAAATCTAAAATTCAACTGCTGGTAAATACTTGGGAAACATATAAAAATAAAACCTTGTAAATGTCAAAAATTAATATCTACAGAAAAAAATATAAAATTTTTTAAAAGAAGAGACCTACCAGAAAAAAACAGATAATAAATAGCTTTAACTACAAACAGAAAAAAAAAATTTTTCTGTCTAAATTTTATTAACTTTATTCTGCTTTTGGATTCCCAAATAAATTATAATCAGCTTATCTCTTTCCATTATTTCTCAAGACACTGATTCTGACAAACGTAAATCAGAAGGCAGAGAATCAGGAAGTACATGCTGAAATTACAGTTTTAGAATTTTGATAACAAGCAGAGTTTTGCTGTTTAAAGTCTCCATGAGAAACTGGAGTGCTCCTCCAAACAATTCAGAGATATTTAGGGACTTAAAATAAGGCCAAGGGGCTAAAAATTGCTAATATTATATAAATAAGCTATTGAAATAATAAATAATTTTAGGGAGAACAAAATTATTTAAAGGTAGCTTATAAATACAGAAAAACATGAGAATAATACCATATTTGTAAATAACATTTTCTAAACTAAAAATCTGGAGCTAGAAGACAAAATACAAAAAGTTCGTTGATAATGCAATTGATTGCCTACTAGAAAGCTAAAAGAAGATAAGTCTGGTTCAGTTAATTTATTACCTGACAATCTTTTAGGCTTGGTCTTTTTGGTGAATTTTAAAAAAAAGAAAGAAACAGAAAGATCAAGGAAATGCTTTCCAAACTTTATCTGTGGTATGACAAAAAAAAAAAAAAAAAAAAAAAAAAAAAAAAGAAAAGAAAAGAAAAAAAAGGAAAAAAAAAGGCCTGGAATATGCAGTCAGTAGACCAAAGTCTCAAAAATATTTTTTTTTAAAACCATTACCTAAATAGTAATATAAGTCTGTCTTGTCTTGATTGTCATGAGTTTTAAGGAGACAGTCTCTTATTCTTTATTAAAAAAAAACTTTTTTCACTACAATCTGGATGGTTCCATTTTTATGGCATAAACCTGATAAGGTGCCAAATTCCAAAGCATTCATTACTATGAAATAACTGCATCATTTGTAGACATTATTCACAATTATCTAGAAAGATGAAGCTGTTATCTTCAAGAAAACAGGTGTTCATAATTATATTTTGCAACTTCATTTATAAAAACAAACTAAATCTACAGGCTTTAAAAAATTGATCTTTCCTTAGAAGAAGCATTGCTTTGGATTTAGACTTCTTTTCCTTATTTTCACAAAATCTAGAATTGTTACATAAATTTGTTTTCTAACATACAAATAAGGCTATTTTTAAAATATTAATTAAAAATAACAAATAAGTACTATGTTTTAATCATCTAATGGGAAAACTGTCAGACAAAAATACTGTTCATAAAAATTTCACACCATTAACTGTTAAATTTTTAAATTTATTTTAGATTTTTCTGAACAATAATAATTTGGTGATTTAAATAAGTTAATTCTATTCTAAAATGTAAGGAATTAATTTGATTTTTCATCAACTTTTTATCATAAAACATATTCATAAGAATCCAGAAATCATTCATCAAAATACAATAGGAAAGAAAAATATATAAATTTGATAAACAGAAAAATTTAAGAATAAGTAAAAATGCTATTTTCTAACTTAGAAAGACTAGTAAAACCAAACACTTTAAATACCCAGTTAACAGATGTACTCCAATATAACCATTTCAATGGTTAAGAGATTTTTCATAATAAAATATTAGAATTATATTCATTAATAGGCAGAAGTAATTCAAAAATGCTTATATGCATGAGAAATTTGATTGCAAGCTACTAGTGTTACTTTTTAGTCAAATGTTTAAAGATGTTATTCCTCTTAATTTGAGCATAAAATGAAAAATGTCTATATGCCAAAATAAATCTTGGACTTTGATATCTATGCTATCATTAAATCAACAAAATAGAGATCTCCAGATAAGATCATTTCGGAATTATACAAAATTTTCATATTTTAATGGCAATAACTGAAAATGATCAGTATTCACATCCTCTTTTAACTTAAATGCCAAAAACAAGAGGAAAGATTTGGATGGAAAGCTAGTAAGAAAAAGAAACAAATTTTTAAAAAAAGAAAAACCAAAAGGTGGGTGGAAGCGCCTTACCAGTTTTGGGTGTCAAACTCAAATCTGTGTCAGAAGAAGAGGACTGTCGACTGTAGGACTTGGAAGGTGAAAAGGAATAGGTTTGGTTTTTCAGAGGGGTTGAGGGTCCTGATGAGTGAGTATTGGGATTGGGATCTTCATTGAAGGGAATCCTGCCAGAAGAAGGTGGAGAAATATTAAGTAATCATGTGCCAAAGGGCTTGACAGGAGGCAGCATGATCCAAACACCAGGAAAGAACTGGGGCAGGGCCAGCAGTCATGTCTTACGTGTGGAGCTGGGAATAAGGCCAAAGACAACCAATTGCTGTTTAACAATTCATCACTCACCAGATAAATATTATCTGCATTGAAACAATTAATAAGCCAAGTGAAAAAGCAAAAAAGCATGAAATGACAGACTAAGAGGGTAAAAAAATATCAAAAGGAGAAATCAAAAGAATATATGACAAAATATTTTTAAATAAACAATGCTGTAAGTTACAAAAGAAAAACGGTAACTACAAATAGTGTGTGTAAATATTCATAATCGTTTTTATATTTGCACACACAACAGATATCCTCAAAAGAAAAAAATGTTTCCTTATCCTATAGCAGCAAGAGTGCCACAGCTAAAAACACAGCAGAGAGAAAAATGAATACAACTACACAGAAACATTGCATTTTATGCAGAATAGTTGCTTACCTGTTCTCCAATAGCTCTCTTCCACAGAATGAAACAGAACCTAGTGTAATAGGCTTTATATATAAAGAAAATAAGCAAATTGGAAGCTTTGGCAGTTATTTCATTTAGAATCTAATCATCAATTTTATTTTTAAATGAATGCAGAAATAATTATAAAAATACACATGGGAGGATTCTCCTCAAAATTCACAGTACACATATACAAGATAGGGTTATTTGAAGATCTGTGGAAGAGACTTTGGAAGCTGGAGGGATACCTTTACTTCCATATAGTTAGAGCCTCTGTGGCAGCTAAATACAGAAGTTTCTCACTGCAGCTGGACTTCGAGTAAGAAAAGGATGAAGGAAGGACTTGTGGTACCTGCCTACACTACCTGCCTGCCTGCCTCTGCAGCCACTCTGCCCGTGGCCTGCATCTCCCCAGCTCTGGAGTCTGAGCAGTCTCGTACCAGTATAGATGAGAGTGGGAACAGACACAGAGAAGTTCTGAGTAAGTCGTGAGCCAGTAGCAGTGTGAATTGGGCTGTTGTGAGTCGAACGGCATCCATGGCTTGGAGGATGAACCAGCGGAGACCTGAGGGAATTTGCGGTCCAAGTGGAAGAAAAGAAAACAATACATACAACAGATTGCAGAGTTATGTTAAAATAATTTCAAAGGAGCTTTAGTTAGGGAAGAGAACTTATTGTTTTTAATCCCTAGCATGCAAAAGCAAGTTGAAACTGAAAAATAGCTAAATATCAATTTGTTAGGATATAGTTATAATTTTAAAGTATCCGATTAATAAATTAGTTAAATTTATTAATTGTGAATAAGAAAACAGCAAGCAGAACAGTCAAAGAAATTTAATGAGAACAAGACTAAGATCTGTATTTTAAGTTCCCTTAAAATATTTATTATTATTTTTATCACAATAGAACTTACTATGAACTATTTATGGGGAAGGATACCCATAAAAGTAAAAAGTCAAATATAAAGTTCTTATATTACCTTTGAAACTGAGATATGAATAGCTGACATAATTAATTACATTCTCTATAAAGAAAGTTAAATAACTGTATCTGTCTAGGCTAGTAAGACAGGAGAACTTAAGAATATGAAAGATGACCGCATAAAGAGAAATTAGTAAAGTGAATGGATGTACGCAGATCAACATGTTCCAGTATTTTGATACACCAAATATATGGCTTAAAATCAGGTTACACTGGAAACAGAACAAGGAGACTGTGCTTTTAAAGACATCTTCATAAAGTAATGTCAATAACTTCGGCCCTCATACAGAATATGTTATATAAACTACATTCCAAATCAAAATTTTGTAAAGTTATCAACTTACATCCTATAATAAACTGTATCTCTGTGTGTATGTTTATACTTAGATCAGTTATACAAGTGTATATTCATAGATAACATTTGAGATTTTTAAGAAAAAGTTTGGCTTAAAGGATTACATTGAATGTTGTAAAAAGGCATATTATATAAACAGGAATCCTGAATTTCATATTAGCAATTATTTCACTGTGCAGTGCCTTTGCTAACATACAATGTGGGAAACAGAATCATATGAATCGTATGTGAGTACACTCTAAAAAACGATCATTCTCATTTTTTACAATACAAATTAAAGGCAGGCCAAGAGCCCAACTTTGCCTGACATTTTTTTCTTTTCCATTGCTATATTACTGACTGCCCAGGAACATTCCCCAATTCACAATCTGTCAAGGTTCAAACAATTATGATCAAATCATAATTGATCATAATAGTCTTTTCTAAGCTCTACAGACTACTTTCTGGAAACATTACTGATTTTACAATAGGAGAAACTTTTCTGCCTTTGTTGCTAACAGAAATTAAAAAGCATTTACTATAACTGATAAAAATCAAACAATTCATTGGTGGTCTACTTTTACACAAAAAAAATGAGTAAGGTTTTGTTTTTGTTTTTATTTCTCCACTGAAGTGAGAAAAAGCATAAGAATTCTCAAAAAGAATTAAAAAGTACAAGACTTAAAAATAAACAATGCTATGGTACTATACACAGGAGAATTTGTCTCTTGGCACTTTTTTTTAAGTAGAGAAGCAATAAATTATACTTAAAAGCACTTTCTATTGTCAAGGGAGTTAAGCTGGAAAACACCAAAGGGATTTATAATGTGCATGATACTGAACATCTAAAAGAATAAAACAACTTTAGGAAGTAGAACACACCATTAATATAGGTAAAACAAAATGAAAAAACTAAAATGAACAGTGTAAAATGTTCAAATTATAGCATCAAATTAAAATTCAAATACACTGGAACATCACCATAATGTATTCTGGGAGTTTTCTGATTCTATCAGTCTCCCTGAATAAAAGCATGCCTCATAATAATATCCTGTCATGTTTATAATATTAATATTTCTTTCAAGACAGTCAGTAACATAATCTAAACTACCTTTTATCAAATTCCTGTCTAGATTCAACAGTATTACATGATAATTAAATACCAGAATAGTTATAATCAGCTGAATCATAAAATAGGCTTTGTAATAGAACCCAAAATTGCTTCATTATCAAAAATACAATGAATCCAGTTGAAATAAAACAGCCTGAGTATTGAGGAGTTTAAAAAAAAAAAACTTAATTAGTAAGATGCCTTTCAGAAAATCCTAAGGAAGCAACTTACGTTCATCATGAGGCCACAAGAAGATTAGAAAAGGAGAAAACATATGCAATCCCAGAAGGTTTACACTAATAGAACTCTTCCTGAATGCACGCAAAACACATCCCCTTGCTATCCATATTTCATTCTAAAAAACCAACAGTTAACATAGCATTGTCATTCTCTTTCCAAATAACTTACTTAAATTTGCTTAAACTTGTACTTCAATTTGCTAGTAAATATTTCCTTAAATTTGCTATACAAAGGGGGAAAAAATCTGAATCCCTCAAAAAGCTAAATCTGCAATCTGACTCTACTGCCGGCAGCTGGCAATTCTTATCTTTCTAGGAGATATTTTAAATGGAATATAAAACAAATTCACTCCTTGACTTACTTAAAACAATTATTTCATATGCCAAGGTGTTTCCAAGTAAAATTAAGCAGTATGTAACACTGTGCTTCCTTTTATGAATAAAATTCAACTCAAATGACTAACAACCAGCAAAAATAAAATGGCCAAACAAAAACAACACACTTAGATGAACATTTCCTTTAAATATGATTGTGAAAAAACATGTTTTTTCAAACTGTGATTCCTTGCTATTAAACACCGCCTTACTACTGCTGAACTAGGAAACGTTCTAGGTTTTCTGACTACACAATTCTGACTCCCTGATTATCTAGGACAAGAGTCCACAAACTACAGACTGCAGGCTGAATCTATCCTGCCATCTGTTTTGTAAATAAGTTTTACTTAAACACAGCCACACTGTATTCATTTGCATACTGTTTATGCTTGCTTTTGTGCTACAATGACAGTTATGAAGTAGCATCAGCAAAAACTAAATTATTTACCTGTACCATTTGGTCATTCTTAGAAAAAGTTTGCCAACCCTTGACTTAAAAGAATCTCTAGATGAGTGGTCTTCAACTGAAGTAATACAGGTACTTAGAATGGGACAAGTCTTTATTGTATAGGGTTGCCCCTTGCTGTGCAGGATAGTCAGCCTCTCTAGTTCCCAACAGGACCTAGCCCCTAATCATTATGACAGAAAAATCTTTTTCCAAACATTCTGTGTTGACAGTCACCACCACCATCACGTTGAAAACCTCTGCCTCTGCCACAATGATGACACACACACAGGCCAAATCAAGCCAAGAGATGTGTTTTGCAGGATCACACATAGTTTTTCTAAAATGTGTAACTCTAAATTTGTTTAGATTCAGGATCAGCAAACTCCTTTTTTTTGTAAATAAACACAAGAGACTGTATGAGCAGAACCTAAAATACTGGCCTTTCACAGAAAAAGTTTGCCAACCTTGTCTTTACAGATGGTAGTATACCCTATTTAATTACACCCAGTTAGATTATTTATATAAACTGCCTGGCCTCCAGACATTTGAGTTTAAAACTTATGCACAAATCAATTTCTCCTGCTTTATATACTTACTATGTGGCCGTTAATAAGCATAACTGGATTGTCTGGTAGAGGGTTTTAAGCATTCCTCAGAAAATAAAATGCCACACAATGCATGAAAATTCATTTTATGCTTTATATATACAGTGTCTTAATATCTGGAGTAAGTTTAATTTTACATTACTTAATTTTAGTTTCATATTGAGATGGTATAGGCCACGCACAGTGGCTCACACCTGTAAATTCCAGCATTTTACAACGTCAAGGCAGGTGGATCACTTGAGCCCAGGAGTTTGAGACCAGCCTGGGCAACACAGTGAAACCCCATCTCTATTAAAAATACAAAAACTAGCTGGGTTTGGTGGTGTACCACTATAGTCCCAGCTATTCAGGAGGTTGGGGTGGGAGGATCACCTGAGTCTGGGAGGTGGAGGCTGCAGTGAGCCAAGACTGTGCCACTGCACTCCAGTCTGGGCAACAAAGCAAAGCCCTGTCAAAAACAAAACAAAACAAAAAAAAAAGAAAGTATAAATAAAATATTAGAATATTTAAATATTTTTAAGTTTAAATTTTGACAGTCATCGCCAATAAAAATCATCACAGAGAAAATGTTGAACAACCTTACCGAAATGTTTCAAATCAAATGAAAATGCATAGATAAAAGATAAAAATCTTGGCAAGAACAATTTCATTGATTCATACTTACTCCTTCATTTCTTTGGATGGGGAATTACATGCAGGAAGGAATGCTGCTGGGCTACTTAATTTATCCAGAGTACACGCCGTTCCTATGGCTCGTACCACTAACCCAGACTCGCCCTCCAGATCAAAACACTGTAAGTACCCCACAACTGCATTTCCTCTCATTTCAAGTACTTTCAAGCCAATCTTCCTCTGCAGTTCACCTACAAAAAAAGGAAATCTCGTTCTTGCTTCGTATCTTTACATTATATACTATAAGACCAGATATTGCAGCAGTTAAAAAAAAAAAAAAAAGTCCAAGAAAATCACAGATTTTCAGAACTTGAAGGAAACCAAAAAGATAATCTGGTCCGGCCTCCTACTTTTGGGGAGGTAAGATATTATTAGTTGCATTTTAAAGAAGTGGCAAGTAAGGTTCACCTACTCATGCATTCATTTACCAAACAATTTTGGCTCTGTACTACATGCTGGTATTCTTCTTTTCTTCTAAGTGCTAAAGATATAGGGGTGAATGAGAAAGAGAAAGTTCAAATCTAGTGGATTTTACACACTGGTGGGGTGAACAGATAAAAAACAAGTAAACATATTAATATTACATAGAGAAAATATATCATACAAATATAATTGATAAAATATAGAACATAATTCTATTACAATATAGCATAATTATAAAATATATACTTATACAGCACAAATATACAGAATAAAAACAAACATGCATATTTATTATATAAATATAACATTGATGCTTTGTGTAAAATATATGTATGCATATATATTCGCATATATACACACATAAACATTAATATAAACTTTAAAACGGTAAGCAAATTTTTCAAAGAAAAATATAAAAAGGGAATGACATCAGAGAGGCAGGGAACGTGGTCGGAGGGATAGAAGGAACTACAGTACCCAGGGAAGAACTGTGAAAAGGCAACATTTGAACAGAAAGAATGAGAGATAGAGGGAGGTGATTTGCTTAAGCTCTGACAAATAAATGGTAGATGGAGGAAAACTAGAATCCAGGTTCCCACTCAGGGTTCCTTCCTTAACCCCGTTGCTCAGGGCTCTTTCCACTACACTACCTCATCAGCGCAATTTCCTTTTACTAAATGCTTCTGGTTCACATTTCCACTTGTTAAAAGAAGGCAATCCAAGTGTGTTCAGGAAGGCTGGGCCAGAGGAAGGCATTTAGTCACTTATAATTCATAGCCTTCATTGTAAAATCTGAGGTGGCATGACACAGGAAAGTGAAAAATTTAGGAAAGTATTAAATCAGTCAGTAATAAAGTTGTTGTTTTTTTTTTTTTTTTTTAAATACCTGACATTAACGAAATGAGTCTCTGTCTGGCCTCATTTGACGCCCTTGGTGTGCGAATTCGATCAATCCACTGATATTCTGGGTCTTCATTGACCACAAGTTCTTCTACAAATCCATGAATTATCACAGCTCTATAGCACTTTGGAATAGACGTTGCTGTTAAAACAAATTATTATGCTTCTGTTTATCAAAAGGTAAAACTGAATTTTTAAAAAATGTACATCTCAGTTTTCTGATCTTTAGATACATAATAGAAGAACATCTTTTACTATAATATTCTCAATGTAATTATAATAATACTTCTAATAAGTCTTCTAAGATCGATTTTATTCTTAGAAATAATTATTTTCTTCCATGAGGCCTCTCACCTTTCTCATGTAAGTAAATATGAACTGCATTTGCCTAATTTGGAAAACAGTTATAGACAACCTTAAATAGAATGCAACACAAAGTTTAAAAAAATCAAAATTAAAGTCAGCTAGCTAATTATTACATAAATAGGTAGAAAGCAGATAATGATTTTTTTTAATCTTTCATTATTCAAAGCCCTTTGTAAAAGTACTTCTGTACACCACAAAGCAGTTACAAAAATCAAACCACTGCCTTTCTGACATAACCTGAGGAGTCAAGTTCAAATTCAAAAAAGAGAGAACCTGATATATCTGTACCAAATTAGTCTCTTAAAATAAACATTTGTGCATTGAAGCTAACTCAACTACTTAGGGCAGGCGTCCCCAAACTACAGCCCGCGGGCCGCATGTGGCCCCTGAGGCCATTAATCCGGCCCCCCACCACACTTCAGGAAGGGGCACCTCTTTCATTGGTGGTCAGTGAGAGGAGCACAGTATGTGGCGGCCCTCCGATGGTCTGAGGGACAGTGAACTGGCCCCCTGTGTAAAAAGTCTGGGGACGCCTGACTTAGGGATTTCAATTCTACTACTGCAGGTTGGCTGTGAGTAACCCGGACCTGCCCGTTTCAGACCCACACATTTCAAGGAGTTCTCTAGACTCAATCCCCATAGAAGTCTGTGTCATTTGGGATAGCACCATAGTGCTTAGCCATAGTGTTCTGCTCCTTTCTTTCAGTGTTCTATACTATAGTAAAATGTCACTGGATTTTTCTAATGAAAATTTCCATAAGTTTTCAAAAACCAGATACCATTTATACTCAAATCAGAACTACCGTTTAACTATTTCTAGAAAATAAACAATTTTCTCTTTGGCATTAAAACCAAGAATAATTCCTTCTCTACTTGCTTTCTGAAATGTGAACTTCATTTCTCATATTTTACAGTTATTACATTTCCTCTTGAGTAATAGAATGTTTACTTACTGCAAAAGAATTTGACTCCACATGATGACTGTCTAAACCGATTTAAATCATTGAAAAGGTCTACTTTGACAACTACATTGATTTCCCCACGGATACCTACAAATTTAAAAACAAAATCAAGTATCTACCTTAAGAAAGTAATGTACAATTAAATAATGAAGCAAGTTAATGGTAAATAATGATTTTAAAATATAATGATTTAACTTACAATTTTTTGAACTTTAACATGGTACAAAACTATTCTATTTTTCATTTTCAGTCTAGAATTCAATGAATTACATGAGATGTTCAATACTTTATTTAAAAAGTTGTCTTTGTTTTAGTTAATTCTGCCAAACTGTAGGCTAATACAAGTGTTCTGTGCACATTTGAGATAGGCTAGGCTAAGCTACAATGTTCGGTTGGTTAGATGTATTAAATGCATTTTCAACTTAAGATGAGTTTATCTGGACATAATTCCATCATAAATCAAGGCAAAATATATTGATCATAATAGTAATGCCAGCTTTGTTTCCTAATTATTTTTTTCTCAGTAGTTTCTATATATTTTCTGAAGCCTAACATGTATGCATTAGAAAAGGAATAATTTTCATTTTCACCACAAGTCTCCACTTTGACCCAAGACTAATCAGAAAAGAGTCCAATTTAAATTGAAGATAATGATAATGACTACAGTGACAAGATTTGCTGAGTACTGACAGAGGATGTACTAAATGCTTTATATTTGTATCTCATAGTGATCACATCAACCCAATAAGGTAATAATTGCTTGTGTAGTAGTATCATCCACATTTTATGAAGAAATTAATATTTAATTAATAAAAGTTGAAAACTTTTCATAGTGTCAATAGCTGTTAAGTGGCAGATGCAGGATTAAAATTCAGATCTTTATGATCCCAGATTATATATTCTTAACAATTAATGTAAGAATCTGATTTAAAACAAAAGAAGTTTTATTCATCTCAATGAATACAAGTTAAAAGTAAGCTAACTAAAAAATTCCAAGCCAGGAGTAGTGGCTCATGCCTGTAATCTCAGCACTTTGGGAGGCAAGGCAGGAGGACAGCTTTGAGACCAGCATGGGTAACACAGTAAGATCCTGTCTCTATTAAAAAAAATTGATTAAATAAATAAATTCCAAGAATAAGGGTTTTCAAAACATGCTCTGATAAATAAGAATGACCCAGCTCTTATCTCTAAACATTTACTAAATATTTTCACTGAACTGTCCTGACTTCATGTCAAATTCCTACTTGTGGTGGAAAACCTAAGAAAACTGACTCAATAATTTACCTACTAAAATATTAAGAAAGCAAATCCCAGCACTCTGGGAAGCTGAGGTGAGTGGTTCACTTGAGCTCTGGAGTTAAGACCAGCTTAGCTAATATGTCAAAACTGTGTCTCTACAAAAAATTTAAAAATCATCCAGGTGTCATGGCATGTGCCTATAATCCCAGCTACCTGGGAGGCTGAGGCGGGAGGATCACTTGGGGCCTGCAGGTCAAGCCTGCAGTCAGCTAAGATTGTGCCACTGCACTCTAGCCTGGGCAACAAAGCAAGATCCTGCCTCAAAAGAAGAAAGAAGAAAAAATGGAAAGAAGGAAAGGAAAGGAAGGAAGAAAGAAAAGAAACAAGAAATACAGCAAGCATGTAATATGAGCCAGATGCAGCGGCTCTCACCTGTAATCCTAACACTTTGGGAGGCCAAGACAAAAGGACTGCTTGGGCCCAAGAGTTCAAGACCAGCCTGGGCAACACGGTAGGACCCCCATCACTACAAAGAGCTAAAAAAAATTAGCCAGGTTCAGTGGCACACATCCATGGTCCCACCTACTCAGGAAGCTGTGGTAGAAGAATCACCAGCGCCCAGGAGCTCAAGGCTGCAGTGACCCATGTTCTTGCTACTGCACTTCAGCCTGGGCAACAGAGTGACACTCTGCCTCAACAAAACAAAAAAGAAAAGAAAAAGAAAGCATTATATTCCTAAGAAAGCGCCCATAAACATGCTAAACCAATGATAAACAATGTTTAATACAAAATGTTTGGAAAATTCATTCATACAGCTATTGTCTTTAATCCAAACCCAAGAATTAATCCCAGATGACTTCTTCAGCATCTTTCTAAAATTAGTAATATAATATTTGACTGAATTTTATTTCCTAATTACAAACAAAATACATATACATTGTAGAAAATATGGAGAAAGGCAAACAAGAAAAACAGAATTATAATCCAGAAATAAAATTATCCAGGGATATTTTATCATGTATTCTGTAACTTCTCCACTGATACCACGTATATGCAATTCCTTTGTTTCTAAATACATTTTAAATCATCATGTTTTGTAAACTGAATTCTGTGATTCATAATATATTGTATAATTTTCTTATGACATTGGTTTTTGAAAATACACTTTTTTTCTGACTGTTTAACTCAGAGTTTATATATTCCCTAATTTATTTAAAAATGCTGTTTTTCAATTTACCATTTTCAACATTAGTGAATAATAGGATATAAATAATATCACAAAAAATTATACATAAATCCCAGCAAACATCGTATTTCCTTTTAATAAACTGCTCTCAATAAAATTCTCAAGTCAAAAATGTTTAAAAAAAAAAAAAGAGGCCGGGCACGGTGGCTCAAGCCTGTAATCCCAGCACTTTGGGAGGCCAAGGCGGGTGGATCACAAGGTCAAGAGATCGAGACCATTCTGGTCAACATGGTGAAACCCTGTCTCTACTAAAAATACAAATAATTAGCTGGGCATGGTGGCACGTGCCTGTAATCCCAGCTACTCAGGAGGCTGAGGTAGGAGAATTGCCTGAACCCAGGAGGCGGAGGTTGCGGTGAGCCGAGATCGCGCCATTGCACTCCAGCCTGGGTAACAAGAGCGAAACTCCGTCTCAAAAAAAAAGAAAGATGCAGGACTGGTTAGAGAAATACCAGTTATGAATGGGTTTATTTGCCATTCTATGAAGACTCTGTGTAAGCTGGCAGTTTTTGAACTTTTCAGCTGCAGGACCCCTGTACAATCTTAAAAATCACCAACAGGCCAGGCGAGGTGGTTGATGCCTGTAACCTCAGCACTTTGGGAGGCCGAGGCGGGTGGATCACCTGAGGTCAGGAATTCGAGACCACAACATGGCGAAATTTCATCTCTAATAAAAATACAAATATTAGCCAAGCATGGTGGCGTATGCCTGTAATCCCCACTACTAGAGGGGCTGAGGCAAGAGGATCACTTGAACATGGGAGGCAGAGGTTGCAGTGAACTGAGATTGTGCCACTACACTCTAGCCTGGGCAAAAGAGTGAGTCTCTGTCTCAAAAAAAAAAAAAAATCACTGACGACCTTTTGTCTATATGGGTGGGTCACATCTATCAATATCTACCATATTAAAAATTAAAACTGGGAATTTAAAAACATATACTTACTACTTCATTTAAAGTTATAATAATAAACTCATCTATGTTAACATAAGCAGTATTTTTTAATAAAAATATATTTACAAAAACATGGTGAAACCCCACCTCTACTAAAAATGCAAAAATCAGCCAGGTATGGTGGCGGGCGCCTTGTAGTCCCAGCTGCTCTAGAGACTGAGGCAGGAGAATCATTTGAACCTGGGAGGCAGAGGCTACAGTGAGCTGAGATCACGCCACTGTACTCTAGCCTGGGCAACAAAGTGAAACTCCATCTCAAAAAAAAAAAAAAAAAATGTAGTGCAAAGAGTGACACTCTTATATTTTCAGAATTTTCTATCATGTCTAATGATGCACAGAGTCTCATTTCTGCTCTGCAATCAATGTGTGATAATATCACATATCATAAAACCTCTAGAAAATTTCATTATACCTTTGTGAGAAAAAAAAGAATAATGAATAACATTAAGAGTATTACATAGAAAACAATTCCCAACTCACAGACTTTGTGAAAGACTCTAAGGAACTACTATTATGTGTTCACAGACTACAGTTTGAGAGCTCTGCTTCAGGCAACAAAAAACTTTTAAATAGTTTTTAAGTACAAAAATCATTATTAATTAGTTTGAAAATGTGTTTTAGAAACACAATATCAATACTAGATCAATTTTAAATCATTCATTTACCTATAATATTACACAAATTTAGCAGGCATTATCTCAAATTACGTTCAGAGAAGCAAGAATTTTACTAACAATAATTTACTATTATTTGTCTATTTTTTCAAATGCATCATTTAAAGATATACATGTACATATTTTTTTTCAGATGGAGTTTCACTCTTGTTGCCCAGGCTGGAGTGAAATCTCGGCTCACTGCAACCTCTGCCTCCCAGGTTCATGCGATTCTCCTGCCTCAGCCTCCCAAGTAGCTGGGATTACAGGCATGTGCCACCACATCCAGCTAATTTTGTGTTTTTAGTAGAGATGGAGTTTCTCCATGCTGGTCAGGCTGGTCTCAAACTCCTGACCTCAGATATCTGCCAGCCTCGGCCTCCCAAAGTGCTGGGATTACAGGCCTGAGGCCAGCCTAAAGCCATATATTTTAAACCACCAAATATCACACCAACATATTTAAGGACAAATAAAAAAGATTAAGATTGTTATTTATAATACTTTATTATTATTCCTTACCGTGTATGGTATCATAAATCGGAAACCATCCTGAGATGACTGTTGCAGCTTCACTATACAGTAAAGGATCAATATCAATGTACACTTTACCAATGGCATCATTTGCACTATAAGTATCATGGTCAAGAACTGTGATCTGTAAAGGTTCATCCTGTAAGTCTTCATCATCCACCTAAAAGTATACCTTAAAATTAAATCTCATATAGTTTTTAAATCTTAATTACCACAAATGAACACCTATACCAAATGAAAGGGATGACATATCTCCAAATAAAATCTTACAGATTTATTTCTAAGCACCAAAGTAGATAGAAGAATTAACACAAAAAAGTTATAACTCCTTTTCCTACACAATATCCCATCTTCCTAAAGAAAAAAGTTTATTTCCCAGCACAAGAATGGGATGATTAACAATGACAAAAAAATTGTATCTCAATTTTTTACATATTACCCTGTGTTTTACAACTCTGCCTTATGATATATAGCAAAAATGCCTAAGGAATTTTATCTCAGAGTTCATGTAGTATCTATAGAGAGAAGAATGCTAACTGAGCACAATTACACCACAATTTCTAAGGGCAATTTCAGAGAAAAACCCATAAGCCAAACTAACATTATGTGTAAGAAAAAAATAATCTAAGTTCATGAATTAAGTTCATGATATAAACGTCTACCCTCTCTCCTTTTATTCAGTCATTATCGAGTTATTATGTGTCAAACACTGTGCCAAACAGAGGGATTTACAACGGAGAACAGCGCAAAACGATTTCTTCCTCATGGAAGACATATTCACTATTTTGGCTGCCACTTTCTGGATATCATGCTATTATCTAATTTGCCGGCATCCTTCAACAAATATAGTGGCTAGAAGGGAACATATTATAGACAGTTAGGATTCAAAATGGTGGAAGGGAACATATTAAGACTGGGACAGAATACAAAGGGATTATTATTTTCTATAATTAGAATATTATACGTTTAAAATACAATCTGTGGATGTTCTTCTTTACATCAGATATATCATACTATTAAGACAATCTGTGGCTGGCTAAAATCTCTTATCATTCTTATACATTCTTTGGTCAAGTGATAGCTCTACAACCTTTATACTTTGGTTGGTTTTTTAAACTTAAATATGAAACATTAGGCCTTTCTCTATCCCCTATTTAATTTCTTGTTAATGTTAAGCTAATAAACCAGTCTCTGAAGATAATTTTAAGAATCAAAGTACATTAAGTAATTATTATTGATATCATTGGTGTGACAATATGATCTAAAGATTTATTTATAAAGGGTCCTTCTTTATAAAAGTTATATAATTTGGAATTTATAGATGAAATTATATAACATCTCAAATTTGCCTTAAAATATCCCCACAAGGAAAACTGGGGGGCGGGGTTAGTTAAAAAGATGAAACAAGAACAGCAGAATATAGACAAGTTGTTAAAGATGGGTGACTGATAGGTGGTTCAATATACTAATCCACCTTTGTGCATGCTTGAGATTTTCCATAATAAAATGTTAAAATAAAATGATCATTTTGAATACTAATCCATTCCAAATCATCTGCTATCCAATGGCATTCTCTCCACTACTATTCTGTTGTTTACACATTTAATAAAACAGGAAGAATCCTAAACCAAACCATTAACCATTACTCCAAGGCATTCCCCCCCAATTCTAACATCATTAAAAATACTCTCTGTATATTCTTATTTAACCACCTGTACATTCACCTCTGAGTATTATCATTTTTTTCTCATAGTACACTAGGTATCCCTTCGCTGACATAAGAGGGCACTATACTAAAAACTAAGTGACCAAAAATAGCTTCTGATACATACATACATAGTAGCAATATGAATAACCTGAATAGAGAAATTCAAGAATTATAATGAGATAATAAAGAATATTTAATAGATTAAATGGAGTTTATCTTATCTGAAATCACAAAATATTTTAAATTAGGATTTTCTGAGAGATGTTTTTAATGTTTAAATTAGCAATATGTACTGCCAAAAGACTGCATTTCTTACCCTCCCTTGCAACCAAATGTGATACAAGTATAAATCATTACGTAGAGCTTGGTAGGAAGGGGGAAAACTTCTTAAAGAAGGCTTGCTCGGCTGCAAGTGTTATGTTAACTCAGCACCCGCTCCTCCTGGACTCCCCTTTACTCTAGCTCCTCTGCCAGCCTGGAACACTCATGTGCTCATTGGAATTCCAGGTGCTAAATTGGAGCCAAAGGACCTTGAATCTTTTTAAGAGAAGCCACAAGCTGTATGTATAGATGACAAAGTCCAGAATGACTGCATGGAGCAACCACACTACCCTTACAATGCCTGGCACATTTCTTTCACATAAAAACATCTATTTTGTTTAAGACATTTATTTGAGTACTCACGATATATATATAACCGAATACAATTAACAACTGATAGATAATCAGGTTTAAAAAAAGAACTACATAACCAATGTTAACTATAAACACAAAGTTTTAAGTACATTTTTCACAGCATATACATTATTCAGGAAGACTAGTCAAAACAGTAACTTACTAAATTTTTTTTTTTTTTTAAACAGGGTCTCGCTCTGTCACCCAGGCTAGAGTGCAATGGTGTGATCTCGACTCACTGCAAACTCTGTCTCCCAGGTTCAGGCGATTCTCAGGCCTCAGCCTCCCAAGCAGCTCCCAATTACAGGCACATACCACCAGGCCCGGCTAATTTTTGTATTTTAGTAGAGACAAGGTTTCACCATGTTGCCCAGGCTGGTCTTGAACTCTGGATTTCAGGTGATCCACCCACCTCAGCTTCCCAAAGTCCTGAGATTACAGGCATAAGCCACTGTATTTGGCCAGTAACTTACTAAATTTTAAGGGAAATGCCTGGTAAATCCCTTATTTCATAAACTAAATATATTATTTTTTATATTGTTAAGTAAGCTGCCTGGGTACTCATTAGCTTTAAAAATTACCAGTTTATTACCATCATCAATAAAATGAAATATCATTTTTTTTAGCATTTCCTAGTATCATGAAAATTACTCTGACACATTAAGCTTGCTTCTTTCCACCATTCCAATAACAATGTAATTAAAACTGTTTGTTTTTAACCATTTCTAGGTTATAGTCGGGGGGAAAGGCCATCAAAATAAAACTATATAAGCATTCCAGTGTTTTGCTTGGGTAATGAAGATGGACTCTGTAATTCTAATTCCATCTGAAATCATGTTGGCAAGTTACTCTGATTATTTTTTACTCATATATTCCACATCTTAATCTTAATAATGTAGTTTAAAATGGCACAATAGACTGAATACATGTGTAACAGGTCTTTCAAAATACATAGCGGAATTTTAGAAATAGCTAAAAGAAAAATCTGTACATATACACAAAAGAAAATGAGAAGAAAATCAATATTTCACAACAAAAATATCAACTAAAATCACAGAATTGTAGGACTGACTCTTCCTGATTTCAAAACTCCCTACAAAGCTATAGTAATTAAAACAGTATGGTAAGAATATAAAGATAGACATATAGACCAATAGAATAGAATTGAGAGTTCAGAAATAAATCCTTACATCCATGTCCAACTGATTTTTTTTAACTTGCCTCAAAGGTGAAGTCCTAAAAAAAATTTACTGACTTCCAGTTCAATGTTCTAGCAGATAACATGGAAGCTCATTTTAAAAGAGCTGGAGTTTACAGAAATTAGAAATTATCTTCCTTAGATCCATCTGGCTTGAAAACCTTTGGGTGAAAGCTACTGGGAGGTTAAGAATAACAGGTTCTATAACTGAATCCTTTTGGTAGACGATTGAGACACAGCCAAGCTACTCTGATGAGGTAGTAATTTTGAGAAACATAGTTATATTCCACAGAGATAATAAATAAAAGCTGCCACTGCCCATAAATGCTCTGAGTCTACAGATCAGGTACACTTTTCTCATGCAAACTGACATTTAAGTATGGCCACAAAAGCTTTTCAAATTGCAGTTCTATTATTTTAGCACACCTATGCCACTCAGACTAACTAAACTATACATTAACTAAAGAACAGAAGATATACCCAAAAATGCCAATATTCAAACCCACTTTCTGCCAAATGCTGAATGACTATCCCAAAACGCTGAGTGATTTAAAAATATTATTTCCTTTTTTTTTTTTTGAGTAGTTCCAACTCATACTAACATACACAAAGACCTTCCTATAAACAACATGCTTCACAGCCACCTCAATACTACTCTAGAAAAGATTTCACATTTGAAAAACACAGAGGCTCCAAATAGTAAGGCTGTCTGAGGTCATCTGCAAATTAGCAGGCACCAGAAATAGAATTTGTTCTCTTAATCCAGACCTTTAAGCTTTTCCAATAGAGGGCTGCTCCCCAGTATCCCAACCACTAGAGAATGTGTCTTCCAGCACTAAAAGAAAGATCACGGTCCTAATATAAACCATAAAGCAAAGCAGTGTCTAAAAATCCTAGTGTCATTTCTTCCATCTTCATGTATGAGTTAGGTCCCCAAGCACAATCAAAGCATCTTTCAAGCAAACCAAATGCTTTCCTTCCCTTGTTCTTTAATTGAAAAACACATCTTACCCTGCAAGGGCTAAATTTTACCCAGGCTCCACAAAGGCTATAACATAGGCCTCAGAAAAGGCACAGCAACCACAATGCTGCCCAATACAAGGGCTGGCATGAAATAGCAGGGGAGGAAAACCAAATTGGTCCTCACAAGGTTCTTAAGCAGTCCAATAGAAATTTCAAACAAGAAAACTTCACATCCTGCTGAGAGGTAAAGGAAGTAGTATCAGAGAAGATGGGCAATATATGTAGCAAATATTTACTGAGAGCCTATTACATGCTCTTCTGGGTGCTGAGGATACAGCAGTGAAGAAGAACGAAAAAAAAGCAGGGAAAATTTTGCTCGCACAGGAATAATAACTGATAGGGATGTTTAATTTGGGGAGGGAGTGGTGGGTAGAATGAGAGAATGTAAGATGGAGATGTGGTGGTCTGGTAATAGCTTTGAAGTCGAACAGACTTTAGTTTGAAGTCTTACATATGAATCTTTCCCACTTTACCACTTAGCTACTTCTGAGTTGGACTTCTGAGTCATCTTAAAATAAAAGGTGCCTTCACGGCATTGTGAGAATTCAATGAGGTTAACACATGTAAAGCACTTCACCAGTGTCTGGGCTATAATAAGCGTCTGTAAGTAAGAACTGTATCTCATTTTGCATGTCATCTTGTTGTTCCCAAAGCCTAGTATAGTCCCTATAATCTCTTGGAGGATTTGGGCATGCTGACAGACCAAATTGATGCATGAAGAAAATATACAGTTGTGCAGATAAAGATGGCAGAAACTGCAGGGAGGTGGCGGAGCACAACATGAAACAGACCTCCTAACAGCAACACAACGGACTTTCTAAGAACACAGGAGAACATGGGTGATAGGGACCTCCAGGATCAAGTGCCTTGAGGGAGGAAGCGCATGTGGGAAGAGAGGAGGAATGAAAAGAAACCTGGGTGAGGAGATGGGAGGCTCCTCTCTTGGAGAAGTCCCCTCAGATCACCAGGCCATGAGCCACTGGAACATAACTACCTTCTGTCTCTGTGTGCACTACCAATCATGGGAAAAGTTATTATTCTCTTAATAAACGTGCCCAAACAACTCAATTTCTGCATGCAAAAGAATGAAGTCTGGGCTGGGCATGGTGGCTCACACCTGTAATCCCAGCACTTTGGGAGGCCAAGGTGGGTGGATCACTTGAGGTCAGGAGTTTGAGATCAACCTAGTCAACATGGCAAAACCCCATCTCTACTAAAAATACAAAAAAAAATTAGGCAGGCATGGTGGCTCATGCCTGTAATCCCAGCTACTAGGGAGGTTGAGACAGAAGAATCGCTTGAACCCAGGAGGTGGAGGTTGCAGTGAGCCAAGATCGTGCCACTGCATTCCAGCCTGGGCAACAGAACAAGACTCTGTCTTAAAAAAATAAAAATGAAAAAGGAATAAAATTGGCCTCTTACGTCAAACCATTATAAAAATTAACTCCAAACGAATCCATGGCCTATATACAAAAACTAAAACCATATAACTCTTAGAAAAAAACACAGGGGTAATCTTTGTGACCTTAGAGTTGGCAATAGATTCTTTCATTTGACAACAAAACAAAACTAAACGCATTAGATTTCATCAAAATTAAAAACTTCTGTGCATCAAAGAAAATTATCAAGAAAGTAAAAAGGCAACCTACTGAAAGAGAAAATATTTGCAACTATATATCTGATAATGAATTAATATTCAGAATATGTAAAGAACTTTTACAACTCAAAAACAAAAAGCTAAATAACTCAACTAGAAAATAAAATGTGGCAAATATATACAATGGAATATTATTCAGCCATAAGAAGTAATGAAATTCTGATACATGTTATAGTGTGGGTCAACCTGAAAGCATTATGCTGACTAAAAGAAACCAGATACAATAGGACAAGTAGTATATGGATTCCATTTATGTGAAATATCTAACATAAGCAAATTCAAAGAGACAGAAAGTAGATTAGAGGTTACCAGAGTCTAGGGAGAGAATGGGAAGTTACTGCTTAATGGGTACAGTTTCCGTTTAGGGTGAAGAAAAATTTCTGGAAGTAGTGGTGATGGTAGCAAAACACTGTGAATACAATAAATGCTACCAAATTGTGCACTTACAAATGATTTACATGACAATATTCATGATATACATTGCCACAATTTTTAAAAATTTCTTTTAATCCGTATATTGTTCTCTTAAGTAATTTTTGGTATATGCTAAAATCTAGAGACAACTATAATAATAATATGATACATTTGAGGACTTGTTTTGTTCATGTGTTACTATACACTGAATTTTCTTAAATGTAATATAACTTTTTTTAGACTCACTACTTTTAGGTAAGCAGAGAAGAAAATATTTTTATGATGTAGAAAAACTGCTATGCCTGAAATAAAGGGTTCTCATCATTCCTGAGGGAAAAGAGTCACCTCCAAAAAATACACTCAAAAATGCTGACATTTAAAACTTACCTCAAATTTAAACCACTCCGAGTTCCACTGAGGGTTGAGTGACTTGAGGTACACATCTGTTTTAAAGGTGGTATTACCAAATTTTACCTAAAAACAAATGAGAAATTATTCACATATAAATATGAAAAATATGAATAAAAGTAAATCTTAATGTCAACCAACCAATAGAAGGATTAACCATAAAGGAGAAAAAAAGACTATTATCCTCTGAGACAAAGGGAAGAAGGTACAGATGGGCCCAGGTAAGCTTATAGACTATACAAGGGATTACCCACTGCAAGGGATTACCCACTGTTCTGCTTGACCAGCTCCAAATAACACAAAGAACTAACTTCCCCAATTTCTAAAGAGCATGTACAGAGCAATAAAAGATCAACAATCTAATAGAAAAAACAGGCAAAGGATATAACCAGACAAGGCACAGAAATGGAAATACAGCTGTCTTTAACCACATCAAAAGATGATCAACCTCAATTCATACTAAGAGAAATGCAAATTAAAATATTTTTACTTCTCAGGCTGGCAAAGATCAAAAGGTTTGAAAACAGAATTGGTGAGCTACTGTCATACTTTGCTGGTAGGAGTGTAGAACAATCTCTACAGAAAGCCACCTGACAACATATACCAAAATTTTAAATGGTTTGAATCCATTTTTAAGCTAGCAATTCTATTTCTCAGAATTTATCCCACAGAGGTACACAATGACACGTATCAGCAACATTACCATAGCAAAAGCTTGGAAACAACCTAAATACCTATCAATAGGGAACAAATTAAATTTATGGTAAAGCAACACAATGTAGCACTAAATAGAATAAAGCAGTTCTCCATGCACTGATAAGGAATAACTTCCAAGACATGCCAAGATATATCTTTCTACTGCAGATACATGGCATTCTTCAGCAAAAAAAAAAAAAAAAAAAAAGAATTCATATAATAGGTATATGTCTATATATGCACACATTATTTCTAGAAGGATGTACAGGAAATAGTAACAGTGGCCACTAGAAAGAGTAGAAGAGGTTGGTTAAAGGAAAGCCTGTGAGACAGAAGCTGACTCACTTTGTAGCTTTTGAGTTTTGAACCATGCATATATACTACCTATTTTAAATGCGTTACTTTAAAATTCAAAAACATCAAAACTTAAAATTCAAATGGCAATAACTTTATTTTCATTCAAATTACAGAATCCTAAATTTGCTTCCAGGAATTTAACCTGTAGAAGTACTTTTACAAAAGCCTTCCCCACCAAAATTATAAAGATAATCATTCAATAGGAAAGGGACAAAATAAATCACGTGCCCCTACTAAAGAATGGAGTCGATTACATGTACTGTCATGAGAAGATATCAATGACGCAATAACTGAAAACCCAAGTAGCAGAATGTATAAAGTATGATATTTGCTTCTAAAAATGCAATGTAGATACACAAGCATTTTTTGTAAGAGGACGAAGAACAGATGAACATAAGCCAAAGAACGGATAGCAATTATCCCGGAAGAAGGGACTGACAAGATGTAAGGAATACAGTACAGTGTTGTAAGAGGTAACGAAGGGGTTTTCAAGTTAACTAGTTCTGACTGAATCTTTTTTAATGGGAAGTATTCATGTATTACTTGCATACTTGCATGATGTTTTTTTTTTAATCACAACAATAAATGAAACTTAATGAGAATAACTTAGGAAGAATAGAGGTTCTTGCTTAATTACTAATTTAATTTTCATTCCATTTCAATATTCAAGGCACAATGGAAATAGTTATTGTTTAATTTATCTAAAGCTGCTTTATATGAAGTAAAATGTTGTTAGGATTCATAAAACCATTCAAAAGCCAAATGTACTTAAGGGTTTTGGCTCAACTGCCAAAAGTAGCTCATGATTTTTCAAGTGACAAGTTTAGAGCACTCTACAATTTTGTCCCACTATAACAGTTGTGCTATATTGTGCCTTTTTGTTGTTGTGCAACTGTTCATTCTAAATAAAGATCTGATAGTCCACAAACTGCATTAAACAAACAAAAACGATTTCAGAAAAAAAGGAAAAGGCATCAGCCAGGCACGATGGCATGTGCCTGGAGTCTCAGCTACTCAGGAAGCTAAGCCAAAAGACTGCTTGAAGCCAGGAGTTTGAGGCTGCTGCATTCAGGCCTGGGCAACAGAGCAAGACCCAGTCTCTCAAACAAACAAACATATAAAGGACAAGAAACAAAAAGAAAAAAGCTGGAGTGTGTATTTTGCCAGCATTGGATGTTTTCCATTCTCGTACAAGAGAATCGCGGTTCACTCAGTCTTATTTAATTAAAAGGATACTTTATTACTCAGCAATTAAAAGAATGCCTTAGAACTCTGTTAAAGAACATCAGGGATTTTAATGGACATTCCCTCAGTAAAGTAAAGCATTCTCTTTACCCACTCATTAACTAAATTACCTTGAGAAAGTTATTTAACCTGTTATTTAAATTGGCTTCCTCCTCTGAAAAGTGGGATTGTTAAGTGAGCATTACATGATATAATGCATGTAGAGACCTAGCAAAATGTCTATACATAGGAAAGTCATTAAATATTTATTTTCCTCTCCTCTTCCTTCAAAGGTTCCTGGAAAAACACAAGATGACAATGTAGCAAACAATTCTTGCAAACAATGCCAAACAATTGTAACATATATTACTACTGAGATATATTTCCATTAATACTTCCTTGTACAGAACCCCATCTTACTTTAGAGATTCCTGCAACACTAATCATCTTTTAGTATTACTTGGTCTTCACTGGGTCCCTACACTCCTGACATCATACAGAGTGGAAATTCTCTCCATCAATGTAACCAGGACCAATACTTGATCAGTTAATCAAATAACTTGGTTAAATTAGAGAATCACTAAAAATAATACAAACCGTAAACATTTTAAGATAAAACACATAAACAAACATTCATTCCTCTGTCTTTAATGTAAGGCTAAGGCCTCTTTGCATAAAGGTCAACTGCTTCCAGGTCTACATCATCTTTTCTGCATAAGCCACATTCATCTATGATTTCCAGTTTGGGCAGCTTTAAAAAATATGAACAAAGAATCCTCTATTTTTTACAATCTTTTCTCCACCAATTCAAGAGCAATTTTTAGTGACCATTTCCATGTCTTTACATTCACTGATTTATATAAGGTTTAAATAAATTATAGTAATAAATACAGTTGACATAGCAGATTTGGGAATAAACACAACTGCTTCTTGGTAAAGCATTATCAGCCAACTGATGGGAGACTCCAGAAACACTGGAGAGTAGTCTTATTCAGAGGAGTATTTACAAATACACTTTTTGGAAGCAACGCAGAGGGCTGAGGATCGCAATGAGTCAGTTCATGGAAGTTGTTAAGAGAGCTTCAACTGTATAAACGTCTCCTCTTAATTTCTGGACTACTCAGTAATCAGTATCCCCCTTTCCTAGCCAGATTTATTTCCCACTTCTATTCAACAAGAATCCTACTTTCAATTACGTATGAGTGAAATTCATTCAATTGAAATGCATTCAATTACATCAATACATACTCTATTTCTTCTTTTGCTTTTACCAAGTTTGTCCTAGTCACCTGAAAATTCTGTCTTCCTTTTTCTCTCTGCCTCTGGAAATTTTACCATCCTCCAGGCCCAGGATAAAGGTTTCTCATGACTAGCCCAAGCTTCATTATCTCCCTCTTCTGCGAACTTAGTCTTTATCAAGCCATTTATCCCCTTATTATAGTATAATCCTTCATTATCCCCCTTTTCCTGCATTAATGTTTCCCCTTTCCACTGGATTATTCCTATTATCATACAAATAAGTTCTGTATCTTTTCATTTTTTTTAAGTACTAAAACTACTTCACAAATACCACTCTAGGTTTCCTCCCCCACTTCATTGCCATACTTCTTGAAACAGTTGCCTGATTTTTCTGTCTTCCTACTTGACCTCAGTGACATTTAACAATTGAGCTTCCTCTTTCTAGAAACTTCCTCTCTTGCCTTCTAAGACATTTCGTTCCCCATTTTTCTCCCACCCACTGGCTCACAATCTCAGTTTCCTTCCTCTAGTCCTCCTCCTCTAATAAACCTCTTAATATCAAGTTTTCTCAAGGATTTATCCTGTTTCTCTCCCTCACCCTAAGTCACAGGTTTGCAAAAAAGACAGAACCAACTCCTAAAGAAGCTTTAGAAACACCTAGCAGTGCTTTTGAGGAAAATAGTAATTGCACTGATGAAGGGTCAAAGATGCTAGGTATTCCTCAATGCAAAAGAGTTATCAACAATGAAGACTTTTACCATGTCATGATTTTTCAATGTCCCACTAGATGATCACATGTGTACCTAAAAGGCTGGGTGTGATGGCTCACACCTGTAATCCCAGAACTTTGGGAGGCCAAGGCGGGTGGATCACCTGAGGTCAGGGACTCAAGACCAGTCTGACAAACATGGTGAAACCCCCTTCTCTACTAAAAATACAAAAAATTTGCCAGGCATGGTGGTGTGCCTGTAGTCCCAGCTACTTGGGAGGCTGAAACAGAAGAATCGCTTGAACCCGGGAGGCAGATTGCGCAGTGAGCTGAGATTGCACCATTGCACTTCAGCCTGGGCAACAAAAATGAAGCTCCGTTTCAAAAAGAAAAAAAGAAAGAAGAAGAAACCTACCTAGAACCCAATTCAGTTTTACAGATAAAAGTGTTAACAATCGGGTTTCAAGGTATGTAACTGTCAAGAACTACAACCATCATGTAAATCAAGAGGTAACTCTGCTTTTTCCCATGAATTAACTATTTTGGAAAAATCAGATACCCAATGGCAATGAAGATCTGAGATCCCAAAACTACACAACTGTCTCATTCTGTTTGAGAAGCAGTCATATTTGCATGATTTTCACATAGGCAAGGCACTCCCTATCCCACGTCCCAGCTTTATTTTCTCCACATGGGGCATTTCTCACCACCCAGCATACTATATCTTTTATTCAATTATCTTACTTATGAACTCCCTCCTCCCACTAAAATGTAAGTTCCATGATTGAAGTTTTTTGTTTCTTTAAAATGTATTGCTATATCCCCAGCATCCAGTACAGTATCTAATACATACAAAGGCCAATATTCATTGACTCATCTAATCACTTCATGTTTTCTATTATGGTCATGAAAAAGTACTTTCATATTAAAATAACAGGCCAGGCGCAGTGGCTCACACCTGTAATCCTAACACTTAGGGAGGCCGAGACGGGCAGAGCACCTGAGGTCAGGAGTCCAAGAATAGCCTGACCAACGTGGCAAAACCCCGACTCTACTAAAAATATAAAAATTAGCCAGGCGCGATGGCAGGAGCCTGTAATCCCAGCTACTCAGGAGGCTGAGGCAGAAGACTCGCTTGAGCCCCGGAGGCGGAGGTTGCAGTGAGCCAAGATCACACCATTGCACTCTAGCCCAGGCAACAGAGCAAGACTCTGTCTCAAAAAAATAATAACAACAACAAATACTTCTATTTCTCTACTATAGTTAGACCATCGTACTGATTTTTTTTTTAATTGTAAGTATACACAGACTATATTACCAAAAAAATGTCATGCCAGGATAGAAAAGGCAGATTTCAAAATACCAGGTATCTAAAAGGAGTACTGGGTCTCATAGTTGAGAAACACTGGCTAGTGTGCTCATTTTTAACTCAAACTTCTCTTTGAATACCGTAGTCATAAATCAAATCACTTCCTTGAGAGCTCCAATTAAAGGCCCTATAGATATCTCAAACCTAACATGCTGAAATGGGAAATGATCCTCCTCAATCTTTATCATCCTAATGGAATGTCAGAAAACCAAATACTTCAGAAAGCTAGGAGTCATCGTTCAGTCCATCTTCAAAATATACCTGCAATTTATCCACTTGTCTGCATTACCAAAACCATTACCTTATCCCATATCACCTGTTATTTGAACTATTACAGAATCTGAATAACTGCCTAATTTCTACTCTTTCCCCTTCAATCCATTTTCCATATAAAAATAGTGCTTATCTTAACTGCTTCTGAATGAATTTAGGGTAAAATTCAAACTCTCAATCGTGGTCTTTGTCCTTGCAAGACTGGCTCTTTGATTAACTCTCCAACTTTATCTTATAGTACTCTTCCCTTCACTGACTACATGCCAGCCACATGCATCATCCTTCACTTCCTAAAACACACCAAATCTCTACATGAAATCTCCAGGTTATCTTCTATTCACCGACTCCCCTACACACACAAATATACTCCCTCAGCAGCAGGCACTTTCTCATCCAGCAGATCTTGGGTTTGATGCACACTTTCTCAGGGACTTCCCCTGATTACTCAACCTAAAGTAGGTGTTCCTTATTGTTCTCTTTCCATTGTTCTCTTTCATGGCACATATCCCAATTTGTAACTGTATATTTAATCATTTATTTACCTTTCAAACATCTATCTCTCCCACTAAAATATAAGCTGCATTAAAAGTAAGAACCGGCCAGGTGTGGTGGCTCACACTTGTAATCCCAGCACTTTGGGAGGCCGAAGCGGGCAGATCACAAAGTCAGGAGTTCAAGACCAACCTGGCCAACACAGTGAAACCCCATCTCTACTAAAAGTACAAAAATTACACGCCTGTAATCCAAGCTACTCAGCAGGCTGAGACAGGAGAATTGCTTAAACCTGGGAAGCGGAGGTTGCAGTGAGCTGAGATCACACGACAGCACTCCAGTCTGGGCAACAGAGCAAGACTCTGTCTCAAAAAACAAACAAACAAACAAAAAAAAAACAGTAGGAACCAAGTCTGTCTTATTCACCACATATACGTGTACATATATCAGCTAGACCAGTGACTAGCCCAGGGCCTGGCAAACAGCAAACACTCAATTTGTTCTAAGAAGGAAATAATAAATAACCTGTGAATCAATCAGCCCCCTTCCTCACCAGCAAAATCCACCTAGTTATCAAGGCCTGACAATTTTAACCTAAGAAATGTCCCACAAATCTTTCTGTCCCATTCCTTTTACCATTCCCACATATTTATTACCCAGATAATTTTACCACCTTCTTAACTGATCTCCCTGCCTCACTGCCCATCTGTCTAGTCCATCAATAGCATTCTCATTCAGGCCATTCTATAAAGAAACAAACTAATAAAAATATGATCTTACTTTATTTCTGCACAAAAAAACTCCCCTGAACAGGCATGGTGGCTCAAGCCGGTAATTCCAGCATTTTGGGATGCCGAAGTGGAAGAAGAAGGAGGATGGCTTGAGAGGCCAGGAGTGGGAGGCTACAATGAGCTGCATTCCAGCCTGGGCAACAGAGCAAAACTTGTCTCCTTAAAAAAGGAAGAAAAAAACAAAAAAAAAAAAGCCTTCCTTGTCCCTGCTTATAAATATTACAGAAAATGAGGTTTCATAGAGTATAGGGCTTTCCAGCCTCACCCCTAACAAGCTCCACTACCCACATATCCCCTACCTTTACTCCAGACCCATTCCAAACTAAGGCAGTTTCCTGAACATACTATATATCCCATTCTACGCCTTTGCCTTTGGTGTTCCCTTTGTCTGGTAAAATCCTGGGTACCCTTCAAATGTCACTTCTACAGGGTACCTTTCTCAACCTTCAGGGACAGAACTGTTTCCATATTCTAATACAACATTCATCACTTTGGTGAGGCTGTATTAGCAGTGGTTAAGAGAACGGACTGCCAGGCTATGGAGGTTTGCAAGCTATGTAACCTTAAGCAAATTTTCAACCTTTCCTGGGCCTCGGTTACCTCAACTGTAACATGGGACAGTAACAATACTCCTGTAGGACTGTTGTGAAAACTAAGAATTTAAAAGTACTTAGCATAGATCTGGCAATTATTAGATTCAACACGTTAGCTATCAGTTATGAAATAGGCTGTGTGGGTCGATGTCTGAACTACCTGAAAGCAAATATTATGCTTTGGTTGTTTGTGGATTTACCTAGTATCTGGCACAAGAGCACTCAAGAGCTTTCTCAAATGAATTATCACCATGACAATAGGTGGGGGTGGGGGGCAGTGAACTCCAATTATTAAGTTAGATAACATTTAGGAAACATGAGGAATATTGAGATTAAATCGGGATATATATTATGATGTATCTATCCATCAACTCTAGGCACTAATAGCCCAAATGATTACTGCTTAAATGGTCTGGCTCATCACGCCAATTTTTATTACAATCTTTACTTGGCTTCTTTCAGACTGTGGGTTATTACCTTCCGGGCCCTAAGCCTTTACTAATTTGCATGACTTTTAAACTAATCATTAGACTTAAAAAGCAATTTTGCAATTTAAGTCCATGGCAATTAACTGACTTCCTACCTCAAGGCCTAAATTACCCTGACACACCTCCTCAGACCTACCAGTCCATACAAGAGCAGGAAGTGTTACAGTTGTGTTTTAGAACTTTCAAGGCAGATTCACAACATGTCAGGCATGAGAATGGATTTCCTCGCACTAGGGGACCCCAAGCGCCCATAAAGGGCTTCATGCACATTCTTAAACGTGATGTCCACCCATCTGGCCACCCATCCCAAGGGGTGTGTGTGCGTGCGTGCATGTTTTGGTGGCTGTGGGGCCACATGTTGGGATCTCCTGAGTGCCAGGTGGCCTGTAAGTCCTGACATCGGAGTCAACCCGCCGTCCGCGTGTGTGCGCGCGCGCGTGTGTGTGCGCGTGTGTGCGTGTGGCTGCCAGGCCACGCCTTGGGATCTCCTGAGTGCCAGGTGGCCTGCTAACGAGTCCTGACATCAGGGTCACCCCGGCATGCAGAACAGTATGAGCCTCCCCGCGCAACGCGAGGTGCCGCGGACGCCTATGAGCCGTGCACCCATCGCTCGCGCTGAGGTCTCCGCGGTCATCCCTCGTGGGAGAGCTGGGCAACCACGGCCGACGGAAGGGCAGTCGAGAAGGGAACGGGCCGAGGGGCTGGGGGCGAGGTGGGCAGATCCTTCAGAGGGCTTGGCGCTCCCTGTGTTTTGAGGGGCAGGACCCGGCACCAACCTCCACGAAGGCATCAGTCAGGTCACTAGCACGGTCCATCACTGGCAAATGGCGCCCGGCCACGATTTTCACCTTCAGCTTCCCAGGCATGGTCTCGGTTTCGGCCTCCTCTCGGGTTCCTGCAGAAACAAACAAACGAGTCTGCGCCGAGCGCAGAGCTGGCGGGAGAGGGGCGGAGGCGCGCGGGGTAACTGACAGCGAAGGGGCGCGCGGGGGCGCGCGCGGGCGCCCGGCAGTCGGAGCCGCCGGTCGCCACTCACGCTCGCAGGAGGAAGGGGGCTGTCCCGCACGGGCGCTGACACCTCATTCCGGAGAGGCGGCGGGAGGAAGGGCTTGGGTAGGTTCTTCCGCCCTGGCCCCACAGGGCTGGGACCAGAGGCAAAACTCAGTCGGCATCCCGTTGCGCCTCAGCGGCTCCGGCTTGTTTCTCCTCCCCCGCCCTCAAAAATGGCGGATCTCGGGGCGGGGAGGAAAGCATCGATCGTTCGGCGCTCTGCCCACTTAGAGGGGGCGAAACTAGACTCTCCGGGGAAACACAAGGGGGCGGGGCTGACTTTGTGAAAGCGGGAGGGCAGGGAAATGGGCTGAGCCCTGCATCATCCACCCAGTCGGGGCTGTGGGTGGGTGAGGCGCCGCTTCCCTGTCAGCGAACGCTCCGTTTTCCCGCGCGAAGCGCCGGGGCTGCTCTGTGACTTAGCCTCGGGCCGGGGCCTTCGCCGCTGGAAGCGCCGCGTTTCGGAAGGGCTGTCCCGCTGGAGCAGCCGCGAGGAGAGTTTTCAGTAGGCCTTAGCGACCCGTTTAGGGATTCGTACAGCTAATTGAGTTGATTTCTACCTGGACGGGGTACAGGTGCGTGTTGTGGTTTCAGTTTTCTGTGAAGTACCGTTAGATGGCCGTGCGCAGTGGCTCACGCCCGTAATCCCGACACTTGGGGAGGCCAAGGCGGGCGGATCACCTGACGTCAAGGGTTCAAAACCAGCCTGGATGATACGGCGAAACCCCGTCTCTACTAAAAATACAAAAACGTGCTGGGCGTCGTGGCGAGTGCCTGTAATCCCAGCTACTCAGGAGGCTGTTGCAGGAGAATCCCTTGAACCTGGGATGCAGAGGTTGCGGTGAGCCGGGATCGTGACACTGCACTCCAGGCTGGAGACAGAACGAGACTCTGTCTCCAAAAAAAGAAAGAAAGAAAGAAAGACATAGAGATACCAGGCACCTCTCAGATAGTGGAATACGTATTATTTGATGAAATTTTTTATTCGGTCATAAAAAATCTGTGACCCATCTGTGTATTGGGTCACAGATGTTACTTTGGGCGGGCTGGGAGGAGGTCACCCTGAAATCCATAGTTGCCTCTTGAAGTTTGTGTTGGCGGGTATGGTGGCTCAGAACTGTGATCTCAGCACTGTGGGAGACGAAGGCAGGATAATCCATTGAGGCGAGGAGTTTGAGACCAGCCTGGGCAACATAGTGAGACCCTTCCACCCCCACCCCGCACCCTTCTCTACAAGAAACGTGAAGTTAGCTGGGCTGGTGGTGCACCTGTGGTCCTAGCTACCCAAGAAGCGGAGGTGGGAGAATCTGGGAGAATTGCTTGAGCCCAGGAGTTGGCAGCTGCAGGGAGCTACCATCCCACCACCGCCCCCCAACCTGGGCAACAGAATGAAACCCTGTCTCTTTAAAAAAAAGTTTTTTAATTAAAAAAAAAAAAATTGCCCTGTACTCTTAGATTGTCTCAGTGTTCTTATAAAGCATCCACAAGCCTAAAGATAAGACCTAAATAGTAGAAGAAGTTCAAGACCTCCAACCGTGGAAAGTATAGTCAACCACAAGTAATGAACTCGGAGAGCATTGAACATCTGGAAGAATTAACCCAACTACATAAAGTGAGGAGTAATCTACAGGCTCAGACCATGTTAGGGAAATTGAGGCACACACATAGGATGTAACATAAACCAGTCCATACAAAATTTCAAAATCAACATTAACAATGTAACTAGTATCAACAAAATCAGAGTTTATGCCGTCTCAAAGACTAAAATTTCATTCTGCCGTCTCAAAGACTAAAATATCATTCCTAAGTGAAGATATCCACGTGAACTTTTTACCTTCAAAAATAGTAAATACTCCAAACAGTAGTGATCCCGAATTATCTTTTCAAACCAAAAATTCTTTTTATGGAAGGAATATTGTTCACATAAGTGAGAAGTTGAACTCCTACACAGAAAACTACTTTCTCAAAATAAAAATCTAAAACAAAAATTGCTTACTTTTTGGACTAGGGAAACCTTTATCGATTCAAACTATGTCAAAGGGATAGGGGTCATAGGTCCCATGTTAATTTCCTTAGATCCATCTGCAGCTTTTTCTGGAGTCTAATTCTACTTAAAATGCCCTTGCCAACATTCTAAAGGTTAGCTACACTATGTGATCAAGGCTTGTTTGTTTAATTTATTTATGTTGAGACAAGGTCTCACTCTGTCGACCAGACTGGAGTGCAGTGGCATGATCATAGCTCACAAGCCTCAGTCTTCTGGGTCCAAGCAATCCTCCTACCTCAGCCTCCCAATTTCCTGGAACTACATGCACACACCACCATGCACGGCTAGTTTTTTTCATTTTTTGTAGAGATGGGGTCTCCTTGTATTGCCCAGGGATGGTCTCAACCCTGGCTCAAGCCATCCTCCTGCCTTGGCCTCACAAAGTGCTGGGATTACAGGCATGAGCCATCTTGCCCAGCCTGATCAATGTTTTTTGTTGTTTTGAGTGGTGGGGTTGAAATCATTTTTGTGATGAAATTAAAGTATTACCATATTACCAACTTATTTTTAAAAATATGAAATGTATAAAGAAAAAATATTAGAAAAATGTTCACTGCCAGTATTAATGGAAAATAATCCATTGCATTACAGAATGTGATGTAAAAAAAATTTGCAAATTGCACAATTAGAGGTTAGCAATCTTAGGCTCCTAATTAGTAGACTTTAAGGTACTTGTACTTACTTGTTGCCTTAGGCTTCATCAACAAGAGATTATAATTAAGATGCTTCCTGAAAACTATTTTTAGTAGACCTAAGCCTGACTTCAGTTGAACTGTTTCCTAATAATTGTTCTCGTTTGTTTTAATTAATGCTGGGAACAGTGCTAACTTTCCTGACAAATCTACCATGATGACTCCTGATTACCTTCTTCAGCTTCATACCCTGCCTCTCTTTTTGCAATTTACATTAATAATAACAAGAGTTAATGTGTATTGATGGTTTGCTGCATGCCCGCTACTGAATTCAGTGTTTCACAGCTTTTAAGCCTCCCTAAAATCCTGAGGTAGGAATTATCAGCCTTCATTTTATAGATGAGGAAATTGTGGCTTTTCAAAGCTGTGGTGATTACCCAAGGATACAAAGCTGCTAATGATAGAGGCAAGATTTAAATCTACGCAATGTGATTCCAAGAACCCACCTCTTCAAAGATTACATGTAGTTTTCCAATAAGCTATGCTTTTCCTTCTTCCTGGAGTATCTTTCTGATAGTCATCCTAGCAAACACATATGAAATCATAACTTAGTTCAAAAGTCAATACTCTGGTTTCTCTTCAGAGCGTATAAATCTTTTGCCTTTTACAAAAGGCACTTCTATGTCTTCTCTGATCTCCTTTCTAATAAATATGCTCTTCACTCCCATCTATGTTACTATCAAGTCTAATACATTTATTATTGTACTTTCCATGCAATAATTATTTATCCGTCCCTCTCTCTCTCTCCTACTAAACCATGAGCACTTTGAGGGAAGGGAATGCATCTTACTCATCTCTCAGTTCTCAGTTCTTTTTTCTGTGCCCTTCATGTGTTGAAATTCTTGTGGAATTAAATTAATGGTTAACAAGCATGCTATTATTACTTGGATCTCTCTTTCCTGGCTTTCTAAAATGTTCCTGTTAATCTTTCCCATCCCTTCAAGGTTAAATTTCTCAAAGGTTGTCAGTACTTGGTGCCCTCTCCTCACTTCCTAATCTCTCCAAAAACTATTAATACCTGGGTTTAGCCACCACCACTCTACAAAAACAGCTTTCACTAATGCCATCAATAACCTCTGGTTGCTAAATGCAGTAGACACTTTTTAAGTTTTTATTTTTGAGATAAGGTCTTGCTACGTTTCCCAGGCTGGTCTCAAATGCCTGGGCTCACACAATCCTTCTGCCACAGCCTCCCAGGTTGCTGAGACTGCGGGCACCTGCCACCATGCCTGGCTTCAGTTTTTCATTTACATGATTCTCAGTAGCATTTGACGCTGTTGACCATACTCTCCTTAAAATAATCTTCTTCTTGGTATTCAGAAACCAAGCTTCTCTTACCTATTCTGGTATATACATCTGTCTTCTCAGCCTACTCACTGTCCTTAACTATCAAATATGTGTTTTTCTCAGGTTCAGTTTTTGTCTGTATTCTCTTCCAACTGTACTCTTTCCCTAGGTGATCTCATCCGTGTTCATAATTTCAGTTTCCATCTGTTTAGCCAAGGACTCTCAAATCGTTATCTTTAGTCTATACCTCGCTTCTAGGATCTTGACCCATATATGCAACTGCCAAGTTACTATTTCCGTTTGGAGTATCAAAGTGACCTCAAACGTCCAAATGTCCAAAACTGACCTAATTTTCTTTACCTTCCTCATAACTGCAACAACAACAGTGACAACAGCAAGAACAAAAGTCCTAGTGGTCCATGCAACAGCATCATAAACTACATAGTTGCTCAGGCCAGAAACTCACTGATTTATGTTTGAAAGTGCACAGGGATTACAGGCATAGTGATGCAAATGACAACTTGGGCTCAGTTCAGCTACTTTTGCTTTGATTTTTTTTTTAATTTGAGTTGGGATCTCACTCTGTCACTCAAGCTGAAGTACAGTGGCAAGATCACAGCTCACTGCAGCCTCGACTTCCCAGGCTCAGGTGGTCTTCCCACCTCAGCCTCCTGAATAGCTCGGACTACAGACACACACACCACACAAATGGCTAATTTTTATATTTTGGTAGAGATGAGGGCTCCCTATGTTGCCCAGTCTGGTCTTGAACTCCTGTGCTCAAGTGATCTGCCCGCCTCATCCTCCCAAAGCGCTAGGGTTGCAGGTGTGAGCCACCATGTGGCCCACTTTTGCTTTGCTTAAAGCAGTAAATCAGCTGTGTAAAGAGTTAAAAGTGAGATAAGTAGGCATCTAGGTAAACTCATTATCTTATTAGTTCCCTTGTATCTCATGAAGGCATACCTAATGTACCATGGGCATAAGGATCACATCAAATAAAATATTCTCTAAATTGGAAGATTAAACACATTGCTTTTTTTTTTTTTTTTTTTTTTTTTTGAGACAGAGTTTTGCTCTTGTTGCCCAGGCTGGAGTGCAATGACACGATCTCAGCTCACTGCAACCTCTGCCTCCCAGGCTCAAATGATTTTCCTGCCTCGTCCTCCCGAGTAGCTGGGATTACAGTCATCTGCCACCACGCCCAGCTAATTTTTTTTATTTTTTAGTAGAGACAGGGTTTCACCATGTTGGCCAGTGTGGTCTTGAACTCCTGATCTCATGATCCACCTGCCTCGGCCTCCCAAAGTGCTGGGATTATAGGTGAGAGCCACTGCGCCCGACCAGCAGACACTTCCTTATTGTGCCAACACCAAGACAAGTTCCGCTTATTCACACTAGTACTGCAAAGCCTGCAAGTTTTCCATTTATGTCTACATAAGTGCTTTGTGGAAACCCTAGCCTTAACTGACACTTACCTTTGACTCTTCCTCACCCCTGACCAATTAATCGCCAACTCCTATGAGTTTTTCTGGGGGTGGTAGGGGATTGTTTTGAGACAGAGTCATGCTCTGTTGCCCAGGCTAGAGTGCAATGATGTGATCTCAGCTCACTGCAACCTCCACTTTGTGGATTCAAGGAATTCTCCTGCCTCAGCCTCCTGAGTAGCTGGGATTATAGGTATGTGCCACCACACCTGACTAATTTTTGTATTTTTAGTAGATATGGGGTTTCACCATATTGGCCAAGCTGGTCTTGAACTCCTGACTGCAGGTGATCCACCTGCCTAGGACTCCCATGAGGCACTGCACCCAGCCCCTATTGTTTATAATTCCTGCAGATCACTCAAATTCATCTATTTTTCACCATTATCTATTACCTGGAAGACTGGTATCACTCTTGCTTTTCTCTAATCCTTTCACCACAAAGTGGCCTAAGTCAGCTTTTTATAAAGCAAATTTGTCTCTCTGTTTTAGGAGAATTTTTTAGAAAAGATCAGGCCTTTATATTATTCTTACTAGAATAAGACCTTATTCTTGTCAGACCTATTTGTTATAAGAAAGTGTTTTGTGTGTTCAAAACTTCAAGAAACAGATCGATCAGCTGTGGATTTTTTTTATTTTTGCTTTGTTGGGTTTGTTTGAAATTAAACACAGTGGCTCACTCCTTTAATCCTAGCACTTAGGGAGACCATGGCAGGTGGATCACTTGAGATCAGGAGTTTGAGACCAGCCTAGCCAACATAGGGAAACCTCATCTCTACTAAAAATACAAAAAACAGCACGCCCAGTGGTGGCACACACCTGTAGTCCCAGCCACTCAGGAGGCTGAGGCACGAGAATCACTTGAGCTCAGGAGATAGAGACTGCAGTGGGCTGAGATTGCACCACTGTACTCCAGCCTGGGCAACAGACTGAGACTCTGTCTCAAAAAAAATTAAAATTAAAATTAATACTCTTTGGTAAAAAAAAAAAAATTAAAATTAAATTCTATGACTTCTCCACCGTGTGTTAGCTTGTCACCTGGTACTAGATTGTTCCATTTTAATTTAACATTATCTACAAACTGAAGGAGGTCCCAGTTCATCTCCATTCAAGGGATCCAAGTTATACTCCTGATTCTTAAAAATTTTAATCTCAAAATTTTAATCCAACACTACATGTTTTCTCTTATTCACACCCCTTTCCCTTTGCCAATTAGATGACACTAATAATTAGAGTTTTTATAGTCCTATAATCCATTATCTTCACAGAGGCACTAACCGTAAAGTTAATTAGGTTAATTAAATTGAACAATTTCCCAACCCACTTGTTAACTTCTAGCCTTTCCCCATTGTTAGAGGAGCAATCTAATAACGTATCCATGTACCTTGAAATGAAAAGCTAGATATATTTGCTAAATCTGTGAAGAGTAGGATACCGTGGCTCTCCAGCTGAACTCACTATGCACTAGCATTATTTAAAGGAGTGCTGGCAAGTGGGCAGTTACAAATTACTGCAATTGATGGGAAGAGCAAAAGTGTACTGAGTCTATGGCTAGTGTCCCTACACAGCCCATGTGGTATGGCACCTATCCAGTTTGTTCCAGACAGCTGCACACGAAGTTTCTAAATTTGCTATAGGTTGTGTTGCTTCCCACAGAGTGGTGTAGCTTCACACATTACAGATAACATACACACAGGCAGCTACTGCAGTTCAGATGAGGTGAAGTTAAAATGTTAACATTAAGTAGCAATACTTACGGGAAATATATTAGAATGAGAAAAGTCAATATTACGGGAAATATATTAGAATGAGAAAAGTCAATACATGTCTTCTAATACTAAAGCTATTGGGGCTTTAGTGTCTTTAGTACTAAAGATACATAATCCTGGGACTTAGTCATTACTTCTCCCGCTTGTGACTTCGCTACCTGGTCATCAGTGTCTTGCCTCCTATTTGAGCAAATAAACCTACTATATCCAGCTAAGGGAGGTTTGCTCAAGCATCCCCTGACACATACTACCTAGCTGGAAACTCTTTAGTGGCTGTCTACTGCCATTAAGATAAAAACCAAAATTTTCAGGGTAGACCATAAGACTGTATATGATCTGGTCCCTACCTACTTTTTACTATCTTTATTTCACATGACTCTCCAACTGCCTTATTCCAACTACTTTGGTCTTATTTCAATTACATAAAAACCACTGTATTCCATTTCTTAATCATCGATGTTGAAATAACTGGATAGCTAGAAGAAGAAATGAAAAGTTGAATGTGTTCCTCCCATATGCTTGGAACTTATGTAACAAATAATTAATATGTAAATGGCTGATATATAAAGAGCTTCTAAAAGAGCTAAAAATCCTTTTGAAAAATAGACAAGAAATATAAACAGATAATTCACAGAAAAAGAAAATAAATGGTCCTTTATCATGTAAAGAGATGTCATAATAAGAAAGATATAAATTGATATTATAATATTGTAAATTTTTTGCATATTAGGCACAAATCCAAAAGTTTGAGAACATACTCTGTTGAAAAGGCTGTGGGGAAATACTCTCAAACATTTCTGCTAAGAATGCAAAATGATATAATCCCTGTAGGGGAGAATTTGGCAATATCTAGCACAGTTAGGTATGGATTTGTGCTTGACCCAGTAATTCTACTTCCAGGAACCTAACCCAAAGAAACACCAGCAAAAACACAAAAAGTTGTGTATGCAGGGCTATTAATGGCAGCACTCTTTGACATAACAAAAGACTAGGAACCATGCATATGCCTACCATAAAAAGATTGGTTGAATAAACTGTGATTTTGCATATTTGAATAATATACAGCCATAAAATGAATGTCTACATATGAGTGTGGTACAATCACTAGGGTTTACTAGGTAAACATTAAAAAACAAGCACGTTTAGAGGAAAAAAAAGCATCTTTTATCTAAGAAAGGAGTGGAAAATAATATAGAGAAATCTATTTGGGCATATTATTTTTAAATGAAGGATAAACAATAACCTATGGGGGACAGAGAGGGCAGAATGGGTAAAAATGTAATTAAGCTAAACTTTTCTGAATGTACCTCGTTTGATAGTATCAGCTTTGGAAGCATGTACATGATTTATATCATTTGATATAGTTTGAATTTGTGTCCCTGCCCAAATCTCACAATGAATTGCAATCCCTAGTATTGGAGGAGGGGCCTGGTGACAGGGAATTGGATCATAGGGGCAGATTTCCCCCTTGCTGATCTCATGATAGTGAATTCTCACAAGATCTGGTTGTTTAAAAGTATGTAGCATCCCCACCCCTTTGCTCTCTTTCTCCTTCTCTGATCATGTGAGATGTGCCTCCTATCTCTTTGCCTTCTGCCGTGGTTGAACGTTTCCTAAAGGCCTCCCTAGCTATGCTTCCAGTAAAGCCTGCATAACCATGAGCCAATTAAACCTCTTTTCTTTATAAATTACCCAGTGTCAGGTAATTCTTCATAGCAATGCAAGAACAGACTTTTACATCATTGTAAAGTAAAAGAAACCAAAATAAAATTTTAATTAAAAACAAAATGGAATAAACTTAATAAGGTAGAGATATGGAAAATTAACCACACACAAAAGAATTATTTTAAGTTCTTTTACAATATAGGAATTTATCTATACATTCCTAGTGGGAAATAGCCTAAGTACAAAAGTAACTACAAAAAAAATCTTCAACTGTGTTTTGTGATCATATCACTAGTAATACCAGTATTATAGCTCTGAAATTATATAAATATATATATATATGTATGTATGTATATGTATAGAGAGAGAAAGATTGTTCACACACTATTTCAGTCTCACCAGGAACCAAGATTTTCAGGGTTAGAAAAAAAGAGATACCATATAAAAATTAAATAAATACAGTCATCCTAATTTATAGTTAGAAATAACATTATGAATAGTATGAATTTATAATATATTTTCTCTTTTTATTTCTTTTTTTTTTCCTCTTGAGACTGGTCTTGCCATGTCACCAAGGCTGTACAGTAGCACAGTGGTACAATCACAGCTCACTGTAGCCTCAACCTTCTGGGCTCAAGTGATCCTCCCAGCCCAGCCTTCCAAGTAACTGGAACAACAGGCAATGCACTACCACACCCAGCTAATTTCTAAAACTTTTTTCATAGAGACGGGGTCTTACCATGTTGCCCAGGCTGATATGGAACTCCTGGGCTCAAGCAATCCTCCGCCTTGGCCTCCCAAAGTGCTAAGATTACAGGCATGATGTTTTATTTATTTTGTGTGTTTTTTTTTAAGTTTTTTCTAACTATATTCATGGGAATATCTTAGAAATATTTATCAAGCAATAACAATGAATTCACCAGTGTTGAGATTGTGGTCTCTACTCAAAATAGTATTTCCCACTTAAAAGAACAAAGAAACATCTAATAGAGAAAAGCTAGTTGGAAGACTAGAGCAAAATGTGTTGGTCATACTGGAAACCAAGGAATCTATCCAAGACTAATAGGGTCACAACAAAGGAACACAGGAGCCAATAAAAGATGTTCCCAGTGGCCAGAGATAGAGCAATTTGAGCATCAAGAAGATCAATACCTGCAATAAATTGTAACACATTAAATTTGCAATAATCCAGAGTTCATAATGATATTAACAACAACTACTACTACAGAAATGACCAACAAAACTTATTGTTCCCTTTGGAGAATGCTGGAAAACCAATACATTATTCCAAAAAAGGAAACAACGAAAAGAATGCATCAAGTGTTCACCTTGCCTTTCCTGGAAGAACTGCACCTCAGGGTAACCTAAGGGAATAGTTGATGAGAGAAAGTTTTTCTATATGGAAATATTGTAGTTAGCAAATGAAGAAGAATTGGTAAAATTAAAATATCACCAGTCTGCAACCCCTAATGAAACCTTGGGTTCAAGTAGTGATGATTAATTGTTGTTGATATCACAGAAAGAGAACCAAGCTTATGTGTCTTCTGATTTGATGCAGTAGTACAAATGCAATACTTCTCATGACATATTCCTACTTTAAAAAAAAAAATTGAACCTGAATTGAATCAAACCTCTATACCTCTTTACCAATTTTATAAACGGTACTTAGACAGAGGAGCATGTTAAATAACACCATTGGAATGCAATCAGGAAGATCTAAAATAAAGAAAATTCTGTAAAGAAATTGTTTCTTAAACAAATACATTGCAAGAAAAAAGAACTGGAGAAACGTTTTATATTTTAAAAGATTTAAGACATAATTCAACCAAAGGCAATGTTTGAATCCTAATCAGATCCTCATGTTAACAAATTGTAAGAACATTTCTGAGACAATCAGAGAAATTTTAATCTTGCCCCGATGTTTTATAATATTTATTGTTAAGTTTTTAGGCATAGCATCTGTGTTGAAAAGTGATAATTGTGGCCACAGGAATAGGACCCAGAAGCAGCCTCTAGTTGATGACAGCAATTCCTAGCTGATAGCCAGCAAGGAAATGGGACCTCAGTCTCACAACCACAAGGGACTGAATTGTGCCAACTGTACCACTGAACTTGGAAGCAGATTTTTTTTTCCCTAGAGCCACCACATAAAAACTCAGTCTGGCTAATACCTTGGATTAAGCCTTATGATACCCTGAGCAAGTCACCCAGTCAACCATGCCAGAATGTTAAACAGTTGGTGGGGTACAGGCTGGGAGAGAAATAGATGATTCTGCAATGTCTTCTCCCTTTGAGAATCAGCATACTGAAATTACACTGTGAAATTAGGTGCTGTGGTCTGAATGTGTGCCCTTAAAAATCATATGTTGAAACCTAATCTCTGATGTGATAATGTTAAGAGATGGGCCATATGGTGATGTGAGGACAGAACCCTCATAATGGGATTAGTTCCCCCATAAAAGATTTCCCCCAAAAGTTTTCTTGCCCTCCCACCACATGCACACAGTGAGAAGGCGTCATTCTGTGAATCGGAAGCAGGTCCTCACCAGACATCAAATCTGCCAGTGCCTTGAGCTTGTACTTCCCAGCCTCCAGAACCATGAGAAATAAATATCATTTATGAGTTACCCAGTTGTATGATATTTTGTTATAGCACCAAATAGATGGAGACATAGAGCATTATAAAGACTTAAAACTAAAGGAAATAGGAATAAAGTGTCAAGTGTTCCTGACTTGTGTTTGAGTCATATTCAACAGTAGAAAACCAAGCACAGTCTGACTCTATTCACCACTGTCATGAATAAAAACTTCTTGTAGCTGGCACATATGTCATTTCTAAGTATGTGTCTTACTATGTAAAAAACATATAAGCCTATATTAAACTCAGATTTTCTTTTTATTTGCTTTTCTTTTTTCTTTTCTTTTCTTTCTTTTTTCTTTTTTTTTTTTTTTTAGACAGTCTCACTCTGTTATCCAGGCTGGAGTACCCTAGCGCAATCTCAGCCCACTGCAGCCTCCACCTCCTGAGCTCAGGTGATTCTCATGACTCAGCCTCCTGAATAACTGGGACTACAGCCGTGCACCACCAAACCCAGCTAATTTTTGTATTTTTAGTAGAGACAGGGTGTCACTATTTTGGCCAGGCTGGTCTCGAACTCCTGGCCTCAGGTAATCGGCCCAGGCCTACTAAAGTGCTTGGATTACAGGTGTGAGCCACCATGCCCAGCCCAGAATTTTTTAATTACTTTACCCTGTCTTGTTTTATTGCTTCATATGTTTCTCTGAAGAAAGTAAGTTTCTCATCATTATAAAGGTAACTCCTTCCCCCTTCAGTGTTCATGGGATACTTAGGAAAAAAGCCCACTCTGTGCCCTTTATATTTTTATTTTTTTCTTAACAGGAAGGCAAATTTGGTTGCACTTAATAGTCATCATTGTAAACATAATTTTAGTATAAACACATAACTGAACCCTCTTTCTTTGAGAAATCACATTCATTTATTCACTCAACAAATGCCTGTTGAGCTCTAGCTGTGTATCTTTAAGTAAAATTCTGAGGATACAAAGGAACAAGATCCCTGTCTAAGGAACTTACTGTCTAGAGGTAGAGAAGGGCTCACAACCAGGAAATGCAATGCAACACGGCAAGTGCTGGGTGAGAGACAAGGACAGGAAGTTGTGGGAACATATGGGAAGAGCATCGAACATAGTTTGAGGGCATCAGGAAAGGTATTCCAGAAGAAGTCTATTAGTTTTCCATTGCTGCTGTAACAAATTACCAGAAATTTAATGGCTTAAAATAACAGAGATGTATTAGCTTGCAGTTCTAGACATTGAAAGTCCAAGATCAAGGTGTCAGCAGGGCTGCATTCTCTCTGGAGGCTCTATGCAATAGTCCGCTCTTTGCCTTTTCTGACTTCCAGAGGCTGTCTACATTCCTCATGGCTCCCTGCCAGCAATGACATCACTCTGACCTCTCTGCTTCCATCATCATATCTTCTCTCTCACTCTGATCTCCCTGCCTCACTCTTGTAAGGGCCTTTGTAATTACATTGGGCCCATTCAGATAATGCAAGAATAATCTTCCCATTTCAAATTCTGAATCTAATCACAACTGCAAAATCATTTTACCACATTAGGTAACAGGTTCCAGGGATTGGGATGTGAATGCCTTAGGGGAGCCATTAGTCATCCTACTGCAGGAAGTAACCACAGAAGGAGATTGAAGAGTTTTCAAGAAGGGAAAATGTGGAATAGCCTAAAAAAGATCCAGGGGAAGGGAGCTGTGAAACTTTATAGCTTAGTGCCTGACATGGTTTGGATGTGTGTTCACTACAAATCTCATCCTGAAATGTGATCCCTAATGATGGAGGTGAACCTAGGGGGAAGCATTCGGGTTATGGGAGTGAATGCCTCATGAATGTCTTGGTGCTGCCCTCATGGTCATGATGGAGTTCTCTATGAGAACATGAAAGAACATGAGAACATGAGAGCTGGTTGTTTAAAAGAGCATGCATGACATCTCTCTCTCTCTCTCTCTCTCTCTCTCTCTCTCTCTCTCTCTCTTTCTTTCTTGCTCCCTCTCTTGCCATGTGATCTGCCAGCTCCCCTTTAGGCTTCTGCCATGATTGTGAGCTTCCTGAGGCCTCACTAGAAGCTGTGCAGATGTTGACGCCATGCTGTGCAGACTGTAGAATTGTAAGCCAAATAAACTTCTTTCTAAAATAAATTCCCAACCTCAGGTAACCCTTTATAGCAAAATGGACTCACATAGTGTCTTTGGCTAGAAAACAATATAGAAATAATATAATAGTATCTATATCACCTCATCACATAGGATAAAATAATACATATAAACTTCTAAGAACATTATGTGTTTATTCTGTGTCAGTACGTAATATTAGCCATGGCAATGACAAACAGAGGAAAAAGAGGAAATCCAGAATAAAGGCTGAAATAGAAAGCAGGGACCAGAACAAGATTGATCTTGGTAAGGTCTTGTTGAATTAACCTGAGGAGAATACTTTGATGAATTTTAAGCAGGAATGTGGCAGGATCACTTACATGTTTTAGTTGACTGGCTGGCTGGCTAAATGGAAAGCAGATTGAGGGAGACAAGACCGGAGGTAGGAGAAGAGCTAGAACAAGAGAGAAGTGAGGCAGCACTTGCTTTTTGTGCACACCTTAAGGAGGTACCAAAAGATTTGGGAATCAAGATAAATGACCTTTTTTTTTTTTTTTTTTTTTTTTGAGATGGAGTTTTGCTCTCGTTACCCAGGCTGGAGTGCAATGGCGAGATCTCAGCTCATCGTAACCTCTGTCTCTCAGGTTCAAGCAGTTCTCCTGATTCAGCCTCCTGAGTAGCTGGGATTACAGGCATGCGCCACCCACCCCATTAATTTTGTGTTTTTAGTAGAGTTGGGGTTTCTCTATGTTGGTCCAGCTGGTCTTGAACTCCCGACTTCAGGTGATCCACCCACTTTGGTCTCCCAAAGTGCTGGGATTACAGGCATGAGCCAACGCATCCGGCCAATAAATGACATTTTAATGCAATATTTTAAAAATCAGCACAAAAATATCCATGACAAACAACCTATGAAAATTTAAATAAAGCAGGATTATTAGGGAGTTTATTGAAAAGGTGTTCTAATAATCCAAGAGAGATCATGAAAGCCTGAAGCAGAGGGGTAGCACTGGATATGAAGATAGTTGGCTAGACTAAAGAAACCTATGGAAAGAGTTGGGTGAGGGGAGGAGACTGGTAATATCTTTTACTGAGAGAGCTCCCCAAAAGCAGGCAGAAGTTTACATGCTAGCATGGCAGAGTGTGTCAAGGAGGAAATTAAGTTCTATTTTGCACATATTGAGCTTAAGAAGTCTCTGATTCATTCAACTGGGAGATTCTAGTAGGTGGTTGAAATATGTAAATACAGTGAAGCAAAACCTGTTACCTGTAAACATCCCCAGCTTTTCTATTTTTTATCTGTTAACCTCTAAATTTATTCACTAATGTTTTCTTCCCAGTTCCTGATCAGTTCCTTGGGAGGAAAGAAAAGGATCTTAAAGGACCTAAATCCTTGGGGTATAGAAGCAAAAGTTGGGACCTAATTTTTGGAAGGGAGAGGACAAGAGAGTGTCAGGCATGTGTTAGTGTAATTTTCCCTTTGTCCCTGACCATTTCCAGATCATTACATCTTCACTTTCTTTGTTTCTTTATGGTTCATGACAGCAGCTGTGTCAACCTCTAATCTCTGTTGGTACACTGACAACGTGGCCATTTTGTCTTCCTCATCAAAGACTTTGACCCCTTGGATGAGCCACAAAAATTACGTAAACTCTTTCACTTTTAGATCATACATTCAAACATACCTCTCTAGGAGTTTAATCTTCCAGATCTTCCCTCAGTCATTCCTATTATATCCTTTCCTTGAGCTCATAAATACTTAATGGGATGGGGGCGGTGGGTGGGGGGAGGATGAGGCAGGCAGATCATCTGAGGTCAGGAGCTTGAGACCAGCCTGGCCAACATGGTGAAACCTCATTTACTAAAAATACAAAAATTAGCCAGGTGTGGTGGCAGTCACCTGTAATCCCAGCTACTGGAGAGGCTAAGGCAAGCGAATTGTTTGAACCTGAGAGGCAGAGGTTGCAGTGAGCCGAGATCTCACTATTGCACTCCAGCCTGGGCAACAAGAGCCAAGTGCCAGACTCCGTCTCAAAAAAGAAAACAAATAAAATACTTAGTGGCCCCAATCCCTTCAACTGGACGTCTATCAGCATCTTTCCACCTTACCTCCCACCCCTACTTAATTTCCTCCTTGACCCATCTTTTCAGCCATTTTTTATGCCAATATCCTTACTTTCCATGCTGTTTCCTATTGTCATATCACCTGACAGACCCCCAAATCTGAAAGCTAAGAACAGTTTGTGCACCACACGAAAGCACCCAGCAAAGGAGACAAATGGAAACAAACTCAAGCTTTGCTCAGAGTACTTAGGTAGCTCTGTCCTGAGCATGTACCTTTCTCTAATTCGCCACATAATTTAGGGTGGAGGTTTACAAACTATGGACCCCACAGACCAAATCCACCTGTTGCCTATTTTTATATGGCCCACAAGCTAAGAATTATTTTTATGTTTTTAAACAGTTGAAAAGAATCAAAGGAAGAGTAATATTTTGTGACATGAAATGTGTTAAATTCAGATTTTAGTGAACATACGTGTTACTGGAATATCGACATGCTCATTTTATATATTATCTATGGCTGATTTTATACTACAAAGGCAGAGTTGAATAGCTGTGATTAAAACTGTATGGCCTGCAAATCCTAAAAAATGTACTATCTGGCTCTTTACAGGAAATTTGCCTACTCCTGGTCTAACAGGTTTATTATCTACCTTCTCTGTACTAATACCCGGGCTGTTAAATATTTGCTAGAGAAAATCCATCAATCATACAGATTGGTGCCACAATACATTCATAATTTCTAACCCCACCTGGAAAGTCAACATTACCTGGAAAGCCTCTAACTTTGCTCGTCAGCTCTCTCTTCTCATTTCTTAAGGCTTTCACTTTTTCTACCTTTCTAAGTCTCCAAAACACTTCACATCCTCATTTCAAGAGATGCTTCACTCCTACTTCAAAGTGAAAATAGAAACCATCAGATCGACACTCCCTCAGTTTCCTGCTACTGCACCTACAAATTTGCCCACAGCTGCCTTTGTCCATTATTTACTACCTCTTGTTTCAGAAGTGGGAACTTTTCACTAATTTAAAGCAAATTCTTCAACCAGTGCCTTGATGGTTCATTTTATGTGTCAACTTCACTGGGTTAAGTGATACCCAAATAGCTGATAAAACATTTCTGGGTGTGTCTGTGAAGGTGTTTCCAGAAGAGATTAGCATTTGGCTCAGTAAATTCAGTAGAGATAACCCACCTTTGCCAATGTAGGCAGGCACCATCCAATCCCTTGAGGGCCCAGATAGAACAAAAAGGCAAAGAAAAGGCAAATTCTCACTGTCCTGTATAACCGAAACAACCATCATCTCCTGCCTTGGGATATCAGAGTTCCAGATTGTCAGGACTCACACCAGCAACCTATACACATACCCCACTCTTCCCTGACTTTCAGGCCTTTGAACCTACATGATTGGCTCTCCTGATTCTCAGGCTTTTAGATTCAGACTGAGTTACAGTATTAGCTTTCTTGGTTCTCCAGCTTGCAAAACAGTGTATCATGCTACTTCTTGTCCTCCATAATCACATGAGCCAATTCCTATAATAAATCCTCTCATATATCTATCTTTCTATGTATCCTATTAGTTGTGATTCTCAACTTCAAGAGAGGACTAATCTTAACTAATACAGAGAACCTTAACTAATACAGATTTTGATAACAAGAGTAATTCTTGAGAAACAGAATTTTTTAAATGAATTTACTGAATTGGTTTTGGAGTTTCTAGAACTGGCTCTTCAATCTGATTAGATCTAAAAATGTGAAGGATCTCGTTTCCAGTAGTAAAGAAAGCACTAATAGTCTATATTGTGAACTGTTCTTAGAAATATGCAAAATATCTGCATTGGATACTCCTAATCAACCCCTTACAAGAGGCAAGGAGGTAAGTAACTCTGTATATGATAGTCCCAAACATTTTTGTAAAACTGAAAAATATAATGATGTTCGTTGGTTGCTATTAATGCTACTGGATAAAGTAATGAAAGAAAATGATGAGGCCAGGAATTTAAATTTCCAGGTCTAACACAGCACAAATGACCTAAGAGCTTCTAGGTTCATAAATGACCTAGAGCTGCCATGAAGGGCAGCCTTATTTCTGACAGTGTAGGGTACCTACTGCCAAAGCATAGAAATTGACTGGGAAAGAATGGGATTCTGTAAGTTGGAATGGGGACATGTGGGAAGACCGTGATGAACCTAGGGACCTTGAGTCCATAAATTCTGCTTATTCAATCCTCTTTGCCAGTAGATGAGGTCTTCTCACCCTCAGCAAAGGCCTCCACTACCTGAATGACTAAGACAAGTGCCCTGGGTGTCTTCCTCTTCTTCAGTGTCCTACAGCCAGTGATTAGTCCTGTCTCTTGAAGCTCAGCATTTCCCTGTCTATTGGTTCCTTATCGTTAGCATTTTTTTTTTTTGAGACAAGTATCTGGAGTGAAGTGGGGCAATTATGGCTCACTGTAGCCTTGACCTCCCGGGTCCCAGCTATCCTCCCACCTCAGCCTCCCAAGTACTGGGGCCACAGGGGTGTGCCACAACACCAAGCTGATTTTGTAAATTTTTTAACAGAGATGAGGCCTTGCTATGTTTCTCAGGCTGGTCTTGAACTACTGGGCTTAAGCAATCCTCCCTCCTTGGCCTCCCAAAGTGCTCAAATTACAGGTGTGAGCCACTGGGACTGGCTGTCCTTATCATTAGCATTTTGATAATGCCATCATCAGTTGACACAGTTAGTCTCACACTCTCCTCCTTGAAACAGTTTGTCCAGTTGGTTTCCAGGATATCATACTTCCAGTCTTCCTCCTTCCTCAATGGAGCACTCCTCCACTGTCTCATTTACTGGTGGCTTCTCATGTCTCCTGCCTGTAAACTAGTAATTTTCAAACTTTTTGGTATCACAATCCCATTTACACTCCTAAAAATTAGTGAAGCTCTCAAAGAGTTTTTGGTTATGTGGCTTTTATCTATCAATTATAACTATCAGAAATTAAAGTGGAGACTTAAAAAAATTATTGATTAATTTGTTTAAAAATGATAATTAGAAACCTACTACATATTAACAGAAATATAAGTTTTATTTTAAAAAGCTACATTATCAAAACCTAAATACAATTTTTATGGAAAAAAACTATATTTTTCAAAACAAATTAGTGAGAAAACTGGTATTGTTTTATAGTTTTGAAGATATCTTTACTGCCTATTATGGAGACTAGGTTCTGCAAACTACACTCTATAGGACAAATTTAAAACACTGCTTAATTTTATAAATATTTATTGAAATACAGCTATGTTCAGCCACATTTTTATTACTTTTTAAATAAACATTTTATTCTAAATGGTAGCTAATTCAGAGAACTTCCAATGATATAGTTGCCTCCAACTCACATAGACTCAGCTACCTGTGTTGGTTTCAAGATTACATTTGCAACATTTATGAATAATTTGAGCTCCTTTGGATCCTGATTCCTGTCTCCAATCCCGGTAACACTACCTATTCCTGAGTTTATACAGTATATTCTAAATTAGAAATGAGGCTAGGCACAGTGACTGACACCTGTAATTCCAGCACTTTGGGAGATTGAGGTAGGAGGACTGCTTGAGCCAGGGGTCAAAGTTCAAATTGTTAGGCAGAGAGAAAAGCCATTAAATAAGTCATCATGCTTTTTTAGTATATATTTTCTCTTTATTTTTTACTGGCATGATTGTATAAAAGTTGAATAAAATAACATTTTTTTTACTATGTTTCTTTTCTGGTCATTATTATGATTCATTTTATTTTATGATTATATCTGAGAACCATTTTTCATATATGTTTCAAAGAGGGAGTTGTTAAAAATTATCTGCTTGGAAGATGAAAAATTGTCTGGAAATAGATGCTAGTTATGGTTGCCAACAATGTAAATGTATTTAATGCCACTAAGTTGCACACTTAAAAGAGGCTAAAATGACAAATTGTATGCCATGTATATTTTACCACAATTAAAAAAAAACTGCTTGGGCCACACTCCAGAATATTAAATTGGAATCTCTGGGGGTGGGACCTAAGTATCTTTTATATTTGTTGTTTGTAAGTTAACTTTGAAAGCAGTGAAGAAAAGAAAAGAAAAAGCTACAGCTGACTGTGGTAGCTCACGCCTGTAATCTCAACACTTTGGGAGGCAGAAGTTGGTAGGTGGGGGTGAGGGGGGACCAAGATCACCTGAGGTCGGGAGTTTGAGACCAGCCTGACCAACATGGAAAAACCCCATCTTAAGGCATGGTGGCACACGCCTGTAATTCCAGCTACTCAGGAGGCTGAGGCAGGAGAACCACTTGAACCCAGGAGGCAGAAGTTGCAGTGAGCTGAGGTGGTGCCATTGCACTCCAGCCTGCGCAACAAGAGTGAAACTCAGACTCAAAAAAACAAAACAAAAAAAAAGCCACAGAAACAGATCAAATAGTGAAAGAGGAGATGATGAAGATGGAGAAGAGTAAAAAAAAAAAAAAAAGAATCCAATTTAATAAGTAAAGGATTGCCTGGGGAGCAAATGAGAACAATGGGAACAGAAACAAAAATCAAAGATGTAACTGAGGAAAACACTGTGGAGAGAAAAAGAAAAAGCAAACAACCAATTAAGTCTATAAATTAGAAAAGCTTGCTGTATTTTAGGTAAAGTCAATAACAGGGGACTCATACCTATATAGAGCCTAAACATAATCGTGGTTTATTTTGCATTACCAATCAATTTTGGTTAAAAAAATTGTTCTGTGGGTCAAATGTACTAGATGTACCACCGGTATAGATACAAGGTAGCATAATTCACTTGGAACCATTATGGAAACAATCTACCACAAAGCTTTATGTAATAGGTGACCACAAGCGGAACACAGTGGCTCACCTCTGTAATCCCAGCTCTTTGGGAGGCTGAGGTGGGCAAATGACTAGCCCAAGAGTTCGAGATCAACCTGGGCAACATGACAAAACACCACATATACAAAAAACACAAAAATTAGACATCTATGGTGGCATGCACTTGTAGTTTCAGCTACTTGGGGGCTGAGGTGGGAAGATCACCTAAGCCTAGGAGATTAAGGCTGCAGTGAGCCATGATTGCACCTCTGCACTCCAGCCTGGGTGACAGAGTGAGACTGTGCCTCAAAAAAAAGTGACCACATATCCTACTGTCTGTTCACTTGAGCATCATCCTGGATTTTTCATTTTAAATAAAGTATGATTACCATTTTAAATAAAATATTATAATGCAGTAGGTGATTTTAATAATTTGAGATGATTTTGGTAAGCCTTCCAGCTGCTGTCATGGTCTCTTCTAGTAGTATGTGAGATGTAAGTGCAGCAAACAGAGACTTCAGCTAAACACATGTTAAATCTTAAATATGATCGGGCTATCACTCTTTCCCCAGCACTTTCTAGACATAGAATAACTTACATTCTATTTTGAAGATAGCCATTCAAAGAATCTGTGAATACCAAAAAGTTCACTTGGATGTGAGCGGTGAGGGTCAGCTGAATTTGGTCTCAGGTGGCAATGAGTGAAATAATTAACACATCTCTTCCTTCCACACGCTTAGTTTATCAGATAGTTGTGCCATGACCTGTGCCTGGCATGTGTTTTAGCTTGCAAGATGCACATATCCACCAGTCTGCCAGTCCCTGGAGATGAGTGAGAAATATAATAAATTGCTGGTTAGAAGTATATGAAATACATGCAAGGAATAGGGGTGGCACAGTCCTGCTATAAAAGTGTATCGAGAAGTTTGGGAATAATTTTTTGAGGCAGAGTTTCACTTTTCTTGCCCAGGCTGGAGTGCAATGGCGCGATCTCAGCTCACTGCAACCTCCACCTCCCAGGTTCAAGTGATTCTCCTGCCTCAGCCTCCCGAGTCGCTGGGATTACAGGCATGCACCACCATGCCTGGCTAATTTTGTATTTTTAGTAGAGACAGGATTTCTCTATGTTGGTCAGGCTGGTCTTGAACTCCCTACCTCAGGTAATCTGCCAGCCTCAGCCTCCCAAAGTGCTGGGATTACAGTGTGAGCTACTGTGCCCAGTTGGAAATTTTTACTACTATATTTTGTCATTCATTGCACAATTCACATGTAAAATGGCTTAGTTATAATGTTGAGTGGTAATGCATTTTTATTTTATAATAAACCCTTTGAACAATATGTACTTAAAAATAATATAAGCACACTGTATTAGTCTGTTAAGGTTGCTGTAACAAAGTACCCACAATGTGGGTGGCTTAAAGAACATTAACCCATTGTCTCACAGTTTTGAGGCTGGAAGTTCAAAATCAAAGTGTCAGTGGGATTGGTTCCTTCTGAGAGCTGTGAAAGATAATCTGCTCCCTGCCTCTACCCTAGCTTCTGGTGAATTGCTGTCAAACTTTGGCATGCCATGTCTTGCAAAATTCTCTGCCATTATATTCACATGGCATTTCCCTTGTGTTCATGTCTGTGTCCACATTTCCTCCTTTTTATAAGGACACCGTCATATTGAATTAAAAGGGCACTCTACTCCAGTATTACCTCATCTTAACTAATTAAGCCTAAAATGACCCTATTCCCAGATAAGATCACATTCTGCCGTACTGTTGCTAGGACTTCAATATACATATTTGTGAGGATGGGATGGGGCATAATTCAACCCATAACATACATATTTAATGAAAAATTACTATGTTTTCATTTCTTAAGAACATTAATGGTGGAAGTGTTATTTGGACAGCATGATTGCCACTATTTACATCTACTATAGGAACCATAGTAATATCATTGACTACTGAAAATCCAGAAAAAAACAAATCAATTAAAGAAACACTGGCTTCTACTTTAAAAGTGAATACTTAATTTTACAAGACTGCCCAGAGACAAAAATTTTAAATATGAAAACGTAGAAAGCCTATTTACATATCACTTTGTGAAGCAAATTTTTGGATTAGATGGGATAAATGTTTCAATTAATTTTACTTGCTTTTTTTTGTTGTTGTTATTTGTTTGTTTTTGAGATGAAATTTCCCTCTTACTGCCCAGGTTGGAGTGCAATGGCGTGATCTTGGCTCACTGCAACCCCTGCCTCCCAGGTTCAAATGATTCTCCTGCTTCAGCTTCCCGAGTAGTTGGGATTACAGGTATATGTCACCACTCCTGGCTAATTTTTGTATTTTTAGTAGAGACGGGGTTTCACCGTGTTGGCCAGGCTGGTCTTGAACTCCTGACCTCAGGTGTTCTGCCCACCTCAGCCTCCCAAAGTGCTGGGATTATAGGTGTGAACCCCTGCACCAGGCCTTGCTCAGTTTTGTTGAAACTTTATTTGTGCACTTATGAAAAGTGGAACAATAGCTATTAATGTATTGATTCCATTAGCAGAAGGAAAGGCTTTGCAAACAGTTAAATGGTAGCTGTTTTTTGTTGTTGTTGTTTTGTCAGTGTTATCAGATGCTTAAAATAGAAAATCTGTTAATTTCAGTAGTAGAGTTTCTTCATCCAATTTGTGGAATCAAACAATATTTTTTGCCAGGCCATTATTCTGTCTAAAGTGAAATATCTAACATTATTGTGAAGGCTATTATAAATTCTGTTTAAAAAATCTTTCATGGCTGGGTGTGATGGCTCATGCCTGTAATTCCAGTACTTTGGAAAGCCAGGGTGGGAGGATCACTTGAGCCTAGAAATTCAAGACCAGCCTAGACAACGCAGTGGGACCTCATCGCTAAAAAACAAAACAAAACAAAACAAAAACAAACAAACAAAAAACATAGCTGGGAGTGGTGGTGTGCACCTATAGCCCTAGCTACTCGGGATGCTGAGCTGGGAGGATCACTTCAACTGGAGAGGTTGAAGCTGCAGTGAGCCATGGTCATGCTACTGCACTCTAGCCTGGGCTGCAGAGCGAGACCCTGTCTCAAAAAAAAGAAAAAATAACTTTAAGCATTAAATGCTGGCACAGCTGTTGTGGCCTGTGGAGTGAGAGGAGTACGTGGAACCGCTGGTAGGATGCTGTCTCTGCCCTGGTTCGTTCAACCCCTCTGGCCCCCATTCTGGCCACACAACTCTGGCATTGGCCCCAATGGGCGCAACTTAAAGAAAAAATCATGTTAAATATTACTGTTAATAATTACTTAGTGCCAGTAAAATGATTAGCAGATGAAGATTTTTGGATTCTTTCTAGAATTTTAAATAGTTAACTAGCCTGGGTGCAGTGGCTCATGCCTCTAATCTCAGGAATTTGGGGGGCCAAGGCAAGGAGGATCACTTGAGCCCAGGAGTTCAAGGCTGCAGTGAACCATGGTAGTGCCACTCCATGATCTTAGTTCTTTTTTTTTAAAGAATCAATTATATATTAATAGTTTGGATGTTAGATATAAGCTCCTAAGTGATGTTGGCACATACTGTAGTGTAAAACTGCTTCAGAAATAACTTAATCTTATTTGCTTAAACCTTATGTTTGATGATATTGGATCTGAACATGGAGAATTATTTTTTTTATTTTTATTTTTTGAGACAGAGTTTCGCTCTGTTGACCAACCTGGAGTGTAGTGGTGCAATCTTGGTTCATTGCAACCTCCATTTCCCAGGTTCAAGCGATTCTCCTGCCTCAGCCTCCCGTAGCTGGGGTTACAGGCATGTGCAACCATCCCCGGCTGATTTTTGTATTTTTAGTAGAGACAGGGTTTCACCTTGTTGGCCAGGCTGGTTTCAAACTCCTGACCTCAGGTAATCTACCTGCCTCAGCCTCACAAATATCCACCTGCCTCAGCCTCTCAAAGTGCTGGAATCACAGGCATGAGCCACTGCAGCCAGCCAAGGTGGAGAATTGATTGGCAAAGCACTAAATAAGAACATAACTCTGAAATACCTAAGAATGACTGGAAACGAGATTAAAAATAAGAGTGGAATATTTTTTGCTGCAATGCTGCAAATTAATTCATTCTTAGAGAAAGTAGGTCTATGTTACTGTGATCTGGGAGTGTAAAGTGTGATAGCATTTGCTACAGTACTAACTCAAAACAAAGCAATTAAGGGAATAAACCTAAACTGATCTATGAGGTATGGCAAACAGGAAGAGTCCACAGCCCACCTAGGCCATATATTGAAAGAAAATCACTGCCTTATTCAACTACACATGTATAAGCATGATATAAAAAACTGTGGCATAAAACATTTTTGTGTGACTCGCTGTATCTGAACAGTAGCTTAGTAGCCTATGCTACCTTGATGTCAGCTGCAATCAAATAACTCAGAATGGAATGATTTATCTGGCTGATGCAAAAGCAATACTACCCTAGAAGCAGTAGATCTTTCTTTTAAGAGAATAGAAAATGCAGGAGCAAAGTATCTCAGTGAAATTCTTACTTTACAGACTGGGAGTTTTAAAGCATTGTCAGGAGTCAGCAACAACATGGAGAAGGACTTGTACTTTCACAATCAATGAAAACAAATCCCACATTTTCTAATATCTACATTTAGGGAAACAGTTAGCCTGGGCCAACATAGTGAGACCCCATCTCTACAAAAAATACAAAGTTCGCTGGTCATGGTGGTGCATGCCTATAGTCCCAGCTACTTGGGATACAGGTGGTAGGATCACCTGAGCCCAGAGAGGTCAAGGCTAGAGTAAGCTGTGATGGTGCCACTGCACTCCAGCCTGAGCAATGTGAGACCCTGTCTCAAAACAAAAGAAAACAAAAACAAATCTGATTAGGCTACATGTGTACCATGTTCAGACATAATTCAAACAACAGGCCATCTAAAAACAGACAATAGGCCAGGCGCACTGGTTTGTGCCTGTAATCCCAGCACTTTGGGAGGCCGAGGCAGGCGGATCACTTGAGGCTAGGAGATGGAGACCAGCCTGGCTGACATGGGGAAACTCCGTCTCTACTAAAAATCCAAAAATTAGCTGGTCACGGTGGCACACGCTTGTAGTCCCACCTACTTTGGAGGCTGAGGCACAAGAATTGCTTGAACCCGGGAGGCAGAGGTTGCAGTGAGCTGAGATCATACCATTGTACTCCACCCTGGGCAACAGGGCAAGACTCTGTCTCATAAATAAATAAAAACAGACAATACAGATATGGAGATTTATAGCACCTTTATTTGTGGTGGATGGACGCTTACAGAAGTCTCCAATGACCTTAAACAGCATTATTATTGAACACCAACTTATAGGGAAGTTTAGAGCCTCTCATCTAATGCAGATTTTGCTCTTGTTCCAGTAAGTCAACATCTATGAAAAAGAAAATCTAAAATTATTTTTACACACCTGTCTTAATGCTTTCACAGAGATTTTTATAGCTTACTACGTTTTTCTTTCATAAATTAAAATAAGTTCCTTTTTTTAAATGTGTAAAAGGTAATCACTATGTTAAACTTTGTAAAACTGTCCATTGAAAAAGAAAGCTTTCAGCACTGAAACATAATTTTTGCAAAAAATTATTCATCCAAACACAGATACAGGTGAGTCACAGAATCATGGTAAAGACAATGATACTAATGAATTAAGAACTCTGTGGAGCAAAATGTACTTAGAATTGTTTTTGGTGCACAAAATCATGAATTTTCTGCAGGCACATATTTCATAAAAAGAGCTAAAGATGACAAATAAGCACATGAAAAGATGCTCAACGTCATTAAATCGCTAGAGAAGTACAAACGAAAACCACAGTGAGATACCACTGTAGAATCTTTTCTACTCTGCTTGGTTTTCATAACAGAATACCACAGAATGGGCTGTGACAGGAATTCATTTTCTCACAGTTCTAGAGGCTGGAAGTCCAAAATCAAGGTGCCAGCATGTTGGTTTCTGGGGAGACCTCTCTTTCTGGCTTACAGGTGGTGCCTTCTTGCTGTGGCCCTATGTGGCCTTTCCTCTGTGCACATGTATTCCTGGTATTTCTTCCTCTTATGAAGATGCCAGTTCTGTTGGATTACGGCCCACCTATGTGATGTCTCATTTAACCTAAATTACCTCCTCAAAGGCCCTATCTCTAAATATAGTCACATTGAGGGTTAAAGTTTCAGCATATGAATTTTGGGGAGACACAACTGAGTTCATAACAACACCTATTAGAAAGACTAAAATTTAAAAAAAACAAAAATTGGGAATATAAAATGCTGGCTAAAATACAAAGCAACTCTCATACCTTGCTAATGGAGATGCCAATAATCCAACCATTTTGGAAAACAGTTTGGCAGTTTCTCATAAAGCTAAATATACTGTTAACATACATTTTTGTTAATCCCAGCAATCCCAGTCCTATGTGATTACCCAAAAGAAATGAAAACAAAGGCTTCTGCATGAATATTTTTAGCACCTTTGTTTATAGTAGCACCAAATTGGAAATAACCTAAATGTCTGTTGGTTTGTGAATGAAAAAAAAATGCTATATCCACACAATGGCATACTATAAAAATTTAGGTTCAAATGCTTATGTGGATATGTGTTTTCATTTCTTTTGGATGAATACCTAGCAGAGAAATTGCTAGGTTGAACTGTATGTTTAACTTTATAAGAAACTGTTCAACTATTTTCCAAAATTGCCATACTCTGTATTCTCATCAGCAATCCATGAGTCCTAGTAGATTCACGTTCTCCCCAACATTTGATGTCAGTCTTTTTAATATCAACCACTCTAATGGATGGTCAGTGGTATCTTATTGTGATTTAAATTTGTATTTCTGTGATGACTTAATACAATGAACTTTTTTTGGTTTTCTTTTCTTGCCATTCATATATTTTCTTTTGTAAGGTATCTTTTCAAATCTTTTGCTCAGTTTTTTTAATTTTAAAATTTTATTTTTAAATTTTAAATTTTTATTTTTTAGAGACAGGGTTTTGCTGTGTTGGCCAGACTGGTCTGGAACGCCTGACCTCAAGTGATCCACCCACCTTGACTCAGCCTACCAAAGTGCTGGGATTACAGGCGTGAGTCACCGCAACGAGCCACTCTGTTTGTCTGCTTTTTTTTTTTTTTTTTGGGTGGATCCTTACTATATTGCTCAGGCTGGAGTGCAATAGTTATAGTTATTCACAAGTGTGACGATAGTGCACTACAGCCTCAAAAGCCTGGCCTTACGCGATCCCCCCACCTCAGCCTCCTGAGCAGCTGGGGCTACAGGCCTGTGCTACCATCCTTGGCTTTTTGCTCAGTTTTAAGAACTGGCTTCTTTTTCTTTGTGCATTGTAGGAGTTTTGGATATAAGTTTTTTGTTGTTGTTTTTTTTTTTTTTTGACACGGAGTCTCACTCTGTTGCCCAGGCTGCAGTGCAGTGGCATGACCTCAGCTCACTGCAACCACCGTCTCCCAGGTTCAAGCCATTTTTCTGGCTCAGCCTCCAGAAAAGCTGTGATTATGTGTGCACCCCACCACACCCAGCTAATTTTTTGTATTTTTAGTAGAGACAGGGTTTCTCCATGTTCGCCAGGATGGACCTGATCTCCTGACTTCGTGATCCAGCCTCGGACTCCCAAAGTGCTAGGATTACAGGTGTGAGCCACCACACCCAGCCTGGAATAAGCTCTGTATCAGGCTAGGTGCAGTGGCTCAGGTTTGTAATCCTGGCACTTTGGGAGACCGAGTCAGGGCAATCATCTGAGGTCAGGAGTTCAAGACCAGCCTGACCAACGTGGAGAAACCTCCATCTCTACTAAAACTACAAAATTAGCCTGGTGTGGTGGTACATGCCTGTAATCCCAGCTACCTGGGGGGCTGAGGCAGGAGAATCACTTGAACCTAGGAGGCAGAGGTTGCGGTGAGCCAAGATCAAGCCATTGCACTCCAGCCTAGGCAACAAGAGCAAAACTGCTCAAGAAAAAAAAAAATCTCTTTATCAGTATATTAATGTATGACAAATATTTTCTTCATGACTTACCTTTTATTTTCTTGGTTGTATTTTTCAGAACAAGAGTTCTCATTTTGATAAAGTCTTATGTATTTTTTTTTTCTTTTCTTTCTTTCTTTCTTTTTTTTTTTTGAGACAGTCTCACTCTGTAGCTCAGGCTGGAGTGCAGTGGCTGGTCTCAGTTCACTTCAGCCTCGGCCTCCCAGTTCAATTGATTCTCCTGCCTCAGCATCCTGAGTAGCTGAGATTACAGGCACCTGCCCCTACACCTGGCTAATTTTTGTATTTTTTAGTACAGACTGGTTTTCACCATGTTAATCAAGGTGGTCTCGAATTCCTGACCTCAGGTGATCCACCCACCTCTGCCTTCCAAAGTGCTGGGATTCCATTTTTTAATTTTATAGCTCATGCTTTTTTTGTACCATCTAAGAAATCTTTATGCCAAGGTCACGAACTTTTATAACTTTTAAGATTTACATTTAATTCTGTGACCCATTTCAAGTTAAGTTTTGTGAAATGCAGATTAAGGATTAATCTTCATTTTTTCCCCCTGTTGTCTTAATCTGTTTTGTGTTGCTGTAAGGAAATATCTGAGACTGGGAAATTCATAAAGAAAAGAGGTTTATTTTCTCGTGGTTCTGCAGGTTGTACAAGAAACGTGGCACCAACATCTGCATCTGGTGTGGGCCTCAGGCTACTTCCATTAATGGCAGAAGTGAAAGGGAGCTGGTGTTGCAGAGATCACATAGAAAAGAGAAGGAAAGAGAGAGAGGGATGAGGTACCAGGCTCTCTTTAACAACCAGCTCTCTTAGGAACTAATAGAGTGAGAACTCACTCACCCCCGAGGAATGGCACTAATCTATTCATGAGGGATCTGCGCTGTGACGCAAACACTTCCCATTAGGCCCACCTCCAACCTGGGGGATCAAATTTCAACATGAGATTTGCTGGGGACAAACAGCCCATATCCAAACTATAGCACTTCTGAATAACCAATTCTTCCCGTACCATTTGTTGAAAAAGATTATTTCTTTCACATTGAAATACCTTGGCATCTTTGTTGAAAATCAATTGGCCACATATGTGTATAGTTCTATTTCCACCTTTTATTCTGTTTACATTTATATTCTCTCTATATAAATACATGCAATGTATATGAATATATGAAATATATAGACTATATATGTATACATATGCATGCCATATATGGAGTATATATAGAATATATGTGTGTATATTCTATATATAATATGTATGTATATGTATATATATGCATGTCATATATATACATATATATTCTATATATATTTCATGTATTCATATAATGAATGCCAAGACTTACTATAAAGCTACAAAAATAAGAAAATTAGGGTGCACACTTTCTTAATTTTTGTAGGTTTATAGTAAGCCTTGAAATCAATAAGCACAAGTCCTACAACTTAGTTCTTCTAGACCATAATATTTTTAATACAGAAAATATTCTTTCTACAGATTCTGAGGTACTTGGGAAATTCTGAGAAAATTCTGCTAAATGGAGGATATTATACATTTTTTTTCTTTTGTATTGATATGTGGAATACTTTTGGCTCAAATATTTTTAGAAGTAAAGATTTTTTAACCTCCATTCATAGTATCGTGTCTGTGTGTGTGTGTGTGTGTGTGTGTGTGTAGAGATGGGGTCTCACTATGTTGTCCAGGCTTGTATCAAATTTCTGGCCTCAAGCAATTTTCTTGCCTTGGCTTTCCAAAGTGCTGGGGATTACAGCCATGAGCCACCATGCCTGTTCCATAGTACCTTTTTTTAAAAAAAATTTTTAATTTTCAAGATAAATCTTCCTAATTTGTCTCTAGGGTTTGTAAGAATAATTTATCAAATGTAACTGCAGCAAAATTATTGGAATTATTGATTTTATTCTTTCTATTATAAAATATATTCAAAGAATAAATCTATTATGATGGAATTCAATTTTTGTTAGTTTTACATTCTCATTCAATGTTCTATTTTTTCTTTGCTTTTATAGGGACAATTTTAATGTCTTCCTATTTGAAAGCTTAGTTTTAATAATCAGTAAAAACACTGAAGTCTTTTGATGTTCCAGTGTTTTAATAAAATTTTGCAACTGATTTTGAACAAAATTAAACCCAAATGTAGAGTGCTAGTTTACAAAATATTCAATACCATTGTAAAACACTTAAATTGGTTCACAAGGTAATTATTCAAAGGCTTGTTTAAAAAATCTTATTGGTATTTGGGAACAAAGAGAAAGTACATGCTGTAATGCTAAAGTTTTTGGTTGCTGTATTCAATATCAGCTTTTCTTTTTATTTTTTTTCTTTTTTTCTTTTTTTTTTTGAGACAGGGTTTTGCTGTTGTTGCCCAGACTGAAGTGCAGTGGTGCCATCTCAGCTCACGGCATAAATGGCTCAATCTTTGCTCACTGCAACCTCCACTCCCCAGGTTCAATCTCATGCCTCAGCCTCCCAAGTAGCTGGGACTACAGGTGTGTGCCACCATGCCTGGCTAATTTTTGTATTTGTAGTAGAGATGGGATTTCACTCTGTTGGCTAGGTGGGTCTCGACCTCCTGATCTCAGGTAATCTGCCTGTCTCAGCCTCCTGAAGTGCTGGGATTATAGGTATGACTCACTGCACCTGGCCCAATATCAACTTTATAACAAAAGTTTTGTAGTCAGTTTATCTGAGTGGATAGATAGAGATATGGCCAGATAGATAGATAGGTGGACAGACAAATACAGATATTTATAACTTTTATAACTACAATTTTAAAAAATAGAATAGAGATGAGGTCTCACTATGTTGCCCATGCTGGTTTCGAACTTCTAAGCTCAAGTGAGCCTCCTGCCTCAGACTCCCAAAGTGCTAGGATTACAGGTGTGGGCCACCATGCCCAGCCGTAAGTACAATTTTTGATAACTACTTATTTCTATTGGTAGAATATAGTAACTTATTTTTACAATTATCAATTATGTATGTATTGCAACCAATTCCAAGTATATTTATGTCTCATAAGTTTCTTAATTTAGTAGCCACTATTTTCACCTTAGTGCTATGCTTCTTTTAGATACACATGCACACATACATATACATATAACAGTAGAGTCAGGTTTATTGAAGTATAATTTACACCCAGTAAAAATCATCCTTTTTAGATATATAGTTATATGAGATTTGATACACGTATATAGTTATGTAATGTCCGTCACATTTAATATTTGGAATATTTTCACAACTCCTAAAGAACTTGAACCAGAATATGTGTAGCTGCTTTATTCATAACAGCTAGAAACTGGATCCAACCCACATATCCATTAATAGGTAAATGGATAAACAAATTGTATTGTGACATAGTCTTTCATAGTAACACTATTCAGAAATAAAAAAATTATGGATATATGTCTCAACATGGATGAATCATTAAAAAATTTTGCTGAACAAAAGACCAGACACAAAAGAATATATATTATATGATTATACATTGTCTAGAAAAGGTGCAGTTGATAAAGTCAATAACTTCAAATTAATTAAAGGCAGTCCTCAAAAAGATAACAGAAAAATGTTATGAAAAACATACTAAAATACCATGTTAGAAAAAAACACATTCTTCACAAAAGCACCAGTCACACTATATAAGAGACAGAGGGCTGAGCGTGGTGGCTCACACCTGTAATTCCAGCGCTTTGGGAGTCCAAGGTAGGTAATCAATTGAGGTCAGAAGTTCCTGATCAGCCTGGCCAAAATAGTGAAACTCTGTCTCTACTAAAATACAAAAATTACCTGTGTGTGGTGGCGCACACCTGTAGTCTCAACTACAATCTTGTATTTAATAATAAAGGCAAGTTAATTGCATAAGTCCAAAAGTGCCATACCAGGCCAGGCACAGTGGCTCACACATGTAATCTCAGAACTTTGGGATGCCAAGGCAGGCAGATCACCTGAGGTCAGGAGTTTGAGACCAGCCTGGCCAACATAGCAAAACCCCGTCTCCACTAAAAAATTCAAAAATCAGCCAGGTGTGGTGGCAGGAGCCTCTAATCCCAGCTACTCAGGAGGCTGAGGCTGTGAGGCTGGACAATTGCTTGAACCAGGGAGGCGGAGGTTGCAATTAGCTGAGTTGATGCCACTGCACTCCAACCAGGGCGGCTGAGAGAGACTCTGTCAAAAAAAGGGGGCGGGGGGGCTATACCATTGACCCTTGAAAAGTGGCAGTTGATGCACTGACCCCACTTGCAGTGAAAATCCATGTATAACTCCCCCAAAACTTAACTACTGATAGCCTACTGTTGCCCAGAAGCCTTATCAATAACATAAACAGTTGATTACATGTTATATGTATTATACACTGTATTCTTACAATAAAGTAAGCTAGAGAAAAGAAAATGTTAAGAAAGTCATAAGAAAGAGAAAATATGTTTACTAAGTACATTAAGTAGAAGTCGGTCGTCATTAAGGTCCTCATCTTGTTTGTGTTCATACTGAGTAAGGAGTAGGAGAAAGAGAAGGGGTTGGTTTTGCTGTCTCAAGGGTGGCAGAAGTGGAAGAAAATCCGCATATAAGTGGACCTGGGAAGTTTAAGCCTATGCTGCTCAAAGGTCAATCATATAATGTAAAACACATAATTTGTAGCAATAGACACTTTTATTCCTAAGACATCTTTTAGATCTGTCATAATTTGCTGATAGGAATGAAAACTTGTAATTTTAACTATTTTTCTAATCTTTCTTACATTCTATTTACACATAATTGTGACTACAGAGTTATGTCTTACAGTTCCATTGCATTTGCCCAGAATAAAATTTCAAATTAATTTCCCCCATAGCTGTATGGGAAACAGAGGTAAAGTAATAGCACTGAATCAACACACAAATACTATTCATCTTAGTAGAATTTATCTTTGCCCTTTTCATCTTACCACTTGATAAAGTCTACTAGTGACCTGGTATGGATTAAAGGAATATGATTTATTTGAGAAACAAAACGAAGGGTCAAGCTGGGCATGGTGGTTCAAGCCTGTAATCCCAGCACTTTGGGAGGCCAAGGCAGCCAGATCACTTGAGGTCAGGAGTTAGAGACCAGCCTGGCTAACATGGTGAAACCCTGTCCCTACGAAAAATACAAAAAAATTAGCCAGGCGTAGTGGCATACACCTGTAGTGCCAGTTACTTGAGAGGCTAAGGCAGGAGAATCACTTGAGCCCAGGAGGCAGAAGTTGCAGTGAGCGGAGATCACTCCACTGCACTCCAGGCTGGACGACAGATCATGACTGTCTCAAAAAAAAAAAAAAAAAGTGGTGGGGGGTCGGCAAAAAGAGACATATATATAAACTTTAGGCTCCACAAAAACCTAGATCCACTACCTCCTAGAGATCTTGGGTTCCATGGGAAATCGTAACCTTTCTGCTGAGGAATAAGAAACCACCAGCGAGGGACCTGTTAATTGTCTGAGAAGCTTACAGTGAGTTCTCTGAGTTACTTTTGGACAATTCTGATCCTTGATGTGCAATATTCAAAAATGAAAAAAAAAAAAAAAAGAAAGAAAACCCTCTCTCTTTAGCAGTTTACTACTTAAAATGCTTAAACACTCAAATTAAATTTAGCATTGTAAATTTTAGCTATTAAATTAAATGGAAAAACAAGGCAAAAGAACACACACACACACACACACACACACACAAATGATAGTATTGTATTCTCTTTCCATGAAAGCTGTTGTCAAAGGCATTTGAACCAGAGCAACGCCATCTTGAATAAGGGCTGGGTAGCATGAGGCCGAGACCTACTGGGCTGTATTCCCAGGTTAGGCATTATTAATCAACAGGATATATACAGTGAAGGAAACAAATTAATAATGTTTGCCGAACAGACTCAGGACTTAACAGACACGGAAAATAACAGACCCAGGAAATGTCCTGATGTCCCATATCGTAAGAACAAAACCATTCTTAGTTTAAGTTTCACTTTAAAGATAATATACAGGCCTGACATGACGGCTCACACCTGTAATCCCAACCCTTTGGGAATCTGAGGCGGACAGATCACTTGAGCTCAGGAGTTGTAGACCAGCCTGGGTAACATGACAAAACCCTGTCTCTACCAAAAATACAAATATTAGCCCGGCATGGTGGTGCATGCCTGTAGTCTTAGCTACTGGTGAGGCTGAGATGGGAGAATCACTACAGCCCAGGAGGCAGAGACTGCAGTGAGCCGAGATGGCATCACTGCATTCCAGCCTGGGCAACAGAGCAAGATTCTGACTCAAAAAAAAAAAAAAAGGAAAGATAATATAGATTATCACAGAAGATCGTAGTTACACAAAGATTAACAATCCCTTGTTACAAGCCCTTGTAGGACAGCACATCACCCCATCATGTGCTCCTCATTTTTTTTTCATTATATTATATTATGTATAACCAAGCCTTGTACCTAAGGAGGATGTGTTCCTCCTCTTGCTTTGTCTGCTGTTGACTGCCCCGCTCTGCCTATGGAGTAACCATTCTTACTATTTACTTCTTAATAAATTTGCTTTCACTTTATTCTGTGGACTCACCCTGAATTCTCTCTTGTCTGAGATCCCAGAACCCTCTCTTTGGGTCTGGATTGAGACACCTTTCTGGTAACACTATTACTTAACACTGATGAACTTGATTCATTTTCGTCAAGGAGGATATTTTGATGTTCTTGAGAATGACTCAGGAAAATATTACTTGAGGTTATTAAATTCACATTTGATTTATTAATGTGACAGATTCAAAAGCCCATTTCTTCTTAAGCTTTTAACTTATGAATCAAATTATCAATTTATAAATCTGACAAATTTTAACAGTTACTTTTATGAGGCCTTTGATTTACATTTGGTCTCATTTACAATTTTAGTTAAATTGCCCATTTGGCAAAACTTCCCAAGAATGTATATGACTTCTAGGTCTAGCAAATTAAATATGTATACATACTTATACACATATGTATAAAATTGAATCTTAACTTATTTTAAGGGTTAAAATACCATTTATAACATTGCCTTATACCTTTATAACATTGCCTTATATCTTTCAACTTGAAATTGCAATCCTGAATAAATCAGGCATTTTATATTGGAATCATAAAATTAATCTGTAAGATATTAAATATACCAAACTTCTTAAAACATAAAACAGTAAAATATATCAACAACAAACAACTTGTTCTCAAACCTACTGCAAAAATATTAATGCTATGATTTTTGTGTGCTTCATTATCTTACTATATATTTCTTAATAGAATTATGCTGTATTTTGTCATGGAAGGACTATAATTTCTGTGTATATTAAAAGGATAGTCTAGTGAATATATTTGTCAGAATTTGGTCTATGTCTTACATCTATTATAAGATACCACTTACAATACATTGACGTCAAGGCTATTGGAAATTGATGGAGGGAGGTGGACCCCGCCTACCTTTAACTGCTAGAAGCTACCAATATTTACAGAAATATTCTGAAAATTGCTAACTGGTAAAATTCAGTTGTCTTGCAACAATAACACTGTCTCTTAGCTCCTATCATGGTGTCTGGCACATCATAGAGCTTCAATAAATAACCGTTGGATAAATCAGAGCTTAAATTGGTTTCTACAGATTACAGGCTTGCTAATTGTTCTGCTGCTGCATACTCTGGGTTCCCCTTTTCTAGTTTCCAATAATTGCCTCATTGCCTCTGCAGCCTCCTCTAATGTTGTTTTTGCTATTTCTTCAGTCTTTATTAACAGCCTCCTCACTGCTTTTCCAGCCTCCTTCAAAAGTCTCCTTGCATCCTTTCATTCTCTGTCCATCACCTAGTCCAAGAGCCATTGCTGTGTATTTTAAAGTTTTTGTTATGACTGAACTCCACACCCAGTACTAATTTCTGTCTGCAGAAGATCAAACTCTCCCCAAAAGTAGAGTTTAAACAACTAAAGATTGTGAGTCATAGAAGATAGTCAAATCACACGATGGATGTTATTCATCATTCTTTTGAATCCAAATGTATTTCATTTTATGCATTAAACGTTATTCTGGGAGTCCGTACACTTAACTAGAGTGCCAGCCGAGTCTACAGCACAAACATGGCTGAGAATCCTTGACCTAGGACTAGGTAATGGTGAAGAGACAGGATGGAAAAAATCAGGGCCAATTAATGACCTTGTGGAGCAGAACTAGCCAGCAGATTTGATCCAATAACCTCAGGATTATGTATAAGAAAACTAATTACATTTAAAGTCACTGTCTGTTGGAGTATCTTCTACAATAGTTTACCTGAAGAAATACACAGGAAGCCTGGTCAACAAAGCAACACTCTGTCTCTACCAAAAATTTGAAAATTAGCTGGGCACGGCAGCATGCACCTTTAGTCCTAGCTAATTGGGAGGCTGAGGCAGGAGGATTGCTTGAGCCCAGAGGTTTGAGGCTGCAATGAGCTGTGATCCCACCACTGCACTCTAGCCTGGGTGACAAAGGGAAGTCCTATCTCTAAAAAAAACCTCCTGGGCTCAACAGATTTTCCCATCTTAGCCTCACGAGTAGCTGGGACCACAGGTGCAAACCACCACACCTGGGTCATTTTTATATTTTTCATGGAGGCAGGATTTCACCATGTTGCCCAGGCTGGTCTTGAACTCCTGGCCTCAAGTGATCCACCCACCTCAGCCTCCCAAAGTGCTGGGATTATAGGCATGAACCACTGTACTTGGCCTAAAAAAAATTTTTTTTATTTTTTTTTATTTTTTATTTTATTTTTATTTTTTTTTTTTTTGAGACGGAGTTTCGCTCTCGTTACCCAGGCTGGAGTGCAATGGCGTGATCTCGGCTCACCGCAACCTCCGCCTCCTGGGTTCAGGCAATTCTCATGCCTCAGCCTCCTAAGTAGCTGGGATTACAGGCACGCGCCACCACGCCCAGCTAGTTTTTTGTATTTTTTTTTTTTTAGTAGAGACGGGGTTTCACCATGTTGACCAGGATGGTCTCGATCTCTTGACCTCGTGATCCACCCGCCTCGGCCTCCCAAAGTGCTGGGATTACAGGCTTGAGCCACCGCGCCCGGCCATTTTTTTTTATTAAAAGAAGAAAAGGAAAGAAGTTTGCTCTGCATTCTTAGATCATCTCAGTGTGCTTATTAAGAATCCACAAACCTAAAGATACCTACAATACTGGCAGAAGTTCAGGACCTCTTTATCTGGATGTTCATTTGCATCCTTTAAAATAAACGAAAAAAGAGAAGAAATTGTATGGTGAGACCTAGCATTTGAAGAGATAATAAATAGAATATTCTAGAATAAACAAATGTCATGGATCTTGAAAATCATAGTGTACACCAAAGTTTAAAATAAAATAATCTGCACCTAGACCCCTCACAGCGAAAGCAAAAATAGATTATCTTAAAAGTAAACAGACCGGGCAAGGTGGTTCATGCCTGTAATCTCAGCACTTTGGGAGGCCGAGGTAGGTAGATCACCTGAGGTCAGGAGTTCGAGACCATCCTGACCAAAATGATGAACCCCACCATCCCCCCTCCCACAACTCTATTGAAAATACAAAAAATTAGTCGGACGTGGTGGCAGGCACCTGTAATCCCAGCTACCCCGGAGACTGAGGCAGGAGAATCCCTTGAAACTGGGAGATGGATGTTGCAGTGAGCCAAGGTCATGACATTGCACTCTGGCCTGGGCAATAAGAGTGAAACTCCGTCTCAAGAAAAAAAAAGTAAAAAAGATATTCAACGTAGCTGAAAAAATTCTCTCTAAATATTGATATAGAATAATCTTTTTCTTAAACTTCTACAATTGTTTATTTCTCATATCATTTAATCACATAGCTATCAAAATTGCAAATGTATCTTTTTTCTCTCTCTCTTTCTCTTTTAACTATAGAGATAGGGTCCCCAGGCCAGCCTCAAACCCCTGGCCTCAAGCAATTCTCCTGTCTCTGTTGCCCAGAGTGTTAGGACTATAGGTGGGAGCTGTGACGCCTGGCCTCATTTTAGGTTTAATAGTAAACCTATGACTGTGTATTTCTTTTTGTGGGGAAAGGAGGCAGGGGTGGAAAATTTCTGTCACCCAGGCTGGAGTGCAGTGGCACAATCATGGTTCACTGCTGCCTCTTACTTCTGAGCTCATTCCTGCCTCAGCCTCCTAAGTAGCTAAGACTACAGGCACACACCACCATACACAGCTAATTTTTAAATTTGTTTTAGAGATGAGCTCTCACTATGTTGACCAGGCTTTCTGTGTATTTCTTAAGGTAAGCTAATGTAGAAAAGACATATTTTTTTCAAGCACACATGTTAATAGAATACTTAGAAAAAACAATGAGAGCAAAGCCAAAAAAAAAATAGAAAGAAAAATAATGATAGAAAATAATGAAAGATGAGCAAAGGAGACAAAAAAATTAAGAAACTGATTTAATTTTTAATAAAATTATAATAGTTAATAAAAAGTTTGCAGATTACAATTTTCATGTAACAGTTGTGTAACATTTGTAAATATTCAAAATCATACTACATAGTGTTAATGTATACATATATATTTAAAAAACATACAAACATGGGTGGGAAAATTATACATATCATCTTTAGGCTGGGGAAAGAGGATGGTTAATGATTTGGGAAGGCTCAAATTTTTTTATTTTTATTTTTTGAGACAGACTCTCACTCTGTCACCCAGGCTGGAATGCAGTGGCAAAACCTCAGTTTCCTGCAGCCTCGGCCTCCCAGGTTCAAGCCATTCTTGTGTCTCAGCCTCCTGAGTAGCTGGGACTATAGACATGCGGCACCACGCCTGGCTAATTTTTATATTTTCGGTAGAGATGGAGTTTTCACCATGTTGGCAAGGCTGGTCTCCAACTCCTGACTTCAAGTGATTTGCCTGTCTCGGCCTCCCAAAATGTTGGGATTACAGGCATGAGCCACCACACCCAGAGAAAGCCTTAAGTTCTATAATGTTTTATTTCTCAGGAAAAATGGCTGAATGATAATATTAGTTAACACTGACTTAATGTGTACATGGTTAGTTGTTGTATTATTTTTAATACTTAGCTACATGTCCTCATTATTTCATTTTATAAAAGTTTAAGATGTTTGTTTTGTGTGACTAACGCAAAATGTTTGCTTTAGAGAGGGAAATAATGACTCCTACAGAGACCAAAAAGCCAGTTTATTATACAGTAGTTCTAATATTCTTTAGCTTCATTCATTACCATACCAAAAGGGTATGTCTTCAGAGTTTGTATCCTTGGGAACTGACACGGTTGCTAGGTTGACCAATAACAGCCGTAAGATTCATATGCAATTGTCCATGACTGTTACTAAGCTAAACAGAGCCAAAGAGGGAGGAGAAGAACTCATACATTCTGAGAAAACTGAGTTTCAATCTAATGTTCAGCTTACATATAGAACACCACATTAACCCCTTGGAAGAGTTCAGAGAAATCTAGAATGTTGCCACTGCTTTCAAATAAATTCCAACTCAAATTTTAATTTACATACTTAAAATATAACCATAGGGGAGAGTATGAAAATAAGTGGTAAATATAACAGGAATTCAGAAGCAGAAAAATATCCCTGTGGAGTGAGGTGGCTGGTGAGATTTCAAAAGGAAAATGGAACTTGAGGTAGGAAATCAAGGGTAAAAACTATTCAGATAAGGTCAGGGTAAACAAAGTCAGGATTTAGGATGAGGAAGTCTGACCATGGAGCAGACAGTATGGGATTTGAATACCTCTTGCTTTATTCACTTCTACTAACTCCAAATTATTATTTTTTAGGTGTAAACAACACTATTTTATACATAGGTAATTTTCCTGAGAAGTAGAAGTGTGTCACACCAGAGAAAAATTTAGAGCTAAATTTCCATGAAATGGAAGGTAAGGGAGGGGAAAATCCAGTGTGAGGTGAAAGTTGTGTTTTGTTCTGGAGAAGGATAAAATTTATTTTCTTTTATAGAGACAGGGTCTCACTATGTTGTACAGGTTGGTCTTGAACTCCTGGGCTCAAGCAATCTACCCACCTTGGCCTCCCAAAGTGCTAGGATTACAGGCATGAGCTACCATACCCAACCTCAACTAACTCTTTATGTGGAAAAGAGTACAAATGTATTTATTATTTAACTTCTTATGTGGAAAAAAGTATAAATATATTTATTATTCTACTTGCTTCCATATTATTTTTTAATTTGAGTGCCAAGAGTTGGAGTTACCAATTCAGATAACCTTTCTCTATATTAATCTTAGGAGACATGCTGCCTATCCCTACCACTGGCCCTTGGATGAGTAAAGACTACCTTCTCTCTCTCAGTAGTATTCACATCTCAAAGAAAGAGGGAGTAGTATATCCCCAGAGAAAATAGGATTTTTTCCCCTCCCAGAAGCCTCTGGGTTTCTTATGCAAACTGATCTACCTTTGAGCCAGTAATCAGCCTCACATTCCCAGAATCACAGTAAGTGACAGATGCAATGGAGTCATAAAAGATATTTGCTATACCCTCATTACAGGGCAAACATCCCTGCCTGTCTTACATTTGCATAAAGAATAGGGCTACTCTAGTGACTCTTCAAGAAATACATAATAGCCTGGGCGTGGTGGCTTGTGCCTGTAATCCCAACATTTTGGAAGGCCAAGGTAGGAGGATTGCTGGAGCTCAGGAGTTTGAGACCAGCCTGGGCAACATAGTGAGATCCTGTGTCTACAAGAAAATAATAGTTGGTATAGTGGCGCACATTTGCTGTCCCAGCTACTCAGGAGGCTGAGGTGGGATGATGGCTCGAACCCAGGAAGTTGTGGCTGCAGTGGGCCATGATCACGCCACTGCAGTCCAGCTTGGGCAATAGAGTGAGAGACACTACCAAACAAAAAAATAAAATAATAATAATAAGCTTCTTTTACAATCAATGTTTTAAAACATCTTTCTCTGCTATTTGTATGTATCCATAATACCGCCTTGGCACATAGTAGATGGATCAAAACATGTTAGTTCTTTTACCTTCTCTCTTTAGTTACCACCATTCCTGGTATCAGTCCCAGTTCTTCTAAGAGTATTTTTGATCCAAGAGCTGTTTTCTCTTGAAACCTACATAATTATTTTCCATTCAAATAAACCAACATGAGAACAATAGAGTGAAGAAAAGGGGTGTTTAAAGCTAAATCCAAGACTGAGGTCCAAGACCAAGAAAAGTGGGGCGGAAGACGGGAAAGAGCAAGCAAAGAATCTTGGAAACAATTCAAAGGTACATTGGATGCTTTGCTTGTAATAAGAAATGCAAGTTGGGGTTACTTCTTAATGTTCAATGTTAAAATGTCTTGAGTCTGATCTTTATCAAATGTATTTTTTTATCCTTGGATAGTTAGACATTTTTCATATGTCAGGAAATCATCTATATTTATTCTACACAAATCGATAAATCAAGATGTCATATAGAACAATTTTGTTGGTAGAAAATTTTATTTTTAAAAACTTTTTAAAAACAGCTCAGAATTATCTTGAACATACTACTGATTTAAATATTATGAAAAATGTTAAACATTGACAAAAGTGTTATGGAAAGACTAGCATAATGAGCCCTTATAAATGCACCACCCAGATTTAAAAATTTAGCTATCCTCATTTTCTTTCTTTTTGTTGCTAAAGTATTTGAAAGCCACTCCAGGACCTCATGGGACTTCATCCTACATACCAGTAATTTTACTGATTTTTAATTAAATTATTGATTAAGTGGTTAACAGAAAACAGGATGTTACAGGAAGTATCTAGTGGGGTGCAGAGTCTAGCAATTAATCTTTTCTCATTTAATCAAAGAGAGCAGCAGGGCTCTAGTAAAATCAATTACGTTTAGAAATGGAAATTTTTAAAAATTCAAAAATAAGGAAGCATTTTAAGTATGTGTACAGCCCTTGCTTCTGTTTTCCTTCCTCTTGACATATTCCCCATTAACAACTGGCTACTTCTCATCTCTTTCGCCCCTCAGGGTAACCAGGATCTATGTAAATCATACTTCTTAACTCAGTAAGAAATTGGCAGGGTCCTAGGACATAGTTCCAAGTAAGTTTTATTTTTACAGCAAAATCCTGACTGTTCTATCTGGGAGAACTTTCTAGTCCTTTACATGTTAGCACTATGACTTATGCTAATATTATAAGTGTGTAATTATCAGTATTTTAACATATTTTTTGTTAGTTTTACCTGAAAAAGGAGACTAAGAAATAAAATGCCCAATATTGATAAAGATACATATTATTGATATTTTCGTGTATTTTTGTTGGGAGTATATAAATTTGAACCACAACCAGTGTGACAGTAATACTTGAGTACAAAGTTTCAATATTTGGTATCTTAAATTTTGTTAGCTTGTTTATAACTAAGCGAATAAAAAATATTAATTGGAGATGACGTTTCCTCTGCCACAAGAGAGAATGTTGATTTGTTTCATTCCAGCCTCTCCCTCCTTTCTGCCAGAGGAGAGTCATCTTCTGCCAGACTTTTGTGATGTAGAATTCAAAACTGGGAAAGGGAGGAGGTAGGGAGAGAAAAACTAAATCAATCTGGGATAATTTTAAAAAATAACTGATAGAGGTGGGAATAGAGAAAGAGAAAGCAGCTGAGAAAAGGGGGAAATGGAATATTGGATTGTGGTTTATAAATAAGAGGCTCCAGAATAATGTGGGGTTGCAGAGAATTGAAAAGAAGAGGAAAATGTGGGAAATGTTACTGAGGCATAAGAATGGAATTTAGTCACAATCGTAGAAGAGAACCAAGTAAATTATTACAAGTCCTTCCCCCCCCGCCCCCCCCCCCCCCACTGACAGTTTCTTTGCTGATACACGTTCTTTGACAATATGATTTTTTGGTTTTGGTTTTGGGTTTTTTTTTGGAGGCAGAGTCTTGCTTTGTTGCCCAGGCTGGAGTGCAGGATTGCGATCTTGGCTCACTGCAATCTCCACCTCCTGTAGTCAAGCAATTCTCCTGCCTCAACCTCCCAAGTGGCTGGGACTAGAGGTGCACATCACCATGCCCGGCTAATTTTTTGTATTTTAGTAGAGACGAGGTTTCACTGTGTTGCCCAGGCTGGTCTCAAACTCCTGAGCTCAGGCAATCTGCTGGCCTCGACCTCCCAAAGTGCCAGGATTATAGGCACTGCACCTGGCCAACATCTTTTTAATGACAACATAGCATTCTATCCATTGAATGTACTGCAGTTTGATGTATTATTCCTCTATAATTGGATTTATATTATTTCCAACTTTCTGCTATTTAAAAAACACTGTGATGAATATACTTATGCTTACAGCTTCTTTCTTAAGATTTTTTTCACTAGGATAAATTCACAGCAGTAGAATTATGGTGTGAAAGTGATAAACGTTATATTTTGTTAAATTATTGTTTATTTAAATGTATCAATGTACATAATCCCACCAAAAATATATGAGACTATCCATCAACATGTACCATCAACATTGGCTTCCTGCTTCATTTCTTTCCTCTCATTTTTTGGAAAAGCTGTTTTGTATTTGTTTTGGAATAAATTTAAAAAGAACAAAAACAAGCTCTACCCTGATAATGATAATCTCGAGCACTTTTAGCAATGCAAAGAGAACTCATTGACTCACAAAGTCTCCCTGCCCTATTTCATGTATCTTATTTGTGCCTGGCAGCAATACAAAAATAAGATCCAATCTGTTCTGTAAAAAATGCCCTTCAAATATCTGAAGATAGCTGCCTAAGTAGTCTCTTTATGCTAAAAAGCCACAGTGATTTTAACCTTTCCACAAGCAACAGCATTTTCGACTACTTCGCTAAACTGCTCAACTTTGTCTACTAAAAACCCAAAAATTCACCGGGCATGGTGATGCGTGCCTGCGGTCCCAGATACTCAGAAAGCTTGAGGCAAGAGAATAACTTTAACCAAGAGGCAGAAGTTGCAGTGAGCTGAGATCACATCACTTCACTCCAACCTGGGCAACAGACTGAGACTCTGTCTTAAAAAAATAAAAAATATAAATAATAATTTAATTGATAACAATTCTATAAATGATTGATTTGAACTGAATCCAGTGGAACTATTACTTTTCTTGATTGAGATGTTTCCTTTAGTGCAACCTAAGGATTTGTTTTAAATTACAATCATTACTAAATAAGAGAAATAACATTGTTCTGTAATCTTATCATCTGTGTATGGAAAAGATAATTGTGTATCAAAAAGAAAGAAAATGCTTTGATTCCTGTAATGACTGCTTCCAGGAAGGCAGTGTCACATGGAACCTCTTAATCTCAGCATCCGGAGTTCCAGAAAGGGAACATTTCAAGCCAGATAGAATTCTATATATACCATTTCTTTGGAACCTTCAGCCCTCAAGATTCCAACAGCATGACCTCAGTTTCAATATAGTTGTCCTTGGTTCTCATGTCACTGTTTTGGTGCTGCCTGTTGTTGAAGCAGAAGAAGCCCGTAATATAATTGCTCTCTTGTTAGATGTGGTTCTCAGCGTTACAGGCATTTGTGTTTACTTGCGGATATTTGCTCTAGAAAGATATGGACAGGTGTGACTTTGAAAGGCCTACTGAATCAAGCCTCAGCCTGAAAACCTCTGTGCTATTGAGGCTAAACCTGAGCTTTGGTCTGGTTTTACAGTTTGAAAGTCTGACAGTTTTCAAGAATCAATAAATAGGGAAGTTTAATATTCTTTATTGTGTTCATGAAATGGGATCAAATAGATATATGTATATGGAAAAAGAAAAGTTTTCTTTACATCAAATAATGCACTGAAAAATGCAGCCTTTGATTTGTATTTACTGGTCAGAAGGAAGACAAAGAAGTAAGATGACTATTATGAAATTTTCATAATATTTCATAGTTTTAGAATTATCAAAGGACCTGAAATAGAAGGAAGTTCTTGCCCAGAGTTCTAGGAAATCACCACTGTTCACTTGTAATCACTGTCTTTTGAATTGTTTCAGAGTCTTTTCTCCATATTTTTATTAGATTTTTGTCTTGTTATCTCCCAAGTTAATATTGTATTTAGACACCAAATAGCCAAAAAAGGGAAGTTTTTACCTCTGGGAGAAAAAAAATTTAGAAAAATATATTCAGTGTATCTAATACTGAAATCAGAAAAGATTTAAAGTCATTGACATGGGAAAGAGATTTAATGTTAAAGAAACTTTATATTAACTGAGTAACATCCTCCTGATGAGAAGTAGTATATTAAATATAAACCCATTATGTTGTAAAAAAAAGAAAATTCATTAATTGCAGTTCAGTTTAAATACTCTTTAATTATAAGACAATTAGTTCAGGTTCTTTTCTGGTAGATTCATTTACGTGCTAGAAAACAAAAGATGAAGAAGACAGACATAAATGTCTAGATTGTTACTAAACTGAGTTTTCACTTAGAACTACTTCTGAAAATATTTCATCTTCACTTGAAGAAATTTTATCTTTATGTCAGATACTTTACTCAAGTCTACAGATACCAAAATCCTGTAGCCAGGCTTTTAAAACTAGGATAGCAGCCAAATTAGTACCAATGTCACTCTAGAATTTAACAGGTATACCATTCCATATAAGATTATAAACAAAACAATATTGTTTACTTTTTAAGTAGAATCTTCTTAAAAATTAATCACTACATTATCATGTTTACTTCTTAGAAGAATATTTCCTTGCATGCATTTGGGTATGTGCTAAGTAGAAAATTCCATTATTTTGAGAAACAATGAATGAAAGCTTGCAAAGTTAAAATGAGGACTTTACAACTCTGTCTGCACCACATTTGAAGCTGAGAAAGAAACGCACCAAGCAAAAAATTTGAGGCAGTATCTTAGTGAATTAAGACAACTCATCTACAGTAGAGTATCTATTTTAATAACAGCATTAAAGTGTGAAAACTTTTCCTGTTGCAAAAACATTTATTAGTCAACTGAGTTATTTCAGAATCATCCTGCACTATGCTTTAGTAAGACAAACAGTTAATGAGTTACTTGAGGAAGTTAAAAGTGTAGAATTGCAAGCCTTAGGTCATATTCCACCATCCAGCTCACTATCATGTTACTGGGAAATTAAGATCTCTTAGAACTGTTCTTTGACTTCACAGTAATAAATGCATCACAGCCTGAAGCAAACAGGGTGTTCTTTAAAAAGCCATCAGTTTAGATGTTTTTCACAATTTTTAATACCTATGTTAGAGTCAGCAATTTGGTGAGCGATAAAGTCAATTATCAGCTCTGCCAGTAAATCTCTTGTAACTTTATTTAAAAAGGTCATACTAACCTAGTACATTGAGCACCTCATGCTCATGACCATCAGTGACTTTCCCAAAATATGCTAGTTATTTGAAACTTAATTTCAACTCTTTAATGATGAAAAATACAGCCATGCCCCACATAACAATGTTTGGTCAATGGCAGATTGCATATATGATAGTGGAAAATAAGATTATTATTTCTTTTAAAAATTGTACCTTAAATATTTAGATGCACAAATACTTGCCATTGTGTTACAGCTGCCTGCGTATCCAGTAGAGAACCATTCTGTACAGGTTCGTAGCCTATGAGCATTAGGCTGTATCATACAGCCTAAGTGTATAGTAGGATAGGCCATCAAGGTTTGTGTCTATGATGTTTACACAACTATGAAATCACCTAACAATAAATTTCTCAGAATATATCTCATTGTTAAGCAATGAATGACTGTATATGTGACTTATTCATTAATTGACTCAGTCACTTATTAACTGCCTACTACACGTCAGGTGTTATACCAGGTAGGGAAATAAGATATTTTATTATTTTTGAAGAACACATATCTAGTTGTGGAAAAAACATAAACAGAAAATTATAATACAATGTGATATAGAAATATATTATTTATAACATTCCTAGAAATGGCATTTGTGCTGGTCTGGAAATACAAATATAAGTTTTGTCAGGCAGCAAACTGAAGGAGGGATATCCTTCAGATATCCTACTGTCTTTGTTATAAATTAGTAAGAACAATTCACAAGTTAAATTTCTAGCATGATAAAATTAAATGAAGCAATGTAACAATTTTAGTACATGACATATTCCTTACACTGTTGTTAATATCAGGTGATTTACGTATATTGTAAATTATTTTCTTCTTAAGTATCATATGTCCATAAGTAACATTAATTCTTTCTTTGTTTTAAGGTTCTTAAACTCTTTAATGGTTTTAAAAGTTTTCCAGAGGTGATTGAGTACACTTAGAGTGGTATGGCCTTAGACTCTAAAAGTTTTTAAAAGTCTTTCTGCTAGCAAAATATGCATAACAAGTTTAATAAGCAATTTTTCTGGGTATAAAAATAAAACTTCTTTTTTTCTAAATGGCTTCAACTCTGTTTTATCAAATCCCCCTGACTAATCTCTTAATGATACCTCAGGAAAATCTCATAGGTTTTCAGTCGTATTCAGTTATTTTAAATTCAGCCAAGTTGACCTACTTCTGTGCATCAATGTCCCTTCCCCATCAGTTAGACAGCTTGTGGTCCGAAGGAATTGAAATGGGAAGGGAAACTCCTTCCTTCATACCTAGTTAGAGCTCTTGACGGGTAAGTATGGTAGAGTCTTCTTCAGCACAGGTATAATGAACTATAGAGTATGAACTTCATTATTTGTTTATGGAAAGTCAATGAATCTATTAAGACTTTTATCTACCTTTACCAATTAAGGCTTTCAGTAATGTATGTCTTTCGTGAACTCAGAATACACAACTTGTAGTTTGTGGTAGTGGCTTTATAACTGTACAACACTGTTCATTCAAGAAAGATTTTTTACTTACTTACAGACACTGTATGATGTAGGTCAAATGATAGCATACATACACACACAAATAGATTTCATTTGGATGTATCACATTTTAAAGAGGTGAAACCATGGTGCTAGTTTGTAAAAACAAAATATTTCATTTTTATTGATGCAAAATAAATGTAAGTGATCTAAGCCTCTAAGTATCTCAAAGTCCCCAGCAGTATTAATAGTTCAGATTGACATAAACTGACCAATACTATTAATAAAAGGAAATGTGTACTGAGTAGGTACTATGTGCTTTTGTGTTAAGTGATTTATGCATTGCACTTAATCTAGTTAATAATCTGACAAGGTGGTTAGTAATATTACTCACATTTTACAATATGAAAACTGAGCGTGAGTGGTCATTACACCAGTTTAACTTTACCTACCTGCTAAGAAAGCCTTGAACTCTCTTTCAAAAGCCAGCTGAGCAAGCCCAGTAGGCTGACTTGACCCATGGTGTGCATACAGATAACAATACTCTACACTTAATAATTGGTTAAAAGGGCAAATTTCATGTTATGTGTTCTTAACCACAATATAAATAAATAAAAGTAATATGACACAGTAATATGTAGCCAACAAAATTACACTTTCTGTGAATTTTAATGACATGAAAAAATGCATATGATATAATGTGAATGAAAAAAGTATTATACAAAACCTGATATACAATATGATAAAAATGATGTAAGATATACATGTGTGTAAAATTATATATAAGAAAATCCATAAATTCATGTCTATTTTATGGTTGTATGTTACATATAGTAAATAAATAAGTGTATATGCATATGTACATATATACTTTTTTTTTGAGAGGAAGATTCACTCTGTTGTCCAAGCTGGAGTGCAGTGGTGCAGTCTCAGCACACTGCAACTTCCACCTGCTATGTTCAAGTGATTCTCCTGTCTCAGTCTCCTGAGTAACTGGAATTACAGGCATGCACCACCACACCCAGGTAAATAAATATTTTGAAAAAATATTGTTCCAACCTTAATATTCCTAGTCATTAGTTTTCACATATTGCTTATCTGACTCCTTTTCCTCTCCACTTTTTTATATCTAAATACATTTTAAACAATGATGCTAGTTATGCTGATTTTTGTGGTCTTTAAAAGAGGTAAGAAGTGAATAATATCCAGCTTCTCTAGCATTCAAAGAAGCTTTCCAAGAAACCCATTTCAGTTTTACCTCATGGGGATCCCTGAACATAAATAGAAAGGATTCAGAGCATACTACTACAGAAAATCACAAAACCACAAAGTAAGACAGCAAGAGAGGAAGAAAGAAATACAGTCTTTACAAACAACCAGAAAATAAATTATGAAATGGCATTAGTAAGCCATTGTCTATCAATAAGTACTTTGAATGTTGCCATGGTTTGAATGTGCTGCCTGAAGTTCATGTGTTGGAAACTTGACCTCCAATGTAGAGGTGCTAGGAGGTAGGACCTATGGGGAGGCACTTGAGTCATAGGGCACTGTCTTCATAAATGAGTTAATTCCATTGTCACTGGAGTGAGTTCCTTATAAAAGGATGAGTTTGGCATCCTCTTGCTCTATCATCCATGTGATACCTTCTACTGTGTTAGGATGCAAGTAGACTTTTATCAGATGCCAATCCCTTGACCTTGGACTTCCCACTCTCCAGAACCATGAGCCAATACATTTCAGTTCATTATAAATTACAGAGTTTGTGGTATCCTTTTATAGCAGTACAAAGTAAACTAAGACAAATATAAGTGGATACATTCTCCAATTAAAAAGTAAGTAAATGGATTAAAAAAAATAAGACCCCCACCCAAAAAAAGACCCAACTATATACTGCCCAGTAGAGACTCGCTTCACTTTTCAGAACACAAATAGACTGAAAGTGAAGAGATGGAAAAAGATATTCCATGCAAATGGAAACCAAAATTCAACAGGGGTAGCTATATTTATATCAGATAAAACAGACTTTAAATTTTAACAAAACTGTAAAAAGAGGCAAAGAAGGTCATTATATAATAATAAAGGGGCCGATTCATCAGGAGAATATAACAGTTGTAAATCTATATGCACCCAACATTGGAGCCCCTAAATATATAAAGCAAATATTTAAAAATCTGAAGGAAGAAATAGATTGCAATATAATAATAATAGGGGACTTCAAGTCCTATTATCAATAATGAACAGATCGTCCACATAAAAAATTAATAAGGAAACATTGGACTTGCACTGCACTTTAGATCAAATAGACCTAACAGACATATACAGAGCATTTCATCCAACAGCAACACAATCCACAGTCTTCTCAAGCACACACGTAACTTTCTCTATGATAAATTATATGTTAGATCACAAAACAAGTCTGAACAAATGTAAGAGGATTAAAATATATCAAGTAACTTTTCTGACTGCAATGGTATGAAACTAGAAATAAATAACTGGAGAAGTTTTGAAAATTCAGGAATATGTGGAAATTAAATAACATGTTCCCGAACAGCAAATGAGTCAAAGAAGAAATCAAATGGGAAATTAAAAATTACCTTGAGTTAAATGAAAATGGAAACACAATATACAAAAATTTATAGAATGTAGCAAAAGCAATTCTAAGAGGAATATTTATTGCAATAAATGCCTATATCAAAAAAAGAGAAAGATCTCAAACAAACAATCTAATGTTATACTACAAGGAAGTAGAAAAAGAAAAATAAACTGAGTCTAAGGTGAGCAGAAGGAAAGAACAATGATTAGAGGAGAAATAAATAAAATAGAGACTAGAAAAAAATAGAAAAATATGAACTATACTAAGAATTGGTGGAAACAAAATTGATAAACATGTCGCTAGACTAAGCAGAAAGAGAAGAAACTTCAAATAAATAAATAAAAGAAATGAGAGACATGACAACAAATGCCACAGAAATAAAAATAATCAAAGACATTACTTTGAATGACTGGATAACAAACTGAATAACAAACTGGATAACCTAAAAGAAACTGATAGATTCTTAGATATATACAACTTACAAGAGTGAATCTTGAAGAAATAGAAAATCTGAACTGAACAATAATGAGAAAAGAAATTGAATAAAAAGTCTCCTATCACAGAAAAGCCAAGGACTATAATAAAATTTCAGGATACAAAATCAATGTAAAAAAAATATTAGCATTTCTACATACCATTAATTTTAAAACTGAGAGCCAAATCAAGAATGCAATCCCATTTATAATAGCTACATAAAACAATATCTATGAATACATCTAACCAAATAAGTGAAAGACCTCTACAGGGAGAACTATGAAATACTGCTAAACAAAATCATGGATGACACAAATGGAAAAATATTCCATGCTCATGAATTCAAACAATCAACATTGTTAAAGTGGCCATACTGCCCGAAGCAAGCTACAGATTTAATGCCATCGTTATCAAACTACCAATATCATTTTTCACAGACATATAAAAAACTATTCTGAAATTTAAATGGAGCCAATAAAAGCCCAAATACCTAAAGCAATCCTAAGCAAAAAGAACACAGGTGGATACGTCATATTACTGGACTTCAAACGATACTATAAGGTTACAGTCACCAAAACAGCATGGTACTAGTACCAAAAAAGACACATAGACCAATGAAACAGCATAGAGAACTCAGAAATAAAGCTGTACATTACAGCTATCTAATCTTTGACAAAGTTGACAAAAATAATCAATAGGGAAATGACTCCCTATTCAATATATGGTGCTGGGATAGCTGGCTAGCCCAATGCAGAAGAATGAAACTGGACCCCTGTCTTTCAACATATATATAAATTAACTCGAGGTGGATTAAAGGTTTATGGTTTTGTTTTGTTTTGTTTTGTTCTGAGACAGTCACTCTATCATCCAGGCTGGAGTGTAGTGCCATGTTTATAGCTCACTGCAGCCTTGGCCTCCCTGGGCTCAGGTGATCATCCTGCCTCAGCCTCCCATGTAGCTGGAACTACAGGCACATCCCACCAAACCCAGGTAATATTTTTATTTTTTGTAGAAATGGAGTTTTACCACAGTGCCCACACTGATCTTGAACTCCTGGGCTCAAGTGATCCCCCCACTTCAGCCTCCCAAATTTCTGGGATTACAATCATGGGCTGCTGCACCTGGCTTGTATTAAAAATTTAAATGTAAAACCTCAAACTATAAGAATTCTAGAAGAAAGACTAGGAAACACCATTCTAGACATTTGGCCTTTGGGAAGAATTTATGACTAGGATCTCAAAAGCAATTGCAACAAAACCAAAAATTTATAAGTGAGACCTAATTAAGCTAAAGAGCTTATGCATAGCAAAAGAAACTAGCAATAGAGTAAACAGACAAACTACAGAATGGGAGAAAATATTCACAAACTATGCCTTCACATGAGGTCTAATATCCAGAATCTATGAGGAATTAAACAATTGAACAAGCAAAAAACAAATGACCCCATCAAAAATGGGGCAAAAGACATGAACAAATACTTCTCAGAAAAGATGTACAAATGGCCAAACACAAGACATACATCTGATAAAGGATTAATACCCAAAATGTATGGGGAACTCAGAAAACTCAATAAGAAGAAAATGAAAATGGGTGGGCCAGGCACAGTGGCTCATGTCTGTAATCCCAGCACTTTGGGATGCCGAGGTGGGCAGATCACCTGAGGTCAGGAGTTCAAGATCAGCAGGCAGATCACCTGGGGTCAGGAGTTCAAGATCAGTGTGGCCAGCATGGCAAAACCCGTCTCTACTAAAAACACAAAAATTAGCTGCATGTGGTGGTATGTGCCTATAATCCCAGCTACTCAGGAGGCTGAGGTAGGAGAATTGGTTGAACCTGGGTGGTAGAGGTTGCTGTGAGCCAAGATGGCACCACTGCACTCCAGCTTGGGTGACAGAGTGAGACTCTGTCTCAAAAAAAAAAAAAAAAAAAAAAAAAAAAAAAAAAAAAAGCACAACAGAAAGAAAAATGCGCAAAAGACTTGGATAGACATTTCTCAAAAGAAGACATACAAATGGCCAGCAGACAGATGAAAAAATGCTCAACATCACTACTCATTAGGGAAATGCAGTGTAATACCACAAATACTATCACCTCACACTTGTCAGAATGGCTATTATCAAAAAAGACAAAAGATACAATTTGGTGAGGATTTGGAGAAAAGTAAACCCTTGTACATTGTTGATGAGAATATAAGTTAATATAGCCATTATGGAAAACTGTATAGAGATTCTGCAAAAAACTAAAAATAGAATTACCATATGATCCAACAATCCCACTTTTAGTGTATATGCAAGAGGTGAGATCAGTATGTTGAAGAGATGTCTGTGCTGCCATGTTCATTGCAGCATTATTTGCAACAGCCAGGTTATGGGATCAACCTAAGTGTCCATCAGTGGATGAAATAATAAAGAAAATGTGGTATGTATTCACAATAAAATAGTATTCAGCATTAAAAAGAGGAAATTCTGTCATTTGAGACAACATGGATAAACCTGGAGGATACTGTGCTAAGTGTAATAAGCCAGAAACAGAAAAACACATGAACTCACTAAATGTGGAGTATAAAACAATTAAACACTTATATAGCCAAGCATGGTGGCATGACTCTGTAGTCACAGCCACTCGGGAGGCTGACGCAGGGGAATTGCATGAACCCAAGAGGTAGAAGCCTCAGTGAGCTGAGATTGTGCCATTGTACTCCAGCTTAGGTGACAGAGCAAACCTCCCTCCCTCCTTCCCTTCCTTTTTTCCCTCCTTCCTTCCTTCCTTCCGTCCTTTTCTAAAAAAAAAAAAAAAAAATCCAAGCTAACAGGCAAACAAAAAAATCTAACCCTTATAAAAGTAGAGAGTAGAATGGTGGTTATCAAAGGCTGGGGATGGGGGGGGGGGGTTAAAAGGTTAAAAGTTTCTGTTAGGAGAAATATGTTTTCTGAGATTATTGCACAGCATGGTGACCATAGTTAATAATAAGTGGGAGCTGAACAATGAGAATACATGGACCCAGGGAGGGAAACATCACACACTGGGGCCTGTCATGGGGTGGGGGTCTAGGGGAGGGATAGCATTAGCAGAAATACCTAATGTAGATGATGAGTTGATGGGAGCAGCAAACCACCATGGCACATGTATACCTACGTAACAAACCTGCAAGTTCTGCACATGTATCCCAGAACTTAGTATAAAATAAATAAATATAAATAAAAAATTAAAAAAGATTTTAAAAATTGCTAAGAGAGCAAATTGCAAATGTTCTCACCACAAAAAATGATATGTATTCGATGTGATGGATTTGTTAATTAGCTTAATTTAATCATACCACACTATATATGACATCATATCACTTTGTACCTCATAAATATATACAATAATTTGTCAATTTATAATAAAAAATTATGATTTATGTTGAACAATGACTTCTACCTTCCTAACTGCCTTTCTGGGCATAAATGTAGATATATACATGCTTATATATATGTTTTATTTTAGTTTTTTAACTTGAAAACACATTATGTACAGTTTGATCACCTTATTTTGTTTTTCACTTCAGTGGATACTTTTTATGACTACATTTTAATTTAATGGCTTGTAAGTTTTTTTGTTTTTGTTTTTGTTTTTTTGAGACGGAGTTTCGCTCTTGTTACCCAGGCTGGAGTGCAATGGCGCGATCTCAGCTCACCGCAACCTCTGCCTCCTGGGTTCAGGCAATTCTCCTGCCTCAGCCTCCTGAGTAGCTGGGATTACAGGCACGCACCACCATGCCCAGCTAATTTTTTGTATTTTTAGTAGAGACGGGGTTTCACCATGTTGACCAGGATGGTCTCAATCTCTTGACCTCGTGATCCACCTGCCTTGGCCTCCAAAAGTGCCGGGATTACAGGCGTGAGCCACCGCGCCCGGCCATGGTTTGTAAGTTTATGGAGCCCGGGCATAAGACAAACTTCTTATTTCCTACTTAGTATTTAGGTTATTTAAAATTTCAGTGTTCATATAGGTTAGACCTATAGAATTAACTGAAAATACTTAAGAAAAACAGGAAAACCATCTGAAAAATTCCAAAACCAGAAAAAAAATGTTAAAGATGCATAATGATTGAGAAATTGGTGAATGGAGCATTGTGTGTAAAAGTTGTTACTGAGAATATGTTTTTATGACTTTGTCATTTTGACTAATCACTGTTTGAATTAAATTATTTTTAACAAACCATGTGGAGCTAATGTTATTTGTAATTATGGCTGAGTAGAAAAAAATCACTATTTCTTTTTACATTTTAATATTTTATAATTAAAAAAAGGACATGTACCAAAGAAGAAAAAGTTCTTGCACATTTTTATTCCTGAACAACTTACTGTTTATGCTACATATGTCTATACAATCTTTTTTTTGGAAAAAAATATTTTTACTCAATTGGTTATTAGTGGCACAACAGAATCCGTTTTTATTTGCATATTCTAGTATAGCTGAGGTAGCCTTGGCTGAGCTAAAAAAAAGATTGTTTTTCTGGAGACTGCTCTCCCCACCTCCCCTCCCAGCAGGGGTGTGTGTGTGTGTGTGTGTGTGTGTGTGTGTGTGTGTGTGCATGGTTTTGCATGTGTGTTTTTTTGTTTTTGTTTTTGAGACAGGGTCTCCATCTCTCACCCAGCCTGGAGTGCAGTGGTGCTATCTCAGCAAACTGCAACCTCTGCCTCCCAGGCTCAAGCAATCATCCCACCTCAACCTCCCAAGTAGCTGGGACTACAGACACAGGCCACCAGACCCAGCTAATTTTGTAGTTTCTGTGGAGACAGGGTTTTGCTACTTTGCCCAGGCTGGTCTTGAACTCCTGAGGTCAAGCGATCTGCTCACCTGCTTAGCCTCCCAAAGTGCTGGGTTTACAAGTGTGAGCCAGCCCCAATATTTTTTAAATGTTAAGCACAGTGCTTATTTTCTCTTTTTCTATTCTGATAATAAAAAAGTTCTACTTTAGCAATAGCCCATTTTTGTATATCGTTTTCATATCAATAGATTTGAAAATAGTTTTAATGTATGTATAGTTTGGATATTTGCCCCCAGCTAAATCTCATGTTGAAATTTAATTTCCAATGCTGGAGGTGAGGCCTGGCAGCAGGAGTTTGGAAATGGGAATGGATCCCTCATGAACAGCTTGGGCCATCCCACTGGTGATAAGTCAGTTCTCACTTTACATTCACATGAGATCTGGTCATTTAAAAGTGTGTGGCACCTCCTCACTCCACTCTTTCTCACTTTCACCTGCTTTCGACATGTGATGTGACTGTTCCCCCTTCATCTTCCACCATGATTGTAAGCTTGATGAGGCCTCCCTTAGAAGCTGAGCAGATGCCAGCACCATGCTTCCTGTAAAGCCCACAGAACCGTGAGCCAATTAAATCTCATTTCTTTATAAACTACCCAGGCCCAAGTATTTCTTTATAGTAATGCAAAAATGGCTTAATACAATACATTTTAAGTTTCCTTTTGACTCAGTTTTTATTTAGAAGAATATCCATTTGCTTCATAATATTTGGTTCTTTTTTTCACCCTCAGGTTGATAATTTTGTTTTTTTATGATTTGTCATGTGTAGTGTTTTTGTCATTTATTATTTTTTGTGATCAACTCAAGAAATAATTAACATTAAAAGACTCAACTTGTATTTATCTAAATACATAACTTTTGTATTCCCTTTATAGTTAATTAGGACATTTTATATTATTTAGGTTTTTCACCGCTCTGCGTCGTTCTTTCTTCTCCTCCACTTTTTCATTTTTTCCACCTGAAGTCTGTGTTTGGGCACCCCTTTACATATTTGTTTCAGACATATGGTTTTGGGTCAAGAAGGTGTACCTCAGTTTGGCAATTGCTGTTTCTAAGCACTGACTCAGAGGCGTATAAGTGGGTAGACACTCCTACGGTTTTTTGCAAAATGTATCATCCTTGTCACAAATAAGTATATTAAAAATCCCTTGGACTGATCTCTAAATAGCCCCATTTAGTAAATTTCAGTAGCAATATTACTGTGAACCATTTGGATAAGATTTCCACTCAATTTTCTAATGTATAATACTGGATTCTAGACCATATGGTTTTAATATGTTGACAAAAAAAGAATCATGTCTAACCAAAGTTCAAACAGATCAAATCCAATGTTTCCTCATTGTCACTAATGGTCTAACACTGTCATAAAAGTCGATTAATTAGTACGGTAGGCTTTATTCTTTTAAAGCCATCAGGATTTTGCCTCGCAGTACTTTAAACTCTTTTGAATGGTTATTACTGGATTTCTTGATAGTCTGTCATCTAGTGATTACTGGTGCATTCTAGTTTATCTTGCCAGTTTATAATTCATAGGGCTACACATACACACACACACATACACACACATATATATATATATACATATATATATATATAAAACTAATATTTCATTTAACTCTTTAGTAATCATCAGAGTCTTCACAACTAGAAATTCTCCAAATTCATAACAGCCAATCTCCCTGTATCTGCAATGGTTTTAGGTGACTTGTAGACATTATCTCTGAGCCGCCAGTCACTATATCACTCCTCATTCCTTGCTAGTGCTCTCTTTCCAGGTCATGTTACTTATAGCAGCTTTAAAATATACAATGGGAACAAAAGGAGAGTAACATGAGCACACTTAGTAGATAACAAAGGATCAGAGAAAGTAGGTCCTTGATATTCTCTTTACTTTTTCCCCCAGCATATTCCTCTCTAGCCTCTGATAAACCTACTGCAGAGAAAGAAGAGAAAAGCATCATTGGGTTAGGCAGATCCCAAAGTTTTACCTTAGTTCAAGATTTTGAAGTTCTGGATTCGGAACTAACTACGGCTTAAACATTGAAACAATTTCTCTGTTTTAAATTAAGAATGTCTTTTCCTCCTTCTACTGCCTAATAATAAGAACATAACTCATGCAATAATAGCTATTATGTACCATTTTATTTAAGCAAGATAAGTATTTAATAATATGGGCTCTAAACATATTTGAACCCTTACTAGCACCGGACATTATTTCAAAGACTTGATAATTATCCATTTAAATCTTCTCTGTATCTCTGTTATCACTGTTTTGCGACAGTTTTGCAGTGGTAACAACAGAGATGAGGAAACTGAGATGAAAAGAAAGGAAATAAACTGCTCAAATTCAACAGCAGGACTGTCTGATTACAAAGCTCACATCCTTTTAATCCCCTTCACTACATCTCTAAAGAGTAAGAAAGTCTTAAAAAAATTGCATCCTTTGGAGCAAAGTCACATAGAATCTGAAGCTAGAGAAAATGGTTCTTGTGTGTCTTTCATATATTGCAGTCACACAAGTAGCAGGCATTAGCCTTTTGTAGTTTGTGGCTACACATAATTGCTCTGAAATTCTTTCTTCAAAGAACCAAATAGGTATAAAGATATTCAAAGAAACTTTCTTCATAAGAACCAGAGAGGTATAAAGATATTAAAAGTTTACTTTAGGAATTGGTGTTAAAGTGATTACATGCATTTGGGGGAAAGCTGGAAATGGCAGTAAAACAATAGAGACTGTTAATTCAATTCAGCATAGAGTCTGAAAACAATTTTTAAACCATAATGCAGAACATATTTAGTCTGTCACCTATTTTATCATTCAACAATTAATTATTAAGTGCCTACTAAATGCCAATCATCACCTAAGTCCTGGGGGAAAATGGATTAAGAAACCTCCAATAGTTAAGCAAGCTAAGTATCTGCTTTTTTCATCTTTGGAGTAATATATTTGCCACTGAGATACCTTTATATTTGTTATATACATACATATTTAGAATATTATATACACCTACATATGAACATATTTATATATTATGTACATACATAATATAAAATACATATGTGCATTATATGTGTATAATATATAAATATGTCTAAATGTATATTTAGAATATGTTTGTATTTATATATGCAAATATATATGCATATATTTGGTATTTATATAATTATGATGAAGTATCAGCACTTGTGAATTTTTTTATTACTATCACTTAAATAACATTGATTACTAAATCAACTTTACCAAAATCTGTGAAAAGTGATCATTATCATTATTATTTTTAAAATGAGTCTCGCTCTGTCACACAGGCTGGCACAATGCTGGCTCACTGCACCCTCAATCTCCTGGGTTCAAGCAATCCTCCCAGCTCAGCCTTCCATGTAGTTAGAAATCTAGGTTTGTGCTATGGCCACATTCAGTTAATTTATTTATTTTTTGTAGAGATGGGGTCTTACTATGTTGCCCAGGCTGATCTCAAACTCTATAATTTATAACGTTTGGTTCTAGAAATACAAAAAAAAAAAAAAAAGACAAGATAGAATAAGGACCAAGAAGCGGGTTGCATAGAGTTAAATATTAAGTGTTATAACTGAGCAGACAAATAAGTAGCAAGCCTTTCTTAGACGATTAATGTGGTTGCTGCAGCTGTTTTATAGACAACCAGATTCCTTAGTTTATTTTAGTTGAAAAGTGCAGAATAGGCACAGCCTCATTTCAACATGGCATTTCTGAAAATCTAAGCTCATAGTGGCCTTCTTTTTCCCTTGTTTTCATGGGAGATGGGGTAGAGCATGCTTTTCCTTGACGTCTGGTATCGCAGATGTTTTTAATTCCTGAATATTCAGTTTACTCTACAAGGACATGAATTAACTGATTTTCTATGAGGTGTACAAGAATGATTTCATTTTAAACATGTTTGTAATTTGGTGGATGATCTAGCTGTCAGACATGCCTACATAATCTTGTTTCACAGAATACTTTTTTCTACAAATCCTTTATGTTGTTACCCTGGTAACTAAATCTAATCCCATTGTAATTAAAACATTTATGACCATATCAGAGGCATGTGAAACAGAACCAATCCATCTTGAATAGGAGCTGGGTAAAACGAGGCTGAAACCTGCTGGGCTGCATTCCCAGATGGTTAAGGCATTCTAAGTCACAGGATAAAACAGGAGGTCGGCACAAAATACAGGTCATATAGACCTTGCTGATAAAACAATTTGCAGTAAAGGATCTGGCCTAAACTCCCCCAAACCAAAATGGCAACGAGAATGATGTCTGGTTGTCCTTACTGCCACCCTCCCATCAGCACCATGGCAGTTTTCAAATGCCATGGCAACATCAGGAAGTTACCCTATACGGTCTAAAAAGGGGAGGCATGAATAATCTACCCTTTGTTTAGCATATCATCAAAACATAACCATAAAAATGGGCAAACAACAGCCTTCGGGGATGCTCTATGAAGTAGCTGTTCTTCAATTTCTTTATTTAATAAACTTGCTTTCACTTTACACTGCAGACTTGCCCTGAGCCCTGAATTCTTTCTTGCACAAGACCCAAGAACTCTCTTTGGGGTCTGGATTCAGACCCCTGTCCTGTAACATATTCATGGTGGTTGCTGCAGAAGGGACTATAGTGCAGAAACCCTGACCCAAAAGCTACTTTTGGGTAAGTGTTGGGGTCCTGTAACATCTTTCTGGCAAAATCTTGAAGGGACAATACTTAAGAACTCTCCCCCACCAACCAACCCAAAGGAAATAGACTGCAGCAGTGGTTGGATGACTTTGGGTAAGTGGTGGAGTACTTGTATAAAGAATGGGATTGGGTTAGAGGCCTAACTTAGGGGAGTTGGAGTCTCTTCTAAGACAGAGCGAGTTAGAGGCCCCTCTTAATGAAAGTCGAGGATGCTTGAGTGACCTTGGGTTGGAGGCCTGATTTAGGAGGGTTAGAGTCCTTTTTAAGATTTAGGGGATTAGAGGCCCCTCTCAATAAAATCTCTCTTGGCTAAGAACAGGTTTGGCACTGTGGGATGTTAACTGCTATTCTCTCTGGATTAATGTACGTTGCACTCTTTGCTAACGGCTGTGGGTAATAGGATTAGGCATGTACAGGTTTGTGTGACATGGGAGCATTTTCCTCCCTAAAAGGAGAAACTTGAGAGCTGTTAGGACTGCTGGAAAAGATCCTTGCTCAACTGACAGCAGCCACCTGAACTTTTCAATATTGCTGCCATGGGTGGGTCTTTCTCTGGCCTCCTTGATCATTGTACCTTTCCCACCCTGCCACAGGCAATGCTTTTCTTTCTCTCCTTTCTCTTTCTTATCTTTTCTATTATTCAGGGTGACCATCTTGCCTGGAGACCACATGTTGAAACTTCTGGTCAGAGGTTGTATTAACCATGAGGGGGCCTAACTAAGGGCAAGTTTAAGCCTTTCAAGTTTAATAGTGGGTGCTAAGAAGAGTGGCTAATGTCTATGTTTTGTTACGTGTATTTTGCTCTGGCCAGAACAGAAAAAGATAATTTTCTTTTGTGTAATGGCTTGGCCCCTAGGGCTGTGTGCAGCCAGCTGGCACACTAGGGCTGCTCAGGAAAAGGGAACTCAGAGGCCTGGTATGCAGGCAAAAGGAAAGACCTTCTTGCCATTCAGATTTCTGGCTTCTCTCTCTATCTCTCTCTCTCTCTGTAACCATGTGACCATGCTTTCTCTTTTCAAAATGGCAGCCTGGGTTCAGGGTTCAATTTCTGGCCTGGGGTATGATCCTTTATCTTCTGTCTATGTATTTATATGCATTATGTATGTGATGCTTTCATATGAAAGAGCTTTAATTAGTTTAAAAATAATAAGAACTTAAATCAAATATTTTATCAGAAAATTTAAAAGTATAATGCCTTTTAGTTCATGTGACTTAAGTAATCTTTGGAAACTAAAGATAGTTTAAAATAAAGACATTGGTCTAAATTACACAGGTCAGATATTAAGTTTACTAAATGCTTTAAGGTTATAAACTGCTTCTTAGGCTTTGAAAATTGTTCAATTTACCTACCTTAAAGCCATTAGATTCTAGATAAGGCCTGGGGACATGTGTAATTTGCCATGCACCCTAGCTATACAAATAAGATGATAAAGAAAGAGATTTTATATCAGAAAGGATCTTGTATGGTAAATTATTGTCTTAAAGTAAAATGACTGGTTGTTTAAAAGGAAGGAGTTTAGGGCAAGTCAGAAAGTCCAAGAATATCTCTCATGGCCTGTGTATCTCATGAAAGGATTTGTGAAAGGGAATTTATACAAGAAATGTACAATTCAAAGGTTGTTAGGTCTCCTAAATGCTTCATACAATGCCCCTATGACACTTACTGTACAATTTGCCTGCTTAAGTAAGGTAAGGCCTGGGGACATGTAGTGTTAGCCATACCCCCTAGCTGTGCTGGAGAGTCAGCTCTTATATGCACCTCTGCCTGGTGTGTCTTAGGCCAGGCTCCACACCTAGTACATAATTAAAATATCAGATTTACCAAGGTTTTCATCAAAAATAGAAGTTGCTAAAAGTTAACATTATAACACGTAATTAAAACTACAAAGAAACAATTTTACATGCATGGTATCTAAAGAAAGTAAAATATGTTTTTGGTGAAAGATTGTAAGAAGTCATGGGAAGGTGAATTTTTTTCTGCCTAGATTAAAGTGTTAAAGCATTGTTTTAAGAAAGAAAAAAATCTAATGGTTCATGAAAAATTAATCCTGTAAAAAAAAACTCTTGTGTGGACATTGGCTAAAGTTAAGTGTTTCTGCAAATTAAACATTGGAATAAAAGCACAACAGGTTTTTCTTTTTTTTTTTTTGGCAGAGTCTCACTCTGTTGCCCAGGCCAGAGTGCAGTGGTGTGATCTTGGCTCAATGCAACCTCAGCTTCCTGGGTTCAAATGATTCTCCTGTCTCAGCCTCCTAAGAGGCACACACCACCATACCTGGCTAGCTATGTTGGTCAGGCTGGTCTCAAACTCTTGACCTCAGGCCATCCACCCACTTCAGCCTCCCAAAGTGTTGGGATTATAGGCATGAGCCACCACACTTGGCCCAACAGGTTTTTCTTAAAGGAAGAAGCTGCTTATGATCTCCTCTTTACAAAAAATTATAAAGTGTTATAAAAGGTTTATGAAAATCTTACCTATGGGTAAACTGATTAAAATTAAATACATTTATTGATAAGGTTTTATTAAGAATTGGGTTTGGTTTGACATCAATAATGCACTAATGTAACAGTGATATTTAGCTTATTTGGTATAAAAGTTACATAGGAAGCATTATCAAATATGAAATGCTGTTTGGTTGTCTTTGGGCTGTATTTGTATAAATGTGTTATTAGGATATGTTCCAAAATTATGGGAAACTTCTACAATTCTAATATGGCTTAGAGTATGTTATTAGTAGCTATAATTGTTACATAAAATCATTATGTGCCACAGAAGTAAACAGAATTTCATGTTTTTGACTGTGGCTGTCCTAAGATATTTTGTCATCCAGAGACAATTTTTGTCTCATTTTAGCCCTCTTTAAAAGGTGGCTTATAATCCAGTACAAAAGTCTAACAGGTATTCTTAAATGCAGGTTTCTGATAACTTTGGAAACTGCGACATTAAAATAGAGGAAACAACTTTCAGAACTCTCATAGAGAGCTAAAATGTTCATGGATATCAAGCAAAACAGGAGTTAACAAAACCAATAACAAACAGAAGTAATCTTTTTGACTTTTTGCTTAAAACATTGCTTATCCTTTGTTTTGTATTCCAGAGTCAAGAAAACTTTTGAGCTATTTACAGTTTGTAGCAAGTGAGTAAACTGTACTGCTTTGAGTAACATTTGGAGCATATTTGCTTCTCTCTACCTAATTTATCCAGAATTTGGAGACTATTTGTGAGTATTCTTAACTGATGGCAATGTGATTATTTTCATAAGTGCAATAAGATTCAGTTTTCTTTTACAACAGAACATAATTGGAGAAATCGGTTATACTTCACTTGTAAAGCTAATAAAAGTCCTTTGGGGAACTGGCCTCATACCTTGCCTACACAGTCCCTTGTACAGGGTTTCTGATATATGGTAAGTAAAAAATGTCACTTTCTCTCAGGTTCAGGAGTCCCTAGTTATACTGGGACCCCAAAAGGAAAGAAATTTAATCAACTCAGATATTTAAGGGTACAAACCCATGGCAGGACTTGGCTCTAAAAATGTCTTATCTGATATTCCTTGTGGAACAAAGTTCCATCAGAGCCAGTTAAAAAGCCTATATGGCAAATAAGTATTCTTGCTTCACTTTATGCAAATAACCAGGCCAATCATAATAAAGCAAATTGGCCTTACCATAATTTGTCTTTAGTAAAAATGGGAAACTGGAGAAAGAAAATGTGTTTCAAAAACTATGGTACACTTGTTATTAAATTCTAGTTTCATCAGTTGTTTTTGTTTCTGCAATTTAGACTAACTCTGGTTATTCCTGTAAACCAACCAGTGATCTCTGACTGCTGCTCAGAAGAAACATGAGGAATGGCTGATAAAACAGTTGCAGTAAAGGAGCATGCCTAAACCAACCAAAACCAAAATGACGATGAGAGTGATCTCTGGTCATCCTCACTACTACACTCCCACCAGTACCAGGACAGTTTACAAATGTGATGACAATGTCAGGAAGTTATCCTATATGGTCTAAAAAGAGGAGGCATGAATAATCCACACCTTGTTTAGCATATCATCAAGAAATAACCATAACAGTAGGCAACCAGCAGCCCCTGGAGCTGCTCTGTCTATGGAATAGCCATTCTTTTATTCCTTTACTTTATTAATAAACTTGCTTCCACTTCGCACAGCAGAGTCATCCTGAATTATTTCTTGCATGAGATCCAGGAACCCTCTCTTGGAGTCTGAATCTGGACCCTTGTCATGTAACACAGAGCACCCCTGGGGTTATATTCAGTGATCCTTTCATTCCCTCATATAAATGCTCATTATGTAACAAGTTAGAAACAGCTTTTCTAGTCTTTTATATGTGGCATAATCATTATGACTTAAACTCACAATGTGGGTGTCATGAGGCAGAATTTTGTAGGTGTTTTAACAGATATATAAAAGGGAGAAGTAAATTTGGACTAGGAAAATCCAGATAAGTTCCATGAAGAAGACTGCTGGAGAGTTAAACTTTGGAGGATGAGTGAGAGTTTAAGAAGCAGACATAGGAGGCAGGACATTCCAGGTATTGGAGAGTCCCAATGTCATGTGAACTATGGGACAGGGACTATTAAATGTGTTGGATACTTCAAAATAATATTGTATCTTCATAGCTATGTTATATTCTCTCGACATATGTTGCAAGATGGTGGACTATTTTACTGACCCACTGTAGCTAAGTTTTTTTTTCATACTCAAAGGTTAATGGGCTGGCCAGTGGCCTAGAAAATGGTCATGCAAGTGATTTCAGCACAGTGAGTTATGGTGATCAGTGGATACAGCCCCTGGCTGAGGGCTATTCTTATGTGAGACTGTTATAGTTTCAGGACTAATTAGGTGAGCTTAAGCATTTATTATCTTTTACATTCTAGGCACTATTGGAGGCAGTGGAAATGTGGCAATATAAAAGCTGTGGCTCTGCTTTCCTGGCACTAACATTCTAATATATAAGAGGGACACTAATAAGGTAAATAAAAAAATACATTGATTTCGGCTGATTTCATTTCACATAGGTCAGCATGTTCTCCCCTCTTTGGGAGTGTTACTGTGCTTAATAAAAACTTCTGCTTTTTGCTGAAAAAAGGGTGAATACATTGATTTCAAGGTAACTCACATTGTTTCATGATATATTAAAAATAAAAACAGGTTATTTTGATAAGGGAAATGGTGGATGGAAAGGTCTCCCCTAGGGAACAACTTTTGGGTAAGATCTAAATCATAGGAAAACACATGAAAAGAAGCCAGTAGGCAGAAATCATGAGGAAGCAAAAACATATAATTAGAAACAGAAGAGAGGTAAAAACAGGTGGAGAGAAGAGACAGAGAACTCAACTAACCAGAAGGGCTGTTGGGTTTCCTGAATAAGTGCTTCATTTTTGACTTCTAGGGTCCCTGTTGCCTCCTGAATATGTGCATAAGTAGATGCATATGTTCAATTTGCCAACTATATTTTGCTATAATTAATTCCTATTTGTCTATCTAACATCTAATGATCTATTGATTTAACTATCCATCCGTCTAATCATTTTCATATTGCGAGACAGTTAGATTGTTTCCAGTTTTTAGCAAAACGAGGAGCAAGCCAGCAGTGAACATTCTTGTACACACTTTATCATGTACATGGTATGGGATTTTTGCATGTACCTGGAATTGAAACTGGTGGGCAGTAAAGGATGTCTACCTTTAACTTTATAAAAATCTTCAAAATTGTTTTCCAAAATTTTTACAAATAAATTTAGTTCCCCACAAGTAACATACAGTCGACATTATCAGACTTCAAATTTTTTCCCAATCTAATGGGTGTGAAATTTATCTCCTTATTATTTTAATTTACATTATCTTGATTAGTAGACATTACAAATGGGGAGGTATGGTTTCAAAACCTTATAGGCTATTTGGGGTTCCTTTTCTTCAAACTGCTATTTTTGCCAGTTATTCTACTGGGTGGTTTAACTTATTTATTAGTCGTGTCCTGAATATAAATACGTTTTTGATCATACACATTGCAAATATCTTTTTTTTTTTTTTGAGATGGAGTTTCGCTCTTGTTACCCAGCCTGGAGTGCAATGGCGCGATCTCGGCTCACCGCAACCTCCGCCTCCTGGGTTCAGGCAATTCTCCTGCCTCAGCCTCCTGAGTAGCTGGGATTACAGGCACGCACCACCGTGCCCAGCTATTTTTTTTGTATTTTTAGTAGAGACGGGGTTTCACCATGTTGACCAGGATGGTCTCGATCTCTTGACCTCGTGATCCACCTGCCTCGGCCTCCCAAAGTGCTGGGATTACAGGCTTGAGCCACCGCGCCTGGCCCATTGCAAATATCTTTCTATGGATTGTCATTTATCTTCATGGTATTTTTGGTCATGAGGTTTCAAATTTTAATGTTTTCAAATTTATCAATCCTTTTCCCTCATACTATGTGCTTTATGAGTCTGTTTAGGAAATCTTTTTTAACGTACAATCATAGAGATCTGATCCTATATTTTCTGATTTTTTTTCATTCATTTACATTTAGTAACCACTACAACAAGGCAGTATGTTGATTGCCAAAAATACAAATATGAACTAAAGTCCATAGTTTATATTAAGGTTCACTCTGTATTGTATAGTTCCATGGGTTTTGATCAATTTATAATGTCATGTATCCACCATTATAATATGATACAGCATAGTTTCATTGCCTTAAAAATCTCCTGTGCTCCATTCTTCCCTCCCTCTCCCAGAAAACCTGGTAACTACAGATCTGTTTTACTGTGTTTCTAGTTTTGCTTTTTCTAGAATGTCACATACTCCCAACATGGCTTCTTGTGACTTGGTCCTTCATTTCTGTTTATCACTCAAAGTTCCATTTTATGGATGTAGCACAGTTTTTATTGTACATTCAAATATTAGCTTGGTTGCTTCCAATTTTTGAGTTATGAATAAAGGTGCTAGAAACATTAGTGTGCAAATTTCTGTGTGGATATAAGTCTTCAAGTCATCTGGGTAGATACCAAGGAACATGATTGCTAGATTGCTAGATTATATGTTAAGACTCTGTAAGAATCTGCCAGACTGTCTTCCAAAATGGCTGTACCATTTTGCATCCTACCAGTGATGATAGTTCCTCTTGACATCTTCATAGCATTTGGTTGGCGGTGTTTTTGATTTTAGCAATTCCAATAGCTATGTAATAGTGTCTCATTGTTTAGATGTTGAATATGTTTTCACACGCTTTTGTGCCATCTGTGTATCTTCTTCGTGAGATGTCTCTTCTGATCCTTTGCCCACTTTAAAATTGGGGTATACTATTGATAAGTTTAAAGAGTTCTTTGTACAGGTCGAATAGAAGTCTTCTATTGAATATGTTTTGCAAATATTTTTTCCATTCTGTGGTTTGTCTTTTCATTCTCTTAACTATCTTTTGCAGAGCAAAAGTTTGAAATTTTAGTGAAGTGTAATTTATCAGTTTTTTTTTTTTTCCATGGGTTGTGCTTTTGGTGCTACATCTAAAAAGTAACTGCCAAACCCAAAGTCACCTAGGTACCTGTTCTGTTATGTTACTTTCTAAGAATTGTATAGTTTTGTGTTATGTCTATGATCCATTTTAAATTACTTTTTGTGAAAGGTGTAATATCTGTGTCTGGATTTTTTTTTTTGGTAAGTGTATATCCAGTTGTTACAGCACCATTACTCAAAATTTGAATTGCCTTTTTCCTTTGTCAAATATTAGTTGACTGTATTTATGTGGATCTATTTCTGTACTCTGTTACATAGATCTATTTATTTACTCATCTGAGAATACTACACTGCTTTTTTTTTTTTTTTTTTTTTTTGAGACAGTCTCCCTCTGTGGCCCAGGCTGAAGTGCAGTGGTGCAATCTTGGGTCATTGCAACCTCTGCCCCCTGGGTTCAAGTGATTCTCCTGCCTCAGCCTCCTGAATAGCTGAGATTACAGGTGCCTGCCACCATGTCCTGCTAATTTTTGTATTTTTAGTAGAGACAGGGTTTTACTATGTTTGTTAGGCTGGTCTTAAATTACTGACCCCAAGTGATCTACCCTCCTTAGCCTCAATACTACACTCTCTTAATTACTGCAGCTTATACATTTTTTTTTTCCTTTTTCTTTTTTGGCAAAGTCTCATTCTGTTGCCCACACTTGAGTGCAGTGACTTGATCATGGCTCACTGCAGCCTCAATCTCTTGGGCTCAGGCAATCCTCCTGTCTCAGACACCTGAATAGCTGTGACTACAGGTATCCACCACCACACCTGGCTAATTAATTTTTTTTTTTTTTTTTTTTTTTTTTTTAAGACATGAAGTCTCACTGCATTGCCCAGGCTGGTCCTGAACTCCTAGGTTCAAGCAAACCTCCCACCTCAGCTTCCCAAAATGCTGGGATTACCGGCATGAGCCACTGTACTCAGCTATACTGTCTTCAAGTCTGTCTGTCTGTTTTATGACTTTATTTTTCTTTAATATTGTGTTGGCTATTCTGGCTCTTGTGGCTTTGCAGATAAACATTGGAATTGGTTTGCTTACAATCTACAACATAACTAACCTAGGGTAATTAGAATTGAATCTGTAGATCAGGTTGATAAAAATTGATATTTCTTGCACATGTTTAAAGTTTCATTTTTAATATTGAGGTTTTTAATCTTCCCCAAATTAATTTTTATACATAATAAGAGGGAAGGATCAAATTTTTTTCTCATACAAAAAGCAATTGTACCACTACTGTTCATTGCTCAGTCTGGACTTTCTCACTAATTTTTAATGCTAATTTTGTTATATGCAAAGTTCTCATATGTGTGTAAGTTTTGTTCCAGGTCTTTTTTATGTTCTAGCGGTTTATTTGTCCATACCTAAACCGATATATAATAAATCCTGGTGGGAAGGGTCCTCCCAATTTATCCCCTATTCCTATGTCTCCCCATCTCTCTCTCCCCAATTACAGCGGTTTTCTTGGACCTTAAGTTTTGATATGAATTTCAATGTCACTTTAACAAGTTCAGTAAAAAAACTCTTTTTAGATTTAAACTGGAATTGCGTTATATATAATGATAGTTCAGGGAGAACTGAGGCCTTTCTATTAATCTTTTCTCATTTATGAATATGGTTTATTTCTCCATTAATTTTATCCATGGATCTTGTACATTTTTTCTTACTTTTGTTCTCAGGTACCTAATAGTTGTTTTTTTTTCTTCTATTTGTTAATGTATTCTTATTTACCATTACAAACTAATGCAGTTTCCAACATCATTTTCAATTAAATTATTTTACAGTTACAAAATATAGCTTTAAAATTCTTAAAATGTCAACTGCTTAATAAAAAATACAATTTATACAAAAATGCAAGAGATACTATCTGAAATGTGGAAGTATTAGTATAGTGATTTCTCCCCAAAGTGGAAGGAACACACAATCTAATGTTTCTAGTAGAAAATTATGGCCTAAATCTGGCCTGGCGCAATGGTTCACACCTGTAATTCCAGCACTTTGGGAGGCCAAGGTGGGTGGATCACCTGAGGTCAGGAGTTCGAGACCAGCCTGGCCAACATGGTGAAACCCCCTTTCTACTAAAAATACAAAAATTTTCTGGGCGTGGTGGCATGCTTCTGTAATCCCATTACTAGGGACGTTGAGGCAGGAGAATCGTGGAGGTTGCAGTCAGCGGAGACTGCACCATTGCACTGCAGCCTGAGCGACAGAGCGAGGCTCCGTCTCAAAAAGAAAGGGAAGGAAGGGAGGGAAGGGAGGAAGAAAGGGAGGGAGGGAGGGAAGGAAGGAAGGAAGGAAGGAAGGAAGGAAGGAAGGAAGGAAGGAAGGAAGGAAGGAAACCTAAACTTGAAAAATGTTATTTGCTGTATTGTAAAGCTCCATTTCCACCCGTTTTTAGTTTAGGAAGTTTACTGTTATCCGTGAAGTAATTATTTTGTGAATTACAAAGGTAAGTAAGTTCTTTCTGAACAATCAGAATGTAAACTTAATGCTAGTGAAGCAATTAAACATTCTGAATGTTAATTAAACTCAGTGCAGTTAAGGATTTTATTTACTACTAACATACGTATTTACCATGTACTAAGTGCTGTAGGGACTCCCAGCCCATTTTCCTCCATGAAAAAGGAAAACTAGGAGGCCCCAATACTTACTTAATGATTATCTAGTTTCTACCATTCCCTGTAAGGCACTGAGACGCAAGGTTTCGAGGCCCTCTTGGGGTACCTTGGCACCGACATCGAGTAGTTCTAGTGCTAAGCCTCAAAACTATTCCTTTTCTTCCCTTTCTTCTTTATACCAGACTTTAACCTGTTCTTCCCGGCTTCGCATAAGTCTCTGTCTGGTCGAACATCTTACTCCGCAAATAACTTCTCAAGGCAGTTGTCTTACCCAAATACCTGAGCTCAGCTAGTCCCGAGTACTGTGATCCCGTATGCTACTACTGGGAATATAGTTAACTCAACTAGTTTGCGGTCCCCAGTACACAGCAGCTCCAAGATCGAGGCAACCGAGTAACACTGCTTGCCTAGACTCAGGCCAAGTTCGGAGAGTGATCCTGAGATTCTTTCTGAACGTGTCCCTTGCTTCCCAGAAAAATTCGGTCGTAACTTGAGCCCAGAGGCCCACGACCATTCGGATCGGGGTAAGCTAAAGCTTCAGTGCCTCGCGGGGCTTGGCTGGGCTCAAGCTCATTCCTGAGAAGCAGCCCCGCTTTCCAGACCAGCAGTGCGCAGGGATGGGTGTGTGCTAACCGCAGGCCGCCAAGCCCAGCGCCGAGCAGTTGTCCCATTGTGAGCGGGGGCGAGAAAGCCCGCCTCGGCCCCCTGACGCAGCGCAGGCCCCGCCCCGCGCGTGACGCCGACGTCAGGCCAGCCCCGGCATGCTCCGCGGCCGCCCGCGGTCCAGCGCCGACAACAGGAATTTTCCCCGAGAGTGGCCCCGGCTCAGTTCAGCTGCTGTCCAGACCCGGATCGGCGACAGTGCCGCTTCCAGACGTTCTCCTGCCGCTCGCCCGCCCGTCCGAGCGCCCCCAGCCCTCCTGCGAGGGCGCCCCGGGACGGAAGGATCCACCAGTCTGTCGGCGCCCGCCGTTCTCGTGGTCGCCGTCGCCGTCGTCGTGGTGGTAGTCTCCGCCGTCGCCTGGGCCATGGCCAATTACATCCACGTCCCTCCCGGCTCCCCGGAGGTGCCCAAGCTGAACGTCACTGTTCAGGATCAGGAGGAGCAGCGCTGCCGGGAGGGGGCCCTGAGCCTCCTGCAACACCTGCGGCCTCACTGGGACCCCCAGGAGGTGACCCTGCAGGTAACGCCCACACCTCAGCTCTGCGTCCGTTCTGTCCCTCACGCGGCTCTGGGGGTCCTCACCACTATCGTCTCTGCTCCCCGCTGACCGAGGAGGACCTAGGGCAACGGCTCCTCCCTAAGTCCATTGGGAAGTGACCCCATATTTCCTCTCACATTTAGGAAGGTCACTCCCCCTTCCTGTCACAGTTGCTGATTGAGATTGACCAGAGGGCACATTTTCTCTTTCTCGAAGCGGCTGCGTAAGTGACGCACCCATCCACAGGGGGGAGATTCCTGTTGATAGTTGCCCCTCCTCCCACTCTCCAGTCCACGTTCACTGCAAAATTAATCTTTCCATTCCCCTTGCACGGGTTGTCGCTAGCTGGCCCAAGTAACCTCCTCCCCTCCCACCAGTAATGCAGTCATTAATCCTCTCTGATCTTTTCCTTCCTCTCCCCTCCCCCGGCGATGTGCTTTCACTGATGCCTCACACTGCGTTTTGTCTTCCCAAACCCTCGGACTGGCGAGAGTACTCTATTCCCAAAGTAATGACCACGACCATGCACCGCTAGCTCGGTTCTTAGGTACCACCATCCACATTGTTTTGCTTGAATCGATATTTCTGAATTATTAAAGTCGTCTTAGTGAAATTAATACCTGATACTAGAAGGAGCAATGGCTTGTGACGATTTCCTTTTCCTGAGACACCGTATTGCTAGATAGAGAAAAAATTGGGAGGAAAAAATTCCCTGAGACTCTAGGAGTTTTCTAATAACTTGAAAGTTATGATTTCTACTACATGATTTTTTTTTGAATACTAATTTGTTTTTAGTTTTGGAACTAGATACGAAAATAGATCTCTTTTTGTTCTTTTCCCTTGCAAACAAAAAACAGTAATTTTAAAGGCTGGGATATTTGGGATTTGTTCTAAATCTGAGCAATAATGTTAAGAACATTCATTTGAAGTAGCCAAATCATCTGCCTCGTTTTGATGACTGATTTATTCACCAATATTTATTGACTTATTTGCAAAATTATTTGCTAAACTAGCCAGCCACCCATACAAAGATGAATAAAACATGAGCAGTGCTTAGGGCCCAGAACAGTTCCTGACACTTGGGTTTTCATGTGTTAGTTTCAGTTCTTACTGACTAGAAGAGTTTTTAAGCAGATCAAAAGGACTCATATGTTTTAGAAAAGAAACCTGTTAGACAATATATTTTGAAATTTAAGGGAATATTTGTTAACCGAATATATAGGAAATAGCGAATGCAAGATAATTTTGTGTGTCATTAAAAAAATATATTTCCTTTAAAGGAAATCTGTCTTCCAAATTGAAATTCAGTACTTGTTTAGTTTATCAATTTATTTGTATTTTATTATGTAAGGCTGTAAAATTTAGTAAGATGATTTATTTTCTGACAGTCAGTTATACATAAAACAGATCATTAATTAAAGAGTGCTAGTTCCTGGTAAACTCTAGTATTGGCAAATTACTTTTAAGCAGCGACTTCAAAGTTTGAAGCTCTGAAGACTGTAATTTCCTTTGATGTATTTGTCTGTAGAGTAGTGTCGGGTTAAGTAATTTATATATATATATTTTTATCTTAGTTGCCCATACAACCCATTAAGTAGGCACTATCTCTTTTTTAGGTGAAACTCGGTGAAGTAAGCTAGGATTTAGGTAAAAAAGGGCAAAATGTAGTGACATTACTATTTTTGCTTGTTGGAAAGTAACTATGTGCGATTAAATCTTGGCTTCTCTGTAGCAGCTTTTAACCTAAAGACCTTTGAGTTTATAATCTGAATTTTTAATATTTGTTAGTGCAGGTAAATACTACCATTTATTTTCCCCTAAGACGATTATTAGTTAGAAATACATTCCCTCCATGTGCAAGCAAAGCTTTGGTCTAAAGCTGGTGTAAAAGCATCTGCTAAGCCGAATTGATGATTATTCACCTTTCAACTCAATAGAGCTGACTCCTTGCTTTCTAGGTCATTACAACTCTACTTTCATGATGCTTCTGAATTTCTTTAGTAAATCTCAATGGAAATACTTTCTTTTGAAATTTTATTGTGTTTCCCTTGAAGTAGAAAGATAAAAATCATACCGCACATTTCAGAAGGGGAAGTATCTATCATACAGTTAACAGATTATAGTGTAATTTTAGAGCAGTCAAATATCAGTATTTAGCCAGTTTTTTTCCTCAGTTTTTTTCTAACATTTTTGTATGCTTATACTTTAAAACATACTTTAGAAACTTACTGTAGTAATAAGTTGTCTGATGATTGATTATTCCTGCAAGCTGAACTATCCAGAACATACCAGAAAAAAAGCAAAAAAAGACTAATTATTAAAGAAAAAAATGATAGATGGCCTAGTCTTTGCTCAAAACTTGTGGGCACATGGAATAATATATCTCATTTTAGATAGAAGTCCCGTTCTTACTAGATTAAAAGAACAAGTATAAAGGAGGTGGTGAGTTTTTTGGAGTAAAGTAACAGAACAGACAGAGTAAATCTAACACAACAATACCAGCCACAGTGCTTTGTATTTAATTATACTTTACTGTTTATAAAGCACTTTCACATGCATTCTCCCTGCTGCCCTGTGAGGTAGATGTAGACGGTACCGTTAATGCATATTGTATAGTTAATGAAACTGATTTTGCCATTTACAAATGGCAGATCTGAGATGAGAAACAATCTTATGAATTACTGTTCTTTGACCAATAGTTTTGTTTGTATATTATGATTAAGGCAGGGAAGGTGCTTCTGTATAAATTTAATTTATTAAAAGCTTTGGCTCATGAAGGATTCCGCCTTAAAGTTCCCTTGAGCATAAATTTGCATTACTTTTTTCATATCTGACACCATTTTAGGAAAAAGGGATCACATCAGTTTTCCTATACCATAATGACTTTTGTTGTGTAACAATTCTCTTAATTGAAGATTTTGATTTTTGATTTTAATACTTTTTTTTTGTACAGTTATTGTATAAAGGAATGAAGAACCAAGTCAGATCTCAGGTCCAAAATAATTCTCAATGGACTGTTAAAATTGTTTTTCCTTCTAAAAGAGCTGATGAATTAGTGTTTAGAATATTCCAGTTATGTTTTCTCAGGGTCTTTCTGTTAAGCAATGTAGTTTTTCTTACTAACTTGTCACTATGAATTTTTCCATTACTTGGGACCTAGAGTAGATAATGGCAAAGGTTTCATAGGTAGGATATTAAAACCATAATTATTATTTAACATTACAAAACTAATGTATTTATTCTTATTATGAGGTCTAAATGAGATTGCTTGCTATATGGTACTTACATAGTTACAAAACTCTATCAACTGAGTTTTTCAATAACAATATGTTACAGTGCTCAAGAGCATGGGGTTTGAACACAGTGCTGGTTTTGAGTCCAAGCTTTGTACTTTACTAGCTTTGTTACCCTGGTCAAATCATTAAACTTCCTGTCTCGGTATCCTTAGCTGTAAAATGGATCCAATAATTGTTCCTACCTCAATGGGTTGTTGTGAGGGTAAAATAAATGCTCTTTCATGATAATTATTATTGCTGCTGAGCACCTACTATATATTGGATGCTTGAATCAAAAAACAAATATCTGCTCTTTGAAATTCCTAGTCTGATGGGGAAGACAAATAAGAAAATTATAGCAATGTAATGTTTATGGAATGACCATTCAAATTTTGTTCACATGCAAAGATGACACAAGAAGCTTAAAAATGTACTGTTCTTTCTGTTTTACTACAGGTTTTTGCATGTTTTTGAATGCATATTTTAAAAAATATTTTCATTTTTTTTTTAATCATATATATACTATCATGGAAACTAATCTTTCTGTTAGGTTGTGTAGCTACACAGCAGTTTTCATATCCTTCCTCTTTCTAACAGTGTTGGAGGTGGTTACCTAAATAATCTATTAAAAACCTGTAACCCACTTAATATTGATAGTTAATATTTTATATTGGTCTTTATCTTGAAGAATGAAAAGCCTTTATAGAGTTGCACTATTAAGTTATGTCTCCTTTAGTGTTCTAATATAATAATTGATTTTCTTTTCTGTCTTTTAAAAAATGAGTTTGTTACTTTAAGCAGTAACTGCTGAAAAGTCTTAGGTAAGCTAATATATTAAGTTATGGTTGGTTTTTTCATATATTAAAAAAGCAAACAGTATATTAGTTTACTTTCTCCAAGAATGTATGGGAATCTTGAGTCCTGTAGATACAAATAAGGGATCATAGTTTATATTCAGTGTAACTTTTAATATCAGTGGTTATATCCAGCTTTCTATTCCCTATTCTCTCCCTGTATTCAGTGTTTTAGAATAATAAAGTATATAATGTTTAATAGACTGCCATGAAGAACATGAAATGTTTGTTAGGCTCCCATGCATTTTATTAAGATGTGACTATGAAGTCAGGAGCCTACAGTGCTAGTTTGTTTTCACTTGTAATAGCCATGTGACTTGGACTGTGCAAACTGCGTCACCTTTTTTGGGGGACTGAGCATAATGTGAAAAGGAGATGGTTTTTGAATATTATTTCCAGCCATTTGTAACCCTTGGCAAGGTTTAAAATCTCTGTAAAATGGGATTACGTTGGAAAATAGTCAGGAGAATTAAGTGAAACACCTGCAATTACGCATAGCATGTTTTGGTACTGTATTCCTCCACCTCTTATTTCCAATTCTCCCATCCCGACTGAGAGAATTGTGAGCTCCTAAAATTCAGTAATTCTGACATGTGTTTTTTTGTACTAGGTATAATGCTAGTTTTCCGAAAGAGTTCTTGTACAACTAACTGTAGCACAAGATAGGCGTGGAAGAATGTGGGACAGAAGGCTTCATAGAGGTGGGGCTACCTGAGCTAAGCTTTGAAAGATAGATGAGATCACATGGAAAGGGGCAGCATTTCTGGGCAAGGAAAACTATCTCACAAAGGCAATGAAGCTAGACTTTGATTGAGTAGTTTGGTGAGTAGCTTACTCATCATTTAGGACATCATGGGAAGCCACTGGACGTTTTTATTTTTGTATTTGATTTTATATATTTTTTGAGACAGAATCCTGTTCTGTTGCTCAGGCTGGAGTGTAGTGGCCTGATCTCAGCTCACTGCAACCTCCTCTTCCCAGGTTCAAGTGAGTCTCATGCCTCGGACACCCAGATAGCTGGGATTACAGGTATGTACCACCATGCTCAGCTAATTTTTGTATTTTTAGTAGAGTTGGGTTTCACCATGTTGGCCAGGCTGGTCTCGAATGCTGAACTCAAATGATCCACCCATCTCGCCCTCCCAAAGTGCTAGTATTACAGATGTGAACCACCGTGCCCAGCCAGGATGTTTTTAAGCAAGTGAATTATATCATATATTAGAGAAGTGACAGGCAACAATGTAGAGGAGAGTTGTTTGAGGAAAATGTTTTAAATTGGGAAATAAGTGATCACTTAGGACGCTTGTTTTGAAACTGGTGGTTATCATACATTAATAGGATGCCAAATCAATATAGTGTCTTGAGACCACTACAGTTTAACAAGATGAGTTAGAATAAGTTAAAGTAGGGGATACATCAGAGCCTTGCAAATAATAAGGTAAGTATTCTTTTATGACGTGTGCTTTAGTTTTATATAAAAGTATCTATATACATATTATATCAAATGATAAGTATATTTCTTCCTGTGTATTGCATTTAAAAAGTCTGAGAAATAATTTGAGAGAGACTGTTGTGTTAGTCCAAACAAGAGATGCTGGGGCACAGATTATGACAGATGAGATGGAAATAAGGTACAGATCTTACATTGCAGAAAATAAATGTGGAGGACGTGTTAATTGATTACAGGTTAGGGAAGAAAGAAGACTAAGGTGTTTTTTTGTGGGGGAAGGAGTGAGTAACAAAGATAAGGAAGTAGTAGAAGACCTTTACTTAAGAAATCAGAGGTTCTGTTTCTCTTTATTTTGTTTTCTAAGAAGTTATTTTACTCTTTGGTATACCAGATTGGCTATAAATACATTTTTAGCATTCTTTTAAAAATTGTAAAATACAGCAAACATACAGAAAAATAGATGAATCATAAATTATTGTAAAACGTATACCCACTCAGGGAAAGAAAATTAATTTCCAGCAACCTAGTGCCTTCATTTTCCTTCTCAGTCTTGATCTCGCCTTCCCTCTAGTGGTAATCATAATAGCAGATTTTTTTTTTCCTAATTAACAAAATAGAATGTTTTGAATTAGTTCTTTTTTGAAAGTAAGTACTCTGAGAAAATAATAAGCGCATGAAGGTCTTTGCACAAGAGACCACGTGAACATGAAATAATTTAGTTTTACTAAAAGGTTGTACCACAATATTGAAATTGAATAGGAGGAAAAAAAATTTCTTGTCATCAATATTCTATTCACAACTCTTTTATTTTTGTTTATTACTTTCTACTTCTAAACATATTTTACATAGTTGCAATCATATGTATAATTTTATGTTCTTTTTTCACTAGCCCTTTATAAACATTTTCCCATGTTTGAATGGTATTGACTATAATTCTTGATAGCCACAAACCTAATATTTGATAATCATGTTAACCATAATGTGACTTATTTATTACTTTTTTTTTTTTTTAAATTTTTACTTCTTTTTTTTTAAGAGATGTGGTCTTGTGCTGTCATCCAGGCTGGAGTGCAGTGGTACTATGATAGCTCACTGCAGCCTCATACTTCTGAGCTCAAACAATCCCTTCTACATCAGCATCCAGAGTACCTGAGACTAAAGGTACATGCTACCATGCCTGCCTAATTTTTAAATTTTCTGTAGTGATGTGAGCTCGCTGTGTTACCAGGCTGGTCTTGAACTCCTGGCCTCAAGTGATCTTCTTGCCTCAGCCTCCCAAAGTGCTGGGATTACAGGTGTGAGCCATTGTGCCTTGTGCACTGTTTTGCCTCTTTTAGAATTTTATTTAATGGCATCATATGAAATACATGTCTTTTTAAAAATTTTGGTTTGGCGTATGCCCAGATTTTAAGAGATTTTTCGTGTGTATATGGTCGTAGTTCTTTTCCATGACTGACTAGCATTCCATTTTAAGAATATACCTCAATTTATTTGTCTCCTACTGTTAATGGACACTTGGGTTGTTTTCATGTTTTGGCCATCACAAATTATGCTTCTTATAAATACACTTTTTTTAAACATGACTATCCATTTCTGTTAAGTAGATACCTCAAAGTAGACCTTCTGAGTCATCTAGTTTGTGTATTTTCAGCTTTGTTAGATACTTTCTTAGTTTTCTGAAGTGGTTGTCCTGATTTATATTCCTAACAGCAACATGTGAGAGTTTCAGTTATGCCATATCTTTACCAATAATTGCTATTGTCTCTCTCTCTCTCTTTTTTTTTTTTTTCTGGTGGGTATTGGAGTATCTTATTCCAGGTATAGTTTTCTTGATAACTACTGTTTTGTGAAAGGGCCATATATGCAAAGCGACCTCTAAATGTGGAAGGAGCTGAGAAACCAAAAAAGGAGGCAGACAAATCAGTCTGTTGGTTTTGGGTGACTTACTGGGGGAATTTACAGACAGAAGGGTGGTCTTGAGTGGCTGCAAAACAGGTAGATCTCTTCCTCACACGCCCTTAGACCCAGGGCTTACATCTTGGGGAAAGTGTGCATGTTCTGGAAGGAACGTGTAGGTGGCTATTGGGTGTCACAACTTATGATTTCTGCAACCTAGCATCAACTGTTGTTTTGGGGGAAACTTACAGTGAATAGGCATTTCTATAGAAAGAGTAATAAATCAGCTAGACATTTTTTAGGCATTCCTGCACAAGAGTTAGTCAGAAGTTACTTGGTAGATGAACATTGAAAATAAAGTCACTCTTGTGTCTACAACTAGTGCATCTTTTTTGTGTGTGTGTGTTGGTTTTTTCGATGTGTTCCATTTTGAGGTGCCCGTTAAAAGACTTTTGCTGATTTTTCTATTGGATTATCTGACTTTTTTTCCTTAATGATTTGTAGATGTTCTTTATATATTCTGGATGAATCATCTTTTAGAAATATTACAGGTGCATGCCACCATGATTGGCTAATTTTTGTAATTTTAGTAGAGATGGGGTTTCACCTCCATATTGGTCAGGCTGGTCTCGAACTCCTGACCTCAGGTGATCCAGCTGCCTAGGCCTCCCAAAGTACTGGGATTACAGGCGTGAGCCACTGTCCCTGTCTGCACTTGCATTCTTAATAATGTTTTTTGATGGTCTTAAGACTGATTTTTCAATTTTTTAATGGATAGTATGTTTTGTGTTTTGAACAAGAGATCTTTTCCACTGCCAAAGTTGTAAAGATATTCCTATTTTCTTCTAGAAGCTTTATTATTTAGTATTTTATACTTTGCTATGTCTGTATGGTTTGAGGTGGAGGATATGATACATTTTTTTTTTTCCCCAAATGGCTGTTAGTTGATCCAGTATCATTTGTTGAAAAGACTTCCCTATTGGAGTGTCACCTTTGTCGTAAGTCAGGTGGCATTATATGTAGATCTGTTTATGAATTCTGTTCTGTTTTTTTTTTTTTTTTTTTTGAGACATAGTCTTGCTCTGTCACTGAGGCTGGAGTGCAGTGGCGCAGTCTCGGCAAGCTGCAGCCTCTGCCTCCTGGGGTCAAGGGATTCTCCTGCCTCAGCCTCCTGAGTAGCTGGGATTACTGGCACCCAGCACCATGCCCAGCTAATTTTTTTGTGTGTATATTTAGTAGAGATGGGGTTTCACCATGTTGGCCAGGCTGGTCTTGAACTCCTGGCCTCAAGCGATCTGCCTGCCTTTGCCTCCCAAGTACTGGGATTACAGGCAAGAGCCACAGTGCCTGGCCTGTACTTTTTTTTTTTTTGGTCTGCAGCAGTACCACTCTGTGTGGATTACTCTCAGTCATTACTCCAGATCTTGGTATTTGATGTAGTTACTATAGGATTTGGTTATAGGACTCCAACTTTATTCTTTTAAGATTGGCTTAACTATTCTTGACTTTTTAAGTTACCATAAAAGTTGTAGACTCAATTTTGGAATTCCCATAAAAGAGACTGGATAGAATTTTGATTAGCATTTTGTGGAATTAATAGATAAATTTGGGGAGAAGTGAATTCTTTTAACAATATTGTATCTTAAAATCAATAAACACACTGTATCCCATTTGTTTAGGTTTTTAATTTCTGTCAAACTTTTGAAGTTTTCACTGTAGAGATCTCACATGTTTTATTTGATTTATCCTTAGGTACTGATGCTTTTTGATATTGCCGTATGGGGTATCATTTAAAAAATTGTTAACTTTGTTGTTGGTTTTTAGGAATACAATTAATTGTTGTATATTGAATTCTTCACACATTCTAATATTTTTAATGTAGAGTCTTACTGCATTTTTTCTGTATATAATCTGGAAATACCATATATTGCTCTCTCCTTCTGTCTTTTTGTCTTACTGCACTAGCAAGGACCTCTCTAACACACTTGAAAAAGAAGATGAAAGGTGATAGTGGGCATCTGTTATTTCCAAATCTTAAGAATATTTCAGTAATTTATTGTTAGGTATGATATATGTTACAGGTTTTCTTTGGTGGCTCTATCATGTTAAGCAAGTTTCTTTTTATTCTGACTTTGTTTTTTCTTCATGAATGATGAATTTGGCCAAATGCTTTTGCATTTCATCATGACTTTAAGATTTTTCTTAATTTTTCTTTTATTGAGATAAATTACTTTGATTAAAAAAAATTTGAATGTTAAAGTAACCTTTGCATTTCTGGAGTAAACTCTATTTAGTTGTGATAAATTCTCTTTTTAATATATCATTCTATCAATTACTAATATTTTGGTTACGATTTTTGCAACTCTGCTTATGAAAGAGATTGGTTTGTAATTTTCCTTTCTTATAATGTCCTTGACAAGTTTTGGTACCAAGTTCTGAGGTGTTTCTTCTTTTTCTGTTTTTGGGAGAGTTGTTTTTAATAATACATTTGTTATTTTAATAACTGTTCAAGGTCTGTAGTGAAGTTCATTTCTTTAGGATTTGTGTCGCTTTATTATCTTCATAAATTTAGCTAAGAAGTTATCAATTGTATCAATCATTTAAAATAACAATTTTTGTTTGTTTGTTTTTGTTTTGTTTTGAGGCAGCGTCTCATTCTGTTGCTCAGAATTGAGTGCAGTGTTGTGATCATGGCCCACTACAGCTTTGACCAGGTGCTCGCCCCATGCTAATTTTTGTATTTATTTATTTATTTTTGTAGAGATGGGGTTTCATCATGTTGCCCAGGCTGGTCTTAAACTCCTGAGTTCAAATATTCTGCCCACCTTGGCCTCCCAAAGTGTTGGGATTACAGATGTAAGCCACCACATCTGGCCCAAATAACAGGTTTTAACTGTTGAGTTTTTCTATTTTATTGATAGTTTTGTCCTTTGGCATTTCCTTCATAATCCATTTTTTTGTTTGTTTTTGAAAGTTAATTTGGCTGTTACTTTTCTAGCTTCTTGAGCTGGAAGCACTAATTTTTTGCCTTTTAAATTTCTAATATATTACTTATTACATGTCTTTGTAAGTACCCACAAGTCTTGACATGTGTTGGGAAAGGCAATCTCAGGCACACAGCTTTCCACCCCTTTTTACTGCATAAAAATGGGTCTTGGACCTGAAATACCTTACCAAGAGATAGAGTCCTCACAGTCTGTGCTGGACTTACCACTTTATGTGGGAATATTTTTCCCTGTTTTAAACTCGGTGTGTATTCCTTTGCTCTGCTTCAGCATGTGTGTCATGTCACCTGGCTCCCCAATGGGGAGGGGATGGAGGAATGTGGTTGGTCTGCTGTAGCACACGAGGGCTATGTGTAGGCCTGTTGTTGGCATCAGCTGCTGGGAGGGACCTGTTTACCATGGGGGACAAACACCCATTACTGAAGCTGATCTTGCTTTGTCTCCTTTCTGTGTGAGTAAAGCGTTGTTCCATACAGTGCTTGATGGCGCATTGTGTTTTCTTTGGTGACTATGATACCAAGATACAATGAACAGAAGTTCTAAGACTTCTACTTCTGATATTAGGTGACAGATACCACTTGCTTAACAGTATGTGTTTATTATCATTCAGTTCAAAATGTTTTCTAATTGCCATTGTGGTGCTTTTTCTTTATCTCACGCATTTCACATATGTATTTGATTCATTTCCAATGAGTTGATGCATATTTAATTTAAAAAAATTGTGGCCGGGCGCGGTGGCTTAAGCCTGTAATTCCAGCACTTTGGGAGGCCGAGGCGGGTGAATCACGAGGTCAAACGATCGAGACCATCCTGGTCAACACAGTGAAACCCCGTCTCTCCTAAAAATACAAAAAATTAGCTGGGCATGGTGGCGCGTGCCTGTAATCCCAGCTACTCAGGAGGCTGAGGCAGGAGAATTGCCTGAACCCAGGAGGCGGAGGTTGCGGTGAGCCGAGATTGCGCCATGGCACTCCAGCCCAGGTAACAAGAGCGAAACTCCGTCTCAAAAAAAAAAAAAAAATTGTTATAAAAATCATAAAAATTTATCATCTTAACTGTTTTTATTTGGTGTGTGTGTTATTGATATCTAGCTCATATCCTCTGTAGTTTGAGAAAATACTCTAAGTGATTTTAATTCTTTGATATTTGTTGAGGCTTGCTTTATAATGAAGCCCGTAGTCAATTTTGGTAATGTTTTATGTAGCCTTGAAAAGAATATATGTTTTTGGCCAGGCACGGCCCAGTACTTTGGGAGCTTGATGTGGGCAAACTGCGTGACTCCAGGAGTTCAAGATTAGCCTGGCCAGCCTGGCGAAACCCTGTCTCTACAAAAAATGCAAAAAATTAGCCCTGCATGGTGATGCACGCCTTAGTCCTAGCTACTCGGGTGGCTGAGGTGGGAGGATTGCTTGAGTCTGGGAGGTCAAGGCTGCAGAAGCTGTGATTGTGTCACTGCACTGCAGCCTGGGTGAACAGAGTGGGACCCTCTCTCAAAAAAAGAAAAAAAGAATATTCTGTTGTTGAGTGTAGTGTTCTGTATATGTCAATTAAGTTGGATTTTTAATTTTGTTGTTCAGAGCGCTTATTACATGATTTCTCTCCACTCAAAAATAAAAATGAGGTCTCGGAAAAAAATTAGTCATCTATAAACGTTAAAAAAAATTAAAAATGAGGTTTTAAATGGTGTGCCCAAATTTCCAACATTTATTATGGGATTTGTTTAATTCTGTAAGTTTTTGCTATATATCTTTTGAAGCTATATTGTTGGATGTATGCACATTTAGGCTTTTTATATCTTCTTGGTGGATCAATCCCTTTTGTCATTATAAAATGTCTCTCCTTATTTCTAGTAATATTTCATTAAGGTCTATTTTATCTGATATGAGATAGCTACATCAGCTTTCTTCTCTATGTCTTTTATAAGTAGCATGTAGAGTTGTCCTTTCATAGCCATGGGTTCTGCATGGATTCAAGTAACTGTGGACTGAAAATATTAAGAGAAAAAGAAGGATGGTTGTTTCTATACTGAACATGTGCAGATAATTTTTGTTACTATTCCTTAAACAATACAGTATAGCAACAATTTACATAACATCTACATTGTATTAGATATTATAAGTAATCTAGTGATGATTTAAAGTATACAGCAGAATATAAATAGGTTGTATGCAAATAATACACCATTCTATATAATAGGCTTTCAGAACATGTAAAATAATATCAACAAAAAAATTTAAACAAAACAAGTAACAAATATCTCTACTAAAAATAGAAAAATTAGCCAGGTATGGTGGTGCGTTTCTGTAATTCCAGCTATTTGGGAGACTGAGGCAGGAGAATCACTTGAACCCAGAAGGCTTGAGCATTTGTAGATTTTGGGGATACAGTGGGGCCATTTGCAGATCCTCTGGAGTGTTCTGTCCTTTCTGTCTGTCTCTGTCTTTCCACTTTAATACTCTGTCCTGCATACTCTAGCTGTTTTCATATTCTCCGGTTCACAGTTTATCTCAATCAATGAATTTCATACAGCTCCATCTGGGTTCTCTTTTTCTTTGCTGGGAACTGAGAATTTTCTCAGGACATTAAGCTGGGGCAGTCATAAGGTTCATGTTGTTTGTTTCCTATCTCTCAGGGATCACTGTTTTCTCTAAAAGTCCATTGTCTTGAAAACTGATATTGCATATATTTTGTCTGATTTTTATTTGTGGGAGAGGGGTTGTTTCAAGTAATAGGGTAAATCTTGTCTCCATTACTCCTCCTTGGCCAAGAGTGAAAGAGGTCCCTTAGATGATTTAGATCAGTGAGTTTCAACCTTTTCTCTAGAGTTAGAATCTTCTGTTCAAATAAAATCTTGTCCCCAAGTGTCATCTATATGTGAAATAAATGAGGGCAAGATGGTGGTAGTGTAGTGTATGTGCACATGTCTTTGTTTGTGTTGGGGATATAGCAGAGCTTTGCTCACTTGGATTCCTATTTCCATACCTTAATTTCCCATTCCTTGAGGACTTTGTAGCCCAATTTGAAAGTCACTAATGTAGAGAGTACAAATAGATACATAAAAAAGAAAGCAAATGAGAAAATAAGGCAGTTACTAGTTAAAGAGGAAACAAACCATCCAGGAAAGGAAATTTATAGTATATATCATGTTGGGGGTTTGGAAGGATGTGTACAAAATAGTATAATTGAAGACTGTTAAGACAAAAAAAATCCATCATATTGGGTAAAGGAAGATAAGAGAAGTGAGTGTGTGTGTGTGTGTGTGTGTGTGTGTGTGTGAAGGAGATGATATAAGAAAGCTCAGTTTTATAAGAAGTCTCAGATAATGTGTAGACTTAACAGAAAAGCCAGTAAGAATGATATTTAAAAATAAAGAATTAAATAGCATGAGGGTTGAGAAGTAGTTTAGGGAGAGGTCTACTGTTGATGGATAAAAATTAAAAAAAAAAAAGGCATATGGTAGGTTTGGAAGTGGAAATATTGAATATAAAATTCTCTTTCAAGAAATTCGGCAGAGAAGGGAAGGATAAAGAAGCTGGCCTCTAGAAGTGGGTGGGATATATGACCTCATAATCTATTTTTTCATCTCATAACACCTGGACCTTTTATCTTTTCCTTTCCCTTTTTTAACCTGTCTTTAAGTTTATTTATTTATTTATTTATTTTAGACTAAGTCTCTGTCTCCCAGGCTGGAGTGCAGTAGAGTGATCTTGGTTCAGTACAACCTTTGCCTTCTGGGTTCAAGTGATTCTCCTGCCTCAGGCTTCCAAGTAGCTGGAATTACAGGCCCGCACCAACATACCTGGCTAACTTTTTGTATTTTTAGTAGAGACAGGGTTTCACCATATTGACCAGTCTGGTCTTGAATTCCTAACCTCAAGTAATCCGCCTGCTTCGACCTTCCAAAATGCTGAGATTAGAGTCACGAGCCACCGTAGCCAGCCTATCTTTAAGTTTTATCATTTACTTCTTTTAGAATCTGCTAGCAAGTGAATCTTACATACTTGTGCTATATTACATTATGTAAATCTCTAATAGAAGCTCTAGAGTTTCTCACTGATGCTCTGATTAGTTGCATCATGTGAGTTAAAAACTAAAATTTTGTAAGTCTCGAAATTGAGAGAATGAAATGAATATTCACATACTATCCAGAATCCATATTTGCTTCATTTGTTTTTTTTAACCCCTTTGAAGTATTTTAGAGCAAATCTCAGTCAGATCTTTTTATGGTCCTTGTGTATTTCAAAATGCATTTGTAAACATAAAAAGTTATTTTTTTACAGGATCACAGCACCATTATAACACTGAGCAAAATTAGCAGGAATGTCTAAGTACCGTTTAAGAGCCAGTTCATAATAAAATTTTCCACAGTTACCTCAAAAAATATTTTTATACGTATTTGTTTGAGTTAGGAAACAAACTAGATCTATGCATTGGTTGGTATGTTTCATAAGCCTCTTTAAAGTAGATTGTCATGCTGTTGACTATTAGTGGGGCATTTGTGTAGACAGACTTAAATTCTGGATTTGTATATTTTTTGTTTTTCTTCTTTGTATGCGTGTTTTATTTTTAAAATTTAATTTATTTTTATTTTTTTAGAGAAACAGGGTTTCACCACTTTGGCCAGGGTGGTCTTGAACTCCTGACCCCAAGTGATCTGCCTGCCTCCCAAAGTTTTGGAATTATAGGCATGAGCCACCATGGCCAGCCATGTGGTGTTTCTTTAACCTCTATTTTTTCTTAAAAATAGGAAGATCTATAAGCTTGATTAGATTTCAAATCATGGGTAGTACAGCATATTTCATATTGCATCACATTAGAAGGTGTAACATGTCAGGTTGTTTTATGAAATCAGGAAGTGACAGATGACTCCTATCATTATAAAATTACCTATCAATTTTTTATCTAATGGTTTTATTCATTGAAGATCGTTTCCCGATTACTTTTTCTGTTGTTTCTTCCACATTTGTTAACTGGAATTCTTTGGTAGATAACTTTCTCTCATTAATTAGAGCGTTTTGGGTACTATGAAATACGGTGTATACAAAATGTAGGAGAAATGCTTAATTCTGTTTTAATTGCTGGTTTTCAGAGTAACAGTGATAACTTCATTAATATTAAGCAATTTAAAAATAAAGAGACTTGAATTGTTGGAATTTTATAAAAGGTAAGTTTAAATTGTGTTTTTAAACAATATAGATGTTGTTTTTAAAAATCATGTCGATGAGATAAGGCAGAGAACAAATTGAGAATCCATTGTTAATTTCCCTAATATTTAAAAGCTGTTAATATTTAAACTAAAGATTAAAAGTGATTAGGAACTAAATTCACTAGCTTAGTTGTATACATTTTTAGGGATTATTTATCAGGGTATAATTAGTCATACAAAACCAAATGCATATAGGGTAGTACTAACTTGAGAGAATAACGTTGAATGGCATTTCTAACTAAATTGAAAGGCTTTTCTTGTTTTAGATGTGAAAAATAATTTGCCCAGAAATGATATTTAACATTTAGTTATTTGGATTTAAGCTACTTTTAGAGGCATATTAAAAGTATTGTTTTGAAATACTGTTTTAACAAAAATTTAGTCTTATTAATTTATAATTTCATCATTATTTTGCTGTTTTGTATTGAAATTTAAATGTATCATTGACTGCATTTACAAGCTTATTATGTGCCAGGCACTGTTCTAAGCACACACACACACACATACATATATATATGCAAACTCATTAATCTTCATAATAATGCAGAAAGTAGATTCTAATATGCTGATTTTATATATGAGATAGACAAACATAGAAGTTAAATGACTTGCCTAAGGTTATTCAGTTTGTATGTAATAGAGCTGGGATTCAAACTCAAATTCTGGCTCTGTAGCTCATCCTCTCAACCACTACTATCTGAAATACTTGACAAATAGTGCAGGATAAACCCCACTAAAAGGAACTCACAAAGATTTATATTTTATCTCACCTCTGAGACTACTGAGGTGGAATTGTATATTTCTAGTATATATCTAATATAGTATACATGGCTAGAGTACGTATAGTGTATTTTAATGTATATTTTAAATGGTTCAGCACATTGTAGTTTATATATGAGGTGGGAACAATGCAAAGGTAAGAAGTATTACCTGTACATCTTTAAACTGAAGTCATTGTTTTCCAGCCAGAGACCAGTAGAAAGTCACCTGTAGCTGAAAAAGTTGGGTTTATTGCTCACCGCAGTAAGGGAGAACTACATTATTGAGAATGGTGGGGATTTGTCATTTGGAGGAGGATTCAACGTAACGGTGTCCTCTGGATTGGATGCTGTCAGGAAGGAAGTGGGACAAGTCTATGACTTATGGATATCTTAATTTTACTTAGATGGCTGAAGAATTGAAGCAGGGTCAAAGTGTGACTGGAAAAGAAGCAGCAGTCACTTTTATTTGCCAGGATAAGGGGATATTTGGTAATTTTTGTTGTTTGGACAAAGTTTATATTTTTTTCTACCATGAGGCATGATTATAGAGTGGTTTTGTTGTTTCTGGATCCTTTATGATCACAGAGTGATCTCATCTAATGTTGAATGTTGAATTAGATTTAAATTACCTAATATCTTTGTAGACAAATCTTTATACATATTTTCATAAATGTGGAATTATGTTATTCACATCCTTTTTATTCTAGAGATGTCTTTCTTTTTTTTGTGAGGCGGAGCCTTGCTCTGCCACTCAGGCTGGGGTGCAGTTGTGCATCGGTCTTGGCTCACTGTAACTTCCACCTTTTGGGTTCAAGCGATTCTCCTGCCTCAGCCTCCCGAGTAACTGGGACTACGGTTGTGTGCCACCATGCCCGGCTAATTTTTGTACCTCAGTAGAGACAAGGTTTCACCGTTTTAGTCAGGATGGTCTCAATCTCCTGACCTTGTGATCCGCCTGCCTCAGCTTCCCGAAGTGCTGGGATTACAGGCATGAGCCACCATGGCCTGCCTATTCTAAAGATTTATTTGCCTATCATTTCATTACCAAATTGCATAGTCATTGTGCAATACAGAAAGTTAGGGCTAGGGTCATTGGAGTTGTGACACTGTCATCTTTATAAATGTTTAATTAGTGTTCTGTAATCTATATTTAGTAAAGTTTCTGTCTCTAGCCCTTAAATGCATACATCTTTTTATGTATGTACAAATAAATGTATAATACAGCATGCTCTGTTAAGGAATATGTTTGATCATTATAGGCAAGAATAAGAGAATGCAATTTTTATAAGCTAGATTAAGACACTAATGTTGTTAAGTATATGGGTTCTAATGTTTAAGTATTAAGTACCTACTGTTTACTGTGAAGATTCAGAAAATGGAAAGGATGATTTCTGGAGTTTGAGGAGCCTAGAGTTTCATTCACTATAAGCAGTTCGGGATGTTAAATGGTTTCTCAGTCTTAAATACTGTATTTGAAATATTTTATCTATGACAGTTGAAAAAGTTACAGAATAGCATGTTTGACTTGATAATGGCATTGTGATAGGAAATAACACATTTTTCAATGCAGATTTTAATACAATTATGATTGGCATTCAGTTAAAGTACATATACTTCGTGGCAGTGTCTTTCATACAGTCTTTTTGAAATCTAGGTGGAAAGCAGTACTAGTATGTGCATATCTAAAAAACAGAGATATCCAAAATACGTTCCTTTTCACTGGTTCATGAAGTTTTACTGCATTATGTGAATAAGGATAACAGCTAAGCCCTGTATATAATAAAAATGATTATGTAAATACTGCTTAATTGTATATTAATAGTTTTAGTAAATACTTTCACATCTTTTTTTATATGTCATTTATTATCATAAAAATCTAATTAAGATAGAAATGCTTATCTTCTTTCTCAGGCATTAGTTAAACATGTATACATACTTTTAAAACTTCTGTTCTTTTTTCCTATTCTTGCCCAGTTTACGTGAAAAAAAAAGTCCTAAGTTTTGCTTTCGCTTTCTTCCTATCTCTCTTTGTTTCACTTGGGAGCCTCCAAAAGTTCTGAGTTATAATAGAAGTGTTAGTTCTAGTGTCAGATTAATACAGAGGAAAATGAAAATTATAATTTTTAATAGACTTTTGTGAATAGTATTGCTAATTACCTATTTTCTTTTGAAATACACCTTCTGTGCTCAGATCTAAAAAAGGATTTGAAGTGCTTGACTTACAGGTCTTGACAAGCCCCAAAAGTCTCATTTAAAAAATACCATAGAAATCTCTACTTAACTCTTTTATCTTCCTGTAAGGTTGTGTTTTCATTTATAGCCATAGTGGTTACATTATAATAGTTGAAACTCTGGCACCCTGAGTGCACAATGTTTAATGCATGTTATGTTAAATAATTTTTAAAATTAATATTTAAAATTTAGTTTTTACTAAGTTGGAGATTTGCCATATATAAATTATTATAGATTATATTTGTATATTTATTAATCTATTAATGTTTTTAAGGACTTCTATAAGTAATGAGCCATACTAGGAATAGGACACTGTTCCCATTCTCAGAGACTTTCCGATCTGTTGGACATAGGAGAGATTCTCTGTATGTGTACACACACACATACACAAATGTGCAAAAATTGTGATACAAGACAGACTGTGAGACATAGCAGGTATCAAAAAACTTATATAGAAATATTGAAGACAGAGTGAATAACACTTGGATCAAGGAAGACATGTTATATGAATTAGGGGGGACATATTAACATTAGTGGTGCTCTTTGTTTAAATCTAGAATTAGAATTGTGGATGTTAGATAAAATTGTATTCAAAGATGGTTCTTTTATGTTAAGAGGTTGGTGTTTTCTTTAATTAGATATAACTCATTATTTTCTGTTTATCTCCTATTCTGTAAAGATAAGTAATTGCTTTTTTTTCCCAATTTTTTTTTTCTTTCTGGCAGCTCTTCACAGATGGAATCACAAATAAACTTATTGGCTGTTACGTGGGAAATACCATGGAGGATGTAGTCCTGGTGAGAATTTATGGCAATAAGACTGAGTTATTAGTTGATCGAGATGAGGAAGTAAAGAGTTTTCGAGTGTTACAGGCTCATGGGTGTGCACCACAACTCTACTGTACCTTCAATAATGGACTATGCTATGAGTTTATACAAGGAGAAGCATTGGATCCAAAGCATGTCTGCAACCCAGCCATTTTCAGGTACATTTTCTTTTCTAAAATTTTCATTTTAGGCATTTAAGTGCATTAAGGAAATTTTATTTTTAATTGCCTTTTCTTTCTTTGAGCAATTATTTGGTTAACTTAGACACTTTCTTTAGTCAGGGTTTTTGTTTTTTTTTTCTTGTTTTTTTCTAAAGAGAAAGAAATAAATTTATTTGTATCTGCAGTTCTCATCATTGACTCTTTGCAAAGGAAAACCTGCAAGAGCTTTTGGATTAACCAGCTGTCAAGGCTGCTGCATAATTTTTTCTAGTTAGTGTTTCAATTGAAGTGTTATATATTTCTTACTGCCATTTGCTTATTACTTAACTGTTCATATATTCAGAGATGCTTATTAAAGTTTTATTAATTTGGTTAATAATTCTTTGTTCTTTAAGTTGTTCATATTTATTATATTTTCTATAAAGAATATTGTTATATATGCTTGATCATTTTTCTAAAATTGCTAACCTTAAAAATTCTCTTTCTGTTCTTGAAAACTCTGGAAAATGGCTTGAGTTGAAAATGGCAGGTTAATTCTTAGGTTAAACCAGCAGTTCACACCCATTTTGGTCTCCAGATCTCTTTGAGACTGAGTCCAAAGAGTGTTGTTTTAATATTTGATTAACATTTATCAATATTTGCCATATTAGATGTTAAAACATTTTTTAGAATACAAGAATGTGAAGTATACGTCCTGTTAGCTATCATTGTGATGAAATTATCACATATTATATAACTCTTGAAAATTACACTGTACATTTGTGAGAGAATGAGAGTGAGAAAGGTAAATAACATTTTGTGAAAATAGTTTCAACTTTACAAACCTCCTGAAATGATTCTGGATTGTAGTTTAAGAATTTCTAAGTTAACACACAGATAAAAGTGGAATGTACCAGTATCGCTTACCTATTGTAAACCTATATCAAATAATATATTAAAATATTTTGGCATAGAAATCATTTAAACCTTAGTTTTTAGCCATTATATATATTTTCTTCTTTTGTATGAGTCTAGTCTGTAGATGTATTGAAAGATCCTGATTAATATATTTGTGTTTACTCTTCGTATCAATTTTTTAGTGGTCTTCTTTAGGCATGCATATATTTATAAATCCTCAATCTTGTTCACAATGGTTAAGAAATGCCCATGTAACAGCATTAAAAATGAATAGATGCATAAATTGGACTACCCCAAGCTGGTTTTATATATATATAATATTTCATAAAGTTCCTAGAGAAGGGCCACATGAGTTTCCTTGTGACTGAAGCAGAGGGATTTTGATGGGGATTGCACTGAATCTGTAGATTAAATTGGGAAGAACTGACATCTTGGCAGTATTGAGTCTTTTTATCAATGAACGTGGAATATCACTTATTTAGTTACTTGATTTCTTTTATCAGAGTGTTATAGTCTTCCTCATAATAGATCTGGTACATAGTTTGTTAGATTTATACCTAAGTATTGTCGGTTTTTGCGTGCTACTGTAAAAGGAGTGCATTTTACTGTCAAATTTCACTTACTCGTTACTGGCATGTAGGAAAGCTGTTGACTTTCATTATTTTTTTTAATCCTGCAAGCTTGCTGTAATTGCTTATTCTAGGAGGTTTTTTGGTCTGTTTTGGATTTTCTGCAGAGAAAATCATGTTATCTGCAAACAAAGACAGTTTGATTTTTTTTTTCCCCTTACCTCTTTTTTTTTTTTCTTTTCTTAATGTACTAGCTAGGACTTTCAGTACAGTGTTAAGAAGGATTGGTAAAAAGTGAAGTTCTTTCTTTATTCCTGATCTTAGTGGGAAATCTTCAAATCACTTGTCATTAAGTAGGATGTTAGCTGTAGTTTTTTTGTAGATATTCTTTATCAGGTTGAGGCTATTCTCTTTTTATTCCTAGTTTGATGAGTTTCTATGATAATGGATACTAGATTTTGCAAAATACTTTTTCTGCACTTGTCAGTAGGTTCATGTGATTTTTCTTTTTTAATGGATTACATTAATTTTCAAATATTGAACCAGCCTTGTATACAATACCTGAGATAATCCTGCTTGATTATGGTGCATAATTTCTTTTTATACATCGTTGGATTTGATTTGCTTACATTTTGTGTCAGCAAATATATTATTAAAAAATTTGAAAATAATCTTTTAAATAAATAGGAGATACGAAAATGTAGCATTTTCTGTTGTATATAATATTTGCTTATATAAAACAATTGAGGTACACTTGATTAAAGTGTTTTTAAGAACTGTTTTCTTTTTTAATGAGCATTTTATTTGGTTAATAAAAATTTGATTTTTTTTTAGCTGTTCTGAAAAAATTTGATTATGATAAAAACAGCATAAAATTTGCCACTGAAGCCATTTTTGTCTGGGGTAATAGCTGAGGTTGGTTGTCCCACTTCTACAGAAAACTAGGATGTGGACACACCAGAGCAAGGTTAAGAGCCAAAGTTTAATAGGCAAAAGAAAGAGAAGAGCTCTCTGTGCAGAGAGGGGTCCCAGAGAAAATGGGTTGCAGTTGTGTGGTGAAATGCACAGGATTTTATAGATTAGCTTGAGCAGGCAGTGTTTGATTTGCATAAGGCACGAAATGTTGGTCGGACTAGTTGTCCTTTTTGCATAAAGTGTAGAAGCTGGCTGCCCAACTTTAATCTTTTATTATGTGGATGGTTCTCTACCTGGCCAGTGCCATTTTGCCTGCTTCTTTTACTGGACACATGGTGACAAAAGGGAAGATAGAGGCTCCATGTAGAACATATCTGGCTTCCAGGTAGCCCTTTTCTATTTGCACAGCTGCCGGTGTTCACCCGTGCAAGCTTCTAGCTTGCTTATCTATGTCTGCAGCTTGAATTTTCAGGTTGCTGTTAGTTAGAAGTGATTTGGGGGCTGCTTTCTGTTAAAGGGGAGTTCTTTACTGAGGACTCCTTTAGCCTCACTATCTGACTAAATAATTTCTTTCTGGCCCTTCTATCACCATCTTAACCGTTTTTTAAAATGTACAGCTCAGTAGTGTTACTGCATTCACATGGTTGTGCAGCTGATTTCCTGAAATTTTTTTTATAGTGTAAAACTGCATCTCCATACTTTTTTTTTTTTTTTTTTTTTTGAGATGGAATCTCACCATGTTGCCCAGGCTGGAGTGCAGTGGTGAAGTCTCACTGCAACCTCTGCCTCCCAGGTTCAAGCGATTCTCCTGCCTCAGCCTCCAGAGTAGGTTAGGTGGGATTACAGGTACCCATGACCTCACCTGGTCAGTTTTTATATTTTCAGTAGAGATGGGGTTTCACCATGTTGGCCAGGCTGTCTTGGAACTCCAGACCTCAGGTGATCCACCTGCCTCAGCCTCCCAAAGTGCTGGGATCACAGGCATGAGCCACCAGGCCTGGCCAATTCTATGCTTTTTAAAAATCTTTCTTCCCTCCTTCCTCTGGTCCCTGGCAACCATCATCCACTTTCTGTCCTTAGGAATTTGACTACTTAGGATACATCATGTTAGTGGAATCATGTAATGTTTGTCTCTTTGTGACTGGCTTATTTTACTTAGCATGAACACTTCAAGGTTCATCCATGTTGTAGAGCATGTGCCTGAATTTTCTTCTTTTTTCAAAGCTTAATAATATTCCTTTATGTATTACATTTTGTTTATTCATCGGTGGATTGATACTTGGGCTGTAGTCATTGTTGGCTATTGTGAATTATGTTGCTGTGAATATCTTTTTGATACTTTCTTTTCTAGGAGCTATTGATGTTCAACAAATTTCATTAACCTGTAAATGCCCCTTGGAGTTGTGGTCATACTGTTTTATTCATTTTTGAAGTATTTACTGTAGAATTGTCATTTCAGTTACTATCAGCTGAAACTGGACAACTTCTAAGATTATATATATTTTTTAATACACAGAAAATTAATTTAAAACTGTTTTAGTTTCATCTTGAAATATATATTTGCTCTGGAATGACCATATTGCAGCATGATTCTCATGCATTTCAAAATACTTTATTTAAAAAACAACTTAAGTCAGCAAAAGTATTATAGTTTTCTGACTTTATCCATGTGATGTGCAGGGCCTCCTTGTCTCCTGATCTCAGTAAGCTTACAGGGATCATTTCAGATCATAAGAGCAGAAACAACTTAGTTCTAAAGAGACTGTTTGGAAAGTATTTCCAAATAGCTGCAGCAGTGGATGACTGTACTTCCCTGAGTTTTGCCTGTTCATTGAAACCAGAACTATTGTGCCGAGCCCTTTGGTGACATAGTCCTTCTGCTGTCCCAGGCATTTACTTCTCTTTACACCTGTTCAGATTCCTGCATAGTGCACTCGAGGAAGTCATGGAGTTCTGACAGGTTCCAGCACGTGTGTCCCCTTTGGAAAGGGGAAAATTATATTTTGTAAGAGACCCCAAATCAGAGTCTCTTACAAACCCTGGGATGAAACTATTAGAAATGGTATTATTATTCATTTATTTAAAAAAATCACAGCAAATAAAAGTTGTTAGAGTTAAATACCTGTGATCCCTCTCCTAAATCATGTTTCATTTCTTCAGTAAATATTTCTAAGACATAATATTCTGTTGACATAGATCACCCCTTGTGTTTCATGTAACACAGATTTTATCTTTCTTCAGACCTTTTGTTTCCCCCTCTTCTCTGAGGTTTTAAAACCAGTTTTAACTGGCTTAAAGTGTGTATGTGTGTCTGTTTTGTGTGCATGCGTGTACATGCATGCATTTGCAATTTCCTTTGTTTTGATTTTATCACCACCTGGCCTTTTCATTAAGTTGCCTGGTGCTTAAGTATCAAAGCTTAGCTTTCTGTGTATATTATGAGACTGACATAAAAATAGATTTGTTTTCTGTATTCTTGTGGGCGTGAGTATGTGGTCTTAGGGAGGGTCAGTCAAAATGTTTTAGTTTATAGAAATAAATGTTTATTTACTCATTTATTTGAAAGGTATGAACCAAAGTAAACATATAAAAAGATTATGGATTTTAATATTTTAATAATGCATTAGTCAGATTAAGGATGATGCTAACACTCTTGGTTGAGGATAATTTGGCAATTTACACTGACATAAAGGAGAAGGAATTTATTGGTACATATAATTAAGAATACTGAGTTCAAACATGGGGTAAATCAAGGGACTGTAGCAATGTCATTAGGAATATTACTTTATTCATTTATTCTTTTAGCTTTTTTTTGTTTCCTGACAAACTTTCCTTAGGACTATTTATAATAATAATGAGTGGGTTTCTCTAACTGGTTTAACCACTCCAGGTGGAGATTTTTCCAATTTTCTAATAACTTCAAATAAAGTTTATAGCTTCAACAAAAGTAGAATCAAGTCTCTGGTTTAGCTTGGGTAAATGTGCTAAATCAGTCACTGTGGCCTGACTGATAGAATGCTCTGAGCAAGTCTGGACCATATGTTCACTCGCTACTGAAGTGAGTGATGCACATCAGTTAGGATTGAGATCAGCTCTGCAGTAATGACTTGAACTAAAAGTGAGAGGGATACAAGTTTCTCCAAAGGAAAATCAGGATTCTTTAGTTACTAGGAGTAAGATAAAAACAAGAATATTCACGATAGTATAGAAATGTAATAATAAAAATGTGCTATTTAAGGATTGCTATAATGCTAGATTCTCTGTGTGCCTTACTTAAGTGGTTCTCAAATGTTTTTGCATATTAAAATCACTTGGGAAGGTTTTAAATATCTCAGTGTCCTGGCTGCACACCGGGCCAGTTAAATCAGAATTTCGTTAGTACCTAAGCCTGTTTGTTTTGAAGTTCCTTAGGAAAATCATGCTAATAGAAACTAGGCAGACAGAGTTGATAGAGCCAAGGTTTAAAAAGAGGGATTTCAGGGGCCAGAGAAGTTCACATGAGAGAAGCAGGAGCCAATGAAGAGAACAGAGGGGCCTCACAGAAAGACAGGAGAAGGACCTCCAGCCTAGGAGGTACCTTTCAAAAGAGGCCTGGGACTCTGATCTAGTTTTAGAGTACACTCAAAATCTTAAGAATCAAAGTTCTTGCCAGTTTCAATGGATGTGCAGTAGTTCAGGAATCTGACTTAGCAGTGGATCCCCATCAGTCAGTCAGAAGTGAATTTAGAAGTGCAAACATAAGGTCCTGGGTCCAATGATGAATCTGATTCTGAATCACAGCATCATAACGGTTAAGGGGAAATTTATTCAGTGATACTTGTTAAAGCATGATAAGGCTGACTTTCTTTAGAATCATTGAGATACAGGTATAGGGACCACGGCAGTACGATTTTGGTACTGGGCTCAACTCCAAATACAGCATGGGCAAGTGGGAATTTATCCCCAAGGAGCAGGGTAAGGGTCGGCAGATGGGAAATTACTCAGAGTAACATCAGAGTATGGGGTTTCTGGGTAAAACAACCTAATGGTTTTTGCTGAAGATGGCCAGAGTAATCAGAGTAATTAATCTGGGGAATGGTAGAGGATAAGGAACCTGATCAGATGTCAAGGGTGGGGGTACTCTTGCTAAACAGACTAAGTAGGGTTCTTGCTAAAACTGTTTTTTATAAGGGAAAGCACAGGTAGGTCCTACAAGAAGATTCAGGAGACTGACTAAAGTTGGATCAGAATCTTGGTCAATAGACATGACCTTTATGATGCTTGACTACTTCTTCTTATGTGTTTTGTTTTAAACAGGCTAATAGCTCGTCAGCTTGCTAAAATCCATGCTATCCATGCACACAATGGCTGGATCCCCAAATCTAATCTGTGGCTAAAGATGGGAAAGTATTTCTCTCTCATTCCCACAGGATTTGCAGATGAAGACATTAATAAAAGGTAAAATTATGTTTACATTTGAAATTATGTTTTACGTTGCTTTGCTGTATGATAGGGTTTCAAAGGTAATTGTAAAGTTTCATTGTAGAAAATCTGGTTTTCTTTCTTTACATTGAAGTAAAATTAGCATTGATTCTTTGGCTGTAGATAGCACTACAGAAATAACTGCCTCTCTATCCCCCTCAGCGTCCCCTCCCAAAAATTACACCCTACAACAGCAAGGGTCGGGGTGGAAGTAGGGGAACACTATTTAAAAATAAAGAGGTAGGTGGTAATGGTGAAGCAAGATTTTTCTTGACTTCATAAGATATTGCGGAGTTGAGAGGCAAGTCTAATATTATACAAAGAGCACAAGAGCCTGGAGCCAAACTGAGATTAAATCTCAGTTCTGCTAGTTAACATTTCTTTTGTGTAATTCACTCAACTAGGGAACTTACCTGTTTACTTATTTATAAAATGGAAATAATAGTAGTATATTAACCGTATAGGGTTTTTGTGAGGATTGAGTTAGTATATGTAAAGTTGTTTGAAACAGTGTTTGGTCAGCACTTAAGTGTTGAGGTAGCTGCTGTTTTAATAAATATTGTTTTTCAGAGAAGGTTATTTGAGTTACATTTCCTAGGCTCTCCAACATATAGTTTAAATCCTTGAGGTTAATGATGCTTTGGAAAAGCTGGAGAGGTACTATGGTAAAAAACAGGAAGAAAACACTTACCCCAATAGAAAATAATACAGCTAGAACAGAAGACACAATTTAAATATTAAATACATTTTGTATTTCTTTTATTCCATTTTGTTTGTTCATGGTTATAAGGTTTATAATCCTTTGAAACCCACAATTTTCATTCAACACTACCTTTAAAAAAAAAAAAAAAAGAAAAAAGAAAACACGTTTTTGACCAGTCATACAGTTTTGAGAAAAGCATACAAGGATTAGTTTTGAATGCAGTAGTGGGGAAAATATAGGTAGAAACCACCTGAACAGGCAAATTAAGTAATGTAAAAAGAATCTGTATTATATTGTTAATGGAGAAGCAAGGAGTAATTTGAGAGACTTTGGAAAAAGAATCAAGAGATTGTGACTTACAGTGTTAAGGGAAGAAGGGAAGCAGTGTAGGAGTTTTATAAGCCTGGTTGGTGCTACTGGGAAATTAGTGGTAGCTGCCCATTTGTGTTTCTTTTGATTTTTAAATCAAATTAATACAAATATGGATAATAATCAGTATAGATGAGGATAGGACAAAAAGCCATGATTTCTAGTCCAGCTCACCATGCTGCCTCCCACCCTTCACAGTCTCCCTACCCTGAGGCAATTTCTGTAATAGTTCTGTTTTGACTTAACTGTATTATATAAGGATAACTGTATTTCTTATCAACTGTAGACGGTAGTTTATTGACTTTTCTGAGAATTTAGATGTATATTGCATTCACTCTTTCAACCTTGAAATATGTATTTTTAATTTTTAAAATAGTCTGTGTAACTTTAAATAATATACTTAAATCTGTTGATTAAATGCCTTATGTTTTAATTTTATCTTCTATAAAATGGAGATAAATGTTAATTACTTAGAACAGTGCTTAGTACTTTCTCCCCAATTTTTTAGTGATTTTTTTTTGTTAACTTTTGTCCTACATTTTAATTGCTGCTCAGTTTCTTTTATGCATGTCTAAGCTTATTATAAAGGTTTTCTTTATTCTAACTTTTGAAATAGACTAGTTGGTCTGTTTGAATTCAGCAGGATGTGCAATTAAATTGAAGGGATTTATTATAAATAGATTATAATCCTTATTCAAATTTGAAAATAAACGTCATTAAGATACACAAGATATAACTCTTCTTTTAAAACTAAAAGGTTCCTAAGTGATATCCCAAGCTCTCAGATTCTTCAGGAAGAGATGACTTGGATGAAGGAGATTCTTTCCAACCTGGGCTCACCTGTTGTGCTTTGCCATAATGACCTATTGTGTAAGAATATAATCTACAATGAGAAACAAGGTAGGTATTTGACCTTAGCAGTAAGTAAAGTTGATTTCTTTTATGTTCTTAATGGTCATTTGATTTTTGTATCAATAAAACAAATTCAAATGCAAGGAGTAAGATCATGCATGAAACCTTTAAAGATTTTCTTTTAGGTTATCAAGTTACAGTAACTGTGATAAGTGAGAATATATATTCTTTTTATATTTCTATAAAATATGTTTTTTAGAATTGGTTTGTTAGAAACAGTTTGTGGTTTCTGTGAGATTTTAAAATATAAAATGATGAAATGATTTTGTTTATAAATTTAACTGCAAAACTTATTTGATTATTAATGAGTTGAATGTGTGCCCGCTTGTAATGGGGGATGTGGAAAATCAGCAAGTTGACATTGATTAAACTGCTTTATAAATATACAGTGTTGGGAAGGAAAACAGTATTAAAAACAAATGTGTCTCCAGGTTTCTCATCTATTTATTATGTTGATTTGTTAGATATTTTGATGCTAAGGAGAGAGCTACAGATAGAGGAGATACTATTTGTAGTTGCTCAGGTTTATATCTACTAAAGTAATAATCGAAACCTTAGTAAATAATTTCAACATTTTTGAGGTAGACTGATACTTTTTGGTGGAATGTTTTTGTGAGTGTTCATATTTGTACACTGTATTCAATTGCTCTCTGTTTCCATATTTAAGAAACATTTGGGTATATTGCATTATTGGGTAAAGTGGTTTGAGGTTTGGTTGCTAAGTGATAGATGTCCTTCAATGCTAAATTGAAATTTAAAAATATAATTTTGGTTGAAGGATTCTTATTAACTTAAAAAATGTTTTTGAAACTGTGTTTTCATTTTGTAGGAAACTAGTCTCCCCAGCCCAGCCCCCGCCCCCGCCACCTTTTTGTTTTGTTTTTGAAGTGGAGTTTTGCTCTTGTCACTCATGTTGGAGTGCATTGGTGCGATCTTGTCTCACTGTGACCTCCACCTCCCAGATTCAAGTGATTCTCCTGCTTCAGCCCTCAGCCTCCTGAGTAGCTGTGATTACAGGCACATACCACCACGCACTGCTAATTTTTTTTTTTTTTTTTTAATAGAGATGAGATGGGGTTTTTGCCATGTTGGCCAGGCTGGTCTCGAACCCCTGACCTCAGGTGATCCATCCACCTCAGCCTCCCAAAGTGCTGGGATTACAGGCATGAGCCACCACACTCAGCCTTCCCCGCCCCCCCCCTTTTTTTTTTTTTTTTAAATGACTGGATCTCACTACATCACGAGGCCTGGAATGCAATGGTATAATGATGGCTCACTGCAGCCTTCAACTCCTGGGCTCAAGCAGTCCTCCTGTTCCAGCCTCCTAAGTAGCTGGGACTATAGGTGCATGCCACCATGCCTGGCTAATTTCAAATTTCTTGTATGTGTGGAGATGAGATCTTGCTATATTGCCCAGGCTGGTCTTGAATTTGTGGCCTCAAGTGATCCTCCTGCCTTGGCCTCCTGAAGTGCTGGGATTACTGGTGTGAGCCACTGTGCCTGGCGTGGAAACCAGTTTTTGAAGATAATTATTATAGTTGGAAGGCCAGATTTTTAATCAAAATTGTGCTGTTGTAAATATACTAAAGCCTAAGAATTCACATTAGCATGGTCATAATTATATTAAATTACTATTTATGACCCTTCTTACAGTGTAAGGCGGGACTATTAAAATACAAAGGTTGATAGATATAACTGACTTCCATTTTAAGAAAACCCAAGGTACACTGTCAAGAGTAGTAGGCTTAAGCACATACTTCCAAAAGTACATTTGAGAATTTGTTATGCTTGCTATTTCAACGTTAATTAGAGATTCTATTTTTCAAAAACATACTGAGCTAACATTTTTGTTTTGAATCATCTTAAAATGCTTGTGTGGCATCATTTTAAAAATTTCAGGCATACTCTAGAACACTAAATACTTGACAGTGTCCTTTAATGTCTTGTTGTCTATTATCATATTTAATTATCATAGTACATTTGCACTACATTATTTACTGGTAACCAAATCTCAATGCCATTTGTGAGACTAGAGCATTAGTTACGCATAAAAGCAGTGTATGAGCTTGTAAATTCAGTGCAGGACCTAATAACACATTTTATATAATGGAATTTCAAGTGAGGGACTTCATCTTACATTTGAAGTGGACACTCAGCTTTATTTTTAACTGCAAGTTGATCAAAGAGAATCTGTTATTTCCTTTGGAATATAATTTTAAACTTTCATATTTTTATTTTTTAAGTTTCTTTTGCATATTCATTTCACAGAACAAACTTGTTTATAAAACCAAAAAATAAGGGACCAAAAAAATCAGATTACTTTGTCTTGGGTATTAAAAAATACAATTTTACTCTTTTATTTAAATGGTCACCTATCCTCTAAACTGTTGGATCACTTATATGCAAAGTTCCCATGTTTTCACATAAAATCTTCGTTCAGTTTGGCTTTAAGAATGCAAGGTTGTCATTTGTTTTTGTGTCAAGTTACTTGAATCATACTTTTGTGTCTAATTTTCCTTTTCTACACAGAAAAATTTTACAGGTCCACAGATGAACTATTTTGATACATTTTTAAGAATTTTCCCTTTTTATTGAAGTCTATTTTGTATCATTTGTTTTTTCTTTGTCTTTGTGGTTATTTATGTGTTTTAGTTACAGAAATGTTCTTTTTTTTTCCTCTCCTTACCGGTGTTTATAATGATCATTAAGAAGGCTAGTTTTGATCCCATGGTATCTGTTTAAATAAGTAATTTCTATGTGATTAGTTGAAACATAAGCATTAAGAAATATGGTTAGAATGTTCAAATAAAAATCTAAAACTAAAGTATGGCAAGAAGCTTAGTCTAGTCTTTAGTGTTATGTTTCAAATTAGGAGCTAATGATTTTGAAGTAATTTAACTGTATGACTTATTTGAATGTTTACTGTAAGTAGAATATCCCATGCCTCATACTTAAAAAGTATAAATTATGTAATTTAAGAAACTTAATAGGCAAAAAATAGTCAATATTTAGTAAATTTAATATGTAAACAGTTATATATTTGGGGTTGTAGCATAGCATTAACACTTAGGACAGCAATCTTGAAAAGGTTAATTAAAACTAGAGATACAGACTGCAGTTATTTACCTTCTTAAACTAGTTGTTTTATTATGGCATATAAATGCCATGTTGAGTCTTTTGAGATTAAGGTAATTTCCATGTAGAATAAATGATTAAGCAGCATATTCACAAACATGTTTGATTTGTTCTTCTTAAGTCATTCATATGACTTGAGCTCTGGGTTTCGTTATTGTGTACCCAACTTTGAGTTACCAATAGATAAAACATAATACGATGAAAGCCGAGGGACTGGCCTTGAAATCGTCACACTCAATATTTGTCTACAATATGTTTCAGATTCCTCTCAGAAGTACAAACTTTAGGCAAACTTCTTAAATTTATACTGGATCATCTTGATGTCTCTGCATATATGTTTAAACCACAGTAACTTAGATTTTGTACTAGAAAATCTCTAACTCTTAAAAGCAGATGTATTTAAAGCTTAGTTACTACTGAGAGAAGTCAGAAAGAGTGTGGATTTTGGAACCAAGCACATTTGAGTTTAGATCCTTACCCAATTACTTACAGAAATAAGTAGTATTAAACATGTCATTTTATCTCTTTATGTCTTTATGTAAAGACACAGACTGTTCTTGGCAATTTACTTCAGAGTCACCTATGGTACTTGGGAAAAAAATTTGGATTTCTGGGCCCCACCTGACCAATTGAACAAGAATTTTTATAGGTAGCCTTAGAAATTTTGTGTTTAACAGATTCTGAGGCAGTTTTTGTTACTATTGATAGTCTAAAACTTTAGTTTGCTTTATTTGTAACTTATAGACAATATCTACTTCAGATGAAATGCTAACAAGGTTTTAGATCATGCATATAAAATATATAGCACTGGACCAAGGACTTACCAGCTCTTAGTTGTAGCTATTATACTAACATAGGTGTTGGCAAACGTTTCTTATGAGGGGCTAGGTAGTACAACTTTTAGGCATTGTGGACCAGTTAGTCTCCATTGCAACTGTTCAGCTGTGTGATGAGGCATGAACACAGCTATAGACCATACATACATAAATGAGTGTGGCTGTTTTCCAATAAAACTTTACTTCCAAAAACAGGTGGTGGATTGGGTTTGGGCTGAGGGTACATAGTTCGCCAATCCTGTATTATGTTTATAGCATTTGTTTTACAAAATGTACCTGATTCTGAAAAAAAGAAAAATGGTTACTATAGGCTAGTATCTACTCGTAATAGGACTTAATTAACAGATAGATTTGACGTAACAATTCAGTTTGTCTTTAAGTGCAATTTTTAATTTCTATCTCAAGTATAATTTGAGAGTTTAATTTAGAATTAAAAATGTGTGTATATATATATGGGTATGTGTATACATAACATATTTTTATACACAAGGCACACACACTATGAGCAGCCTGCAGTTTGTAGGCATTTTTACATGCGAACGTTATAGGAACTGATAGGCATCACAGGAAGAACTTTTGCCTCCACCTGCTCTCACCATGTCAGTTGACAGGACTCAGGACATGGGAGAAGAGTGAGCTTCCTTTCTGAAGTTGATGGTAGCTGTCAAGATTTTTGAAAAGTTAGTGCCAGGAATTAGGTGATTGGTAAGCAGCGGCCCATTCCTTGCCTTCAATGAAATGACATCCTAAAAAGGTAAGAAAAGAATACTTAATGATAATGGTGATAGAATTTAATGTATAATAAGGAAACCAAAGGCAGTGTTTCTTGCTTCAGAACGTTAGGACTTATCAGTCATCTTTTAAGTCAATCGTTAATTTAATAGACTTTAGATTAAGCAGAACAAATTATAATATTACCTGTTGACTAACTTCAAATCTAATATTTTAATTTCAACTGATCATTTAACTACTGACGTCAAGAAATTGCTAAAGCTGTTGAGATTTCTATCTCATGTCTTGATGTTCTCTCAGACTGTTTATTGGTCTCATGACTTTTGGTGACTGTTTCATTCTCTTCCTTTCCCCCATTTCTTCATAAAAGCTCATGCAAATACCTAATATATAACTTTAAATTTCAGTAATGGCAATCACTGTTTATTTTCTCTGTTAGCAAAATACGAGAAGCTGATTTACAGCTGTTTAAGGAAATACAAATGAGTAGAAGAAAAGGAAAAGCTTTTTCTGGAAATTAAAGAGTAAACCAGGTTTTGCTTTATTTTGTTTTGTTTTAACAGTTCTACGCAATATAAATAGAAAATGGGTGAGTCCCCATAGTCACTCGATTGGCTCTAAATCTGATCTATCTGTACTACTCCTGAGAAGGCTTTGTAGTTGTCATTTTATTAATATCTTAATGACGGAAAAGAGTTTTTCGTTGCTTTTTAAACATTTAAATACGTACAAATTGATTTTTGTGTTTGGTAAACTGTTTTCTAGAGTGTTTTTTTTGAATGTAGTATAATCTTTCACTCTGTTTTAATTTGTATTCTCAACCGCTAGTTAGCAGAAAATAAAATATCTGTTAAGTCAGGTAATAAAAAACTTAAACGAACCATAAAAATCTAACTTATTAATTAAGAATGACCTAAAATAGGTACTAGTTTTTTTAAAAAATTCATATATTCTAGCCCACTGTGTTCAGTCCTGTACTTGAATAAAAATGTCAGAAACACCACACTTTTTTCTTTAGTTTTGCATGCTTATTTTGTCTTCCCTCATCCCCCCAGCAAATGTGTTATTGTGTGTCAGCATTTTCTGCAAAATTTCCATTTTTTCCACTAGCATTCAAATATTTTCTGTGTCCTAGGGATTGCTCTATGTATTGCATGATGAAAGAGGAAAGGGACCCTACTACCCCTCCAGGAGGCTGTGTATCATGTAGTGGAGGAGTCAGATCCTTATTACATTTAGAATGATGAGTGCTATGGTGAAGATCAGCAGAGTACTACAGGACACCAGCATGAGGAGTGAAGGGAAAGTGTTTCAGACTAGAATACTTCCTGTCTTTTTCTGAATAACATAGAAAACATTTTTCTAACATTAGTAGGATTATAGTTCCTTTTCTTATTGTTCTCTTTCCACCTGTCTAACACTGCAGAGCAAGTAGGGTGAGTGGGAAGGATTTTCAGATTATCATATTGACTATTTTGCTTTTTTAAAAATTCATTTCTCCTAACAACAAAATAAAGGAATTCAGACAAACATGATCATATGATAACTATATAGCTTTAGCTAATACATTATTATTTTTTGGTTTTAAAGTACTTTTAAAAATTGGCAGACTGTTTTCAATATACTAAGATGTGAACAGTTTAACCAGTAGTGTAGGGATTGGAATACTGTGATAAAGATATACAAGAAATAAAGTAATACAAAACAAAATGTAGCTTTGGAAAATTCAAATTATGTTTTTATTCATCAATCGTATACTTTACCTATTATGTGCCTGCCATTGCAATAATTATATAAAGATAAATAAAATAATACTCCTAGTCCTTAAAGTAGTAATTCTTTACTTTCTAAAGGTCAGGGGTCCCTCGAGAATCTGAAAAATTGAGAATCTCCTCCTAAGAAAATGTACATACACATAAAGTTTTAGGGAATATTCTCATTGTCTTTTCATCCTTGAAAGCCCAATTAAAAATTCACTTCTTAAAGAACTGACAAGATGGTCATGCTATATGAGCTAGTGAATTATTAAATTAAGGCTGATGTGGATATTCTTTTAAATAAAGTGAAATTTTAGAAGTCAGAAGTTAAATTTATATTTTCTGTTGTTAGGAAAGCATTTTCCAGTAATTTGATTTTTCTGGCACCCTAACTAAGGGAAGTTGGCTTTTTAAATTTTACTTTGTTGCAGAAGATTAAATTTAAGGTTGAGTTCCACTTTGTTTGCAATAGTTTGAAAAAGAATAGTTAATGCAGATTTTTTTTTAAACTTTTTTTCCTTTTAAGCTTTGTGTCTTGTACAATGTGAGTTTGCCAAATTTTCTTCATCTGCTACAGATTAGGTATGCCATTGTTGCTGCCATGTGGCGGCGCACCCCGTGCTTCTTAAACGCACTGACTGGAGGTTTATCGCATCACTTGTTCACATGCACGGAGCCTGGTAACAGCCTCATCTGTATCTTGTTAGCTTCATTTTCTTACTTTTAAAATTTCATTATTTATAAACTCAACATAGCATTTAAAAATAAAGGCTAGTTTTAATGAATTAATGTAACTACAAAAAGTCATTGCTAAAATTTTCATAGTGAAACAGATTTTAACTTTTGTTAAAATGTGCTATGCTTTAATTAGATTATATTTACAAGCAGGCATGTTTTACCTGCCATTTAACTGTATTTGCCAAATTCTAAATAGAATTTTGAAAATTGAAATTGAAGCTTTTATTTATGTGGCAAAAGTAAGCTTCAGGACTGGGCTGTGTATTTTTATTGGCATGTAACAGTTAATATGAGCTCTACAAGAATTTGGGTTTAAAGAGCTAAAGCTATCAACAGCTGCAAATTTTAAAAATATATATGTATATTAAAACTGTTAGGTTAGCTCAATTGTACAACTTAGTAAGTCTTGTATCCTGAGTTTCTGAAGGCTGGTGGATATATAAGTATCTCCAAAATCATTGTGTTTTAGCCTTTTTACTGATAGTTTTGTATAGGGAATTTATCTTACTCTCTTTTAAAATAACATTTTTCTTCGAATTTATTTCTATTATTTATTGTAAATAAATTTGAAAATAACAAAAATAAAAGAAAAAAGTCACTTGTCTATCACCTGTTAGTAGTTTAAACATTTTGGTTTATTTCCATTCATCTTTCCCCCATGCATTATTTACATATATATTTTTTCTCTGTAGGCATATTTTAATAATTTGGATCACAGTTTACTACTTAGTGTCTTCTTTTCATGTTACATTTGTAATTTCCCTGGTCATTATTTTTGAAAATGAGATTTCTTCATGGCTTTATTTTATTTTCATGCCCGCAAGTATTTTATCCTAATGGTTGTCTTCACTCTCCCACTCCCAATGATTTCTGTAAAAGAAACTTTAAAACATGTTTCTACTTCCTATTCTGCAGTTTAGTAAAGTGATTTGGTTAACTCTAAGACTTTTTGTGGAATAGTGTTCTGTGAATTGGAGTATACAAGGTGGGAGGATCACTTTAGGCCAGGAGTTCATTACCAGCCTGGGCAACATAGCAAGACCCTGTCTCTACAAAAAACAAAAAGAGAAAAAAACATAATACTCAAGGTAGTTGAATTGCTCTGATTTGTCACCAATATTTTTAAATGTTATATTTATTACAATAATATGCATTTAATTTTGATAACTGGATTATATTTTGATTATTCTCACTTATTCTAGATGTGACATTCAAGTTTAGAATTATATATTAAATACAATTATATTTTTAAAAATTTGCTTTTATGTAAAACACTATTTGCCATGACATTTTTTTGTCATACAATTTTTTTCTTTGTGTTTGAATATGATCAAATACTTCCCAAAATTAAACTTAGAAATGTATATCAAGACATTCTAATTCAAAAGCTGTTTTTATTTGAGAAATATTTAACAATGTGTTAAGACCAGGAGTTTGTTCTCCTACTTCAGATAATTAAAAGACAGTGTAACTATGCAGGTGTTATTAAACATTTTCTATATTCTTATAGCCATCTCTGCTCATATATCCATTTTAATTCCACGCCCCTGTAAGCCTTCGAGTTTGTGATCCTTGTTGAAGACAGTGACCCACATTGATTTTTATTTTTTAAGGTTTCTCTCATTTTTTTTCTTATTTTTCTCTTGAACATAGTACCTATATTTTTGTTAACACAAATCCTCTGTAATATTAATTACTCAAAAGTTAAAAGTTCCTGAGTAGTAGTATGAAAAAAACTAGATTATCTTTGGAGAATTATAATGACATGCCTATATATGTAGCAATAATTTAGAACAGGAATCTATTTAGCTTATGTAAATATTTCTCACATTTATAAACATTAAAAGAAACCATACTTTTGGTTTTTATAAGATAAAACCACCACCTTAATGCATCTTAATGCTGCTCAGTTTATGGAAACCTTAGTTATGTAGTATTACAGGAAAATGTAAGAGTATGATAGCAACTAACTGCTTGTTAATGATCTTAATTTTAATTTGCTCAGCAAGTATTATAGCATTACTGCAAGATTTACAGAATTCAGATCTTTAAAAGTTTATATTTTATTTCCATATGTAGATAAGCTTGTCAGTTTACTGTTGGAGTAACATAAAGTTTTCATTAAAATTACACAGATTATTAACAATTTCCAAAGATAAAAATTTCATTTCTAAATAAACTCGAATTTTTAAGTAACTGATGCCCCCATGTGGTGAAAGATGTATTTTACTTTTGTTTAAACCTGGACAATGACTGTTTTTTCGTTTTTCTTTAATAAAGTGGACATAAGTGTTTACAAAGAAGCTGTTGACCAAGAGACATAATTTGAATTTTGTAAAGCTCATTGCCATAAAATTCACAGCCTTACCCTGTATTGTCTCAGAAGTGCATGTAATCAAGCACGTACAATGAGACAAAATATTGGAAGCTATTTAATTACAAATAGCATAGGGATTTTCTGATCTTATGTATGATTTCTTAATGTCTTTGTTTTTGTGTCTCATATAGGTGATGTACAGTTCATTGATTATGAATATTCTGGATACAACTACCTGGCATATGATATTGGAAATCATTTCAATGAATTTGCAGGTATAACAATTGGAGTAACTTATTTAGCTTTGAAATGTTTTCAGAATATTTTATTCTTTCTTTAAAGTAGATAAACAGGGAGCAGGAGCAACATTTTTCCATGTATTGTTGACCATTTTTCTTTGCTTTTGTTTATTACTGGAGGAAAGCAGAGATGACCAAAATTTCTTCCTTAATTGCCATCAGAAAGTAATAGGGGAAAACTAATGATTATGGCTTCTGTTGAGACCAGACATAGTGTAAAGTGCTTCATAAATCTTACCTCATTTTTTCTCCACGACAGTCCTGTAAGGTAATATTCCCAGTTTACATATCAAGAAAGAAACTCACCAAGGTTGCAGTAAAATACAGAAAACTAAGATTTGAAGCTAATTTTTAAGCATTTGAAAAGCCTTTGCTGTTTCCATTGTAAACTTGAGCTTTTGGAGTGTTGGTTCACTAAAAAGCTCAATAACCTTTTTTATTTTTGTCTTTGGCTATGAATATTGAACAGTCGGTCATTTTTATCCCTATTAATCTACAGTTAAATTAATCTAAAATTACTGGTTTTTAAAATGTTAAGTGGAAATAATTTAAAATAACTTTATCACTCTTTATTTAGAAACATAAAGTGTTCTAAAAACTAAAGATTAAGAACATTCCCCTGGATGGTTTATATCAAGTAGGAATTTTTTATTGTTGAATTCATATTTGCATAAGTTTATGTATTTATGTATTTTTATATACTTCTGATTACCAGACTGGGAAATACATTGGGAAAAATTTTTAATTTGACGTTTCCAGTTATTTTGGACTACCAACCTTATCATATACATGCTATAACCCCACATATATGCTGTATGTATTTTTACGTATCTCATCTATGGAAGGGAAATCTAGCTGTGCATATAATGAAATATTACCATGTGAGTAATATAGACAGTCACTGCTATGGATATGAAATAGAAAACTCCAGTGATCTTCTAATGGTTTTGTGGACAGAAAAAGTGAGCTAAACCTCGTGAGTTAGGTAGAATTTGGATGTGCAAACAGAAGAGAAGGAAAGGGGAAAAAACTTAAAGATGAATTACTTATTTTTATAGGATATAAAATTCATGAAGAACACTAGAAGGTTATAAGACTAGTGAGGTAGATTTAGACCAACTTATATAGAATCTTGGATGATAAGCAAAATAGTATGATTGGTCTTCTAGTTTGGTATTTTCCAAACTATCGATCATGAAATTAAATTTGTGGGGTAATGACTTTTTTTTTTTTTTTTTTTTTTTAAAGCAAGGAATGAAAAAGAAACAAAATATCAAGGCTGGAAAATGTTGTTGGGATAAATACTGTTTTTTGAAATTTAGTCTCAGCTGGTTATATGTATAAGGTGTCAATAAAAATGTATTTTTGCCATGAGTCATGGTTTAAAAAGTGTTATAGCTACACTTTCAGATAGTGCTCCAAATGTCAGCATGCTTAAGAATTTCCTGGGGTGCTTCTTAAAAAGGCATATTTTAGGCTTGCGATGCAGCTGCTTCGGAGCTACACTCTTTGTGGAAAAATTGAAGCTATGAGAATTGATTTGGTGATCAGCAGTAATGTGTCTTAGCATTAAAGCTGAAATATAGAATGATTGTTTGGTTTATTATTTTAATAAATGCTACTTACTTAACATGTAGTATTCCAGCCAAAATGGAACTTTTTAAATGAAAAAAATGGCAGTTTTAGGGATTATTAAGGTAAGCAGAAGAATATATGGTTTAAAATTTTTCAGTGTATTTTTTTTTCTTCTTCAGGTGTAAGTGATGTAGACTATAGTCTGTATCCAGATAGAGAACTCCAGAGCCAGTGGCTGCGTTCTTACCTTGAAGCCTACAAAGAATTTAAGGACTTTGGGACTGAAGTTACTGAAAAGGAGGTAGAAATACTCTTCATTCAAGTCAATCAGTTTGCTTTGGTAAGTTTAAATGTATGCAATTAAGGAAAGGTTCTGACTGTAATTTAAAATGCCTCTAAATTTTCATCGTCATATGAGACAATTTCCTAAGTTTTGTTAATTTTTGTTCAAAATAATGAAAATACATGATCATTTACAGTATGCATTACCCATTGCATTGCTTTTAAGGACAAAAATTTTGTTTCATTCCTTGCTATATCCCCATCCCTTTGAACAATGCCTGGCCATATGGTAGGTACTCGATAATTATTTGTTTAATGAGTGGATTCTTATTAGGGTTAAGATTGATGCATAAAACAGTTTCTTAGTCTATTCCTTTCTTTACATCAAAGTCAGATTTTACAGGAGAGGAGCTTTTCCACAACCCATTTCATGGTTAGATCTTATAGGATTGTGACAATAGTAGGTTGGAAGAACCAGTAGGATTGTGTTTTTCATGAATTATCCAGTGTTTGGTCTTCTTGACCTTCATTTGATGAGCATTCGTTTCCAGCTTCATTGTTGTCTTAAAGCTTTATTATTAAGACCTACTTCTCTTTACATGCATTTATATTTTAAAAATTAGCTCATTAAATTATCTTTTGAGATATATTAGAATGATCTTTCAACTAAGGTGCTGCTGCTTTTTAGTTTTTAATATAATTTTGTATAGTTGGCATGAGAAATATTTATCTCTCCAAATAGACCCTAGAGGTGGTTCACAAGTATACCATTTTCATAGTCTTGAGGAACTGTATGCCCAGAGTCACTCACACTATGTCTCAAGTAAGGGTGTCCTGAAATGTTCCTTTACCTGCTGTTCTTACACCTATTTTCAGTACAACTACTAGTTCAATTAATGACATGCTCTACAGCTGGTCCTAGGATGCCTGCTGTTTCTATTATTCTATTTAAGCATGATCTTAGAGAATGTAGGGTTTTCTTATTAGGTCATTTAGGTGAATTTCAGAATCAACCTAATATTCCATTTATGCATTGAATTTGTTAATTTTCTTAGTCATCGGTCCCACTGTTTGCTATTAGAAAGGTAATTTGAATTCCTTTGCAAACTTTTGATGACATTTAACTTTTTTTTGGATACTGTGATTATATCTGTACATGGTATTGAAGAAAACCTTTGCTTCTGATTTGATCACCAAATTGTTTATAAATATTCATTAATCGGAGACCAAGTACTTATTTTAAGTCTGATAGATTGGAAGCATTAAAAAGGAATGAAGTGCATTCTTTCAAAATGCTTATAATTCAGAAGGGCGAATAAGATGTACAGAATAACTTTTGGTGGTAAAATTGGACACTCATTTCTTTTTAATTTGATTTTATTTTTATATTTTTTAAGTTTTATTTTGAGACAGGCTTTGCTTTATCATCTGGGCCTGGAATATAGTGGTGTGATCACAGCTCATTGCAGCCTCAACCTGCTGGGCTAAAGCAGTCCTCCCACCTGAGCCCCCCGAGGACCATGCCTGGCTAATTTTAAAAATTTTTTATGGAGACTAGATCTCTTAATATTGCCCAGGCTGGTCTCGAACTCCTAGGCTCAATTGATCCTCCTCCACTCAACCTCCCAAAGTGCTAGGATTACAGGCATGAGCCACCTTGCCAGGCCTATTTTTTTTATTAGATACAAGGTCTTGCTCTGTCACTCAGGCTGGAATGCAGTGGTACAATCATAGCTGACTGCAGCCTCAAATTCCTGAACACAAGGGTTCCTCCCAACTCAGCCTCCCAAGTAGCTAGGACTACAGGCACACGCCACCATGCCTGGCTGATTTTTTAAAAACTTTTTGTAGAGACAGGGTCTTGCTATATTGCTCAGGCTGGTCTTGAACTCCTGACCTCAAGCAGTCCTCCAGCCTCAGCCTCCCAAAAGTATTGGATTGCAGGCATGAGCCATATGCCCAGTCATAAAACCCTTTTTGGTATAAAATTATCAGTAAATTGGAATTAAAAGGAAACTTACTCTGATTTGAAGTAAAAAAGAATATCTTCATGAAATGTACAACAGATATATTAATATTTATTAATTTATCTTTTTTATCAGACCTACTGAATGTATGATATATTAATAAATACTCTGTATTAATATATATTCAGTAGAAGGTCTGATAAAAAGGATAAAGGATAATTGATAGAGACATAAAACTTTAGTACCTTTTAAACAGCATTTCTGACTAATTTAATACGTCCTCTGAATTTACATATAGTTAGTTTTTGCATAAGGGCATAGAGTAAGTATTATACTCTGAGATTCTGATACCAATTACCAGTTCTTCCTTATTAAGAAACATTAAAAGCCCTTTATTTATTAAGTCAGTTTTTTGTTTCGATTTCTGTTCTTATTTTATCAGAATTCTACTGATTGTCTATTGTGCGCTTTTCCTGTCCTTCTGGGATGTCACAGCTTTCTTGCATCAGGGCCTCTGTTGTTATCTTCTTTTGATAAGTCTTCTTTTCTTTTTCAAAACTTTCTGTAGCTTCTTTTTAGCTAGCCAGTTTACCTTCCTCTCTTACCAACTATTAGTTTCCTCCCACTGTTATGTAAAGTATGTGCCTGTCACATCTAAGTATTTGAATGAATTAATAATTGTGATTGCAATGTGAAATAAAAGGAAACCCTCAATCTTACTCTCTTATTCTTCATGCATTTCTCAGACATTGCAATCTGCCTTTTCCCTCACTACTATAAAAAGAAAATCAGGTAAGGTTTACCAATCATGATGTAATTGCTAAGCCCAATTTCAGTTTTTCAGTCCTTACCTTACTTGATCTGTCTATAGCATTTGGCGGTATTTAACATTGATTTAAAAAGCTTTTGTTGACTTTTGTGATAGCTTTCTGTATGGTGAAAACAAGGAAATGATCAAAGTATGGCTTCATGAGTCACACACTTTTTTGCCATACAAAGATAACTTTTCCCCATAGGTTCACAGTGCTTAAAGAGAGAAAGAACAACCTAAACAAATCTCACAGGGAATATACTCAGCAGATGAGGTACTGACTATATAATGAGCGAGTTCCAAATTATTAAAAGTCTAGTCCAATTAGGATGAAAGCAGAAGAGGATTGAGCTGTACCTTTTTAAGATTCGTTTCTCAGGCTTGACCAACATAGGAGAGATCCATGAAGACACCTGAAGTTCCTGGACCCAAGAAGGTGGTGTTAGTGTTGTCAGGATGAGACTATATATAAAGCTCCAAGGCCTGCATAGGCCTGAACTCTCTGCTTTTGGAGAAGTAGCTGACAAAGTGGAGCCTATCACAGCCTTAGTGTTCAGAGTGTCAGAAGTCCTCTAGTTGAAGTCAGCTACTCACATGGGGTCTGAGAGAGTGTGATGTAACATTCCCAAGAGAAGAAGGAGTTCACTCCAAGTACTCACATATGGAGTCTATATTAGCATTCTCCAGAGAGACAGAACTAATAGGATATATGTACATTATGAAAAGAAGTTTATTAGGGAAAATTGTCTTACATGATCACAAGGTTAAGTCTCACAATCGGCCATCTGCCAGCTGAGGAAGAAAGAAACCAGTAGTGGCTCAGTACAGGTCTGAAGCCTCAAAACCAGAAAAGCCAACAGTATAGCCTTCAGTCTGTGGCCAAGGACCCAGGCCCCCTGCAAACCACTGGCATAGGTCCAAGTGTCCAAATGCCGAAGAAGAGGGACTCTGATGTCCAAGGGCAGGAGGAGCAGGAGGAAGCATCCAACATCGGGGAAAAGAAGGAAGCCAGAAGACCCAGCAAGCAAAATTATCCTGCATACTTCTGCCTGCTTTGTGTTTGCAATGTAGCAGCCAATTGGATGATGCCAACCCACATTGAGGGTGGGTCTTCCTCTCCCAGTTCACAGATTCAAATGTCAAGTCTCCCCTGGCAGCACCCTCACAGACACACCCAGAAACCATACTTTACCAGCCAGCTAGGCAACCCTCAATCCAAATAAGTTGACACCTAATGTTGACCGTCATAGAGTCTGACAAAGCTTCACATTCCCCTGAGGAGTGGGAGTAGTTGCATTTTCTTACAAATGGGATCTGATATGTCTCATATTCTTTTTTTTTCTTTCTTTTTTTTTTTTTTTTTTTTTTTTTTTTGATATGGAGTCTCTCTGTTGCCTAGACTGGAGTGCAGTGGCATATTCTTGGCTCACTGCAACCTCCCTCCTGGGTTCAAGCAAGTCTCTAACCTTGGCCTCTTGAGTAGCCAGGATTACAGGCGTCTGCCACCACAACCGGCTAATTTTTATATTTTTGGTAGAGACAGGGTTTTACCATGTCAGCCAGGCTGGTCTTGAACTGCTGAACTCAAATGATCCACCCACCTCGGCTTCCCAGAGTGTTGGGATTACAGGTGTGAGCCACCACACCTGGACATATTCTTGAAGGGAGGGAGAATACATCATTTTAAAGCTGTGTGACAAATTCTCTTTTTCTGCTGTCTTACTCAGTCTCTTAATCTGGCTCCTCTTTCCTCCTTTTCTTTCAGCCCTCTTATGTGTTAAGAGTATTCTATAGTGTTCTGATTTGGGTCTCTTCCCTCCTTTCACTTTATATTGCTTTTATTTACTGATCTAGTCCCAAGAATTTTATTCCTGTTTCCATTAATGATCTCATGTTGAGTTTCTTCCCACTATTGAGCTCCAGACTATCTTGATCCATGGTCCCATTAGTATCTAACCATATATCCAAAGTGAGTTTTTATTTTGTGCACCCTGTCTTCTACCTTGTTATTTTTTCTTCTACCTCATTATTTACTCTTCTACCTCATTATTTACCTCATTATTTATATAATTTACTTATTATATACCAAAACCAGAAAATTTTCTCTCATGTGTTTCTTTTCCTCATCCTCACATGTTTTTTGTTTCCAAGTTCTGTTCTTGATTTCAGCTCCTTCTCTCTTAACCTTTAATTGAGGACTTAATCTCTTGCAACATTAGCCTTTGCTGCTCTCTTTACCTTCAGGTTTTTTTCTTGTCTTTAATTTATCTATATTAAAAAAGTGATCCTTTCTAGTAACTAGAATTGAATTTGTCAATTAGATTGTGTCACTTTTCTGTTTTATGGCTCCCTGTGACCTACAAAATGAAATACAAATGACAGCATCTGTAAACTCTTATTTCCCACTACTTCACATCTCCTACTTCTGCCCTAGCAGTCATTTTGTGCCTGCATACTCCATGATGTTTCATGCCTGCCTGTATTATACTTAGGTTATTCCTTCTACCTGGAATGTCCTTTTCCCTGCATCCCTTGGCAGATTTCTCTTATTCCTTTTGGATGTGTCTTAAGTGCTGTTTCCTCCTTAAATAGTTTCCTCCTTCCTTGCTCACTTGTCATTAAGAATATAGCATATATGCATTATGAAGCTGCTTTGATAAAAAGCAGGCATCTCCAGACTACGGCCCGCATGCGGCCCCCTGAGGCCGTTTATCCACCTCCCCGACCCCCCACCCCTACCCCCGCACTTCAGGAAGGGGCACCTCTCTCATTGGTGGTCACTGAGAGGAGCACAGTATGTGGCGGCCCTCCAACGGTCTGAGGGACAGTGAACTGGCCCCCTGTGTAAAAAGTTTGGGGACGCCTGATAAAAAGAAAAGAAGGTCTGAATAATAAGATCAGGGCATACATGTTTTGAAATACTATAAATGGTTAGGAAATGTTTATTGCTCAGGCCATGATACAGACTTCTAAAGATTATAAGACTTCACCTGTCCTTGATTGTTTAGTGTTGAGAAGGTGGTGAACAAAAGTAGGTATATGCATTATAAAACCAAACAGAGTATACGTAATGGCTTTGAGGAGTTTTTCTTTTTTTTTTTCCTTTTCCCCTTACATGCACACTGGGGATTTATTTTAGTTAGTTATTTACCGTATAAAGCTTTGAATATTTCTTTGCAACAGTGGTGAGTAGTCTAGAAATTAAAATACCCTTTAACAGAGATTTAACATATCCATAACTTCTAAATGTGAAAGAAATAGTATAGTTACAGAATTTATTATTTTTTTGATGTACTTGTATTTTTGGGAAATGCAAATAATGAATGGGCTGTTTTCTGCCTTTGCTTAATTCATTGTTATATATTTATCACTTCCCCCCTATAAAAATTGTTGCCTACAAAAGTGAGATTTCAGTGAGATTTTATGGGTAATGCTTCCCTAGTGTAGAATTATTTAGTTAATTTATGTTAAGTATATGAATAAAACTGATTGAGAAATATAGTTACCATTTCTGCTTGACAATGGTGAGAAGCACTAAGTTGGTGTTTTTTAAAATGCAGAATGGCTTGATTTCTCAATCTTTTCCACTATAGAACAAATTTAATAGGAAGAAGAGATTAGGATAATATCTACAGGTGATTTTATATCAACATGAAATATGCCAAGGTGATTTAGACTAGTGGTTCTTAACTTTTTTGATCTTAGGACCCATTCACACTTAAAAAATTTTTTGAAGACCTCTACAAGCTTTTGTTTTTGTGAATTAATTAGCATTATTTATCATATTGGAAGGCAAAATTCAAAACGTTTAAGTATATATATTTAAAATAAACTCATTAACATAAATATCATAAATAGAATAACTATTTTTCAAAATAACAATTTAGTGAGAAGAATGGCATTGGCATTATTTTACACTTCTGCAAATTTCTTTAATGTCTGGCTTAATAGAATACAATGGGATTTCCTGTATTTGCTTCTGTATTACATCTTTTGTGATGGATTGTTTCATTTGAAGTATATGAAAAAAAATTTCACACATGCATGTTGGAAAAGAGGAGTATTTTGCCTTTTCAGATAATTGTGGATATTCGTTTTTGATACTAGACCAAAACTCAACAAGTGATAGTTTCTTAAAGGTTAGTTGCCATGAATAATCTTAACAGTCAATTAATTTTTTTACTCTATTACATTAAAATCTTCTGATTTATCTTGCAGATTGAATGATTATTTTACCTGTATGTGATTTTGTAATTTTAACAGTATTAGTTATTTGGAAAGTAATTGATTGATTGAATTGTATAGATCTTCCAAATGTTGACACATCTCATTATAAAATAGCTAAAGATCACATATGTTGACATCACCACGAGTGTCATCAGAAAAACTTATAGTATTATACTGAGAAGCTGTTAAGCTCACAGAATCACATACAGCTTTTCTCAAGTTCTAATTTTAGGGTGAAAACTTGAATTTTATCATTGGCAACAAATACTGTCAGTTATTTTCACTGAAATGACAAGTTATTTTTTTTATATTTGAGAAAATGTCTGCCAAATACCGATGTCTGATAACTCTAGTTTGATAACTCTAGTTTGTGTATTAGTCATTTTTTAAAAATAAAAATGATGTTCCATTAAAAATGTGCAAATTCAACTCAAAAGTCAGTTACCTGTGTTTTTCCGGAACAACCGTTGTACTTTGGATATGCAGTAGACATGCTTTGTATGTACTGCCTATTTCTTCCCACATAATATACTACAGCATGTACTCCAGGGTAGAGATTTAATAAAATTAATAATTTTAATGTCTTCACGAAGGACATTCTTTAGTGACATTGGCTTTTTACTGTTACTGTGTGATGGTGAAGAATAAGGCTATTATACTAGTGTGATTTGCTGCCACTGCCTTGACTTAAGGTAACAGTAGCTTCACCGTCCACTGCTTTTGAACCATTGGCACAAATGTTATCATAGTCAAAAAGGCAAGGAACATACCAGTGTAATTATGAAACTAATTTTGGACTTCTGAAACCTCCCATGGGTTCATTAACCACTTTAAGAACTTCTGATGTAGACTTTGAAAAGAAGGAAATCATCTAATTTCATAATTTTATTTCTCAGTACCTGATACACTTTCTTAGAAGAGCATTATCTTATTAGATAAGTGCACTTATCTTATTAGGTAAGTGCAACGTGCTTTTTAAATAGAGATATTTAGGTTGAAAAAAATTTTTTTACATATATTATTTTTATTAGTCTTTTTTTTTTTATTGCATTTTAGGTTTTGGGGTACATGTGATGAACATGCAAGATTGTTGCATAGGTACACACATGGCAGTGTGCTTTGCTGCCTTCCGTCCCCTCACCTGTATCTGTCATTTCTCCCCATGCTATCTCTTCCCACCTCCCCACCCCCCGCCCCTCCCCCATTTCCCCCCAACAGACCCCAGTGTGTAGTGCTCCCCTCCCTGTGTCCATGTGTTCTCATTGTTCAACACCCGCCTATGAGTGAGAATATACGGTGTTTGATTTTCTGCTCTTGTGTCAGTTTGCTGAGAATGATGGTTTCCAGGTTCATCCATGTCCCTATAAAGGACGTGAACTCATCGTTTTTGATGGCTGCATAATATTCCATGGTGTATATGTACCACATTTTCCCTATCCAGTCTATCATCGTTGGGCATTTGGGTTGGTTCCAGGTCTTTGCTATTGTAAACAGTGCTGCAATGAACATTCGTGTGCACGTGTCCTTGTAGTAGAATGATTTATAATCCTTTGGATATATACCCAGTAATGGGATTGCTGGGTCAAATGGGATTTCTATTTTTAAGTCCTTGAGGAATCGCCACACTGTCTTCCACAATGGTTGAATTAATTTACATTCCCACCAACAGTGTAAAAGTGTTCCTATTTCTCCACATCCTCTCCAGCATCTGTTGTTTCCCGATTTTTTAATGATCGCCATTCTAACTGGTGTGAGATGGTATCTCAATGTGGTTTTGATTTGCATTTCTCTGATGACCAGTGATGATGAGCATTTTTTCATATGTTTGTTGGCCTCCTGTATGTCTTCTTTTGTAAAGTATCTGTTCATATCCTTTGCCCATTTTTGAATGGGCTTGTTTGTTTTTTTCTTGTAGATCTGCTTTAGTTCTTTGTAAATTCTGGATATCAGCCCCTTGTCAGATGGGTAGACTGCAAAAATTTTTTCCCATTCTGTTGGTTGCCGATTCACTCTACTGACTGTTTCTTTTGCCGTGCAGAAGCTGTGGAGTTTGATTAGGTCCCATTTGTCTATTTTGGCTTTTGTTGCCATTGCTTTTGGCGTTTTGGTCATGAAGTCCTTGCCTACACCTATGTCCTGAATGGTTTTGCCTAGATTTTCTTCTAAGGTTTTTATGGTATTAGGTCTGATGTTTAAGTCTTTAATCCATCTGGAGTTAATTTTGGTGTAAGGTGTCAGGAAGGGGTCCTGTTTCTGCTTTCTGCACATGGCTAGCCAGTTTTCCCAACACCATTTATTAAACAGGGAGTCCTTTCCCCATTGCTTGTTTTTGTCAGGTTTGTCGAAGATCAGATGGTTGTGGGTATGTTGTATTTCCTGTGAGGCCTCTGTTCTGTTCCATTGGTCTATATCTCTGTTTTGGTACCAGTACCATGCTGTTTTGATTACTGTAGCCTTGTAGTATAGTTTGAAGTCCGGTAGTGTGATGCCTCCCGCTTTGTTCTTTTTGCTTAGAATTGACTTGGCTATGCGGGCTCTCTTTTGGTTCCATATGAAGTTTAAGGTGTTTTTTTCCAGTTCTGTGAAGAAGGTCAATGGTAGCTTGATGGGAATAGCATTGAATCTGTAAATTACTTTGGGCAGTATGGCCATTTTCACGATGTTGATTCTTCCTAACCATGAACATGGAATGTTTCTCCATCTGTTTGTATCCTCTCTTATTTCGTTGAGCAATGGCTTGTAGTTCTCCTTGAAGAGGTCCTTTACGTTCCTTGTTAGTTGTATTCCTAGGTACTTTATTCTCTTTGTAGCAATTGTGAATGGCAGTTCGTTTTTGATTTGGCTCTCTTGAAGTCTATTACTGGTGTATAGGAATGCTTGTGATTTTTGCACGTTGATTTTGTATCCTGAGACTTTGCTGAAGTTGTTTATCAGTTTCAGGAGATTTTGGGCTGAGATGATGGGTTCTTCCAGATATACAATCATGTCATCTGCAAATAGAGACAATTTGATTTCCTCCTTTCCAATTTGGATACCCTTTATTTCTTTTTCTTGCCTGATTGCTCTGGCTAGAACTTCCAGTACTATATTGAATAGGAGTGGTGAGAGAGGGCATCCTTGTCTAGTGCCAGATTTCAAAGGGAATGCTTCCAGTTTTTGCCCATTCAGTATGATATTGGCTGTTGGTTTGTCGTAAATAGCTTTTATTGTTTTGAGATACGTTCCGTCAATACCTAGTTTATTGAGGGTTTTTAGCATAAAGGGTTGTTGAATTTTGTCAAAAGCCTTCTCTGCATCAATCGAGATAATCATGTGGTTTTTGTCTTTGGTTCTGTTTATGTGGTGAATTACGTTTATGGACTTGCGTATGTTGAACCAGCCTTGCATCCCCGGGATGAATCCTACTTGATCATGGTGGATGAGCTTTTTGATATGCTGTTGCAATCGGTTTGCCAGTATTTTATTGAAGATTTTTGCATCTATGTTCATCATGGATATTGGCCTGAAATTTTCTTTTCTTGTTGAGTCTCTGCCGGGTTTTGGTATCAGGATGATGTTTGTCTCGTAAAATGATTTGGGAAGGATTCCCTCTTTTTGGATTGTCTGGAATAGTTTCAGAAGGAATGGTATCAGCTCCTCCTTGTATGTCTGGTAGAATTCAGCTGTGAACCCATCTGGACCTGGGCTTTTTTTGGGTGTTAGGCTCTTTATTGCTGCCTCAACTTCAGACCATGTTATTGGTCTATTCAGGGTTTCGGCTTCTTCCAGGTTTAGGCTTGGGAGGTTGCAGGTGTCCAGGAATTTATCCATTTCTTCCAGGTTTACTAGTTTATGTGCATAGAGTTGTTTGTAATAATCTCTGATGATGGTTTGGATTTCTGTGGAATCTGTGGTGATATCCCCTTTATCGTTTTTTATTGCATCAATTTGGTTATTCTCTCTTTTCTTTTTTATTAATCTGGCTAGTGGTCTGTCTATTTTGTTGATCTTTTCAAAAAACCAGCTCCTGGATTTATTGATTTTTTGAAGAGTTTTTTGTGTCTCTATTTCCTTCAGTTCTGCTCTGATCTTAGTTATTTCCTGTCTTCTGCTAGGTTTTGAGTTTTTTTGATCTTGCTCCTCTAGCTCTTTCAATTTTGATGATAGGGTGTCAATTTTAGATCTCTCCTTTCTTCTCATGTGGGCACTCATTGCTATATATTTTCCTCTAGAGACTGCTTTAAATGTGTCCCAGAGATTCTGGTATGTTGTGTCTTCGTTCTCATTGGTTTCGAAGAACATCTTTATTTCTGCCTTCATTTCATTGTTTATCCAGTCAACATTCAAGAGCAAGTTGTTCAGTTTCCATGAAGCTGTGCGGTTCTGAGTTAGTTTCTGCATTCTGAGTTCTAACTCGATTGCACTGTGGTCTGAGAGACTGTTTGTTATGATTTCTGTTCTTTTGCATTTGCTGAGGAGTGATTTATTGCCAATTATGTGGTCAATTTTAGAGTAGGTGTGATGTGGTGCTGAGAAGAATGTATATTCTGTGGATTTGGGGTGGAGAGTTCTGTAAATGTCTATTAGGTTTGCTCGTTCCAGGTCTGTGTTCAGGTCCTGGATATCCTTGTTGATTTTCTGTCTGGTTGATCTGTCTAATATTGACAATGGGGTGTTAAAGTCTCCCACTATTATTGTGTGGGAGTCTAAGTCTCTTTGTAAGTCATTAAGAACTTGCCTTATGTATCTGGGTGCTCCTGTATTGGGTGCATATATATTTAGGATCGTTAGCTCTTTTTGTTGCAGTGATCCTTTTACCATTATGTAATGACCTTCTTTGTCTCTTTTGATCTTTGTTGCTTTAAAGTCTATTTTATCAGAGATGAGAATTGCAACTCCTGCCTTTTTTTGCTCTCCATTTGCTTGGTAGATCTTCCTCCATCCCTTTATTTTGAGCCTTTGTGTATCCTTGCATGTAAGATGGGTTTCCTGGATACAGCACACTGATGGGTTTTGGCTTTTTATCCAATTTGCCAGTCTGTGTCTTTTGATTGGGGCATTTAGTCCATTGACATTTAGGGATAGTATTGTTATGTGTGAATTTGATGCTGTCATTTTGATGCTACCTTGCTGTTTTGTTGGTTAGTTGATGCAGATTCTTGATTGTGTTGCTGCTTTTTTACCATTTGGTGTGTTTTTGGAGTGGCTGGTACTGGTTGTTCCTTTATATGTGTAGAGCCTCTTTCAGGAGTTCTTGTAGAGCAGGTTTGGTGGTGATGAAATCTCTGAGTGCTTGCTTGTTCACAAAGGATTTTATTTTTCCTTCACTTATGAAGCTGAGTTTGGCTGGATAGGAGATTCTGGGTTGAAAGTTCTTTTCTTTAAGGATGTTGAATATTGGCCCCCAGTCTCTTCTGGCTTGTAGGGTTTCTGCTGAGAGATCTGCTGTGAGTCTAATGGGCTTCCCTTTGTGGGTAACCCGACCTTTCTCTCTGGCTGCCCTTAGCATTTTCTCTTTCATTTCAACCCTGGTGAATCTGACGATTATGTGCCTTGGGGTTGCTCTTCTTGAGGAATATCTCTGTGGTGTTCTCTGTATTTCCTGGATTTGAATATTGGTCTGCCTTGCTAGGTTGGGGAAGTTTTCCTGGATAATATCCTGAAGAGTATTTTCCAGCTTGGATTCATTCTCTTCATCACATTCAGGTACACCTATCAGACGTAGATTAGGTCTTTTCACATAGTCCCACATTTCTTGAAGATTTTGTTCATTCCTTTTTGTGCTTTTTTCTCTGTTCTTGCCTTCTCTTTTTATTTCATTGAGTTGGTCTTCGACCTCTGATATCCTTTCTTCTGCTTGGTCAATTCGGCTGTTGAAGCTTGTGCATGCTTCACGAAGCTCTCGTGTTGCGTTTTTCAGCTCCATCAATTCACTTATTCTCCTCTCTATGCTGTCCATTCTCGTCAGCAGTTCGTCCAATCTTTTTTCAAGGTTCCTATTTTCTTTGCGATGGGTTAGAACATGTTCTTTTAGCTCATTGTAGTTTCTTACTACCCATCTTCTGAAGTCTGATTCTGTCATTTCATCACCCTCCTTCTCCATCCGGTCTGGTTCCCTTGCTGGTGAGGAGTTGTGATCACTTTTAGGAGGAGAGGTGTTCTGGTTTCGGGAGTTTTCATCCTTTTTACGCTGGTTTCTACCCATTTTTGTGGGTTTATCCACCTGTTGTCTGTCTCTGTCCCAGGGAGTTGGAGCTTTATGAGTTTCCGTTGCACTACTGCCTTTTTTGTTTTTTTTTTTTTTTTCAGGTTGGACCCGCCCAGCTAGCAGCACGCCTAGCCTCTGCCTGCCCGCAGGGGCTTTGCTGAGCTGCTGTGGGCTCCGCCCAGCTGCCCTGAGCTCTTCCCTGTAGTCCTTTTTATATGGGCGTAGTTAGAACTGTCTGGGCAATGGTGGCCCCGCCTCTGTTATGGCGGACTCTCTCTGTTGTGGCAGGTTGCCTCGGCAACGGCGGGTTGCCTCGGCAACGGCAGCCTGCCTCCCTAGCGGTGGAGAGTCTCAGTAATGGCGGAAGCCCCTCCCCCACGGAGCCGGACCGTCCCGGTTCAGCTGTGCTTGGTTTGAAGGGCTCAACCCAGAGGGTTTCCAATTACTGTTTTTGTTTTCGTTGTTGTTGGGGGTGGAGGGGTGGGACCAACCGAGCCTGATCACCTGGCTCCCTGACTCAGAGTCTTTTCTTTTAAGTTGAACGACCCCGCGTTCCGGTCGCTTGTTGAAAAGGCGCCGGGATCTCCCGTGCTGCGACTCACACGGAGTCGGCTCGAACCGCGGCGCCGGCTCCTGGAGGATTTTTTGCCTAGGAATCTCCTGGCCTGACTCGCTATTTCAGATGAATGGGCTATTCTGCTGTCTCAGGGCTCTGCTCGCCAGCTAAGAGGGCTCCCAGACCAGTGGCTTTTGTACGGAGAACCGCAGCAACAGGGAGTGGTCACAGCAGCCGCGCGGGCGGAATCAGCTCCGCGGGGGCCAAAACAGCCGCACCGGCTGGGACTGCGACGCTGGCGACCCCTCTGCCTGGGTATCTCCTGGTCTGTGGGCAATAAGAGTTCGTCTGGAAATGCGGCGTCCACTCACCCTCTGCACTTTCACTGGGAGCTGAAGTCCTGAGCTGTTCTTAGGCGGCCATCTTGAAAGTCCTCCTTTTATTAGTCTTTAAAACAATCCTATGTAGAATACAGAATGGCTAATATTCCCATCTTGTAAATGATAGATGTGACACTAAAATTTGTGACTTTTTGAAAGTTGCGAAGGTACTCAGAGATAGAGCCTGGACTAGAACCTCTGAATCTTGTAATTCAAATTAAGAATTCTTTTTGGTATACTGTGCCGCTTCACCTCGGTATTTAAAAATACCAAGGTCGTGACTGTTGAGTACCTTTTTGTTAAAGCCCCTTTGCTAGTGTTGCTGTAATGAATTTAGCTGAATCAAAAACTTTGTCTTTAAAACTTTTTCTACTTAGAATGTTTCTAGTTAGAATATAGTATTTGAAATCTTCTTCACATTTTAAAATATTACCATGTTTAACTGAAAATAGATTGTAAAGTACACATAATTATTTTACAGTTACTGATTACATTCTAATTTTCCTTTAAGTTCTAAAATCCATATTTTTCCTGACATAAGTTGTGTTACCTTATGTTGTGGTCTGTTATGCAGAATTAAGCCAGTAAGATAATTTCCAGATGTTTATCACCCCTAGCACATTTTTCACATTTAAATATATTTATTGCTTGTGAGATTTGGATTTCCTTTTGTGTTTATATTTTTTATATCAAGAAACAAAGGCCTTTGATATAATGTGTTAAGCCTGTTAGCAATTACAACCATTAAAAACACTAACATACATCTGTCAGTGCTGTTGGTAAACTCTGCTTTATACAAAGCAGGTCAAAAGAATTGGGCTCTATTTTTAAGTGATTATAATTTACCATAACTTTTTTTGGTGTTGATGAAAGTGGTCTGTAGTCATCAGCAGGTGGTACACTTTGGTATGATCTAGGTTTTTGATACATTATTTAAAAAGAACAGCAAGAAAGAAAGTGTGCATGAAGTTGATTTAGAGGATAGAATTAACGATTCATATGTGTTTTACAGAGAGATTCATTATAATAACTTTTAATTTTTTTTCTTCTTTTAAGGCTTCCCATTTCTTTTGGGGATTGTGGGCTTTAATTCAAGCCAAATACTCCACTATTGAGTTTGATTTCCTTGGGTAAGTTAAATTTTGTTATATGGATTACATTTGTCTCTACTTTTGTTTGGATTAACACTTAGAAATCATAGGGAATATTGTAGTTATTTTCGATCAAATATAGAAGTTGCATACATTTAGTAATAGATCTGTAAAGAAATTGCTATAAGCTGTTAAGTGCTTGCAGGATTAGAAAAGTGTCCAGTAGGTGGTGCAATAAACTAAAAATACGTCCTTTGAAAATCTTAAACTCTAAAAAACCAGCCTACAAGACTGAATGGAAATAAGGGAAGGACTAAGTTTTTCAGCTTTGACTAATTTTTTTTTTTTTCTCTTTTCTCACTAGGTATGCAATTGTTCGTTTTAACCAGTACTTTAAAATGAAGCCTGAGGTTACTGCATTAAAAGTGCCTGAGTAAAGAAGAGATTTCATTATTCTCCAGTAGCTGAGCAACGATTATGAATCTTTTCTTAAGAAATCCCAAAAAGCCAATATTAGTTAAATTCTGTTACTTAATTTGGTTATCTTGCTTTATAAATTATGCCTCTAAACAATCAATCTATTTTTTAAATAGACTGAATGATGTCAAGAAATATACCTACTGCTGTCAGTATGTGGTGGATTAGAAATGTGTTAAATCTGCAAAAGGTATAAAGATGACAGTTTAAACATTTCTTTGATAATTTAACCTATGTCGTATGTGAATTATTTATTATAAACTTAACACGATTCTGTGACTTTATATCTGTTTCATGTTTGTTAAGTGTAAGCAATGAAAATGTCCCAGATAATGTTTTTTAAGTTTTACTTTAATAAGATTAATTTCAGTAAACATTCTAGTTGTTCATTGTAACCTTTTTATCTTGATGCATTGTAAGTAAAATGAATCATTTACTTTTTAAATGCCAGTCATTGACTGATGTAGATAATTTAGAATTTTCATATAAAAATATCTGTTTAGGCGAAATACATTCACTGTCTCCGTTGGTGGTACATCTCGTTGAATTGAGTATTAGAAAGTATTTCTTTTTGTGGGGAATATAATTTAGGATTAAATCCCCATTTCTCTATGTAGTATGGCAGTATAAATAGGAATATTTACCATATAATCTTGGAATAAGTATGAATTAATGTTACCAAAATCTGTATTAAATAATGTTTCAAATGCTAAATATGGTCAAGTTACTATTTTCAGTTTAAAAAATTTTACAGTATCAAATTGTTTCTAACCGAAACTTTTCTTTTACTTATAGAGATGCTCTATGTTTTTGATTATTAAAGAGTCACTAGTATTGCTAATTTTTGAAACAAATATACAAAATTTGTCATATGTGGAAATAAGAAAATATTATTTAGGTTAATTGTTAACTATCCAGAGTCATTCCTTACAGTTTTGTTTCGTGTTTTAGTTTGGTTCTGTGTTTTTAGAGTGATAGCAAATGATTACTTGATACATTTAAGTTCAGAGTTATATGTTGAGGCAGTTAAGTAATTAGATAAGGAACATTTAGGGCATTGATCTTGTACACTTAAAATCTGACAAATGACAAAATGTGAATTAAGCAGAAATAGTATGGCAGGAGGGCTTTTGTTTTATTTCTCTTGTTTTTGTTTAACTGTATTTTTTATTTTGTTTAATGGTAAGAGGGAGGTAATTATTGTATGGGAAGAAGTTAGATCTTTCAGATAGATAGGCAGGCTTCAGGGTTTGAAGTGTGCTGTGTGTGGTTGAGCAGTCATGGTTAACTTTACTTAGAAAATTAGCCTGACAAGCTTTGCACTTCGGTCACATAAGTGCCCATGTACAAAGTTGGCTTACTGGATCTGCATATTCAAAATATGCAACTACAAATTTATCCTCTGAGAAATTTTCTGGGGAGTCTGATGTATTCCAAATAACTTATATTCTCAGACAAATGCTTTAAAATACTTGGATTATCTCAAGATTTTTAAAGCTAATTAAGTAAATAGAAACACAGGCCATTTTAAATGGTAAATTCTAGTTACATAAATAGAATCTTAAAATATATTTGTATCTATTACAGTGTTAGACCAGATTTGGTTTCTACCTCCCCAATGTTATAAATGTTCACTTTTGTTTTTCTAAACCATATTACTGTAAGATCAATAGAATTTTGCCTAGTTGATTAAATGAATGGAACCAATTAAGCAACTAGTAGCTTTTTTTAATGTTAATGTGAACTTGAAAAATTGTTTTTGGTGGTTGGAACATTTTCATAAAACAGATAAAGAATGTGTAATAGTCTTGTTTTTTTTTTTTTTTTGCTTTCTGCCTTCTAAAGTGCAACAGTATATATCCTGTAGAACTGTGGGAGGAGAGAAGATAATTTTTCTACCTTACTGCATATTCTCACTTCCAACTGTTTTGAATAGAGATTCACTGAGCCATTGCTGATAGACTGTGCATAGCTGCTAGCTGTCACACTATTGTAAGTTTTTTAGAGAGATTCATAGGGAAGTGAATGTAACCAGGAATAAAGGCTCTCACTTTAGTCCTGGGAATATGGAGTGGATCTTCGGAACAAAATAAGATATTTAATCTGTTTTCCCCACTCTGACTAGATTTTGGGTGTTGTGATGCTCTTACTTCCCGGGTAGGTTTTTGGGATCATGGCGTGGGCTAGCAATAGGGTTCAGAATTGTTTTCCTTTTATATCGACTATTTAAGGGATTCTAAAAGTGGGTAAATCTCAAAGTGCTCTAAAATCATCCCTCTGAAATTTGTCCTGTGGCGTGCTGAGATGTCTGTTGCCTTTTTATGTTAAAATAAGGAACTTGAATGCCTTACCTAATAACTCAACTAGTAGTGAGCTCATTTTGTAAATATGAAAATGGCTGTTAGAAGTGGCATTCATGTATATTCAGTGTTAGTCAATAGACCATAGTGGCCTGGATGCTTTAACAAGCAAAATTCCCTAATTTTTTTCCTTTCTTCCCCTTCAAACTTGTATGATCTCACCTGACCAGTGATGATTTCTTTCTCTCCTAACCCCATGCTACCAACCATTTTCTGGAAATCGAGCAGGCGTGGTAGTAAATCATACAGTTCACATGATCATCTGAGATCAATATGAGCACAAAACTCATCAAGTAGGTCTGCCTGGAATGTATATAAAATAATGTAAATAAAAATTTGTAAATTAGTGTGAATTGTATCTTGCATATGAGATTGTGTATTGTTTTGCATTCTCTTCCCTGTTGTAGAAATTTTTCTGTAAGGAAATGATTCAGCTTGTTGGTTTTAGACTAAAAATAACCAACAGTTGTGGCTGCACAGTGAGATCACAGGAACTGGAAATAGGGTTTGTTGGCTTTGGTTAATGTCAGTACTTATTTATTTAGCCTCTTAGTGCCTAATAAGACTTTTCTTTATTTTTTAGTTAGCTGTTAGGTTTTGTGAGGTTAGATTCCTGGAAGCAGTGAATTTATACACGGTTACATTAATAGAGCTCCATTCTTTGAGTCATGATTCCAAGCTAAAAGAAGTTAAAAATATAATTTAGTAATTTCCTATTTTTAGGGTTGTTAATCTTTTTCTACAAAAGAAAACCTTGAAATTTTATATGTCCCAGTGTGAATCTAAGTTCCATATATACAGAAATAAGACAAATAGTAAGTCTTTAGTTCAACTTAAGCATATCTCAAATGACTTTTCTAATTTTAAAGTTGATCATGATAAGATCATAAAAGACATAAGTAATCTTCTAATGATAACTATTTCCATTTTTGCTGAACTAAAAATATTTAACGTCATAAATATATGTTACTACAGCTTCCAGATTTAAAGAAAAAGGTTTCCCCCAGACACTCTCAATTAAAAGTTAGAACCCTCCATTTTAAAAATTATACAGAAATTTCTTTTTTACATTACACAGAAGCCTTCTATACCATTTTACGAATTCCTGTCTTCATAATATAAATAAAAATACTGTCATTTCAATTTTTAGCTTTAAATTTCTTTTAATAAGCATTCCAAAGTGATACAGATGTATGCTTTTAATCAATCAGTCATTCCATTGATAGACAAAGTTAGCAATGCTTTGCACTAGGAAAGTTATTATTGACAGCAACTTGTGCTATTTTATGCAGAAGACAAACGCCAATAATTATGCACAGAGGAAAAATAATTTTATATGTGTGATAAAGCAGCCTCATTTTTCAAAAGAGATTTACTCTGGTTTTTCTTTAGTCCGTTAGATTTCAGAATGTCCTTTTACTGGGAATTTAATTACATATTAAGATGACCTATTTTTAATTCTTTTTGAAAAGAAAACATTATTGGTTATATTGAACCACCTTATTTAAAAATTTTTAACTTTTATATACCACTTGTGTGATTCCAGTGTCATGTCTTGGGTTTGATGTCATTGGACAGAAAAGTATATCAATTATTTTTAATGAATTTCTTCCCATGTTTGAGGCTCAGTCTGTAAATGAGTTGCTGTAACAGGAAATTCTTGGGTATACCTTACTTGAATACTTGGAAACTGAAATTAATAAGATGTCTTACATAATGAATCAGATTTTTCTGAACAGTTTTTACACTGAAAATCTTCATTTCTGGATTACAATTTGAAATAGAATGAAGACCTGAATTATTTGGATAGAAAAAAATTGATAGTGCTTATCAGAACTGTAAACTCTTGTTTGATGCATCAAACTTGGAGTTCTTTTGTAGATTTCTCTCCTGCAATTTTCTTTTTCTTCTTTTCTGTACTTTATGCACTTACTATACTACTGATGTTATAAAAGAGCAGGGTTAAAAATACTGTATCGGTATTCATGGTAAATCCTGTAGCTTTTCTAGTTATCAAAAAATTGCTTTCTAAAATATTTTGAATCCCTTTTTTTTGGTTAACATCTTACCCATTAATAGTATTTTGAATGTCATTATCCATTTTAGTACAACACCTATATTTATAAAAATTTGAAAACATTACATATTGTATTTGGAACTAATTAGTGAAGAATAAGAAAAATATGACCAACAGAATTGTGAGTGTTGAATTAGTTAAATTTCAAAACTCATAATAAAGGAACTTTCAGATACGTTGGAACCAGTGGTATCCCTGTAAACTAGCTCCTGTGACTAGAAAAGACCCCAAAAAGGCAGTGGAGGAGATTAGAGTGTTTACTTGCTGTGGTTGTTGGTGTGCTGCTACTTAATTATAAGTAGTCACACACTGAAATTCTTACTATCCAGTAATCTCAAGTAGTTTCCTGTATTTATCTGTACTAAATTGACTATAAAGTGAGTCTGCAAAGAGGATACTTTTTGACTGTACTGTATTTAGGAGGCTTTGTACAGCTAGTCAAATCTCCATGATACGAAGTATTTGAGTTTGAAAATATACTGTTACTAAAAGGAAGAAGACATAGCCATTATTCCATGTGCTTAAATGATAATTTTCTTATTCAGTTTCAGAAGAAAAGGAATGAAATTGAGTAACTGTCAATGCGTTAGCTGTATGTTGAATTGGGAAATTGTGGCATAAAGCTTAAATTCGTGTTTATCAAATGTGAACCATAGTAGTATAATGCTGCTTTGTATATAATGTAAGTGCTACGAATAGTCTCAGCACTGAAAATGTATTGATACCTCTTAAATGAATGCAACTTTTGATGTAGGTGTTTTGATATGCCTCAGAAAATATCTGAGTGTCTGAGAATTTGTTAATCTGTTTCGTAATGAAGATACTTCCTGGTTTTTTTGTTTCATAATTTCATGTTTAAAATTTAAGTTTTACATTTTTACTACTGTTAATTTAAGTTAAAATTTGTTCTGTGGATAAAATGGGGTTGGCAGTGAGGAAAATTAAGAACAGCCCCATTCATGTAACTGCTTAAGTAAAAATACATTTTCACTGTGTGTTCATAAACTTTTAATAAAGCTATTTGTCTTTCTGTTTAAATATAAGTGATGTTTAGGCTTTGTTTCTGTTAATAAGGCTTTTTACCATTGATTAAATGAAGGAATGTATCTTTTTGAAGAGATTTATATTCTGTAAATAAAAATTGGTTGTAACAATAAATTGAGTTCTAACTACAGTGTATTCATAAATTTTATCCTTACTTCAACTTATTTTTGAGGTTTCCTCCTTGTGAATATATGCAAACACAAAACTTTCCAAAGTTAGTATATAAATGTATATGTGGAGTGATTCTTTTAGATTCAAATTTTAAATTCTAGTGTTTTGGTTTTTTGGTTTTATAATATACATTAAAAAGTTTTGAAAAAATGTTTACTTTGGAAAAATTTGGTTGAGATGAGACTATGGAATATTATATAAGTTATAAATATTCTGTTTACCTAGTTTAAAAATTCATTATTCTTCTAACAGTATGCTTTGTGTCTTTACTATTCTTTAGAACCAGAGTTGGGAAACAGAGGAATAAAGACACTGAGACGTAGCATCTTACGGTTTAGGCAGGAATTAACCATTCAACCAACAAACTCTTAAAATTATCAGATAGTGTGATAGATGATCTCTGTCTTCAGGTGTTGTTTATTTGCCATGAAGATCAGTTGTCCGTAACAAAAGTAGTCATTAATTTGTGTTTGTGTGTGGGGTTTTTTGTACAATGTTTTCCAGTTTGGGTCTGAGTCTTTCTAATGATAAGCTTGCAGTTATGTATCCCCAACCAAAATACTACAGAAGTGATATGTCCTTGTTAAGGTATCACATCTGAGATGAAGTACTTGTTGATTTTAATTTTGATCACCTAAAGTGTTATTCTGTGTCTTCACTGTATAGCTATTTCCCCCTTGCAACAAATAGGCAATCTGTGGGAAAGTGCTTTAGATTGAGTATTTTGCTCCCCTACAGACATCCTGTTTCCCTCCCCTGATTTAGCAATACTTGATAATTCTTACCCAATCCAATCTTTATTATGATGATTGCAAAATGGTGTTTTAAAAATTTTGCTATGTTCTCCTTTTCTTAGCATTTTACTGAAAGGAATTGTCCTCTTACTTGCATCTGTCTACCTATTTACCTACCTATCAATTGGCTATTTGTATTTTAAGTATAGGCTCATAGATTTCTGTTTTATTCAGTGGGTTATAATTTGCTCAATACTGTATTTATTCATGTGTTCATTAAAATTGTCCAAGATTGGTCTTGAAGGAGCCCCTCAAATCTGGTTCCTTTTGCCGTGGCCCCAGCATGTTTTGAGTACGTATTTTCTAGCAAAAGAAGACATTCCAGACTCATCTTGTACCTTTTCTGCCTCAGCCCTGGAATCAGCCATTTCTCCAAAGAACCTAGAGGTTCCATTTAGGAGGAAGGGTATTTAGAAACCAAGATTTGAGAATTTGGTGTACTTATTGCTCCTGAGATATCACTGATCTATCTTAGGTTCTTTTGGCTTGCAGAGCAAGAAAGCACACACATACACATTTGTATATAAATCTCTTTTTTAGAGATTTTAAGTTCATACTGATACCTTCAATTTCTATACTTGATCTTAGCCAAAAGGCCAAGTTACACCTCCAGCTTCTAACTGCAGAATTTTTCCTTGCCTCTCCCATTTATATTTGTTCCTCCCTGTGTCCACTATGATTATGTTTGTGTATGAAGAACGCCACAGAATTGATAGACTTGTTCAGAATGTGTCATATGAGAGTGTATGTTAGTATACTAATTAATCATTTTTGTAAACGATCATTTGATTAAAGTGGTATCTGCTGGATTCCTCCCAATTCTCCCTCTCCTTCATCCCTCCTTTTCCTCCCCTATTTTCCCCTTTTAATTAATTTTCTGTGTATGTTGGGGGATACTTTGAAACTGCAAATCTTTTGTCATTTATTTTAGCATCCATTGGTGGATTTTGTCTGCAACAATTACTGTGTTTGTCTAACATTGATTTTTCATTTCCCTCTTCTACATTTGGAAATTGAAATTTTGCTGGAAGGAGGAGTTATACCTTTTTTACATTTATTTATTTATTAATATCAGTAAGGACTCAGATACCATTCACTGTCCTCTAATCCACTACTATAATTTTTTTGGTCAAGTTGTTGACAAACAAAATAATTTTGTTGCTCAAATTTTTTATTTTGGCAATTGGGAACTTTTTCAGGTTGGCTTCTGTGTCCTTTCAACATGCTTATGATACAGTAGTTAAGAAGAAAATCCTGATGCAGATAGTGAGGGTATAGAAGTCCTCAGTAAGGTTTTCCTTTTAATGAAAAGGAGCCCCAAATCATTTTCCTTTCTAAAAAAGAGCAGCCTGTAAAATTGAGCTGCAGACATAGATGCCAGCAGTTGTGCCAGTTGTGTTCAAAATGGCAGCTGCATGTTCCCTTCTCTGCCAGCTACATGTACAGTAAGGAGCAGACAAGATGGTGCTGGCCAAAGGGAAAGTTCATTTGCATCATAAGATTAGGGTGAGGCAGCCAGCATTCCCATGCCATATGATGGAACCAATATGTGAGCCCTAGGTAAATCAGGCACTGCCTCCTCAAGCCAGACTATAAAACTGGGACATCTGCAGCTGGTGGGCCTTTTCCTCTGGGAAGTCCTCTCTCTCTCACTAGACAGAGAGCTATTTTCCTTTCTCTTTCTTTTGCCTTTTAAACCTCCTAAACCCCTTGTATGTGTCTGCATCCTAAATTTTTCTGGCAGGAGACAGCGAACCTCAGATGTTTACCCCAGACAATGTAGCCACTTCACCTACGTAATTATTTTTTGGTATTTGTTATTATTTCTTAACCTCTAGCACCTACACTATAAGCCTATGTAATTTTTTGAGCACTCCTTTTTTTAACAACATGAGGTGTTTCAGTTTCATTTTGTACCTTCCTGCCCCAACCCTCAATTCAACTATTTCTTCAAGGAGTTCTGATTTTTTTTTTTTTCTGTTTATGAGAGAATGGTATTTAGAAACCAAAACCTGGATGCCAGGTGTGCTGATTACTACCGAGTTCTTCCTACTTCTACATTCCATCAGTGGACATTTAGAAAATAAATAGGTGAAGAATAATATACACATACATGCCTCTATACTTTTTCATCTGTGTAAGCTTTTATTTTGAACTCATTTCAAATATACAGAAAACTCAAAAGAATCACTTAGTGAACTATTTTTCCCCATGTCCTCCAATAAATATTTGCTTTGTTTTGTCATTTTCTCTCCACATCTCTCTTCTTTTTGTGAGTTGAGAGCAAATTGCATATATAAACCTTTATTCCTCAATTCTTGTATTTTCTAAAAACACTGTTTTGACCCCCATTGTTTCTAATGAGGAGTTGATCATTCAAATGAATGTCACTCTGTATATAGTGTGTTACTTTTTAGTGACTACTTTAAAGATTTTCTTTTTTCATTTGGTTTTTAGCAATTTGATTATGGTATGCTTTGGTGCAATTTACTTTGTATTTGTTATCTTTGTTGGGTTTTGAACCACATGAATCTATAAATTTATGTCTTTCGTGGAATTTGGGAAATGTCATTCTCCTTTTTCTGTCCCATGACCTATTTTGCACTGATAAGTGATATGTTCCTGATCGTTATGTGATTTTGTCAATTTCACCTTGTATCTCTTGTAGTTTCTGCTTCATATAGGTTGTTGCTGTGTTATTTGGTGCATAAGTATACATAATTGTTATGTGTTCATTGTAAATTGTCACTTTTACCATTGTAAAGTTTCAATCTTCATCTCATTTAATACTTTTTGGTCTGAATTCTACTTTGACATTAGGATCATAACCCTCCTTTCTTATTTCTAATTGCTGGTTTATGTTTGCTCATCCCTTTAACTTTTTTGAGTTACTGTTTTAGTTGTGTCTGTTATATACAATATGTAATTGGATTTTTGCTTATGAATTAATTTCAAAATCTTTTCATGTTAATATACCCATTCATGTTTTTTGTATGACTGATATGTTTGGACTCAACTCTGGCCATATTTGTCTGTGTTAAAATTACTATGTATTGTTAATATTTGTTATTTTTTCTCTACATAGTTTTTCTTGTTATTTTACTATTTTTTGTATTCAGGAAGGTTTGTATTTTTGTTCTAGTGGTTTTCTTTGTGTATGTAATTTTTATAGGAGCTTTTTCTCTTATTTAGCTTTTCCTGTCTTTCCTGCCAGTTTTAAATTCTATCCTCTGATTCCAAATTATTTGTTGAACAGTTGGTGGTGTTACTCTACTTCTCTCTTTCCCTTTTCTCCCATTTTATTTAGTTAACATTCTTTGCATGTCAGAACATGTAACATTTCCACACAGTCAAACAATGCCCCTACCTTGTTTGATTCTTACCTCTCCACAATTATATGTATTAAATACATTTTTTGTTGTTGTTCATCCTTTTCTTCTATTCCTCTTGATCAGGCTCTTAATCTGTAAAAACTTTTAAAAATTCTGCTCAAATTGCTTTGGAAATAACATTTTCAGAGATTCAGCTTTCTGTTTCATCAGCTGCCTCTTTTGTCCTCATCCCCTGTCTCAGTGCAGTGCTCTAGGAATACCTCTTATCAACAAACTTATATTAATATTACAGTTTTCTGTTTGAGTTTGTCTCCTTGAGTAGACTTCTAATTACATGAGCTATATTTATAGTCTCAGAACCTTACATAGTGCTATGTAGTGAGCTTCACTATATGTTTGTTAAATGAATGAATACAAGTATTGAAAAGTTAGAAAATATTTCCAATCAAGCAAAAATAAAAAAAGTAAAATAAAAAGATTTGATTTTGGAAAGAGAGAGAAATTCTGGAAATAATTGTCCAGAATAATTTTTTTCTGAGTTGATATGATGCTCTCAAAGCTACTGCATTTAAGAACCTATACTTCATTACTTTGGAAGTCATGAATTAATTTTTCTTAACCACATATTTCTACATGGTTTGGTTTTAATTTATTTAGTTGAGCCTGAATTGAGGGAAGTATTTAAATACTTTGTAATTGATTTCCTAGAGGCGATTAGAATTCAGTCTTCTTAGAATCTAGCATCCCAGCAGCTTTTGAAGTCCCACCAGTGTATAGTCTTAAAAATGTGTGTCCATAACATTGAAACAAGCATTAAACGATTTTATTGTTTATGAGTTGCAGCCAAAGCCTATAATTGTTTTTCTCATACTATTGCATAAAAGTCAATAAAACCCAAGCCAAGCATTATTGACTTTTGATACCAAAACTTTGTTTTTAAAAATGGCTGTCATTAAGATTTGGCAGTTGAATTGCTTTATCTCCTCTGAACCCTTCTGTCAATGAGAATGTCACAAAAGAAGAATCAGCCTAAAACTCTTCTTTGACGTGTCAGGTATTTTTACTGTATTATTTTAATTCAACACAACATCATGAATCAAATATTCTGGTTTCTACTGCAATTTCTCTGGTTTTTCTCAACTATATTACGAATTTTAATAGTTGAAAAATTAGACTTTTTTATAAAAATATATATTTAGCATTAAGTTGATAAGGATTGCCATTTTAATCTTCTCGCCACATTTCAAGAAGCTAACTAAAACTGTTCTTTTTTTTTTCTAGTTTTGTAACACTTGGAAAGGATTTAAAATGTTATTGTGCTTCTTGCAGGTTTTCTTTTTTCTTTTTTTTTTCCACATGGAAACAGAAGGCTGTGTAGGTGCCTTGTAAAAGGCTGTCTTGGTGACATCCCTAACAAGAACCTAAAGCAATCTTGCTAAAAAATATTTTTGAGTTACAGCTTTGAAATATTCTAAAACAGAAAAGTCATTAACAAGAAAGAAAATGTAGCCATTTGACCATATTTGCCAGTGAGTTTCCTTCCTTGGTTAGAGGAACAGAATTCTTTGTCTTAGATTACCTGGTAATTGTATTGACAATAGCAGCTCATTTACCTTTGCAATACAAATGAAGGATATGAGAGGGGTTTGCTAATTGCACCAGTCTGTGTAAAGGTCGAATGAAGTTTAGTTTTTCTCTTGTTTATCCTTGTCAACCCTGAGAATCTCATCGGAGACAGAAAGTAGAGGTAAAGTGTTAAGTAGTGGATAGGCCCCATTCAGGTGGCAAGAAGTCCTATAAATGACCATGGGTTTTCTTGGCTTCATATTCTCATTTATAAAATGATCAGATTAAATAAGAACACCTCTAGAGTCTTTTCTATTTCTAACATGCTAAGATACAGTAACCAAAATGTTAACAGAAAGGCGTCCCAAACCAGACCCCAAGAGAAGGTTCTTGGACCTCAGGCAAGAGAGAATTTGAGATGAGTCCATAAAGTGAAAGCAAGTTTATTATGAAAGTAAAGAAATAAAGAATGGTTATTCCATAAGCAGTGGTATAGGCTGCTCGACTGAGTATATTTATAGATATTACTCAATCATATGCTAAACAAGGGGTGGATTATTCATGAGTTTTCTGGAAAAGAGGTGGGAAATTACTGGAACTGAGGGTTCCTCTTATTTTTAGACCACATTGGGTAACTTCTGGACCTTGCCATAGCATTTGTAAATTGTCATGGCACTGGTGGGAGTGTCTCTTAGGGTGCTAATACATTATAATTAGCATATAATGAGCAGTGAGGATGACCAAAGGTTACTTTTGTTGCCATCTTGATTTTGGTGGGTTTTGGCTGGCTTCTTTTTCCACATGGTGTTTTATCAGCAAGGTCTTTATGAACTGTATCTTGTGCTGACCTCCTAACTCACCCTGTGTCTAGGAATGCATAACCTCCTAGGAATGCAGCCCAATAGGTCTCAGTCTTGTTTTGCCCAGCCCCTGTTCAAGATGGAGTCACTCTGGTTCAAACATCTCTGACAAAAGTACTAAAAATTTTTAATATAGAAATTGAGATCTTCTAATATTACTCTTTTACTGTTGTATATATCACTTCTTTTCCTTTGTACAACCTACTTAAAATTTCATCTCATTCAGAAGATACAGGAGCTGACTGGCCCTGTGGCCTCTGCTGTATTGGAACACTGCACACTGTCAGGAAATCACTTCGGAGGTTTCAGGCTTTGAATTTTATTTCCTGTAGTTTTTTCTCTCTCAAATATTATGTACCCTGAGTAAGGGTCACTTTCACTTAGCTTTTTGATGGTATAATGCACTGAATGTTTGTGTCCCCCAACAAATTCAAATGTTGAAGCCCCTAACCCTCCTTGTGGCTATACTTGGAGACTGGGCCTCTTAGGAAGCAATTAAGGTTGGATGAAGTCATAAGGATGGGGACCTGATAGGATTATCATCTTTATTGAAAAAGACACCTGAGAGCTCCGCGTATAGTCCTGCCCCACTACCACACACACTGAGGGAAGACCGTGTGACTACCCAACATGGAGGTGGTTGTTTCCAAGCCAGGAAGAGAGCCATCATCAGAAACCAAATTGGCTGGAACCTTGTTCATGGACTTCTAGGCTCCAGAACTGTAAGAAAATACGTTTATGTTGTGGAAGCCACCCAGCCCCCATGGTATTTTGTTATGGCAGCCTGAGCAGAGATGGTAGCAATGTGGACTCTTTTGGGACTTCTCTATTGTAAGAACATGAGAGAAATGTGTGTATGTTGAGGGTGGTGTTTAGGGATGCAGTATAAAAATATTTTACGAGGCCGGGCGCGGTGGCTCAAGCCTGTAATCCCAGCACTTTGGGAGGCCGAGGCGGGTGGATCACGAGGTCAAGAGATCGAGATCATCCTGGTCAACATGGTGAAACCCCGTCTTTACTAAAAATACAAAAAATTAGCTGAGCATGGTGGCGAGTGCCTGTAATCCCAGCTACTCAGGAGGCTGAGGCAGGAGTATTGCCTGAACCCAGGAGGCGGAGGTTGCGGTGAGCTGAGATTGTGCCATTGCACTCCAGACTGGGTAATAAGAGTGAAACTCCGTCTCAAAAAAAAAAAAAAAAAAAAAAAAAAAAAAAAATTTACGAAGTACTTTCCTTTCTTTCCTGCTTTCACTGCGAACAGTGTTTCTCCTGAAGATACCACTTAGTCACAGTCCCCAAAATCTGTTCATCCTTTCATTAACCATTTATCTAGGGCACAGAGGCTTGTGGTTATTTTCTTAGCCTCCCACTGCTATTTCTTGCCAACAAACACTTGCCCTGTGTGAAGTTCCTGAAACATGACTATGTCACACCTGACTTGTCTTTCCCATTGGTCATTTCCTATTCAGGTCGCTCTTTCTTCCTCCTGTAGAGCTTTAGTGTCTCTGAGTTCCCCGTCTCCCACTGCCGCTGTCACCACAGGCAGCTTACTTGGGAATGACCCTTTCAGCAACTCAGGCTGAAAGCGCCTGGGCCTCTTCAAATTTTAGTATTATTCATATCCATTTTATATCAATATCCCACGTGCCTGGTCATAATCTGTGCCTAACTCCTGACCTGAAAAATGCATCACCGCTGAAATGTAAAAGCTAACATCAATCTTTAGCTACGCTTTTCTATTCATCCAGCTTTTTTCATTTTTTTCCTTTCACTTCACCTTTTCCTTTATCTCATAAAACTTCCAGACTTCAGACCACTTTCATTTCTATCCAAATATCCCTCTTTTGGCCCATTATTATCTAGGTTAGACTCTGGCATGCCACCTCAGGTCCTTCTGCCAGCCTTTTTAACTGCTGGCCACCATCATTTTTCTCTCACCAATATCCAGCCAATTCTTAGACTTAGATGTATCCAAACACCCCTGCCTTTGGGGCTGGCCCTGCTCCATGACAATTTTGCTAGTTGATGCTCCTTGATTCCAAAGTCTCCATTGTAGACTGTGCCTTTAAGAGCAGCTGACTTCAGGAATAGAGGGCCAAGTTAATCATATTCTTCTGTTAAAGCCATGTTATCATTGTTTGTCCTTGTAAAGCACTTCTAGTCAGTTTGCTCTCTAATTTATTAATTCATTTCCTTTTTACCCATGTCTTCCATTCTTATTCCACTGCTCCTAATAAGCAGCCATTTTATTGTATGTATTTTTAAATTTGAATGTAGTTTTACCATATGTGTATACTTTTATGGCCGTTTAAATTTATATAATGTTAGTTTATTCATGGCATTCTTATTCTCACTTTTTTCACCAAGTACTACATTTTTAAGATTAATTTTTGTAACTCTGTGAATATGTGTTTCTAAGGTATTGTTTCTGTTAGCTGCACAACCATTTAGTGTGCATCGAAGACATTTCCCCTATCCTTTCTCCCAGTGATGGCCAGTCAGGTTGCCTGCAACTTTTTGATATCGCAAACAATAATGGATGTCCTTATCGAATACCTCCTAATGGATATAAGTAATGATTTTCCTGGGAATAATGTTCTTTTTATCATTTTATAATGTTACTAAATGTATCTGTTATCATTATATCATAAGGAATGTACCACGTAACAATGTTTTGGTTGATGATGGACAAAGAATATTATGGTGGTCCCATAAGATTATAGTGGAGCTGAAAAATTCTTTTGACTTAGTCTAGATGATCCAGACCCTGTGTAGGCCTAGGCTAATGTGTGTGTTTGTGTTTTAGATTTTAACAAAAAAGTTTAAAAAGTAAAAATATGAATAAATAAAAACAGAAAAAAGCATTTAGAATAAGAATATAAAGAAAAAATTTGTGTATAGCTACACAATGATTGTGTTTTAAGTATTATTATAAAAGAGTAAAAAGTTAAAAAATTAAAACGTTTATTAAGTAAAAAGTTACACTAAGCTAAAGTTAATTTATTATTGAAGAAAAAACTATTTTAAAATACATTTAGTGTAGCCTAAGTCTACAGTGTTTCTAAAGTCTACAGTAGCATACCGTAATGTCCTAGGCCTTCAAATTCACTCACCCCTCACTCACTGACTCACCCAGAACGGCTTCCAGTCCTGAAAGCTCCATTTATGGAAAGTACTTTATACAGGTGTACTACTTTTTATCTTTTACACCATATTTTTACTGTAGGTTTTTAATGTTTAGCTATATTTAGATACACAGTTACCACTATGTTCCAGTTGTCTACACTATTCAGTATAGTAACATGTCATACATGTTTTTAGATAGGCTGTACCACAAAAATCAGGTGTATAGTAGGCTGTATCATCTAGGTTTTTGTAGTTACTTTATGATGTGCACACAATGATGAGATTGCCTAACAATGCTTTTCTCAGTACATATCCTCATGGTTAAGCAACTTGTGACCATATTTTCACTAATGATGAACTAGGATGGTGTGCTAGTGGATTGAAATCCATTGGTGTAGTGTGATTATTTGGGAATTTGAAATAAGACTAATGATAAATACAAAGATAATTGAATTTTATTGTTTTTATAAATTGCATTGATACCCTGTAGATGGAGAAAGAAAAGTTGAGGTCAATTAGCAAATAATTGAAAACTAAATAACACAGCTGATCTCTCTGGTAACGTACAATGAATTTATTGACTTGATGGTACTCTCTTAGGATATGCAATTTAACATTCTGGTAAGGGCTCCAGCAGATGAGGCAAACTTGCTACCAGGGCAAAAAATGATGGCCCAAATGAATGAGGTTGAAATGCCCAAATTGCCATGACATACATTAGAAAAAGATAATACAGTAAAGGGTTGAGAAAGTGGACATGGTGGACATATAGCATTGTATGTGTAAGGCCAGAAGACACCTCAGAAGGTTATGTTTTACAGGGACGCACAGAGGACACATCATTCACCAAGGCCATCAGGAATAATTTGATGGAAGAGCCACCAGCCAGGAGGTTCAATGACAGTTCTCTGTTAGGCAATACTGTTGGTATGAGAGGCTATCACAGAACTTGTCTCATTGGTAGCATTGGAAATGATAGTGCTCTGAAGTGTAGAGGCCAGATGGTGGTGCTTAACTGCTGGAAATGAGGGGTCATGATTATCAACACAATCAACAAGCTTGAATTAACAGTCTAGGGAGCCTGACCAGTTGAGAATTATGTAGACTATTATCATCATTAGATATGAGCAAATAGAGCCTCCGCTGTAGTCCCCATGCTTTGGTGTACCATATTGGTAATTTTAAAAGTCTCTGTCTGGTGCTGGGACCAACTGAGATGGGACTGCCATCCAGGTGGGATGCCCCAAGACTAGACCAGGACTCTCGTGAGTTCCAGTTCTCATTTCTCCCCTTTGACCTGCTATACTTCGTGGGGAGTCAACCATATGCCAAGGTTTTGTTAACATCATCATGATGTGCCATAATATAGTCCAAATAGATCTAGACCATCTGGACACCCCAGAAATCATCATACCGATCCATCACATCAGTGATATCCTGCTGATCAGGCTGAATGAACAAGAGGTAGCCAGCATGTTAGAGGCCTTGGCAAAACACACTTGTGATCATCCTGAAGAACATTTAGGGACCTACAACTTAAATAATTAGGAGTTCAATGGTAAAGACCATGCTGGGACATCCCCTCCAAAGTAAAAGACAAAATGTTTTATTGTGCGTCTTTGCCTACAAAGAAGAAATCATAGTGCCTGGGAGATCTCTGAATTGCAGACATAACATATTCTAAACCTAGGAATACTGTTTCTCCTCACATAGTTGATGATATGGAAGACTGTCAGACCTTTTCAGCAAGTCAAGCCTATGGTGGAAGTAGCCCAGCTACTTGAACTTATGGTTGTAGACCCTGTGGTGTTGGAGATGCCAATGGTGGAAAAAGATGCAATGTGGAGTTTCTCCCAGTGGAGGAATGTCAAATCATTCCCCGTAGGTTTTGGGATAGTCTTGCCATCTGCAGCATAGAATTAATTACCTTCTGAAAAACAGCTGTTGGTGTGCTATTGGAGCCCAAATAATCAAGAGATGGGGCACTTGATTTTGGGACCCTCCCCCCGCCCCAATTATTTTGCGTCTTGAACTTGCCATCATGATCTGGATTCTGTTGGTCCTACCAGATTAAAAACTCAGGTAGGCCCCATGGCAATTCATTTTAAATTTAAAATAGGAAATTAGGGACTAGATATAAATAGGACAGAAGATAAAAGCAAGTAGAATGTGTGGTCAACCCGTCTCCCTATGCTGTTCATCGTATTGGCACCACCACCCTTCCCACACTCTATATATGGGAGGTCTTACCTGACCAGCTGAAGGAGAAGTAGAAAGCCTGGGCTTGCTTTATAAACAGGTGGCTTCACATGAGTGTAAGCTGGTTGTGGATAGCAGCTGACTTACTTCTCCACTCAGGATGATCTTGAAAGACAGTAGTGAAGGAAAATATTCCTAGTGGACAGAGTTTTGGGTGGTTTACTAGGCTATCCAGTTTGTATGGAAGGAGGTTGTACAAGGATTCATGGGCAATGATGAGCTGGTCAGAGATGGAAGGAAAGAAGACACGAAGATTAGTGACAAGATGTGAAGATTAGTGACAAGAGAGACATATAGTTGGACATATGGGAGTGGGCACAAAGTTGAAGGATTTTTCTGTCATACACTAACATGCCCCAAACATGAAATCCACTATGGAAGAGCCACTAAGCAACTGAGTAGACAAAATGGCTTGGCCATTTTATATTAGCCAGCTTTCATCAGTGGCCACCTCAGGGCTGACATGATGGGCACATCAATGAAGTGGCCACGTTAGCAGGGATGGAGGCTATATTTAGGCTCCGTACTGTGAATTCCTACCTACCAGGCCTCATGTGCTGCCTCTGAAGCTCTGATCAGCCAACAATAGAAAACAACACTGAGCCCCTTATAAGACATGATTCCTGTTTCATAGGTGTTACTCCTGTTGAACTTTTGTACTTTCTACCCTTTCAGTCTCTGCTTCCCAGAGACCACCACCTGGGACAACACATCTTTCTCAAGAAGACATTATCTGCTGTGTTTTCCCCCCAAAACCTGTGATACTTCTAAAACCACTGTCTGACCCTTGTACCCCTCACTCTCTAGCAGTCGACCTTGCCTTTAACTTCACAATCAATTAAAATGTCCCACCACATTCCATCCTCAAAACTAAAAATACCATCCATCCTCCTCATCTACTTTTCAGCTATTGAAGTAAAAACGCCCTTTATCCCATTCAATACCAGTGACTTCCTTTGTGTCCTCTCTTCTTTGTTCAATTATTTTCCTCTTAATAACATTCCTCATAAGACAGGAAAATGCAAATTTCTCTTCTTAAAACAAACACAATAACAATAAATAAATATTTTCCATTACGTGCACCTTTTTCAACATCATAGCTGAAGCTCATGAAAACTCAGTGTACTCTTAATATCTCCATTTGTTCATCTTCAGCTTTCATCTGTTATAGTTTTAGTGATTTTTTTTTTTTGGTCTGAACAAAATAATTTTCCACACAACTATTTTATATTTATTTATATTTATTCTAATAAGAAAGACCAGAGATTCTTTGTGTTACATATTTTATTTGTAAATCAATCAGTGGGAAATTTTTGATGAAATGTAAACTCAAATTTCTAAGCACTTGGAAAGAATCTGTCCTCTAGTTAGGGGAGGGAAGTCCAAGGCTGGTGATGTGAACCCAGACAGAGGGGGCAGGTGTGTGGCAGAGATATTCTTCTTGCACTGCTTCCACAGATAGCGTCTGTTCTCCATGAAGAAGGCAAGTCTTTAGTATTCTCCTGGTCCCTGTAGTAAGAGTGGAGGCCCTAGTGGTAGGATGGGGGTTGGGCGACAAAGGAAAGAAGGTTATGTGAACAGTCTGACCCAGAATATTGACAAATCTCACCTCTGCCCCCTACCTCCCTCCTCTCCAAATAATTTCCATTCACTGACACTGACCTCAAGTACATATTGATTTGAGGACTTGACACTAAGGCTCATACGACCAATTGGCTTAACCTGTAAAACTCCATAGGTCTTTCTGTTACTAAGATTCAGATGCTTTTTAAAATTCAGGTGAGCTGCCTATGGTCTCCTTTTTGGATGGCCTTAGGGACTCAGCCTCCTTTCTTTTCTTCTTCCTCTTCTCTTACAAAAATATAACCTTTATTACCTCCCTCTCCCTTATTATTATAAAGGTGATGCTTGCTCATGTGAGAAAAATCAGAAACTACAGAGAAACCAAAAATTAAATTATTTATAACTAAATTTTTATTTTGGTACACGTATTTGTCAAGCTTTTGTTATGCTGGGTATCTGTTTATATACAAAAGTCATATATGTACATTTGATTGCATTAGGCCATGATAGAAATGAACCCACATACACATACAGATGCACACGAAAAAACTGACCAAAGTTGTTCTATAACAGCATTCTTTTTTGCTTCTCAGAAAAATGTTCATTTCGTTTTTAATAGCTGCCTGAGTTTTATTATATGTTATACTGTGATTTACTTTGGTAAGTGCCTATTCCGCACATTTTAGGTTTCTAGTTTTTTTTCTTTTTAAAACCATATTAACACTGCTGTGGAAAATAGTCTTATATTTAAATATTTGCACCCATTGTCAATTTCACTTCCAATGAGTGGAATTCTGGGTCAAATGAGAGGCATATTTTTGATATCGTTTGCTGTATTTACTTCCAGAAGACTTAAACAAATTTTTACTCTTACCTGAACTTTGGGAATCCTTGCTAACACTAGCTAATCATCATTTAAAAATACCTGTCCAGTGTGCTGAGCAACAAATTGTATCTCCTTTTTTTTTTTTTTTTTTTTTTTTTTTTTTTTTGAGACGGAGTCTTGCTGTGTCGCCCAGGTTGGAGTGCAAAGGCGCAAACTCGGCTCACTGTAACCTCTGCCTCCCAGGCTCAAGCAATTCTCATGCCTCAGCCTCCTTAGTAGCTGGGATTATAGGCATGTACCACCACACCCAACTAATTTTTTGTGATTTTTAGTAGAGATGGGGTTTCACCGTGTGAGCCAGGCTGGTCTCAACAAACTCCTCGCCTCTAGTCGAGCTGCACGCCTCAGCCTCTCAAAGTACTCGGATTACAGGTGTGAGCCACCACGCCCAGCCAGGTTATCACCTTTTCTTCATTAAAGCTCTGGCCACCTGTGTCTTGTGGAGATCAAATCCTACAAACAGCTGCAGAGTAGAAGCCAGCCAATCTTCCTTACATACCCATACCTTACGGGGCGCTGTGCTAGGTTCCGGGACTACGGAAATAAATACGGCACAGTTCAGTCTACCCTGCGTTAGAGTTTAGAGGAGCTGGGGCAGGAAGTTATAGAGAGACCAGCAAATGCATCATTACAGTCCAGCGAGGTAAGTGTAACAGTGTGGAAATACTCAGTCGGGAAGTGAGCGGAGTCACAAGTGTTAACTCTGAATTAAGACAAATCAATATTAGGAATTAACCAGGCATAAAAGTGGGTTTTCAGACAGGGATACAGCTTGTACCCAGGCAAGAAACTGTGGAGTATGTGGTGGCCCAGTTGGGAACAGTAAGGCCTGGTATGGCTGCAGCAGCCTGCGGAAGCCGGGGGAACAGCAGTGTCTGAACCTAGAAAGCGGCAGGAGTTGTGTTTTTAAGAAGCTGTCTGTAGCATTCAGAGTTCTTTTCTGGTGGGAGTTAAGAAGTGCTGGAAGATATTAAGCGGAAAGTCACATGATCCCATGTGCATTTTGGAGAAGTAACTGGTACAGTGCGGAGGGTCAGTTGAAGCGGCTTTGGACTGGAAGTAGCAGAGCTAGCTAGGAGCCTAGTGCATCAGTCCAGGCCAGAGACGACCGCAGAGGCTCACACAGGAGGAGAGGACAGGAGGGTGAATTTAAAAGATAATACATGGGGATGGTAACAGCATTTGGGCCACTTGGACTGTTGAGTATAAGAGAAACAGAATGTCCTGGCTTGGGTCATCTGGCTGAATAGCAGGGCCATTACAGCTATAGATTTCTTTTGGTTCCACAGTCCAATCCTTTCCTGTCTTATGGTGCCACATTATATGAATATATTAGGCTGCTTTGTCACATACTGGAAGAAAAGTGACTGCTATGGAGTTGAGAGTGTAAAAGAAAGGTGAGCAGAATGCTCGAAAAGACAAGAGTCAGAAATTCTTCTAAGATCAGTCAGGCGGGAATATAATGGTAAAAAGAAAATACGATAAAACCAAAGGCGAGAAATCATAAAGTGTTTTCAGTAGAGACGGGGTTTCATTATGTTGGTCATGATTGTCTCGATCTCTTGACCTTGTGATTGCCTGCCTCAGCCCCCCAAAGTGTTGGGATTATAGGCACAAGCCACGGCGTAGTGGTGCGCCTGTAGTCCCAGCTACTCGGGGGGCTGGCAGGAGAATCGCTTGAACCCAGGAGGTGGAGGTTGCAGAGAGCTGAGATCAAGCCACTGCACTCTAGCCTGGCGACATAGCAAGACTCCTTCTCAAAAAACAAAAACAAAAACAACAAAAAACCGAAATTATTTAGTATTTATACAAAGTGAATAAGACTTTGTTAATAAAGTCTTGAACTAACAAATTAGAAGCTAACTCTGAATATATAAAGGGAAAAAATTGGGACAATGAAGCATAGACATATTGAGACCTTGTAACAGGTAGGGGCAGAGTATGAAAATATTAGAAGAGTCAAAAAAGTTTATATCACAAATGAGAAAGCTCCGGTCTGAAACTTAGATATGGCCTTTAACTAAATTATACCTGGTTCAAGCATAGGGACGATACCCCTACAAATGCCTACAGGTGTGAAAAAACATCATTCTTTGAGTATTTAGGGGCAATATCCTAAAAGACCACAAGGTGGTAATGTAATTTCACGTCTGTTTTTGAGTCTTTGAATTTGTGGTTGCTTTCCCTCTGGCAGTGCCCTCTTTTTCTCTTCATGTTTATGCCTTTATCTCTCTGTGTTTTCCCCTTTTAAATTTTTCAGCCTTTTCCTAATGTATGCATCCCTCTTTTGAAATTTTTTCTTTCCTTCACTTCTCATGTTATCTCTTTAACGGGCCATCACTACAACTAGTGAAATTTTTCCATTATTCACTGGATAGAATTTAGTTTTGTCACTACATTAAGCAGAGTTTATTATGGAAACATTAAAACCTATACGAAAGTGTACAGAATAGTATAATAAATCCTATCAACCTATCATAGGAACTGATCACAGCCTTCACCATAGGTCAATTATCCAGAGTCAAGGTCATCAGTTCACAGCCCCTCTTAATTTCACCTGTATCCCACTCACTTTCCTGCTTCCTATTTTATTTGAAAGCAAGTTCCAGTTTTGTAACAAGTGTACCTGTAAATATATCTGTATATATTCATCATTCAGGAGGACTCTTCAACCTAACCATGACGCCAGTATTGCTCCTAAAACTAGTAACAATTTCTTAGTATCACAAAATCCAGTTAATGTTCAAATTGCCAACTGTCCTTTAATGTCAATTAAAAAAGATTTTATAATTTGTCCATTGGAATCAGCATTCAGATAGAGTTCAATTTGTGATTGGTTGGTTTTTCTCTTAATATTTTTTATTCTACAGGTTTCCACTTTCTCTTTTTTTTCAACTTGCAATTTATTTGTTGAGGGAACAGTTATTTTTCTGTAGTTTCCTTCTGTCTGGATTTTTCTGATTGCTGTCAACTTTTAAAATGGTTAGTGAAGCATTTTGCAATTTTCCAAAAAAACTTCAGATGAAGCTAACAACTTGTTTTCTTTGTTCCTGTAGCTTGGCTTCGGAATGTTGCAGGGGAAAAAAATTATATACCTGTACAATTTGTGGCACTAGTATTTAGCCTCAGGTGAACTATCAATATGGATTACAGCATCATTTTTCTTGCTGCTAATAAATTTTATTTTTTTTCTGTTTCAAACGTTTATCATGCTTCTTAAAACTCTGAGGTGCATTTTATTTTTAAATCTCTTCCTGCACTATTCTCCATTTGCTACTTCTTCTCTTTATCTTACATTGACCTCTCCACTGGTTCTTGCATTCTGGTCTCACAATTTTAAACAAATTTCTTGCCTAAATCCTAGCAAGGGCCATTGCATGACGCTGGGCAGGTTGCACTCTGCACAAAGGTACTCAGCTCGAGAGGAGGGGGTGCTCCGCCTGTCAGTCTCTGTGCCTTTGTGCCTCTGCCAGGAAGGAGCGTTTTTCTCTAATTTACACAAATGGGTTAGTAAGCTAGTGGTAGCCCTTTTCTCGCTTTCTCTGTAACTTTGAACTATTTATATTGAGTCCTCCCCTCCATGCCTCACAATATCCTCTATAAAGACTCTAATGATCATCTACTTTCTAAATACAGATAGTCTATATCTATCTTCCTTCGCTCTTACCTGTATGTAGCTAATAGCACAACTGATTGTCCCCGAATGCAATGGGTTCATCTTTTCAGAACACTTTCCTCTGCTGTTTTCAGGAACACCCATCTCTCGCAGTTCTTTTATCTTTCTCACTGTTTCTTCCTTGCTTCTTTTGCTGGCTTCTCCTATCTCATAAACGTTGTGTTAGCTCATAGTTTTTCTACTCCTCTCCCCTGTTCTCCTCGTAGGCTCTGCCTGGTTTTATCCGCCTCCATGGCTTCAGCACCATCTCTAACCCTATACTGTGATTCCAAGATCTCTAAAACCAGTCTCCACTTTTCTCTTTTGTGCTCCAGTCCCAAACTTCAAACAGCTTTCCACTTATGTCAGTCTGGAATCCTGTAAACACTTCAAAACGCTTCTGTCCTGTATTATTGATCTCTGACACCACCCATTCAGTTTCCCACGCTAGAAATTTGATAGTAATCTCTCAGTCACCCCACTCTCTGATGTATTAAATCCAATCCACCCCTAAACTCCTTTTAGTTTACTTCATTTATGGAGATGCTATGAGGCAGTGTCCTCAGCACTGAGAATTCAGCAGAAATCCCTGCTCTCATGGAACATATAATGTTGTGGGAGACAGAAAATAAATCATTAAATAAACACATGGCATAAAATACAATGATAAGTGCACTGGAGAAACTTCGGCATGTACCTTGCCTGACGTTTCCTTTCCGCCCTCTCTCACTGTTGTCCTGGATGCCAAACAGGTGCCTCTGCTTCCGGCCTTTTTCTCTGCCACACTTCAATTTAGTTAGCATTTTTTTAAAGAACCCCAAAAGTCAGGCTTTATAATGCAGTGCTTTTACTCAAAAACAATGGGTACCCTTACCTTAAAAATAATATCTAGACTCTTAAGCATTGACACCAGGGCCTAAGCTAACCTTTTCCATTGCCTGTCACTCTCCTCCTCTTCCTCCCTTTCCTCTTCCTGCCTCTATCGCCGTTATTATAGTCAGGTCAAGCTTCTTGCCTTTCCGAGCATGTGGCCTTTTCTAACAGCATGTTTTAGTACAGCCCCTGCTCTGCTTTAAGTACTCTCCATCACGTTCACAGCTTGAAGGTCACTCCTCTGGGGAATAGTTCTTCAATCCTCTAGGCTGAGTTAGTATCTGCATCCTCCATGCTGGACTATGACTCTGTTCTTAGCTCTGTAATAGGTTTTAACCTGTTTTTCTTGAAACATAAGCCCAGGTGGTGGTGGAGCAGAAATATTATCTTCTGCATCCGTGCGACTCATCATCCACGTGACTGCAGGGCCTACTGGGGGGCTTCACCAGTGGTGAAAGAGAAGGCAGTCATCAGTGAGGACAGCCCAGGCTTTGGGGCCAGCAGACCAGGGTCTGACCCGCTCCTGGCACTCGCTAGCTTTGGGCAGTTTACTTACACTCCAGTGCCTCAGTCTCCTCATGTTTAAATGGATGTTGGTAATTGAACATATGTCAGAGAATTGTAAAGACTGGTAGAAATAACGTATATAAATGGCTTCACATGGTGCATGGTAGCCATAAATGCTCAGTAATGCTGGCTTTACTAGATGCGTATAAAATGAATGGAGCTAGTATAACCTGTATTCTTATGATCCCCTGTTAAATGATTATCTCGTAAGCTAGTAGTCCCCAAGGGAAAAAGAAAAGATTGCTCACCACTGATGTAGAGAATTCAGAGGGAATAATTCCATGAAGTAGAGTTAAGGGAATCTGGGAATACTTTGATAGGGCTCATGCCATTTTACTTTTATTTTATTTTATTTTTTGGTTTTTGAGAAGGAGTTTCATTCTTGTTGCCCAGGCTGGAGTGCAATGGCATGATCTCAGCTCACTGCAACTTCCACCTTCTGGGTTCAAGTGTTTCTCCTGCCTCAGTCTCTCAAGTAGCTGAGATTACAGGTGCACACCACCACACCCAGGTAAGTTTTGTATTTTTAGTAGAGACAGGGTTTCACCATGTTAGCCGGGCTGGTCACAAACTCCTGACCTCAGGTGATCTGCCTACCTTGGCCTCCCAAAGTGGTGGGATTATAGGCATGAGTCACCATGCCTGGCCCTCATGTCATTTTATACCTCCATCTGGGTGTAACCTATACTCTGTATTGGGAGGAAAAGTCTCAGTGTCCTTTTTTTAGGGCATCATCAGGCCTGTTATGAGCTGAGGCAAAGAGTTTGTTTTAGAAGAATAATGGAGGTAGAGGCTCTGAGGAGAACATTAACTGGACCAGCTGCCATTTCAGATGCAAGAAGGAGCAGGTTCACAGCCTGTGCCACTCAGGGAGGGAAAAGAAAATGTCCAGGATTGCACTGGGAAGGTGTTGAAATATTTTGTGTGAATGGATATTTGAATGAAATGCTTCTAAGGCCCCAAAATGACACCACAGGCTGTAAATAGACAAGGGAGAAAGACAACAGAGAGGGATGCACTTCTCTGTGATGAGCATGTAGGTTCTATGTAGCTCAAATGGTGCAAACGTCTCTGATATAAAAAGTGTTAATGAAAGCTGTTTTTAAAACAGCATCACAGAAAAACTACAACTCTGGATTTGAGGTTTAATTCTGCCACTGCTCTTGATGTTTCTAGAATGACTAAAAATGGCTGAGTTAATTCTGTTTTACAACATTCAGCAGGTCTGATACATTTGTTAAAACCTCTGGTTCTAGTACAAAACAGTTCCTTTGGATGTTCTAAATATTGATTGGAAATCCTTCATTAGTATGAAGAGTATCAGGGTGTGTATTTTCTTAGGTGGATTAGTAGCTGACTTATGCCATCATGCGGGGGGAAATGTCTGTCAGCATCTCCCCCAGACCTTAGATACCCACTATTAATCACTTGTGTTGATGTCACCCACTGGTGCGCAGTCTGGAAGGCTCTGCAAAAGGTTAATCTTTCATAGTTTCTTGGGGTTTGGAGGGCAGCATCTGAAAACCTGGTTTTAATTTTGATAAATGAATTTAGCAAGTAGTTAATCCCTGAAAAGATTCAAGATTTACAAGTCAGCCAAGAGATGAAGTTAGCAATTTATTATACATGCAGGGCACTCCAATCACAAGATAACCCCTAAGCCCTTTGACAAATCAAATGAGAAAGAATCGAACGCTGTGTATAGAGATAAATTCATTACTAGGATTTGCCCCTCCTCTCTGCAGAGCTGTATTCCGTCTTCCCTTCATCAGGAGACCTTTTTCAGCAAACCCTGCTGTGCATGGTTCACTGCCTCATTCTGACCTCTTCCAGCTCTTAGTTGACCACTTAAAGTAATGCAGATAGTCCATGTGAAAAGTTTTGCTCAATCTCACTCTCCAGAATGTTGGTTCTTCCACTAAACAATTTTATCCTGTGGACCCAATGTCTTTGTGACTGACCAAGTCTCTTGTACCCCTTTGACTTCAAAAAAGTTTAAGAATATTTAATCCTAACTGGAAACCATAAATGAAGATATGGTATACATTTTGGTGTGCTAACCTTCTACCCTAAATTTCATTCTCTTCTGCATTTTGACTTTGCCCTCTCTCAACTAGTTTATCAAAAGCCATGCGTACTTTTGTGGCATGTTAGAGGAAGACAGGCATAGGACTATTTTTCTGTAAGCTTTGTCTCGGGGTATAGAATGGATGTCCAGCAATTGTTTTTCAAATTAAAGAATTTCTAAGAGCATGCCATAGTATCTTGAGGGCAGCTTCTAGAGTTATTTTTGTCCCCTGCTCCCCTTTCATGTGGAACCTCCGTCTTGCTCCTTCTTACTGCCCCCTAGATCCATCTTTCTAAAATGCAGGTCTGACCATTTGATTCTGACTTTTTTGTTCTTAAAAACCTTCAAGTCTTCATTGGTTTCTGTTGCTGGGATGAGGGTCACATTCCGTATGTGGTTTGTAAAGTCCTCGGCGACTTGGCCTTTTATTTCTCTAGCTCTCCTACTCACGGCCACCTGTCACTTTATGCCACAGGCATTTTAAATAAGTTGTGGTTTCTGGCTGTAATTAAGGTCTCTAGTCAGTTGAATGTATGTTAATCAAAAGGGATCTCCGAGGAGGACCTGACCTAATCAGGTGAACCCTTAAATGAAGTTAGAGAAATCTGAAGCATGAGAGAGCTTCTCCTGCTGGTTTTGAGGAAGTAAGCTGCACCTTGTAGGAGGGTCAGGTAGCTAGAACCTCAGAAAAGCCTCTAGGAGCTGCGAGTTACTCCTAGCCAACACCTAGCAAGAATATGGTATGCTTAGTCCTATCAATGAAAGGAGTTCAATTCTGACAACAATCTGAATAAGCTGGGAAGGAAACTCTGGGTCACAGATGAGATCAGAGCACTGGCTGACAGCTTACTCTCAGCTCGGTGAGACCCTGAACGGAGGACCCAGTTAATCTGTTACTGGCTTCCTGACTCACAGACATTGTGAAATAATAATTTTGTTTTGTATTGTTAAGGGTTTTTGTTGTTGTTGTATTTTTAGGGATGGGGTCTTGCTATGTTGCCCAGGCTGGCCTCAAACTCCAACAATCTTCCCACCTCGGCCTTCTGAGTAGCTGGGACTACAGATATGCACCACTGCACCCAGGTGAGTTTTTTGTAATTTGTTATACAATATTAGAAAACTAGTACAGAAGGACAGAGAGAAAGGATAGAAGGAGGAGAGAAGGAAAATGAAAGGAAAGGAAAAGGAAGATGAGAAGAGAGAAAAGAAGAAAGGAAGGAATGAAAGAAGAAATGAAGGGAGGGAGAAAAAAAGGATATTTGGTTGTGATTTTGTGTCCCTTGCTGCCTGCGGATGACAGAAAAGCACACTTAGCCAGAATTCATACTTTTTTTTGGTAGAGTAGTAAATAAGTCTTCATGAAGTCCTGTGTGGTTTGTAAGCTTCTAGATTAGAGTTTATGGGAGGTTTGCACATTTACCGCAGTATATCATAAGCACGTGCCACTTTGGTTTTAGCTTGATTCTTTTAAAGTTGAGGACCACTAAAAATATTAATTTTCCTAAAGGAGTTTGTGTATTTCCTCCCCCTGGATAGGCTTTTTGGATTTTGACATCCTTTCATCCTTCTGCACTTGCCCATTTTTTTCTGTAGAGTTGTCTTTTTCTCGAGGATTTATAAGAGTACTTTATAAAATATGGATATTAATCTGTTTTCAGTTATATGAGTTGAAAATCACTACTTCCAGATTGTGGGATGATCTTTTACTCTCTTGATGCCCTCTTTTGTTGAACAGCAGTTTTAAATTTTAATGTAATAAAATCGATCAATCTTTTCCTTTATGAGTTATACCTTTCTGCTATTCAAAAAAATTTCTATTTTATAAAGATATTTTAAGACATTCTTTTACCTTTTTCTTAAAAGTTTTAAAGTTTTGTCTTCAATGTTTTCTTTTCCATATGGATAACCAATTTTCCTCACACCATTTATTGAATAGTCCACCCTTTTTCTAGTGATCACTAATGTAGGATCTGAAATAAATTAGATTTTCATAAATGCCTGCTCTCTATCATAATCCATTGATTCAGTTGTCTGTTCTCACACCAATACCACAGTGTATTAGTTATTATAATGTTCACCCAAAGTTTTCCCATGTGGCAAAGCATTTCGTTTGTCCTTTTTAGAAGTATCTGGGCTTTTCTTAGCTATTGGTTTTCCATTTGATTTCCAGCCCTGCAAAAAACATTTTGTTATTAAAAGTTAAAAAGTAGAGTTAAAAAGATTTTACATTAAACAAACACCCATGAACCTACCACCTAGAATCTATCATTAATATTTTATTACTTTTCTTTGTCACATAACTATCCATCTTTCTATCTGTTCATTAATTCTACATGAGATTTTTAAAAATTAGCTTTTAATGTTCCTTAAAAACCTTATTGGACTGTGATTGAAATTAAATAGAATATATAGCATAATTAGGGATAACTGACATTGTTATAATACATACTTATTATATAATTCATGAACATGGTATGTCTCTAATTTTTGCAAGTTTTCATGCCTTCCAGTAAGGTATTATGTTTGTCTTCATAGAAATCTTGGAAAGCTTTTGTTAAGTTTATTCATACAACTTTGTTTTCTTGTTGGATTTAAGTGGTATTTAAAAAAATTATTTATATACTATATTTTTCTTTTTGAGATGGAGTCTTGGTCTGTTGTTCAAGCTGGAGTGCAGGTATGATCTCAGCTCCCTGCAACCTCCACCTCCCAGGCTCAAGCAATTCTCATGCCTCCCAAGTAGCTGGGAGTACAGGAGTGTATGCCAGTGCACTTGGCTAATTTTTGTATATTTAGTAGAGACAGGGTTTCACCATGTTGGCCAGGCTGGTCTTGAACTCCTCGCCTCAATTGATCTGCCTGCCTTGGCCTCCCAGAGTGATGAGATGCAGACATAAGCCACCACACCTAGCCCTAAAAGTTATACATTCTAAAGGTCTATTTCTGGTATATAAAACTATAATTGTACTTATTACGTGGTATAGAATAATCTGTACACCAAACCCCCATAACACAAGTTTACCTGTGTAACAAACCTGCTCATGTTGCCCTGAACCTAAAAGTTAAAAAAAAAAAACTTAAAAAAATAAAAAAATAAAGTGCAGTTGGCTTTTTAATATTGATCTTCACACCAATAATCTTATATCAGGCTATTTAAAAATTTTTATGGTTCCAACATTATATATTCTTTTTAGTTTTCTATATATACAGCCATATATTCTGCGAATAAGAATGGTTGTTGGTTTTTCTTTTCCAGTTACCACACTTTTGACTTCTTTTTTCTTTGTTATTTCACTGGCTCTGATATCTTGTATAATGTGAACATAAGTAGTGATATCAGGCATTTTTGTCTTATTTCTAATTTTAAAGTTAATGCTTTTACTTTTTTAGCATTGAGTAAATGTTTGCTGTAGAGTTTATTTTTTGGGGGGTAGATGTTTTTGTTTGTTAGCAAATTTGACATTTATTTTTGAAACAAATTATGAATTCCCATGTAGTTCTAAGTGTTTTGGAGTTTGAAATTATAAGAGTTTCTGTGAGAATGAGAATACAATTTCTCAGGGGAAGGTATCTGTCATATTTTTATTTTTAGCCACTCCTCAAACCCCCACTCCCAAGTGCCACCTTTCCCTCGGCGGCCTAATAATGCATAAGCACTCAATAAACACCCATTGATTAATGCCTAGGTTTGTATGTGCTTTTAGTCCTGGGAGTTGATGGTACGTTTTGTATGAAAAACCCTTGTCAGTCAGCTGAACATTGTTCATCCTGAGGTGATCTATTATAAATGTCCATTTGTTTTTCTTTACATCTCAGACAAAGCAAGCACCCCCAAAAAGGGGTGTGTGTGTGTGTGTGTGTGTGTGTGTGTAAACTTTTAGCTTTTTAGTAATTCAGAGCTTCTATGAGTTACTCTTAGAACTCTTTTTCTTTTTTTTTTTTTTTTTTTTTTTTTTTTGAGACGGAGTTTCGCTCTTCCTACCCAGGCTGGAGTGCAATGGCGCGATCTCGGCTCACTGCAACCTCCGCCTCCTGGGTTCAGGCAATTCTCCTGCCTCAGCCTCCTGAGTAGCTGGAATTACAGGCAGGCGCCACCATGCCCAGCTAATTTTTTTGTATTTTTAGTAGAGACGGGGTTTCACCATGTTGACCGGGATAGTCTCGATCTCTTGACCTCGCGATCCACCCGCCTCGGCCTCCCAAAGTACTGGGATTACAGGCTTGAGCCACCGCGCCCGGCCAGAACTCTTTTTCAAATAAAATCCTTAACTTCCAGCAATGAGTACAGGTTAGAGCCAAGGTATCTGAACTGAGACAAAGAAATAGTATGAAAGAAAACTGGGAATATGAGGATTTTAAAATTTATTTAAGTCTTGGTGATAAGTAGACATCCTTTATCTTTGTCTAGACCTTTGTATTATTAGTCAGATATTGCTAAATAATGCCGTATACCAAACTGTCCCAAACTCAGTGGCTTACCACAAGCATTAATTTTTTTGGTTCATGGGCCTGCAAGTGTTTGGGGGGATATCTGCTTCAGGATGCCTATTGGTGAGCTGTGGCTCTAGTGTCCAGGTTGAGTTTAGGTTTGCTCCATATGTTTCTTCATTCTCCTTGTCCAACACCAGTCTCAGGAATGCAAGATGATCAGTCAAATTACACAATTTACAAAATTAGAAAGCAGACTTTACTCTTCTATTTGTGTGACATGTGTTAACATCCCATTGGTCAATGCTAGTCCCACGGTCAAGCCTAACATCAGTTGGGTGGAGAAACATACTCTGCCCACTACAGTGCAGAAGAACGTTACATGGCAGAAAAAGGGAGTAAACAAAGACCTGAGAGCAATAATCTAATCTACCACAGCCATTCATATGTGATGATTAAATGAGATAATATTTATTATTACTATAAAGTGCTTAAAACATAGCAAATGCTCAGTAGGGTGGTTGTTATTTTTATTATTTTATGTAAGATGAAGATATACTAGTTGATTTTTAGAATCCTAGATATATTTACATTTTTATGATTTTGCTTTTCAGTTTACCATTTAAGATTTTTTTTCCCCTTCCTTGTGCCTCTTTTTCTTTTCTATTATAAACCAATAATAACTTCAGCTTATACTTTCAGATTTTGGCTTTAATTAACAAATCTCTTTGGTATTTTGTATGATTACACTCTTGTATTCTTTAATACCCTTAGAATCTTTAACCGCTGTAAAATTCAGTGCTGTGCCTGGTTGAGGAAACATGGGTTGTTTATTTACTCCTCCGTGTCTGCACTGGTTGAATGTTATCTTGTGCAGATAACTGCTTTTGATTCAAACAGGCAACATGATTTCAGACCTAATTACTACAGAAGTAATTGCTCCTTGGCAAATGGGGCCTGCCAGGCTGCCCAGACTTTGCATGTCAAAGAGCCAACTGGAATCCAGGGCATGTTCAGATCCTCTAATGGAAATCCATTGACCGTCTTGGTGTGGCAGTCCAAAGGACTAGGACTTTAGCCATCAAAATGTAAAATGGGACTCTCCAAATCCCTGTTTCATCTGAGGCCTCAAGACAATAGATGCACCACATAAATTCTGAGAAGATGGTGCTATAAACTGATTTTGCAGACCATCTATCTTCAATCTATGAAAGAAATTGCAGAGATCAAAAGATATCAGTTAGAGATTAAAGAAAAAATTTTAGAGAGAGTTTTTAGTATGCTGCTCATACCCCGCCCTCCTGGCTGTGGAGTAAGAGGAAGGGGCTTCCTCCTCACCTCAAGTCAAGTAAAATAGGCTTCCCAGTGTCAAATTAAGGTTTCTGATAGGATTCCCTGCTGTTTGAGGGATACAGTGGGCTCGTATTTGACACATGGTTAAAGCACCAAAAAGCAAGAGGCTCTGGCCAAAGCTTCCTGCTTTGTTGGTGCGACAGGAAATGACACATGAGCCTTTTTCATGGATTAAATGTGGGCTACCTGTGTGAGAGAGAGCTGCCCTTGAACTGCCTTAAGCTATTCCCGTGTACCTGGTAGAGGGAAGGCGAGGAGACCTCCATAGTAAAGGCTGAAGGTGCACAGTGCAAGTCAGGTGCTCAGGGAATTAAGAATCACCAGCTAGAGGAAGTGAATCCACCTGGTTCTGCAGGTGAGATGTCTCCAGTGATGATAGGAGCTCTTCAAAGAATGCGCAGTGCCTCTCATGAGCAAGAATTAGCCGCCAGGGGAAATGAGGGTCAGGTTGCATCAATATCGGTCAGGTGAGACCCTTCTCTCTGTAACTTTACCTCTCTCCCTTGCCTATCCCAGCCCCTAGTCCCACCTTCCATCTTGCATGGGCAACAGGATGCTGACTGAGTGACTTAGAGGAGGTGGAGAAGCAGGGGGAGAAACTAAGAAGAGGCTGAATGTGCAGGCCCAAACTTGGGGACCAGATCCTCAGTGGAGGAGAAGAGAAATTTTAACTTTAACCTCTGTGGTTTTGACTTGACTTTCAATTAAAACATGAGGCTTTTTCAGGCAAAATGACTTTATTATTTGAAAATGCCAGGAAAAACCAGATTTACCTTCTCAGAAATTCTTCCAGGAGCAGAGGAACAACTTGCCCCATAGAATGAACCAGGGTTGAGGTGGGTGGTGAAGACAGTGGTTTTATATTTGCACCCAACTAGTTCACACTCTCAGAATGAGAGGGTTTTGTTTTGTTTTGCTTCATTTTTTCTCCAAGCAGTTCCCCAACTCTCCATTCCAAAGACAGTTGGTTTTCAATTCCTACTCACCCCATGCGCTATACTCCCTATCCACTGGGAAGCATGGAAGATATTGAAGGTGGGAGCAGAAGATGCATGAAAATTGAAGTTACCCAACTGATTACTTCCATGTCTAGCACCTCATTTGAAAATCCCTCCTACAGATAGACCATTAAAGATTCCTTTAAATGGTTCCCCAATGTGACCGTCGGAATCATCTGGAAATATATATATATTTAAAATGACATATTTCCCTTTCTAGTGGTGACTACCTATCCGTGAGAACATGTCTCTCACAAAAGATCTCTTTTATCCTTCTCCAGAAGAGGAAACATAAGGAGTGCTTGATGCAGAGCCCCAGGTACTTCATGGTTATGAAGTGCCCAGGATGCTATAAAATCACCACGGTCTTTAGCCAGGCACAAACAGTAGTTTGGTGTGTTGGTGGCTCCACTGTTCTCTGCCAGTCTACAGGAGAAGAAACAAGGCTCACAAAACAATGTTCCTTCAGGAGGAAGCAGCATTAAAACTACCCTCTGTCAAGATGAATGGGAAACCATCCCAATAAGCATATTTTGGATTTAAAAAATTACAGATTACTATGCTTCACCCTGGATCCATTGACTGAGAATCTCTGGAAAGTTTAGGAAATGTCTTCTAAACCTTTTGAGCAATTGTGATCAACTGGGCTACAAGGTTGGGCATTTGGGAAGCTGGGTGGGACATTTTGAGGGTAGTAAATTTATTGCTCTGAAAAGACCATGTATTCTGGTGAAAGGAGTCAGGCTTAAAGAGTTTTTGCTATGTTTTCTATTTTTTCCCTTCATCTTTAGAACATTTAGATTGCTATTTTAAGTCACTGGATGGATGTTAGAGTGTTTACTGGATTGGTCTTTTTCCACTGTATTGGAACATTACTTCTGTTCTAGTGGCTTCTTGGCCATCTGGTAATTCTGTTGATGGGAGCAAAAATGGAAAACAGAGGGCACTATTAGCTTGCAACTCCAAAACATAACAGTTGTCTGACTTTCCACCAATCCTGCCAAAACTAGGCCAATGACAATATTGTTTCTAACCCACATGCCTCCCTCAGGCCAATTTGGAAACCCATCCCTTGTAGCAGAACAAGTCTGTCACTAATGGAAAAAGATCAATAGGTTAAAAAATAAAGATTAGGTCCAGGAGTTTTGCCAGCATCAAGAAATATGCTCCATCAGGAAAGCTGGGTGGAGGATAATAATAATTCTAATTTTCTTTGTCTTTTTCTTTGGAACTCTTTGCAATTGTTGAATAAGGACCAAATGAAATGAAATGCACTGCTTTATTAGTGTTCTCTTAGCCAGGATACTAATTATTTTTCCTGACAAATGTCTGTGAAGAGGGTGTTAGAGTAGCCTGATTTATGGCTACTTTGCTTTGCAAGTCATATGCTCATGTTAGGAAAGCACAAATAGAAGAATATTTTAAGTGCCAAAAATATGAAATGTTAAACTTTATTTTTGAGTGACTTTATTTTTGTTCTTGATTTAGAAGCATTAATATATTTTTTTGACAACTGAACAGTGAGGAAGATCTTTTGGCTGGTGTGAATTCTTATAGGCTTTAGAGAAATAAATTTATCTACTTCTTGAGTTTTGAGTGGGTTGTTGAGTTGAGAAATTTTAGATAAGGCACCTTCTATATCCAAATAAACACTGGGAGGTAAGGGGCTGGGGAATGGCATTTTATCATACCCAGGTTGAAGGACAAGAATTGGTTTGTTTGAGCGGTAAGGGAAAGAAGGTGATAATTATTTTTAAATGATTGAAGGGTTGGCATAGGAAAGACTTTTATGCTGCTCTGGGGGCAGAACTACAACCCTCTCCTCTACTTCTTATACTAAGTTGACTACGAAGTACTGATGAGAATCTTATTTCCATAACTCTTGGATCTGTTGATTCATCCACATCCTTACTTCTGCTACCTTAGCCTAGACATATTTTTTCTTGCAGGAGGAGGAAACAGAGAAAGGGTAGGAGAAAGAATGGAAAAGAAACTCAGACACTCTTTACGGGTATCCTCTTGTTCTTTCTAATGTTTTCTCTTTTCTCTGATTCATTCTCTTTACTTCAGTCAGAATAATTTTTCAGATCAGAAAGTGAATCATGTCACTTGTTCATATAATATTTTCTGCTGATTCCACATTGTCTGGAGAACAAAGTCTGAACCCCTCATCATGATGTACAAGTCTCTCCTTAATATGCATCTTACAGATATTGGCCAGTCTTAGCATCTACTCCACAACCTTTAGTTTTGGACATACAAAGTAGAGATTTCCTACATGTCCTGCTCTTCTATGCTTCTGTGCTTGTGTCCATACTCTTCCTGGTACCGGAATGTTCTTTCTCTTTTGATTCCTATTCATCTTTTAGGGCATCCTCCTCCAGTTTCTCAAAGCACTCTGCACATCCATACATTAGCATTTATTAATTCTGTCATCAGACCCTCTGTCCCTACCTCCAGGACACCTTGAGTTCCCTGTGTCTCCATCCCCAGCACTTAGCAGTGGGCGTTTCTGCAAGGAGCTCTGTTGAAGTTATTTACAGGAGGATTTCATCTTAATGTGAGTTAGAACTTTTAAACAATTACAGCTGTTCAAAAATTGAAGAGGCTGTCTGATACAGAGGAGATGCTTAGCAAATAAGTAGAATATTGAATGAGCTGTGAACACTTGAATCTTTCTGTCACCAGGAAGTACTCAAGTCAACTTTGACAGGCTTATTGAAGCACCGTAAGAAGTGTTTCATGATAAACCATTGAAAAATTTCCACCAAGAGTTTTTGGAGTGTACTTTAACTATATCTATATATTTAAAATACACACATGTGTGTATGTATTTTGAGCTATCTAGGACAGATTGTATAAGAAATATAAAATAATGTTATATATAATTATATATATAAAATAACTAATTTTTTTCCAGGTTAAAATTCTTTTTCTTTTTTCTTGATTGAAGAACAATCTATCGTGAATATTATTTAAGACATTATTTTTCTTACTTTCAGCACTAGGGCTGTTCATCCCTTTTCAATTCCCTTGAATAAGTCTTGAGGGTAATTCTGGCTGCTATTGACAACTAAAGTACCTACATGATGGGAGCAGAAAAGGTAAATAGTTTGAAGAGGAAAAGATCCCGTATTTTCTCCTCAAAGTTAGAGAAAAAGAAAATTATGCAGAAAGGGAAAATATGTAAGTCTTATAATTTTTAAGACTAACATATATGAAAATTTATAAAATAATCTCTTTGAATATAGCATATTATGTTGCTCTGTTCTTTATCCAACTTATCAAAACAACACAAGCTATATAGGAAAGGTACTACCAATTGTTATGATGTATCCCTCAGTATAGGCAAATATAATCCTTGATATGTAGTGGTAATCTTGATACTATCTTTGAGCTACACCATATGTCCTGAAAGAGAAACTTGTCTATACAAGGTCAGGATAATATCACACAGAGGCACAATGGAGGTGTAGTTAGAAATAGATTAAGAGATCAAAATGACAAAGTCTCAAGCAAGGCAAGTTTATTTCTCCATCATATAAGAGGGTGGAGATAGTCCTGGGAGAGTAGGTGACTGTTCCAAAAACATATCCAGTCATGTTGGAACCTGGTACTTTGCAGATTCCAACATGGCTGGATATGTTTTTGGAGGTTCCAACTGATACTTTGCAGTCTGTACCTAGATCACCTGGTGGGTTTTTGTTAAACAGAGTGCTGGGCCCCAACTCCAGAGTTTCTGATTGAATAGTTCAGGACTGGGGCTTGAGAATTTGTATTCTCAAGTGTTCAGGGGATGCTGATGCTGCTCATCAGGGAACTACACTTGAAAATGCACTATACTATGGTGCTGTCCTCATCTGGACCAGCCTATGGGAAGAGAAAAAGATACGACCTGGAGATAATATACACTTTTTTGTTGAGATTCTTTTAGGCAGATCAGAGTCAAATGGCCTCACCTATCTCTAAGAGAAATGAAAATGCGGCAGCTTCCATTATTAAAGGAAAGAAGAAATCATTCGAATATTGGGTCTTCTGACCTGTGAACAAGATAGAGTTCTCCAGTTATTTGAGTTTTCTGTAATTCTCTTAGTGTGTGGCCACACAGTGGGTTTTGTGTTATGGTAGCCTGAGCTAACTAAGACAATGATGAAGACATAAGGTTAGACAAATAGGTCATTGAAACAGAACACAGTTCAGAAATAGACACACATATACATGGACAACTGATTTTTGACAAAGGTGCAGAGACGATTCAGTAGGGAAGGAATAGTTTTCAACAAATGGTGCTGGAAAAATTGGACATCTGCATGCAAAAGAAACCAAAGGAACCTCAATCCAAACCTTGAACTATATACAAAAATCAACTTTTTGATTATATATTATTATATTTAAAAAACTTTTAAAAGAAAATGTAAGTAAAATCTTTGTGACATTGGTTAGGCAAAGATTTCTTAGATATGACACCAAAAGTGTGGTCTATAAAACAAAAAGATGGATAAATTAGATCTCGTCAAAATTAAAAACTGCTTTCCAAAGGATATTAAGAGTATGCAAAGACAAGCCACAGACTAAAAGAAAATATTTGCAAAGAATATATCTGAAGAGGCCATGTATCCATTATATGTATAGAACTCTCAAAAATCAATAATATAAAAATAAAACAACTAAAAATGGACAGCAGATAGACTTAACCAAAGATATATGGATTTGAAATAAGCATGTGAACAGATGCTTAATGTCATTATTCATTAGGGAAATACAAATTAAAACCATAATGAGATACCACTACACACCTGTTAGCACTGCTAAAATTAAAAAGATTGATATAGCAAGTGATGATCAGAATGTGAAGGAATGGGAATTCTCATACTATGCTTCTGGGAATGTAAATTGGCTTAGCCAGTTTGGAAATGTTTGGCAGTTTCTTAAAAAGTTGAACATACCTTCTCATAAGACTTTAATACTCTGAGGTATTAAAATCATATATCAATAGATAGATTTTGGCATGAATGTTCACAATAGCTTTAGTTATAATAGCCCCAGGCTGGAAAAAATCAAAAGTCCATCAATAGGTGAATGAATAAGCAAATTGTGTCATATTCATATAAAGAGACGCTACTCAGCAACACAATGGGACGAACTATTGGTAATACAACAACATGGCAATATCTGGAGATTATTATGCTCGGTGAAAGAGGTCAGACATAGAGTACATATCTTATGAGTTCACTCTTATAAAACATTAAAGATGAAATTTTATTTCATTGACAGAAGGTAGATCAGGTGTTTCCTGGGGTGAATGTGGGTGGGAAGGGGTAGACAGAGGAATTACAAAGAGTGTGAGGAATTTTGGATGTGTTGGAGATACAATTGGCCCTCCACATCTGTGAGTTCTGCATCAGTGAATTCAAGCAACTGTAGATTAAAAATATTCAGAAAAACATTATGTCCATACTTAACGTGTACAGAATTTTTTATTATTCCCTAAACAACATAGCATAACAATTATTTACATAGTATTTCCATTGTATTAGGTATTATGAGTAATGTAGAGATGATTTAAAGTACATGGAAGGATGTGCATAGGTTATGTGAAAATACTGTACCATTTTATATAAGGGACTAAAGCATTTGAGGATTTTGGTACCTGAGGGAGATTTTGGAACCAATCCTCCAACAATACTGAAGGATGACTGTATTGACTCTCTTGAATGTGGTAATTGTTTTCATAGGTTTGTGCATATATCTAAACATCACAATGTACACTTACTGTGTTTATTGTATGTCTGTTATATTACACCTCAGTAAAAATTTTAAAAAAGAAAAAAGATATAAGGAGAAAATAACATATGAAGTTATCATTTATATATATTTAATGCTAGAATTCACTTGAACTAAATGGATATTTGACTATTTTCAACTATTTTTTAAACAGATTCATGTGCATGAAAGAATAAGTATGGATGTGGCTCAAAGGATGTTTTAGTTATTTAATCTTCCTGTTACCAAATGGGAAACATATATCTAGAGTAAGAATGATTGAGAGGAAGATACCAGAAGACCAGGATTTTAGTTCTAATTTCCCCAAATGCATGGCAAAATTTATCTGACCATTCTTACTTTGCCACTTGTAAAAATGGCCAGAATGATACATAATGTAGAATACATAATGGAGAAAGGAGATGGAATATCTAGTAAAAGCACTGTCGCATTGTTTGAAAAAGGAATTATTACTATCACTACATATTCTTTCCTCCTGCCTTCTCCTTAGTTTTACCACTCCCTGGAAATCTCTTTTACCATTCAGCTTCAGTTGGCATCTTTCCTATTTAAAACAAAATGTGTTGAGTCGGCAGATTTGACTGACTTCTAAAGCCTCTAGTGACTTGAAGCTGACAAACTCTTAACTCTTTTTGGCCCAGAAACGGAAGCTAAGGGATTTGTCAGTTTCAAGTTGCTTTTGAGGCTACTGTGGCTTTTCCCCAAGCTTGGTCTTGCCATAGTGGCAGATTGATTGAAGAGTGAGTGAATTAGTGTTTATGTCTAAGCTGAAGCTTTGAGTAAAACTTAGCTACCGTAAGAAGATTAGGAGGGGAAGACTGGAATACATTCCTCCACAGATGGGGGTGTTAAGATTTTCTAGAGGTATCTCTTTAGGGTGAGCCATTTTGGCTGTCTATACCAGTGCCCAGCACAGGGACTGCCCACCCATGAGACACTTGCATCAGCATGTCCGTAAGTAACAAAATTACTGTAGCATTATTATCAAGCATTAGGGTATAATGAGCAGCCTATGAGGCCGATAGAACACAGAGGATTAGCTGCATATGTAAAATGCCCCCTGCCGGGTGATGGCCTCTCCCTTTCTTACAGGACTGAGGAGAGCTTCAACCAGTAGTATACTGGTAAATGTTTAACAACTGGCTCTGGGGAGTGGGGAGAACCCTGATTTTTAGTGTTTGCCAATTTCCATGGTTTAAATATTATCGCTATGGCCAATTTTAAGCTTCCAACATATTGTCAATTGGCTCACAAAATTCCTGAAGATTTAGATTGGCTCTCAAAAGCTGGTGAAAGCTGGCTCCAGAGCAATGCTGGATCCAATAAACCAGCGGGCAAATCCCACCCATCAAATAAGGGATAGAGCCATTTACTATATCTTGCTCCCAGCTCTACCCCGGACACTCAGGGCAGGAAGAAATGCCTGTTTGCCTGTGGTAACACAAGCTCCCAGAAATAGAAAGGAAACTTTAAAAATGGAAGCATCGATGTGATACTGTCTTTTTCCTTCTCATCCTTTTTGATTGGCCATCAGTGTATCTTGTACAGTTTGAGTCACACCAAAGATTTCTCAACTAGCAGGATCAAAGTTCTTTTTAAAGAGTTGATTTTTTTAAAAAAATTTCTGAGCTAAAATGGTCTCCCCAGCTGCTAAGAAAAGAGGAAACTATGGTGTTTTCTCTGGAACTTTCCCCAAGCACTCTAGTTTTCAGTGGGGTCAGAGTGATACCATTCCCTAACGATGTTTTGGAAATTTACTGGGAAGATTTTTAATCAGTGATTTAGGTGTCACAATGACTTGGCTATTAACAATAGCATGTTGGAAGGCAGGAATGCTGAGGATCTTGTGGAGCACAGGACACTCTCACTCAAAGACATGTCCTGTGTTCCGTACAACTTCAAATGTTCCCCCTAGCCATTCATGTCGGTGAAAAAAGCCACTTACAGTTTGCTAAGCTTGGAATGTAATTTCATTTTACCTGTCGCTATGAAGTAAGCTTGTGCCACCTAAGCACACATGAAATTTTCTAAGAATGCAGCTGCCATGTAAACTGAAGGGAAACTACACTTTGTTGAGAACCTTACTGAGTATGATATCCTGTTTAAGGGTTATCCCCCAGTTTGGAAAATCGTATCATTGCCAATAAGATGACCCAGCACTGGGAGCTGTTACACTTTCAAGGTGATTTTAAGTAATAGGAATATAGTGGTTTACCCTTCATTTAAAAATGTCAAATATAAATTAAAAAGTGTCTTTTAAATGCAAACATTTATTTATTACAAGTAAGTCCAAGCATCTGACTGCCTTCCTTATGTTATGGATATAATTGTGTTTGAATAGTTTCCTTTTGAAATACATAGAATGTTATTATATTTAATTGGTTTACTATCTGCTCAGACTCTCTAGGAAATCCTCAGTCTCTCTCTCCTTACTTCTCACAGTCAGTCATTTAAGTTCTGTTGGTTCCATTCCCTGGTTTCCCCTTCTCCTGCTTATACCAATGCTACCTCAGTTTAGGCTCACAGTCTTTCGTGCTTGACTATTCCAAAGTCTACGCTCGTTGTACAGTCCCTCATGGCACGGCCTTTTGTCACTCCAGCTCATTCTCCGGATACATGTTAAAGTGATCTTCCTAAAACGCAAGTCAGGGTGTGTTATTTCCTTGCCGAAAACATCACTGGGTCCTAGCTGAATAGAGGGTGAAACCCAGACTTCTCAGAATGGCACATAAGACGATCACTGTTGATCTTCATCTGCCCTCAAGCCAGGCGTCAGCCACAGTGACCAGACCACCCATGCCATTTCATTTGTCCGAGGGTTGAGCCAGCTATTGTCTTTGAGGGGTCTTTCTCCTCCCTCCTGCCAGCGTGGAGAGTTTCATTCATTCTTTCTGACTTACTCCAAGTTCCTATTCCAAACCTCACCGACTTGAATGGTTTCAAGTGATCTGTGTAATTATCTTTACTGTGATGCTCAATGTACTGTATTAGAACAGACCTATGACTGCCAGGCACCACCTGAGCCCATTCTCCACCCCTAATTGGTCTATTTGAGAAGACTGGGAGGGGAGGAGAGAAAGACGCTAGGATCCTTCACCTCGAGGGAAGGGCACCCTTCCTGACCCTACTTTCCCAGCATGTCAAAGACAAATGAGGAGGGCTCCACGAGGACTTCATGGAGGACGAGGGCACCTGCACCTTGATCTCTGCCTGGATTTTTGCTGCGTGGCAGAATCCATAAGTTCACTGGGTTGCTTTTACAGCAAAGTGTGCCAAGAGATTTCTTGCCAGAACAGCAATACTAAATACCATTCATCAGAAGCTCATTGTGTACCAGGCAATAAGTTGGTACACAATTTATGACCCACAAAAAAACCTTCTGTGGTAGAAATGATTTTGTGTGTGTGTGTGTGTGTGTGTGTGTGTGTGTGTGTGTGTGGAGATGAGAAAGCTGATGCCAAAGAAGCTAAGTTACTCTTGGTGACCAACTTGTAAATGGTGAAGGAAATCATTCTGTTCTAGGGCTGCCAATGTAAAATTCATCCACTTTCTACTATGCCAGGCCACGGAGTTTAGCGGGTGGGAGGAAAAAGACCTGGTCATTTTAAAAGCTATGCCAGTTATCTCAAAGTAATGAGACTAAAGCTGAGACCAAATAGGCAATCCAGAATTATTATCTTTTGCAATTTTTAAGCCATTCTATAGCAGGTGCAGCAGTATTTCTGTTTCTAGTTTTAGAAAGGACAGTAACTAAATAATATGTTGCTAATGTTATTTTAGTTTGTTTTAAATATTTGATTTCTTTCTGGCATGTTATAAGAATGTTTAATTTCTCCACCATTTCTAGAAAACAGAATATTTGTGTTTTTGAACTAAAAAATCATGTTCCTCTTCATTTTAAAAATAGATTTCAGAGGACATATACGAATATTTGCTAATTTGTTCCTCATAATCACACCATGCTGGAGAGAGGTGGCTATCAGTATCTTATTTTCCACATGATGAGATTCCGGGTACAAATCAGAGATATTCAGCAACTCCCTCCAGGTCACACAGTGATCCAAAACAGAGTTGAGACTCAATCTTGCATCTTCCCTCTCCAAACCTCCCTTGTCATGCCTCACTATCAACACATCTTTTTTATTTACTGAATAAGTGTATTTCATGTAGCTATTTATCAGAATCTAAAAGCTGGAAGCTGAGGTTATGCACAAGTTATTGCTGAAATTCCACTTATAAAAATGAATCTTAATATAAATTACAGTTGCATTACATGGTTGCCATAGCTAAAAGCTATGAGGTTTTCTTCTGTTTAAATTTTTGAATAATTAAATGAACAGCAGCATGTACAATGTAAATTTCTTAAATTTAATTAAATGATACCCTTATATAAAGAACTATTGTGAAATGTATGTGTAATGATTAAAGGGTTTAGTACATATAGAGTAATTTTCCCTAGTGCTTAAAAGGTCACCAGAAAGAAAAAAGTGACAAATATGCTGTTTTAAGCTTTTTTTTTTTGCCACTTTAAAAATGTCACAGTGAGTGAAAGGAAAAAGCTGCCCGATAGCAGATGAATGGGTATTGACAGCTGCACCAGTGTTAAATGCTGCATGGCAGAAAAATCTAGTGAAGAAAAAACAAACTGTATTCACGTTTCCATATTGCTTTTTATTAAATTTAAGTAAAGAGACTTTAACTTTGATTTATATCTGAATTTGGTAATGAAGGCAATTTGTTAGACAAATCTATGTACACACAGAAAAGATAGGTATATAATATAGGACATTTTAATCATGCACCAAATATAAAATTATCTTGACAACACATGTGATATTTTATGGTGTCCATATGGTATTGCATATGCAGTTTATAATATACAACTGGTATCTGGATAACATATGATATAGATATAAAGCACACCCTACAAGCTTAGAATTCTATGATTGCACGTACACACACACACACACACACACACACACACAGACACAATATTCATGGTTTCTTTGCTTTAAATAACATTTAACCTCTGCACCCATGTATTCATATTATGAAGGGCTTGAGTTACTTCTGGGGGCGTGTTAGATTTCTTTTGGCTTGAACAACTCTTTTCCCAGAAGCCTGGAAAATTCATCATATTGGATAGCCAGGTGTTCTTCATTTGCAAATATTATTACCTTATAGGATTAGAAAAAGGTTTAATTATGAGAAAGGGAAAATAAACAATGCAGTAGACAGAAAATGTCACCATGCTCTGTAGTCAGGCAGTGTCCTATAGATGGCATTGTCTTTGGGCATTCATAATGCATGGGGTGGGGGTAACTTTTAAGCTGGAAACCAGAGTTTCTGCTGACAGTCTGTAATGCTCTCAGGCTGCTGCACAGGAGCTCTGAAACTAAACGTTTTGCTCTTTGTCATTCTTAAACGTGACCATATTCCTCTGAAGCAGGCCTGACTAATGTTTTTCCTGAATAATTATCATTCCCAGGAGAAGGTCATCTTTCACATGCAATCTTAATCACCACTAGCAAATCTCTTGTGTGTCTGTGTACCCCACCAGACGACAGCAAAGACCCATCCTGTTCATTCTTGGATCCCCACCACCACAGTACATTATCTGTCATCTAGTAGGTGCTCAATAAATTAATTCAATGAATGAATGAATGAATGAATGAATGATTGCAATAGTATTTCTACCTAACGTGGAATATTTTTCTGGAGTTCTTTAGTACTAGGGGTAATTTGTTGTGCTTTTGTTGCCAGAATCACGAATAAATGAAGCCTGTCTTCAATTTTCATGAGTTTCTCAACTTTAGGAGTCTATTTTTGAAGTAACTCTTTCATACTCTGCTGTCACAGTTGGCTCTGGTAACAATACTCCTGCAGAGATGATGTTTCTCCTTGTGCTTGGGGTTTCTTGTTAGGCAGATTAAGAAAAAGACTCAAAGAATGAACAAACATCGCCTTAAGCTGCACAGTTATAATCTATAAGAAAATAGTGAATAGTGCTAATAGAAAATACCTGAACTTTGGAGTTTTAATTTATTTTAACTTTGCAAACATCTGCAATGTAAACTGATACCAAAAAAATTACATGAAGAAAATTACTTTGTTTTATAATTAGAATACATAAATTTTAGAAGTGAATGCTGTCATTTCTTATTTTAAAAAATACCTCTTGTGATGGATGAAAAATAATCAACCTGTAAAGTTTTATAAAAAAAATTAAATTGCATAAAATTATATTCAAAGGTGCTAATGAGTGTCAGTATTGCTTAGAAAAGATTATTATTAAGACCCAAAATACGTGCTTATGTGTTGACTAGATGTATTTTTTTTTTCACAAACAACTATGCTGTAATTTAAATGTGTAGAAATGGCATTAATGCATTCTGAGCTATGGTCATTTTTATTGTTTTCTGTTACAATAATACCTCTAACCTTATTACCAAAGAAATCTCCCCCTAGATTTCATAGATATATTGAGCTATGTGCCCATGACACCAAAATAAGTGTATGAAAAACAAAACCCTATCAACCTTAATGCCTATGTGGTGTCAATCCATACCCTCAACTTATTTTTCCTCACTGAATCAACTGATTTTTCAAATGAAATAAAAAAAATCCAACTATTTAGTTTTCTATTGACATGCTTGTAAGACTGGGGATGACTTGAAAAATTATCTAATCCATAGCTTTTCATACCAAGTTATAATGCAGACTGGTGGTAAATATACTACATGTATTTACCTTACTGGCCCAGCCACTTGATGTCATGTTGGTCTGCACCCCCGTAAAGAGTATCTACCCTTGATCCGCTAGTCAAGGATGCCCTCTCTCACCACTCCTATTTAATATAGTATTGGAAGTTCTAGCCAGAGCAATCAGGCAAGAAAAAGAAATAAAGGGTATTCACTTAAGAAAGGAGGAAGTCAAATTGTCTCTATTTGCAGAGGACATGATTGTATATCTAGAAGACCCCATTGTCTCAGCCCAAAATCTCCTGAAACTGATAAGCAACTTCAGCAAAGTCTCGGGTTACAATATCAATGTGCAAAAAGCACAAGCATTCCTATATACTAATAACAGACTTAAAGAGAGCCAAATCAAGAATGAACTGCCATGCACAATTACTACAAAGAGAATAAAATACCTGGGAATACAACTAACAAGGAATGTAAAGGACCTCTTCAAGGAGAACTATAAACCACTGCTCATAGAAATAAGAGAGGACACAAACAGATGGAAAAACATTCCATGTTCATGGTTAGGAAGAATCAATATCATGAAAATGGCCATACTGCTCAAAGTAATTTATAGGTACAACACTATCGCCATCAAGCTACCAGTGACCTTCACAGAACTGGAAAAAACCACCTTAAACTTCATATGGAACTGAAAGAGAGCCTGCTTAGCCAAGTCAATTCTAAGCAAAAAGAACAAAGCTGGAGGCATCATGCTACCTGACTTCAAACTATACTACAAAGCTATAGTAATCCAAACAGCATGGTACTGGTACCAAAACAGAGATATAGACCAATGGAACAGAACAGAGGCCTCGGAGGCAACACCACACATCTACAATCATCTGATCTTTGGCAGACCTGACAAAAACAAGCAATGAGGAAAGGATTCCCTGTTTAATAAATGGTGTTGGGAAAACTAGCTAGCCATGTGCAGAAAGCAGAAACTGGACCCCTTGCTGACACCTAACACTAAAAGTAACTCCAGATGAATTAAAGACTTAAACATAAGACCTAACACTATAAAAACCCTAGAAGAAAACCTAGGCAAAACCATTCAGGCATGGGCAAGGACTTCATGACTAAAACACCAAAAGCATCAACAACAAAAGCCAAAATACACAAATGGGATCTAATTAAACTCCAAGCTTCTGCACAGGAAAAGGAACAATCATTAGAGTGAATCAGCAACCAACAGAATGGGAAAAAAATTTTTGCAATCTACCCATCTGACAAAGGACTTATATCCAGTATCTACAAAGAACTGAAACAGATTTACAGGAAAAAGATAGACCCATTCAAAAGTGGGTGAAGGATATGAACAGACCCTTTCCAAAGGAAGACATATATAAGGCCAAGAAACATATAAAAAAATGCTCATCATCACTGGTCATTAGAGAAATGCAAATCAAAACCACATTGAGATACCATCTCATGCCAGTTAGAATGGCGATCTGAAAAAATCTGGAGGCAGCAGTTGCTGGAGAGGATGTGGAGGAATAGGAACACTTTTACATTGTTGGTGGGAGTGTAAATTAGTTCAACCATTGTGGAAGACAGTGTGGTGCTTCCTCCAGGACCTAGAAATAGAAATTCCATTTGACCCAGCAATCTCATTACTGGGTATATATCCAAAGGATTATAAATCATTCTATTATAAAGACATATCACATGTACGATCATTGCAGCACTGCTTACAATAGCAAAGACTTGGAACCAACCCAAATACCCATTGATGATAGACTGGACAGGGAAAATGTGGCACATATACACCATGGAATACTATGCAGCCATAAAAAAACAATGAGTTCGTGTCCTTTGTAGGACCATGGATGAACCTGGAAGCCATTATTCTCGGCAAACTGCCACAAGAACAGAAAATCAAACACCGTATGTTCTCACTCATAGGCAGGTGTTGAACAATGCGAACACATGGACACAGGGAGGGGAGCATCACACACTGAGGTCTGTGGGGAGTGACTGGGGGGTTAGGGAGTTGGGGAGGGATAACATGGAGAGTAATGCCAGATTTAGGTGATGGAGATGGAGTCAGAAAACCACATTGCCATGTATGTACCTATGCAACAATCCTGCATGCTCTGCTCATGTTCCCCAGAACCTAAAGTGCAGTTAAAAAAAAAAAAAAAAAATATATATATATATATATATATATATATAAACTGGAAAAAAAAGAATATCTACCTGTGGTTGTCTTAGGAAAAAAGTAAAGATTGTATTTTTGAGTTAGGTAAAATAATGAAATTGATTGGTGTTTTCTAACTTCCACTTCTGAACCAGTAAGGCTGATGTCTGTTTCCAAGGGGAGTAACAGCAAGGCTAATTATTTATTACCTCTTCTTCCAGAAGGAGTTGAAACTCAACAGCTTTGCTCCCTATACTTCCCCTTCTCTCTATCACAAATGGAATGGTCTATAGAGAAATTAGCTGTAAATAAACATCAATCAATGTCCTGTTCATCTGCTCCTGCCAATGGACTAAAGATACATCTCTTGCTAAAAAGGATTAAAATATATAGATTTATATTTTTGGGTGTATGATAGTTGAAGAGGCTTATCCAAAACCATTAAGACTTCTGTGTTGTTGGATTAGACCAGAGAAAGTTTATTTTGGGGAGCTTTCCCACAGGGGAATCTTGTGGTTGGGAGAAGCATATTAGCTCAGGTTGGTTGTCCTTTGGGAGTATGCCACTTAATCTGAGGGAATTTGGGAAGGGTAGACTATAAATCTATAAATTGGAATTTGGCTGGAATACTAGGACGGATACCTTTCTTTTTAATACAATTACCAAGGGACTGTTAATAATCCCAAGAAGTCTGACTAAAAGCCCGACTTATGGAGCACGTATTATTTACTAAAACTCTGACTACGTAAAACCAGTAAGTGAGTCATTCTTTATTTAATTAGTTTTCCTTGCCAATCATAATGGCTATTTGGACTGGCCATATGATCAATAGGTTCTATCTTTAATATATCTAAATATATCAGATTGACCCTTTTCCACTCTGTTGTCTGTAAGCAAGTGAACATGGTGACTTGAGTGAATTTCACTTGTTTAGTTGAATTTTCCAGGTGGCTTAAATTATTTCTATCAATAAGTTGATGAGCACCGTTGGAAGTCACAGGAACTCTTGAGTGATCAGGAGACAATATGGTTTCTGGAAGCCATAACCTGAGCCCAGGGAATAGATGAAGTTCTGAGAATAATTTACGTGCTAAGAAAATTTAGTATATCAGATGAAAACGTACTAAACAGTACCCTGGAGGTTTGAAGAGTTAATGTAGTTTCTGAACTTGTGTAAGTTATTCCCAGAGAGTAACTTCACAAGCATGGAAGAGAATTCAATGAACCATCATAATCTTTTATAGAATCTGGGTTCACCTTTGACATCGATTTTGGACTTATTTTATCTCTCATTTTAAGTTTATAAAATATGAGTTGCTTGGTAGCATTTTAAGTCACCTCACTGCCTTAGAAATTCTTTGCCATTTATAGTATCTTCTCAGAATTTATAAAATAGATTTCAGAATTCACTATAATAAGTTCCTTGCTCTAAATTTTGTTTGGATTCTAATTATTTTCCGAGTAGAAATGATCATGGTTTTTAGTCATATCAACTACTTCTGAAAAGTTTCCTTTAAAATATTTCATTGTTAGAAGCAATTTTAAGAATCTATTTTAAAAGATAGGTACATGAGTTTCATGAGATATACAAGTTTTGTGTATTCCCAATCTGTATTTTAATATTATATATGCTTCATATGTATACTATGTGTATATAATACTATGTATTTTTATACCACATACATATATACTAGATGCAGGGTACACCAAAACTCATAATAATGCTTTTATTTTTTTTTTTCTGGGGAGAGAGAAAGGAGAATTGGACTAGTCTGGGGAATAGAAGGAACTTCAAGTATATGTGGAAGGTTTTATTTCTCTCAAAAAAGTATCTCAAAAGATTAGCATTTATTAAAACTGTATAGTAGATATATATACATGTTTATGATATCATTCTTTGCACTTTTCCATATTCTTAAGAAATTTTCAGTAGAAGAAAATTATTTGGAATGTTTTTCTTGATGATGCATTCTTAATGAACTCTTTCTTGGAATTAGTTTTTGTTTAAATTCATAAAGTTTTGTGCTTTTTTCTTCTTTGAAACCAGAAAGTTACTTTGGCATTGTTTAAAGAATGATGAAAATCTCATTTAGATCTGGGATGAAAAATCCTTTCTAATTCATCAAAGCATTTATATTTTTTTAAACATTAATTTAAGTCTGTCCCTCAGACTGTCACATCTTTCTTAAGGGGTTTCTCATAGTCTTTTGACTACTCCATCTGCTCTTCTAAAAGGAGAACATCAAACTAGTTTGTTTGACGTGACACAATTAGATCTCAGATGCTCAGTTGCCTGACCATTTGTAAAAGCATTTTTCTGGAAATTAGGAATAGACCAAAGAACTTCTGACTTTCTCTAAGGCCTTTATTTAGTTGATTTTCCATGACTTTGATTTGTATTTCTATTCAACATTTTCAGTTGGAAACATATAATTTTTGTTCAGGGTCGTTTTTCCCCAAAAGCACTCCCATTGATAGTTAATCAGTGGTTATTTCTCCTCCTTTTCCACCCTTTTCTTTATCTTTTTGTTGCATTGTGTAATTTAGAATTAATGGCGTCTAGCCCATAGTCAAAAGATGTGTTTCCCAAGTTTTAAAAATTGTGTTGGCTTGGAGACACGATGCATGGAAAAAAAAAATGAACACACATGTATTTAGTTAGATACATAAGAGCTGTGTCATCTAGAGAGGTGACGAGGTCAGCCACCTTCCCAACAGAGTCTCTGGATGGCAATACTTTGGTGTGATTACCATGTTTTAGGTCGAATAACTCAACTTTGACAGCTTAGTCACATGAACAGACTTGATTTATTCTAACTCACAAAATACTGATGTATAAGCCAGATGCCAATTTATTAATTTATTCTGAGAAAGCTATGAAGTGATGCCAGTGGTTCCTTCATTCCCTTCTTGTAGGGGAAAAAAGAAAACATAAGAAATAAGACCATGGGCTGAGCACGGTGGCTCACACCTGTAATCCAACCCTTTGTGGGGAGCCGAGGCAGGTGGATCACCTGAGGTCAGGAGCTCAAGACCAGCCTGGCCAACATGGTGAAACCCCGTCACTACTAAAACTACAAAAAATTAGCCGGGCATGGTGGTGGATGCCTGTAATTCCAGCTACTAGGGAGGCTGAGGCAGGAGAATTGCTTGAATCTGGGAGGCAGAGGTTGCAGTTTGCACACCAGCCTGGGCAACAAGAGTGAAACTCTGTCTCAAAACAAACAAACAAACAAACAAACTCAAAAAAATAAGACCATGACCAGGAAACTTGGTAATTATGGTATCAGAGCAAGAGGGGTTGGTTGAATGGCCTTGATCTGAAACATCCCTCTCGAAGACCAAGCCATTTGGACAACTCACACCATTTGGTCAGAGTGCCGTCTCCCCTGGAGTATCCTGAGTAAACTTTAAGAAATCCTCCCTCGTTGGACTCCCATTTTCTAGGTTTCTTGATGTTGTCTTTTCAGACTGGCTGGAGTAGAACTGAGTATGACCATTTATTTATGTTAATAGTTTAGATAATAGATATGAAACACTCATCTTGGTGCCAGGTATCAAGGAATAAATGTTGTTTGCTGGTGCTAAGGAGTCAACAGCTTAGGGGCAAAATCTTGGGCTCTGCAGACAAAGCTCAGATTTGAATTCCAGTTCTTCCCGTTCAGGTTGTATGGCTGTGAACAAGTTACTTACCCTGTTTCTGCTTTACTTAGGGATATGATGGGGAAAATAATTGGATCAATCTTATAGGCTTGTTGAGGGTTAAAGGAGACAAAGCACAATGGCCTGAGCATGCATTTAATCTTGCTGATTTTTGTTGAGATTGCACTAGTCCATCATGATTGGTCTTTTGTTTCTTCCAAAATTCAACTATCACTTATAGTTTTACTCTTTGGTAATTATGCATCCATCTTGTCATTCATTTCTTGTTGATACTTAAAATATTTTTTCCTCTGGATTTGTTAAGTTCTGGTATGGACATGTTAAAAAATAAATTTATGCACATTAAAATTTTAACAGGTTTCTTTGAGCATTCAATGGCTTATGAACCAAGCAGTGCCAGACCAGGAACAGTTCAGTGCTCCACTGGGTGGGTGGAGGTGGACAAGAGAGAAAACTTGTATAAGGCATTTGCCAAACCAAGACAAAGAAAGTATATTTATTCATGAAAGTAGAAAGTCCCTAGCTGGAGGTTAGCTGGCAGTTTTTGGTTATTTCAGCTTAAGTGTTGTTTTACTGTTTACATTGGGTTTTGGTTTGCTCCTATAAGAACCCAAAGCATTGGAGCTGTCTCAGCCTAATGGCCTCCCAATTAATTTTTTTTAGCAGTGACACAGCAACTATACACTCTATAGGTTATTGTTGTAATAAAATAAGAATCCCAGCAAGGTAACTTGACTCATTTAATGTTATGAATACCCCTTATTATAAAGCATGGTAATTGGGGAAATGCGTAGAAGCTTACAACATGAGACAGTCATTTAAGTTGTTTTTACAGAGCCAAGGGATAACCTCATTCATTCTCTAGCATCAATATTTTCTTGAGGCAATATATGTTTTCATCATCATTGTTATTGTCTGTATACCCACATAGATTTAAAGATAAGCATTCTTTTCTCTCTCTCTCTCTCTCTCTCTCTCTTTTTTTTTTCCTGAGATAGAGTCTCGCTTTGTCACCCAGGCTGGAGTGCATTGGTGCCATCTCAACTCCTGGAAACCTCTTCTTCTTGGGTTCAAGCAATTCTTCTGCCTCAGCCTACTGAGTAGGTGGAATTATAGGCATGTGCCACTGCGCCCGGCTAATTTTTGTATTTTTAGTAGAGATGGGGTTTCACCATGTTGGCCAGGCTGGTCTTGAACTCCTGATCTCAAGTGATCTGCCCGCCTCAGCCTCCCAAAGTGCTGGGATTACAGGCCTGAGCAACAGCACTTGGCCTTAAAGAGATACGTTCTAGATCAAACTGAGCTGAAATCCATTCACCCTCCTTGACCTTCTTGCATTCTGCCTCCTGCAGTCCTCTCCTGCGAGACCTCTTCTCTCGAATGGCCCTTGCCAGACTGTAGAATCACACAGCTTTAGGGACCCCTTTCACATTGCATTCTATATTTATAATGCTCCCCTGCAGCTGCTGTGCCTCAGGGTTGCCCTGAGGGTGGCAGCTCAGTGGCAAGCACATCCTGCTTCACATCGTTTTACCTGGTGTCTGAGGCTTGTGGCCCAAGACTTGGGGCTGTCGCTGACAATCTGAGCTACTGTAGGAAAAGGGGAGACATGAAGCAATTAAACATCACATCTCGGGTGAAGAGTGAGAAATGGGACATAGCCACAGTTTCTACGAGTCTCACCCGACCCTGCTCATCCATATCTTGAACTCCAGTCTCTAACTTTTTTGTGTTTGTATAAAATTTGAGCTTAAAAGATAATTTTAGGGGCTAAAATTAGAGATTTACCTAACCTCTGGGCCAGTAGCCTACTTGAATAGATTCAGTCACTCTGACCCTGAAACGATATTTTCGAAAAGAGGCAATCTATTTGAGAGCATCTTGTGCTTCATTGGTATGATGGCCATGGTGAAAAACGATGAACCAGGCACGGGAGTGGGGCAGGCAAGGTGGGAACCATCTTTGTGTCTTTAATGTTTGCAAGTCTTGGAGCAGAGGGGTAGGCATGAATTCGCCTTAAGGACTGGGTAGAAAGAGGGAGAGGGAAAGGGGCAGCTAACTGGTGTGATCCGTGATGCCTGAACAGTCTCTTGAGTTCTTGGGGAATTGATCTGTGTTTGCGGCCAAGGTCTCTCCTTCAGAACATGAGGATCCTTGAGAAGGTGCCGGAAGGGAGGCATCTCATCCAGCCTCATAAAGCCATGAGGATGGCTATAACATGACTTCAAGGGTAAGGAAGCACCCCTTTTCCCTGCATATTTCTCCCACTTGCTCACTGATTCTTGAAACTTTTTTTTTTTTTTTTTTTTTTTTTTTTTTTAATAAACAGAAGGCAAAGCTTTTATTTTCTGGAGTGAAAAGGGAAAGACACAGTGGACATGCTCCTTGAATGATTAATCACCCCGTCCCCCACTGATGTCTGTGTGGCTCAAGCATTCCTTCTTTTTTGCTAGTCACTTGCCCCAAGACTTTATTTGGGACAGAGTCTCACTCTGTTACCAGGCTGGAGTGCAGTGGTGTGATCTCGGCTCAGAGCAACCTCTGCCTACTGGGTTCAAGCAATTCTCCTGCCTCAGTCTCCGGAGTAGCTTGGACTACAGTCACGTGCCACCATGCCCAGCTAAGTTTTGTATTTTTTGTAGAGACGGGGTTTCACCATGTTGGCCAGGATGGTCTCGATCTCTTGACCTTGTGATCCTCCCACCTCGACCTTCCAAAGTGCTGGGATTACAGGCGTGAGCCACCATGCCTGGCCTGCCCCAAGACTTCTACACACCAGCTCCCCACTCTGGAGTCTCCTCTGTTGTCACAAAGCATTGAGTTGCCCAGAACCTTGGTTCTCAGAATGAGGTCCATGAACCAGCAGAGTTAGTGTCACCTATGAATTTGTCTCCAACCTAGACTACTGAGTCAGAATCTTCATTGTAACATGATAGGCAGATGATCTGTGATTTGTATGAATGTTAGAACATTAAAGTTTGAGAAACTCTGGCCTGAAACACTTCTTCATATCTAGCCTTAACTGAAATCTGATTTATGATGGTAATCATGATTTACAATGATACTATGATTTATAGTGGGGTAATCATCACTGTACTCTTAAATAGTTCATGTGTTAGTGAATTTTATCATGTTTTCAGCAAGTGCCTACTGTACTACAGGTGCTGGAAGTTGGGAATATAACAGTAGTATCCCCACAGAGCTCTCAGTGTAGCAGGTTTATAAAAACATAGCCAAACACTCAAAAATCACAAAGTTATATTTCCAGCTGTACAAAGTTATGCCCTCCAATTAATGATATCTTTATCTCTTCACATCTTTCACTTTTCTTCCAGAATCCACGTTCTCTGTGAGAAAAAAAATCTGACTTGAAATGTTACCCTGTTTCCACTTATTTTCCATTTCAATTCTGTTGTTGCATGGCTGGTACAAGCCTCTAGAAGTAGTAGTCTCAGGCCAGATTGGAAAGGCAAATAAACAATGTTTGAAAAATTGATTTTAAGAGAATATTTGTGTTCCATTTTCTCAGATGGTTTTCTATGTATGTATCTCATCTTCAATTAGCAATGCCTCTCCCATTATTACAGGGCATCTTCTGGAATTTTTCTTGTGTTGGTTTTGTTTTTATTGTGGGGTAGGGAGAAAAGGAATGATTGAACATGTTTATTAAACCCAGCCAAGCCTATTTAGGTTTTAGAGATACCAGAAGGTTATTTTTTGTAAAACATAATTGACACTAGCATCACGGGGCATGGGTTCCAAGGATAACATTACAGCAGGACCGTGCTGTGTTTACATGAGCATAAAAGAACTGGTTCTGGTGAATCAAGAAATGATTTGGAAAGAGTAGGGGAAAGAGGCTAAATCTTCCGTGGGAAGACAGCTACAGCTTCCGGTGCCAGGGCTGCTGCAGTTCTTTGAAGTAAAAATCTATAACTGATTTGAGTTGAGGTCTCTGGATCAGTATCAGATGATATGAAAAACCCGACTTTATTATCTTATGGGAATTTATGGCATCTCTCCTAGTCTTGAAATCACTTCCTAGCCCGTATTTCAAGATTGTTTTTTTTGTATATAATCTTGTACCATTTTGTATATGATCTTATTCTACCATTTTACTTTTCCCAGAACTGAATACTGATACAGTTACTAACACGGCACTCAATGAAATTTCCAATATTTTGGCTTCTCTTCAGTAGTTTTTGCTTTCTTTGACTTTTACTGCCTTTGTTGGCTAGAGTGTTAGCAGGCACCATGCTGACCCAGCAGGTCACTTCAGTTTGGAAAAGAGTGAGCAGCATTTGTGTTGCTTACTCAGCATGTTATTTCTCTTTGGAGCAAAGTGCAATGGCTTCTGGTCAATTTTTGAATTGATTTTAGGATGGTTTTAATGATTTATAAAGCAGCATTTAATCCTATACATCTAGGCTTTGTTTGCCTCATGAAATCAGCTACTACATTGTCTCAGGCTATACAGTTTATCCCCTAAAAACAAACGTACAAAATCACTCCTTGGAGAAGAGTTGGTGTCAATTTCTGCTTATAATCAAAGCTTCATATGTGGTCATTTGATTTCAAAAATTGAATTTCGGGCATTTCATCTTTCAAAAATTATATATTTCAAAAGATGAAAAATAAAACATAAATAAGTACAAAATGAACATGCATCAAACAAATCATTTGTTTTCTGCTGAATATATATCTACAAGTTAGCATGTAACTTCACATGGGTTATAATCAATGGCAAATAGTAAGTCAAGCACAAATACATTCTTGCAGAGAATTAAGTAACTTTTGGGTGGCACTATGAGAGAATGCTATGGTAGGACAGTAAAACAATTAGTTGTCATCGTTTTGCTTTATTTTCAAGTTTTGGATAATTGTTCCTTAAAAATCCTCCTTTCTCCCAATTATAAATAATCTCTGAAGATTATTCTTGATCACATGAAAGGTTAGTTACATTGTGTTTTGTCCCTGTTCATTTATACTGATGCAGCAAGATATACTAATCTGCATATATAGGCCTCTTGGGAGTACAGTCAACCAATCTAGAGCCATGTGGTATTTAGAGAATTAACTTCTTTCTGATCATTTTCTGGGTCTCCAATTATACATATTTACACAATTCGAGATTGTTCTACAAGTTCTTGAGACTTTGCTTACTTTTTTCCAATATTTTATTCCCTTACTGCTTCAGATTGAATAATTACTATTGCCTGTCTTCTAAGTTTGCTGATTCTGTTTGTAACAAATTATCAAGGGTATACAAATTCAGCACAAAGTAGATAAAGTTATTTTGGTGAAATACAGAATCCTGTTACCTGGGCAGATAACATAAAACATGAAGAATACTTTTTAACTATCTCTTATTAAGAGCAGACTAAGAATAATTTTTCGTTTTCAAAGTGAGAAAGAAACCTAATTCTTAGCCTTTCATTAAAGCATATATTTGGAGTTAGTGCATCAAACTAAGCAAATGTTGCTGATACTCTTTTTCCCTACTGCATTTCTTCTTTATAATTTAATTTTTTAAAATTATAGATTCAGGGTATACATGTGCAGATTTGTTGCATGGGTATATTGTGTAATGGTGGAGTTTGGTCCTCTAGTGAACTCATTGCCCAAATAATGAACATAGTACCCAAGAGGTACTATTCAACCCTAACTTCCCTTCTTCCTTCCCCCATTTTGGAGTCTCCTGTGTCTATTGTTTCCATCATTACGTCCATGTGTACTCAAGGTTGAGCTCTCACTTACAAGCAAAAACATTTGGTATTTGATTCTGTTTCTGCATAATTTCACTTAGGATAATGATCTTCAGCTTCATTCATGTTGTTGCAAAGGACATGATTTCATTCTTTTTTTTGGTTAATGGCTGTGTATATGTATATGGTGCATATGTATCACATTTTATTTATCCAACTTACTGCTGATGGACATGATTTTGATATTGTGAATAGTGCTGCAATTAGCATATGAGTACAGATGTCTTTTTGCTAAAATGATTTCTTTTCCTTTGAGTAGATATCCAGTAGTGGTAGATACCCATTGCTGGGGTCAATGGTGGTTCAATTTTCGGTTCTTTGAGAAAGCTTCATACTATTTTCCATAGTCATTTAACTAATTTACATTCCCACCAACAGTGTATAAGTGTGCTTCGTTTTCTTTTCATCCTTGCCAACATCTGTTATTTTTTGGCTTTTTAATAGTAGCCATTCTGACTGGTGTGATGGTATTTCACTACAGTTTTAATTTGCATTTTTCCGATGATTAGTAATGTTGAGCATTTTTTCATGTTTGCTGGCCCTGTGTATGTCTTCTTTTGAGAACTCTCTGTTCGTGTCCTTTGTCTACTTTCTAATGGGGTTGTTTTTTCTTGTTGATTTCTTTTTTTTTTTTTTTTTTGGTAGATTCTGAATATTAGTTCTTTGTCAGGGGCACAGCTTGCAAATATTTTCTCCCATTCTGGACGTTGTCTGTTTACTCTGTTGATTGTTTACTTTGCTGGCAGAAGCTCTTTAGTTTAATTAAGTCCCATTTGCCTATTTTTAATTTTGTTGCATTTGCATTTGCTGTCTTAGTCATAAATTCTTTGCCCAGGCCAATGTCCAGAAGAGTTCTTCCTAGGATTTCTTCTAGGATTTTAATAATTTCAAGTCTTAAACTTAAGTCTTTAATCTATCTTGAGTTAATTTTTGTGTTCAGTGACAGGTGGGAGTCTGGTTTCTTTCTGGATATGGCTAGTCAGTTTTCTAATACCATTTATTGAGTAGGGTGTCTTTTCCTCATAGTTTATTTTTGTCAACTTTGTTGAAGATCAGTTGGTTGTAGGTGTGTGGCTATGTTTCTGAGTTCTCTGTTCTGTTCCATTGATCTGTGTGTCTATTTTTGTACCAGTACAATGCTGTTTTTGCATTTCTTCTTTTTAGACATCGTTTGAGGGTATTCAAAACCAAACCAAATAACATTTACTTTCTGTAGCCTTCTACAACTTTCTATATCCATTTAAGTTTTGTCTTTCATTAACTCACTCCAAATTTTCAAATATTTTACTTCAAAACAAAACCATTCTTTTCTTTTGAAAAAAAAAAATCTCCCTCTCACACACATCTTATTTTCTAATAGATTTGTACTTCTCTTCCATATTATTCTAGTATAGCTTCAACAACTCAGCATTTAACAAAGCAACTAACTTCTGTTAATCAGAAAAACATTGAAGGTAGGTAAATGTCAACTGTCTGTTAGATACAAGCACTATGGTGAACTACGAAACACATGAGCAATGCAACCTCTACAACCACACACTCCTTTTTATACCTTCTTAAAATAGCACAAATGAATACATTTTTTGACAGCGCTCAGAGGCATAGCTTCCCTACAATGTGTAAAAATAAGAAACAAAAGTGTTTACTGTGTATTAAAACTATGCTTACTTCGAAACTGTGTAGATATCCAAGAATTTTCCATTAATTAACTCAATTTAGTATTAGTTTTGTGTCTAAAACTTAAAAAATCATCTTGGAAAATTAGTTTTAATGGACACAGGACATAATAACCCGATATAAAATGCTTATCAGAATTATAATTCTATTTCATTGAACATAAAATTTTATATTTTTCTCAGTTAAAAAGTGTATGAGAGGAATAGTAGCTTATTTGAACTTACGAAGCAGTTAAAAAGACTAGGAACTTCAGATTCCTAGTTTCTTAGTGAAAAGCAATATGATTTTTAAAAAGTATTTTAAAATTATACTCCATATTGATAAAATTAGGAAAAAGATGCAAAGCTCTTTTTAAGCAAAATCGTGAAAATTTATTTTGATTTGTCCAATGATATTCACATTTATTACATGAACTTGGATGCTTATATAAAAATGCTTCTGAGTTAACAGTTTCTGCAAAAGGTTTTTTTTTTTTTTTTTTTTTTTAAAGGCTAACACACAGCACTAGAAGTTCAGTTTCTTCACTTTGTAGGAATTCTGGAAACATTATATTTATGCAGTTCTTATTGTTCTGTTTGAACCAAGCAGAACAGAGCTTCTTTAATTTAAGAGATTTTATAGCTTAATGTATTAATATCCTCCAGAGGTAGAAAATATTTCATATACACGCAATATAAAGGAAATGCCTTTCTCAATTATTGACACAGAGACACACAGAGAGCTTGCTGCTTCAATTCTACAACTACAGACAAAGGTCTAAAGTAAACAGAAAAATGAAAACTTACTAGTAAAGATCTCAAAGAAATTTTCTCCTTTCCAGTGAGCATAAAGTTTTTCCTAAGTAGGTTAAGTTCACAAAGAGCCAAAGCAACAAGACAAAAAGTTGAACAATTTAGATGATCTTTCATCTCCTACCTGACAAGAATAGGTCCTCATTATATTGAAAAAGATCACATGGTCATCCCATAAAATCAGATTTCCAATCATTATTGGCCCCAATGAGTAATAACTTAGCCATATATAGACCAGACTTATGTGTACACAAGATGATCTACATACTACCTAAAGATTCATTATTTACTAACCCCTGGCCTTGATGGTAGAAAAAGTCATGGCTAAAACCATAAATTAGATGAAATACAGACACACAGCAACAACTACCACCACCACAACAACAAATAGACTCGGCCAAGAACCAAAAACAAAAATAAAAACACAAAATCAGAAGAATAAAAAACAGATTCAATGAAGGAAAAGTTATATTGCCCTTAGGATTCACTCCAAGATGCCCATAAAGATGTTCCCAGGAGAAAACAGCTTCTAATGTGTACTTCTTAGACAATACATTAGAATAGACTACAGCAGACAAGCCTATCTTAGTGGGGAAATTCCTGCAGAGCTGGGCCCGTTGGTTCACGCCTATAATCCCAGCACTTTGGAAGGCTGAGGGGGCTGGATTGATTGAGATCAGGAGTTCAAAGTAGGCTGGGCAACATGGAGAAATCCCATCTCTATGAAAAGTACAAAAATTACCTGAGTGTGGTGGTGTATGCCTGTGGTCCCAGCTACTCTGGAGGCTGAGGTAGGAGGATTACTGGAGCCCAGAAAGACAAGACTGCAATGAGTTGTGATTGTGCCACTGCACTGCAGCCTGGACAACAGAGCAAGACCCTGTTTGAAAAAATAAAAATAAAACGAAATTCCCCCAAATTATTAAAGTATACTTTTCAAGAGATTATAAACATGGCATTATTTTCATGCACATATAAAGTAAGATGTCAAAGATTTATTAACCTCATGAATGAGGGATGCAGCTGAAAGATAAAGCTAGTCTAAAGAATAATTTGAGGGACGAAGATTTATATAGTCACCCATGGATAGAATGATGAAATAAGCTTATTAAGTTGAGAAAAGACAAGTTATGGCTTATGCAGTGATAAAATTATAAGAGTTAGGATCAGTTTTTCTGCTGGAGAGAATCACTTATGACAAAAATCTGCATCTTTTTGTATCTTCATAGAGACTGGGTCTGTAATGAATAATAAATAATCAGTCAAACAAAGATATATTTCCCTAGAAAATGAAACAAACCTTGGGAAGACCTATTAGACCAGTGGTCCCCAACCTTTTCAGCACTAGGGACTGGTTTTATGGAAAACAATTTTTCCGTTCACCATTTTTCCATGGTCCTCCCCATCCCCCAACATCCATGGACAAATGGAAGCGTGCTCCCTAGATCCCTTGTAAGCAGAGTTTATAATAGGGTTTGCACTCCTATGAAAATCTAATGCTGCCACTATTCTGACAGGAGGCAGAGCTCAGGCAGTAATGGGAGCAATGGGGAGTGGCTATAAATACAGATGAAGCTTCATGCTTACCTGCCACTCACCTCCTGCTGTGTGGCTTGGTTCCTAACAAGCCGTGGACAGGTACCAGTCTGTGACCTGGGGGTGTGGGACCTCAGTGTTAGACAGTGCTCTAGTATGACATTGAAAAGTAATTCTGGGGGCCGGGCGCGGTGGCTCACGTCTGTAATCCCAGCACTTCGGAAGGCCCAGGCGGATGGATCACGAGGTCAAGAGATCGAGACCATCCTGGTCAACATGGTGAAACCCCGTCTCTACTAAAAATACAAAAATTAGCTGGGCACGGTGGCGTGTGCCTGTAATCCCAGCTACTCGGGAGGCTGAGGCAGGAGAATTGCCTGAACCCAGGAGGTGGAAGTTGAGGTGAGCCGAGATTGCGCCATTGCACTCCAGCCTGGGTAACAAGAGCTAAACTCCATCTCAAAAAAAGAAGTAATTCTGGCATCTTTTGCCTTCAGTCCAAGTTTTGGATAATATTTTCAAACAGTTGTAACTCCTTTGAATCTTAATAACGTTAGCCAGCATTTCTCAGTATTACGAAGGCTTATTAGAGAAATGTTTACATAACATTCATTTACTATATCATGAAATGTTTTTATGTTTTTGAAATCCTTTGTTGAATTAATTTACATAGATAGTCCCAAAATTGGATGTGACATTTAATTTGGTTAAGCCTTACGTTGGTTAAAGGAGACTCAGTATTTATTTGTACTATTCAAAATTTCATTGGTGATTTTTGGAAATGTTCCCAAATGCTTTGATAGTTCTTTCACTCCAAGAAGTGAAGGTAAATTCCTGTCCTCTTGTGGGTGGGCTGGACATAGTAAGTTGCTTATAACAAATTGCATATGGTGGAAGTGATGATATAGAGCAAATAAGGTGAGGTCATACAAGACATTTGGCTTCCTCCTTACTCTATCTTAAATCACTTGTTCTGAGAAAAGTCAGCAACCATGTTGTGAGGACACTCAAGCAGCCTAAGTGGTGAGAAACGGAAGCCTCTTGCCAACAGCCAGTAAGGAACTGAGGCTTCCAGCCAACAGCCATGTAAGTTAGTCATCTTTGAAGGAGATACTCCAGCTCAAGTCAAGTTTTCAGATAATTACAATTCCTACTGAGGTATTTTCTTGAATTTTCACCAGACACCTTACCATACCACTCAGCTAAGCTGCTACTGAATAACTGAGGCATAGAAACTATGAAATAATAAATACTTGTTTTCTAAGCTGCTAAGTTTAAGAGTAATTTGTTGCATGGCAATTAATATTTAATATAAGCCCTCATAAAAATTTTCCTCTCCTTTGGAAGGTGGAAAAGTACATTTTTCCCCCAACCTTTAAATAAATAAATTTTCTCTCAAGCACTAGCGATAAGGAGAGTTGTAATATTTTGTGTGGTTCCAAACTACTGTTTGGTTCTTAGGTGATCTTCAGTATGGCTTCCTCTTGGTTACCACTTGCTCCCTGGACATTGCTCAAAACATTTGTAGGATGGACTTCAGAGTCTACATCTAGAGAATATATATAGGCTGAGAGGATGGACACTGTATTGAGAAAACCCTTTATAGTTATTACCTCCTATGACATGGAACATAAAACCTAAACACCAAAGCTGGGTTTGATTCCCTTGTCTGAGAGTTGAGCCCGATATTTGTTTGGATAGCTTCTCTCTCTCCATTTCCCATGGCTAAAAAACTGGGACATGTATCCATTTATCTATTTATTAAGTGTGATATGTTGACACTTGTAGAAATACATTTTTTGGCAAATTATGAACTTAGATTTATATTTTTCATTTATTTCTTAGACTGGGAAAATATTTAACGTTGCAGAAAAATAAAGATAAATTTCTGACAAGACAGTGAGCCAGCAACGTCTTCCCCTAGAGTTTATAGCTAGAGAGCCACATAGAAAGGAAACAGTGTCCAGTTAAATAAAGTAATGACCATAAGAAACACTCAAGAAGAGGCTGGGCATGGTGGCTTACACCTGTAATCTTAGCACTTTGGGAGGCCAAGGCAGGTGGATCACTTGAGGTTAGGAATTTGAGACCAACCTGGCCAACATGGTGAAACCCCATCACTACTAAAAATACAAAAATTAGCTGAGTCCCAGCTACTTGGGAGGTTGAGGCAGGAGAATCACTTGAGCCCAGGAGGCGGAGGTTGCAACACTGCACTCCAGCCTGGGTGACAGAGCGAGATGCTGTCTCAAAAAGCAAACAAACAAAAAAAGAAACACTGAAGAAGAGAGAGGGAAGTTGTGATTGTGTGTGTGTGTGTGTGTGTGTGTGTGTGTGTGTGTGTGTGTGACTGAACTGGGAAAGGAGTTGGGAGAGAAATTCTGGGTTCTATACTTTTCCCTCTGGATATATTGCCCTGGATAGATTATTGTTTGTTCACATGTAACTATGAAAGAGAAAAAAATGGTAGAACCAGCCTAGTGCCTTGAGGGCTTGTTGGGCAACAGAAGGGCAATTCCAGAGACTGGCCTGAGTGAGGAGCAAATAACAGCAGAGAAAGAATGGCTTGCTCTCCCCAAAGCATTTCCTCCTGCTCCTTTGCATACCTCTTCATGCCCCAAGTTGTGCCAATATGTCAAGGAAGGAAAGTCCTCGGAAAAGAGCAATTTCAAAGTGAGAGGAATAAAAATATTCCCCAGAAACAGGGTCAGCAGAAAAGAGGGCAATAAAAAGGACTGGGGAAGACCCTGGGCTCCCAGGCCTAGGGTTGATTACCTCTCATACACCCATGAAGAGAGCAGAAGCTGTGTGTGAGCTTTCCCCTTTTCATATTTCAGCTAAGACTGATAATTCTTGTAGGGGAAAAGAAGCTTCAATTGGTAGATAGCTGCAAAGCACAACAGCCAGATAGCTGAGAAGTATAACATGCCTAAAGAGAGACAACAAACTGGGCTGTCTATAGTAGGCAGATCAGAATTAATGAAACAGATACAGAGTTTAGAATAAATATAATAAGTGTCCTCAAAGAGATGAGAAAATTCTGGTTACATGAAACATGAAGGAGCAGCAATAATGAAAAGCCAAATGGAAACATTGGGTATAAAAATCATAACTATTAAAATCAAGAATTTCAATGAGGGATGTATAGCATGAAGGTTATAGGCAAAGAATAAACAATGGTTTATTGTTTTACAGTTTACAGTTTAATGAAACTGTAAAACAAGTTGAAGATTATTTTGCAGAAGACACAGAATGAATAAAAAATAAAAAAAGGAAAAGTAATGGTAAGAGGGATAAATAAGACATGCCAATATATCCAAGGTGCAGTCTCAAAAAGATAGAAAAAAGTATAACAGAGGTGAGGCAACACAAGATAATAACCAAGGATTTTCCAGAATTAAGTAAAGATGAATGTCTTAGTCTATTTTCTCTTACCTGTAACAGAACCCCCAAAACTGAATAATATATAAAGAAAATACATAAGCACATGTATGTTCATTGCAGCACTACTCAGAATAGCAAAGACATGGAATCGACCTAAATATCCATCAGTGACAGATTGGATACAGAACATTTGGTACATGTACACTGTGGAATATTATGCAGCCACAAAAAAGAAAAAGATCATGTCTTTTGTGGGAACATGAATGGTGTTGGAGGTTATTATACTTAGCAAACTAACGCAGAACAGAAAACTGAATACTGCATGTTCTCATTTATAAGAAGGAGCTAAATAGTGAGAGCTCATGAACATAAAGAAGGGAGCAACAGATACTGGGGTCTACTTGAGAGTAAAAGGTGGGAGGAGGGAGAAGAGCAGAAAAAATAACAGGTACTAGGCTTAATACCTGGGTGATGAAATAATCTGTACAAAACCCACTGAGACACAAGTTTACCTATATAACAAACCTACACATGTACCCCTGAACCTAAAATAAAAGTTAAAAAGAAAAGAAAAGAAATGTATTAATTACAATTCTGGAACTTGGAAAGTCCAAGGGCGTGACTTGGTGTCTGATGAGAGTCTTTTCACAAAGTACCCCTTTCGGGGGCTCTTCACAGAGTCCTGAGGCAGTGCAGAGCATCACATGACAAGGGGGCTGAACAGAGTAATGTGCTTGCTCAGTTTCTCTTCCTCTCCTTATAAAGCCACCAGTTTCACTTCCATGATAGCCTATTAATCCATTAATCCTTAATACATTAATCCACAAGTAGATTAATCCATTCATGAAGGCAGAGCTCTTGTAATCCAATTACTTCTTAAAGATTCCACCTTTCAGTATTGCCACATTGAGGATTAAGTTTCCAACAGATGAAATCTGAGGGACACATTTACTCCGTAACAATGAGCAATAGTTCTATGAAAGAGTTTATGGGGTACCACATAGGATAAATAAGAAAAATCTCACACCTAGAGGTGGGAAATTTAAGAACCTCAAAGAGAAAACTCTGAAAGCTTCTTGATATAAAGGCATGATCTATAAAATTAAATAAATCAGATTGAAATTAAACTTCTCATTAGCAAATACCGGAGGCAAAAAGACAGTGGATTACTAATAATGCCAACACGTTAAAGGAAAATAACGTCAAACTGTAGTGTTTTATTTTTTCTAGCAGCTACAATTTATCCAGTGCCTGCTACATTCTAACTGTTTTGCACGTGTCACCAATTGCCCTGGCAATGCTGCAAAGTAGGTATTAGCATTCTTTCATTACAAATGAGAAAACTGAGGCTCACGATGTTAAGTAACTTGCTCAAGGTAATACAGACAGTGGTAGAATGTGGATGAAAACCAAGATATCTAATTCCAAAATCTGTTTAAACTCTAATTTTATATTAGGTTCAACTATCTTTTCAGTGGAGGAGCCCAATAAAGATATTTTTGGCCATGACGTGGTCTTAAACTTTTGACACTTAAAGACCATATTTGAAAATTTTCTTGGAGGAAGTGCCCAGGAAAAAGAGAAATAAATCCAAGAGGATGCTTTAATTGATATATGAAGTTCAAGTTATAAACAATGGGGGAAAGCTTATCATGATCCAAACAAGGTATCCTCATAAAGAAACAGAAGTGTATTATTATAATTCAGTACTAAACTATAGGAAATACCAACATGGCCACAGATGAAAGGCAGGGTACAGCAACCACAGGGAGAGTATTATGAATTGAACATTTGTGTTCCCCACCACCCTAAATTTTTTTGTTGAAATCTACTCCTCAATGTGATGGTGTTTGGAGAAGGGGCTTTTGAGAGGTAATTAGATCATAAGGGTAGACCCCTCAGGAATGGGATTAGTGCCTTTATAAGAAGAGGACAGGTTGGGCTCAGTGGCTGTCACCTATAATCCCAGCACTTTGGGAGGTGGAGGCAAGTGGATCACCTGAGGTCAGGAGTTTGAGGCCATCCTGGCCAACATGGTGAAACCCTGTCTCTACTAAAAATACAAAAATTAGCTGGGTGTGCTGGTGCGCACCTGTAGTCCCAGCTATTCGGGAGGCTGAGGCAGGAGAATTGCTTGAACCCAGGAGGTGGAAATTGCAGTGAGCTGAGATCGCACCACTGTACTCCAGCCTGGATGACGGAGCTAGACTCTGTCTCAAAAAAAAAAAAAAAAAAAAAAAGGAAAAAAGAAAAAAAGAGGTCAGAGAGCTAGCTCACTCTCCCATGTGAAGATACAGGGGAAAGTGGACAGTCTGCCGATGGAAGAGGCCCTCACCAGAACCTGACCCTGCCAGCAACATGATTTCAGACTTCTAGCCTCCAGAACTGTGTGAAATGAACTTCTGTTGTTTATGTCACCTAGTCTTTGGTACTTTGTTATAAAAACTCAAACAGACTAAGACAGGGAGTGTGATAAAAGTACTTTTTCCTTTTGCGGGAAAATATTCTTAAGTATTAGAAGATAAGGATATTGATAGGAACAAATGAACATGAACATGGGCCTTAGTAAGACAGAGGCATCTTCCAGAGAATCCAAATAAAATTCTTTTTATTTTTATTTTTTCTGAGACAGAGTCTCGCTCCGTCGCCAGGCATCAGGTTAGAGTGCAGTGGCAAAGTCTTGGCTCACTGCAACCTCCGCCTCCTGGGTTCAAGCAATTCTCCTGCCTCAGCCTCTCAGGTAGCTGGGACTACAGGCAGGTGCCATCATGCCTAGCTAATTTTTGTATTTTTAGTAGAGGCAGGGTTTTACCATGTTGGCCAGGATGGTATCAATCTCTTGACCTCATGATCTACCTGCCTCGGCCTTCCAAAGTGCTGGGATTATAGGCGTGAGCCACCGCGCCCGGTCTAAAATTCTTAAAATTTTCTTTAGTAGAAGAAATTTTGATTTCCTGAATAGAAGATATAAAAGCAGGGGAAAAGGTGTATAAATAAGTGAATAAAAATATGGAATGAGATAGGAATATCTTAGAATATATTAAAATACAATAATATGTTGTCTCTAAGATATAGAGATTTTAAAGAAGTGAAACTATTTGCTAGATAAATATAAGTTAGAAACAATTTTAGTATCAGACAATAGAATTTAAGGCCAAAGTCATAAAGGATGAAGACAGACATTCTACATGGCAGAAAAGGAAAACAGAGGAAAAGATAAAATAAACACACACACACACACACACACACACACACACACACCCCAATATAGGTTCAATATATACAATGCAATGACAGATTTATGAGGTGAGACAAATGGCTTAATAAAGATGATTGGAATTTTAATTCACTGTTCTTAGAAACCAAGAAATCAAGGAGGCAACAAAACTTTGTGTAGAAAATTTGGATAGTAAAATTAATTTGCTTAAACCTATACATAAAATGTATTATTGGATATAAAGTTTTATAGATGTCATACATTATTTATATACTATAAATCTATGTATTAACATAGATTTCTTCAGTAGCAGGAAATATACACTTTTTTTTTTTTTTTGAGACAGAGTTCTACTGTCACCTAGGCTGGAGTGCAGTGGTACTCTCTAGGCTCACTGCACCCTCCACCTTCTGAGTTCAAGCGATTCTCATGCTTCAGCCTCCTTAGTACCTGGGATTACATGCACCACCATGCCCAGCTAATTTTGGTATTTTTAGTAGAGACCAGGATTCACCATGTTGGCCAGGCTAGTCTTGAACTTCCAACATCAGGTGATTCACCCACCTAAGCCTTCTAAAGTGCTGGGATTACAGGTGTGAGATACTGTGCCTGGGTTAGGAAATAATACACTTTTAAAAAGACTGCAAGAAACATACACAAAAACCGTGACTTGTAAAGGAAGTTCTAATAAATTCCAAAGAATCAAGATTATGCTTACCTATCTTCAGTCTACTAGTCAGTAATAAAATGATAACTTTAAAATCTCCTGAACTGGGCCAGGTGTGGTGGCTTACACATGTAATCCTAGCACTTTTGGAGGTGGAGGTGAGAAGATCACTTGAACCTAGGAGTTCAAGACCAGCCTGGATAACATAGTGACCCCCATCTTTAAAAAAAAAAAATCACCTAAATCTGGAAACCAATATTGCTATAAAAACCATTATAGTAAATATAAAATATTAAGTAACTTGAAAAAGAATTGGAGAATAGTGAAAAGGTACATGATATAATGTGTATAACAATTAAAGTACTTATAAATTTTTAGTACTGAGCTAAACACTCAGCTCAAGAAGTTCAAAAGACACTAATAGAAAAGGCCTAAAGAAATAAAGAATAAAATAAAAAGCATAATGAAAGAAATCAATGAAATAGATGATACTAAACAGAGATTAATAGAACTCAAAGTGTTTCTATGAAAAGATTAATAAGGTATGTAAGTCTTTGGCAAGATCAATAAAGAAAATTTTTAAAAAGTGCAAATAAATAAATAACTAAAAATGAAGACATTGTTCCAGATATGGGATTTTAAAAATATGAACAACTATATGCCAATAAATTTGATGCCAATGTAGATATATTTCTGAAAAAATATAAAATGACAAAAATAAAATAAGAAAAAGTATATAACTAATAACTGGAAAATTGAAATCATGTATTTTTTCTCTCAAAATCATCTGTCTCAGACAATTTTTCAAGTTTTATCAAAATTTTAAGTATCTGATAGTCTCTCTCTTATTGTCAAATAACAGAAGATAATTTAGAGCTGCTATGCTTCCTTTACACAGCTAGAATAACCTTAATTTCAAAACTGCAGAGTGGAGCACACTCACTATATATATAGATATGGTGTGCGTGTGTATATGTGTGTGTATATATATACATATGTGTGTATGTGTATGTGTATGTATATATGCACACAGTGTGTATGTGTGTATATATATACATATATGTGTATGTGTATGTATATATGCAGCGTGTATGTGTGTGTATATATACATATGTGTGTATGTGTATGTGTATGTATATACGCAGTGTATATGTGTGTGTACATATACATATGTGTGTATGTGTATATATATATGCAGTGTGTATATATACATATGTGTGTATGTGTATGTATATGTATATATGCAGTGTGTATGTGTGTATATACATGTGTGTATGTGTATGTGCATGTATATATGCACACAGTGTGTATGTGTATGTATATGTATATATGCAGTGTGTATGTGTGTATATATACATATGTGTGTATGTGTATGTGTATGTATATATGCAGTGTGTATGTGTGTGTATATATACATGTATGTATGTATATGTATATATGCAGTGTGTGTGTGTATATATACATATGTATGTATGTGTATGTGCATGTATATATGCACACAGTGTGTATGTGTATGTATATGTATATATGCAGTGTGTATGTGTGTGCATATATACATATGTGTGTATGTGTATGTGTATGTATATATGCAGTGTGTATGTGTGTGCATATATACATATGTGTGTATGTGTATGTGTATGTATATATGCAGTGTGTATGTGTATATATATACATATGTGTGTATGTGTATGTATATATGCAGTGTGTGTGCATACATATGTGTGTATGTGTATGTGTATGTATACATGCAGTGTGTATGTGTGTGTATATATACATATGTGTGTATGTGTATGTGTATGTATACATGCAGTGTGTGTGTGTGCATATATACATATGTGTGTATGTGTATGTGTATGTATATATGCACACAGTGTGTATGTTTGTGTATATATACATACGCAGCTATATTATGCATGTATATATGTGTATGTGTATAAATACACACATGCATGCACATACAGACATCCATTTAGTATATGAATATAGATGTAAAAATCCTAAATAATATACTAACTAGTTGACTCCAACAATTCATTATTAATATTTATATCCCAGGAATGCCAGAATGACTTTACAATGGAAAAACAATCAGTATAATTTACAAGTTAGTAACAGCAGCAGGCTGTTATTCCTAGGTCTGGAGAGGCAAGGATGGAGTGAACACTAAACCCAGAGAGAGACGGTATGGAAAAAACTGCTTGGCAGGAGATGTGACCTTTTCTAAAGGGACGAACAGCACAATAACCAAGAAATGAGCAGTCCAGGGAAATCAACACTCATTTCATTTTCCTCCCTTCCTCTTATGTCCTGCTGGTGGCTTGCGTTGTCCAAATCACAACGGAAGTCAGAAGGTAAGGAAATCTATGGACGTGTTTGGAGAGTCAGCCTCCTGGGGAGCAGATAGGGATGGTGGATAGATCTGGAGGGACAAAATGGAAGATATGTCCTCTTCAACTCAGAGGTTCCACCACCCCATTATATTATTTAGTATCACGCATTTTTTCAACCTGGCAAAGCAAATCAGGCCATGCTAAATATCAAGCTGCAACAGCTCTGTAGTTTGCCTGTAGTTACTTCCTTATTTCTTCTTTCAATGTGGACATACCTTGTTTTTTTTTTTTTTTTTTTTTTTTTTTTTTTTTTTTCTCTCACTCTCCTGCCTTCATTCTTCACTCCTTTGACTTCACTTTCCATCAGAGACCTACTCTTCCTGATCTACTTGCATGAAGATTCTTCCTCCTGGCTCAGATTTTGGCAGCGCTGACTCTGCTAATGGATCCCTCTTAACCTAACTTTCATGTTTTAGAACCTCTCATTTCTTTCAGACAATTTCCCTTTAGTCCTTATGCCTATTGAATCACATTTATCACTCTTCTGACATTTCTCAAATCTGCTTTTCTCAAGTATTCCGTACTGAGAAAGGAAAAAACCACTCCGGACAGCTAGGAATTGACCTGGCACTCTCAGCTAGGCCATAGTGTTCTCTTGTCAAAGGTAAACAATCCCACAGAACAGTAACATCAGACACCTCCACTCTGTGACTGTGATGGATCGAGCCAAAGATAAGACCACTCCACAATCATGTCTAAACAGAACAAAAAACACGAACATTTTCCAAAATCACAAAAATGCCCAAACATCTTTTAATTCTGACTAGTATGAGTGACAATGCTGCTTCTTTTTGAATCACAACTTTAGACTCACTCTGTTCTTTTCACCTTATAGATTCAAATTATTAAGGTACGCAGTCACAAGAATTACCTCTGCTTACTGAGAGCATTGAATTCAGAGAAAAGCCTCACTTCCTTGAATACTCCCCACAAGCACCTAAGACAAGCTCAAATTTACTAACCCACTCAGACACCTTTTTACTGAGATGCCCCACCTTCCTCCATGGTGTGTCTTCTCCTGCACTGTAAGATGTCAGTACACTCAACATTGTTTATCTGCAAGTGTGCTTCTGGTGGTCTGAGGGTAGAGTGGTAGCCAGCCTGAATAGAGACAATGTTAGGTTGATTCTACCCAGAAAGGAGAATCCAAAAAGATGGGACATACCTGACTATTCCTAGCATGCATTCCTTTGTATTTTCTCGATTCCTAGAAGACATATCATTTTTCTGTAAGATTTCCATTATTATTTCACTGATGGAAATTAAGCCTAGAGAGATGTTTTCTTTGTTGCCTCCTTAACCTTTGAGCGAAAAGCCTTTTAAGTTATAAAGTGGCAAGAGTAAGCTCAACTCATCAGTGTTATAGAACTTAGGCTACTAATACTTTCAGCTTTGTGTAAGGGCATCCTTTACAACGTTTTTCTCCCTTTACTGACCCTTCCCCAAAGGCTCCTATTCCCTGGCTTTCTTCACTCCTTAACATCTCCCAATAAGTATACTGTACTGAGGGGAGACTTGTGTTTAGGAGATAACTACTGCGAAAACTCTATATTAAACACCAAAAGAAGAAAAAGGTAAAGGAAGGTTGGGTTGTGGGTAGAGATGAGGGCTGAGAGGTGATAATGAGGTCAACAGCCTTATACTGAACTTCATACATATAGCTAGTCATCTCTGTGCTTTACCACAAGGAAATTTGTTTAATTTGAACCTCATCCCATTGAGACTCCAAATCATCTTGCTAATAGGATGAATGTATCTGTTCCAATCAACTAATAGGAAGACGCTGTACTTGCTTTAGGTAGCATTCATTTTTACTAGGTTTGTTTGGTTTCAATGTCTGTACTATGTTGCTCACTTACTAGCTCTAAAGGTAGAATTTTGGGCCAGGAATGGTGGCTCATGACTGTAATCTCAACACTTTGGAAGGCTAAGATGGAGGGATCACTCAAAGCCAGGAGTTCAAGACTAGCCTGGGCAACATAGTAAGACCCCACCTCTACTTTTAAAAAGGTAGAATTAACCATGGGGGATATTTGGAAAAATGTCAAAAAGTATAAAGCTGCCTTATCACCCCATAGTTAGGGTAGACCCAGATTACTGATTCCTTGAAGACAGAAAGAAGGAATAGTGAAGAGAGGCAGCTGACAACCCTCAACTCTGCTCTTATCCCCCAGTCTTCACTTTCCTTAATTTCTCTTCAAGCATTTATGCATATTAGCTCCAAGGGACCTCAAATGTTTCCCACTCACTCTACCCAAGAAAGTGCTGATATGAGATGTGACCAAAAATATGAACAGTCCATGGTACAAAGCGATGGAGATATCCATGTGTTCAGCAAATAAATAAAACCTTTTGTGTTTGTTTGGTGTAATCTCTTTACCTTTCTCATTTCTCCATTCCTTAAGCTCTTCTTTTTGGGTTCTCCTTTCTGAGTAGAATAGGCCTAAGATCACCTCTACTCAGGGTGGCTACCACTGTACCTTAGAATCCTAGTTACCAGGAGACGAAGGGTAAACACTGGTGTAGGACCTATGGTAATGTCTCCTTATCTAGGCCAGGGTTTAGATTCTGACCCACGAGCCAAATCTGACCTAATATTTGTTTCTGTAACTAAAGTTTTATTAGAACAGTGATTCCCCTTCACCCACATATTGTTTATGACTACTTCTGTGCTACAACAGTAGAGTTGATTAATTGTGATAGAAATTGTACAGTCTGCAAAACCTTTGATGGTTACTATCTGGCCATGCTATGGTCTAAATGTTTCTTTCTCCCAAAGAGTCCTATGTAAAAATCTTAATCCGAAGATGGTGGTATTAGGAGGTTGGGGACCTTTGTGAGGTGATTAGATCTTGGGGGCTGAGACCTCATGAATGGGATTAGTGCCCTGATGAAAGGGACCCCAGAGAGATCCCTCACACCTTCTGCCATGTGAAGACATAGCCAGGGAGTAAGGGGGATACTGTGTATGAGGAAGTGGGCTCTCACTAGACCTTAAATCTGTCAGCTCCATGACCTTGGACTTCCCAGTCTTCAGAACTGTGAGAAATAAACACGGTGTTTGTTGTTTCTAATTAATCCGCTTTGTTGTATTTTTTTTTTCTAGCAGCATGAACAGATAAGACAGGTCCTTCACAAAATAAGTTTTCTGATACGAAGTCTAAAACACTGTTTCATGAAGTATGATGTGTAGAACACTTATTCCAAGACACAGTAAAGATTATTACACAAAAATGAGTCCTTTGGTTAAGTGAGTTTGGAAAATACTACAGTCATAAAATTCAAACACATTTCTTAATTGTAAATCTTTGGTGTCTTGAATGTATATAACCAATATATACTTATTTACATGAATTGATACAGACATTTACATAACTATTTACAGATACATAATAACCAATAGTAATTACTTAATAATTTAAATAAAATAGATTTAAACATATAAAGTGTGATTTATGATTCTCTGAGAGATGGTAACAGTATTCAAAGTTTTCCAAAAGCACTTGTCCATATAATCCTTTTTGATATAGATTATTCTATGAGACCAGTGATCCACAGAACATACTTTGGTAAATGTTAATCTAGATTGCTTAGACTTCTTATTATCCAAGAAAAGTATTCTTCTCTGCTTACACGAGTACACCAGAATCAAGGTTTTCATGCACTTGTTTAGGACCGAATCCTTAGCTAGTAATTAATAAGCAATGTATTTTCCTGATTGCCTCTGTTTATACTTTTCTTGGATGTTGTAGGTGTGGCTGTGGATGCTTTAGTGTGGACTATGGGTCTCCTGCATTGTTCCCAGATTCTCCTTTACAGAAGAAAGGACCCTGGATCTGGCCTCAGCATAAACATGAGCTTCTCTAGGGAGGTTCTTCCTGACACCCTCCCCTCCACAGCTCAGACTAGGCTAGTGACTATTCTATAATATTATATTATAGGACTTTTCATACTTTAGCTTGTGACTTTTCCTGTTTTCTTCACTCAACTATGAACTCTATGATGGCTGACACCCTAGCTTTTGCAGTGTACATTGTGTCCTTACTAAATGGCTGTTGAGTGGTTGTTGATTTGATTATATCTCTGCAGGCCAGTTGGCCTGTGAGATCCTCCTGCAATTTTTTTTTTTTTTTTTGAGACATAGTCTCGCTCTTGTCACCCAGGATGGAATGCAATGGCACAATCTCAGCTCATTGCAACCTCCGCCTCCCAGGTTCAAGTGATTCTTCTGCCTCAGACTCCTGAGTAGCTGGGATTACAGGCACCTGCCACCATGCCCGACTAATTTTTGGGTGCAATTTGCTTTTCTCCTGTGTGTTCTAGTGCCCAGGACTAGGCTAATGCTTTTTTCTTTTAAATGTTATCTTACATCCTCTTCCCGGGGTTCTGGGTCCTGCTTTGGAACCTCCGGAAGGCAATAAGGGCAATAAGGCTATTGCTGCTTTTGCTGTGTATGGATCTCTTTCCTCCCTCCCAGTGGCTACAACTTAAATAGATAGATGGTCTTATATGAGAAACGGTTGCACTTGAAACTTCCAAATATCAATGGTCTTTTGGATTCCATGTCTCTGTGCTGGGACCTTGCTACCATCTGTTGCAACCCTTGTGCTGACAGTTTCCTAAATCAAGACAGAATTTGCCACTCTTTCTGGACATTTGCCTTGCTTGACTGCTGGAGCCCCTGCTGTTGGCTGGGTTCGTGTCTTGGCCCTGGTAGGTTGGTGTTGTACAAAGTCCTGGCTTTCTCACTCTCCTATTTTACTCAAGAAACCACTGTTTGTCCATCTGTAGTTCACCCCTAAAAGGATTCAGACTTTCTAAATTTATTGGTGCTATTTTAATAAAATTGTCTTTACTGCTCATTCCTCAAGGTCATGACTCTCAGGATCAGCTACTATCATTTTCTATTATTAATCATGTAATTCTTACGAATTCAGTAAAAGCAAGTTTAAAAAATTCCTCCTTTATCATTAGGAAATTGAACCACAAAATTACAGTCTTGGGTTAGAAACACAGAGAGATTGTAATTTGGAAAACTAATGAACAGGGAGCCTGAGAACGAGGCTGGGAGGGATTAGATTAACTTTTATTTTCCATGCAATATCTGTAAAACAAACAAGCGAAGTGTAGAATTAGAGAAAAATTGGAGTAATTCAATTAAACTGGATGTTAATTGAAAAAGAATAAAGGAAGAGGGATACTATTGTGAATGACTTTATTGTTAGATATTCTGCTAAATGTTTAATATTTAACTTCATTTTTCCTGTATAAACTGAACCAATATCATGATGGAGTCCAACTTAAAGATACTATCTTCTTTATAACTTGTCATAGACATTTTTTTCTGAGTTTTTTTTTTTCTCCTTTTTTAGGAAGTATAATTCAGTCCAATAAGAATATAGACTTAAGAATGTATATTAGAAGTCCATGGTACTTTATCTGAACTCCAAGAGCTTATTCTTAATTCTTACCAGGAGTAGAGACTACAGAATAAAACAAACAAAAACAATTTATAAAACTGTAAAAGGCTAGATCAAGGTCAAGAGCCCTATATTAAGTCCTACGGCTGCCCCCAGTCTCAGTTGCTATTATGGTGCCAGAACTATTTAGAAGACCAAGAAAGAACTACATGTTTTAATTAAATAACACATGGCAGAAAGCACAAGATACCAGCTTGGGTTTATCAGGCAGAACAGGAGCTATCCTTGTGCTAAACAGACAGGCACCAAGGAAAAGAGAGAACCCGAGAGACAAGTCTAAAAAAGCTTGGGAGCTATTTAATACAAGATCCTAGGACAAAATCTAACGCTCCCCGTCGACGCGAGGGGAGCCACATTTAAGGAAGGCAGCCTGGTGTAGAATAACGATGGAGTAAAGTAAATGACACGGAACTATGACAAATTCAAAACCCAACTGGAAAATTAGGAAAGAGAATGAAGTGTCGTGTCTAAATGACACCCTGACAATTACCCTCGAGCAGTGGGGCATGTCCTGCCGCATTTACCTATCGTGGTGCTTGTGAGCGTTGGTGTCTGGGTTTTCTGTTTGAACAAAGAGGCTTTGTGGCCCATTTTCCATCTCCCTGTCTCTGTCAGGCATGGGGCTTAGAATGGCTGGCTTCCGCTGCTTGTTAAAAGGAGTTCAGGAGAACACACAGTGTCGGGCCTGGAGGTCAGCCGTTTTCAGATCTTTCTAAATGAAGACACATTTCTTAAAAAATGGAGATGGCTAATGCTAAAAGCCATTTATGAAATTCTACAAGTGAAAAAAAAAAAAACCCCGAAAAAGAAACTGACTTCTAGACCTAGACGAGGTGTCAAAATTTAAGATTATTTTATCCTCCTGTATACAAAATCGCAGAGAAAAACAAAGCAGCAGGAGGTCCAAGCATATCAATCAAAGAGGAGACAGCACATTCTAGACTGGGAATATAATTAAGTAGAAGATATAAAAATAGGATTTCCCAACCTGGCAAGTGGAAATATAAACCAACTGGCAGAGGAAGGGTGGAGAGGATAATCCCACCCTTTTGGAATAACGATAGAAAAATATGAGGAAACAGAAAATGGAAATCGGTGAAGGAGTGAAGAAAGGGGAGGCGGATGAAGAAAACCTATTAAGTGTGCGGAAGTGATGAGTTTGCCAAAACCTGATTTTATCCTCTAGCTAACAAATTTGGGGGTGAAGATATTGACATTCTTTTTGTGAAAGATTCATAAGTGATCATCTTCAGAGTTTACTGATATAAATTTAACTGCTAATCAAATTAGCCCTTTTGCTCAACCGAGAATGAAATAGAATCATATCTTGAAAAAAAATTTTTTTCCTTCACCATAACCATTAGTAGGAAACGTGAGTCACTTTTCATGTAAACTGCGGGAATCAGCAACACGGACTCTGCCTGCTTTCACTGAGACCTGTGTTCCACACTGCGGTTTGTTCTATTAATGATATTGAATTCACTCTACTCCCTCCTCCCTTATATTAATTGCATTAAAAAATAAGTAAGTACAGATACATGCATTGTGTTCTGTAAAAGAGGCTGCGATGAAATGAAAAAGCTGTTTAATAAAATATAATAAAAGTATTTCACATTCATTTCTCTCACGTAATAAGTGGAATTATAGCAGGAGGAGGAGACCTCTCACAGCTGGGCAAGCCCTAAGAATCTTTCCCTTATTCTCGTCTTAAAAGCTATCAATTTAGAACTGTCCTATGTATTGCCCTGTGAATTGAACAAGCCTTTTCAGTCTTTAATTAAGGGTGAAAAACTCTTTGAACATCACAGCATTCATCTGTTCATGTGTGGAAAGCCTGGTGTAACAAAAGAATTTAATCAAACTACAAGCCTAATAAAGACTACATTGCCTGAACTAAATGATGTTATTGCAGTAGCGGCTCATAGTTTTACATTTAAAAAAGCGGGTCAGAGTGTTCATTCATCTTGATTAGCAATGCCAACCTAATTACTTCTGGAGGAAACAGTAATTAGCTGGAGTCTCACCTCATTAATCATGACATTCTTGTAGCAGACTATTTTTATCTGATAAATGGCTTGGATTGGAACAAGGTGTATATTTGAATTCTAGTTAATTGTACACAGCTTGCTGCATAACATTTCACATTTTTATCATTTAACTACTTCCTTTCTGTGAACCTCTTGAGATTTTTTTGGTTACTTGCATTCTTATAGTGAAAAAAATCTGATTTAATAAGAGGATCAGTTGTTCTTGTTAGTTAACATATCAGAAATGGAGTCTCGAGGAATTGGGGAAATGAAGTAAGATCTCCACGTGTAGATGAAGTCATTCAAATTACTGCGGGACAGATACGGGGTTTCTGCAGTGAATTCAAAATGAATGGCAGTATTGTATAACTTGGCACAGTTGCCTCCATGTGATCAATAACAATCGTGAACAACAAGCGGTATTATTATGTTTTAGGCAGGGTGTCTTAATAAATTCAGTCAGATTCGCAGTGTTCCTAAACCAGTACTCAAATGAGTACCATGTTTAAAAAGAGGCAGTGACTGGAATCTACAGTCTATACTCAGCTATGGGCCAGCGTCACTCTTCTGGAGTCATATGGCTCTGACTGTTTCTTATTTGTTCCTCTTGGGTTTGTGTTTTCTAGGATTAAAACACCCACTTAATTTGTATATCATATGTGTTGCTTTCCTCTGGTTCCTCTCTCCAATGTATGAGTCTTCTGGTGGAGCTCAAGATGAATACTGTTGAGTACAGAGAGAATTGTGAATTACTCCTTGCAGAAATGTGGAATACTTGCCTGCTGCTAACAGTGATATCAGGGTAGGTCAGCAGAAATTCCATGGTGGCCTTAGTTACCTGGGCCCAAAGTCAGCTCCTCAGTCTTGCATTGCCTGTATAAGAAGAGAGGATCCATCTCTTAGGAGCTGACTCACATTAACCAAGTTCAGGAAGACTGATGTCTAAAATAATGCCAGTTTTTCAAATTTCAATGAAAAATGGCCTCAGATGTATGGATCAATATGGATTTCCTCTGCTGTCAACTTAGACAGAAAGCAAAATAATACTCAGCCAATTTAATTATATACAATATGAAATTATGCTTACAAGGATCAGAATGTTTATCGTGGGCTTCATCAACATAGCATTATGTCTCTATAGGGATATCTACATAGGAAGCCAGCTTATAATCTGAAGGTTGCTTATTGATTGAATAAATAGAATGAGAATTGTTAGATAAATTGTATGTTTACTGGAATCAGCTTGACATAATAATATGTATCCATCTTTCCATTAGAATTGGCCTTATCTATAAGGCTAGCATATTCAAAATCCATTAGCCTTATCTCCTCTCTCCTGGACAATACTCAAATAAACTGCCAGCCTTTGCATTAATAATTCTTCTATTAATATTTTCTAGACTTCTACTTTGGATGAACATTCCTTTTTTTTCATTTGTTCTTTGTTTGGATGAGTTAAAACAATAAATGTATGTATACTTGTTCTTGCTGTCCCAGGAACTTTTCTGACTCCTTCAGGTGACTTTGCATATCTATGCATGATGTCTTCATTGGGTGGTTTTGTTTTTCTTTTTTCCAAGTTTTCTGGGGACCTCCCTGAAGCTAAGTACAGAAGCCTCTCTACTTATAAAAAAAAGTTGTTCCTAAGACCATTTGCACATAAATCAGAATGACACAATACCACATGAAAAGTATAACATAGGCTTTAGGACTAGCTTTATAATATACAGAAAGGCCATAGTAATATTCTTGAGAAGGGTTTAAACTTGAATTTTTTTCAGCACATTCTCACAAAATATGTTTGAACATTTGAAATAAGACATGCAATTCTCCCTATTGGTAGGCAGTCTACCAGACACCCTTTCCCAAAGTAGATGGGTTTTGTCTCCATTGCAAATCTATTGAGGCGATTAATGCTCCCTCTCTGTAAGCATCACGGGGGAACTCCTTAGTGCTTCTGGTGAAATTGCTACCACATTTCCACTCCATAGGAAATTGGATTGATTCAAAGGAGGCCTTGACCAACAGATTCATTCATGTTTGTAACAAAGATGTAATCTGCAGCACGTTTACCACACTTAACATTTAAATTCTCAAATAACCAATCTCAACTGGGTTGCCTGACGCTTAGCTTTGATGCTCCTCTTCTGGCCACGTCCTCAAAATTTCCTGCTCATTTTCTGTATCCAAACCTTTCCTCAGCTGCTGCTAATGACTGTTAATCAAATAGATCTGACAGTTTTCAAACATCGCATGATTTGCTCTTTCTCCTAAAGAATTTTTCTTATGGCTCAATCGTTCATCTTACCTGCTAATGTAACATTTCATCAATTTTTTTTTTACTATTTTAACTTTAAAAAATAATTTTCTGTGTTCCATTTCATCACCATCATATAGTTCTTAGAACTATACTTTAAACTTGCTGCTTATTGACTGGAAATGATAGGGCTAATAATAGCTGTATGACTATAAAACACCTCAGTACCAGACACAGACACAACAAACAGGTGCTCTCTGAGACTAAAATGACTACGTGTGACTACCTACGTCATCTCTTGGTAACATAGAGGATTTCTTTTCTTATTTTAAGTGGAATGTTGTCTTTTTCTTTTCTCTGGGAATTCATACATGTACAGGTTAAAAGTTGTGGATTTTATATTCTGAAAAAACTGATTGATGATAAATTTTTGTTATTGTTGTGAATTTGTTTAATATTATAAGCAGTAAAAATAGTTACTAATTCTTTTTGATATTTACCAGGGTCCAGATAGTGTTCTAAGTGCTTTACATCTATTAATTCATTAATTTCCACGTTAGCCCTACTACAAGGATTTTTAATTCCCACTTGATAGATAAGAAAATTAAATAAATTGCTCAGTTACCCAGAGAGAAAGAGTAGACCTGAGAATTGAACCCTAATGTGTTGGCTCCAGAGATCACACTTAATCACAGTGTTATGTCACTTCTCTGTAATTGGTTCTCTGTCACAATATCTGAAAATACAGAAAACTCTAAAAAAAGAAAATAATGTTGACTGACAATCCCACTATTCAGGTAAACTGTATCATTCATCTTTACATTTTGATACATACATCTTCAGATTTTTTTTCAGAACACAAATTTGCTTTGTGTTTCACTCAGAAAGTATTGGGAGTATTGTTACATGTGTGTAAATATATCGACGGCATCATTTTTAGAGAGTATATTACATTCTGGTATTTTTAGCTTTCATAACTTACTGGAACAATTTGCTTCTCATTATAAGCAATGACATAATGCATGATCTTGTGGAGAATCCTTTGTTTGCAAAGTTATTTTCTTTTTCTCTTTAGGAGAATTTCCAGAAGTGGAATTACTGGATTGAAGAAGGGTATGGTTATTTTTAAGGCTTCTTATACCTATTGCCAAACTCGCTTCCAGAAATGCTATATCAGTTTATACTCCCACCATCAGCATATGAGATGCTGCTTTCCTGTACCCTGCAAATCTTGGGGTTCTAGCATGCTTTTTCTTTTTTAATATGTGCCCCCATTTTGAATTTGTGCTTTTTATGTTTTTGGCTTAGGGATATGATCCTTCGGTTGTATTTACTGTGGTTACTTTACCTTTCTATTTCTCAGTTTCCCTCTGTAAAAATGAAGATAATAATAGTAGCTACATTAGTGTTGTTGTAAGAGTAAAAGTTTACCACATATCTACTTCATAGAAAAGTGCCTGCCGCAGAGTGCGTGCTATCATTATTGTTATTATTATTTATGACTTTTGCTACTACTGTTTTTCTTACTTTTATGTGTTATATAATTTAGCTTTTCTTGGCTGTTTTGAATTTTAATGCAGTTCTCCGTGGTACAGTCATCCCCTCAAGTTCAATCCACTTATTCTCTTTTGTAGCTGGCTGGCCCATGATTTTTAAAATAAATTCACATGTGAATTTACTTTTCTACTCAAAGAAGGAGCCATTTGTTCTCCATTTTAAGTCTAATGGTGAAATAAAATCTCTGCTGTTTAATTTGAAATTGTCACATGAGAGATAATCTTCTACCAGGTCCAAGATCCATCATAAAGCACTGGACCTTTTCTCGAGCATCTGCTCCCCTTTTTTCTCACTGTTGGGAGGATCCAGTACCTCTCCTAACCCACACATCCCCAGAGGCTCAGTTTTGTTTCACTGGCTGGGCTAGTTCTGGTGTTGACAATAGACATGGCAGGTCAACAACCTCAAACCCGAACTCTTTGATAGGGTTTAAGATCTGGTACCCTGCCATAAGGCTGTGGCGCCATACTGCTTTTAGAGTAGCCTGGCTACCCTCAGGCCAAAGATTAGGGCCAAGAGATTAAGATTTGAGCCCTGTTTTTCCCTTGAGTTTTGTTCCAGTGTACAGGTTCTGGACTTGGTTTTGTCTTCTTCATTCTCTCCAACAACGCTGGGCCACCAAGTGAGGACCACCATGCCTTTGTCTGTAGCCCAAATTGTAAATCTTGAGATTTAAAAAAAATGCTAAAAACCATATAGTCTATTTCTCTCTGTTCCATGAAAGAGCCATATATGCAAAGTGGCAGACAAACACAGAAGGAACCAAGAAACCAAAGATTGAGGCAGGTAAATTTAGTTTGGTGGTATAGGGTGATTTATTAGGGGAACTTATAGACAGAAGCATAGTCTTGGGTGGCTGTAAGACAGATAGATTTTTACACTGCAACCTCTCTGCCCGCCGACTGAGACCTTCTATCTTGGGAAAGAAGTATATGTGCTCTGGAAGGAATGTGGAGGTGGCTGTAGCCTATGATGTATGCAACATCAAGTATTGTTTTGGAGAAAAGGCAAAACTTACAGTGAATAGGTGTTTCTACATAAAGAGTAATATATCAACTAGACATCTTGGAGATATTCCCGGACTTGGGGTCACATGGTGAATTAGCATTCAAAATAAAATCAGTCTTGTCCCTACAGTCTCCCATATGAGTCCCCCGTACTATATTTCCATTAAGCATTTGTCACATTGCTGTTAGGACGTGCCAGCAACAGGAAACTCACAAGTGTCAGTGGCAACTCATCATCAAACAACTCTGTGAGCCTTCGTTCAGGCAAAGCCATATTTCCTGGAGCCTTCACTCAACCCAGTTCTGTTCTGTAGAAGTTTATTGCTCCTTCCACAGGATAATACTCCAAGTATCTGAAGACCACTATTGTGCCTTCTCAGTCCATCCTCTGTAGACTAAATAGTCGCAGTTTCTGTCTCATTTCTTAATGCTTGGTGACACAATTTCATGCCCCTTCACCCTACTGGTAACCTTCCTATCCAGCTTAGTAATGTGTCTTTGAAGCATGGTCCTTAAGGCAGAATGCAATTACCAGAGCAGAGTAGATACAGCCTATTGCTTCCACTGTCTTGTATTCTATAATTCTATTAATGTCTAAGAGCATATTAGGACTTTTTTTTGTAGCTACATTGTTCTGTTGAGTTACAATGAGATTTTTTTCCCCCAGATCTGAAATTTTTGCACATACGGGTCACAGCTACTAACTGTTCTTCTCCCTTAACCTACCCTCATTTGCATTTGTATCTTCCCTCAACCATGTTTTACATTTATTATTCAACTTAGAAGCAACTCATGGTTGCATCCAATTGAAATCTTTTTGGATTTTCATTCTATGAGTTGATGTATTGATGACCTCTTTCTATTTTATAGTATTCATAGTTTTGAAAATGGACACACATTTTTCAGACAAGTCAATCAATGATGCTGGTGTTCAGGGCAGCATTAAGGACAGAACCTTGTGTCACTCCACTGGAGACCTCTCTTCAAGTCAGAACTCTGTTCATGGGTATGGTGGATCCAATAATCAATATACTTTCTACTGTTGATTTTATTTAGTACATATGTCTTGTTCAATAAAGCATTTTCTAAATTTTATTTCAAGATGATATTAATAGATTTACCTAAGCAGAAGTGGGTGCTATATTAGAAAAAGTTTGGGAGATGCTGCACCTATATTCTCTTCTTGGAGAGCTACAATGCATGTTATCGTATACAGTGTATTACTCTTCAAAATACTGAAAAAAATTATATTTTGTTTAACTCATATTTTCCAAATGTATTTGTGTACACTCCCTGCATACCTATGAATATCCTATGGAAGTCTGTTCTTTGCAGAATACCATTTTGGGAACTACTCCCTGCAAGGGTAAAATAAGAGAGCCTGTCAAATGCCTAACTGAAATTCAGACACATATGTCTTCAGCATTTTCCTTGTCTCCCGCTCTAGTAATTTTATCAAAAGAGAAAATGAGTTAGGTCTGGCTTGAATTGTTCATCCCACATCCATGCTGGCTCCATATTGATCTCATTTGATTTTCTCAATTTCTGCCTTGCCCACAATCAACACAGAATTTAAAAGAGTTTAATTAATGAAACCCATCCTCTCCTACTTCTCATCTTTTAAGTATATTAAGTCAACATTAGCTTTCCTTCACCTTCTAACGTCTTTCCTTTTCTCCAGTTTGTCTCAATGCATATTCCCATGGGTTCAGCCGCTTCATTTTGTAATTTCTTTTGGAAGCCTGAGATGGAATTCACTGGGTCAGGAGCACTTTGCTTGGTTTAATAATAGTTGGCTGCCATTTTTGAGCAAGATTCCGCCCAATCTTGGTCTTTAATTCTACCTTTGAGATTCATTCTTGCCTTTTGGGGCTTTCTGGCATTTCCCTTAATGGAAGATAGACACAAAACAGGAACTGATGTCCTAGACTTTATAATTTCTTCATTTTCAGCAGCTCCAAGCCATGTACCCCTTCTTTCTATTTTTTTAATCTACTTCTAACTGAAAAAAAAAAGCCCTTTTTGCTGATTGTTAGCATTTTTGTAAGCTTTTTCTTGCTCTTGTTTTTTAGTCTCCTAGAGTCTGTTTTCTTCAGTTCCATGACACTTGTCTGTGGCTCACCTACATTTGATTGCCATGTCTTTTTCTTTCTCTTCTTCAGTAGGATTGTTTGACATTGTGTTGTCAGAATTTTATTTCTGTGAGTTTTTCTTCTCTCTTGAGCCATCTCCCTGCTCAGAGATTCTGTCTAAGAAATCCTACCCAACTAATCTTTAAAAATCTATTTTCTTAGGGCTCTGGTCTAAGAAAACAATTGCTTTCTTTCAGGGGTCCTTCTTTCTCCATCCAGGCTCACTTTTTTAACATAATTATATTCAGACTTCACTGTCTCTTTCATTACTCCTTCCTTCAGAGAGATAAAATGACTGGTGGGGCAAGTCAAGAATCGATTTTACCAACAGAAAACGGCATCATATTCAGGTTGGTAGAAGAAATTCCTCAGCAATTGTCCAGCAAGAATTTACTCTTGGCAGAGAGGCTTACAGTTTATCTAACCATACAGTACTAGAAAGGTGTGAGTCGTGTAAAGGAAATGCAATTAAAGGAGGCACATAAATAAATAAAATTAATTAAAACTGGTTTGTTGTGATAATTAGCTTTGTTTACAAAAGGATATTTGGATGTTAACAGGCCTTAAAATGCTTTAGGGCAGTATCTTCTTTTTTTTTTTAAACTGTAGCTCTTGAGGCCTTATGTAAATATCTTTAATGAATGAGTTTTACTAATTGATTTTTTAAATACATTATACAGTCCTGGAAAACACAAGAATAAGTTTAATTTACAAAATGTATTCTTCTAGTTCTCCTTATTGATCAAGCATTGAATTATTGTGGTTAATGACTTAGCCAATGAGAGGCATGGAGAAAGTCTGATGTTACCAAGAACAAGTAAAAGGGTTCAGCCAAGAAATCACAGGCTATAGGCCCCTCACTCCAGAGCCGTGGAATTTTGGCAGTGGGGAGGCTTACTGAGAAAGTGTTATGGTTTGATAAAATTGTAACTCCTAGCTAAACAAGATAGACTAATGTTTTCCAAAATTTTGCCACCAAAAGTAGACTTCATTTTTTCTCTCATAGATTTCCTATTTTGGAACATTGTCTTAGACACTGTTAAAATGGTTTCCTGTTATTTTTAGTGACAAATGAGAGAAAAAAAGAAAAAGAGAGAGAGAGGAAGAGAAAGTGCTATTCCAAACTTCTGACCAGCATGAGAGAGTTCATGGTGGCTAAGTCAGTTGATATATTTCCAATCAGAAACAATAAACTTTGATGTTTTATTTAACCTTTCAGCTTTATCATGAGCAAACTGATCATAAAGCTATTTATGTTTATGAATTATTTAGAATGAGTTTATGGGCGCTCGAGGACCCTAAGCTGGAAGAATTAGATTTTCACTGTTCATTGGGCACTCAGCCTTGTCTTGTGATACAGAGTATGTCCATCATCAGCGACTTTCAACAGTATTAGTCAACACATGATAATGTAAGGGGAATCTGGAAAACCAAAAATAGTTAACAAAGGAGCCTTAATTTTGCAAACAGTCCCTCATCATGAAAATATTAAAGAGGAGAGAAACATAGAAAACACATTTAGTGAGAGGAGGAGGAAGGGTAAGGGAAAGCGAAAGGGAGGGAAGGGGCTGAGGAAGCCAAAGAGTCACCAGTGAGACACTGAGCGACAGACTTGGTTCATCCGTCTTCTAGGACAGGCTCAGTAGGACTAGGCATCTTCCAGCAGGAATTGAGTTAGAAACTTGATTGTGTATTTTTAAATATATAGGAGAGGAAAACCTATGTATCTGAAAAATGACACTATTTTATCCCAGGCTATCATTATTTAACTACCTTTTAAAAGTAGTTGTTTCATTAGTGTGTAATTACCCAAGTTGTAGTTAATAATTTAATTTCTAGAAGTAATTGAGCTAAGAATAATGCAAAGATAGCTACCATTTATAAAGTACGCTTTATACATGTGAGGCACACCACAAACATTTTTCTAGTTCTTACAGACACAGGATAAAGCAGTTTTTATGTACACTTAAACACTAGGAAATGAAATTTCGGAAGCTTCAGCAACTTGCCCTAACATCACATAGCAAACAAGTTTAGAGTTTAAATTTGACCTCCATTCTGTGCTTCAAGGCCCATCTTCTTTTCCTTCAATATTCTGCCTCTCTTTGTAGCAGATAGCTGGGTAGCTCCAGCTCTTGGCAAGCCTTTTGTTTAAACGTAGGCATGGTTTCTTTAATATAACATTTTAAATCCCTGAGGTTGTTTTTGTGGTCTTTGGATTTTGAAGTACCTAGAACTAGCTGTCTCTAGCACTATAAGAAAAATGCCATTGCATTTGTAAATTTCGATCTCAGAACTAATATGTTCTTGGGTATGCTTTAGAAAGGAATCTCAAAGGAATTTGACTTGAAAAAGACAAGCAAGTAGTAAAAATAGATTTTTTAAAAAAGCCTACAGAAGAGCATCACAGTGTTAAGGGATTCCTGAGAGAGCTCTGGAGGTTGTCGGGGAAGAGTAGGCCACCCTTTTAAAAGTCATGTCTGAGTTTTCTACTAGACTGAGTTTTTGGGAGAGAGAGGTGTGTCGTTTAAAAAAATCTTTGAATACCCTGGGCTTCAACCAGGGATGCAAACAGGTTTAGCGAATGCATCAAGCATTTACTAGATGTTTCTGATGTGATCAGTTTAAAACTCAGTTGTCTTAAAGAATGGGGGTATAAAACTTTAAGATTCCTCTTTGCAGGAAATGAACAGGTTTTAGCTGCTAAAGTCTGTAGTCAATAGTCACGTCAATTATGGGCAAGCCCCTCAATTTATCTAGACTGACAGAAGATATCAGATTCAGCATTTGTAATTTATGAGAATAATACCCAACACAACTCATCCATCACAAGCACCCTTATGACATAATTTTCCTCTCTCCTCCACACACATAGACACATCCCAATTTCTGCTAACACATCATAGGTTGGATAGTCCCTTTTATTCTACAAAGCTACTCTACTCAGCAAAATGACACAAAACTGTAAGGCATATCTCGTGGCCACATGTCGACCAAAATCATCCTGGTAAAATAAAGCACATTCCTAAACAGGAATGTCATCCATTTTAGATAAGTTTTCTCATGCTTTGTTTTGATTTTTTTAAATTTAGCAATCCATTATTTGATTAATATTATTAAGGAAGTAAGAAATTAGGCAGAACTAGAATCTTGGACATGCATGGGTCAGAGGCACAGGTGAGTGGAGAGAGCAGCACCTACCTGAAGAATATACACTTGAGAAATTGGCTGCTGAAACAAGTTTAGTTCTCACACAGTGTGGAGCTGAGATCTGCCAGAGGTGGCAGCTTACTTGCTTGGGGGCAGATGCTCACAATAGCATGTTTATATGAAGTCGGCTGTGGCCAAAGACTGAATTGAAGAGTCAAGAACAAATGACAATTTTTTTCCTTTACTAGACGCTGAGGCTAATGACAATACAGTGAAGGCATTATACACAACATTTAACTTGTGTTTCCATCCCCATTTTAGAAAAATGTATTTCTCCTCCTCACACCTAAAGACCTGAAGCAGGGGAGGTAATTGCCTATCCTAAAATGCATTTTGTGAAGTAGAAAATCCCACACATTGTTTTAGAGGAATATGATTTCTCACACAAGTCATTAAAATATTTCAGAGTCCTCTCTCTTCTTCTGATAGCTGACATCCTAGGCTAGTGTTTCTCAAACTCTGATTCGTATCAGAATCACCTAAGGAACTTGGTAAAAAATGCAAAGGCCCAGACACTTTCCTACTTCCAGGACCAACCTCTTTGTCTTTTGGAGATGGTCTCTCTGTCATTTATTAGACTTCTAGGTGATCTCAATATTCATCCAAGTTTGAGAACCACTGCTCTAGGCAACCATGTGGGATTCTCTTCCTTCTCCCTACATTTTCTTGTGTGTTTGACATCCTCATTTCTGCACAGTTTTGTTTTCTGTTTCCTGGTCCTAGGTTCTTTATTTTGTCTTTACATATTGAATCCAAATTCTACTGACTCTTTTAAATCTGAACCCATTCTGACTCCCTTGGCATCTCCCGTGTGCTTTCTGCTTGTATACCCCTTGGAATCTAGCTTCTTCCCGCCTGCCTTGCTCACCTGTTTCCTAGGACTAAAAGGACCTTGCACCTACTCCTTGTAAGGAGGGTGAGGTGAGGGAAGCATTCAGATATTCAGCACATTTATTTTATGCAGTTGTATTCTGTATTGACCGAAAACAAATTCATGATTCTTTCTTGTTTTAAAACGATATCAAACATGGTATTAATGAAATGGGAGAGCTCCCTGATCCCCTTCTCAGGACATGAGACAGGGACCTGGCTCATCTGTTTGGCTGCCATGCTCAAACCCCTTATGGGAGGGGAAGCATGCAGACAGGCAGGTGCAGGAGCTGGGGCAAGTGCTTTTGGGGTCTGACCCACAGTAGCATCTAGGGGTGGGTGTCTGCGACTCCTAAATCCCTGGTGAGCATGTTATAGTGCTCTTTTAGCTCTGCTGTCCGCAGATAGCTTAAGTGTTAACCAGCTCAGTGCCCTCTTGGTACCTGGGTTCTGGTCCAGTGTCCAGGAAGAATCAGGTCACACAGACAAATTGAATGATGGTAAATGCAGGGGATTTTATTGCTGGATAGAGGTGGCTTTCAAAAGGATGGATGGGGAGCTGAAAAGGGGATGGAGTGGGAAAATGATCTGCCCCTGGAGTTTGGCCATCCCATGGCTGATCTCTGTGACTGTGCTCAGCCGAACTCCTCTTGACCTTTAGACACTCCTCTTCTCTCCTTCTCTGCTGTGCCACTCTTCTGCTCCTCTGCTATTCTGCTCATGAAGCCTGGGGTTTGGGGTTTATATGGGTACAGGTTGGGGGGCATGGCAGGCCAAAAGGCAACATTTGGGCATGAAAACAGGAATGCCTGTTCCCATGTATGGCCACAGATTTCCAGGCTTGAGGGTGGGGCCTTTGCCAGGCAACTGCCCTCTTCTACCCAATGTTTCCTGCCTCCTGACTGTGTCATTAATACAATACTTTAAAATACAATTCTTCCTCTAATTTCAATAGAAATTCATTTATGAAAACGTCATTTACAAAATATTCAGTAGATTCATTGTTAATTAATATAATATGTTATACCTGGGTAAATTTCCAAAAAAGCAGGTGGGAAAATACCCATAAAGGGGAGAAAGAAGCACACTTCTCCAAAGTGATTGCTCATGGCTCCTTTCTGTTGCCTTCATGAAAGCAGTGATACAGCCTTATATCTGGTCAAAAAGTATTAATTGATTGTCCATATAATGCCTAATAGACCTTTGAGAATTTGAAGTTAATAGAAAATGTTAGGCAGATAGATGTAGGACTAACTTTCCGGTAACTAGGAGAACCTGTTGAAACAATGCTGAGAAAAGTGCCATCTAGGATTTATGTTTAGGAACCGTAAATACTGTCATATAATGTTTGAAATATTCTTTCACGTCTAATAAGTCATTATTCACCGTAATGTAAAGTTTTTGATTCATTCTTCTTTCACTGAGGTATCACATACTCCGGAAGCTTCTTTAGCTGTGGTGTAGTCTGAATACGTTTTTTTGGCACATCCTCTGAGAAAACAGCACTCGATGCAACAACGGAAGGAGCAAGAATGAAGTTATTGTGAGCTAAGTCAGCAGACACGAGGAGCTAGTCTTCTCCTTTGTGAAAAACCGGACGTCTTCACTTTGTCTTCATCTCTGTGCTTCCAGTTTTAGCAGGGCCATGGAAGACAGGTAAAAAAAAAATCACGCTTCCTAGAAGATTTTGATTCAAAAAGATTTCCTACGTCCACTGCTATGTCCCATATTCAAGGGACATTTTATTTTATTTTTGAGACAGAGTCTCACTCTGTTGCCCAGGCTGGAGTGCAGTGCTGCTATCTCAGCTCACTGCAACCTCCACCTCCCAGGTTCAAGTGATTCTCCTGCCTCAGCCTCCCGAGTAGCTGGAATTACAGGCCTGCACCACCACACCCAGCTGATTTTTGTGTTTTTAGTAGAGATGGCATTTCACCCTCTTGGCCAAGGTAGTCTAGAACTCCTGACCTCAAGTGATCTGCCTCGCAAGGTGCTGGGATTACAGGCGTGAGCCACTGTACCCAGCCTCAAGGGACATTTTAAATTCATATTTCTAAAGAAGAGAAGATCAATTGTTGTCGTAAATAGTTGTTTAGTCTTTTTGGCTACCTACCATCTCAACTTCCTTTCCAACCACCGGAAATTTCTCACATTACGAGACTGAAAACCTTTCCTATTATAAAGCTGGATATGTCAGATAGTCACTTTTCCAGTGGTCCTTGCAGGTAGAGTAATGAGCACATGACCTAAAATTTCCACTATGCACATACTTCTGCCCAGATTTGTGTGTGAAGCTGATGAAGAGAAGAAACTGTCCAGATTCTAACCTCAGGGAGGTGAGGATAGAAAGAGCAACTGCATCCTGTTCCTGAAGGTGGGTGGTAGGACAGCATTCATGTATGTCCTGGTCCAGTGGCTGGTATCAGTAATGTCTGGCAGCGGTGCCATCTTCAGGCTTTTGGGGGTGGTGGTGATGATGGGTGAGAAGAAGACAGACGGCAGCCCAGGTCTAAGGGAGATGTAAGCTCTGCCATGGGTCAGGGTGGCAGCCTGTGGTTTAGACTTTTGAGGCATATATGGGAATTCCCAGTGGCAGTGGTGGTTTTAGGATTTTGGATTCTGTTTTGGACTGATAGCCTCCCAGTCTTAGTTCTCCAGTTTTCTTTTTTCTTTTTCTTTTTGAGACGGAGTCTCACTCTGTTACCCAGGCTGGCGTGCAATGGCACGATCTCGGCTGCAACCTCCGCCTCTTGGGTTCAAGTAATTCTCCTGCCTCAGCCTCCTGAGTAGCTGGGATTACAGGTGTGAGCCACTACGTCCAGCTAATTTTTGTGTGTGTATGTTTTTTTTTAGTAGAGAAGGGGTTTCACCATGTTGGTCAGGCTGGTCTTGAACTCCTGACCTCGTAATACACCTGCCTAGGCCTCCCAAAGTGCTGGAATTACAGGCATGAGCCATTGCACTCAGCCTAAATCTTCAGTTTTCTTATCTGTGAATGCCCAATATCCTTTAAAAAAATATTTTTTCCACTTAAATGAGTCAGGGTTGGTGTCTGATGCTTGCAAATAGGAGGCTTGACCAACACAGTTATTTTTCTTTACAGGTTTTCCTGGAATAATAGTCAGAAATCATATCTTAGCATTTACTTGGTAACCTTCAGAAAACATAGTTTCCCAATTTCAAAATATTTAAGACAAGTTTTAGGGGTAAACTTCTACTTTTTAGACCAAAATGATCTTTCCAAAAGGCAACTGTTTCCATTTGTATTGTAATGTTGGCACAAAACCTATTTCCAGTTTTAATTAACACACATGAAATGGAGCAAAAGTGAGAACAGATGAACTGCATAGTTGAACAGGTCCTTCTCTGTCTGCTTGCTCCATGAGAGACTCAGAGTGAAGAGAAGATTTAGGCTGGGAAGTTAGGCTTTCAGGTTGGAGACTACATTTTTAGGATTTTAGAGTTTCCATTCTTGAGCCATCCAGTAGCTGAGGGCATGGAAGGAAATTGTCTTCTGTAAGTCTTCATACAAGTGACACCCTAGAAAGTGATAGCCGTGAACCTGCTCATGGCATAAATGCATTCTGTGGTGCTGTGTCTTACACTGTGGCATGACCTGAAAGATGTGCCCCAAAGGAACTATACGAGGGGCATAAACCTCCAAGTGGGTAGTCCTTGGAGTACCTAGCTTCATTTAAGGGTGAAATTTAGAGTGTTTTTGAGAAGCAGACAGACAGCTCATCCTTTAAGCAAGCCTCCTACAGTATTATAATTGAAAATTAGGTTGTGATAAGGGAGTTTAAGATGAACTTTCTAGAAAATACCTGGGAGCTGAATGCTCTTTTCTGATAATCATTGAATAATTACTCTGCGAGGCATACTTGACATCTGGGTAAAGAAAGGAGCCGGACCATGTAACTTGCCTGAAGGCACGGCTAAACTATCTCAGGAAAGAGAAGCTAAGTGGGATGTGGGGTCTGGGTCAACAGTAGGCTGTGACTTCCAGAGCACAGCTTTATTCCCTGGAGGGTGAGTTGCTGAGATAACCTGTTCTATGGTGATGTGCCCTTAATTATTGGTGATGTGTCTTAATTGGTGATGTGCCCTTAATTATTTATGTAATAATAAAGGAGAGGAATGGAGTGGTGAACGATGGAGACTATAAACTAGTTTAGAATGTGTTTGTGAGGCTGGGCATGGTGGCTGATCCCTGTAATCCCAGCACTTTGGGAGGCCAAGAGAGGTGGATCACCTGAGGTTAGGAGTTTGAGACCAGCATGGCCAACATGGTGAAGCCTGTCTTTACTAAAAATACAAAATTAGCCGGTGTGGTGGCACATGTCTCTAGTCTCAGATACTTGGGAGGCTGAGACAGGAGAAGCACTTGAACCCGGGGGGGTGGCGGCTGCAGTAAGCCAAGATCATGCCACTGCACTCCAGCCTGGGTGAGACAGAATAAGACTGCTTCAAAAAAAAAAAAAAAAAAAAAAGAATATATTTGTGAATACATTTAATTATATTTAGCCCAAATATAATATAACCTATTTAGTCTGAAATATGTTTGTAAACATGAAAATAGAAACCTCAAAAGATTTGCTTTCTCTTTTTTTATGTGGACATGCGTGTGTCTCATAGTAATTAAAATACAGTCATTACAGCTCACATTTGTTGAGTTTCTACAGTGCTCAAAGGCAATGGGCTGGGTACCTTTTCTATGTTAGTGCACTTAGTTCTCACAGAAACTCCATGAGGAAGGTACTGTTGTTTTCACTTATAATTCTGTAGAGTTAGTGTGAAGACCTTGCCCAGGAATGTCGCCCAGCATCTGCAGTAAACCACAAAATGAAATGAAAAAAACAAAGAAGGCCCCAAAATTATAGGTAAAAATTTCTTCTGATTACTTACTCATAAGTGAGCTCACAGGTTATTTCACCCATATCTGGGCCTTCCAATCAGAAATCTCTGAATGAATAAACTCATTCTGAATTAATAAATTATTCTCCTCCTGCTTTAGGGCTTTTTAGGAAGTATGTGTTCTACTCTGTTAGCAGGGACCTGAACTGGGGACCATAAAACAAACCCTGAGTTTGAATCAGGGCTTGATCACTTACAAACTGCATAATTTTGAGCAAGTAGCAATTCATACTTTTAGACAATCAATTTTGTCAACTGTGGATGGAAATAATCTCTATTTTGCTTGTTTGTTCAGATAACTCAGTATTATTCATACAACAAATGTTTATCGTATACCTACGATAAACAGTGTCAGGTGTCAGGTTCTAGTGGGAATATAGTTTTAAATCATATTAAGTCCCTGCCTTTGTGAAGCTTATATTATAGAGGGAAAGACAGACAATAGTAAATGATTAATATAATAGTGTGTCAGGTATGTCAGAAGTAATTACCGTGAAGACAAATAAAGCACAGTTGGTAGGGAGGGATTGCCGTGGGTGGTGGGGTGAGCTAGTTTAGGTTGGAAGGCGTTTGTGAGATAATGCATCTAAAAGCAAAAGTAAATACTTGTGTAAATGTTCAGGTAATTTTGGTTAAATTTGAACTCATCCAAGTCTTCCCTATTTCTTGTTCATGTTTTCTACTTGTGTGGAGGTTAAGCATTCTTATCTTTAAATTATTTAGTTTCCTGTCAAATGTGACATTCCTGTGTATGTGTAATTAGCATTTATAGAACTTTTTAGTAACATAAACTATACATGAAATATCTCTTGTCTACAGCCAAAAGGAACATATATATTAATTTATTTAATTCATTAATATTCATTAATTACCTACAACTTATCAGACAGTTTATAGAAATTGCAGACATTGAGGCAAACAAGACCAATATAGTCCAAATTGTCATTGATCTTACATTCTAGCTGGGGTGACAGGCATTCAGCTACCAGGGAAGATGGATATTAAATGCCAATTGCATAATTTAAGTTCTATAAAAATTAAAGGTGATCTATAAATAACAGAAATATCTGACCTAGGGTGACAAAAAAATATCTTTTTTTTTGAGGAAGCAAAGTTTGAGCAATGCTTCAAAGGCAGAATGTGAATTAAATAGAGCCAAGTGATGAAGAGTGGGCTGGCAAGATGAGAAGCTTCAGAGAGGTTAGCACTTGTCTCCCTGAGCAGAAGGAACATAACATTTCTAAATGACCTGAGAAAACTTAAAAAAAAGTAGCCCGTATGTTGGTGGGAATGGTATGGATTTGGTGTTATCCTTTGTAAGATATTGGATCATAAAGGGTCTAAAATTCTAGGTCTAATGAAGTTAAGTAAATTAAAATTTAAACAGTGATTTAAAAAAAAAAACACATATTAAGTCATAGTAAACATCAGTCAAACTAAAACTCTAGGCATTATTCTTGAATCCTTTCAACTGCATAGTCAATTGTACCTACAAAACGTATCTTAATTTTACTCATTTCTAGTCTGAGTCCCTATTCATTCTTTCCTGGGCAACTGCATTATTATCCTTCTGATCTCCTTCCCTCTACACCTGTCTCCCCCATAGCCCACTTTCCAGGTAGTAGCCAGAGGGATCATTAAAAGTGACAAATCAGATCATGCACCTCTAATGGCCAGACCCTCCGCTGACTTCCCATTACACTTGGAATAAAATCTGAGTGCCTTATTTTTCTTACAAATCCCTCCTCACTTGGTTCCTGTGTGCCTCTTCTTCCTTGTTGTCAATTGCTCCTCTGTAGCACATCCAGACTTTAGCTACACTATCTTTCTTCCTTTTCCTAGAACATGCCGGTCTTCTCTGGGTCTCAGCAGGCCATTACTTTTGTCTACAAGGTGCATTTTTGGTTGATGTCATGGCTGGTTTCTCCTTGTCATTCAGTTCTTATCTTAGATGTTACTTCTTCAAACAGAGCTTTCCTGGTCATCCAACTAGTGGTCATCTGATAATTGTCAGTTACAATGCTCTAGTTTAAATCTCTGAAGAGCATTTCTCACTCTCTGCTATGTATATTGATTGGTCATCTTCTCCTACTAGAATGTAAGCTCAGTGAGAGAAGGGGAATTTAGTTGTCATAATGTACGCAGTGCAAAACAGTCTTTGATATATCAAACCCAGAGAGAATATATGATAAATAAATGAATGAATGAGGATAAATCAGGAAATAAGAGATTCTTATATTCATGGGTTAGCACTGATGTTGAGGGTTTTTTCATATACCTGCTGGTCATTTGTATGTCTTCTTTGGAGATTCCTATTCAAGTTCCATTTTTAAATTGGATTATTATTGTTGTTGTGGTTTTTTTTTTTTCTATCAAGTTATAAGTATTCCTTAGATAGCGTGGATAGTAACTCCTTATCCACAGGTTGCCTTTTCACTTTGTTGATTATTTCCTTTGCTGTACAGAAGCTGTTTAGTATGATGCACTCCTACTTGTTGATTTTTGTTTTTGTTGCCTGTGCTTTCAATGTCATGGTCATGAGACCATTGTCAAGAGCAGTAACATAAAACTTTTCCCTTATTCTTCTTCTAAGTTTTATGATCTCTTGTCTTACATTTGTCTTAAATGCAGTCTGAGGTTGATTTTTGTGTATGGCTTTAGATAAGAGTATGATTTCATTCCTTTGCATATGGCTATTCCATTTTCCCAAACCCATTTGCTGAAGACACTGTTCTTTCCTCATTATGTGTTATTAGCACCCTTGTCAAAGATCACATGGCCATATATATGTGGATTTATTTTTGTCTTTGGCTCATTTTTAAATTGGACTTTTAAAAAGTTGAGTTTTGTGAGTTCTTTGGATACAAGTCTTTTGTTGGTGATGAGATTTACAGTGTTTTCGTCCAGGCTGTGGTTTGTCTTTTAATTGTTTAAACAATGTTTTTGAGGTTCATGAATTTTTAATTTTGATAAATTATAGTTTATTAATGTTCCTTTCTATGGATAATGATATCTATATATACTTTGTATCTAGGAAATCTTTGCCTAACCCAAAGTCACAAAGATTTTCATTATTTTAAAGAAGGTTTATGGATTTTGATTTTACATTTAGGTCTATAATTCATTTTGTGTTTATTTTTGTATATGGTATGAGATTTGGATTAAAATTTATTTCTTTTAATGTTCTATTTGTTGAAAATGCTGCCATTTGTTGATAGACTATCTTGTCTTCACTGAATTGCCTTTGCATATTTCTCAAAAATCAGATGTCCACATATGGGTAGAAGTAATCATGGTTTTTGTTCTGTTTCATTGGTCTATTTAAGTATCTTTAGTAAATAAAGACAGCTTTGTTTTTATGTCTTGAAATCAGAGTTATTTCATCAACTTTGTTCTTCCTTTTCAATTTATTTTGGCTACTCTAGGCACTTTGCATTTTCAGAATCAGTTCGTTAGTTTCTACAGAAAAGTCTGCTGAATTTTCACTGGAATTGAGTTGAATCTATAGATTAATTTGAGGGGAGTTGACATCCTGACCATATTGGTCTCTAATCAATAAAATATATTTAGCTAGTTATTTGGGTTTTCTTTAGGTTCCGTTAGCAATATTTTCTTGCTTTTATTATACAGATCTTGTACAAATTGTATGAGATTTGTCCCTAAGTATTTCATGTTTTGATTGTAGTATAAATTGTATTTTTAAGTTTCAAAATTGTATTTTTGTATTTGAAAAATACGATCTTAAATTGTATTTTTTTATTGTTCTTTGGCAGTACATATACATTCAATTGAATTCTCCTTTCCTATTTAAATATCTTCTATTTATTTTTTCTCACCTTACTGAAATGACTAGAACCTCTAGTACAATGCCGAGTAAAGTAGTGAGAGCAAACATTCTTGCCCTGTCCGGACCTTAAGGAAGAGCATTGTCTTTCACTATTGCTATGAGATTGGTTTTGTTACCCTTCACCAAATTCACGTATTTAAGTCCTAATCCCCAGTACCTCAAGATGTGAGTATTTGCCAAGAGAGCTCTTAAGGATGCAAATAAGGTAATATTAGGACATGGGTGAGCCCTAACCCAATACAACTGGGATCTTTATAAGAAGACATGAGGACCTAGATATGTGTAAGTGCGGAGGAAAAACAATGTGAAGACAGGGAAGAGGGCCATCTGCAAGTCAAGGAGAGAAGCGTCAGAATGAAACCAACCCTAATCTTGGACCTGGATCTTGGACTTCTAGCCTTCAGAACTGTGAGAAAATTAATTTTCATTGTTTAAGCCACCCAGTCTGTAGTATTGTAATATGGCAGCTCTCAAAAATGAATATAACCATTAAGTATGATGTTAGCTGCTGTAGGTTTTTTTTGTAGATGCCTGTTATCAGGTTTAGAAAGTTCTATTTTATTCCTAGTTTGCTGAAAGTTTTTAAAAATATATATATATCAGGAATGTACGTAGGATTTGTCAATGCTTTTCTGAATTGAGAAGACCATATGGTTTTTATTTTTTAGTTTGTTAATATGGTGAATCAAATGGATTGCAACAGTGATTTAATATGCCATAAAAATTCTTATGTTCAGGAATTAATGATATTTTCAGCTCTTCCTATGGTATAAATGAAGGAAAAAATGTAATTAACCACAACTCAGCCAATGTAGGTTGATAAAACTCTCAGTAGGGTTTTATAAACTAAAAAGGAAGCAGTGAAATTGGATGATGAATACTTATGCCCAAAATTGATTGTAATCTGAACCCTCGATTTATTTAAAACTTTCTGAACTTGGCTTTAGGATACAAAGAGAATAATAGGAAAATGAGGAATGTAGTAAAAACAAATAAAACCCACATATTTAAAATATGATCTAGAGCTTAGTTTGCTTTTTGTTAAATTTCTTATATATCCTATATTCTTAATAGGCATATGTGAAGAATGGGTACTTGTACAGGAGATAGTTAAGGAGCCTCAGGAAAATGTCTTCCTCCTCTACCAAAATATCTACAGTACTTTATTATTTCTTTGGCTTTGTCTATTTTAAAATTAGATTTCATTTGGAGAGCCAACACTTTGGGCTGTTATGTGATCACTGATAGTTTTAGCTGATTTTCTTTTCCTCAGGGCCATTTGGCTGAGGTCAGAACACTAAGGATCTAAGCATTTTATTAAATCAGGGAAGGATAATTATGAAGCATAGAATAATCTGATCACAGGACATATCTGGCTAAGGGTTGGGGCTGGGAGCTGGTAGGAAGAAGAAAATGACTCACTCTAGGAGATAGGCTGATGGTAGAAAGGGAAATGGGAAATTATTTAAGGTGTTATTTAATAAAACACATATGTGTGATGACCCATTTGCCAGACTTGTGTCTAGATATTGGTATGAATAAGACAGTACCTTTAAGCGCAAGCGAGGATGGAAGTGGAGGTGAGAAAGGGTGTGAGGGAGAAGCAGGGAGATTGAATGAAAACAAGAGAGTAAGGTTAAGTGTCAAGACCAGTTACACAGATGTATTCAAATTTAGGCTTGAGCTTAGTGGAGGCAGTTGCTGAGAGGTGGCAGAAAGAGGGAGTTGGTTGAGAAAGCCCTGGAGAGGAGGAAACAAAAATGAACAGTTGTAGTACAGCTTTAAGGATGACCTGAGGTCGCCATAGGACATTTATTTATTTATTTTCAATTTACTTTTAGTTTTTAAAAAATTTTTGTGGGTACATAGTTGGTGTATATATGTATAGGGTAACTGAGATGTTTTGATGCAGGCATGCAGTGTGAAAGAAGCATGTCTTCATAGGATATTTAAACATAAAGGAAGATCAAATTATTTTCTGTATTCTGTGTTTACTAGGTCAAGATGCTAAAAATAAAAGAGTTTGTAGGAAGAGTGGAATATCCATGTAACACTTGGGGGATCAGTCTCTTGACCCCAGTCCCTGAGCCTTTTGGTTAATTGAAGATTCATTGATATTGGATCAACTTTAACTCATTAACGATGTTTATTGCTAACCATGTGCACAATGACATACTATGGTAAGGCTCTGTAAGCGCAAGGGCACTGAGGTGTGTCATCTGGGTTCAAATTCTGCTTCTACCTATTATTACTTCTGTGACTTTGGAAAAATTATCCTTTTTTTGCTCACCCATCTGGGAAATGAGGTGAATAGAAATTTTCTTTTTTTAAAATGAGGATTATGCCAGGTGTGGTGACTCATGCCTGTAATCTGAGCACTTTGGGAGGCTGAGGCAGGAGGATCACTTGAGTCCAAGAGTTCTAGACCAGCCTTGGCAACATAGTGAGACCTTGTCTCTACAAAAAATAAAAACAAAATCAACTGGGCATGGTGGCACACAGCTATAGTCCTAGCTCCTTAGGAGGCTGAGGTGGGAGGATGGTATGAGCTCAGAAGGGCAAGACTGCAGTGAGCCAAGATCGCATCACTGTGCTCCAGGCTGGGTGACAGAGTAACACACTGTCTCAAAAAAAAAGGGTCAAGACAGGTGGATCACCTGAGGTCAGGAGTTCCAGACCAGCCTGACCAACATGGTGAACACCCATCTCTACTAAATACAAAAACTTAGCCGTGTGTGGTGGTGTATGCCTGTAATCCCAGCTATTTGGGAGACTGAGGCAGGAGAATCATTTGAACCCAGCAGGCGGAGGTTGCAGTGAGCCGAGATTGTGCCATTGCACTCCAGCCTGGGCAACAAGAGCAAAACACCATCTCAAAAAAAAAAAAAAAAAAAAAAAGGATCAATTGAGTTAAATATGCAAAGGGCTTTACATAATGCTTAGCATATACAGACACTCAGTAAGTATTATGTATTTTTATTACAATTTGCCTATGGAATATATACATATGACCATATATAAAATAAATATATGCATTTATATATGTGTGTGTGTATATATATACATGTGTGTCTATATAAACACACAGAGAGAGAGAGAGAGAGAGGGAGAGAGGGAGGGAGGAAATGAGAGAAAGAGACAGAAAGAGAGAGAGAATGAGGATTAGTAGAGAATATGGGTTTGGAGGAAAGGCAGACCCAAGTTAAAATCTTGATTCTGTTAGGTACTTACTGAGCCTCAGTTGTTTTTTGGTTACACAATGGGTATAATAAACTTTGTGGGGTTATTGTGAGAATTAAGTGACAAAATATACAAGATTGCCTACTCAATTATCTGGTTATTAGTGGGCATTCAGTGGCTGTCTATTGCTATTACATATTTTAAAATAGTCATCTCTAACCATATTTTTGTTAGAATGAGCCTCATAAAACCATTGCCAGGAAATATTAAAGAAGTATTCTGGCTGGACCCTGTGGCTCACACTTGTAATCCCAGTGTTTTGGGAGGCTGAGGTGGGAGGATTACTTGAAACCAGGAGTTAGAGACCAGCTTGGATAACATAGTGAGACCCCATCTCCACGAAACATAAAACATTTGCTGGGCTTAGTGGCGCATGCCTGTAGTCCCAGCTACTCAGAAGGCTGAAGTGGGAGGATTGCTTGAGTTCAGGAATTTGAGGCTGCAGTGAGCTATGACTGTGCCACTGCAGTCTAGACTGGGTGACAGAGCAAGACCCTGTCTCTAAAAATAAATTAAATAAATAAAATATTTCTATGTATTTAGTAATTTTCTTTATATACTATAGATTGGGCCAAAATTAACTTTTAAAAAATGTTCATTTTTATCTATGTTTCAAGGAAGAGAGAATTGAAAGTATGATATATAGTAATATGATTGAAGCATTTAGCTAGAAACTAGTCTTTTATTGACTGAATCTTGCAAATATATTTATTTGTTTTTTTAAAACATGTATGTGGATCTCTAATCAATGGGGAGAAGACGGAATAAGCTTCATTAAATAATATTGATATTAGGATAATAAAACAGTTTATTGGGAAAAAAATAAAGTTTAATCCATAGTCCACATAGTACATTGTGAAAAACTCCCAAATGTATTAAGGTATAAAAGTAATATATGAACCATAAAAGTAATAGAGTAGAAGAAAAAAATGGGTGAATTACTTTTTAGCTTTGGAGTAAGGACACATTTCTAATATGATTAAGAACTCAGGAATCATAAAAGAAGAAATTGATGAATTTGACCACATTAAAACTGTGTGTGTGTGTGTGTGTGTGTGTGTGTGTGTGTGTATAGTTTATATATAGAGAGTTTATATATAGTTTTACATATATGGAATAAAAAGTATCATAAGCAAATTAAAAGATGAATAACATGTTGGGAAAAATTCAACTTAGGATTTATAATAAGATTTGCAACTCTTATAATACTTATGAATTAAAAAATTAATCTCCCTATTATTTACAGAGATCCTAGAATTTGATAAGAAAAAGACTGATGTGTTTTATGTTATTTATCCACTGGAGAAATAATATAAACAGACTCTTCACAGGAAAGGAAATACAACTTGGCCTTTAAGACATAAAAAATGTTCAAAGACACTCACAATAAGATAAATGCAAATTAAACTGAAAAGCATTTTTTTACCTATCGGTTTAAAATGGCACAATAACTATAAAATACAATTTGGTATTACCTATCAAAATACAATTTGGTATTACCTATCAAATATGAACTACAATGTGATGTTTTATATTATTATTATATTATATATATTACAAAATACAATTTGGTATTACCTATCAAAATTATAATGCATTTTCCCTTGGAACCAGAAATTTTGCAAATGAAATTTATCCTAGAGATAAAACTGCACACACAGAGAATAAGTTATATGAAAGCTTATTTGTTGTAACCTTGTTTGTAATACAAAAGGTTGAAAAAAAAATACCTAAATGTCCCTCAATAGAAGACTGATTAAATAAATGGTGGTCCATGCAATGTAATACAAGGTAGCTCCAAAAAAGAAAAAGAAGTTTCCTATATTGAAATGGAAAGTTTTTCCCTTCTATTGGGTAGTAAAAACAAAAAAAAGATCTGAAAGAGCATATATCATATTCTATATTTTATATAAGACAGTGGGAACAATATGAATATAAATGGGAAGAATATGAATATATATGTACATTTGATTCTAATTGCATAAAGAAACTCCATACAGATACACAAGAAACTAATAAAATTGGTTACCTTTGGAGGTGGCAGATGGTGAACAGGGCAGATAAAAGCAGGAGTGGGAGTGAGGCCTTTTATTGCACTGTTTTTAATGTTTTAATTTATGGCCGGGTACATTTATTACCTACTCAAAAGTAAAATAAACTTATTTTGTCTTTTGAATCAATAGTTGTAATCTTTCCACAGTCATGAAAAGCTACAGATAATCAGTTATTTTTCTTGGATTAGTTTAGTTTTGCTACTTCCCATTTCATCTTATTATTAATTTTCCATAGTCTCAGAAAACATAATGAATTCAGAGCCCATCAGGAGATGACGAAGTGGTCCAGTCGGCCACAGGCAAACTTGAATCAATTTAAAATTTTTCCTTCATATTTCTTAATTATTTTAATGTTCTTTGTTAATCTTATTTCTCTAAAAAAGCAAATCACTCAGATGGTGCTAATTTATCATCGGTTGTAGATAGGCACACTGGACGGGCAACTGTGTTGAGAGTAAGTTCTAGTGTAAGCCGCCTTATGACAGACTAGATCATTTCTTACATGATTATTCATTTACGATTGGAAATAGTGCTCCATGTCATGTATGGAGTTCAAGAATTGGCAAAGGGAAAAGAGATTTTACTATGAGATATTTTACTGGAAAAGGCCAAGTGTTTGATATTTTTGGCCTACAAAGCTGATTAGCTCAGTAGAGTCAGACAACATATTTAATTTTATCAAATTAATCTATGTTAAATGTACAGAATTAAAAATGATTTTTTTTCTATTTATTAATGTCTTAAATGTTACCCCTTGTACTTTAAAATAAAATGCAAGGCTCAACCTTATGATTGAAAGATTAGATGAGGCTTGAACCAGTAAAAATAGATTTTTTAAAGGAAAAGTTATTTTGAGTGGAGTGCTAGCTGTACTAGACAAATTCAGTCGGGCCTCCTCTTCAGTCTTGTCAAAGCTTAGCACAGTCCAGAAGGCACTAGTGTGTATGCCAAAAAATCAGAGCAGCAGCAGTTAAAAAAAATAAGTGCACTAAGAAATATTAAATGGAAAGCCAATGCCTATAAATAAAGAGGCAAGTGAGCACTAATCAATCATAAGTAACTGAACAGAAAATAGGAGTTGGAAGGGTGAGAGAGATTTCACATACAACATATGAGACTAGATACAAATGATTTAATTAAACTGTATTCCTTCTACACAAGACTCAAAATCTCTAAATGTTAAGAAAAACTGGAGTATAGAAATGCAACGTCTTGCTTTGCAATCTATATCGGATGAGTAGCAAGGCATATGCCAACAGCAGAAATAGAAGCAGTTGATGAATCCTGGGTGAGTGGAGTGTTTCATTATCTGTATCTGTTTCTTGCTATTCGTCTCAGACTTATTGCTCTCACTAAAGGACCAAACCCTGTCCACTGTGAACAGCAGCACCCTCCAAGCACTTGGAGGTTGGAGTAAAAATCATTAAAGAGAATACAAAGCTAACTTGAATGAGTATTGAATAAATGCAACACAAAGTTAAAATAATTTAACTAATAAATCAAATAAGGGTTACAGCAACCAGAGGGAAGGTAGGAGGAAGGAGAGAGGAAGAAGGTTGGTCAGCGCAAGCGTGAGGAGAGGAAGAAAATGCGTTCACGGCTGTCTACCCACCAGCCTCAAAAAAAAAAAAAGGAAGTTAATGCTAGACATTGTCTAGTTGACCTTAAAGGCAAGTCTTGTCTTAAGCAATTACTTATGCTGCTCAGCAGAATTGGACCATATGGCCTTCTCTCTAGAAGGGAACATGAATCTTTTCAAGTAAGAGGCCCACTCAGCCCTACGACATTTAGATTCCAAGAAATAGATAAGGTTTATAAAAATAAGCTCTACTGGCTTCTTGGATATCCATGATTTTATGTCTTGAATTAAGTCAGAAAAAAATGGAATTATTCTCTCTCATATACACTTAGGTTTTAAAATAAAGGGGATTTGAAATTCTGGAGTTAAAAATCTGAGAGATTTTCTAAGATCTATATCTCTATTTATGTCCATGTCTATGTCTATGTCTGTGTCTGTGTCTGTGTCTAATGTCTATGTCTCTCTATGTCACTGCTATTGTTCATTCTCAATTCTATGAAACGGGAGAATGTGATGACATACCAGAGACCGGAATGAGTTTTATTCTTATCACAAACACAGGAAAGCATAAAGCAAGATCCATATATCGAAAGCAAAAATCCATTTTCCAACCTAATAAATGACAGCCAACATGCTGAAGGAAAGAGGGTTGTTTTTAAAAGCAAAGATGATTTTGATGGTTAGTAGCTCTGATAATGGTTAGCAAAAATGGCTCATGGGAAAGGCGCACATACTGCTAATAGATTGACTGAAAAGAAAAACATTATTATTGGTGTTTTTTCCTCCCTACCAGATCCAGTGATATCACTACTGCAATCTGTTATTTATGTAGAAAGGCAGTAAACAGTGGAAAGGAGAGTATCTGTACGGGAACATCTTCTCTGAGAAGTTGCTTGAAAAATAAGCATGTGATGAACATGTGAGAAGCATTTATGCAGTTGGCAGCATATAAATTCTCAGAACAGTAGGGGATAAAAATGGGGCAGATAAAGAAAACTAAGGATTAGATCCAGATAAACAATGGGACGTTTGTAACAGATTTGTTTAACAAAAGACTGAGGATATAAGCATACACCTTAAATGAAACCTAGCCTGAAATGAAAATTTAAAAATTAGATTTAGACTACAAATTTTAAGACTAAAATTTTACTTTAGCTTATATTGTAATTTACAACTAACAGGAGGGTATGGCTGTTTCTTGTTTCTGTCTCAAAACAACTAAACAAACCCTTCCTGGAAGATCAGTTTATATTCAGGCTTTATGACTTTGGCTCTATTGACATCGTGTGCCAGATACTGCTTAGTCGGGGAGGGCTGAGCTGTCCGTTTTAGGATGGTTAGTAGCATCCCTGGCCTCTCCCCACTATGTGCCAATAGTATCACTACAGTTATGACAACTAACAATACCTCCCGATATTGCCAAGTGTCTGCTGTGTGGCAAAATCTCCCTTAGTTGAGAACCGTTGCTCTATATCTATCACTTATTAGAAAATAAAGCAAATCTAAAAGTTATAAAAATGGCCTTTCAGATGAATATTTGAAACCTCATGAATTTAGGTTTAAAATAAATTTGTAGAAACATTGTGAGTGATAATACAAATAATTATGGTTGAGAACATTTATTTAGTGAATAAAAATACTCAGATGAAATCTTCAACAAAATGTATCACAATAAACATACTTTCTTTTCCAATTGTTCCCTTTCCCTATTGGTTTATTGTATAGGCGAAATTCTCCCTTCCTGATCCCCAGGTATAGCAAAGTGCCTTCTAAATGAGAAAGTCTTGAGTAGTTGTTATTTTTTTCCCAAGGGAAAGGTAGATTTTCACCTTCTCCTCCCTTTCCTCTTGGGCTAATTCCTACCTATCAGAAGGGCCTGGGGCAGGTGAATGTTATCAGAAAACGGCTGGATTCCTATGCCTCATTGCCTGACAAACCTGCTCTCTAGGAAAACTGACATTCTTTCTTGTCACTGTTGGTAATGAAACTCGTTCTGATCACTGTATTCTCAGTTTAGTAAATGACAGTGTCAGTTCAGTGTCAAAATCAAAATGCGTAATTTTGTTGAAATTTCCCTCTATCACAGTTTGTGTCTGAGAGTTGGCTTCCTATAGGTAGAAGAGCATGGTCAGTTTCTCTTCTGTTTCTGTCTAAAGCTTCTATTCTACTTACTAGGCTGATGTCTGGACTCTTTTAGAATTGCAGCATGAAAATGAGTAGCCAAAGGCAGCAGAAAGGTTTGACTTGATGTACTATTGTTGATACTGTCAACACTCTCTGAGCTTCTTTCTCTTAGGATGCTTTTTGTGAGTTCTTTGGGAATCACCCTCTCCAGTCCTAAACCCTTGACTCTAGCTGGTTCCTTGGTAACTCCTTTCTTAGCCCTTAGGCATATGGTGGTGCCCTGTGCCTCCAGACAGCTTGCTTCAGCAGACTCTGAGACAACTCCCCAATAGCTCACCTTGCATAGCCCACATATGTAAAGCAGGAAATATTCAGGCATTTATTGCCTGCAAACCTTGAATGTGTAGGGCACCCCCAGTGCTGCTCACTCTCTTTATTCCAATAGTGGAGCTGCCAGCAAGCCATAGTCACTCAGCCTTTAGAGTTACATCCCACAGTATTCCCCATGTTGTCAGAGACACACATCAAAACTCTAAGGGATCCTGTGAAGCCTATTCCTTAGGCTTCAGGAGAGGAGCAAACTTAGGCACCTTCCCCAAGGAGGTGCGTGGTGTGACTCACAAGCTAGCTTTCTTCAAAGAAATCCTTCTCCAGGTTCCTACTTTACCCTTTTATACCTGTCAAAATACACTTTTCAAAAATGTTAAAAGCCTAATTCTCATACAAATATGCAGTGAGCACATGCCAAAGATTTATGTTACTCATAACTGAGTGATGAAAATGAGGGATGGTTCAATTGAGGATAAGAGACACCGAAGTATGTAAGTATAATAAGGTTGGTGAAAGAAAGAATGCTGAAACAAGATACAAAAGTTAGATACAAAACTGGCTAATGTCCTATGGAGCAATAAAATAGTATCTTTTGGCATTAATTTTTCTATCAGACAGAAGTCATTTGCATCTCTACTGAATAAAAATAATTGGTAATTTATCAGTCTTCTGCAACTGGGTATCTAATGTCACAGATTCTGGGCCGCAAGCTACAGTAAAGAGGAAAGTTACCTTTCTCTAGAGCAGGGGTAGGCCAACTACAGCCTGCAGGCTGAATGAAACCAGGCCTATTTTTGCAAATAAAATTTTATTGGAACACAGCCACTCCCATTCTTTCATGTATTGCCTATAGCTGTTTCATACCACAAGGATAGAGTAGTTGAGATAGAGGCCATATCTTGCAAAGTCTCAAGTATTTACTATGAGATGCTCTGCTAAAAAAAAAAAAAAAACCTTGCTGACTTCTAGTTTGGATCATCAGGTAACCCACAGGTGGTATTGATAGGCCACGGTTCTACATGACTTTGAAAGAGCACACAGTTATCTTTTTCCTGCGTTTCCAAATTTCGAATAGTTTTTCTTAACATAGTCCTGTTATAGGTGAAAAGCTATAGTTTCAAGCAGGTTTTTGGTCACCTTTTTTGTATGCTGGTCTTGTCCCTAACTTTGGGATTTGACAATAGTTGGAATTTTCAGCTGTAACTGATATTGAAGTAGTTCCATATAGATATCATATTAAAATATTATCCTGAATAACTTATAACTTGGTTTTGGAGAGAATGATTTTGTGTTTTATTAAATTAAAAATTCTCACAACTTAAAAAAATACCGTTTTTTCTTGCAATTGGCAATCAGTGAAAATTGGAGGCGGCAGTAACAGCATCTGATTCAAGATAATTGTTGAAAATAAATTAGCTTCAAATTTTTTGTCATTCTGATTTTAGCTTTCGTTGGGAAAGCAGTTACAATTTGGTATTAATTAAATTTAGTATTACTGAATCTAGTTTTCTTACTGCTCATTTTTAGATAGTTTTATCAGATGGCTATGGTATTTATTGGCAAGTAATTGAATATCTTTTCTTTGGTGATTGTTTTTCTAGAGATATGTATTTGTTCTTAAGTCACAATTTAGTGTCTAATGATGCATTTAAGCTGTGTCTCTTTCCTTAGGAAATAGCTTCACAGTGGAGGAATTTGGTGATGGAATATCTTTACTTAGCTACACCTGCATTTTCTTGGGCAGCTCATTTAACTTACCTGCTCTTTTTCATAAGTGTTTAGTAGGGAACACAAGAAGAGGTTTGGTCTCACTTAACCTTCTCTGCATTTGAGAGAATGCTTCATCAACTGTGAGCTTCTGAGCTAATGTTAGTTGTATTATTGGTGACAGCAGAAATATGAGAATTGTTCCAACTGTATTTTAAGCAATTAGATCAATCGGTACATCTCAGGCTCTGTTGCTTATAGGGCTTGTTTATCACTTT